>NW_026775576.1:19360154-20613154 GCF_030987335.1 Cornus florida
CTTATCACATGGTCATAGATCATTGAAACCTACTCTTGTCCCTCTTAATTTTCATCTTGAATCCGTTGTTCGAAACCCTAGGGGAAGAGGTAGTTCTAGTCAATCCATTTCATTAATGGAAGGACATAATGAGGACCATGTGGAGGACATTGGTCACATAGACCAATAAGGCATCCTCCAACCCAATGTGCATCATGATAACATACAAGTACCATTAGGCATGTCGAGGCCATTCATTCACCCACCACAACAAGGCCAAGTTCCATTAGGAATACCAAGGCCAATCTATGCTCCACAACCTCCCATCATTCAAGGCAATCAAGGTGCCCATGTTGCACCTCCAATTGCTAATCCTCCCCTTGCTTTAAGAGATCACTATGTGCCTAATGAATACAATGCACCCACATGTATTCAATTGCCACCATTTAGAGCACACCACTATGAGATCAAACCATAAACCATTCAAATGCTTCCTAACTATCATAGACTTCCAAGTGAAGAACCTTACAAGCATTGGATGAGTTTCTTAAAGTATGTTCCACCGTGAGATATACGGACATGCCAGAAGAGGTCTTAAGACTTAAACTTTTTTCATTCACCCTTAAAGACAAGGCAAAATATTGGTTTAACAATCTTAGGCCTTTTTTAATAACTTCTTGGGCAGAAATGCAACAAGAGTTCTTGAAGAAGTACTACCCAGTTTCTAAAACCAATGCCATGAGAACCTCAATTTGAGAGTTTTCACACGGGGATGGGGAAACGTTCCATGAGGCATGGGAAAGATTTAATGAATTGCTTAGGAAGTGTCCACATCATGACATGCCTAAATGGCAATTAGTTCAATATTTCTTTGAGAACTTATCAGACAATTACAAGGGCATGGTTGATGCTTCTATGGGTGGCTCTTACATTGATAGGCATGAAGATTACGTGTGGCGTCTTTATGAGAGCATGAGTGAAAATTCTTTGTATCAAACTTTATCTTCTAAGAATGGTTGGAATTCAAGTGGAAGGAAGAGTGTTGGCTTACATCAAGTTGACCATTCCAATTAAATAGCCGCCGAGATTAAATCCTTATCTCAAAGGTTTGATCAATTCTTAATCAACCAAAACTCGGCAAATCAAGTATCTTCTATCCCCAACCATTCAAATCATACATCCAATGAGACAATCCTTATGGCAATCACTATAATCCTAGTTGGAGGAATCACCCGAATTTCTCTTGGAGAAACTAAAGAGAAGGCTCAAACCCTCCCCAAGGTGGTTTCCAACTCCGACGCAAAGCCAAGGTTCCTAAGGTTTTAGATCATCATTTTAATCATAAGGAAATCAATTTGCTAATTCTCATTTTCCTAATCTACCATCATATTCTCAAGGAAATGTTAGGAGTCCCGTTTTTGAAGAGAAAGTTTTGACCGCTCTAGGCACTCTAGAGGCGAACACTCAATTGTTTCATTCTTATTCTCAATCCATTGCTAAGCTAAAAACCCAAGTAGGTAAAATAGCTAGTACTTTAAACGCTAGAGAGAAAGGGAAAATGCCTTTGAATGCCCCAAAAAAGCAATAATGTGTTGTGGAGACTCATTCCTCGTCGGAAGGTCACACAATAGAGCATGTCAATGTGGTGACAACCTTGAGAAGTGGAAAGATTGTGGACAACCAAGTGGGTATGTCCAATGAAGAGAGTGAACCGGTGCAACCACAAGTTGACACCCATCCCGTTTCACATCATATTCCTCCTTCATTACAGATGCATGATCTTTCAAATGAGAATATCTTGAAAAGTGATTTGAAAAGTGATTTTGAAAAGAAAAATTTACAAAATGATTTCAAAACTTCTTGTGTTAAAAAGACTTCAAAGAACATTCCTGAAAAAGTTTTTGAGCCAAGAGCTCTATTTCCGGATGCCTTAAAAGGATCCATTTCAATTGACAAGCAAAAGGCCAAAACAAATGAAATTATGGATGTGTTTAGGCAAGTGAAAGTCAATCTTCCACTTTTTGATGCAATCAAGCAAATTCCGGCTTATGCCAAGTTTTTAAAAGACTTATGCACCCAAAAGAGGAAGAACAAAAGCTAAGCACCTAGGAAAGTGGTCTTAACTGAGCAAGTAAGCTCAATTTTGCAGTATGACACTCTTCCAAAGTTTAAGGACCCCGGTTCACCAACCACTTCATGCATCATTGGAGATCATATCATTAATCGAGCTCTTCTTGACTTAGGAGCAAGTGTCAATCTTCTTCCATACTCGGTATATGTCAAATTAGGCTTAGGAGACTTGAAACCAACGGCGGTGGTTTTGCAACTTGCCGACCGATCCATCAAAAAGCGTAGGGGTATCATTAAGGACGTATTGATTAGGATTGATAAATTCTTCTTCCCCATTGATTTTGTTGTCATTACCAAGGAACTGGTCCCGAATCCTAAGAGCCAAATTCCCGTTATCCTTGGCCGTCCTTTCTTGGCAATCGCGAATGCCAACATTAATTGTAGGACGGGGATAGTGAAGATCTCATTTGGCCACATGAAGGTGAAATTGAATATCTTCAATCCGACCCCCAATTCATTTGACAAATATGAAGAAGTGAATGTTGCAGAGAAATATCATAACCAAGAATGTGAAGGATTAGAGTCATTTTATGAAACCAAAATTTCAAAAAGTTTATCTTTAACCCTAAATTCCAAGAAAGTTATTTCAAAACCTTGTTTTGAAAGGGCATGGAAGCCCAAGGATCATGTTGACCAAAGACCAAAATTTCTTTTGAGCCTAATCCAACAAGTTCTCTAGGGAACCATTTGTTGGGTGGAGCTCAAAGCACTTATCACCCATCAAGGAGGGGATGCACTATAAGATGTTTGACCCGGGCTAAAAAAGCTAACGTCTTGCTAGAGATGTTAAAGACTAGTACATTTCGTAGGGTGTCATAACCCTATTACTTCCTTATTTCTATTTTAAATTTCATTTCTTGCGAAGTCTAGATATTTGTTTTAGGTTCATATACATTGCTAGGAACTATGATTAGGATTGTATGCACTTTGATGTTGAAAATGAGCATTTTGCATCAGTTCGATCGATCTCCAAGGAGGTTCGATCGATCAAACTCCATATCTACATCCACCTGCATCCAATCACCTCTCTGTCCAATTGGTCAAAGAAAACCTGCATATTTCGGCTCTCTGTCCCATCGTTCGAACTTGTTCCTAGATCGATCTTTAGTTCTTCGATCGATCCAACTTCATCTTGGATCGATCTGCAGTCTCAGCACTTGGAAAATTTTTGAACCTACATCCAACCTGCATCAAAAGGCTCTCTGTCCCATCAATCGAACATGTCTGTAGGTTTTTGCATGTTCGATCGATTGGAGTTATTCTGAGATCGATCTTGGAAAGATCGATCTCTGTTCTTTGATTTACTGTTTTGTTTTAAGTTTGATTTTTTTTTTTGTTTTTGTTTTGAATTTTAAATTTAAAATAATAAATTATATATATATTTTGTTTTGTTTTACATTCCAAAAATAGTTTATTTTATTTATTTTTATTTTTATTTTATTTAGTTTTTTTTTTTCAAAAATCCAAAAAATATTTTTCATTTTTAAATTTTTGCTTATTCAAAAAAAAAAAAAAAAAAAAAAGGCTTCAAAACAATTTTTTCTTTTAGTGAGGAGAGATCGATCACAATTCGATCAATCTGAGATTTCAGTTCAATCGATCGAACTAGTAAAAGAATGTTTTTAAAAATCAAACCTGGGGTTATTAGATCGATACCACAGATCGATCTAACACCCCTATCTTCATCCCTCGCCGCTGCAACTCACTTCCCCTCCTCCGGCGAACCCAACTCATCTCGAATCTCTCCACCTCATCTCGGATCTCAGATTTCAATCCCCCTCTCATCTCATCTCTCGGTTTTGGGTAAGATCCGAGATCCCTATTTTGATTTCAAGCTTTATCTTCATGAATCCATGCCTTCCATGTTAGATCTATGATGTTTTGATGATGAATCTTGCTATTGATGAAGCTTTGAAGCTATGTATATATATGTATATATGTGTATATATAGGTTTTATATTTTTTTTAGTTTTAATTTTGATTTTGGGGGTCACGGGCCAAGGAAAGTGACCAAAATTGTTGATTTGTTGTGTAGAGAGGCCCACAAGCTTGTTTGTGAGGCCCCCGTGCCATCCACGTCACAGATATGTGACTTTTCGAATTTCACCTCACAGTTCGATCGATCGAACTTTTTCTCAGATCGATCTCACTTATTCAAGATTGATCGAACTTACATCGATCTCACATTTTTGTGATCGATCGAACTTCACAGATTTGCATCACACATTTCACACACCATTACCCAATGCCTATGTTTTCTATATTGGATGCATTCCATACTTATACTGTCTAGCATGCTTCACATCATGTCACTCATTCCTTGTCACTTGCATAGATTTATGTTCCTTATCTGTTTTATCTATCTTATCTGACATACATGATTCTATAAACTGTGCTTTAATTCTTTATATCGGCATTGACTTCCTTTTTGCAAGTTTTCCTTTTATTTTGCAGGCCATGGCTAGAGTCAAGACTATTGCTTGTGGACATTATCACCGCAGAGCCAGGCGGAGATTAGACGACCAGGCAGGTTCATCTCACGTCTACGACTCCATTTCTGAGCCAGAGCCTACTCCACCTCAGTCTCCATCCGCTGACAGTAGACTGCAGTCTTCGGCTGAGGCATCTTCTTCACAGGCTGGTGTTGAGATTGAGCACATACCATATCCATCAACACCACCAGCTTAGCCAGCCCAGGACCTAAACTGGCCATTGCCGATATACTCACGCCTTCGGGTGGCGCATGAGTCAATCTTCGATATATACTACTTCTCCTGGTCTGTTCTTACCAGAGCAGCGTATAACGACATAGACCGGAGGGGCATTTAAGCCATATTGGCCCTTGTTACATACCCAGTGTACCCGAGGTTGGTCCGGATGTTCTTTCAGAACCTTCAACCTGCCCCGAATAACCTGGCGAAGCTGTGGACTACCATTGACGGTTACCCTATCAGTATCACAGTGGACACTCTTTCCAGATCTTACCGTTGTCAACACGTCTGCCCTCTCGATCTCCAGGATACATATCCTACTCTATGGAGGCCCTCATATGCAGACATGGCCATTGCACTCACAGGTCACTATGCAGGTGGCGAGACTTTCGCTACTCAGACTTATCTACCAGACGACTTGTGGTTCTTCGATTCGGTGCTATTCCGAAATGTTTTCATGGCCAGCCATAAGATATAGAGGTATGGTAACTACCTGACAGCTCTATACACCTTCTATACAGGGCATTGGCTATCCATTCCTGCGCTCATCTGGAGCGTTACGATGAAGCTATATGTTAACCATATCAGCAAGGCCAAGCCCAAACGGGCTAAGTATCTCCTATTCGGCCATCTCATCATACAGATTCTGAGAGACCAGCGCTATCCCTTCCAGCCACGGGAGCGTACTGAGTCTGGGGCCTGCCCGTTCCTGAAAAAGGATTAGGATAAGAGCTACAAGGCTCTTATCAAGAGTCTACAAGATGACGCTGTAGAGGCAGCTGAGGAGCTAGAGAGAGAGGAGTTGGAGCAGGCAGCAGCAGTAGCAAAGCAGGCGACAGATAATGTACCAATTGATCTGGTTGCCATGCACATGGATATTGACTTGGACCAGCCGGCAGAGGTCCCAGAGCATCATTCTCCAGTTGGGTCGCCCGTTCATGATAAGGAGCAGGCTCAGGATCATCATTCTCCCGCTCCAGCAGCACCTGAGGCTCCAGTTCAGATACCCAGTTTCGGATAGCGTCTTCAAACTCTGAAGGATGGCATGGTTTCCATCCAGGATGATATTGCTTTACTCCGCACGGATGTCATAGCTACATTACGTGATCTATCCAGAGACATCCGTGAAGCACGCCTTAGCAGTCCTTCCTCCTCCACTTAATATTTCCATATCTTCTTCTCCTATTATATATATCTGTGATATCTGTCATAGTTTTGATACTGTTATATACTTGCAGCCAATTTGTTGGCCTAGCCACTGGATATACTGTACTATTCTTTATTTCTCTTTTATGCATACTTTGTTTATGGATGTCTTATATGCGTATTGATAAATCTCTCTGTGATTAACTCCATCAGGTGCATCCCAGTGACTTCAGTGAGAGAGAGTACTGCCCGAATTTTTCAGGACCACCCTTTTTCCTCTCTCCTTACTTCAATTTCTTATCCCATTTATACTTGCATGTCCACTGTGCACTATTATTATCCCCTTCGTTGTCTAATGAACTTTTATCCAGTGCCATCTTTTCAGGACCACAGTTAATACCAAGTTTGGGGGGCTATGCCACCTACTTTGGATACTTGTGTCCCGGCCATTCTTTGATTAGTTGCACTAGTATACTCTTTCATTTGTTCTCTTTGCACATTGAGGACATTGTGCCATTTAAGTTTTTTTTGGGGGGGGGGGGGGGGGTATTGGTATTATTTCAAAATTTTGAGCATGACTTGTGTATTTGAGGAATTTTCTATGAGTGGTCCATAACTAGCTATGATTTTGATCTTTTGAGGACTATATTGCTTAAAATTTAAAAATTGCTTGACTTGAGAGTCCAGTACTCCTTGTATGGCTTGTGGATGCCATTTAGGAGTAAATTTTTTGAAAGATTGATATCTTGCTTGCACTTGTGGTCCACATCATCCTGATTTTGTGATTGTTTTGAGATTCACTTTAGTATTCTACACTAGCACAGGCACACACTAGCATTCATTTATGGGGTACATCTTTTGTTGATTATTGAATTGGTTATATCCCAATTGAGCTAGTAGTGTATTGAAAGCTTTCATTCTTGATAAAGGTGGATAACAATCACTTTTCACTAAGTAGCCGGGATTCTAGCCTTATCAAGCATTGAACTTCTCACGCCGAAAGGTGGAGGGCCCAAACTCTAGGTTAATAAATGAAATTCAAAAAATAAAAAATAAATAAATAAATAAAAAATAAAAATAAAGAAGTTGCAAAAGCAATAAAAAAAGTGAGGACTTCTCCCAAAAATGTGAGAAGTGAGAAATGATTAGATGGAGGTTATTTTGATTTGTAGCCTAGTTGATTTGAGCTTGTAAGTCCTTAGAGGTGTTTGAACGCTAATGCTCGACCTCATGAATTGCTAGAAAGGTTAATAGATCAACACATTGCACCATGCTTCCATCTTTGATCCTGTTTAAAAAAAATAAAAAATAAATAAATAAATAAAAGTAAAAAATTGAGTGAAAAGAATAAACGCACCTAGAACAATAAAGCTTTAACAAAAGGTCTACTTTTTGTCTTGATGATCGGTACTAGATTTGTGTGCTAGTTTGAAGGTAAGGATATGATCATTTCTTTAGTTGGCTAAGATAGCAACATACTAGATGCCGGTCCACTCAAAAAGGATTCTAGCATTGTTTTGATTTGTATGATTATTTTCTTGATGTGTGGAGGACCATACTTGCTTGCTTGAAAAGGGATGAAAAATTGCACACTTGAGGTAGTTTTCTGTAATGACACGGTCATTTTTCTTCCTTTCTTTTTTCTCAGATTTTTACGGATATTTTTTTTCCGTTGTCTTTTCTTTTCTGTGTTCGGTTTTTCATCGCTTGATGTCATCACGAGTGCTTTGGAATGATTTTCGAGACTCTTTTCCATGGATTGACAACTTCCTTTGAGGATTGTGTCATTTCCACATTTTTATTTTTCCGGACACTATTCACTTTTCATCTTTTTCTCGTTTATCCTTTTTCTTTGCACAACCTCACTTTTTGTGTTCGGATTTGATTATGGTTTTGCATGCATCCATGATATTTAAATTCCATGCAATGTGTATTTTTACTTTCTTAGAAAAGCATGCTAAGTGTTTACTTTTCTTGTAAAGGGTATGGATGCCTACTTTATTGTAATTATTCTTAACTTGTGGGGTTTTAGTGCAATTAAATAATGTAATTATTTTTCATCTTAGGGACCTTTTTGTAATTTAATTTGGAAGATATTTTCAAAAAGGACTTTTTTATAATTTTTGAAAAATGTGACAAGTGTCACATTCTCATGGTGTCACTTGTTGGCATTGGGGTGGAGTGACTTAGATGCATCATTTTGTGACATTTGGAGGGTAGAGATTCGCCCACTTGTTATCCTAGGATTGGTGCACTTGTTGGCTTAGATGGTTGACAAGTATAGGCTTGAGATTAAGCCTAGGAAGGAACCTTGGATTTGTGACAAGTGTAGGTTCACAATTAAGTCTTGCAATTATTTTTGGGCCACTTTGGGATTATGGTTTTAAAGAAGGGTTTCTTGTGCAATTGGCCAAACTTGTGTGTGTTGACCATGGTGTAAGATCACATAGTGAGTGGAAGATTTCTATTTCCTCCACTCACACTTCATTTCATTATTTCTTCATCTTCCTTACCAAAAACCCTAGCCTCCATGGATGAAGGTTATAGTTTTAAGCTTTGACTTTGATTTTTGAGAGCCTTCCATTGATTTCCAAGCTTAACCTTAGGAATACTTTTTGTTCCCCTCATCTTCATCTTCATAACCCTTGAAGGGTTTGCCATTTTGTGATGATTTGCCTTGGATTCAAGAGAAACAATCCTCTTGTGAGGTAGGAGGTGTTATAATTTATTACCTAAAGGTATTCCTTACTTTTGTAGTGATATATAAGTTGTATGCATGTCTTTTGTTAATTTTAGAAATTAATGATGTGTAGTAGCTTACTTAGAACTCATTTTAGACTTGGTATATGGCATGGCCATGACATGATCTTTGATATATATTAAATTGGAATGATTTAAATGAATTTTCAAATCTAGAGTTAAATGAATTTAATTTGATTTAAATTCTAGTTAATTGTGTTTTGCTTGTATTCCATTTTTTACTTGATATATGGTATGACCATGACTTAGTGCTTGATATATATTAATTTGAGATCATTTGAACAACTTTTGAAATCTAGAGATTTAATTGATTTAAATTAATTAAATTATATTTGATGATATTTTGCTCATCTTGCACTTTTGATTTGATATATGTAAAGACCATGATATGTTGCTTAACATATATTAATTTGAGGTTATTTGAAATCTAGAGAATTTAATCATTTTGTTTAATGAAATTCTATCTAGTGGCTCCATGGATCTATTTGTGTTTTAGAAGTTGTTTCTATATTCAAATCATGGATTTGGACTTGTTGCGTATTCACTTGGTTGTGTTTTGAGCAATTGATAACATTGTTGTTATATTTATATTCATGAGGACTTGTTTTCTTTATGGAATATATTGTTGCCTTGTGTAATAAATTTCACACTTCGTGATTGACATTATACATGTCATTTTAAAATTGAAACTCTAAAGCATGGATTGTGTGGTTTCAACCTACTTGCGCATAGAAGGTGTTTTCATTCATTATATAATTTATGTATAAGTTGTGAACTTATTTGGATTATTTTTGGAGTCTTGGGACATTGTTGTTACAAGTGACATGGCTAGAGTTTGGCTCTAGTGCGGGAGGTATGAGTTATCCCCAATTGAGATAGTGCGCACTTAGGATGGTCTTCCCTGCGGGTTGATGCCCAGAATAACCGTTGAGGTCTTGGCAGAATTCCGAGCTTAGATGTCCAAGTCTTCCACTATTTGATTTCGCATTCAATTCCAAGTTGACAATCATGTTTAATTGTGACTTGTGGTTTTGGTTATTGGCAATTTTGATGTTGTTAAGTACATCCGAGCTTTATGATTTCAATGAATCATGGTGTTGTTAAGTACATCTATGCTAAATTGTTATATTTAGTTGTTTTCGCACTTTAGATTTCAAGTTGATAACTTTGAGAATCTATGTCTTGATGCATTGTATTAGAAGTTCTAATTATGCTAAATGGTTATATTTAGTTGATCTTGTACTTTAGATTTCAAGTTGATAACTTTGGGAACCTTTATCTTGTTATTTGTAAAGCATGCTCTTCTGTCGTTTGGAATTGCATAAAAGATGTGATGTATGCTAGAAATATTCTAAGGTAGCTTAGGATGCTCCCTGAGTCTAACCTTTGACATAGACATTAGATGGCATGACCCTTTTGAATTGTTTAAAGTCAATGTAAAAATCTCTAAAGAAATCGAGTCATGTATGCTCATTCTCTATGAGTAAACATGTTTACTCACCCCGAAGTTACTGGGGGGCTGTTTCAGGTACGAAGACTTGGTTCGTGATGTTCATCATTGCTTGAATGATTGTAGACTTGAAGGTTTTTAGTCCTTGTAAAGGTTGGCTTGAAAGCCACTTGTAGCCCTTTTATGTCAAAATGTGTATATTGATTCCATACATGTAATGTGTACATAAGTACGCTCTTTACAATGTATTTGACATGTATGAGATGAGGCCGAAGGCCAATGACATGTAATTTGTATCCTATGTAAATTTTTGACTTCATGGAATATTTTGAATATATTGAAAAATATTGAGCTATTGCTTCACCATGTTTGCATTGGGTGTGGGAATTCTATTTTGATTCTTCCCTAGGGTCTCATTACTCATGTATGAAGTGTGCTCAAAGGCCAAATGGTATTTTGAAATCATTTTATAATTTTGAATTCTGAGTTTTCATTCCAAGTTCCATTTTTGTCATTTTGGCTGTTGGGGGGTCGGATTTGGTATCAGTTGTATTTTTAAGCCATGGACCATTGTAGCGCGTCCAAATAGGAAAGTTACGTTTGCGTGCATAGTCGTTTCCGGGCAAAACCTCATCCTTTGTGATTTGAGCCTTCTATAGACTCATTTTGCATTTTTATTGCATAATCTGATCTAGGGGCATTCTTGACTTTGCACTGTGGTTTTATTTTCTTCTTTCAACATGGTTGAATAAAAAACATGATTTTAGGGGGGGTATCTGCTTTGTGTATTTCCAGAAAATGTCGTCTTGGTATCGGAAATCGTTTACGAAGTTCAGCTTTCAGTTTTGCATTTAGCAACTTTTTGGACCCTCATGACCTGATTTCATGGAGGGGCATTTTGGGCATCTTACATTGAGTATTTTTTGATTCCTTTCATGATTTCATGTATAAAACTCAATTTTGAGGGGGGTTTCTTCTTTGTGTTTTTCCAAAAAATGTTATCTTAGCCCTTAAAAATCCATTTTTTGACGAAAAACCCATGCTGCCAGGTTTTTTGGTTGAGCATTCTGGTTTTTGCTCATCTAACCGGTTAGATGGGATCATCTAAATGGTTAGATGTGCTTGGGCAGTGTTGTGGATGTGATTTTTGGCCTTCTAACTAGTTAGGAGGTGTAGTAACCGGTTAGATGTTCTAAGGTTGGCTCATTTTGACCTTTTTGCCCTTTTTTCTTCCGTTAGCCATATCTTCTTCATCTGGACTCCGAATCAAGTGATTCTTGAGTCTAAGTTCACTAATTTTTTGTTGTCTTTCTAATGGTGTGCTCAGTGGCACCCACTTTTATGTTGGAAATGACCATTTTTCCCCTAGGTTCATTCTTGTCCGTTTTTGAAACGCCGCTTCCGCATTTGTTTCCTTTGGGTCCTGTGACCTCATTGAGTGTCACATTGGTTTCTTAGAGAGACGTTGTATTTCTAGAGACCGTTATTTCATCTTTTGCTTCTGCATTCTGGATCCGTATCGGGTCATCACTAGACACACTAGGTTGAAAAATCCAGGGTCGTCACATTTTCTCCCAATGCGTGTTTGCAATATTGGTGCCTCTTTTGAAAGAATGAGCTTAATGTTTATGGGTATCATTTCTGGAAACCCTCACGAGACTTCACTCGTCTACTAGGGGTAACCTAGGGGTTTAAAAGGCTTGTTGCATATGCTAAATGTACTCGTATTCCCTACAAAAGTGGCGTTATCCATTTATTGCTTTCTAGTTCATAATTGCATAGTTGTTCATTTCATTCATTTACTTTCTACTTCATTGTCAGGGACTAGCAATATTTAAGTTTGGGAGTGTGATGAGCGCTGAAAAGTGCGCATTTAAACCCTTTAAGCTTAAGTATTCTAGAACCTTTATCTATCTTATTTTCCCACTTTATATTGATTTTGTATTATTTCCAGTTTCAGGTACTTATCCCCAAAATAAGCTAACTGAGCTAAATAAGAGCATAATTGAAACAATCTTGAGATGAATCAAAGAAAGGAGCAAAGTGGGAGCAAAAGGAAGCAAGTGGTGGAAATTCAGCAAGTTCGATCGATCGAAAGTTCATCGATCTCAGCATTTCAAAATGGATCCAAGCTCGTTTGTCCTTATCCAAAGATCCCACAAAGTTCGATCGATCCAACTTTCTTCCGATCAATCAAAAAGATTCCATCTTATCCAGTTGTACCACCCTACCTACCACATTTGTCTGTTTCTGAAAAATATCTTCAAAATATCTCAGATTTGTCTTTATCCAAAAAGGCACCGCCATAGAGGATCGATCTAGCTTAAGTTCGATAGATCTTAGCCATGTTCGATTGATCTCACCACAAGTTCGATCGATCGAACTTCCTAAAGTGTAAGAAAATCCAATTTCCAGCTCATTAAAAGTTGTCTCATATCCAATCAATGGGGGGAATATTGGTATACGAGTCCAACTCATTGGGGGTAATATTTAACCTCCCTATATAAGGAATATGAGCCATATATTGAAAAGGGGGAGATACATACACTAGAGACACAATTTCCATATTCTTAGTGAGGAAGAAAAGACGAGAGGAGGCTAGAGACACAAGCTTGGAGTTCTTCCATCAACCAAGAAAAGGAGAAATCTCTATCATGGAGTTAGCCCTTGAGGGTTGGAAGACATCATCCATGAGTGGCTAGACATCCTCTTGGGGCTAGAGTTAGCCCTAAGCATGCTTTCTACATCTTGATTTATGTATTTTTTAGGGGATTTGTATTGTGAATGATGTTTTGACATATTTACATACATAGATCTTGTTTATTCAATGATTTGTGTGGTTTAATGCTTCCAATTGATCATTTCATTCTATCCATATGTCTATGTATGCTAGAATAGATGTTCATGTGTTTATCTCTATTTCTTATGTTATTGATGCATGTCTATGTGTATTAATGCTATAGATCTAGAGATTGTCAAGACATAGTGCTTAATGGGATGCTCTTGTGGTTTATTTGATGGTTCATACTCATTTCTTGATGGATTATGCCTCTCCCTTAGTTTAATTAGTTTAATTTCATGTCATTAGCTTAATTGTAGTGTAGTTGTAGTTTAGATGTTAAATGGGAGGATAATCCATGCTTGTTGTTTGATGTTCTATACTTATGAAAGCAAGTAGCATATTCTCTAACCTTGTGATGTGTTTGGATTGTGAGCTTCAAGAAATAATTAATGGCTTAGTTTGATATATTGTGCTATCCACCATATTGCTTAGACAATATATGCTTAATTTGTCATCCATGCTTGTTGAAACAACCACACACACACACTATGTTACAATACATTTTTTCCCTTGAGTTAATCATTCATTAAGGGTGTAGAAAAGCTATGCTTAGTGGTGATCTCTAAACCCCAAGATCTCTCTCTTATTTTCTCTCAAATGCATTTAATTGTTTACTTTAGTTTAAATTGCATCTTAGTGTAATTCAACCACCAACCAATCTTTTGATCACTCGACCTACTAACCCTAATCTCGATTCCACAACCTAATACGACCTACCAATCCCTTGGGACGATCCCTACTCGCCCTAACTATATTTTTAGTGAAAGGTAGCAGTGAAAATTTCTAAATGGAAAACTTGGCCACATTCATCATAGTCCTACACTATCTTTTGCACAAGCTTTGTGAGGCACACCACCTGAAACTATAAAAGACTTCATATGAATTGTGGTATGATAGAAAGCCCACAGTTAAATACTTTAGAGTGTTTGGAAGTAAATGTTATATCCTTAGAGATAGGGAACACTTGGGAAAATTTGACTCTAGAAGTGATGAAGGTGTGTTTTTGGGTTATTCACAAACAAGTCAGGCTTATAGGGTTTTTAATCTTAGAACCAAAGTGGTCATGTGTAACACCCCCACATTTTTCACGCATAAGTTGATCAGGCTTATACACGAAAAACGAGGGATATCAAAAACAATTGGCAATATACAAGCATGGAATACAAAATGATGGAAATAAAAGAATTTAGACAGGAAAGAAACATTAAATAATACAACATCCATCCATCCTTTATTTAATGCAGTACTTCATTACAACTTGGAAATCCTACGTCAGGGATCCCTAAATATAACCCTGAGAGTTCAACGTCAAAAGTAAATAAAAACTGAAACTGAAGTATTACATAAAACTTCTACCCTGCACTGGATCGTAAGAGTAGATGAGTTCGGATGATGGTCCCACACTGCTAACCTCAGCCTTGAAACGGATACTGACCGTATCCTGAAATAACAACAATGGTGGGTCAACCCCACGAGCAAGTCCTCTCTACTATGACCCAAATCAGAGAATCAAATAAATTAATCATTATGAATCGGATGAGTACTATATCTGTATACATCCTACGGGAACTATCCGATGTATAACATGACCTCAACCAGAATAGACGGTGATCACTTAGACTCACACTAGGTGGTCAAGTGTCGCCTTTCCCTACCCGGGAAATCAGCTATTATACATGGTGCACGGTACTAACAACACAGACTATAACGAACTACACAGTGACAACACCTCGCAAAGTACTGATGAATATACTGAGCATATAAATTAGGCAACACATGCCAACAATATTAATAAATATACCGAGAATGTCAATTTAGGCAACACATGCCAATAATATTAATAAATATACTAAGTATGTCAGTTAGGCAACACATGCCAATAATATTAAACCACATACCCCGACAGCCACACATCTATCTATCGCAACGAATGCATAAGGTATAAATGAGTCTAAACTTATTAGTCAGCTCACATGGTTCTATATGGCAATACATCCATATAATATAAATGCGACATAATAAACAGTCCATTTATTCCCTGAAATGCACACAGCATAATAATCATGATTTATATACGATTAACAGTATAAACATCCCGTAAGATATCATGGATAATTTATCTGACTAAAACCATGGCCTTATTTAATTTAACAGTAATGTTTGATACCATTTAATATGATAATAACACTATTTATATTCAACAATGTCGTTAAATAAACCACATTAGTATCCGTACTGAGAACGAACCAATAAATGCTTAGAAAAGATTAATCGGTCATAGGAATAAGTAATGGGTGTTAAAATAATAATTTCGTGGCCCGTTAAACCCGTAATTACCAACACAGTACCTAAAAATCCAAGTTTAAGGTTCTGGAATTTACAAAACAGGCCCTAGGGGTATTCTGGTAATTTCCAGCAGCTGTAGGGACCCCACACGCGCCCTCACGCGCCTCCCAGAGCCTCCCCACGCGCAGCCAAGCTTTCCCCACTCTCCCACGCGCCTCCACGCGCGTCTGGCATCAGCCACGCGCCCGCACGCGCTCCCACGCGCGTCTGGAGAGTCCCACGCGCGCGCACGCGCTGCCACGCGCGCTTTGATGGCTTCCTGCTGACGTGGCGTCCTCCGGTTGGTTGGCTGCATCACCTTTCCTACATGCGCGTCACACCGGATCATCTCACCCTATCTTCCCTCCATCCAACGCCCACAGATCCGGGTGTACCGCGGTATCATGGACCACGATGCACCGGATCAATCAGACTCCACTAATGGCCAGGATGCGCGCGTACACCCTCCTATGGTGTGCCGCGTCGCACCGGATCACTCCGGTCGTCTCCCCCACTGCCGGCGACCGGAAAACTCGCCGGAAGGTCGCCGGAAATTGCAGAAAATGCCCGGAAAAATCTAGAAAATTCTAGAAAAATCCCTAAAGTCTTATTTAATTATTTTTAGCCATTATTAATTTCATAGGACATTAAATAAATATATACCATCCTATATAATTAAAATTCCATTATTTTAATAAAATAAAATTAATAATTTATTAACCTCCAAACCTTGGCTCTATGCATAAAAATAAGCTAAACAATTAATTTATTAATTCAAAGGGGAAAAGTAGATAATAACTTGCCTTTTTGGATTTAAAATAAATCCGCCGGTCTGCGCGTAGTCGGGTAAAATTGCCTACACCGGTCCAAGCTTCTTTCTCTTTCTCTTTTCCTTTCACTCTTATAAAATAGCTCTCTAGAATTTATACCTTGCTTCTAACTCCCTTTATTTTCTTCTAAGGCAAGCTAGTTAATTTATATACAAAATATATAATATAAATATTACAAATATCTTATTTTTTCATCAACTATCCATCCTCCCAACCATAAGGCTTCAATTCCACCCATAAACATTGATGCAATCCTATCCTAATCTCTAATTTCATCATGACATTGGTTTAATACTATTATTATTATTAGTATAACTATTATTATTATTATTACTAATATTATTATTAATAAACTTTTATTATTATTATTATTATATTATTATTATTATTATTATTAAACTAATATAATTATTATTATTGTTATTACAAAATAATATATTATATCATCATAATACTTTATAACACAAATATAATATTCTAATTAACTAATATTGCTTAATTAAACATAATCAACAAATAAAATTAATTATAATAATACATGCACAATTAAATGAATAAATTTACTAGTTTAACATACACAATTAATTTACATGCACCATTAAATGAACTTAATATAACAATGAAGCATGCACAATAATAGGTACAGGAATCCACACATAATTGAATTTAAATACACTAAACTCTTTAATTAATTACGGGGTATTACATTCTCCCCCCTTAATAACGGAATTTCGTCCCCGAAATTCACTACATACCTGTATTAAAGAGCTCTGGATACTTGGCACGGATAATATCTTCCCGTTCCCAAGTAGACTCTGTAGCACTATGATGACTCCACTGTACACGTACTAATGGAATAGTCTTCGTGCGCAGTATCTGATTCCTACGATCGAGAATACAGTAAGGTTGTTCCAAATAGGTTGCATCAGGTTGCAACTCAATCTCACCCACATCAATGTGTTGATATCGATCTTCGTCCCGTAGAAATTTTCGCAGCATAGATACATGAAAAACATTATGTACTCTATGAAGATTATCTGGTAGAGCCAGACGATAAGCTACTGCCCCAATCCGATCTGTAATCATAAAAGGACCCACAAAACGAGGCGATAACTTACCCTTTGACCCAAACCGCATTACTCCCTTCATAGGAGAAACCTTAAGCAAAACCTGATCACCAACCTTAAACTCCAAAGCACGAGTTCGACGGTCAGCATAACTTTTCTGTCTGCTTTGAGCTGTACGCATCCGATCCCTAATGATAGCGATCTTTTCTGACGTGTCCCTAATAAATTCAGGACCCAAAAAGCTGTTCTCACCAACTCCAAGCCAACAGACAGGAGACCTACACGGTCTACCGTACAAAGCCTCAAATGGTGCCATACCAATAGTTTTCTGATAACTATTGTTATAAGCAAACTCTGAAAGCGGCAAATATTCCTCCCAATTGCCCTTAAAATCAAGAACACATGCCCGCATCATGTCTTCTAAAATCTGATTAACTCGCTCAGTCTGTCCATCTGTTTGAGGATGATAAGCAGTGCTAAGATAAAGTTCTGTACCCAAAGCCTGCTGAAAGCTCCTCCAAAATCCTGATACAAACTTCGGATCTCTATCTAATACGATGGACAATGGTACTCCATGAAGTTTCACCATTTCTGCAATATACAGCTTAGCATACTGTTCTGACGTAAAGTTTGACCGAACAGGCAGAAAGTGAGCGGACTTGGTCAATCTATCAACAATGACCCAAATAGAGTTGTGATTATGCTGTGAAGTAGGTAATCCCTCTATAAAGTCCATGGAAATACTTTCCCATTTCCACTCTGGTATGGGAAGTGGCTGTAACGATCCTGGCGGTCTCTAATGATCAATCTTAATCATCTGACAGGTGCTACATTTAGAGACAAAGATAGCTATATCTCTTTTCATGCTGGCCCACCAAAACTGGCGTTTCATGTCCTGATACATCTTGTCTCCCCCTGGATGTACAGAGAACTGAGAAGTGTGTGTCTCTCTCATCACAACATTTCTCAAATTATCAGCTGAAGGCACAACTAAACGTCCCTTGTACCTCAATCCTCCATCAGTCCCTATAGAATAAAAAGGAACATCTCCGGAGGCTAACTCCGAAACCCGGTCAATACACTGTTGATCTGAGAGTTGCGCTTGAATAACCTGATGAATGATAGAAGGAGTTACTACCACACATGCCATAAAAGCGTCTGCTAACTCATCAACCGTCTTCAAAGCATCCCACTCTGTTGTAAACAAAGCTGAAAGGCTGACATAGGGTCGGCGGCTGAGTGCGTCTGCTACAACATTCGCTTTCCCTGGATGATACTGAATAGAGAAATGATAGTCTTTCACGAACTCCAACCATCTGCGTTGTCTCATATTCAGTTCCCTCTGTGTGAACAAATACTGTAGACTCTTATGATCGCTAAACAATCGAAAAGTCTCCCCCAAAAGATAATGCCTCCAAATACGCAAGGCAAAAACCACTGCTGCGAGCTCTAGGTCGTGAGTCGGGTAATTAAGCTCATGAGGCTTAAGCTTCCTAGACCCATAAGAAACTGGTCGCTCTTCTTGCATCAACACACAACCCAAACCCTTCAGAGAAGCGTCGGTAAATACTAAATACTCGATTCCACTCTGAGGTGTGGCTAAGACAGGTGCAGAAGTTAACTTGCTCTTCAATTCAGCAAAAGCAGTCTGACAAGAATCATCCCATACAAATGGTACATTCTTCTTAGTCAGATGAGTAAGTGGACCCGCAATTTTGGAAAATCCCTGGATGAACCGGCGATAATACCCCGCCAATCCCAGAAAACTGCGAATCTCTGTCGGTGAGGTAGGCTGTCCCCACTCCATAACGGCCGCAACCTTGGCTGGATCTACTGCTAACCCTTCTTCTGACACTACATGTCCCAGAAATTTGACCTCTTTCTGCCAAAATTCACATTTCTCAAACTTCGCAAACAACTGATGTTCTCGAAGTGTCTGCAATACTGTGCGTAAATGTCTGGCATGGTCCTTCTCCGACTTAGAGTAAATCAGAATATCATCAATGAAAACAATGACAAACTGATCTAAGTATTCTCTGAATACTCTATTCATCAAGTCCATAAAGACAGCTGGAGCGTTCGTTAAACCGAAAGGCATAACACGAAACTCATAAGACCCGTACCTCGTGAGAAATGCTGTCTTTGGAACATCTTGTTCTCTGACTCGTAGCTGATGATAACCAGACCTCAAATCGATCTTTGAGAAGTAAGTAGCTCCCTTCAATTGATCAAACAGGTCATCAATTCTGGGCAACGGGTACTTGTTGCGAATAGTGACCTTGTTCAGTTCTCTGTAATCAATACAAAGACGAAGAGATCCATCCTTCTTCTTGACAAACAATACTGGTGCTCCCCATGGTGAAGTACTCCTGTGAATAAATCCCTGGCTGAGCAACTGTTGAATTTGATCTTTCAACTCTCGCATCTCCACTGGTGCCATTCTGTACGGCGCCTTAGCAATAGGTGTAGTGCCTGGAGCTAAATCAATAACGAAGTCTATCTCTCGACTCGGTGGTAAGCCTGGAATTTCCTGGAATACATCCTGGAATTCCTGTACTACCGGGATGCTGTCAAGAGATACCGCAGTCGCTTCCTGTGAGTCCTCCTCAAGAACGAATAAATAAGTGCTAGGCCCTCTATCAGGTTGTGGTACAACAAGAAGATACATCTCCTGTCCTGGTATGGAAAATACAATAGACTTTTCGTAACAGTTAACCTGAGCATGGTACTGAGATAACCAGTCCATCCCAAGTATAACATCATACGAATGCATATCTAACACTAACAAATTTGCAAGAAATCGAAGCCGGCCCATATCTATAAGGATATCACCGCTATACTCTCGTAAAATTGCGCCAACTCCCAATGGTGTATAAATATTAAGAGGTTGGTCACATAACTGAGTCGTCATACCAGAAAAGATAACAAAAGATCTAGACACAAAAGAATGTGATGCACCAGTGTCAAACAGTATACGAGCAGTTCTACCATGTATAGAAAACATACCCTCAATAGCCTGAGGAGCCTGCGCATTATGTGGCATGAAGTTATAAACTCTGCCCTGATGCAATTGCTGTGGAGGTTGTCCCGGAGGAAATGGTGGTGCTGGAAGTGCCGGAAAATTCTGAACTTGCCCACGTGGCATCGGTGGGGCCGGTAGAGGTAACGGCTGATTAGGTCTCGGCTGCCCATACTGTCCCTGTTTAGCTTTGGGACACATCTTGGCCGGATGCCCAATCTCTCTACAGTGATAACAACGTCCCATAAAAGGACCTGCCTGCCTCCTCTGTTGACTTCCCGACCACTGTTCCTGTCCGGTCTGAGGTATCCCACCTTGTCTACCCTGATTAGGGACTCCATCCCTCTGCACATCTAGGTTTCCTTTGTTTTTCTTCCAAGGTTGATGTCCTTGAAATCTGCCCCGATCATTGGACCTGGTACCACTGCTGCTTCCTTTCTCCACTGTCTGGTAGTCTCGGTTAGTCCGCTTATCTCCCTTGGACTTCCGGTAATCACTCCTCATCTGGCAGTGCTGTAAGGCGGCATTAACCACCTGGATATAAGTAGTATATGCCGGACTACCTAAGATCACCACTTTAATCGGCCATATTAACCCCTTCACAAAGCGGTCTCTCTTCTTTTCTTCCGTATTGACCTCCTCTGGTGCAAATAATGACAAATTTATGAACTTCTGTTCATACTCAGCCACAGTCGTATCTTCCTGTTGCAGATCCAGAAATTCGGTCTTCATCGCTGATCTTACTGACATAGGAAAATACTTGTCGTCAAAGCGAGTCTGAAATTCAGCATACGTCAATCTGGTCCTGTCTTCGACAGTAGTAACAGACTCCCACCACTGCAATGCATTGCCTATCAGCATAAACGTAGCCAGCATCTGTTTCTGCACTTCAGTACAGATTACCATCCGAAGATGACGCTCGCTCTCCTGTTTCCACTGATATGCTAACAAGACATCTGTGGACCCCGCAAATGTCGGTGGATTTCCCCGGATGAACGAGTGACGAACTTTGTCCCATGACATTGGCTGTGCCACTGGTTCAGGAACAGGTACTATCGGAGGAGGTTGCTGGTTTCGTAGAGCAGATGCTACTCCTGCTGCTACAGCTCGTGCAATGATATCAGCAACTTGAGGAGAAAATTCCTGATTCTCATTTTGAGTTGGGGAAATACTGCGATGACGGTTCGCATTCCTTGTCCCACGCCGAGACATCCTTCTTTTAAAGTCAGAAAAATCTAACGTCAGTACATTATAATGGACCGACTAAAAGAATACAAAGAACCCTAATACTTAGGCTCTAATTATCAGAATACACAACGCGGAAGTATAATAATCACAGATCCCTAAGACACTCGAACCTGGAATGCTCTGATACCAACTGTAACACCCCCACATTTTTCACGCATAAGTTGATCAGGCTTATACACGAAAAACGAGGGATATCAAAAACAATTGGCAATATACAAGCATGGAATACAAAATGATGGAAATAAAAGAATTTAGACAGGAAAGAAACATTAAATAATACAACATCCATCCATCCTTTATTTAATGCAGTACTTCATTACAACTTGGAAATCCTACGTCAGGGATCCCTAAATATAACCCTGAGAGTTCAACGTCAAAAGTAAATAAAAACTGAAACTAAAGTATTACATAAAACTTCTACCCTGCACTGGATCGTAAGAGTAGATGAGTTCGGATGATGGTCCCACACTGCTAACCTCAGCCTTGAAACGGATACTGACCGTATCCTGAAATAACAACAATGGTGGGTCAACCCCACGAGCAAGTCCTCTCTACTATGACCCAAATCAGAGAATCAAATAAATTAATCATTATGAATCGGATGAGTACTATATCTGTATACATCCTACGCGAACTATCCGATGTATAACATGACCTCAACCAGAATAGACGGTGATCACTTAGACTCACACTAGGTGGTCAAGTGTCGCCTTTCCCTACCCGGGAAATCAGCTATTATACATGGTGCACGGTACTAACAACACAGACTATAACGAACTACACAGTGACAACACCTCGCAAAGTACTGATGAATATACTGAGCATATAAATTAGGCAACACATGCCAACAATATTAATAAATATACCGAGAATGTCAATTTAGGCAACACATGCCAATAATATTAATAAATATACCGAGTATGTCAGTTAGGCAACACATGCCAATAATATTAAACCACATACCCCGACAGCCACACATCTGTCTATCGCAACGAATGCATAAGGTATAAATGAGTCTAAACTTATTAGTCAGCTCACATGGTTCTATATGGCAATACATCCATATAATATAAATGCGACATAATAAACAGTCCATTTATTCCCTGAAATGCACACAGCATAATAATCATGATTTATATACGATTAACAGTATAAACATCCCGTAAGATATCATGGATAATTTATCTGACTAAAACCATGGCCTTATTTAATTTAACAGTAATGTTTGATACCATTTAATATGATAATAACACTATTTATATTCAACAATGTCGTTAAATAAACCACATTAGTATCCGTACTGAGAACGAACCAATAAATGCTTAGAAAAGATTAATCGGTCATAGGAATAAGTAACGGGTGTTAAAATAATAATTTCGTGGCCCGTTAAACCCGTAATTACCAACACAGTACCTAAAAATCCAAGTTTAAGGTTCTGGAATTTACAAAACAGGCCCTAGGGGTATTCTGGTAATTTCCAGCAGCTGTAGGGACCCCACACGCGCCCTCACGCGCCTCCCAGAGCCTCCCCACGCGCAGCCAAGCTTTCCCCACTCTCCCACGCGCCTCCACGCGCGTCTGGCATCAGCCACGCGCCCGCACGCGCTCCCACGCGCGTCTGGAGAGTCCCACGCGCGCGCACGCGCTGCCACGCGCGCTTTGATGGCTTCCTACTGACGTGGCGTCCTCCGGTTGGTTGGCTGCATCACCTTTCCTACATGCGCGTCACACCGGATCATCTCACCCTATCTTCCCTCCATCCAACGCCCACAGATCCGGGTGTACCGCGGTATCATGGACCGCGATGCACCGGATCAATCAAACTCCACTAATGGCCAGGATGCGCGCGTACACCCTCCTATGGTGTGCCGCGTCGCACCGGATCACTCCGGTCGTCTCCCCCACTGCCGGCGACCGGAAAACTCGCCGGAAGGTCGCCGGAAATTGCAGAAAATGCCCGGAAAAATCTAGAAAATTCTAGAAAAATCCCTAAAGTCTTATTTAATTATTTTTAGCCATTATTAATTTCATAGGACATTAAATAAATATATACCATCCTATATAATTAAAATTCCATTATTTTAATAAAATAAAATTAATAATTTATTAACCTCCAAACCTTGGCTCTATGCATAAAAATAAGCTAAACAATTAATTTATTAATTCAAAGGGGAAAAGTAGATAATAACTTGCCTTTTTGGATTTAAAATAAATCCGCCGGTCTGCGCGTAGTCGGGTAAAATTGCCTACACCGGTCCAAGCTTCTTTCTCTTTCTCTTTTCCTTTCACTCTTATAAAATAGCTCTCTAGAATTTATACCTTGCTTCTAACTCCCTTTATTTTCTTCTAAGGCAAGCTAGTTAATTTATATACAAAATATATAATATAAATATTACAAATATCTTATTTTTTCATCAACTATCCATCCTCCCAACCATAAGGCTTCAATTCCACCCATAAACATTGATGCAATCCTATCCTAATCTCTAATTTCATCATGACATTGGTTTAATACTATTATTATTATTAGTATAACTATTATTATTATTATTACTAATATTATTATTAATAAACTTTTATTATTATTATTATTATATTATTATTATTATTATTATTAAACTAATATAATTATTATTATTGTTATTACAAAATAATATATTATATCATCATAATACTTTATAACACAAATATAATATTCTAATTAACTAATATTGCTTAATTAAACATAATCAACAAATAAAATTAATTATAATAATACATGCACAATTAAATGAATAAATTTACTAGTTTAACATACACAATTAATTTACATGCACCATTAAATGAACTTAATATAACAATGAAGCATGCACAATAATAGGTACAGGAATCCACACATAATTGAATTTAAATACACTAAACTCTTTAATTAATTACGGGGTATTACATCATGAAGTCTATAAATGTTGTATTTGATTATACAAAATCTAAGATAACCTCTTCTCAACTTGATGAAGAATAAACTAATTTTGAAATTACAGGAGAAAGGAAAGAGCCTACAATTCATGAGGGAGAAAGAGTTGAGAATTTGGGTAAAGAAGATGAAGAGGTTGAAGAAGATGACGATGAGGAATTAGAGGTCACCCCTATTGAACCTATAGGAATTCTTGCACCATCCTTAGATATTCCCACATCTAGCAATTATAGAGTTTGATCAAGTCATCCAGTTGACAATGTGATAGGTCCATGGGATCAGCATGGTACTAGGAGTACAGTCCGTGATAATGTAGGACACTCATACATTGTAGATAACATAGGACATTCATGTCACATGGCTCAGTTTGAACCTAAAGAATGTTAATGAAGCCCTTCAAAGTTCTGATTGGCTAATGGCTATGTAAGAAGAATTGCTTCAATTTGTGAAAAATAATGTTTGGGAACTAGTGCCTCGACCTAGTGATGTTAATATCATAGAGACCAAGTGGATTTTTAAAAATAAACTTGATGAACATGGTCTTGTGATGAGAAATAAAGTTAGATTGGTTGCACAAGGATACACTCAAGTTGAAGGAATTGATTTTGATGAGACTTTTGCACATGTTGCTAGACTTGAGTCTATTGATAAGCGCTGAAAAGTGCGCATTTAAACCCCTTAAGCTTAGGTATTCTAAGACCTTTATCTATCTTATTTTCCCACTTTACATTGATTTTGTGTTATTTTCATTTTTAGGTACTTATCCCCAAAATAAGCTGACTCAGCCAAATAAGAGCAGAAATAAAAGAGCAAAGAAGAGTAAAAAGAAGCCAAGGGTGGAATTTCAGTAACTTCGATCGATCTCAAGAAAGGTTCGATCGATCCAACTTTCATCGATCTCAGCAGTTCAAGATAGATAAAAGCCATGATGTCATTTTCAGAGATCTCAAAAGTTCGATCGCTCCAAATTTATTCTCTGATCGATCGAACTTTCTTGTCTTTATCCATATGCCAGATCTTATCCAGCTGTACCACCCTACCAACCACTTTTGTCCTTTTTCCCAAAAATATCTTCAAAATATCTCAGATTTGTTTTTATCCAAAAAGGCGCCACCATTGAGGATCGATCCAGCTTCAATTCGATAGATCTCAACCATGTTCGATCGATCTCACCACAAGTTTGATCGATCGAACTTCCAAATCCCAAGAAAATCCAAATTCTAGCTCATTAAAAGTTGTCTCATATCCAATCATTAGAGGATTATGGGTGTACGAGCCCAGCTCATTTGGGGTGATTTTTGACATACCTATATAAGGAATATGATGCACTTTTTGAGATATACTTTTATACTTAGAGAAGATAATACTTAGTGAGGAAGAAAAGAAATGAGGAGGCTAGAGACACCATTGGAGGCTCTTCATCAACCAAGGAGCAGATTTCTTCTATGGAGCTTGCCTTTGAGGGTTGGAGGACACCATCCATGAGTAGCTAGACATCCTCTTGGGGCTAGAGTTAGCCCTAAGCGTGGTTTCTACATCCTGATTTATGTATTTTGAGGGGATTTGTATTGTGATACATGTTTTGACACTTTTATAAATATAGATCTTGTTTATTTAATGATTTATATGGTTTAATATTTCTAATTGATCATTTCATTCTATTCATATGTCTATGTATGCTAGAATAGATGCTCATATGTTTGTCTCTATTTCTTGTGTTGTTGATGCATGTCTATGTGTATTAATACTATAGATCTAGAGATTGTCAAGACATAGTGCTTAACGGAATGTTCTTGTGGTTTATTTGATGGTTCATACTCATTTCTTGATAGATTATACCTCTCCCTTAGTTTAATTTCATGTCATTAGCTTAATTGTAGTGTAGTTATAGTTTAATTGTTAAATGGGAGGACAATCCATAGTTGTTGTTGATGTTCCATACTTATGAAAGCAAGTAACATATATCTCTAACTTTGTGATGTGTTTGGATTGTGAGCTTAAAGAAAGGATTAATGGCTTTATTTGATATGTTGTGCTATCCGCCATGTTGTTTAGACAATATATGTTTAATTTGTCATCTATGCTTGTTGGAACAACCACACATATACACTTTGTTGCAATACATGTTTTTCCCCTCATTAATCATTCATTAAAGGTGTAGAAAAGTATGCTTAGTGGTGATCTCTAAACCCCAAGATCTCTCTCTCTCTTTTATTCTCCTTATTGCATTATTGTTTACTTTAGTTTAATTTGCATCTAGTATAATTCAACCAACCAACCACTATTTTGATCACTCGACCTACTAACCCTAATCTTAATTCCTCAACCGTGTACGACCCACCAATCCCTTGTGATGATCCCTACTTGCCCTAACTATAACTATATTTTTAGTGAAAGGTAGTAGTGGCAATTTCTAAATGTAAAACTTGGCCACATTCATCATAGCTCTACACCACAATCTTTTGGTGCACAAACTTTGGTTTGAATTGATGACAAACCAAGTTTTCGGTGCCGTTGTCGGGGATTGATTAAAGGCAACGTCATATTTGTGGAATCAATTAGGAATTAGTACTCCTTTGATCGTGTCTTTTCTTTGTTTTTATTTTTCTTTAATTTCTTATTGTGTTTGTTCTTGTTTGACTAGGTGCATTGAGCTAAGAAGGTGAGTAAAGGAGCATCCAAGCAAAGGAGCTAAGCAAGCAAGGAAAAAGACTAAAATTATATATAAAAAAATTGCTAAGCTAAAAGCTAAAAAAATTAGAGTTGAAGTGCTAAAGGACTTGTGAGCTTTTCCTTACTCAACCCTTAGTTAAATCGTCGGCCCGCGTAGAGGCTTGTAATTCAATTCTTAGATAAATCGTGAGCCCACGTGGAGGCAATTTACTTTTCTTGCATATTGTTGTTAAAGCATGGGAGTATGGGAACATTATATGTGGAGGAAGTTTATTGATTGTTGATTTGTTGTGAAGGTGAAGTGTTTGTCATTATTGCGTGTTTTATTGCATTGTGCATGGATGGTCATAAATCATTGAGACCCACTCTTGTCCCTTTAAATTTTCATCTTGAATCCATTGTTCGAAACCTTAGGGGAAGAGGAAGTTCTAGTTAATCCATGTCATCAATGGAAGGACACAATGAGGACCATGTGGAAGACCTTGGTCACATAGACCAACAAGGTATCCTCCACCCCAATGTGCATCATGATAACATGCAAATACCATTAGGCATGCTGAGGCCATTTGTTCATCCACCACAACAACAAGGCCAAGTCCCATTGGGAATGCCAAGGCCAATCTATGCTCCACTGCCTCCCATCATTCAAGGCAATCAAGGTGCCCATGTTACACCTCCAATTGCTAATCTTCCCCTTGCTTTAAGAGATCACTATGTGCCTAATGAATATAATGCACCCAGATGGATTCAATTGCCACCATTTAGAGCACACCACTATGAAATCAAGCCACAAACCATTCAAATGCTTCTTAATTATCATGAACTTCCAAGTGAAGAACCTTACAAGCATTTAGATGAGTTTCTTGAAGTATGTTCCGCCGCAAGATATACGGACATGTCAGAAGAGGTCTTAAGGTTTAAACTTTTTCCATTCACCCTTAAAGACAATGCAAAATATTAGTTTAACAATCTTAGACCTTTTTCAATAACTTCTTGGGAAGAAATGCAACAAGAGTTCTTGAAGAAGTATTATCCGGTTTCTAAGACCAATGCCATAAGAACCTAAATTCTAGAATTTTCACATGGGAATGGGGAAACATTTCATGAGGCATGGGAACGCTTTAATGAATTGTTTAGGAAGTGTCCACATCATGACATGCCTAAATGGCAATTAGTTCAATATTTCTTTGAGAGCTTATCGGATAATTACAAGGGCATGGTTGATGCTTCCATAGGTGGCTCTTACATTGATAGGCATGAGGATGACATGTAGCATCTTTATGAGAGCATGAGTGAAAATTCTTTGCATCGAACTTTATCTTCGAAGAATGGTATAAATTCTAGTGGTAGGAAGAGTGTTGGCTTACATCAAGTTAACCACTCCAATGAAATTGCCGCCGAGATGAAATCATTATCTCAAAGGTATGATCAATTCTTGATTAACCAAAACTCGGAAAATCAAGTATCTTTCTTCCCTAACCATTCTCGTTATGCATCTAATGAGACATGTATGACTTGTTCAAGTGTTTTACATTCTACTTCCAATTGTCCCCATGGACATGTGCAAAGTGAGCATCATGAATAAGTAAATGCAACATTTGTGAATCAAGGGAACAATCCTTATGGCAATCACTATAATCCTAGTTGGAGGAATCACCCGAACTTCTCTTGGAAAAGCCAAGGGGAGGGCTCAAACCCTTCCCAAGGTGGTTTTCAAGGAAAGTACATTTCACCTCCAATGCAAGGCCAAGGTTCCCAAAGTTTTAGATCATCATACCAATCACAAGGAAACCAATTTTCAAATTGTCATTTTCCCAATCAATCATATTCCTAAGGAAATGTTAGAAGTCCCACTTTTGAAGAGAAAGTTTTTACCGCTTTGAGCACTTTAGAGGTAAACACACAATTACTTCATTCTCACTCTCAATCCATTGCAAAGCTAGAAACCCAAGTAAGGCAAATAGCTAGCACTTTAAATGCAAGAGAGAAATGGAAAATGCCTTTGAATGCCCCACAAAA
Source organism: Cornus florida (assembly GCF_030987335.1). Taxonomy (NCBI): domain Eukaryota; kingdom Viridiplantae; phylum Streptophyta; class Magnoliopsida; order Cornales; family Cornaceae; genus Cornus; species Cornus florida. Next base: position 19,389,307 of record NW_026775576.1, read on the forward strand.
GCAACAATGTGTTGTGGAGACTCATTCCTCATCGGAAGGTCACATAATAGAGCATGTCAATGCGGTGACTATCTTGAGAAGTGGGAAAATTGTGGACAATCAAATAGGTATGTCCAATGAAGAAAGTGAACCGGTGCAACCAAAAGTTGACACCCGTCCCATTTCATATCATAGTCCTCATTCATTGCATATGCATGATCTTTCAAATCAGAATGTGTTGAAAAGTGATTTTGAAAAGAAAGATTTGCAAAATGATTTCAAAACTTCTTATGTTGAAGAGACTTTAAAGAAAAATTCTGAAAAGGTTTTTGAACCAAAAGCTCTATTTCCAGATGCCTTAAAAGGATCCATTTCAAATGACAAGCAAAAGGCTAAAGTAAATGAAATTATGGATGTGTTTAGGCAAGTGAAAGTTAATCTTCCACTTTTGGATGCAATCAAGCAAATTCCGGCTTATGCCAAGTTCTTAAAAGACTTATGCACCTAAAAGAGGAAAAACAAAAGCCAAGCACCTAGAAAAGTGGTCTTAACCGAGTAAGTGAGCTCAATTTTGTAACATAACACTCTTCCAAAGTTTAAGGACCCCGGTTCACCTACCACTTCATGCATCATTGGTGATCCTATCATTAATCGGGCTCTTCTTGACCTAGGGGCAAGTGTTAACCTTCTTCCATACTCGGTGTATGTCAAATTAGGCTTAGGAGACTTAAAACCGATGTTGGTAGTTTTATAACTTACTGACCAATCAATCAAAAAGCCTAGGGGTGTCATTGAGAACGTCTTGATTAAAATTGATAAATTCTTCTTTCCCATTGACTTCATTGTCATTGACACGGAACCGGTCCCAAATCCTAAGAGCTAAATTCCCGTTATCCTTGGCCGTCCTTTCTTGGCAACCACGAATGCCAACACTAATTGTAGGACGGGGATAATGAAAATCTCATTTGGCCACATGAAGGTGAAGTTGAATATCTTCAATCCGACCCCCAATTCATTTGACAAGCATGAAGATGTTAATGTTGTAGAAAAATGTCATGACCTTAAAAGTGAAGGAATTGAGCCTTTGTGTGAGACCAAAGTTTCAAAAAGTCCATCTTCAACCCTGCATTCAAAGAAAATTATTTCAAAGTCTTGTTTTGAAAGGGCGTGGAAGCCCAAAGATTGCATTGACCAAGGACCGAAAACATCTTTTGAGCTTAATCCAACAAGTTCCTTAAAAAACCATTTGTTAGGTGGAGTTCAAAGCACTTATCAACCCATTGAGGAGGGGATGCACTACAAGATGTTTGATCCGGGCTAAAAAGAGCCCAACGTCTTGCTAAAGACATTAAAGACTAGCAAAACATTTCGTAAGGTGTCAAAACCCTATTCCTCCCTCATTTCTATCTTTAATTTCGTTTCTTACGAAGTCTAGATATTGGCTTTGGGTTCATATGCATTGCTAGGAACTGTGTGATTAGGATTGCATGAATTTCATGTTGAAACTGAGCATTTTGCATAAGTTCGATCGATCTCAAAATGAGTTCGATCTATTGAACTTCCTACCTACATCAAACCTGCATCCAAATCACTCTCTGTCCAATGGTTCGAACAAAACTTGCATATTTCAGCTCTCTGTCCCATCGTTCAAACTTGTTCCTAGATCGATATTTAGTTCTTCGATCGATTCAACTTCATCTTGGATCGATCTGCAGTTCCAACACTTAGAAAAATTTCCAACCTGCATCCACCTGCATCCAAAAGCCTCTCTGTCTCATCGATCGAACATTTCTTCAATTCTATGCATTCTTGATCGATCGAAAGTATTCTGAGATCGATCTTGGGGAGATCGATCTTTGTTCTTTGTTTTTCAATTTTGACTTTATTTTAAATTTCAAAAATTCCAAAAAATATATATATATTTTATTATTTTTTATTGACATTTTTATTTCCCAAATATATATATATATATATATATATATATATATATATATATATATAATCCTAAAAATATTTTTACTTTTTATTTTATTTATTTTTACTTTTTATTTTTCAAAAAATCCCAAAAATACTTTGTTACTCAAGAGGAGAGATTGATGTCAGTTCGATTGATCTGAGGATTCAATTCGATCGATCAAACTGGCAAGGGAATGTTTTTAAAAAATCGATTCAGGGTCATTCGATCGATTTCACAAAGATCAATCTAACCTTCGCAGACCCTCGTTCCCATTTCGCCGCTGCATCTAAACTCTTCTCCATCTCCAGCGAGGCCCATTGTGTTCACTACTCTCTCTCCTCTCAGATCTTGATTCGAATCTCACCCCCCTTTGCATCTCCACTTCTCTCTTGATTCCGGTGAGATCCGAATCCCACTCTTATGATTTCAAGCTTTGATATGATGCATACATGTTTTAAATGTTAGATCTAGGTTGTTTTCATGATGAATATTGCCATGGATGAAACTTTGAGCTCTGTGTATATATGTATATATGTTTTTGTACACATTCGGCCATCTCATTACACAGATTCTTAGATACCAACGCTATCCCTTCCAGCCATAGGAGAAGACTGAGTCTGGGGCATGTTCATTCAAGAAGAAAGGTTGGGATAAGAGCTACAACGCTCTTATCAAGAATCTACGGGACGACGCTGCCGAGGCAGCTGAGGATCTAGAGGCCAAGGAGATAGCAACAGCAACAGCAGACCCGACAGCGGACGACGCCACAGTCGATCTAGCTACCGTACACATGGATATTGATTTGGAGCAGCCTGCAGAGGACCCAGAGCAGCATTTTCCAGTTGGGTCATCTGTTCACGATGAGGAGCAGGCTCAGGATCATCATTCTCTTGATCCAGCCACACCTGAGGCTCCTACTCACATACCCAACTTTGGAAAGCGACTTCAGACTCTGGAGGACGCCGTGGTATCTATTCGCGCAGAGACTATCTCCATTAGAGCTGACATTGCTTCCCTCTATACGGATGTCATGACCGCATTCAGAGATCTATCCAGAGACATCCGCGAAGCGCGACCTGCCCGTCCTACTTCCTCCACTTGATCTTTCCATATCTTCTTACTCCTCTTATATATCTGTGATAGCTGCTTATTTTTTATACTGTTACATTATTTTTACAGCTGTGTCTGTCGGCTTTGATACTGGATGTACTGTACTTTATTTTTGGTTTATTTATGCTTTCTTTATGGATGTCCTATTTTCATATTCCTATATCTATCTGTTTGACTCTATCAGGTGCATCCTAGTGACTTCAGTGAGAGAGAGCCCAAAATTTTCAGGACCACCCTTATACCTCTCTCTATTTTCAATTGCTATCCCATTTACACTTGCATGTCCACTGTGCACTGTTATTATCCCTTTTGTTCTCTGATGAGTTTTATCCAAGTGCCAAAATTTTAGGACTACAGTTAATCCCAAATTTTGGAGGGGGGCTATGCCACCCACTTTGGATACTTCTGTCCCAGCCATTCTTTGCCTTAGTTGCACTGATATAATCTTTCCCTTTTTTTCTCTTTGCACATTGAGGACACTGTGCCATTTAAGTTTGGGGGTAATGGTGCTTTGTAATGTTTGTTTTTAAATTCAAAATTTTGAGCCTGACATGTGTATTTGAGAAATTTTCTATGATTGGTCCATGATTAGCTATGATTTTGATCTTTTGAGGACTATATTGCTTAAAATTTAAAAATTGCTTAACTTGAGAGTCCAATACTCCTTGTATGCCTTGTGAATGCCATTTAGGAGTAAATTTTTTCGAAAGATTGATATCATGCTTGCACTTGTGGTCCACATCATCTTGATTTTGTGATTGTTTTGAGATTCACTCTAGTATTCTACACTAGCACAGGCGCACACTAGCATTCATTTGTGAGGTACATGCTTTGTTGATTATTGAATTGGTTATATCCCAATTGGGCTAGTAGTGCATTGAAGCTTTCATTCTTGATAAAGGTGGATAACAACCCCTTTTCACTAAGTAGCCGGGATTCTAGCCTCATCAAGCACTGAACTTCTCATGCCAAAAGGTGGAGGGCCCAAACTCTAGATTAATAATTGAACTTGCTATTCTAAATAAATAAATAAATAAATAGTTGCAAAAGCAATAAAAAGTGAGGACTTCTCTCAAAAGGTGAGAAGTGGGAAATGATTAGATGGAGGTCGTCTTGATTTGTAGCCTAGTTGATTTGAGGTTGTAAGTCCTTAGAGGTGTTTGAACACCTAAAGCCCTAAAGCTATCTAGTTTGGGAATCATTGACCTAAAGCTCGACCTCATGGATTGCTAGAAAGCTTAATAGATCAACACATTACACCATGCTTCCATCTTTGATCCTAAAAAAAAAAAATAATAAATAAAATAAAATCCAGTGAAAAGAATAAGCGTACCTAGAATAATAAAGCCTTAATAAAAGGTCCACTTTTTATCTTGATGATCAGTACTAGATTTGTGTGCTAGTTTGAGGGTAAGGATGTGATTAATTCTTTAGTTGGCTCAGATAACAACACACTTGATGCCGGTCCACTCAAAAAGGATTCTAGAGTTGTTTTGATTTGTATGATCATTTCCTTGATGTGTGGAGGACTATACTTGCTTGCTTGATGTTGAGATTTTGGGAGATTGCTTAGAAATGTTTGAAACATTGCATACTTGAGGTAGTTTTTTCCCAATGCTTGTTTGCAATATTAGTGCCTCTTTTAAAAGAATGAGCTTAATGTTTGTGGGTATCATTTCTGGAAACCCTCACGAGACTTCACTCGTCCACTAGGGGTAACCTAGGGGTTTAAAAGGCTTGTTGCATATGCTAAATGTAATCGTATTCCCTACGAAAGTGGCGTTATCCATTTATTGCTTTCTAGTTCATAGTTGTATAGTTGTTCATTTCATTCTTTTACTTTATAGTTCATTGCTAGGGACTAGCAATATTTAAGTTTGGGGGTGTGATGAACGCTGAAAAGTGCATATTTAAACCCCTTAAGCTTAGGTATTCTATGACCTTTATCTATCTTATTTTCCTGCTTTACATTGATTTCATGTTATTTCCATTTTCAGGTACATATCCCCAAAATAAGCTAACTCACCCAAATAAGAGCAGAAATGAAGCAATTCTAAGATGAATAAAAAAAAGGAGCAAAGAAGAGCAAAAGGAAGCCAATGGTGGAATTTCAGCAACTTCAATTGATCTCAAGAAAGGTTCGATTGATCCAACTTTCATCGATCTCAGCACTTCAAGATGGATCCAAGCCATGATGTCATCTTCAGAGATCCCAAAAATTCAATTGATCCAAATTCATTCTCTGATCGATCGAACTTTCTTGTCTTTATCCATATGCCAGATCTTATCTAGCTGTACCACCCTACCAACCACTTTTGTCCTTCTCCCAAAAATATCTTCAAAATATCTCAGATTTGTTTTTATCCAAAAAGGCGCCGCCATTGAGGATCGATCCAGCTTCAATTTGATAGATCTCAGCCATGTTCGATCGATCTCACCACAAGTTCGATCGATCGAACTTCCCAAATCCCGAGAAAATCTAAATTCCAGGTCATTAAAAGTTGTCTCATATCCAATCATTAGAGGGTTATGGGTGTACGAGCCAAGCTCATTTGGGGTGATTTTTAACCTACCTATATAAGGAATATGAGCCACTTTTTGAGATATACTTATATACTTAGAAAAGATAATACTTAGTGAGGAAGAAAAGAAAGGAGGAGGCTAGAGACACCATTGGAGGCTCTTCACTAACCAAGGAGTAGATTTCTTCCATGGAGTTTGCCCTTGAGGGTTGGAGGACACCATCCATTAGTTACTAGACATCCTCTTAGGGCTAGAGTTAGCCCTAAGCATGCTTTCTACATCCTGATTTATGTATTTTTGAGGGGATTTGTATTATGATACATGTTTTGACACTTTTATATATATAGATCTTGTTTATTCAATGATTTATATGGTTTAATGCTTCCAATTGATCATTTCATTCTATCCATATATCTATGTATGCTAGAATAGATGCTCATGTGTTTGTTTCTATTTCTTGTGTTTTTTATGCATGTCTATGTGTATTAATGCTATAGATCTAGAGATTGTCAAGATATAGTGCTTAATAGAATGTTCTTGTGGTTTATTTGATGGTTCAGACTCATTTCTTGATGGATTGTACCTCTCCCTTAGTTTAATTAGTTTAATTTCATGTCATTAGCTTAATTGTAGTGTAGTTATAGTTTAGATGTTAAATGGGAGGACAATCCATGGTTGTTATTGATATTCTATACTTATGAAAGCAAGTAGCATATATCTCTAACCTTGTGCTGTGTTTGGATTGTGAGCTTAAAGAAAGGATTAATGGCTTTATTTGATATGTTGTGCTATCCACCATGTTGTTTAGACAATATATGCTTAATTTGTCATCCATGCTTGTTGGAACAACCACACACACACACTTTGTTGTAATACATGTTTTTCCCCTCATTAATCATTCATTAAGGCTGTTGAAAAGTATGTTTAGTGGCGATCTCTAAACCCTAAGATCTCTCTCTCTCTTTTATTCTCCGTGTTGCATTATTGTTTACTTTAGTTTAATTCGCATCTAGTGTAATTCAACCAACCAACCACTATTTTGATCACTCGACCTACTAACCCTAATCTTGATTCCTCAACTGTGTACGACCCACCAATCCCTTGGGACGATCCCTACTTACCCTAGCTATATTTTTAGTGAAAGGTAGTAGTGGCAATTTCTAAATGTAAAACTTGGCCACGTTCATCATAGCTCTATACCACTATCTTTTGGTGCACAAACTTTGGTTTGAGTTGATGACACACCATCTATTCGAATTCTTTTTGCTCTTGCATGTCACTTTAAATTCAAATTATTTCAAATGGATGTGAAAAGTGCTTTTCTAAATTGTATTTTGCAGGAAGAAGTTTATGTAGCACAACCAAAAGGTTTCATTGATCCACATAATCCAGATTTTGTGTTTCATCTTAAAAAGGCTCTTTATGGTTTAAAGCAAGCACTTAGAGCATGCTATGAGAAATTAACTTTTTATCTAATGTACAAGGGCTTCAGAAAAGGTGGAGCTGATAAAACATTGTTTATTTTCAAGAAAGAAAAAGGTTTTCTTGTTGCTCAAATATATGTGGATGATATTGTTTTTAGTGCTACATGTGATAACCTTGTTCATAATTTTTCTAAAGATATGAGTAATACTTTTGAAATGAGCATGGTTAGTGAATTGACTTTCTTTCTAGGTCTCCAAGTGAAACAACTTGATAATGGGATTTTTATATCTCAATCAAAATATGCAAAGGAGTTAGTTAAGAAATTTGGTATGAAAGATTCAAAGCATGTTCAAACTCCTATTAGTACTTCATCCAAATTGGATAGAGACTCTAATCCTAACAAGGTTGATCATTTCTTGTATAGAAGTATGATTGGTAGCTTGTTGTATTTGGCAGCAACTAGGCCAGATATTTTATTTAGTGTAGGTGTTTGTGCTAGATATCGAGCTGACCATAGAGAACAACATATTCTTGCAGTCAAGCACATTATTCAGTATGTCAATAGTACATTGAATTATGGATGGCATTATTCTTCTGAGTCTAACTCTGAGATTGCAGGCTATACTGATGCTCATTGGGCTGGTAACAAGGATGATAGAAAGAGTACTTCAGGTGGTTGTTTCTATGTTGGTACTAATCTTGTTTCATGGTATAACAAGAAGCAAAATTGCATATCTTTATCATCTTGTGAGGCTGAATACATTGTTTTTGGAAATTGTTGCACACAATTGCTTTGGATAAAATAGATGCTTCTAGATTATGGAGTTGATCAAGGTACTATTGCTATCTTTTGTGATAATACTAGTACAATTAATATTTCAAAGAATCCAGTTTTACATTCTAGGACTAAACATATTGACATTCGACATCACTTTCTTAGGGAACTTGTTGAACAAAATGTCGTATCTTTGAAAAAAGTGCATACTGATCAGAATTTGGCTGATATTCTCACTAAACCATTAGATGCTCCTAAGTTTTCTCATTTTAGGAAATCTATTGGTGTCTGCTGTCTTGATTAGATGCATTGTAAAGACATAGTCTAAAAAGGATTTTCATGCATATCTTGAGAATCTAGATTATGTTTTTGGAAAGTTAAGCAAACCATATTGATTAAGTATATTGAACACAAGGAGTTTAATGACACATGGATTATCTGTGGAAAGCATACAATGGCTATGAATTGATGAAATTGGTTTTGCTTACTTATTTCATATAGTATGTGAATCATTGATAGTACATTTACTTGAGATGTCATTGTTTTGGTCAAAGATAATGTTGACATGATTGACCATTATCTTGGAATTTAAACTTGGTTTATGTGTTTCAGACCAAAAGAGTGAAAAGAAAAGAAAATTGAAAAACAATTTGGAATAAAAAAAATTTTAAAAAGAAAGAAAATATTTGTTAATTTTTTTTTTTTTTTTACAAAAAAAAAAAAAAAAAAAAAAAAAAAAAAAAAGGGGTGAGATGGAAAAGGCTACCTTTGGGATTTGTCCGAAAGCTACCTTCACTCGAAACAAATGGGAATCAGGGAAAAAGCTAGCTGCCCATAAGCGTGAAAGCCGCCAATATGCAAAAAGAAAAATGGAGCACAAAGAGAGATAAAAAAAAAAAAAAAAAAAATTTAAAAAAAAAGGATGTCTTTTACACATGTTGATTGTTTGATTTCTAAGAATATGTGATATCATTGTTTTATTATCTGAAATCTGAACAATTGACAGATCATATGTTTTTGGAAATTGGTGGTGATTTTACTACACTTACTAAGTTTATGGAACTTAAATGAATTGATCTTAGTTATTTTTGTTGATTCATATAATCTTGTGGAGTCTACATTCTCATTGGTTTCAATTTACAAGATTTATATGGTTGGTTGCTTCCTACTTCAAGGTTATTTCTTCCTTGAGCTTGTTAATTTGTGACAAAAAGGGGGAGAAAGTTTAGAGTCTTATTATTCAGGGGGAGAGATATTTTTGTATTAAGGGGGAGAAATTTTTTGCATTGAGGGGGAGAACCATTGATCGTTGCATGTGTTTACATATTATGTTGATATTCAGGCATTAAAATTTGTTATTTTATGCTTGTATTTATTTTCTTGATTAAGTTTTATGGGTAGTTGTGTTTGAGCTAATGTGCAAATTACAGATTGCTACATGTGTTAAAACTTCATGAGGTTCATGAAAATTTATGCGGTTTATTTCCTTTAACAATCGTTGTAATTTACTTTCTTGCTTGGGTAGATTGCTGAATTGTTTTTAGGGTTTTGTCACGAAATTGCCAAAGAGGGAGATTCTGAGATATATATTTTATAAATGGCTAATTTCGTTGTCAAAACAAGTCCGATCGAGTTGTAATTTTTTAGTTCACAACTTCAAAGATTGAAGATCGGATGCGGATTTGAAGAAGTTCAAGTGTTCATGATATACTACACTCTGAGATGATGAGAACAATGCTTTAGGAAGATAGAGAGGTAGTGAGAACACATTGGGAGAGTTTTGAAAGTTTTTAAGGAAGATTTTACATTTTGTCCATTTTGAACTGGTTCCCAAAAGTACTGAACAGGTTCAAGATCAACAAAGTTGAAAAAATTCAAGACTGACCATCTTAAACCGGTTCCCACTTTCTTGAACCGGTTCAAGAGTCAAAGAAAGCCTTCAAAATTGTTTCCGGCCTTATTGAACCAGTTCCCACTTTCTTGAACCAGTTCAAGACTCCTGATAGGTTATGGAAACTTCTTTTCTTGCTCTGTTTGATTCCTTTTTGGACTAGACATCTTTCCAAGTTCCATGCATGAAATTTTCTATATTTTCAGAGGGATTAGGACTTTCTAAACTCTATATAAACCTTGTTATTCTTCTAGGTTTATTCATGGCTTTAGGGAATATCAATTCTATATTTTGAGAAAGCCTTTTAAAGAGAGAAAATTTAAAAAATCAAATCTGATTATTCTTAATTTATTTATGAGAGTATAGACATACATTCATGAGTGATTTAGTGGTATTGTTCTCTATCTCATCGGAATTGGAGGTATATTGAAGATTTAGATATTCCGTATGAAGAGCAGGATTTAATTCTTCTACATCGAGTTCAGATCTTGAAGAACAGAAGTAAAAGCGATCACACTTTGAAAGGGTCGGAGCATTCGAGAAGTGTTGTCAGATCTACCTGCTACTCTTCTACAAATATCAATTAAGCATAAGCATGAAATCAAGTTGTTGTTAGACGGGGAGTTGCAAAAGCCAGAGGATTGTCAGCAATTGGTGTTTGGTGGGTGTGAGCTAGAGTCAAAATTCGGTATACTTTGTTTCAAACATAGTGGATCGGTTTACTTTGGATTGAATAGTCCACGAGGTTTTTCCCATGCAAACAGTTGACGTATTTTATCAACTAGGGTTTTCTTGCTAAAAATCTTGGTGCAATCTCTCTAAACTTTTACTTGCTTTATTTTACATATATTTATGATTGTGGATGTTTTAAATTAATCATATAATTTAATCAATCATAAATTGAGTAAGTTGACTTAATAATCAGATCTAGGTCATTAAAGGAGTTAATCACAATTAAAATTAACTAATTGTTTACGCACCCCCCGTAACTTTAATTTCACATAAATACAATAAGAAATAGAGCCAAAGCAGAGTATCATTTAGCAAAAAATTGGTATACCTGTTTTTAGCAGGAATAACTACTATATACAATCAAAATATAGTGAAATAAAACATTCAGCGATTTGCGAATAAAGGGAAATAAAAATCAAGAAACACTACGGCTGATATTGAGAATGGTTGGATACAAATTGAGGCCTAATGTGCAAAATCTATAATTTTCGTTTGTTAACATTGATACAACTACACCTGCCAAGAAAACAAAGGAAGAGAAACAAATTTGATATGGTTGAGATTAATTAGTTACTCCTTCAATTTTTTTTTATTTATCCTTCATTAATATTGTTTTCCACTACTTTAAACCCTGAGTTTTGCCCATTGGTTGTGCTTAATTTGTTCTTACCAAACCCTAGGAGTCCTTGTAAGAACATCTCTAACAGAGTAGACACACTGCTTGACTATAGGTCAATGGGACTTTTATCAATAATTGAACAAGGAATAAGCTGTGTGGTGTGGTGTGAAGACTAAATATGTTACTACTGCATATCCATGAACACTTCTTCTACGTACATACCTTAAATAATTAAGGCCTGCCTATCATTCAAGCAGATTTTTAGAGAAATGGTTAATCTAGCATGTTACTTACCAAAAATAAAAATAAATAATATGATAAAGAATAGGGAGGCATATTTCCACTCCATTTTTTTTTTACTATTTCTAATATTACACTACAATCTCAAATGAAATGACATTTATAATCGTAATTCTACAAATGTTGTTACTTAACAATCTAGGGTTATAACTTATAAAGGATGAAATGCACAAAGCCATAGATTTTTATTTGAAGGGGTACTCCTCGTTAGATTTCAAGTTTATCCCTTTACAAACTACCTAGATTTGTTGCATATTATAAATTATCAGGGGCAGAGCCAGGATTTCAATTCAGAAGGGGAAGAAAAAAAAATGAGACAACTTTTGAAAAAAATATATATTTATATTTTAAAAAGGGAATTTTAACATTTTCAATTTTTTAAAAAGGAAACTAAAGAAATTTAAGAGTAAAAGAAAAAAAAATTTAAGGGGGGCACTATAAAGAAATTTTCATATATTTGTACAAAAATAGAAAAAAAACACACTAGTGAGAGGGCGGGAAGGGGGCATGGGCCCCCGTACGCCTATACTGGCTCTGCCTCTACAAATTATCATATATGATTATACTTACCATATTATTATCTATAGATTACTTGTTGATCACTCACTTACCCTAAAACCTTCTCCTATATATACGACATTTATATAATCTTCATTAATTTAATACAATATAATATATTTTTTTTATTCCTTTATTTCTAACACGATGAGCTTTTCAATCACTGGTAAGAAGTCTTATTAGTTTATTGTAGTCACCGTCTGGATGGCACCATCAACCCTATCCCCGGTGGCAATCAACCTTCAAACTTATGCTTCCGTATCACAACCTTCAATCTCAACTTCATAATTAGCAAAAGCCTTATTTGGCTACCCAATCAGCCTCCAAGACACATCATTGGCAATTAGGGCTATAAATGAACCACGCATTCAACAAATAGCTCGAACTCGGCTCGATAATAGCTCAGTTCATGTTTGTTTACTTAGTAAACAAACCAAACTCAATACAGGCTCATTTCATAAACAAACCAATCTTAAACAGACCATGCTCAACTCGTTTGTTATTGATCATGTTCGTGAACAAAATTCGTTAGTGTGTTTGCGAAGATATGTGTACATATAGATATATATATATATATAGATATATATATATTCATACATTAATTAATAAGTAAAATTTCATTTAATTTATATAATATTCATTTATATATAAAGCATATAAATGAATTTATAATAATTCATTTTCTTCTCTCCTCTCTCCATCTCACGACCGTAGCTGTCCAACACCCCTTCCCAAGCATATGACAACTGCATCAACGTCAAACTGGACAATCACAGCCCATATTCTCTCTCATTTATTGTTATCTCTCACATCGGTTTTCTTTTCTTGTTTTTTCCTTGTAAATCTTTCTAATCTAGTTTGTTCTCTTCATATTGGCTTGAATAAAGTCAATATCCATGGGTATATTTACATATAGATTCATATAAAATACATATGTAGAGTATTTTTTTTGGAATTGAATGATTTGATTTTTTTATTTTTTGTTTAGTCGAGCTCGAGCGCGTTCAAGTTGGGATTATATGCCCTACAAGCTAGTTAATTATTATTAATTCGATATTTTATTTATAAATGTGATATTCATGCATTGGGCTTTACATATTTTTGCATGAGATGCATTATTGTCCTCAAGTTGCATTATAGGTGACTTAAGTGTGTAAATGAGATTTACACGCAAGAGAATTGGGTTCACCGGTTTCTTGCACCTTGGCATTGTTCACAGTCAGTTATAAAAGTTGGGCACTTTTATCTGCAAGACTGTAACACACTTGACCTCTATAAGATAGGATGATTTGTCTCGACCATTGGGGTAGTTGACTCTAAGGCAGTGTGTTAGTGTGCTTGGAGTACACTGAACTGAATCACCATAAGATCACACCATACAAATTACTGTTATTATTTTAGTGTGTTTCTTATCTATTAGATACATTAAGCTCTAAATCCTGAGAGGTTTAGTGGACTCAAGTTTCAATATTGGTCACTTTGACTTACCAACATGTGAGATCTTTTAAGGTCAATACCATGGTATCTTGGGTGGCTATTATTGGAGCTCTGAGAACACAAATGCTCAACATGGAATCCATACTCTATAAGAGTTAGAATATCCCCTTGATACAATTTAATAAGTTTGATCACTGGAACCTGGCCAGGGAATTTTAGTAAAATGTTTACTAAATTATTTTTCTATTATTTATTTAGAAAAATATTTATTTTGAAAAATTCTTTTATAAAAGAAATTCAGTGATCATAAGGATTAAATTGGTTACTCAAGGAATATAAAATATAAGTAAGCCTTAGGTGGGACGGTATATATTTTCCTAGGGCTACTTATGGATATTCGATTGTGGAAGGGTTTATATGTAATTATTTAGTAGACAGGGTCTTGTCATAATTTCTAAGTCCTAGAGTGCAATTACAATTCTATTGTGGTGCTTATTGTAATTAATTGGATCGGATAGAGTTATGAGATAACTTTATCTCTATTCAATTGGAGTTAGGACAAGGAAGCCCTCTTAGACTTTTAACCGACTCTCTCAAGTCATATATTTTGGTAACGCTACGATAAAAATATTATGTGGTTACACGATACAAAATACAGAGAGTGAGAGAGAAGGTAAGGGTTCCACAAACCTACCATTGGGGTCATAGAGATGAAGACTCATTAGTTTTCAAGGCCAAAGAAGAATATTGTTTTCGAATACGATGATTATTCAATCATCCAAAGGTATGAGATTCCTTTATAGTATTTATTGATTTGTTGAAAAATCACGTGGATTAGATCCAGAAATTTTTTTTTAAAATGCTTCCGTTGTGCCTTCAATTGGTACCAGAGCAACCCACATGTTTTTATTAAATCATAATGATGATTTGAATACCTAATTATTATCTATGCTTGTATAGATTTATATTCATGAATTTTTTTTTTTTTTTTGTTTCATGAATATATAATTTATTTATTTATTATTATTACTATTTTATTTATTTGATAAGTTAATCTATGAGATAGAGATCGGATCATAAAAATAAAATAATAAAATACCTGTTAGCAGCCGCTTGTAACCTGTTTACGCCCATGTGATGGGCTGTCAATTGCAAAGCGGTTGGAAAGGCAATTTTTTGATTGCTTTTAGATTTACGCCCATGTGATAGGCTGTTAATAACAGAAGGTTTTTAATATATATATATATATATATATATATATATATTAAAAGTATTCATACATAGGAGACTATATTAGTGGTCAACTGCACCAAGTTATTCCATAGATAATCTTTTGTTACTTTGTTAATGGTCTGGTCCACTTTTACTTTTTCTGGTCACTGCTTTTCAATTGAAATAGAATCATGTGCGTGCATATAAAAAAGTTATGCTTTATTTCATATGCAATAAGTTTCATATTAATTTATACTAGTTCGGTTTTGTGCCCAGTAAATTAAAGATTGATTGCAGGTTGATATATTAATCTCTCTCATGGTCTGGTAGAATTTTTTAATTTATTATTTGATTATATGTGATGTAATTAATTAATTAGTGGCGGCATTTTAAAGGGCAGATTTAATAAGGATTGGTTTTCCCTAGCCGAATAAGATTAATTAATTTTATCTTGTTTAGGATTTCTGTAAGCCCTAAATTGGGTATAGGACAAAGCCTTGTACTATATTTATTAAATTTAGGGTTGAAATTCTTGAAGAGTTCAAGAAATGATTCAAACAAGATAAGAGTTCAAGGCTTCCAATGGAGGAATTTGGAAGCACAAGATGATCATGAGATGATATCTAACCGGCCATGATAGGGGATTTGCACTTTTTTGTGCAATATGATTTTTACTTATTATGTTTATATTCATGTGATGATTATCTGCTTGAATGTTATATTTTATCCATGAATATTTTTTCTACGTGTTAATTTTAAACTAAATAAAATAGGAATGTTTTATTTGGGTGGTTTTAGGAAATTAGCACTTTCCAAAATAATTTTAAAATATGATTTTCTAAAAATTAAAAAAAAAGTTATTTTTAATTAAATTTTGTGGAAAGTGTAGGATTATTCCATAATCAAGCTCAAGAAGTTAAGCTAGTTTGACCCAAATGGTTTAGGCTCATTGGGCCTAATATATATATATATATATATATAGATTCTAATATTGTTTAGATTAAAATTAATATTTTAACATGATGTTATTATACATGAGATGCATAAAATTTAAAGAAAACTCTCTAATTTTAAACAATCAAGTGGGAGCGGGATTTAATTTTAAATTTCACAGCCTTCCATTGTTGATCTATTATAAGGTGTAACAAGTACCTCGCCACCAATCTTGGGTGCTCCTCCAGAGGGTATTTGTTTCACTGGTTACGAGATATAGATATCGCATGATAGAACTAGCGGCAGGCGGATGGGCACAATCACCATTAGGAGACGGACCTCATTCAATTGCACTACTTCTAGACAATGGTATCCACTTGACTAAGTGGGAGTACGCTTCACCTCAGGGGGTATTTTCACTTAGAGGCCAAGGATAAATTAGTTGCCATATTTCATTTGGCATGAGATGCCTAGACAGTGGGATATGGTGGAAATTGTTTCCATTTAATCAAGGTAGTGACATGATCTCCTGGTAGTGGCATGTTTTTATTGCCCCCTGAGAGAAACGAGTGGATACCTACATGGATTATGATTATCGATAGTTTCATTACATCAGTGTTTTAGAGAGGCCCACTGAGAGACTGTATGAAAATTAAAGTTTAATTATTATTTCTGAATGTATGCCCTTTAATTTATGCATAAATGTTTATATTTCAGATGTCGAATATTTTCAATCCACTTGCATCCATACTTAAGGACAACAAATTAACCAGGTCGAACTATATTAACTGGAAGAAAAATCTTCACACTGTGCTCACTCAAGAGTGTCCTCCTGCACTTAGCCCTAATAACATCCAGAAGCACAAAGAAATTGATTCTAGTGCTGGGGTTGTCAAGGTGAAGGGCAATGAGCATGATAAGTCCAAAGGGAATTGTTTCCATTATGGCAAGGAGGGACACAAGAAGCACTCTAAAGATATTTTTCATTCACTTGTTGCTGAGACATATTATGTGGCAGGATCTACAGATACCTGGTGTGTAAATTCTTGAGCCACTAACCATGTTTGCAATTCATTGCAAGGGTTCCAGGAAACCAGAAAGCTAAGTGATGGGGAGATTTATCTTCAACTTGCTTCACAAACAAGGGTAGCAGCAGTATCAGTGGGAGTGGTTATTATAAAAATAAATGGTAGGAGTTTATTATTGGAAGATTGTGTTTATGTACCAGAAAGCAGAAGAAACTTGATTTATATTTCAGCTATTTCAAAATTTGGTTTTTCAGTACTATTTGATTTAAAAGTTTTGATAAAGAAAAATGGAAAGTTTATTTGCTCTGGTACATTGGTGGACGGTCTATATCTAATTACTCCTACACCTCACTCCTTGTATGATACTGAAATGATTGATACATCGAGTGTCTTACCACAAAAAGGAAGATTCCTTCAAATAACTCTACATATCTTTGGCATTTGCGGTTAGGTCATATTAATCTAAATAGGATCCAAAGATTGGTTAAAGATGGGCCTTTGGGCTTTTTAGTGATTGAACCATTTCCAGTTTGCGAATCCTGCTTGGAGGGTAAAATGACAAAAAGGCCTTTTACGGCTAAAGGGCATAGAGCTAAAGAGGTACTAGAGTTGGTGCATACAGATGTATGTGGTCCTATGAACATCAGGGCTAAAGGTGGATATGAGTATTTTATCACTTTCACAGATGACTACTCTAGGTATGGCTATGTTTACCTTATGCATCGCAAGTTTGAGGCTTTTGATAAATTCAAAGAGTTTCAGGCAGAAAGTGAAAGGCAGATGGGTAAAAGCTTAAAAACTCTTCGATCAGATCGAGAAGGGGAATACCTCTCTAGTGGATTTGAGAATCATTTACGAGAAAATGGGATTATATCCCAAACATCTGCACCAGGCACACCACAACAAAATGGTGTTGCTGAAAGAAGGAATAAAACCTTACTTGACATGGTAAGATCGATGATCAGTTATTCAAGTCTACCAGTATTCTTTTGGGGATACGCTCTAGAAATGGTGATTTATATTCTGAACTTAGCTCCATCTAAAGCAATTTCTAATACTCCTAAGGAATTGTGGATTGGGCGTAAGCCCAGTTTACAACATTTACGGATATGGGGGTGTCATGCACATGTTTGGAGAGGAAAGCTTGAGAAGATGGGACCAAGATCAGATGTTTGTCTTTTTGTGGGCTACAAAGGGTACAAAGGGTTATTCATTTTATGATCCTAAGGAGCAAAAAGTATTCGTTAGCACGAATGCTGTTTTTCTTGAGGAGGATTATATAATGAATCATCACTCTCGAAGTAGAGTTGTTTTAGAGGAGCTAATAGATACACCAATCAATCAAAGAGTGGACATAACAGTTATGCCAAATGAGACACCGGATACCACAGATCCAGAACCTCTTACTATACTGGAACCTTGGCGTAGTGGGAGGGTTATCAGGCTACCTGATAAGTTAACGCTCTTGGGAGAGTCTTACGAGATGATCCTAGAAAAGTAAGATCCTTCCAGCTATGAAGAGGCTATGAATGATTATGACTTGGGACTTTAGTAAGATGCTATTGTAATGACCCGGTCATTTCCTTCCTTTCTTTTTTCCTCAGAATTTTACAAATGAATTTTTTTTCGTTGAAATTTCTTTTCTGAGTTTAGTTTCTCATCGCTTAGCGTCATCTCGAGTGCTCGGAAATGGTTTCTGAGACTCTTTTCTTTGGATTGACAATTTCCTTTGAGGACCGAGTCATTTCCACATTTTTCGTTTTTCAACACTATTCACTTTTCGTCATTTTCCCTATTTCGTCCTTTTCCCTATTTTGTCTTTCCCCATTTATCACTTCTTGGTGTAACCTCACTCTTTGTGTGCGGAGTTGGTTTTTGGCTTCACGTATCTTCATTCTAAGTGGTTTCCACGAAATACGTATCTTTACTTTTGCAAGAAAGTACTCTGGTTGCTCCCGGTGTCCATAGGGGCATGGATGCAAAGTTTTTCAAAATCTTTTTCTTTTCTTGGGGTGTTTTTCATAAATATATTTTGAAGATATTTTATTTCAGGGGTTTTTAAGAAAATATTTTTGAAAGATATTTTCATTCTGTGGCACTAGTGCAATTAACCTTTTTTGGATGGGCTATTTTGCAATTAATGAAAGTTATTGTAAAATACTTCATCTGGAGCCTGGATCCTCGTACGGGATTCATTTTCACTTTTCATCTACTCATAAATTCTTGGAATTTCCTTCTGGTCGTTTTTCTTCAGTTTCAAGGTTTTTGGCCCTAGTTGCTGCCGAACCTGTTCGGGGCATATCTCTCTGCTCGGGACTCAGTTTTTGATGTCGTTTCTTCTGTTATTCATATTTTCTTATTTTCAATCTTTTTTGTTCACAGAGTTTTGCCGTTTGAGCACGTCTGCTCAAATTTCACTTTTCCAGACCCGGCGGGACCCGTTCGGGGCACTTTTTGAGATTTTCTATAAATAGGGGGACTTAAAGTCAAAAAGTAATCTTCTCCCCTCTCCATGCACGACCTGGATCTTCCATGGCAGCCCAAGGGGGGCTGCCACCCTTCTCCTCTCATTTAAACCTCATTCCCTTTGTTATAAAGTTATAGCGCCTTCGCGTTTTGTGTTTGTCTTGACTACGCGCTTCTTTCACCATTATTAGAATCCATTTCTGATCATTTTTTGAGTTCGGGTTTGAAGTCAAGTTATGATTTTGATGGGGCTTCTTGTGGATTCATGTAGATCGTGTTGTCCTCGACAAAACCTAGAAGTTTCATCAGATTCGAAGCACTTTTTTTCCGTTGGGCTTTTGAGATTTTCATCTCAAACTGAGGTAGGGGATGTTTTAGGGTTATATTAATATTGTATTGATTGTTATATGACCATTTACAACTTGTGAGCATGCCTTGATCAAGTTATAGAATTTAATTTAATTATTTTCTTTGTTTAAGATTTAATTCTCATGATGTTAGGCAACTTAGAATTAAATTGTGGCATGCTAGAAATTTAGGCCTTGGTATGGTGGTTGATATATATTAAATTGGGGTTATTTGAATAAGAATTGCAAATTTTATTTAATATTTATCTTTTGTGAAAGTTTAATTCACCTAGTTGTATCAAGTATGGAATCAACTTGTAATGTGATATTAAAGTAGGCCTTGGTGAGTTCTTTAACATATATTAAATTGAGGACATTTAGATATGTTTGAAAATCTAGAGAAAATTAATTAATTAGCTTAATTAATTTTATTTTTAAGTGTTGTAGTCACTTAAATTAATTTTGGGTATAATATATGTGAAGACTATGTCCCGTAACATATATTAATTTAAGTTTATTTGGGATTAATATGAAATCTAGAGACTTTTCATGTTAGGTTGAAAATCCCTTTTAATGTAGTGAAATTAATTACCTTGTGAGCATATTACTAATTGGATGTAGAATTAGTACTTGGGGCCTCTTAAAATGGTAATTGGACTTAGCATGATATAGAATATCATTGACTTGTAAAGCTTGTTTAAATATATCTTGTGTAGGTATATAGCTCGTTAGAATACTGTAATTGTTTACCTTTAAAGCTTGTTACTAAATTGAAGCTTATTTAGTACTTGTGGCTTAGGATAGTAATGTGACTCAATTGTTGTAAAATATTCTTGCTTTGTATGTAAATTACATATTGAGAACATGACATGTCATATGCTATTTAGACTTGAACTCTAGGACATGGTTTGTGTGAATTCAACCTTACTTGTGCATGTAAATTGATTCATAGACATTATTTGAGATGTATAAGTTTGGTTTAACTTATTTATTTTGCATAAGTTTTGAACTTATTGTTTTTGGAGGCTTGTAAGGATCATACTCATGTGATGGCTAGGGTTTAGCCCTAGTACGGATTCGTGAGTCTCCTAAGTCATATGAAGTGCGCAATAGGTAGTACCTTGTGGGTCATAATTACCCGGAATAACTTATACACGTGCGCACTAGGTAGTACATTGCGGGCTAGTAACCCGTAATAACTCGATTAGTCTACAGCCAAGGATCCTAGTCTTCGCATTTAATTTCAAGTTGTTAATCATGGATTACTTGTAGCTTGAGAATTAATGCTTGCTTTGGATATTTAAATCTTATTTAGTATACTTGAAACTCTATACTTGTTTTGTGCATTTAGATCTCATATAGTGTACTTGAACTTATATGCTTGCTCTCTGAGTTCAGATTTCATTTAGTATGCTTGTGCTGTGTATACTTGTCTTAGGCATATCTCTCTTAGCTTAGTATACTTGTGTCGAAATACTTGATTTACGAGATTTTCATATAAAATGCATACTAGTGTAAATATGCTTAGACATTGCATGACTTGTCTTAGTGTGGGTTAGTATACTTGGAAATGTATGTTGTATAACGTGTTTAACATTATTTAGTATACTTGAGTATGTATACTTGTATGCCGTTGTTCACTTTAAATTGCATGAGTAGCTTAGGATGCTCCCAGAGTCTCATTTTGATATAGACGTTAGGTGGCATGAGCCCCTTTGGCATGTTTCACCTTAAGGTGATATAATTGTAAATTGCTAGGTCGATGCATGCTCATCTCCTACGAGTAGCTTTACGCTACTCACCCACGTAGTAGGGACATTTTTCAGGTACCGGGATCAACATTTGGGATTCACATCATGCTTGGATAATTTGTAGACTTAAAGTTCTCATTTCATGTAAATGTTGGCTTGAAATGCCATGTATAGCTTTATATGTCAAAATGTGTAAATTTGATTCTATTTTTGTAATGTGTACATAAGTACACTCTTTACAATGTATTTGACATGTATGCGATGAGGCCATAGGCCAATGATATGTATCTTGTATTCTATGCAACTTAAACTTCATGAAATATTATGAACATATTAAAAAAATGCTACATCATTGCTTCATAACTTTTGCATCGGGTGTGAGAATTCTAATTTTTATTCTTTCATAGGGTCTTATAAATCATATTTGAAGTGTGGCCAAGGGCCAAACGGTAAATTTAAATCATTTGATAATTTTGGTTTTCAAATTTCTCTTTTCTAGTTCATTTTTGCCTTTTTGCTCATTGGGGGGTCGGATTTTGTAGCGGTGATATTTTTAAGCCGTGGACCATTGTAGCGTGTCCAAATAGGTAAATTACGTTTATGTGCATGGTCGTTTCCGGGCAAACCTTCTTCTTTGGTGAAATGAGCCTCCTATGGACTCATTTTGAAATTTTATTGCATAATTTGATCTAGGGGCATTCTAGACCTTTCACATCAGTTTTAATTTCTTCTTTTGACATGGTCGAATAGAAAATGTGATTTTAGGGGGGGTTTCTTCTTCGTGTTTTTCCAGAAATGTCGTCTTAGTACCGGAAATCCCTCATGAAGTTTCAGCTTCTAGTTTGCATTTTAGCATCTTTTTGCCTCTCTTGACCAATTCTGATCTAGGGGCATTTTACAGTGTGTTTTTTTTTTTTTTAATTCTCTCGCGTGTTACGTAGAAAACTCGATTTTAGGAGGGGTTTTTTGTTCGAGTTTTTCCAGAAAAACTCGTCTTGACCTCCCTTTCATGCCTCAGTTCTGGACACATTTTTTTTTTTTTTTTTTTTTTTTTTTCTTTCTGTCAACATGTGCATGCCATTGGACGCCGACATGGGCACCAGCATGGGCGCCGGACGCGCATGGGGAATGTCATGGCCTTCGTCGGGCCGCCACGACGTCAAAACTTCAAACACTCGTTTCTCCCTCGTCCGGACTCCAAATCGAGTGATATGTTTTTTTGAACTTGATTAATTTTTCGCTGTCTTTCCAACGATGTGTTCAGTTATACCCGGATCTTCCTGGATAATTACCAGTTTACCCTTTTAGCCTTAAGTGCTCGTTTTTCTTCGTCATGCCGTTTCTCCTTCGTCCGGACTCCGAATCATGCGATTCTTGAGTCCATCTTGATTAGTTTTTCATTGTCCTTCCAGCAGTGTACTCGGTGGCACCCGAGTCCACAATTTTAAAAAATGACTATTTTGCCCCTGAGGGCTTATTTGTCATATTTTTGATCTTTTGCTTCCGCATCAGTTCTCATTGAGTTCCACGACCTCATGGAAGGTCACTTTGAATTCTTAGAGTCTTGTTTTCCGTTTTTACTTCCGCATTTCAGATCTGTTATCGGGTCAAACTACGGTTCATCACAGGATGCACTGGCTTGAAAAACTAGGGCCGTCACAGGTGGTATCAGAGCTCCTAGGTTCGAAAACCTTAGGACGACAGGTTTTGGGTGCATATCATGCTTGTGTTGCCATGCTCTATGTGTTTAGTTGCTTCTTGATAACTTGTTTACGTGCTTATGTGGACGTATGTTTAGAAGTTTACCTTAACTATCACAGCATGATACATATGCTTGTTTACTTTAGTACATTGTATATACTTGTTGATCTTAGCATGTTGTATGTACTTGTCTGCCTTAGCATACGGTATATGTTTGTCAGCTTCTGTACATTGTATATGCTTGTTTGTTTTAGCATATTGACTTACGCTTATCTACTTAGTATGTTGGTTATGCTTGTCTACTTTAGCGTATTGCATGCACTTGTTATTCTTAGCATGATAGTATGATGCATACATTGACATGCCTTATATGACCTTACTACTTGTGTGAGTATGTAGTCTATTGCTATGTTACATTTCAACTGCTTACTTTTATGTCTTATGTAGGCATTGTGGGTTGTTCCAGCTTGGTTGGTTAAGACTGATGCTAGGGCATCATTTCTTGGGGTTTCGTGGTGACCTTGATATGGTGACGTCATTGAGGTCTTGTTTCTAGCGTCATGGGGCAATAAGTCGGATTGACTTAAGTCCTTCCTTGGGGATTGGAAGTTTTGTCTTCGTAGGCCTTAACGGCGAGGTTCCCGTACCCTTTCTTCTTAGAGTGGTTGTTTTATCTTGTGTGGCTCTTAGAGTGGTTGTTTTATCTTGTGTGGCGTTAGGATTCCACCTTGTGTTTGAGCCAGTCTTGGGAAAGACTTGTAGACTCTTTGTTTCGGGAACCTTAGTGTTCATTCTAGGAGATGATTCACTTCCTTGCTGTGAGGGATTGGACTCATCCGGGTTTTGGGATTCACTTTAGTGAGTTTGTTCTTCTGAAAGGCATTTCATCCCTTCTTGCTTGTGATTTTGCGGGATTGTTATTTGCACAGTCATTCCTACATGTTTATATGCCTTGTTGTTTTGTGCATGCCTTAAAAATATGTTAGGGGATGTGACTATTTGGTAGTTATGTGATGATATAGGTGATGTGTTTTTATTTATTATATCTGTTTGTCATGCTAGCATCATAGGTGATGTGTAGCGTGTCTCTGATGCTTGACCCCTATATGATAGGTAGCATACTTAATTGCCCTTGTACACTATGTGTTTAGTTGTTTGGTGCATGGATTTTCATTACGTTTAGTATACTTGTACCTAGTATGCTTATACGTTGCTTATTTCATTTTGTTTTGGTTTAGTGTACTTGAGCCGTATACTTGTCTACCATGGATTTAGTACTGCTTAGTATACTTGTAGAGTGTATACTTGTGCATATACATATATTATATTTCCATTTTGATATTTCTTAGTATACTTGTGAATGAATACTTGTATAGATATATATATGTTTCATGACTAATTACCTAATTAGTTCATTTCTTTTATTATTCCTGTACTGTACTTGGGGTTATATAACCTTGGTTGTCGGGATTGTGTGTGTGAGCTTGATCCGATGTCTTGATTCTTAGGCGTAGCCTTGTAGTAGGTCAGCTTTGGCATGACGTGGAGGATTTTGGGTGCATTATTTTGTTGGGAGTCATTATGACTAGGGTGATGATGATGTTGTTTGATTTGTAAAGTCCAATCCATTGGCTTGAAGGCATAGACTTGTCAGGCTTTGGATTCGTGACTGATGTGGTTGACAACGGTGTTTTGAGACTTGGGGTTGTCAATTTTTCACGTATTGAGGATTTAAGGCCTTAAGTGTAGCGGTGCCTATGACATTCTTGTCAGAGTTTTGGATTGGTCAGAATGGTCCGACTGGACATTTTGGACCACATCGCAACTCTCACAGAATGCCTAGTTTCCGTGGTGCTTTTGGTAATGATTGTTTGACATTGATATCATTTGTATCGATAGGTTTCACAGGTAAGTTTGTTGGGAGCAGGTGATGAATTAAGGCTCTATACTGTCATGCTACCGTACAGGTTGTGTGTGGGCGAGTGCTAGTTGCCGTTGATGCTACCTTGCATTACCTAGCTAGTAATGTGAGTGTGGACGGGCACTTGACACTGTGGATGCTACCACACCTTGGGTACGTTGTGGGCGGGTTCTAGTCAGTATTCGTGCTGCCATGTTGCTTCTAGTTGTGTTCCTTGTTTCGATGTGTAGTTGCCTTGATCTCCTTGGGGTGGTTGACATTGGGTTAGTAAGTCAATTTGTTAGAGAGGTGTCTCACGGTTCGTGGTTTCGTGTCCTTTCGTTGATCTTTAGACCTTTGGAGTTGTCCTTGGGTCCTTGTTAGGTTCTTCTGGGAATGTTCCTGATTTCGGGGATGAAATCTCTTTAAGGAGGGTAGGTTGTAATAACCCGGTCATTTCCTTCCTTTCCTTTTTTTCCTCAGAATTTTACGGATGAATTTTTTTTCGTTGAAATTTCTTTTCTGAGTTCAGTTTCTCGTCGCTTAGTGTCATCTCGAGTGCTCGGAAATGGTTTTTGAGACTCTTTTCTTTGGATTGATAACTTCCTTTGAGGACCGAGTCATTTCCATATTTTTCATTTTTTGACACTATTTACTTTTCGTCCTTTTCCCTATTTCATCCTTTTCCCTATTTTGTCTTTTCACCATTTGTCACTTGTTGGCGTAACCTCACTTTTTGTGTTCGGAGTTGGTTTTTGGCTTCACGTATCTTCATTCTAAGTGGTTTCCACGAAATACGTATCTTTACTTTTACAAGAAAGTACTCGGGTTACTCCCGGTGTCCATAGGGGCATGGATGCAAAGTTTTTCATAATCTTTTTCTTTTCTTGGAGTGTTTTTCATAAATATCTTTTGAAGATATTTTATTTCAGGGGTTTTTAAGAAAATATTTTTGGAAGATATTTTCATTCTGGGCATTAGTGCAATTAAACCCTTTTTGGAGGGGCCATTTTTCAATTAATGAAAGTTATTGTAAAATACTTCGTCTGGATCCTCGTACGGGATTCATTTTCACTTTTCGTCAACTCATAAATTCTTGAAATTTTCTTCTGGTCGTTTTTCTTCAATTTCAGGGTTTTTGGCCCCGGTTGCTGCCGAACTTGTTCAAGGCATATCTCTCTGCTCGGGACACAGTTTTTGACGTTGTTTCTTCTGCTGTTCATATTTTCTCATTTTCAATCTTTTTCATTCACAGAGTTTTTCCGTTTGAGCACGTCTGCTCAAATTTCACTTTTCCGGACTCGGCGGGACCCGTTCAGGGCACTTTTTGAGATTTTCTATAAATAGGGGGACTTAAAGTCAAAAAGTAATCTTCTCCCATCTTCATGCACCTGGATCTTACGTGGCAGCCCAAGGGGGGCTGCCACCCTTCTCCTCTCATTTAAACCTCCTTCCCTTTATTATAAAGTTATAGTGCCTTCGCGTTTTGTATTTGTCTTGACTACGCACTTCTTTCACCCTTATTAGAATCCATTTTTAACAATTTTTTGGGTTCGGGTTTGAAGTCAAGTTGTGATTTTGATGGGGCTTCTTGTGGATTCATGTAGATTGTGTTGTCCCAAACAAAACCTAGAAGTTTCGTCGGATTCGGAGTGATCGGTTGATCAACTATATATCAACCTTCGCAATAGCACGAATCATTGTAAAATAGGGCTATTGGTCGGGTAAGTCGAACCACTGGGACTGCGCTAGTCTATAGCAACCTAAGAGTCTAGAATTGTTCTTAGAATGATAAGGGGTAATAAGGGTTTGTTTGATAGTCACTAAACTAGGAATTCAAAGTGCATAAAACAATAGTGTGCTAGGAAGTAAAGAGATAGAACAATAGAGAAGAGACTAGGGAATTGACTTCACCACAAGCCATATAAACATGCCTAATTGCAATTAACTTGGGGAACAAAGTATACATGCAACCGTGATATATAGAAATGCAAGACAACTACAATATCTTCAAGAAGTTCACACATTCAAGAATTAAGTATAATCCATCCAAGGTTGGCATAAGTCATTTATCTAAACTAGGGTATAGAATGAAGTATCCTTCCTAAGCTATGAACTATCAAAGTCCTCAATTTGTGTGGTAAGTGCACATGAAGTCAAGAACTAAGCCATAATCCATCAAAGGTTTCCCTAAGCCATGGAATATCAAATTTCTTAAACAACATGCCATTAAAACCATTGTATAATCTCATCTTCATTCTCACTATAAAGATGTAAGTAGCATAATCATGAAGAAACAATTTCTAAGACAAGATAAGAGTCTCTACAAGATTAAATATGGAATGAAACACAAATACATCAAAGTGTATCTCTAGATTAGACAACTTGTTACATAAATGCAAAGTTCCCCAAATATAAACACAATTAATACATATTTACTTGACAAGGGTTACATCAACTCCCTAAGAAGAGGTTTAGTTACCCATGGTAGCTCTAGATGAAGGAGGAAGCAAGGCCTCCAACTCCATTTTCGTGCTCCCTTGTGTTGGATTGAAGAACTCCTCTTTCTTGCTCTCTTCTCTCTCCTCTATCTTCTCAAAAATGAAGCTTATCCCCTCGTGTGGCTTTGCTTCCCTCTTATCTAGATCAAGATCCCAACCAAGGCTCTCTCTCCTCCCTCCAAAAACATTTCCAACCACTCCATAAAGAAGGTAAGTAGAAAATGAGGAACCCAATGCACAAGTGGCTGAAATGAGCCATTTCTGAAGTGCAATCTGCCTGAATTTCGAGTACTCGAAATAGGGCCTCGAGCACTCGAAAATGGAGCAGATTGCTCCATGCTTGCTTTGCTTTGCCCGGACCTACTTTGGTAAAACAGCCCTAACTTTGCGTTCCGAACTCCGAATGATGAACCGTTTAAAGATTTGGAAAGCTAAATCAGATTTCTAAAAACTTTATGTTTTGGTAAAGATCCAATTCTCAAGTCTGGTTGGTCGAAATTGAAGAGAAAGGCAGAAACTCATTGCTGCCAGGCAGTTCTGAGCACCTCTAATAAGAAGATCATAACTCTCTGCTCCGAACTCCGAATGACAAACCACTTAAAGATTTGGAAATCTGATTCAGAGCTCTAAATCTTTCATGTTAAGATGGAAGTCCAGTTCTCGAGTTTCGTAGGTCAAAATGGCAAACAAAGTTCGGGCTTCACTGCTGCCAGAATTTCAGAATTGGCACCTTGATATTCAAAAACTCTACAAAACACCCTTCTTGCTCTTTATTACAATTGAACCTGAAAATGCACAAAAACATACAAATGAAAGTAATCTACATAATTAAACGAACAATGGACTTAACTAATGTAATTAAGGGCGCTTGAATATGCAATATTCGGCGCTTATCACAGAGCACTTTTTTTCCAGTGGGCTTTTGAAATTTTCATCTCAAATTGAGGTAGGGGATGTTTTAGGGTTATATTAATGTTGTATTGATTGTTATACGAGCATTTACAACTTGTGAGAATGCCTTGATCAAGTTATAGAATTTAATTTAATTTTTTTCTTTGTTTAAGATTTAATTATCATGATGCTAGGCAACTTAGAATTAAATTGCGGCATGCTAGGAATTTATGCTTTGGTATAGTGGTTGATATATATTAAATTGGGGTTATTTGAATAAGAATTGCAAATTTTATTTAATATTTATCTTTTGTGAAAGTTTAATTCACCTAGTTGTATCAACCATGGAATCAACTTGAAATGTGATATTAAAGTAGGCCTTGGTGAGTTCTTTAACATATATTAAATTAAGGATATTTAGATATGTTTGAAAATTTAGAGAAAATTAATTAATTAGCTTAATTAATTTTATTTTTAAGTGTTGTAGTCACTTAAATTGATTTTGGGTACAATATATGTGAAAACTATGTCCCTTAACATATATTAATTTGAGTTTATTTGGGATTAATATGAAATCTAGAGACTTTTCATGTTAGGTTGAAAATCCCTTTTAATGTAGTGAAATTAATTACCTTGTGAGCATATTACTAATTGGATGTAGAATTCGTACTTGGGGCCTCTTAAAATGGTAATTGGACTTAGCATGATATAGAATATCATTGACTTGTAAAGCTTGTTTAAATATATCTTGTGTAGGTATATAACTTGTTAGCAAACTACAATTGTTTACCTTGAAAGCTTGTTACTAAATTGAAGCTTATTTAGTACTTGTGGCTTAGGATAATAAAGTGACTCAATTGTTGTAAAATATTCTTGCTTTGTATGTAAATTGCATATTGAGAACATGACATGTCATATGCTATTTAGACTTGAACTCTAGGACATGGTTTGTGTGAATTCAACCTTACTTGTGCATGTAAATTGATTCATAGTCTTCGCATTTAATTCCAAGTTGTTAATCATGGATTACTTGTAGCTTGAGAATTAATGCTTGCATTGGATATTTAAATCTTATTTAGTATACTTGAAACTCTATACTTGTTTTGTGCATTTAGATCTCATATAGTGTACTTAAACTTGTATGCTTGCTCTGTGAGTTTAGATTTCATTTAGTTTGCTTGTGCTATGTATACTTGTCTTAGGCATATCTCTCTTAGCTTAGTATACTTGTGTCGGTATACTTGATTTACGAGATTTTCATATAAAATGCATACTTGTGTAAATATGCTTAGACATTACATGACTTGTCTTAATGTGGGTTAGTATACTTGGAAATGTATGCTTGTATGTTGTATAACGTGTTTAACATTATTTAGTATACTTGAGCATGTATACTTGTATGCCGTTATTCACTTTAAATTGCATGTGTAGCTTAGGATGCTCCCTAAGTCTCATTTTGATATAGACGTTAGGTGGCATGAGCCCCTTTGGTATGTTTCACCTTAAGGTGATATAATTGTAAAATGCTAGGTCGATGGATACTCATCTCCTACGAGTAGCTTTATGTTACTCACTCACGTAGTGAGGACATTTTTCAGGTACCGGGATCAACATTTGGGATTCACATCATGCTTGGATGATTTGTAGGCTTGAAGTTCTCATTTTATGTAAATGTTGGCTTGAAATGCCATTTATAGCTTTATATGTCAAACTATGTAAATTTGATTCTATTTTTGTAATGTGTACATAAGTACACTCTTTACAATGTACTTGATATGTATGAGATGAGGCCATAGACCAATGACATGTATCTTGTATTTTATGCAACTTTAACTTCATGAAATATTATGAAAATATTGAAAAAATGCTATGTCATTGCTTTATAACTTTTCCATCGAGTGTGGGAATTCCATTTTTATTCTTTCATAAGGTCTTATAAATCATGTTTGAAGTGTGGCCAAGGGCCAAACAGTAAATTGAAATCATTTGATAATTTTGGTTTTCAATTTTCCTTTTTCTTGTTCGTTTTTGCCTTTTTGCCCGTTGGGGGGTCGGATTTTGTAGCGGTGGTATTTTTAAGCCGTGGACCATTGTAGCACTTCCAAATAGGTAAGTTACGTTTGCGTGCATGGTCGTTTCCAGGAAAACCTTCTTCTTTGGTGAAATGTGCCTTCTATGGACTCATTTTGAAATTTTGTTGCATAATCTGATTTAGGGGTTTTCCAGACCTTTCACATTAGTTTTAATTTCTTATTTCAACATGGTCGAATAGAAAATGTGATTTTAGGGGGGGTTTCTTCTTCGTGTTTTTCCAGAAAATATCGTCTTAGTACCGGAAATCCCTCGTGAAGTTTCAGCTTCCAGTTTGCATTTTAGCAGCTTTTTGCCTCTCTTAACTAGTTCTGATCTAGGGGCATATGGGGCATTTTACAGTGAGTTTTTTTTTTTTTAATTCTCTTGCGAGTCACGTAGAAAACTCAATTTTAGGGGGAGTTTCTTCTTTGTGTTTTTCCAGAAAAACTCGTCTTGACCTCCATTTCAAGCCTCAGTTCTGGACACTCATTTTTTTTTTTTTTTCTTTTCTTTCTGTCAACATGTGCATGCCATTGGACGCCAACATGGGCGCCGGGCGCGCATGGGGCATGTCATGGCCTTCGTCGGACCGCCGCGACGTTAAAATTTCAAACACTCGTTTCTCCCTCGTCCGAACTCCAAATCGAGTGAAATTTTTTTTGAACTTGATTAATTTTTCGCTATCTTTCCAACAGTGTACTCGGTTACACCCAGATCTTCCTGAATAATTACCAATTTACCCTTTTAGCGTTAAGTGCTCGTTTTTCTTCGTCATGCCGTTTCTCCTTCATCCGGACTCCGAATCATGCAATTCTTGAGTCCATCTTGATTAGTTTTTCGTTGGCCTTCCAGCGGTGTGCTCGGTGGCACCCGAGTCCACAGTTTTCAGAAATGACTATTTTGCCCCTGAGGGCTTATTTGTCATATTTTTGATCTTTTGCTTCCGCATCAGTTCTCATTGAGTTCCACGACCTCATGAAAGATCACTTTGACTTCTTAGAGTCTTGTTTTCCATTTTCGCTTCCGCATTTTGGATCTGTTATTGGGTCAAACTACGGTTCATCACAGGATGCACTGGCTTGAAAAACTAGGGCCGTCACAGCTATGAAGGCTGAGATGGAGTCTACGTACTCTAATCAGGTTTGGGAGCTGGTAGAACCACCTGCAAATATTAAACCTATACACTGCAAGTGGGTCTATAAGCGAAAAAGAGGATCAGATGGGAAGGTTGAAACCTTCAAAGCAAGGCTTATTGCGAAAGGGTTTACTCAAAAAGAGGATATCGATTATAAGGAGACTTTTTTGCCAGTAGTCATGCTTAAGTCTATTCGTATTCTCTTATCCATTACAGCTCATCTCGATTACGAGATTTGGCAAATGGATGTCAAGACGGCCTTTTTGAATGGTCATCTTAAGGAAGACATCTATATAATGCAGCTAGATGGGTTCATAGCAAAAGGCCAAGAGCATATGGTATGCAAGTTACATAGGTCTATTTATGAACTTAAGCAAGCGTCTCGTAGTTGGAACATTCGGTTTGATCTAGCAGTCAAATCTTTTGGATTTGATCAGAATCCAGAAGAATCTTGTGTATATAAAAAGAGTGAAGGATACGTGGTGGTGTTTCTACTTTTATATGTTGATGACATACTACTAATTGGGAATGATGTAAGAATGTTATCAACAGTAAAAATTTGATTATCCGATCAATTTGATATGAAAGACTTGGGAGAAACTAGTTACATTCTAGGGATTAAACTTTTGCGAGATCGTAAAAATAGAATGTTGGGCTTATCTCAGACTGCTTATATTGATAAGATATTGGTCAAGTTTGGTATGCATAATTCCAAGAGGGGTTTATTACCTTTCAAGCATGGAATTGATCTTACTAAACAACAGTGTCCTAATACACCAGAGGAGGAAGAGCGCATGAAGGCATTTCCTTATGCTTCAGCAGTAGGAAGCCTCATGTATGCTATGCTTTGTACTAGACCAGATATCTGTGTCAGCAGATATCAGTCCAACCCTAGACAAGAACATTGGATAGTGGTGAAGCACAGCCTTAAATATTTGAGGAGGACTAAAGATTACATGTTGATCTATAGGGGTGATGATTTACTTCCAGTGGGTTACACAGATTCCGACTTCTAGTCAGATAGGGATAACAGGAAATCTACCTCAGGATATGTGTTTACCATTAGTAGAGGAGCCATTAGTTGGAAGAGCGTGAAGCAATCTTGCATTGCAGACTCCACCATGGAGGTCGAGTACGTGGCAGTTTCAGAGGCAGCTAAACAGGCTGTATAGCTTAAGAATTTCCTCTTAGAGCTTGGAGTGGTACCACTGGCACGATCTCCTATTATCTTATATTGTGATAATAGTAAGGCAATTGCTCAGTCCAAGGAACCAAGGAACCATAAGAAGGGAATGCACATTGAACGCAAATATCATCTCATTAGAGATATAGTTCAGCGTACGGACATTATTGTCACAAAGATTGCATCTGCAAATAACCTTGCAGATCTTTTCACTAAGACTCTACCTACTAGGGTTTTTGAATCTCATATTGAAGGAATGGGTGTTAGATGTAATGGTAATTGGCTTTAAGTGCAAGTGGGAGATTGTTGGGATTATATGCCCTACAAGCCAATTAATTATTATTAATTCGATATTTTATTTATAAATGTGATATTCATGCATTGGGCTTTACATATTTTTGCATGAGAAGCATTATTGTTCTCAAGTTGCATTATAGGTGACTTAAGTGTATAAATGAGATTTACACGCAGGAGAATTGGGTTCACCGGTTTCTTGCACCTTGGCATTATTCACAGTCAGTTATAAAAGTTGGGCACTTTTATCTGTAAGACTGTAACACACTTGACCTCTATAAGATAGGATGGTTTGTCTCGACCATTGGGGTAGTTAACTCTAAGGCAGTGTGTTAGTGTGCTTGGAGTACACTGAACTGGATCACCATAAGATCACACCATACAAATTACTGTTATTATTTTGGTGTGTTTCTTATCTACTAGATACATTAAGCTCTAAATCTTGAGAGGTTTAGTGAACTCAAGTTTCAATATTGGTCACTTTGACTTACCAACATGTGAGATCTTTTAAGGTCAATACCATGGTATCTTGGGTGGTTAATATTGGAGCTCTGAGAACACAAATGCTCAGCAAGGAATCCATACTCTATAAAAGTTAGAATATCCCCTTGATGCAATTTAATAAGTTTGATCACTGGAACCTGACCAGGGCATTTTAGTAAAATGTTTACTAAATTATTTTTCTATTATTTATTTAGAAAAATATTTATTTTGAAAAATTCTTTTGTAAAAGAAATTCAGTGATCATAAGGATTAAATTGGTTACTCAAGCAAAATAAAATATAAGTAAGCCTTAGGTGGGACGGTATATATTTTTCTAGGGTTACTTATGGATATTCAGTTGTGGAAGGGTTTATATGTAATTATTTAATAGACAGGGCCTTGTCATAATTTCTAAGTCCTAGAGTGCAATTATAATTCTATTGTGGTGCTTATTGTAATTAATTGGATAGGATAGAGTTATGAGACAACTCTAACTCTATCCAATGGGAGCTAGGATAGGGAAGCCCTCTTGGATCCTCATCTCTAGCCTCAAACTTTTAACCGACTCTCTCAAGTCATATATTTTGGTAACGTTGCGATAAAAATATTATGCGGTTACACGATACAAAATACAGAGAGTGAGAGAGAAGGTAAGGGTTCCACAAACCTACCATTGGGGTCATAGAGATGAAGACTCATTAGTTTTCAAGGCCAAAGAAGAATATTGTTTTCGAATACGACGATTATTCAATCGTCCAAAGATATGAGATTCATTTATAGTATTTATTGATTTGTTAAAAAATCACATGGATTAGATCCTGAATTTTTTTTTTAAATGCTTCTGTTGTGCCTTCAGTTCAAGCACAGCCGAGCTGAGCTCGGTCGTTACGACTAGATTGAGCTCAAGTAACCCTTTGGCTAAACGAGTCGAGTCTGAACACTTTTTAGCTAAGCTTGGCTCGGCTCATTTACAGCCCTCAACAATAGTGTCATAATTCCGCCTCACCAAGGCTTCATTCCAACAGTAATGCGTTACCTATTAAGATAGTTGTCATATCATACACAGTCGTACCAGTCATAGTGTTATGTCACTTGTCACGACAACCGCCATATCAAACACAGTCAGTAATGATGCCACTTCTCCATATGAGACTATCTGCAATAAAAAAAAATTGTGTTTGTTGTTGATTAGTCAATTTATTTATTTATTTAGTTATTATTTTAAAATGTGCATAAAGTTGAGTTGGGCCCTCAAGGAGCATAACTCGGGCTGAAAGTTGCAATGTATGCATGAAGCCAAACTACTTTATTTCAAATCATATAAACTCATATAACTTTTTCAACTTCAATTATTAAATTTTTTTTTTTTTTTGGGGAAAGTTAACTTCAATTATTCGAGTAAAAGTGTAAATGTTTTGATTTCCTTATCTTGCTTGCATTGTTAAATGATAATTTATATAAAATCTTATGTTTTTGAACTTTTAGTTATTCTTACCAACAATACAGTAAATTAGCTATTTTTATTTTTTATTTTTTATTTTTTATTTTTAACCTTTGTTTAACTAGCCTCAAATTTACTTTAAAAGTTTGAAGAGATGCGACACACGACGGTCAAAAGTTATTTTATAATTTTAACTAATATATATATATATATATATATATATATATATATATATATCTATTCGGTTTCTAAGACCAATGCCATGAGAACCTCTATTCGAGAATTTTCACATGGGGATGGGGAAACATGTCATGAGGCATGGGAACGCTTTAATGAATTGCTTAGGAAGTGTCCACATCATGATATGCCCAAATGGCAATTAGTTCAATATTTCCTTGAGAGCTTGTCGGATAATTACAAGGGCATAGTTGATGCTTCCATGGGTGGCTCTTACATTAATAGGCATGAGGATGATGTGTGGCGTCTTTATGAGAACATGAGTGAAAATTCTTTGCATCGTACTTTATCTTCGAAGAATGGTAGAAATTCTAGTGGTAGGAAGAGTGTTGGCTTATATCAAGTCAACCGCTCCAATGAAATTGCTGCCGAAATGAAATCAGTATCTCAAAGGTTAGATCAATTTTTGATCAACCAAAACTCGGTGAATCAAGTATCTTCCTTCCCTAACCATACTTATCATGCATCTAATGAGAGATGTATGACGTGTTCAAGTGTTTTACATTCTACTTCTAATTGTCCCCATGGACATGTGCAAAGTGAGCATCATGAACAAGCAAAATGTTGTTTTTACTAATCAAGGGAACAATCCTTATGGCAATCATTACAATCCTAGTTGGAGGAATCACCCGAACTTTTCTTGGCAAAGCCAAGGGGAGGGCTCAAACCTTTCCCAAGGTGGTTTTCAAGGAAAGTACATTTCACGTCCACTACAAGGCCAAAGTTCCCAAGGTTTTAGATCATCATACTAATCACAAAGAAACCAATTTTCAAATTCTCATTTTCCCAATCAATCATATTCCCAAGGAAATGTTAGAAGTCCAACTTTTGAAGAGAGAGTTTTGACTGCTTTGGGCACTTTAGAGGCAAACACACAATTACTTCATTCTCACTCTCAATCCATTGCTAAGCTAGAAACCCAAGTAGGGCAAATAGCTAGTACTTTGAATGCAAGAGAGAACGGGAAAATGCCTTTGAATGCCTCGCAAAAGCAACAATGTGTTGTGAAGACTCATTCCTCATCAGAAGGTCACACAATAGAGTATGTCAATGCGGTGACTACCTTAAGAAGTGGAAAGATTGTGGACAACCAAGTAGGTATGTCCAATGAAGAGAGTGAACCGGTGTAACCAAAAGTTGACACCCGTCCCGTTTCATATCATATTCCTCCTTCATTGCATGTGCATGACCATATAAATGAGAATGTGTTGAAAAGTGATTTGAAAAGTGATTTTGAAAAGAGAAATTTGTAAAATGATTTGAAAACTTCTTGTGTTGAAAAGACTCCAAAGAAAATGTCTGCAAAAGTTTTTGAACCAAAAGCTCCATTTTCGGATGCCTTAAAGGGATCCATTTCAAATGACAAGCAAAAGGCCAAAGTAAATGAAATCATGGAAGTGTTTAGGCAAGTGAAAGTCAATCTTCCACTTTTGGATGCAATCAAGCAAATTCCAGCTTATGCCAAATTCTTGAAAGACTTGTGCACCCAAAAGAGGAAGAACAAAAGCCAAGCACCTAGAAAAGTGGTCTTAACAGAGCAAGTAAGCTCAATTTTACAGCATAACACTCTTCCAAAGTTTAAGGACCCCAGTTCTCCTACCACTTCATGTATCATTGGTGATCATATCATTAATCGGGCTCTTCTTGACCTAGGAGGAAGTGTTAATCTTCTTCCAGACTCGGTATATGTCAAATTAGGCTTAGGAGACTTGAAACCGACGTCAGTGGTTTTACAACTTGCCGACCGATCAATCAAAAAGCCTAGGGGTATCATTGAGGACGTCTTGATTAAGATTAATAAATTCTTCTTTCCCGTTGATTTCGTTGTCATTGACACGGAATCAGTCCCAAATCCTAAGAGCCAAATTCCCGTTATCCTTGGCCATCCTTTCTTGGCAAACGCGAATGCTAACATCAATTGTAGGATGGGGATAACGAAGATCTCATTTGGCCACATGAAGGTAAAGTTGAATATTTTCAATCCAACCCCCAACTCATTTGACAAGCATGAAGAGATTAATGTTGTAGAAAAATGTCATGACCTTAAAAGTGAAGGAATTGAGTTTTTGTGTGAGACCAAAGTTTCAAAAAGTCCATCTTCAACCTTGAAACCAAAGAAAGTTGTTTTAAAATCTTATTTTGAAAGGGCGTGGAAGCCCAAAGATTGTCTTGACCAAGGACCGAAAAAGTGTTTTGAGCTTAATCCAATAAGTTCCTTAAAGAACCATTTGTTGGGTGGAATTCAAAGCACTTATCACCCCATTAGGGAGGGGATGCACTACAAGATTTTTGATCTGAGCTAAAAGAGTCTAATGTCTTGCTAGAGACGTTAAAGACTAGTATAACATTTCGTAGGGTGTCAAAACCCTATTCCTCCCTCATTTCTATCTTTTATTTCATTTCTTGCGAAGTCTAGATATTGGCTTTGGGTTCATATGCATTGCTAGGAACTGTGATTAAGATTGCATGCACTTTTATGTTGAAATTGAGCATTCTGCATAAGTTCGATCGATCTCAAAATGAGTTCGATCGATCGAACTTCCCACCTGCATCAAACCTGCATCCAAGTCACTCTCTGTCCAATCATTCGAACAAAACCTGCATATTTCAACTCTCTGTCCCATCGTTCGAACTTATTCCTAGATCAATCTAAA
Organism: Cornus florida; assembly: GCF_030987335.1. Taxonomy (NCBI): domain Eukaryota; kingdom Viridiplantae; phylum Streptophyta; class Magnoliopsida; order Cornales; family Cornaceae; genus Cornus; species Cornus florida. Next base: position 19,426,843 of record NW_026775576.1, read on the forward strand.
CTTCTTCGATCGATCCAACTTCATCTTGAATCGATCTGCAGTTCCAACACTTAGAAAAATTTTGAACCTGCATCCACCTGCATCCAAAAGCCTCTCTGTCTCATCGATCAAACATTTCTTCAATTCTATGCATTTTTTATCGATCGAATGTATTCTGTGATCGATCTTGGGGAGATCGATCTTTGTTCTTTGATTTTCAATTTTGACTTTATTTTGACTTTGTTTTAAATTCCAAAAAAATATTTATTTTATTTTTATTTTTATTTTTATTTTCATTTTCCAAAAAAAAAAAAAATCATTAAAAATCCCAAAAATACTTTGTCACTTAAGAGGAGAGATCGATGTCAGTTCGATCGATCTGAGATTTAGTTCGATCGATCGAACTGGCAAGGGAATGTTTTTAAAATCGATTTAGGGTCATTCGATCGATTCAACTTGAATCGATCTCAGACCCTCGTTTCTTCCCCTTCACCGCTGTATCCCATCTCTTCCCCATCTCCGGCGAGACCTCCGGCAATTTCCTCTCATCCCGAATCTCTCTCTCTCCTCTTGGATCTCGGATCTCGACATCCCTTCACATCTCCACTTCTCTCTTCACTCCGGTAAGATCCGAACACCATATCTTGTGATTTCAAGCTTCAATTTGTTCAACACATGCTCTAAATGTTAGATCTTAGTTGTTTCCATGCTAAAAATCTCCATTGATGACGTTTTAAGCTTTTTGTATATATATGTATATATAGTTGTATGTATGGTTGAGATTTGTTTTGATTTTGGGAGTATGGGCCTCATAAAGTGATTAGGATTGATGCTTTGTTGTATTGATGGGCCCAAGACCTTGTTCATGAAGGCCCCATGCCATCCACGTCACAGATCTGTGACTTTTCAAATTTCACTTCACAATTCGATCGATTGAACTTTTTATTCAATCGATCTGTAACAGATCGTTCTCACTCAATCTTGATCGATCGAACTTGAATCGATCTCACATTTTTTTGATCGATCGAACTTCATAGATTTGTTTAACACATCTCACACACCATCTCTTGTGTTTCATGCCATCTCATACATACCCAATGCCTGTGTTTTCCACATTGGATGCATTCCATACTTATACTATCTAGCATGTTTCATATCATGTCACTTATTCCTTGTCACTTAAATAGATTCATGTTTCCTATCTGTTTTGTCTATCCTATTTGATATACATGATTCTATGAAGTGTGCTTTAATTCTTTATATCGGCACTAACTTCCTTTATAAGTTTGTTTTTCCTTTTATTTTGCAGACCATGGCTAGGGTTAAGACTGTAGCCTATGGACACTATCACCACAGGGGCAGGCCGAGTTTGGATGATGAGGCAGGTCCATCTCATGCCCAGGATCCCACTCCACCTCAGTCTCCAGTTGACAGCCACTTACAGTCTTCAGACGGAGCATCTACTTCATAGGGTGATGCTGAGGCTGAGCACATACCATTTCCACTACCACAGCCAGCTCAACCAGCCCAGGAGTTAGACCAGCCATTACGTAGATACTCACGCCTTCGAGTGGCGCATAAGTTAGTCTTTGACACAGACTTCTTTTCCCGATCGGTGCTTACCCGGTTAGCATATGATGATATCTTCAGACGGGGCATCTCAGTCATACTAGCCCCTGTCTCATACCCAGTGTACCAGAGGTTGGTTCGGATGTTCTACCAGAACCTTCGGCCTGCCCCGAGTAACCTGGCAGAGCTACGGACCACCATTGATGGCTACCCGATCCGCATTATTGTGGACATATTGTCCAGATCTTGCCAGTGTCCACACGCCTGCCCTTCAGAGCTAAAGGACACATATCTCACTCTCTACAGGCCCACATATGCAGACATGGCCATTTTACTTACAGGTCATTATGTCGGTGGCAAGACCTATGCCACCCGGACCTATCTTCCAGATGACCTGTGGTTCTACGACTCTGTCCTGTTCCGTAACATCTTTATGGCCGGCAATAAGACACAGAGGCGCGATGACTATTTGACAGCTCTGTACGCATTCTATACAGGGCATTGGCTATCTATTCCAGCGCTCATCTAGAGCGTCATGATAAAGTTGTATGTCGATCACATCAGCAAGGACAAGCCCAAAAGGGCTAAGTATCTTCCATTTGGCCATCTCATCACCCAGATTCTATGAGACCAGCGTTATCCTTTCCAGCCATGGGAGTAGACTGAGTCTGGGGCCTATTCCTTTAAGAAAAAAGACTGGGAAAAGAGCTACAATGCTCTTATTAAGAGCCTGAGGGACGATGCTATAGAGACAGCTGAGGAGTTGGAGGCAGAGGAGCAGGCAGCAGTAGCAGCAGACCCGACAGTGGACGATATACCAGTCAATCCGGCTGCCGTACATATGGATATCGATTTAGAACATCCTGCCGAGGACGCAGAGCAGCACTCTCCAGTTAGGTCACCCATTCATGATGCGGAGCAGGCTCAGGATCATCATTCTCCCGCTCCAGCAGTACCTGAGGCTCCAGCACAGACACCCAGCTTTAGAGAGCGACTCCAGGCTTTAGAGGATGCTGTAGTGTCTATTTGCGCCGACACGGTCTCTCTCCGAGAGGATGCTGTCTCCATTAGAGCTGATATTGCTTCCTTCCGTACGGATGTCATGACCGCATTCAGAGATCTATCTAGAGACATCCGCGGAGCGCGATCTGCCAGTCCTACCTCCTCCACTTTATCTTTTATATATCTGTCATATCTGCCTACTTTTGATACTGTTATACTATTTTTGCAGCCGTGTCTATCAGCTCTGATACTGGATGTACTGTACTTTATTTTTTATATATATATATGTTTTCTGTATGGATGTCATATTTTCATATTCTTATCGCTATCTGTTTGACTCCATCAGGTGCATCCCAGTGACTTCAGTGAGAGAGAGTATTGCCCAAAAATTTCAGGACCACCCTTTTACCTCTCTCTATTTTTTAGTTGTTATCCCATTTACACTAGCATATCCACTGTGCACTGTTATTATCCCTTTTATTACCTGATGAGTTTATCTAAGTGCCAAATTTCAGGACCACAGTTAAACCCAAGTTTGGGGGGGCTATGCCACCCACTTTGGATACTTCTGTCCCAGCCATTCTTTACCTTAATTGCACTAGTATACTCTTTCCTTTTGTTCTCTTTGCACATTGAGGACATTGTGCCATTTAAGTTTGAGGGTAATGGTGCTTTGTAGTGTTTGTTTTTAAATTCAAAATTTTGAGTATGTCTTGTGTATTTGAGAGATTTAATATGATTGGTCCATACTAGCTATGATTTTGATCTTTTAAGAACTATATTACTTAGAATTTAAAAATTGCATGACTTGAGAGTCCAATACTCCTTCTATGCCTTGTGGATGCCATTTATGAGTAAATTTTTCGAAAAATTAATATCTTGCTTGCACTTATGGTCCACATCATCCTGATTTTGTGATTGTTTTAAGATCCACTCTAGGATTCTACACTAGCACAGGCGCACACTAGCATTCATTTATGGGGTACATGCTTTGTTGATTATTGAATTGGTTATATCCCAATTGGGCTAGTAGTGCATTGAAATCTTTCATTCTTGATAAAGGTGGATAACAACCCCTTTTTACTAAGTAGCCGGGATTCTAGCCTCATCAAGCACTGAACTTCTTGCGCCGAAAGGTGGAGGGCCCAAACTCTAGGTTAATAATTGAACTTGCTAAAAAAAAAAAAAAAAGTTGCAAAAGCAATAAAAAAAGTGAGGACTTCTCCCAAAAGGTGAGAAGTAGGAAATGATTAGATGGAGGTTGTCTTGATTTGTAGCCTAGTTGATTTGAGCTTGTAAGTCCTTTGGGGTGTTTAAACACCTAGTGCCCTAAAGTCGTCTGGTTTGGGAGTCATTGACCTAACGCTCGACCTCATAAATCGCTAGAAAGCTTAATAGATCAACACATTGCACCATGCTTCCATCTTTGATCCTAAAAAAAAAAAAAAAATGTCGAGTGAAAAGAATAAGCGCACCTAGAACAATAAAGTTTTAATAAAAAGGTCCACTTTTTGTCTTGATGATCGGTACTAGATTTGTGTGCTAGTTTGAGGGTAAGGATGTGAATAATTTTTTAGTTGGCTTAGATAGCAACACATTTGATGCGGTCCACTCAAAAAGGATTCTAGTGTTGATTTAATTTTCATGATTATTTTCTTGATGTGTGGAGGACCATACTTGCTTGCTTGATGTTAAAATTGTGGGAAATTGCTTGGAAATGAAAAATTGCATACTTGAGGTAGTTTTCTCCCAATGCTTGTTTGTAATATTGGTGCCTCTTTTGAAAGAATGAGCTTAATGTTTATGGGTATCATTTTTGGAAATCCTCATGAGACTTTACTCGTCCACTAGGGGTAACCCAGGGGTTTAAAAGGCTTGTTGCATATGCTAAATGCAATCGTGTTCCCTACGAAAGTGGCGTTATCCATTTATTGCTTTCTAGTTCATAGTTGTATAGTTGTTCATTTCATTCCTTTGTTTTCTAGTTCATTGCTAGGGACTAGCAATATTTAAGTTTGGGGGTGTGATGAGCGCTAAAAAGTGCGTATTTAAACCCCTTAAGTTTAGGTATTCTAGAACCTTTATCTATCTTATTTTACCGTTTTGTATTGATTTTGTGTTATTTCCATTTTCATATACTTATCCCCAAAATAAGATAACTCAGCCAAATAAGAGCAGAAATAAACAATTCTGTGATGAATTAAAGAAAGGAGCAAAGTAGAGCAAAAGGAAGCAAAAGGAAGCAAAGGGTGGAATTTCAGCAACTTCGATCGATCTCAAGAAAAGTTCGATAAATCCAACTTCCATCGATCTCAGCACCTCAAGATAGATCCAGGCCTTGATGTCATCTGCAAAGATCCCAAAAGTTTGATCGATCCAACATCATTCTCTGATCGATCGAACTTTCCTGTCCTTATCCACATGCCACATCTTATCCAGCTGTACCACTCTACCAACCACTTTTATCCTTTTCCCAAAAATATCTTCAAAATATCTCAGATTTGTTTTTATCCAAAAAGGCGCCGCCATTGAGGATCGATCCAACTTCAATTCAATAGATCTCAGCCATGTTCGATTAATCTCACCTCAAGTTCGATCGATCGAACCTCCCAAATCCCGAGAAAAATCTAAATTCCAACTCATTAAAAGTTGTCTCATATCCAATCATTAGAGGATTATTGGTGTACGAGCCCAGCTCATTTGGGGTGATTTTTGACTTATCTATATAAGGAATATGAGCCACTTTTACACATATACACATTCTTAGAAAGATAATACTTAGTGAGGAAGCAAAGGAGAGGAGGCTAGAGACACCATTGGAGACTCTTCATCAACCAAGGAACAGATTTCTTCCATGGAGCTTGCCCTTGAGGGTTGGAGGACATCATCCATGAGTGGCTAGACATCCTCTTGGGGCTAAAGTTAGCCCTAAGCATGCTTTCTACTTCTTGATTTATGTATTTTTTAGGGGATTTGTATTGTGATTCATGTCTTGACACTTTTATATATATAGATCTTGTTTATTCAATGATTTATGTAGTTTAATGCTTCCAATTGATCATTTCATTCTATCCATATGTCTATGTATGCTAGAATAGATGTTCATGTGTTTGTCTCTATTTCTTGTGTTATTGATGCATGTCTATGTGTATTGATGCTATAGATCTAGAGATTATCAAGACATAGTGCTTAACGTCATGTTCTTGTGGTTTATTTGATGGTTCATACTCATTCCTTGATGGATTGTACCTATCCCCTAGTTTAATTAGTTTAATTTCATGTATTTAGCTTAGTTATAGTGTAGTTGTTAAATGGGAGGATAATCCATGCTTGCTGTTGATGTTCCATACTTATGAAAGCAAGTAACATATATCTCTAACCTTGTGATGTGTTTGGATTGTGAGCTTAAAGAAAGGATTAATGGCATAATTTGATATGTTGTGCTATCCACCATGTTGTTTAGATAATATATGCTTGATTTGTCGTCCATGCTTGTTGAAACAACCACACACACACACACTTTGTTGCAAAACATGTCTTTCCCCTCATTAATCATTTATTAAAGGTGTGAAAAAGTATGCTTAGTGGTGATCTCTAAACCCCAAGATCTCTCTCTCTTTTATTCTCCTTATTGCATTATTGTTTACTTTAGTTTAATTTGCATCTAGTGTAATTCAACCAACCAACCACTACTTTGATCACTCGATCTACTAACCCTAATCTTGATTCCTCAACCTAGTACGACACCTCAATCCCTTAGGACGATCCCTTCTCACTTATACTACATAGTATAGGTGTTAAGCGGTTTATAAATTTAAATTATGGTGCCACTTAACACTAATTTCCAAACTTAAAGTGTTATGCATTGTTTTGTGCCTCCACCTCAATAGACACTAGATAAGATACTCTATCCACTCTGTGGAGTAGAAAAAATTGGTACAGAAGTCAACTTGCTCTTGAGCTCATCAAAAGCTTTCTGACAGTGTTCATCCCACAAGAAACGTACACCCTTTTTAGTCACATGAATGAGTGGTCCTGCTATCTTTGAGAACCCCTAAATGAACCTATGATAATATCCTGCCAATCCAAGGAAACTCCAAATCTCGGTAGGTGAAGTAAGCTGTCCCCACTCTACCACTGCCGAAACCTTGGCTGAATCTACCGCTATTCCCTTTTCTGACACCACGTGACCCATAAACTTCACTTTCTGCTACCAAAATTAACACTTCTCGAACTTAGCATATAATTGGTGTTTACGAAGCGTCTGCAACACTATACGAAGGTGTATGGCATAATCGTCCTTCGACTTAGAATAAATCAAAATATTATCAATAAAGACGATGACAAATTGATCTAAGTAAGCCCTGAACACTCTGTTCATTAAATCCATAAAGACTGCTGGTGCGTTAGTTAATCCAAAAGGTATGACACAAAACTCATAAGAGCCATATCTAGTGAGACACGCTATCCTAGGAACATCTTGCTCCCTAACCCGAAGTTGATGATATCCAGAACACAGATTAATTTTAGAGAAGTATGTTACTCCCTTCAACTGATCTAAAAAGATCATCAATCATGGGTAAAGGGTACTTGTTACGAATAGTAACCTTGTTCAACTTCCTGTAATCTATACACAGGCAGAGCGAACCATCCTTCTTCTTCACAAATAAAATTGGTGTTTCCCATAGTGAATTACTCCTACGAATAAACACCTGGCTGAGTAATTGCTGAATCTAATCCTTTAGCTCTCGTATCTCCACTGGTGCCATCCTGTATGGTGCCTTAGCAATAGTTGTAGTGTCTGGAGCTAAGTCAATCACAAAGTCTATCTGGCGACTAGGTGGCAACCTTGGAATCTTCTGAAAAAAATCCAGAAATTCCTGTACAATTGGTATGCTATCCAGTGACACAGTAATCTCCTCCTCTGTTTCCTCCTCCATATAAAACAAGTAAGTGCTAGTAACCCCATTAGAATGAGGCATAGCAACTCCGTACATATCCTGACCGGGTATGGCGAAAACAATAGACCTATCGTAACAATTAACTTGGGCATGGTAGTAAGATAACCAACCCATCCCAAGTATCACATGATAAGTGTGCATGTCTAGGACCAATAGATTGGCTAGAAATCTGAGTCTACCAATATCTAGTGTCACAGGCCCATCACTCTTATGTAGAATGGCAGTATTGCCTAAAGGTGTAGAAATACCATGAGGTCTATCGCATACTCATGTCGTCATCCTAGATAAAGCAACAAAATATTTAGATACCATTGAGTGTGTAGCACCCATATCAATAAAACACAACCCTGTAAACCATAAACAGGAAACATACCCTCAACAGCCTGAGGTGCCTGAACATTATGTGGCATGGGGTTGAACACCTTACCATAATGCAACTGCTGCAGTGTCTGTCCCTGAAGCGGTGTTGAGCAGAGACGGTCACTCATTCTTCTGACTGCATAGGACAGCATAATGGATGAAAAATTGCTATTTAGAAGGAGCTTTATGAGGATTTTGGAGCGGCAGTTTTGCTTCATATCTCTAGACGGAGGATGTGATCAAGAACGTAAATTTGATCATGGAAGATATGCTTGGGATATATACCCTAGGTTTTCATGGATAATTGGAAGTGTTTAATTTGCTTTGATAAATTTTTGTCTATCATATTGTTTGCACAATGAGGTTTTATATATTATAAAGTGCGGACCTCTCACGTGTTGGTTTGAAGTGAAAGCAAAGGTTGTACAATTTGCCCTTGACTTTATTAATGGATACATCAGAGAGATATACTCTCCTTTGTGATGGATTGCACCCGGTTTGGAGGTGGCAGTAGGATGTTGTAAATAGTGGAACTCATACATTAGAGTTTTCTATCAGGAAACGATTTTTTTAGGCTATCTTCCATACGGTAAGCAATGTTCTTGGAGGAAGGTCAGTTTTTCATATTAAATTGACTTTTCACGGATTGTGTTTATTAATTGAGGCACTAGCCTATAGATTAGCGTTACCGAATGGTTAGAGCTGGATGCATAGAAATTTTATGCAAATATCCTATGGCATTTAGAGGAATAAGGATCGTTACCCTTAACTAAATATTGGGTAAGACTGAGTCGTTGTTAGATACAAACTAGGACTTGCACATTTCTTAGGTTTCTTAAATATTGGAACGTTGTATATTGTTGGATGCATTGGAATTCGATGGAGCCCATACAAAGAGGTTATACCCACATGAGAACAAAAATGAATTTTAAAAAGGAAATAATTCAGAGTTTCATGAATTCCAAGGATAGAACTCTTTTTGTTAGGGGGGAATAATGTAATACCCCTAGTTTTCAAAAGGATATAATTAAAATTTAATTTTTATTTCTCACGCATTTTAATGGAATATGTGGCTATGTGTTTATGTGGCTATGAGTTTCTATTTGTTTAATTGTTTATTTGAAATACATGATTTAATTGTGTGTTTTATTTTGTGCGATGGTGTAAAGTTGTTTGATTTGTTGTAAGTACTTATTTGTTATGAGATGATGTGTTTGTTAAACGTAAGTTTATTTGCTAGATTAAGTGTGTATTTTATTTTATATTTTAAATTTAAAAAGGAGTTGGACTTGGACAGTGGTTATGGACAAAACAACTGGGTCTCCTGGACTATTTGGATAGGAGGTGTAGTGGGTACGAATAATACCCATGGATGGTTATACATATATATATATATGGGTATATATGTATATATGATTAGTTTAATTATTAATTATTATTAATGATTACATTAGTATCATTATTCATTAAATATGTAAAATATAATTTTAGGGTTTTATATATAAATTATGAAAGCATGTTGTGGGATAGCCGACTTATATAATTATTTAGTTTATTTTTTCGTGTCTTTTCTGTTCTTTTTTGTCTCCTCATATAATTAGGTTTAGGGTTTTGATGAGCCTATATAAATATAACCTTATGTATCTACCAAGGGTTTAGAACCCTATTCACGGAGTAGTGGAGGCAGAGAAAATTACGGAGAGGTTTGAGAGAGAACTGAGAGAAAGAATTAGGTTTTGGCAGGGAACAAGGGGCTGAACCAAGGAGAGGCTATGGAGGCTTGCTCGTGGGTTGAACTTAGGGCCACAAAGGAGTTGACGACAATCAGAGGTCGCCGGAAAGTCTAGGCAGAGGATAGTTAAAGGTTTCAAACCGAAACCTTAAGAGGCAAGTTCTATTTCTTGCTCTTTTCCTTTGACCTGTGTTCTGTGCATGCCTAGGTAGTCTCCAGGAACTAAACGGATATTAAAAGTAATTAAGTATGCATGTTAATTCAGCTTTTAAACTAAAATATATGTGTTAATTAATTGAATTTGATTTACTGGATAGCTTGTTTCAATTTCTATTTTAAATCTTGTAACGATGCATACTAAGATATATGATTTTTCTAGATGATTTGGGACTTAGTCGAACCTCTAGGAACTTGAAATAATGTTTCCAAAGGGTTTTTAACGTCATCGGAGATGAAGACGATGATAGGAAGTAGGGACAGAGCCGGCTCCAAAGGGAAAAGAGTCGGCTCCCTTTTATTTTTAAGTTGCGGCTCTCTGTGAGAGAGAGAGCCGGTTCCATGGAATTAGGGACCTAGCTCTCAAGGTCACAGAGCCGGCTCCCAAGGTGGGGGAGCCAGCTCGTTTGTGTGGGAGCTTGCTCTCTTGCATAGTAACTTACGTGAATTTTTTTTAAAGCATGGTTTGATTTTTTTAAAAAATTCAGGACTGTTTTGGGTTGGTAAATGGGATTCTAAATTGTTTTTCATGACATGTTAGGATTCCATAATGCATAATCTTAATCTATATGCTATTGATTTTAACAGTATGAAAGTTTAATTAAGTTAGCATGCTTTAACGGATAGAAGGGATTTAATTGATTAATTTTATTTTAGCAATTTAACGGACTGTAACATAATTTTTAAATCTTGCTTTGGATGCATTATATGGTTATATACATATCAAATTTTGATTATGGTTATTCTGGATTTTAATTGATGAATTATTAAATTATGTTATGTCAATTGCATGGATGTTATTCTGGGTTTTAATTGATGAACCATTATATTCTCTTCTATCAATTGCATGGATGTTATTCTGGGTTTTAATTGATGAACCATTATATTCTCTTCTGTCAATTGCATGGAGGTTGTTCTGGATTTTAATTAATGAACTATTAAATTATGTTCTATCAATTACATGGATGTTATTTTGGGTTTTAATTGATGAACCATTATATTTTATTCTATCAATTACATGGATGTTATGAATTATATGCACCGGTATGGGACAGTGGCATACTAGGGATGGATTAGATCAAAACGCTAACTCCTACCTACTCTGGAATAAGGGAATGGATTATAAAATTAAATCCTACTTATATTTAAGTCAGACCAGCTGAACAAAGTTGAATGATTAACTAGATTACTTGCTACTTATATCTAAGTTAGATCAGCTGAATAAAGTTGAATGACTAACTGGATTACTTGCTACTTTTGTTAAGTCAGATCAGCTGAACAAGCTGAATGACTAACTAGATTTTCTTATGGATGGATAGGATAGGATTTTTATATATATATGATTATGATACCACGATATGAGCTTGAGTCTCAGGATCGATGGTTAGGGAGCATATATGCATTGGGATGCATAACTAGCTATGATGGTAGAGGTATACCCTGTTAGGTCTAGGTACCCATACCCACCTCTGGTGCATTTTGCATGTTGCCTTCTATTCAGGTTGAGACCCTCTTTGCAGTCCAGTGAGAGTCCCTTAGTGTGGAAATATATATGTATGGATTAGATAGTTATTGTTGAGATATCTAGGATGTATCTGTGTATTGGGTCTCTGTTTGGATTGTAGTTAGAGTAGAACTTGTTCGTGGGCCTGACCCACTATTATTTTTCAGGTATCGAACGGTTCTAGTCTTAGAGCTTGTTTATGCTGAGCAGAGACGGACATTCATTCTTCTGACTGCGTAGGACTGTTATTTATATTTAGTTTTGGATTTTCTTTTTAGTTCAGTTTATCTTCAGTTGGGTTTTGAATAGGGGTCCATATAGTATAGATTCCTAAGTTGTATTAGTATGGAAGGATTGGTTGTACTAGAATATTATCTTATTTATATAAATTTATTCTGAGGTTTTTATTATTGGATTATCATCTTAGTTTTCTTTCAGCCATTTTAATTATTCATGTTTACCATATTTGTATTCTATGTTCGATTATTGCCATTTGTTTTGATGGCCAACCCGCATCTGGAAATCCGGAGGTATCATAGTGCACACTTAGGTAGTTCCTTGAGGGTTAATGCCGTAAAACAACTTGTATTGTCTTGTGTTGTGAGTCTCCAAACTTAATCTTGTGTTATAAGCTCACACCAGATGCCGCCTCTAAGTTTTCCACTTGGTATGATTTCGCATTCAATTCCAAGTTCTTAATTGTTGATTACTTTTTGCTTGTGCGTTGTTTTAAAGTTTTAGTTACGTTTAGTATACTTGTACCTAGTATGCTTGTGTGTTGTTTATTTCATTTCAGTTGCTTGTTGTAGCTTGAGATGATCCCTTAGTTCACCTTGCAACTTAGACGTTAGGTGGAATGATCCCTTATATTCGTCTATATTAAACTTGCAAGACATTTGAAACTTTAAGGTATATGCATGCTCTTCTTGTTACAAGAAACATTGGTTGCTCACCCTAGTTGTTTAAGATATTTTTAGGTGAAGAAACCTTGTTTTGGGATGCACAACATCCCTAGGTTGGCTTAGTAGCATTGGAGTATACTTGTGCCTAGTATGCTTGTGCGTTGTTTTAAAGTTTTAGTTACGTTTAGTATACTTGTACCTAGTATGCTTGTGTGTTGTTTATTTCATTTCAGTTGCTTGTTGTAGCTTGAGATGATCCCTTAGTTCACCTTGCAACTTAGACGTTAGGTGGAATGATCCCTTATATTTGTCTATATTAAACTTGCAAGACATTTGAAACTTTAAGGTATATGCATGCTCTTCTTGTTACAAGAAACATTGGTTGCTCACCCTAGTTGTTTAAGATATTTTTAGGTGAAGAAACCTTGTTTTGGGATGCACAACATCCCTAGGTTGGCTTAGTAGCATTGGAGTATCTTTATGTATTTTGCACACATACAACTGTTAGCATGTTTAGGTTTTACTTTTGAAGTTGTAATATGTAGCTTAATTGAAGCATGTTTGCTTCCTTTTTCTTTTTCTTTTTTTGTGAAATGGGCACTTGTATAACTCTCTTTTGATGTATTTGTATCATATATGCAATGAGGCCAAGGGCTGCACATTTTAATCTATGTTATGGATGCCTTTTATGCTTGTATTTGTTTATTTTTGCAATGTATGCACTTGGGGGCATTTAGGTCATTTTTCATTAAATGGTAACCTTGGTTTGGACCATGGTTGATCGTAATGTCCAATTTTAGGGGTGGTTACTTCACAAACTTTTTCTAAAAAAATCCATTTTGGCCTTCAAAATGGTGCATTTTTCCATCATCTCCTGGCTGTAAGGCCCATCTAATCGATTAGATAAGGCCATCTGACCAGATGGAGCATCTTATCGATTAGATGGTCTCCCGTAGATTTTCTAAACTTTCTGTTTTGGAATCTAATTGATTAGACAGATTATCTAATCGATTTAATGGTCCCGAGTTGCTTCTTTTGACCATTTTCTTCATTTGATCATATTTTATTCGTCCGGACTCTAAATCAAGTGATTTTTGAGTCTAAGTTTATTAATTTTTTGTTATCTTTCCAATAGTGTGCATGGTAGCACCCATTTCTATGTAAAAAGACCATTTTACCCTTAAGGTTTGTTTTATCCGATTTTGAAAACCTAGCTTCCGCATTTGCTTTCGTTGAGTCTTGGGACTCCTCGGGAAGCCATTTTGGTGTCTTATAGGTGATGTACATCTCAAGAGACTGTAATGACCCGGTCATTTTTCTCCCTTTCCTTTTTCTTGAAATTTTACGGATAATTTTTTTTTCGTTTAATTTTCTTTTTCGAGTTCTGTTTCCCATCACTTAGTGTTATCTCGAGTGCTCAGAAATGGTTTCTGAGACTCTTTCGTTTGGATTGACAACTTCCTTTAAGGACTGATTCATTTCCACATTTTCATTTTTTGGACACTATTCACTTTTCGTCCTTTTCCCTATTCTGTCTTTTCCCCGTTTGTCACTTTTTGGCACAACCTCACTTTTCATGCTCGGAGTTGGTTTTTGACTTCACGTGCCTTCATTCTAAGTGGTTTCCATGAAATACGTATCTTTACTTTTGCAAGAAAGTACTTTAGTTGCTCCCGGTATCTATAGAGGCATGGATGTACAGTTCTTCAGAATTTTTTTCTTTTCTTGGGGTGTTTTTCATAAATATCTTTTGAAGATATTTTATTTCAAGGGTTTTTAAGAAAATATTTTTGTAAGATATTTTCATTCTAGGTCATTAGTGCAGTTTTCACTTTTTGGAGGGGCCATTGTGCAATTAACGAAAGTTATTGCAAAATACCTCGTTTTAAGCCTGGATCCTTGTATGGGATTCGTTTTCACATTTCGTAGATTCATTCTGATCATTTTTCTCCATTTTCAAGGTTTTTGGACCCGATTGCCGCCGAACTTGTTCGGGGCATATCTCTCTGCTCGGGACTCGGTTTTTGACGCCGTTTCTTCCATTGTTCATCTTTTCTCATTTTGAATCTTTTTTGTTCATGAATTTTTTCCGTTTAAGCGTGTCTGCTCTAAATCCACTTTTTCGGACCCGGCGGGACCCTTTCGGGGTACTTTTAGGGTTTTCCTATAAATAGAAAGTCATAAAGTGAAAAATCACTTTTTCTCTTCTTCTTCCTCTCTTTGGTGGGCAACCATGGAAGACCATGGAGCTTCCATCTTCTCTCTCCTCCTTTGATCCACTTTTCCTTAGTGGAAAGTCTTCGGCCTTAACATTTATCGTAGGTCTCGTCGTGCTCTACCTTTCCCCCTTATTAGAACCCATTTCTGACCATTTTTCGAGTTCGGGTTTGAAGTCAAGTTGTTATTTTGATGGGGCTTCCTTGGGATTCTTGTTCACCGTGTTGTCCCCGACAAAACCCCAAAGTTTCATCGGATTCGAAGCGGTTTCATTTTAGTGGGGATTTGAGATTTCATCTCAAATTGAGGTAGGGAGTGTTATAATTTACTTTCTTGTTGTATTGCATGCTTGTGATGCTTATACTACTCATTTACATGTCTTTGTATCAAATCTAGAAACTTTAATTTATTATTTCTTTGTGTAAGATTTATTTTTCCCGGTTATCCATAACTTGTTTTAAACATGTGGCATGATAGAATATTACCCCTTGATATGGTCATTCACATATCTTAAATTGAGGGCATTTGAATAAGTATTAAAGTTTTTATTTAATATTTATCTTGAATAAATGTTTAATTCATATGGCCTTAACTAGCTTGAAATCAATATGTGTTAGCATATTATATTAGGCCCTCGCATGCTCTTCAACATAGGTGAATTTGAGAGTAATCGGTGATATTTTGAAATCTAGTAATATTAAATTAATTTGATTAATTAATTTATTCCATGTATACTATTCACTCCATTGGATTTCTGACTTGATATTCTTGATGTGCATGCCATATACATTCACATATATTATTTTGAGAATTTTTGGACAACTTTGATTTCTAGAAAAATTAATTAATTAGGTTAATTAATTTTCACTTAGGGTTCTAATGAGTTAGACTTGTATTTCATGGGGCTTTTGTCTTTTTATCATGCATCATGACTTATTGTATCATGGTTTCACTAATGTAGTTATTGAACTTGCACGATTGTCTTAGAGTGATTTAATTATTCATGTATGGCTTGGTAAATAATTAAATCGTGTGTCTTATACTAGTGGTATACTTGCATCAATGAATTCTATGTGCTATATATCCTAGTTTGTAGTCTATGTAGATGCATACTATGATTTCTTGACATTTCACATGCTATGATAGTTGAGAACTTAGGGCATGACTTGCATGTTTCCAAAATCTCGGTTGTGCATGAAACGTGTTCAATGCATTACTTGTGTCTTAATGATATCTTGACTTCCACAACTTGTTGATTTTGGAAACTTGGTGATATCAATCAAGAATTGACATAGCTAGGACTTGGTTCTAGTACAGAGGAATGTCCCTCTACACTATAGTGCGTACTTGGGGAAGGTACCCATGGGTTAGTAGCCCTAAAGTGATCCCAAGACTCCAATTTTCTATAGTACGCACTAAGGGAAGATACCCATGGGTTAGTAGCCCTAAAGTGATCCCATAAGTACGGTTTTAATCCGGCCGATATCCAAGTATCCACATTGGTTGATTTCACACCTTAAATTTCAAGTTGCTATTCCTTAAAGATTTAAAACTCTTTTCGTGTTATATAAAATGTTCCAACCTTGTTTAATTGCATTGATACTATGTCTTATCCTTGATTTCACGCCTTGTCCTTGTCGTGCTAATTGAATTGTTTCAATCTTGTTAAATTTTCTTAGTTATCTCGTTCTGTGTTACTTTATGCTATCGTGACTTAGGAATGATCCTATACATGTAACTTGACTTAGATTCTAGGTGGCATGGCCTACATGTAATGATCCTATACATGTAACTTGACTTAGATTCTAGGTGGCATGGCCCACATGTAATGATTTATATCAATATGTAAACTCTCTAAACCCTTAGATTTCAAGTGTTATTTCTTGAAGATGTAAGGATCTTGTCGTGTTATATGGAGTATTTCCTACCTTGTTTAATTTGCATAGACATTATGCCCACTTCGTGTATCTAGACCTCATTCAGTATACTTGAAACTATGCACTTGCTTCTTGCATCTATATTCCATTTAGCATACTCGTGTCTCATATACTTGCCTTGTGTGTTTCCAATCTTGTTAGTATACCTGTGTTTTGTACACTTACCTCGCATGTTTTCATCTTTGTTTAGTACACTTGTAACCAGTATGCATGTATATCATGTATCTCATGTCAATTGTATGAGTAGCTTAGGATGCTCCCTGGGTCTAACCTTTGACATAGACATTAGGTGGCATGACCCCTTTTGAATTGTTTCAAGTTAATTTAAAAATCTCTAAAGAAATTGAGTCGATGCATGCTCATTCTCTACGAGTAAACTTGTTTACTCACCCTAAAGTTACTGGGGGTTTTGATCAGGTACGAAGACTTGGTTCGTGATGTTCATCATAGCTTGGAAGATTGTTGACTTGAAGTTCTTTAAGTGTATTCTTGTTCATGACTCTTGTAAATGTTGGCTTGAAATGCCACTTGTAGCCTTTTATGTAGAAATGTGTATATTTGATTCCATGTATGTAATGTGTACATAAGTACACTCTTTACAATGTATTTGACATGTATGAGATGAGGCCGAAGGCCAACGACATGTATATGGTATTCTATGTAACTTTTAACTTCATGAAATATTGTGAAAACCTTAAAAAATCGCAAGCCATTGCTTCACCATGTCTGCATCGGGTGTAGGAATTCCATTTTCATTCTTTCATAGGGTCTCATTAATCATGTTTGAAGTGTGGCCAAGGGCCAAACTGTGACGGCCCAAGTTTTTCAACCCGGTGCGTCAGTGATGAACCGAAAGTTGACCCGATAATGGATCCGAAATGCGGACGCAAAAGATAAAACAATAGTCCCTAGAGGTACAACACGTCTCTAAGACCCTAATATGATCCTCAATGAGGTCACAAAACCAAAAGAAAACAAGTGCGGAAGTGACGCTTCAAAAATGGACTAAAAGGGACCTAGGGGTAAAATGGTCATTTCCAACATAAAAGTGAGTCTTACCAAGCATACCGTTGGAAAGACAACGAAAAATTAATCAATTTCAAACAAAAATTCACTTGATTTGGACTCCGGATGAAGAAATTATGGCTAACGGAAGGAGGGGCAAAAAGGTCAAAAATAGCTAACCCTAGGTCATCTAAACATTTAGGAAGCCTTTTTAACCGGTTATAAGGCTAAAAATCACGTCCAACCCACTGCCCAAGCATATGTAACCGTTTACATAGCCCCTTGTAACCGGTTACGAAGCAAAAAACAAAATAGGCAACAAGGAAAACTAGCAGCAAGGGTTTTACGGCAAAAAATGTGATTTTGAGGGCCAAGATGACATTTTCTAGAAAAACACAAAAAAGAAACCCCCTTCAAAATTGAGTTTTCTACATGAATCTCATGAAAAAATGAAAAAATGAAAAAAATGCATTTTGAAATACCCCAAATGCCCCTGGAATAGAATAGGGTCAAAACTCAAAAATAGGCAACTGTAGGATTTTGTTTCATCAAGAAAGGTATTGCTTGCCAAAGTGAGTATGCAAGTGCATGAAATATGATAAAATAGATGTACCAACATGGCCTAAAGCCTCTTTACATTCCATTAACAAGTTTTAGCATACAAGCCTCCATTTCTCACAAATAAGCTACAATGGCAAAACTTGAGTTTTAAATAAATATACTTGCAACCTTTCATGTTGATGGCTCTTGGCCTCATGTTATACATACAAAACAAGTATCAAAAAGAGTACTTCGATGCACATTACATGAAGGAAGCCATCTTAGCTTCTAAAATACCATACATCCATGGTATGCAGAAGTATTACATCCAAAAGATAAAACATGCTAAACAAGTGCATGCTAATACACAAAAATGCTTCAACTAGCTCAAAAGCTTCTAAGGATGATGAGCATCCATGAACATGGTCTCTTTACCTGAAAAACAACCCAAACCACTAGAGTGAGTAATCAAGTTACTCGTAGGAGAAGCATATGCGTATACCCTAAAGTTTCAATATCATTGCAAGATCAATATAGACGAATACAAGGGAGCATTCCACTTAACGTCTATGTTCAAGGTGTTCTAAGGGATCATCTTAAACTTAATGCAATGATTCCATTACAACACAATATCAAAAGGATGTACTTAACAACATCAAATCGCATGAAACAAAAATTACAAGTTACAACTTAAGCATTGATTGTCAACTTGGAATTGAATGCGAAATCAAAAGTGGAATCCTTGGACACCTAAGCTCGGAATTCTGCCGAGACCTCAACGGTTATTCCGGGTATTAACCCGCAGGGAAGACCACCCTAAGTGCATACTATCTCAATTGGGGAGAACTCATACCTCCCGCACTAGAGCCAAACTCTAGCCATGTTACTAGTAACCATGTCCCAAGAGAATTCAAAGTATATATCAAGTTCAAAACTTATATATTGATAACAAGGCATATAAACCACCTTCCATGCACAAGTACTTTGAAACCATACAAACCATGTCATAGGGTTCCAAGTCTAGAATGGCATGCCAAATGACAATTCCTCATTATGGTACTATGCACAATAAAATACCATTAACTTAACAACTTAGGTCATGCCTCAACAATAAGCTTCATATACTAAATATCAACATTATAACAATAAGCTTCCAATTAATTACAATTAGTAATTCACAAGGACATAGAATTATTGTAACAAATATAGCAATTCATATCAATAGAGATTGCATATAACATCAATAATTCTACAAGTGTTCCATATCACTAACACATGTGAAATTTCTAGAATTTACATACTACTAAATTTTATAATCCTCTACACATGGTTTATACATAACATACATGCTTAATCCAATAAACCCTATGTCAAGAAGTGAGGGTTTCCTATAATATGCAAAACTATCAGATTAAAAGCATGTACACAATATATATTAAACTCCAAGGATTATAAAACACTTAGAATATAAACATACTACCACCCCTACCTCAATAGAGAATTGTATCTCTATAATCCAAGCCACCAGGCACAAAATGGAAAACAAGTTTAGGGTTCTTGAAGAGGAGAATGAGAGGAAACTTTTCTCTCCCAATGTTTTTACTCTAAGGTGTATGGAAGTGAGCCAAATTGAAGGGGTAAGCTATGGACTAAGCTTTCCTCCAATGGTGGATTTGTTAGGGTTCATGTGAGATAATGAAATGAATAAGGTAAAGTGTAAAAATGGTGAGTGGAAGGGCTCGAGATCCTCCACTCACTATGTGCTCTTGCACTACCTCTCACACACACACAATGCAAGACTACATCATGGCCTTACACTTGTCACTAATCCAATGCCTCTTCCAAGACTTAATCCTAAGCTTACATTTGTCACTAATCCAATGCCTCTTCCAAGACTTAATCCTAAGCTTACACTTGTCAACAATCAATGGTTACATGTGCACCAATCCTAAGCCAACAAATGGATGACCCTCCACCTTCCAATTGTCAAGAAACTATGGTACCAAGTCTCTTCACCCAATTGCCAACAAGTGACACCATGAAAATGTGACACTTGTCACATTTTCCAAAAATTGCAAAATGATCCTTTTTCAAAATATCTTCCAAAATAAATTGCGAAAAGGTCCCTCAAACGAAAAATAATTATTTTACATAATTACACTAAAGACCCAAAATTAAAAATAATTACACTAAAGTATGCATTCATGCCCTTTATGAAAAATAAAAGCAACTAGCATGCTTTTCAACAAAAGTGAAAATACCAATGTCATGGAAATCAAGTATCATGAATGCATGCAAAACCGAAATCAAATCCGAACACTCGAAGTGAGGTTAAGCAAAAAAAAAATTTGAAAAATGAGTAAAAGACGAAATAAGAAAAAGACGAAAAAAAGAAGATCACCAAAAATGAAAAAGGAGGAAAAAGACCGGGTCATTACAACCTACCCTCCTTAAATGGATTTCGTCCCCGAAATCAAGTCGTACCTAAAAGAGAGAACAAATGGGGATACCGTGAGTGAACCTCCTGCTCGAGCTCCCAAGTAACCTCCTCAATGTCGTGGTGTCTCCACAAAACCTTAACCAATGGAATGGTCTTGGTCCGCAAGACCTGCTCCTGTGAATCAAGAATCTAGACTGGACCCTCCTCGTAGTTCACGTCCTCACCAACAACAACATCTGTCCACCATAAAACATGCGATGGATTCGGCTCATACTTCCTCAACATAGATACATGAAAGACGTCATGAACTCTATCCAAGTCTGGCAGCAATGCCAAATGATAAGCAACTTCACCGATGCGCTCCAAAATCTAAAATGGTCCTATGAACCTAGGCGACAACTTACCCGTCTATCGAAATCTCAGAAGTCCCTTCCATAGAGAAATCTTGAGAAAGACGTGGTCCCCTACCTCAAAAGACAAGGATCTTCTACTCTTATCAGCATAACTCTTCTGCCTGCTCTGAGCTGTAGCCAATCACTGCCGAATCAACTTGATCTTCTCTGTAGTCTCAATGACAATGTTGGGACCCAAGGCAACTGTATCACCTACCTCGGTCCAACAAACTGGAGATCTACAAGGTCTGCCATACAACGCCTCAAAAGGTGCCATGCCAATACTGGTCTGGTAACTGTTGTTGTAGGCAAACTCAACCAAGGGTAAGTAGTCTTCCTAACTACCCCCAAATCTAAAATACAAGCCCGTAGCATATCCTCCAATATCTTAATGGTACGCTCTGACTGACCATCAGTCTGGGGATGGAATGCTGTGCTGAAATGAAGCCCCGTGTCAAGAGCCTCCTGAAAACTCTGCCAAAAGTGAGACGTGAACCTGGGATCCCTATCTGAAATAATGGATACCGGAACCCCGTGAAGCTTGACAATCTGCCCCACATACACTCCACTAAGTCTCTCTGCATCGTCCGTTACTGAAATAGGCAAAAAGTGAGCCATCTTAGTCAATCTATCAACAATGACCCAAATGGCATCATTCCCTGCCTTGGATCTCGGAAGTCCCGTCACGAAATCCATAGTGATGTGCTCCCACTTCCACTCTGCCACTGGTAGTGGTTGCAACAAGCCTACCAGTCTCTGATGCTCTGCCTTAACTTGCTAACAAGTAAGGCATCTAGCCACAAACTGAGAAACATCCCGTTTCATACCTTTCCACCAAAACTGTCTCCGCAAATTATGATACATCTTCGTACCACCAGGATGTACTGCGAGTCGAGAATGGTGAAAATCCCAAAGAACATCGTCACAACAAGACAAAGGAATAAACATCCTCCCTGTGTACCTGAGACCACTGTCTGAATGTAAGGTCCAACCCTTTACATTCCCGCCGCCTGAAATCTGATCGTGGATGGACTTCATCTCCCCATCCTCCTGCTGTGCCTCAATAACTCTGCTAACAAGTGTCGGTTGAGCCACAAGGCTAAACAAAATAGCCGGTGAAACATCCTCACACAACTACAAACCAAGATCTGCAAGCTCTTCTAGCATCTTTCATCTGTGAATAGAAATGCTAGCAAGAGTACCCCGTGACTTCCTGCTCAATGCATCGGCCACCACATTGGCCTTCCCCGGATGATACTGCAACACAAAATCATAATCCTCCATGAACTCAACCCATCTGCGCTGTCTCACATTCAAATCCTTTTCAGAGAAGAGATATTTAAGACTCTTGTGATCGGAGAAAACTTCAAACTTCTCCCCATACAAATAATGTCTCCACCCTTTCAAGGCGAAGATAACTGCTGCCAACTCCAAATCATGTGTCGGATAGTTCAACTCATGAGTCTTCAACTGTCGAGACTCATAAGCTACCACCCGTTCAGTCTGCATCAAAACACAACCCAAACCTTTTCGCGAAGCATCACAATAGACCACGTAACCCAAACCACGTTCAGGTATGATCAAAACTGGAGTTGATGTCAACCTGACCTTCAACTCCTGAAAAGAAAAATCACAAGCCTCATTCCATATGAACTTGACTCCCTTATGAGTAAGTCGAGTCATAGGTGCCGCTAGATGAGAAAAATCCCGAACAAATCTCCTATAATAGCCAGCTAGGCTAAGAAAGCTCCAAATCTCAAACACTATTTTTGGACGCTCCCAATCCATCACAGACTCAATCTTTGATGGATCCACTGTAACACCACCCCCTGACACGACGTGTCCAAGGAACTTCACCTCTGGTAGCCAAAATTCGCATTTCTCGAACTTGGCATACAATTAGTTATCCCTAAGGATTTACAAAACTGCTCTCAAGTGATACTCATGCTCCTCCCTCGAAGCTGAGTACATGAGAATGTCATCAACAAACACCACCACAAACTTATCAAGATAGTCACCGAATACACGGTTCAACAAATCCATAAAAGCTGCTGGAGCATTGGTTAAACCAAATGGCATCACCAGAAACTCATAATGGCCATACCGTGTGCGAAAAGTGGTCTTGGATATATCCTCATCCTTAACCCTTAACTTATAGTAACCTGATCTCAAATTAATCTTTGAAAAGCATGTCGCTCCCTTCAACTGATCAAACAAGTCATCAATCCTAGGCAAAGGATACATGTTCTTGATCGTAGCTTGATTCAACTTGCGATAATCAATACAAAGTCTCAAAGACCCATCCTTCTTCTTTGCAAAATGAACTGGTGCTCCCCATGGTGAAGCACTCAGACGAATAAAGCCCTTAGCTTTCAAATCATCCAACTGACTTTTCAGCAAGCTCTGCCGGTGCCATACGGTATGGTGCCATAGAGATGGGCACTGTACCAGGAATGACATCGATGGCAAAAATAACATCCCTTAAAGGAGGTACCTCTGTCATTTCCTTAGGAAAGACATCAACATAATCCTCAACAACTGTCGGAAGAACATGTCCCGAACTGCTATCCTCATCAACTAGCAACCTAGCTAAGTAGGATCTGTGGCGACTCCAGTCACCAATGCTGAAAACCATTGCCGGGTGGGAATCGCTTTAATCTCCCACAAAATGGTAATAATGTCCCTTGGGAGTGCAAACAGACACCCTCCCGTGGAAGCAATCGATCGTAGCCCGGAAGAATGACAACCAATCCATCCCAAGAAAGACGTCAAAACCTGTCATGTCGAGAACAACAAAATCGAACTCCAAAGTCCGTCCAGCTATCTCAATAGCGCAACCCCGACAAACACGATCCAAAGACACTAGACCCCCTACTGGTGTGTCAACACAAAGAAAACTGTCCCCAAGTGTGACCTCCAGACCCAATGAATGTGCAAATGATACAGAAATAAAAAAATGTGATGCACCTTTGTCAACAAGAACTCGTGCCCAAGAACTAAAAACTGGAAAGATACCTTGAACTGAAGAGATGCCTGCGGAAGCATCCACCTGTGGAAGAGCGTAGGCTCATCCCTTAGCCTGACTGATGTGTAGAAGCAGTAGGTGTAGAATCTATGGCTAGATAAGTGCCAACTAGCGCCACTGGCTGTGGTGCCTGCGGAATTCTGAAACCAGACTGAACCACTGCAAACTGTGCCGGTACCGTCTGTGAATTTATGCCACTACGTGACTTATTCAACAACTTTAGACAATCCTTCCTGAGATGACCTGGACATTTACAATAGAAGCAAGCTCCCTGCCCTATCTTTGTAGAAACTAAAGTCTGACTGGCCTGTGCCCGAAGCTGTGGGCGACAAGGCTTGATGTGCCCCGGCTGCTGACAATGGTAACAAACCACTCCCTGGGTTGATCCCAAAGATACAGGAACTATGGGTGCAGAACGATTCTGCTGTGATGCCCCCTATGAGTGAGTACCATTCCCTACCCTGGCCTTCTTCCACTGACTCCCGGAAGATGATGGATTATCTCCGCGAGGCTGCTTATGTGAACCCCTGATCCGTAACTGATCTCGTTCCTCTGCCTCAGCTAGCATAGCCCTCTAGACCACTTCTCTGTAAGTCCTCAAATTAAGAATTGAGACCCGTGGTCTAATGTCAAGATGTAGCCCATCCTGAAACTTCATTACCCTGGCCTCGTCTGTTGCTACCATATCCTCGGCATAACGAGAGAGAGAAGTAAATCGTGTCTCATACTCAATAACACTCATAGTGCCCTGATAAAGACCTGCAAACTGTGTCCTCATCTCCCGCCTCATAGCCCTAGGAAAGAAACGCTCGAAGAACAAACCCCTGAACTCATCCCAAGTTATCAACTCAAAATTGTGGATATTGGTCATAGACCTCCACCAGATATCTGCATCCCCCATGAACAAAGAAGCAGTCAAGGAAATCCTTAACCTGTCCGTGGGTACCGCCATACTGTCTAACTTGTGAACCATAAGGTCCAACCAAGCTTCTGAGACTAGCGGATCTGAACTCCCCGTAAATGGATCAATCTTGACCCTCTGAAGTCGCATAAAGTACTCTAGTGCCTCATTGACTATCGGTGTCAGTGCTGGTGCTGGTGCTAGAATCTGTATCCCTGCTACCTGCCTGAGTATCATCTCCTGTAGGGATTCAGCAATTCACTGAGTGATACCCTGAGCCACTCGCTCCTCGTAAGTCGGTGCCCGTGGTGGATTAGCATCTACGCCACGACCTGGAATCCTGGGCCTTCCCGGACCCCGTGCGAACTCGGTGTCAGCCACCTGCTCCTCAGTGTCCTGACGTGAAGACTCTCCACGCGTGACAACCATGGTGCTAAATGTGTGAAAGAAAGGAGGTCAACAATAACACAAGTTATTATGACCAAGTGCAACTCACACTATGAATGCACAAGACACGAAGCAAGACAAGATATGCAACATACTGTCATGCTAAAGCAATCAAAGAAAGCTCTTAAAATAGTTAAGCATTTAAAGCAAATAAGCATACATGTTAAACTAAAATGCTCTTAACCACCTAGATATAGAAGCACAAAGGCATATCATACCACCAAACGTGCAATTAAGAACACTTAAACATGTTATAAAGACAAAACATGTTATCAAAAGCATATGAATACATCAAAGTACATAAACAAAAGCATGATATGCACCCAAAACCCATCGTCCTAAGGTGTTCAAACCTAGGAGCTCTGATACCACTTGTGACGGCCCAAGTTTTTCAACCCAGTTCATCAGTGAAGAACCGAAAGTTGACCCGATAACGGATCCAAAATGTGGAACCAAAATATAAAACAATAGTCCCTAAAGATACAACACATCTCTAAGACCCTAATATGATCCTCAATGAGGTCACAAAATGTGATACCCCTCGGATCCGAGACACGGGTTGATCAGGCCCAGGCCCAAACCCGAGGGAATATCAAACAATTAAAGTATTTTAAAACGAACACAGATGACAAAAAGAACAATAAAGATAGAATAAAACTGAAAGAAACATTAATTATAAAATCCTCCATGGACAACTGAAAAATGAAACTCCAATCCTCCAAAACTTCAAGGTTACAACTTGGGAATCCACTAATAGACCCCTAACCAAAAGTTCAACTGAAACTGAAAACTGAAAATAGATAATGCTAGAAACATCGAGAGAAGTCCTATGTATTCAGATGAAAGTGAGACTGTCCTCGACAAGCACGATCAAGCTCTAAGGCTGGAACCGTCCTGTACCTGAAAAGAATAATAAAGGAGTGGGTCAGACCCACGAGTAAGTTCTAATCTAACTGCAATCCATACAGTGACCCGATACGCAGATACACCGTAGACACCTCACAATATCTATCTAGTCCATACATATAAATATATCCACACTAAGGGACATTCACTAGTCTATAATAGGGGTCTCAACCTGAATAGAAGGCAACATGCGAATACGCACCCAAAGGTGGGCATGAGTACCTAGACCTAACAGGGTACACCTCAACCTATTATAACCAGCTACGCATCCACTGCATATACGCACCCTAACCAACGAGTCTGAGACTCAAGCTCAACTCGTGGTACCATAACCATATATATAAAGTCCGTCCAAATCCAGGGTAAGCAGTTCAACTATTTATTAAAATGACCTACAATAAACCAACTAGTTAGTCACTCCACTTATTTAGTTGATATGACTTAACTACCATCCGTTAATCCAGGAAGTCATCCAACTTGGTTACAGCTGATCTGACTTAGCCACAATTAGGATTCGATATCTTTCAATCCATTCCATTAATCCATTAGGTTAGGTTTATGCGTTTTGAGCTAAACCGTCCCTAGTATGTCACCGTCCTATACCGGTACATACCATCCTCCATATCCATGTAAATTACAACATATATAACAGTTCAATAATTTACAGACCAAAAACTACCATCCAAACAATTGCAGAAAACTATTTAAAGCTTCAGTAATTTAAATCCAAGCATTTAACCATATAGTTGCAGGAGACGATTTTAACAAATCAACAACTAACATCCAGAGCATGCATAGACCAAATTTGATATGTCAGGGACTCCATCATGCATGTGAATAGGTTAAATAATCCTATTATTAACCAATAAATTGCTAAAACAATTCAGAAGATTGTTTAAATATTTCAGCAGTTTAAATCCAAGCATTAACCATATAGTTGCAGTAAACAATTTAATACTTCAGCAACTAGCCTCCTAAGCATGCATAGATCAAAATTAATAATTAAATGACCTTATCATGCACTTGACTGCATTCTAAAACAAGTTTTATAAACACATTATGTTCCATCAAATTGCTGAATTTTAATTCAACAATTA
This sequence comes from Cornus florida, assembly GCF_030987335.1. Taxonomy (NCBI): domain Eukaryota; kingdom Viridiplantae; phylum Streptophyta; class Magnoliopsida; order Cornales; family Cornaceae; genus Cornus; species Cornus florida. The sequence goes on from NW_026775576.1 coordinate 19,453,975, forward strand.
ATTCAACTTCCATTTGATAAGTGTCTTAATTTTTACACTGTTTGTCCCGACAACTTAGAATTAAACTTTACTCAATTTAGGGTCTTAATAACACTCAAAATTCATTCCTTGATCCCTCTGTAAAGTTCCAAATTCATTCAAACAGTCTCCATGCTCCAACAGTGAACACAGTATGTAGAAAATTAAAAAAAATCGTAAAATAAATCAAAAATACCAAGGGAGCCTGCTCCAGAATTTGGAGCAGGCTCTTTTCCAGCCTAGAGCCGGCTCTAGGACTCCCTAGAGCCGGCTCCACTTTGTTGTGGGAGCCGGCTCCCACTTCCATGGAGCCGGCTCTCACCTCCTGTGTGAGCCTTCGTCCCCGGTGCGTGTTTCAGCTCTTGTGCTCCTTCTCCGGCTTATTCCTAACCCTCTGTTAGTTTTTAAAACCAAACTTAGGACTCGTAATTTAGTCTAGAAGCATTCCCCAAGATTGTTTACAATAGTTTTGGAAGCAATTACAGAGTTTAATCAGGCCATTTAAACTAGCGTTGTTGAAGAACGGCACTGAAACTAAATTGCAAGATCAGTTTTATCCCAACCCCTCTGTTCTTTCTCCAATTTAAATTTGAAGTCTTAACTTACGTCTAGTATCCAGTCAGATCTTGGTTGATTTCAGTAAGATTCAAACTAAAAATTAGAACAGTGGGACGTTATGCCAAAACAGAGTCAAGAAAACATACACGCTATAATTATTTTGTAAATAAATTTTGCACAGATAAAACGATCAAGCAAATTATATATCAAACATGCATGGTTCAGTTTAAGGCCAATTAATCTCCTAGAGACTGTCTAGGTGCACAGAACACAAGCCAAAGGGAAGGAGAAAGAGAAGAACTTGCCTGTACAGTTTTATAAACAGAACCTTGACGCCGTTGTTCTAAGCTTTCTGGCAACCACTGACTACCTTCTAGCCTCCTCTGGTTCTGATCTAATCCACCAAACACCTCCCTTGGTCCTCTCTGTTAGTCTCCTTGACAGACCGTTACGACTCTCTGTTCTCTCAACTTCTCTCTTTACTGTATACGGGAATATGGTGAATAGGATTTTAGAAAACCCTCGGCAGACGTATACCCATATATTTATAGAGTTATACCAAAACCCTACATTAATTAGAGCCCTAACTAAATCCTAACCGGCCCATAGAACTTAATTAAATCTTGTGTCGGCTAAAGAAACTAAACCCTCAATTTTGAAAAATCGTTAATTAAAATACTTCCTAAATTACTTCCTAAATTAAAACCTTTAATAATCAATTAAATAAATGGAATGCAATTTAAACAAATAAATAGATACCAATTAAATACACGTCACACAGGTAAACAATTAAATAAAATAATTAAACCAAATAATCATGCAAAAATTTAACAAAAATAATAAATAAATGCCGAGACTATCCTTTTAAATTAGGGGTATTACATTCTTCCCCCCTAACAAAAGGAATTCCGTCCTCGGAATTCGCCCTTACCCTCTTCCAATATTTCAGGAAACCACGAGCGAATGACATCCTCCCGTTCCCAAGTGGACTCGGCCTCATTGTGATGGCTCCACTGCACACAAACCAAAGGGATAACCTTATTGGTAAGGATTTGATCCCGACGGTCAACAATACGACATGGTGGCTCCAAATAAGTTGCATCCGGCTGCAACTCAATCTCCCCAACATCGATATGTTGATACCGATCCTCATCTCGCAAAAATTTCCGCAACATGGACACATGGAATACATTGTGAACGCGATCCAAGTTATCCGGAAGTGCCAACCGATAAGCCACAGCTCCCACTCGATCCGTAATCATGAAAGGACCGACAAACCGCGGAGACAACTTCCCTTTCTTCCCAAAGCGCATAACACCCTTCATAGGAAATACTTTGAGAAGAACCTGATCCCCAACTCGAAACTCCAAAGCACGAGTGCGACGATCAGCATAGCTCTTCTGCCTACTTTGGGCAGTACGCATGCGATCTCGAATAAGAGCAATCTTTTCAGAGGTATCCTTGATGAACTCAGGACCTAAGAATCGATTCTCTCCAACCTCCATCCAACAAACAGGTGATCGACATGGGCGACCGTATAACGCCTCAAAAGGTGCCATTCCAATAGTCTTCTGGAAACTATTGTTATAAGCAAACTCCACAAGTGGCAAATATTCCTCCCAATGGCCCTTGAAATCCAGGACACACGACCGAAGCATATCTTCCATAATCTGATTCACCCTCTCAGTCTGTCCGTCAGTCTGAGGATGATAAGCAGTACTAAGGTGTAACTCCGTACCTAAAGCCTGCTGAAAACTCTTCCAAAATCCAGATACAAAGCTCGAATCCCTGTCCGATATAATAGACAATGGAATGCCATGTAGCTTCACAATCTCTGAAATGTAAAGCCTCGCCAACTGCTCCGAAGTGTAGTCAGTGCAAATAGGCAAGAAATGAGCTGACTTGGTCAACCTATCCACAATGACCCATATGGAATTATGCCCCTTGAAAGAATTTGGCAACCCTTCCACAAAATCCATAGATATGCTCTCCCATTTCCACTCCGGAATTGGTAGTGACTGTAGAGCTCCTGGCGGCCTCTGATGATCAATCTTAACCATCTAACAAGTACTACACTGAGAAACAAAAAGAGCAATGTCCCTCTTCATACCTGCCCACCAAAACTGCCGTTTCATATCCTGATACATCTTATCGCCTCCTAGATGAATAGAGAACTCAGAGTGGTGAGTCTCAGTCATCACATCCTTCCTCAAATTATCAGCAGAAGGTACCACTAACCGTCCCTTGTACCTTAAACCTCCATCAGCCCCAACATAGTAGAATGGAACCTCTCCGGAAGCTATCTCTACGACCTTGTCGACACACTGCTGATCGGTGAGTTGTGCTTGTAAAACCTTGCGAATGATGGAAGGTGTAACCACCATGCAAGCCATAGAAGCGTCTGACAACTCATCTACATTCTTCAAAGCATTCCACTCAATAGCGAATAGAGCAGAAAGACTACCAACAGGTCGGCGACTGAGTGCATCCGCCACCACATTCGCTTTCCCTGGATGGTACTGTATAGAAAAATGATAGTCTTTTACAAACTCCAACCATCTGCGCTGTCTCATATTCAGCTCCCGCTGAGTGAACAAGTACTGCAGACTCTTGTGATCACTGAATAATCTGAAGGACTCACCCAACAGATAATGCCTCCAAATACGCAAGGCAAAAACCACTGCTGCCAACTCCAAATCATGTGTTGGATAATTAAGCTCATGAGGCTTAAGTTTCCGAGATCCATAAGAAATCGGTCGCTCCTCCTGCATCAATACACATCCAAGACCCTGCAATGAAGCATCCGTGTAAACAAGATACTCTATCCCGCTCTACGGAGTAGCCAGAACCGGTGCAGAAGTCAGCTTCCTTTTCAGCTCATCAAAAGCTCGCTGACAATGGTCATCCCACACGAACTGTACACCCTTCTTGGTCAGATGAGTGAGTGGTCCTGCTATCTTGGAGAACCCCTGGATGAATCTCCTGTAATATCTGGCCAGACCGAGAAAACTCCGAATCTCAGTAGGTGATGTAGGCTGTCCCCACTCAACCACCGCTGAAACCTTGGCCGGATCCACTGCTATCCCCTTTTCTGACACCACGTGACCCAGAAATTTCACCTCCCGCTGCCAAAACTCACACTTCTCGAACTTGGCATATAACTGGTGTTCACGAAGCGTTTGCAAGACTATGCAAAGATATCTAGCATGATCGTCCTCCGACCAAGAATAGATCAAGATGTCATCAATAAAAACAATAACAAACTGATCCAAATAAGCCCGGAAGACTCTATTCATTAAGTCCATGAACACTGCAGGTGCATTAGTCGTCCCAAACGGCATAACACGAAACTCATAAGAACCATATCTCGTGAGAAACGCTGTCTTAGGAACATCCTGCTCCCTAACCCTCAGCTAATGATACCCAGAACGCAGATCAATCTTGGAGAAGTATGTGGCTCCCCTTAACTGATCAAACAAGTCATCAATCCTGGGCAAAGGATACTTGTTACGAATCGTAACTTTGTTCAACTCTCTGTAATCTATACACAGACGAAGCGAACCATCCTTCTTCTTCACAAACAGAACCGGTGCTCCCCAAGGTGATGTACTCCTACGAATAAAACCCTGGCTGAGTAACTGCTGAATCTGATCCCTCAGCTCTCTCATCTCTACCAGTGCCATCCTATAGGGTGCCCTAGCAATAGGCGCAGTGCCTGGAGCTAAGTCTATCACAAAATCAATCTCGCGACTAGGTGGCAACCCTGGAATCTCCTGAAATACATCCGGGAAATCCTGTACAATTGGTATGTTATCCAATGATACAGTAATCCCCTCATTCTTTTCCTCCTCCACATGGAACAAATAGGTGCTACCGCCTCCTTTAGAACGTGGCATAGCTACTACATACATATCCTGACCAGGTTTGGTAAAAATAATAGATCTATCAAAACAATCAACTTGGGCATGGTAGTGAGACAACCAATCCATCCCAAGTATCACACCATAAGTGTGCATGTCTAGGACCAGTAGATTGGCTAAAAATCTGAGTCTGCCAATATCTAATGTCACAGGCCCATCACTCTCATGTATAATAGCTGTATCACCCAATGGTGTAGAAATACCCTGAGGTCTAGTGCATACCCTCGTCCTCATCCCAGATAAAGCAACAAAAGTCCTAGCTACAAATGAGTGTGTAGCACCCGTATCAAATAAAACACGTCCAGGTAAACCATGAATAGGAAACTTACCCTCAATAGTCTGAGGTGCCTGAACATCCTGTGGCTTGGGGTTATATACCCTGCCATAATGCAACTGCTGTGGTGCCTGTCCCTGAGTCTGCGGCGGTGTCGGTAAAGCCAGATGTGTCTGTCCCTGAATCCGTGGAACCTGTGGAGCTGGTAGAGGCACTGGCGCCCTCTGTCCCTGCTGCACATACTGTCCCTGTCCCTGTCCCTGTCCTGCTTTAAGACACTACCTAGTGGTATGACCATACTCTCCACAAGTGTAACAACTACCCTGGAAAGTACCAAATGGCCTCCTCTGTCGGTTAGCCTGCGGCTGACCCTGTCCTACCTGTGGTCCCCCATTCTGTTGCCTCTGAATAGGTGCCCCATTCCGATGAGCATCTGAACCACCCTTGTGCTTCTTCCAAGGCTGTTGCCCTTGGAACTTGCCTTTGTCATTCTGCCGGTGACCATTGCCATTCCTCTTTTCAGCTGACTGATTAGTAGAGTCTTTATCACCCCGCTTCTCACCACAAGCCTGTCGGATGTCCACAGTCAACTGATACTGTTGTAGAGCGGCGTCTACCACCTGAGCATAGGTAGTATAGGCTGGACTACCTGTAATAGCTCTCTTGATAGACCACATCAGTCCCTTGACGAAACTGTTACGCTTCTTCTCCTCTGTATCCACCTCCTCCGGTGCAAAGAGAGACAAGCGTGTAAACTGCTGTTCATACTGTGCCACTGCCATGTTTCCCTGCTGCAGACTTAGAAACTCGGTCTTCATAGCTGCCCTGACTGCATAGGGAAAGTATTTCTCGTCAAAGCGAACACTGAACTCATCATAAGATAATGTCATCCTCTCCTCTGGGGTGGTAACTGACTCCCACCACTGTAGTGCATCCCCAACTAGCTTGAAAGTAGCAAGCATCTGCTTTTGAACCTCCGTGCACTGAACCAAACGAAGATAACGCTCAATGTCTTGTTTCCACTGGTGAGCTGCTCTCGCATCGGTGGAGCCTGAGAACACAGGTGGACTCCCCTTTGTGAAAGAGCTCCTTGCCTTTCCCCAAGAATCCGTCTGAACCACTGGTGCTGGTATAGGTGCCGGTTGAACCTGTGGCTGGTTCCGGAGTACAGCTGTTACCCCAGCCTCTATAGCCCGAGCAACAAGGTCATTGAGGTATGGAGGAATCTCTGAATCTCTGTCCCCACCCTGAGTCTGTTGAACTTCCTCCTGCTCCTCCTGAAACCCTGGCATTTGCTGCTCTTCTTCCATTTGTCGACGTTGTAGACGTTCCTGCTGTCTACGTGCCGCTCTCCTCTGTCGACTGTTCATGTTCTGTCCTCTTCCAGTGTTAACCATGCTGTTAACATAGAAAGACAGACATCAGTACGAGTTTAAACGAACCGTAAAAGAATTCAATGAATCCTAAACATAAGCTCTATATAAACAAAATGCTACGCGAAAGTCTTAATACGAAACGTCCTAGAGACACTTGAACATGGAGTGCTCTGATACCAACTGTGATACCCCTCGGATCCGAGACACGGGTTGATCAGGCCCAAACCCGAGGGAATATCAAACAATTAAAGTATTTTAAAACGAACACAGATGACAAAAAGAACAATAAAGATAGAATAAAACTGAAAGAAACATTAATTATAAAATCCTCCATGGACAACTGAAAAATGAAACTCCAATCCTCCAAAACTTCAAGGTTACAACTTGGGAATCCACTGATGGACCCCTAACCAAAAGTTCAACTGAAACTGAAAACTGAAAATAGATAATGCTAGAAACATCGAGAGAAGTCCTACGTATTCAGATGAAAGTGAGACTGTCCTCGACAAGCACGATCAAGCTCTAAGGCTGGAACCATCCTGTACCTGAAAAGAATAATAAAGGAGTGGGTCAGACCCACGAGTAAGTTCTAATCTAACTGCAATCCATACAGTGACCCGATACGCAGATACACCGTAGACACCTCACAATATCTATCTAGTCCATACATATAAATATATCCACACTAAGGGACATTCACTAGTCTATAATAGGGGTCTCAACCTGAATAGAAGGCAACATGCGAATACGCACCCAAAGGTGGGCATGAGTACCTAGACCTAACAAGGTACACCTCAACCTATTATAACCAGCTACGCATCCACTGCATATACGCACCCTAACCAACGAGTCTGAGACTCAAGCTCAACTCGTGGTACCATAACCATATATATAAAGTCCGTCCAAATCCAGGGTAAGCAGTTCAACTATTTATTAAACTGACCTACAATAAACCAACTAGTTAGTCACTCCACTTATTCAGTTGATATGACTTAACTACCATCCGTTAATCCAGGAAATCATCCAACTTGGTTACAGCTGATCTGACTTAGCCACAATTACGATTCGATATCTTTCAATCCATTCCATTAATCCATTAGGTTAGGTTTATGCGTTTTGAGCTAAACCGTCCCTAGTATGTCACCGTCCCATACCGGTACATACCATCCTCCATATCCATGTAAATTACAACATATATAACAATTCAATAATTTACAAACCAAAAACTACCATCCAAATAATTGCAGAAAACTATTTAAAGCTTCAGTAATTTAAATCCAAGCATTTAACCATATAGTTGCAGGAGACGATTTTAACAAATCAACAACTAACATCCAGAGCATGCATAGACCAAATTTGATATGTCAGGGACTCCATCATGCATGTGAATAGGTTAAATAATCCTATTATTAACGAATAAATTTCTAAAACAATTCAGAAGATTGTTTAAATATTTCAGCAGTTTAAATCCAAGCATTAACCATATAGTTGCAGTAAACAATTTAATACTTCAGCAACTAGCCTCCTAAGCATGCATAGATCAAAATTAATAATTAAATGACCTTATCATGAACTTGACTGCATTCTAAAACAAGTTTTATAAACACATTATGTTCCATCAAATTGCTGAATTTTAATTCAACAATTAATTCAACTTCCATTTGATAAGTGTCTTAATTTTTACACTGTTTGTCCCGACAACTTAGAATTAAACTTTACTCAATTTAGGGTCTTAATAACACTCAAAATTCATTCCTTGATCCCTCTGTAAAGTTCCAAATTCATTCAAACAGTCTCCATGCTCCAACAGTGAACACAGTATGTAGAAAATTAAAAAAAATCGTAAAATAAATCAAAAATACCAAGGGAGCCTGCTCCAGAATTTGGAGCAGGCTCTTTTCCAGCCTAGAGCCGGCTCTAGGACTCCCTAGAGCCGGCTCCACTTTGTTGTGGGAGCCGGCTCCCACTTCCATGGAGCCGGCTCTCACCTCCTGTGTGAGCCTTCGTCCCCGGTGCGTGTTTCAGCTCTTGTGCTCCTTCTCCGGCTTATTCCTAACCCTCTGTTAGTTTTTAAAACCAAACTTAGGACTCGTAATTTAGTCTAGAAGCATTCCCCAAGATTGTTTACAATAGTTTTGGAAGCAATTACAGAGTTTAATCAGGCCATTTAAACTAGCGTTGTTGAAGAACGGCACTGAAACTAAATTGCAAGATCAGTTTTATCCCAACCCCTCTGTTCTTTCTCCAATTTAAATTTGAAGTCTTAACTTACGTCTAGTATCCAGTCAGACCTTGGTTGATTTCAGTAAGATTCAAACTAAAAATTAGAACAGTGGGACGTTATGCCAAAACAGAGTCAAGAAAACATACGCGCTATAATTATTTTGTAAATAAATTTTGCACAGATAAAACGATCAAGCAAATTATATATCAAACATGCATGGTTCAGTTTAAGGCCAATTAATCTCCTAGAGACTGTCTAGGTGCACAGAACACAAGCCAAAGGGAATGAGAAAGAGAAGAACTTGCCTGTACAGTTTTATAAACAGAACCTTGACGCCGTTGTTCTAAGCTTTCCGGCAACCACTGACTACCTTCTAGCCTCCTCTGGTTCTGATCTAATCCACCAAACACCTCCCTTGGTCCTCTCTGTTAGTCTCCTTGACAGACCGTTACGACGCTCTGTTCTCTCAACTTCTCTCTTTACTGTATACGGGAATATGGTGAATAGGGTTTTAGAAAACCCTCGGCAGACGTATACCCATATATTTATAGAGTTATACCAAAACCCTACATTAATTAGAGCCCTAACTAAATCCTAACCGGCCCATAGAACTTAATTAAATCCTCTGTCGGCTAAAGAAACTAAACCCTCAATTTTGAAAAATCGTTAATTAAAATACTTCCTAAATTACTTCCTCAATTAAAACCTTTAATAATCAATTAAATAAATAGAATGCAATTTAAACAAATAAATAGATACCAATTAAATACACGTCACACAGGTAAACAATTAAATAAAATAATTAAACCAAATAATCATGCAAAAATTCAACAAAAATAATAAATAAATGCCGAGACTATCCTTTTAAATTAGGGGTATTACACAAAACCAAAAGAAAACAAGTGCGGAAGTGACGCTTCAAAAATGGACTAAAAGGGACCTAGGGGTAAAATGGTCATTTCCAACATAAAAGTGAGTGTTACTGAGCATAACTTTGGAAAGACAACAAAAAATTAATCAATTTCAAAAAAAAATTCACTTGATTTGGATTCTGGATGAAGAAGTTATGGCTAACAGAAGAAGGAGGGGCAAAAAGGTCAAAAATAGCTAACCCTAGGTCATCTAAACGTTTAGGAAGCCTTTCTAACCGGTTATAAGGCTAAAAATCATGTCCAACGCACTGCCCAAGCACATGTAACCATTTACATAGCCCCTTGTAACCGGTTACGAAGCAAAAAACAGAATAGGCAACAAGGAAAACTGGCAGCAAGGGTTTTACGGAAAAAAATGTGATTTTGAGGGCCAAGATGACATTTTCTGGAAAAACACAAACAAGAAACCCCCCTCAAAATTGAGTTTTCTATGTGACTCTTAAGGAAAAATGAAAAAAACACATTTTGAAATACCCAAAATGCCCCTGGAACAGAATAGGGTCAAAACTTAAAAATAGGCAACTTTATGATTTTGTTTCATCAAGAAAGGTATTGCTGCCGAAGTGGGTATGAAAGTGCATAAAATATGATAAAATAGATGTACCAACATGGCCTAAAGCCTCTTTACATTCCATTAACAAGTTTTAGCATACAAAGCCTCCATTTCTCACAAATAAGCTACAATGGCAAAACTTGAGTTTTAAAGAAATATACTTGCAACCTTTCATGTTGATGGCTCTTGGCCTCATGTTATACATAAAAAACAAGTATCAAAAAGAGTACTTAGATACACATTACATGAAGGAAGCCATCTTAGCTTCTAAAATACCATACATCCATGGTATGCAAAAGTATTACATCCAAAAGATAAAACATGCTAAACAAGTGCATGCTAATACACAAAAATGCTTCAACTAGCTTAAAAGCTTCTAAGGATGATGAGCATCCATGAACATGGTCGCTTTACCTAAAAAACAACCCAAACCACTAGGGTGAGTAATCAAGTTACTCGTAGGAGAAGCATATGTGTATACCCTAAAGTTTCAATATCATTGCAAGATCAATATAGACGAATACAAGGGAGCATTCCACTTAATGTCTATGTTCAAGGTGTTCTAAGGGATCATCTTTGTTGCCCAAGTATTGACTCTAGAGGGGGGGTGAATAGAGTCAATGGCCAATTTTTGCAATATATAAATATGATTACTAACTAGTCTCTTAAAATAATTATGCAATAACCAAATGAACTAGAAAATCAATTCAAAGCATAAAAGTAAAAGAGATAGGGAAGAGAAATTGCAAACAATGACTCGGTGATTTTAGCGAGGTTCGGAAACTCCTACTCCTCAGGTCAAAACCCCTCTTGAGACTTCCCAATCCACTATGGCTTCTCCTTAAGGGTGGAGAACAAACCTTTACATGAAGTAACTCCTTGCTTCGCTTTGCTAAGAGAACAACCTTCCCTTAGTCTTCCTTTAGGTCACACCAACCCAGTGGGTCAAACCAACCCTTACAATAGATGGTAATAAGAACAATGAAGTACAAGAATTATCTCTCAAAGATTGATGTACAAACTTTAGCTCACAACTAGAGCATATATGAATATAAGTGAAGCTCAAACTCTATAAATGAAATGAATGAGAGAAGATGATGTAAGTGAAGAACAAAAGCTCTAATGAACTCAATAAGATCTCTCAAGTGTAGAATAGAACAAAAGCTCTATGAAGATTCGAATTAGACCAAAAGCCCTTTGAATCCTAAGTTAAATCTCTCAAGATATGTATATGAGTGAATGAGAGAGATGAAGAGAAGATTTGAGAACAAAAGCTCTCTTTAATGCAATGTGAAGGCTTTCAAATGATGTCTCTTAGTTATTAAGACATTCCTCACTCTATTTATAGAGTTTCTAAGCTCAATATAGCTGTTGGGAGTGGAATGCACGAGGGTCGAGAAGAACATAGCGTTGTAGTTTGAAATCTGCAGATCTGCGACCAAACCGGTCGACATGTGGCTAAACCGGTTGACATCTTGGCTTAAACCGGTTGATGTGTATTGCAAACCAGTCGACATCTCTTGCAAACCAGTCGATATCTACTGAGCTCCATTTGGACATTTACTACTGTCTAGATACCCGTCGATATGTGTGTCAAACCGGTCGACATGTGTGAGCTCCAGGTTGGATTTTTGCCACTGCCTAGATACCGGTCGACATGTGCATCAAACCAGTCGACATTTTCTGGTGCATTGACAGTTTTGATAGATGACAGTTTATGCTTAGGACTTTCAGTACAGGACATCTTCACACAGCTTATTTCCATTGAAAACATTTAAGTAAATGTCCATTTACTTTAAGTTTACAATGTAAATAAGGAAGTACCCCCCATTTGGATTCAATAAAAAATACTAGAAAATTGAAATCCAACTAAATCAAAATGTAGAAATTCAGTTTTAGTACAAATTTGGATTTCTGACAGTTTTCGTAAAAATGAATCCTTGTGTAGACCAATGTAGAATTGATGAAAAAATCCCATAAAATTAGTTTAGGCTATTTGAAGTATAAAGAGTTATTACCGAGAAAAATTATTTTGAAATAATCATTATTTCAAAAATTCATTTTTCACACTTAGCCATTTTTCATACTTGGCTAGAAAGACAGTTTTTCATCAAGTGCATACTAGGGTCCTAATGTCCTTTACTAAGGCTTTAGAGATGAGTAATTAAGTTCTAAGCCTTAGACTCTACTTTCTATAGACCAAAGAGAATGATGTAATTGATGTGCATGGTCCTAGTATTCTAGCTCAAGTGTTGAGTTATTTCAAAGCTTATGCAAGCTTAAACTAACTCACTCTTTAGCAAAGACTCCATATGACAATTATATATGAATGAAGTGCATAGTCTATTGCTAATGGATATAGGAGCATATGAATGATGATATGATATGCATGGTCCTATAAAGATGAGCTTCAAATGAATTCATAGATACTTTGACATTGAATCCTAAACACTCACCATCCTATCTGCCCTTTTCTTCAAGCTTTGTTCATGATCTTTAGGCTTTGAGGTATTCTTGCTTTCTTCCTTCCTTTGAGTTGCTTTCTTGCTCATTGTAGTCCAAGCTATCTTTCTTTGTAACTTTAACTCTTCTTTGTATCCATTTCTTTCCTTGATATGATCTTGAATAATGGAATACTTGGAATGGTCTATATGATCTTCATTGAGGTTCTTCTTTGAATATAAGTCATCTATAACACTCAATGTGAACATTAGTCCTTAAACACCATTAATGGTTTGTTATCATCAAAACAACTAGATTGTCATTGGATGAAATCCTTAAGGTCAACAATCTCCCCCTTTTTGATGATGACAAAAAATTGATGTGTTCATAAGCAAATGGAGTAACATTTGAAAAATGATCCCCCTATTAAAGTGAATTCATTGAACATAATGTTATAAAACAACATGCTTGATATATCATAAATCATTTTATACATAAACATGCATTTAAGATCATTTAACACATTACATATCTCTCCCCCTTTGGCATCTCAAAAAGGTGGGAGGCCTAGACAACTTCATTTAGCATAGATCATTAAGCATAGTGAATTGATTATCAAGAAATGGCATTTAAGTGGTAATGACTATAATATGCTTTAGAATGCAACATATAAGCAATTATATCATAAGGTACCAATTTCATTGACAACATGAGTTCGAATCATCATTTAAGGTTCATGTCATATACAAAAGTATACATAATCAAACATAAAACAAAAATGAAGCATAAACTAAAATTAGCCTAAAGGCAAACACCCTTTTAGAGGCAAATTTTAGAACTCAAGACAACTTCATCCCTAATATATTTCTCCACATTTGATATCTTCAAGAAAGAGGGAAAAATTATCAAAATCATGAAATTTCATTGGTATGAATATGATGACCAACAAGTCATTTTGTAGCATATTTGACAATTTCCAAAGTAAGTCAATTAGGCTTAGCAAATCATGCAATATTCCTTCTCAAGAGATTATCAATAATCTCCCCCAATGAGTATGCTTCCATTTATATCATATATCAAGTATTGTGGATATGCTAGATAATGCAATAAAATAATGATACATGAAATGAGCCATTGATGCCAAAGATTTTCTTTTTATAAGCATATGATTGAATGATCAAAATCTTACAAGGCAAGAGACATACAAGGCATATATGGAAGTGGTGGCATTACACCTAGTCATGTGCAATGAATTTCCAATAATGTAAAAACATATTTTCTTGGACAAGTATGATTAGAAATGATTGGTGCATGATTGTACATGTGAATGAGCTCAATATTTCTCTTTACACATATTTATCAAAATGTGATGTCAAGGTATCTCATGAAGTTCTAGATTGCAAAAAGCAACAATGTATAGATTAAGGTTTTAATACCAAATATCTTCTTTAAGAGATGTGATGAGAGATTGGCTATATGAATTTTCATGTGAATGAGCTAAATATCTCATCTAGATGCATTCTTTAAGAAGTGATGTAAAAATATCACATGAAGTTCTAAAGTGCTAAAAATGGATATATCAAAATAGTATAGCACTTGTGAAATCACATTAGTCATTTAAGCTAGAATAACGTGTTCTTTGAATGACATATTCCCGGGATTAAAGTGTCAAATAAAGATAAGAAATTTAGTTTTCATGACACTAAAGGAGATTCAATTCTTAGAAGAAATCAAGTTTACTCACCATGCTAATTTTAATTCATTTTGCATGCTAGAGGTAAACTTCTTGGCACAAAACATGAATGTTGATTCAAAGATAATATAATTCTTACAAGTTTAATCAACATAATATCCTCAATGGTTTTGGAAACTTTGGTCAAAACCCATCATCCATGAAATAACCACTAAGCCTTTTGAAAAGAGCTCTAGGAGCTTATTTTAATCACATAAGGCCAAGCTAATTTTAAACATATAGTTCAAAATTTTATACATTTCAGTTCCGGGTGATTTTTCTTCATAGTCTTTTTAAAAAATGAAGTCAATTAAAAATTATTTCATGCAAAAACATATAGCATTTTTATTGCTTCAATTGAAAGTCATATGTGCACAAAGACATGTATTCAATTTCTTCTTCTTGGTGTAATCTTTGGGAGTAGTCTAGCTTAGTTACCAATGATACTCAAGATACTTATCAAGATGTGATCTCATGGTAAAGGAACAAAAGTATAATAACTTTAAGAAAGAATTAGTTCCTTTGTCTAGCATATATATAAATGCTTACCAATGATTGATCAATTAGATGGTGATAAACACTTCAACTCTTAGGAAGACATTACAAATTCTCATTCTTCATTTTCATGAGATGCCTCTTCTAAGAAGTTTTCATGAGTTGAGTTTCTTAGGAAGGCATTAGAAATTCTCATTCTTATTTTTCATGAGATGGTTCTTCCAATGAGACTTGTTCCTTTAGGTTTTCAAGTGAGGACTTATTTGATTATCTTAAGTCTATCTAAACATTTTCAAGATGAACAACCTCGTTTTCTATATGCATGAAAGTGACCCAATAAAATGGATTAAGCATTTAAGATCACAAAAGCATATTGATGACTTTTTAGACATTGCTACTTTGATAAATTTGATAAGGTTCAAATAAAATAGCATTAATGGTCTACATGAGAAAATGTATGCTTTCCTTTGATGGCATATCTTCCAAAAAGTAAATCTTTCACAAGGATTGGCATAGTTAATCTAAAGATTATTTGAAAGATAGAGTAACATTTCGTGTTAGCATGTTCATAACTCATATGCCAAAACAAACTACTTTCATGCAAAATTATCAAAATCTATAACATAGACATTTTTACATCTATCAACAAGTAGCATATTAAAAATGTCATGCTTAGAATTTCACGATTGAATTCTTCATATAAAAGCACACTAATGAGAAATGAATTCTTTACCCATGGTGCTAACTTCATTAGCTTGGGAGTTGTTTCTCAATGTGATGCATCCTTTCCATTTTGTGAGTGAGAGGAATTCTTGGCATGATATTTCTTTTGTGCTCTAGGCACCAACTTGAGAATCCACTTGTCCTTGAGTGAAAAGGATTTTAAACCTATAAAACATACTCAAGTGACATTCTCGGTACCCCATTCTTTTAGGGTCCTCACTAGTTAGTACACATGATATGGTTCCTTTTGGAACTTAATTCAATAAAGCACAAATGTGGTACTCTCATTAACTAACATGCTTCAAGCAAAATTAGAACTTTAGATGTCTCTAGCATGCTAGTATATTTGTCAATTCAATAAGTATGTATGCTTATGGCAAAATACAACCTAATGAACCAATATGAAAAAAAATAATTGAGTGGAAAGCATAATTTCATATATGGATCATAATATAATTCCATGAGCATTATCCATGATCAAATTCAAGAAATGACAATGAGATTCTTCAAGTGGGCAAAAATGAATTAGGTGCCCCACTTTTGAACTCCTTAAAGGATTCAACAATTAAGGAAGATCTTTCCTTTCCAAAAATAAATTTTATTTACAAAGAATGTTTAGCTCATTGGAAAGTAAGTTCCTTCTCAAGACTTACACTTTTTAGAACGATTTTCTTCTAATTCAAGAGAAAATCTTCAAATGCAATTTCAAGTAATGTAATACATGAAGAATTATTGTACAATCAATGAAGGCATGTATTGAAACAAATTGCATAAACAATGAGTAATTGTACCAAGAAGATAAAAAATCTACAATGTATATCATCTTCAATGGTCTAGTATAATTCTCATTTTAAGGATTTTTCATATATAATGATCATTGGCATCATACTACATTTTCATTTTTGATGCTCATAGATGATTTCAACACATCATGGAAGTATATAATCAAGCAATTTTGAGAATGAAAATATCCTTTAGCATTTACCAATTACCTTGCCCTAGAAGTTATTCCAAGGTGTGATGCTTCCTTCATAATCCTTGAATAAAGAAGATGTCATCAAGTAACCTAACAAGGAAAGGTTACAAATTCTCCTTTTGGTACCCAAATTTTCTTGGATCCATATGCGTTAGGCAGTGGAACATACGTTCCTTTTGGAACCCAAATCCTTTTATTTATTGTCTTCTTTCTAAATGGACAACTATAAACTTTATGTCCAAACTTTTACAATAAAAGCATGTAAAAGAATTCTTCACAAAAGAATCTTTCAAATATTTTCTATTTTCTAATAAACATGCATCTTTAACATGAGGATTATGTCCTATCTCATTTTTTAAGAAGACACTTCTTTGATTACCAAGCATAGTACTCAAATTCTCTTTTTCTTTGGTAAACTTTGCTAAAATGTCATTTTGATCATCAATAATTTTCTTTAAAGACTCATTTTCGGAAATAAGATCAATTGATGAAGACTCTTTAGAGAATACACATTTCATTTCATTTTTCAATGACTCATGTTCGATTTGAATCTTTTCTAATTCTTGCACAAGATAATGATTTTTCTTTTTCAAAGAGTCATTTTCCATTTGCACTTTTTCATGTCGTTGAGAGAGAACATTGTTTTCCTTTTTAAAAGAAGCGCATTTCACAAGCATTTTTTCTAACACACCTTGTAACTCTTTAAATGCATTATGCAAATCATTATGCTCATCAACTAATTCATTATAGGAATTTTCTAAATCAAAAGATTCATGATTAGAATTTACCTCATCTTCATTGGCCATGAGACAATGATTAACCAACTCTTTGACGTTACTTGCTTCTTTGGTAGAAGCTTGGAGAGCTATACTCTTCTTTTGCATTGTGTCACTTTCTTCACTATAAGTGCATGAGTTAGTTCTACCAATAACATTCAAATGATTAGTAATGTTAGTAAAACCATAATGTATCTCATTTATGCAAGAGGATTCATTTATATTTGATCCTTTATCATGACTTAATCCAACATAGGCTAATTCAAGTAAGTCCCAAATTTCTTTAGCCGTTTTACAAAAGAGAATTTTATTAAACTCATTTTTGCTTAATGCATAATAAAGATAACATATGGCTAAAGCATTACATTGAATTAATCTATGATCATTTTCATCCCATTCCTCTTTTGATTTAGGAATTTTATTTCCTTCAATAACTTTGGTTGCGATATGACCACCATTTTCTACAACTTTCCATAAATCAATATCAATACTTTTTTAAAAGGCCTTCATTCTAATTTTCCAATAAATATAATCATTTCCATCAAAATAAGGGGGTTGATCATTGGATTGTCCTTCTAAGTATTTGATATTACCATTGTTGGCCATGATCGTACTCAAAGACGATTAAGTCTTTTAATTAGAGTTTAGGCTCTAATACCAATTGTTGCCTTAGTATTGACTCTAGAGGGGGGGTGAATAGAGTCAATAGCCAATTTTTGTAATATATATATATCATTACTAACTAGTCTCTTAAAATAATTATGCAATAACCAAATGAACTAGATAATCAATTCAAAGCATAAAAGTAAAAGAGATAGGGAAGAGAAATTACAAACAATGACTCGGCGATTTTAGCGAGGTTCGGAAACTCCTACTCCTCGGCTCAAGACCCCTCTTAAGACTTCCCAATCCACTATGGCTTCTCCTTAAAGGTGGAGAGCAAACCTTTACATGAAGCAACTCCTTGCTAAGAGAACAACATTCCCTTAGTCTTCCTTTGGGTCACACCAACCCAGTGGGTTAAACCAACCCTTACAATAGATGGTAATAAGAACAATGAAGTACAAGAATTATCTCTTAAAGATTGATGTACAAACTTTAGCTCAGAACTAGAGTATATATGAATATAAGTGAAGCTCAAACTCTATAAATGAAATGAATGAGAGAAGATGATGTAAGTGAAGAACAAAAGCTTTAATGAACTCAATAAGATCTCTTAAGTGTAGAATAGAACAAAAGCTCTATGAAGATTCGAATTAGAGCAAAAGCCCTTTGAATCCTAAGTTAAATCTCTCAAGATATGTATATGAGTGAATGAGAGAGATGAAGAGAAGATTTGAGAACAAAAGCTCTCTTTAATGCAATGTGAAGGCTTTCAAATGATGTCTCTTAGTTATTAAGACATTCCTCACTCTATTTATAGAGTTTCCAAGCTCAATATAGCTGTTGGGAGTGGACTGCACGAGGGTCGAGAAGAAAATAGCCGTTGTAGTTTGAAGTCTGCAGATTTGCGACTAAACCGGTCGACATGTGGCTAAACCGGTTGACATCTTAGCTTGATCCGGTTGATGTGTATTGCAAACCAGTCGACATCTCTTGCAAACCAGTCAACATTTACTGAGCTCCATTTGGACATTTGCTACTGCCTAGATACCAGTCGACATGTGTGTCAAACCGGTCGACATGTGTGAGCTCCAGGTTGGATTTTTGCCACTGCCTAGATACCGGTCGACATGTGCATCAAACCAGTCGACATTTTCTGGTGCATTGATAGTTTTGACAGATGACAGTTTATGCTTAGGACTTTCAGTACAGTACTTTAAGTTTACAATATAAATAAGGAAGTACCCTATTTGGATTCAATAAAAAATACTAGAAAATTGAAATCCAACTAAATCAAATTGTAGAAATTCAGTTTTAGTATAAATTTGGATTTCTGACAGTTTTCGTAAAAATGAATTCTTGTGTAGACCAATGTAGAATTGATGAAAAAAAATCCCATAAAATCAGTTTAGGCTATTTGAAGTA
The DNA here is from genome assembly GCF_030987335.1 of Cornus florida. Classification (NCBI taxonomy): domain Eukaryota; kingdom Viridiplantae; phylum Streptophyta; class Magnoliopsida; order Cornales; family Cornaceae; genus Cornus; species Cornus florida. Next base: position 19,473,002 of record NW_026775576.1, read on the forward strand.
TAAAGAGTTATTACCGGGAAAAATTATTTTGAAATAATCATTATTTCAAAAATTCATTTTTCATACTTAGCCATTTTTCATACTTGGCCAGAAAGACAGTTTTTCATCAAGGGAATACTAGGGTCCTAATGTCCTTTACTAAGGCTTTAGAGATGAGTAATTACATTCTAAGCATTAGACTCTACTTTCTATAGACCAAAGAGAATGATGTAATTGATGTGCATGGTCCTAGCATTTTAGCTCAAGTGTTGAGTTATTTCAAAGCTTATGCAAGCTTGAACTAACTCACTCTTTAGCAAAGACACCATATGACAATTATATATGAATGAAGTGCATAGTCTATTGCTAATGGATATAGGAGCATATGAATGATGATATGATATGCATGGTCCTATAGAGATGAGCTTCAAATGGATTCATAGATACTTTGACATTGAATCATAAACACTCACCATCCTATCTACCCTTTTCTTCAAGCTTTGTTCATAATCTTTAGGCTTTGAGGTATTCTTGCTTTCTTCCTTCCTTTGAGTTGCTTTCTTGCTCATTGTAGTCCAAGCTATCTTTCTTTGCAACTTCAACTCTTCTTTGTATCCATTTCTTTCCTTGATGTGATCTTGAATAATGGAATACTTGGAATGGTCTTTATGATCTTCATTGAGGTTCTTCTTTAAATATAAGTCATCTATAACACTCAATGTGAACATTAGTCCTTAAACACCATTAATGGTTTGCTATCATCAAAACAACTAGATTGTCATTGGATGAAATCCTTAAGGTCAACAATCTTAAACTTAATACAATGATTCTATTACAACACAATATCAAAAGGATGTACTTAACAACATCAAATCGCATGAAACAAAAATTACAAGTTACAACTTAAGCATTGATTGTCAACTTGGAATTGAATGCGAAATCAAAAGTGGAATCCTTGGACACCTAAGCTTGGAATTCTGCCGAGACCTCAACGGTTATTGCAGGTATTAACCCACAGGGAAGACCACCCTAAGTGCACACTATCTCAATTGGGAAGAACTCATACCTCCCGCACTAGAGCCAAACTCTAGCCATGTTACTAGTAACCATGTCCCAAGAGAATTCAAAGTATATATCAAGTTTAAAACTTATATATAGATAACAAGGCATATAAACTACCTTCCATGCACAAGTACTTTGAAACCATACAAACCATGTCTTTGGGTTCCAAGTCTAGAATGGCAGTCTAGAATGGCATGCCAAATGACAATTCCTTATTATGGTACTATGTACAATAAAATACCATTAACTTAACAACTTAGGTCATGCCTCAACAATAAGCTTCATATACTAAATATCAACATTATAGCAATAAGCTTCCAATTAATTATTGATGAGCACTGAAAAGTGCGCATTTAAACCCGTTAAGCTTAAGCATTCTAGTACCTTTATCTATCTTACTTTGCCGTTTTAGACTTATTACGTGTTATTTATATTTTCAGGCACTAATCCCAAAATTGAGCTAACTCAGCCAAATAAGAGCTTAATTGAAGCAATCCTGAGATAAACCAAAGGAGGGAGCAAAGTGGAGAAAGAAAGGAGCAAAAAGGAATCAAAGTTGTGCAGCTGAAAAGTTCGATCGATCCAACTTAGAGTTCGATCGATCGAACATCTATGATCGATCACAGTACTTCTCGATAGATCCAACCTTGGCCTTTGCTGAAATTCCAAGTTCGATCGATCCAACATCACCTTCGATCGATCGAACCCTATTTTGTCCTATTCAAATGATTGATCTTATCCACAGCTGTACGCCTACCAACCACTTTTGTCCTTTTCCCCATAAATATCTTCGAAATATCTCAGCCTTGTTCTTATCCGGAGGAGTCAGACCACTTCGATCGATCCAAGATGCAGTTCGATCGATCAAGCCCATCTTCGATCGATCCAAGTTAAGGTTCGATCGATCGAACTTCCTCCAGCGAGAAAAAGTTAAAGTCCAGCTCATTTATTCCGTCCTTCACCCAATCATTGGAGAATATGCCTTGCACGACCACAGCTCATCATAGGGTGTATTTGACCTACCTATATAAGGAATATGATACACTTTTTGGGGAGGAGTCTAGAGTCTCTTGTCACACATTGAAAATCATTTTTTTGGAGGCTATTCTTGGAGAGGAAGAAGGGAGGAAGCTAGAGCAACCTTTGGAGGAGACCTTCATCATCAAGGAGCAGATCTTCACCATGGATTTAGCCCTTGAGGGTTGGAGCTTTATCATCATGAGTGGCTACACATCCTCTTGGGGCTAGAGTTAGCCCCAAACATGTTTTCTTTACCTAATCTTGTGTAATTTTGAGGGATTAGTGTTGTAATGCATATTTTGATTCTTGAACTTATGAAGATCTTGATTATTCATTGAGTTCTATGGATTAATGCTTCCAATTGATCATTTTCTCTATCTATATGTCTATGTGTGCTAGAGTAAATGCTCACCTCTAGATTTAATGTTATTGATGCATGTCTATGTGTATTAATGTCTTTAATCTTGAGATTGCCAAAATATGAAGTTCTTAATGTAATGCTCTTGTCATGTCTCTAGATGGTTCATACTTATTCCTTGATGGATTGTGTTTCTCTTTTAAGTAGTGTAGTGTTAGTTGGGGAAACAATTCATGCTTGTTCTTTGATGTTCCATGCTTTTGAATGCAAGAAGCATATGCTCTAATATTGTGATGTAATGGAATTTTGAGCTTAATGAAGGATTAATGATCAGTTATGATATGTTGTATCTTTCACATGTGTTTAGACAATTTATTCCTCTCCCAATAGATATTTTGTACCTCTCACATGATGATTAGATAATGCACGTTTAGCTAAGTCATCCTTATGGATTGCTTGGACTATGAGCTTAATGAAAGGTTCAATGACTTGAATTGTTATTTTGTTATCTTCACATGATGTTTAGATAATATATTCCTCTACCAATAGATGTATTGTGGCCTCACACATGTTGATTGAGACAATTTGCACTTGTTGAGTCACCCTTACCAATTGAATGTCTTTTACACACACAACATTGTTGCAACACATTCATTTCCCTCATTAGTCACTTGATTATGGTTTGGAATAGTATTGTTTGGTGGTGATCTCTACACCCCAAGACATTTCCTTCTTACTTACTCTTTATCTTTTTGCATTGCTTTATTATAGTTTAGCTCATTTAGTATAATCAACCAATCAATCAATAATTGTGTGATCACTCGACCTACTAACCCTAATTACCATAGTTTCACAATTCGATACACCATCAAATCCCTTGGGACGATCCCTACTCGCCCTATTTATATTTTATATAGAAAAAGGTAGTAGTGGCTTTCTATAAATGTAAAACTTGGCCACCTCCTAAATTCACACACAACTTTTCAAGCTTTATTGGTTGTGGCGACTCCATCAAGGAAACCAACAACAATTATAATTAGTAATTCACAAGGACATAGAATTATTGTAACAACAAATATAGCAATTCATATCAATAGAGATTGCATATAACATCAATAATTCTACAAGTGTTCCATATCATTAACACATGTGAAATTTCTAGAATTAACATACTACTAAATTTTATAATCCTCTACACATGGTTTATACATAACATACATGCTTAATCCAATAAACCCTATGTCAAGAAGTGAGGTTTTCCTATAATATGCAAAACTATCATATTAAAAGCATGTACACAATATATATTAAACTCCAAGGATTATAAAACACTTAGAATATAACTATACTACCACCCCTACCTCAATAGAGAATTGTATCTCTATAATCCAAGCTACCAAACACAAAATGGAAAACAAGTTTAGGCTTCTTCAAGAGGAGAATGAGAGGAAACTTTTCTCTCCTAAGGTTTTTAGTCTAAGGTGTATGGAAGTGAGCCAAATTGAAGGGGTAAGCTATGGACTAAGCTTTCCTCCAATGGTGGATTTGTTAGGGTTCATGTGAGATAATGAAATGAAGAAGGTAAAGTGTAAAAATGGTGAGTGGAAGGGCTAGAGATCCTCCACTCACTATGTGCTCTTGCACTACCTCTCACACATACACAATGCAAGACTAAATCATGGCCTTACACTTGTCACTAATCCAATGCCTCTTCCAAGACTTAATCCTAAGCTTACATTTGTCACTAATCCAATGCCTCTTCCAAGACTTAATCCTAAGCTTACACTTGTCAACAATCAATGGTTATATGTGCACCAATCCTAAGCCAACAAATGGATGACCCTCCACCTTCCAATTGTCAAGAAACTACAGTACCAAGTCTCTTCACCCAATTGCCAACAAGTGGCACCATAAAAATATGACACTTGTCACATTTTCCAAAAATTATAAAATGATCCTTTTTCAAAATATCTTCCAAAATAAATTGTAAAAAGGTCCCTCAAATGAAAAATAATTATTTTACATAATTATACTAAAAACCCAAAATTAAAAATAATTACACTAAAGTATGCATTCATGCCCTTTATGAAAAATAAAAGCAACTAGCATGCTTTTCAACAAAAGTGAAAATACCAATGTCATGGAAATCAAGTATCATGAATGCATGCAAAACCGGAATCAAATCCGAACACTCGAAGTGAGGTTAAGCAAGAAAAAAAAAACGAAAAATGAGTAAAAGACGAAATAAGAAAAAGAAGAAAAAAAAGAAGATCACCAAAAATGAAAAAGAAGGAAAAAGACCGGGTCATTACACAAACGGTTATTTGACCCCATTTTATATTTTTGGATTTCATGTTTTCCATTTCAAGTCTATTTTTGCCTTTTTGTCCGTTGGGGGGTCGGATTTTGCATCGATGATATTTTTTAGTCGTGGACCATTGTAGCACATTCTAATAGGTAAGTTACGTTTGTGTGCATGTTTGTTTCCAGGCAAAACCTCTTCCTTGGCAATTTGAGCCTCCTATGGACTCATTTCGTATTTTTATTGCATATTTTGATCTAAGGGCATTCTAGACTTTTCACTGTGGTTTTATTTTCTTCTTTCAACATGGTTGAATAGAAAACATGATTTTAGGGGGAATTTCTTCTTCATGTTTTTCCATAAAAGGTCATCTTGGTATCGAAAATTGCTTATGAAGTTCAGCTTTAAGTTTTTCAATTTAGCAGCTTTTTGGACCCTCATGACCCGATTTCATGGAGGGGCATTTTGGGTATTTTACAGTGAGTTTTTTTTTCATTTTCTCTCACTTTGTCACGTAGAAAACTCAATTTTGGGGGGGGGGGGGTTTCTTCTTTGTGTTTTTCCAAAAAAATGTCATCTTGGCCCTCAAAAACCCATTTTTTTTCTGGAAAAATCCCTGCTGCCAGGTTTTTGGTTGAGCCTTACTATTTTTCTTGCTTCTAACCGGTTAGAAGTGGTCTCATAACTAGTTAGATGACTTGGGGCAGTGTTGTGGTCAGGATTTTTACCCTCCTAACCGGTTAGGAAGGCTTGGTAACTGGTTAGATGGTCTTGGGTTGACTATTTTGACCGTTTTACCCTTCTTCTTCCGTTAGCCATATCTCCCTCGTCCGGACTCCAAATCAAGTGAACTTTTTTTCGAACTTGATTAATTTTTCATTGTCTTTCCAATGGTGTGCTCGGTAGTACCTAATTTTATATTGAAAATGACCATTTTACCCCTAGGTTCATTCTTGTCCCTTTTTGAAATGTTGCTTCCGCATTTGTTTTCTTTGGGTTCCGTGACCTCATTGAGGGTCACATTGGTGTCTTAGGGACGTGTTGTGTCTCTTGAGACCATTTCTTCATCTTTTGCTTTTGCATTCTGGATCCAGTTCGGGTCATCACAGGACACACTGGGTTGAAAGATCCAAGGTCGTTATAGAGACCTTGTCTCTTTCTTTCACTTCCACTTTTGGGATCCATTATTGGGTCAGTTTCGGGTCACTCGCTAACGCACTTGGTTTTGAAAACCTAAGCCATCACATGGGACTTCCAGGGCCCAAAAATACAACATGTCCAAAATGGTTCTAATTACATTTCTAAGAGTTTGTGACTCAAAAAAAATGGTCTAAATGAATCCCAAAAGCCACGTGCACATGTCCCCATGCATAGAACACATAATACGCAAAAAATGGAAAAAAAAAATGTGAGAAAATAGGAAAATGAACACGAACCTCACAACTATTGCCTACCTTCCCTTTTAAGCCCACCTGTGACGAAAACCCTTCGACAGGGGTTAAACGGTCAACTTGAAGTTTGACTTTTCAAACCAATGGTCAAATGAAAAATTGGGCATTGCCATTGCTTCAGAAGGTCCAAAAACCTTATAAACCATTATAATATTGGCTATGTTCCAGTCTAGACACTCATTTAACCAAAATTTCAGTCCTCGAGGCAAAACAATCTATTCACATTGTACTGAGTTATCTCTGAGTTATCGAGACCTCACTAGGAGACAAAATAGATGACATCCAACATATGACATCATTGGTGTTGTCAAAAATCCTAAAAAGGTACAAAAAACCAAAAATGGCCCAAAATGTAGTTTTAAGGTAAAAGAGGAGCAAAACGGAAATTTTACAACAAAAGTACACCATGGCTTGCCTTGAAGCATGCCACCCCCCATAATTTATCAAATTCTAGCCATTTAATCTTCTTGGCCTCTAAGAAATGATCTACACTCTTCATTTGTGCTTGGCATCTAAGAAATTTGAGATTCTTCTACTCTCCTCTATAAATAGGTCCATTTTTTCACATTTCATATACACATAACCCCCCATAAGTCCATATATTCATACACCTAACTCTTTCTCTATACACACTTTCCCAATCTCTCTCTTTACCCATATACTTATATATACACTTATGCATATACTAAACTTCTCTACATTTCTCTAGATTCTTTACTCCTTCTTCTTATTTATCTTTCTCTACACTTGTAGGGAGGAGTCTCTATCCATTCTTAAAGCTTGCAATCTTTTTGAAGAAAATGGTGTCTTGAAGAAAATAGCAAGAAATCCAATGCAAAGAAGTGATCTAGCAAAAAGGGGTAAAAAGAAGGCTTTCTTAAACTTTATCTCTTTAATTTTCCTTATATTCTTTTCTTTTTCCATTTTTCTTTACATAGCCCATGTTTGTGTGTTGAAACCCTCGATTTTGCAAAGGAGGTAAACGGGTGTGTGAGGGAACGGGTTTGAAAAGTTACACACCTCAAAAAACCAAGATCGTAGAAACGAGCATCCTTGGCCTACCCTTGTGAAAAAACCTCGTAGTAATCCAATATGTTTATTTTATATACAAAACCCCCTTTATTTTTCGTGTTGTGTGCTCATCCATCCATATTTGCATTAAAATCGGACACATACATGCACAAGCATGTTTATTGCAACGAAATGACATTCTTTTCAAACCGTTGCAATAATGAACTTTCCACATGCAAAAGATGTTCTCATAGGATCTCTATGATCCTTTGGATGCTAACCAACTCAATTTCCTTCATGGGATGTGTTGGTAACTTGTCCATTTTCAAAACCGTCACCCTTTTTCGTGTACACTAAACACATCCATTTAAATGTGTAACTGTTAAAGGGCCTAGTATCAACTTTTTCACGCCCTACATCGGGCCGCGCACCTTCTAGGTCAAGCTAGCCCCGAACTGGCAAAATCCGGTTCATTTTAAAAAAAAAACTTCTCTACCATTATCAAAAATTTCACTTTTCAAAAGAAAATTTTCCTTTTTCAAATCCTTTCTAAAAACATTTGGAAATCAATGCTTCATTTGACCAACCCAAACCAACCACACCATGCCAATGTGAATGCCATAAATGAAATGGGCTCTGTGCACAAACCACGACACATACACCCATACCATGCATGTGTGATAAATGAACATGGCATTATAATGTCCCAATTTTAGAATTTAAGTATGATTCTACAAATTTAGCAAGCATACAAGCATGAATAACAATTATGAACATTATTTCATACAATTCACATAATTTTCACAATATCTGTAGAGTCCTCACAAAACAATTCATACATAATTCATTTTAAAAACAAAAAGGGGCAAACCAAAATTCTTTGGAATCTAAACTCAAAAAATAATATGAAAAATTTACTCCCAATAGCTTAAGCATTTCCAATGAAATCAAGTTTTACAAGTAAAGCAATAATCCTCAACTAGAAGAAAATTTGGGCAACTTTGAGAGAAAATTTATAGAAAATTCATCCAACACCGAAATGTGGGAAATTAAATTCATTTTGAATGCAGTATAAAATTAAAAAATTTTGTAATCATTCGATATCGGGATGTCGCCCAAATAATTTCATAAACATTAGTTTTCAAACTGTGGTAGAAAACTGAGCAGCGACATCCGTCTGATTTTTACAAAACATAATACATGGTCTAAAATCATAAAAATTGGCAAACACTCACTAGACTGGTGTTAGAACTTGGGATAAAATTTTGAGAATTTTAATATATTGGGAAGTTAGTGAAACATCTTTGTCAAAACCTGTTTCCAAACAATGACCGAAAACTTCACAACAACTACTCTCCAATTTTTATAAAACTAAGTACACTATTTAAAATATATAACAAAAATTATAGAACTATACTAGACTAATGCAGGAACTTGCTATAAAATATTTAGAATTGTTCTACTTGAGAAAATTAGTTAAATAATTTTATCAAAACTTCATTTCCCAGCAGTGACATGAAACTGGATAGTAGATACTTTCGGATTTTTAGAAAAATATGCACACACTCTAAAATCATAAAATTTTTATGATATATACTAGCCTCAAAGGAGAAGTTCCAATAAAAATGTAGTTTCAATTGGAGTAACACAACATTTAAATCAAAATTCATTCCAAAAAAGGTTGGCATATTCACAAGGTAAGATGTGTCATCAGCAAGTGAATCATAATAATCAAGATTCAACAAGAATATGGCATGAATTCATTAACTAAAATCAAAAGAACAATGAATTTAACCACATAGGAGGTTGTCCAAGGCAAATAACATAATCATCCTACACTTAAGCATGCTTTGACATGAATAACAACTAATTTACTCACAATAATAAAGGAAATTGTGGGTTAGACACCCTTAGCTCATATTCTAGCAAAACCTCCCAAAATTAAAGTCCTCCAAACCCATGCATGAATAGTGCCAAATGAAAGCCCTCTTCGTGCTCTCCAATTTTCCCTTCTATGGCAAGATCAAATTCTCAAAGAACAAAGCTAGATCAAAGCCTAAAGTGTGTGAGAAAAAAAGTAAAGAAAAAAGTAGAGCAGAGAAAGAGAGAATTTCGTGGAGAAGGAAAGATGAAGCTGGATGGGGGCTGTGATGACCCATAAGTCAATGTAATAACTTATGATATAAGTGGGTCCCACGGCTTTTAATAAAAATCTTTATTAACATAACATATATATATATATATATATATATATATATATATATATACACACACACACATAATAAACATAATACCACCACACATTTAAACATATAATCATGTACACAAGCATCAAATAAATATGCATGTAGTGTAATGAACCCAAAATAAAATCCCCGTACTCAACAACCCCGGTAGAGGGTCCCACCTGGGACCTCCTGACCCGAAAAATGAAAAAACGCCGAAATGACAACCAATGCATTTCCAAGAGTCCTGAGCTCAAGGAAATGCCCCAACCAACTCTAGGGACGCATCTGGCACACCCTATGATGCCCGGCACGCAAAATGAGATAACTCCAAAATAACCCTGAAAAATCAAAAAAAATTTCCAAAAAATGAAAAAAATTGGAAATATCACAATCTACCCTCCTTAAATAGATTTCATTTTCAAAATCTACCCTCCTTAAAGAAGGAGGCCCACAGCCATACACCTTCCCGAGTAACACCTCACTAAACTGCATAACTAAAAGCTCAACAACCTTATTGCCTTTAACACCCGACGCCAATAGGCAATCACACACCACTGCCACTAAAACCCAATGCTCATCACCTTATGAGGGTACGCATCACTTTCAATATCATAACATAAAAGCAGCTGGACTCTATACCCGACTCAAAACAGACTTTGGTCCACGCTACACTACTACGCAAGGCTCCAAAGCCCGAAAGAAGAACAATCATCAGATCACCAAACATGACAACATCCAAACTCCACTCATCTTTTAAAGGACACATAAAACCCTAGACAAGAAACCTTGTCCATCATATAATCGAGCTCAAACTCAAATCTACGCATCCTTGTCAGACTCAGCATTCGCTATCTAAGGCATAGCTGCACCATCATATATCCATACAAACGACTACCAACCGCACTGACCGGCAATCATAATGCTTAACAACCTCAAAATAACTAAGCAACAATTCTCCCAACAATTAAATAAACATGAGTCACCAAATGAGTAAAGCGTAGTATCCTATACCCAGGACATAAATCCTCAAAACAAGATCTTTAATAATCAATGGTCGAATTATAACCTTTTATCGAACATGTGGTTCTATCTAACACACCTCGTCACCTGAGATAAACCACTTGAATCCACACTGTCACACCGACACACTGTGCAATACCATCCTCTCACTATCCCTGACAAATCGAAACAATCATTGACCTTTGACCCAACATCGTGCTAAAGAGGAATTGATTCAAGAGAAATGGTTGGCCAGGCTATTCTCATCCTCGATCCGGTCTCATCACAGACGTCTTTCCTGTCTTTAGATCCAACCCTCAAACACAATCTCACACAGTCCACAAAGCAACCATGAGATCCACTCACTATCAATCCATTGCTCTACATAACCACAACGACATTACAATCACATACCTACTCTAAAAATCCCAATCATACCTTAATCATAACAAACTAAAAGCAACACTGCCCCGAATACTACATTCATCGACCAACATAAAGGCTCTCTAATCTCCTCATAACACCTATACCAGGTAAACAACTCTATAACATCACTTGATTCAATTTTTACCTCGTCAAAACCCACAATGCAGCTATCTCATGCCTGAGATAACAAAACCAAAATCAGTTATTCCTATTATTCCTTAATGGAATCCCATATTCACTTTCTCTAATCATGTAGTTCTAAGGCAAAATTGACATTTGTCTTCAAGACGCTGCTCAAATCAGACACCTATAAAAACATCTGAGGACATGACTCACATCACATCACCTAAACATCCCTTAACTTACAGTTCACGGCACACCCCTAGCCATCACCGCTAGTACCAGACATGGTGGTTGATATTTGTTTACCAATAATAATCACCACTTACAATAGCACAAATTATTGTAAAATAGGGCTATTATAAAGGGTTTATCGAACCACAAAGATTGCTAGTTTATGGCAACCAAGGTTGTAAAATGTGATACCCCTCAATTCTAGAGCCACGGGTGATCAATTCCGAGCACAGATCCGAATGATATCAAACAATTTAGTATATAAATGAACACGAAACACAAATTAATAATAAGAAATAAATAATAAAGGCTGAAAGAATTCTAAATGAAAATCCTTAAAAGTTATATAATCCAATATTGGTAAAACCTCCAATTATTATTACAACTTGGAAATCCATCTAGTGGAGCCCTAATAATAATCCAGCTGGAAAATAAATAACTGAACTAAAGGAAGGCCAAAACCAAAATATAAATAGCAGGCCTACGTAGTCCGAAGAATGAGTGACCGTCTCTACTCAGCACGAACAAGCTCTAAGACTGGAATCGTCCGATACCTAAAAAATAATAGTGGGTCAGGCCCACGAACAAGTTCTATTCTAACTACAATCCAAATAGATACTCGATACGCAGATACATCCTAGAGATCTCAACAATAACTATCTAGTCCATACATCAATATATCCACACTAAGGGACTCTCACCGAACTACGAAGGGGGTCTCCACCTGAATAGAAGGCAATATGCAAAACGCACCTGGAATGAGCATGAGTACCTAGACCTAACAAGGTACACCTCTACCATCATAGCCAACTATGCATCCCAATGCATATACGCTCCCTAACTATCAATCCTAAGGCTCAAGCTCATATCGTGGTACCATAAATATATATTTATAATCCATCCATAACCAAAGTAGTGCCGCTCAACTATTCGTTGCCTTGACACGATATATAAGTAGGATGAAACATTATTGTTAATCCATTCCCTTATTCTAGAGTAGGTAGGACTTAGTATTTTGAACTAATCCGTCCCTAGTATGCCACCATCTCATACCGGTGCATACAACCACATCATCCATATAATTGACAGAACAGAATTTAATGGTTCGTCAATTAAAATCCAGAATAAGCATAATAAAATCTGATAAGTATATGACCATATTATGCATCCGAAACAGATTTAAAAATCATGTCCCAGTCATTTAAATTGCTAAAATCAGATTAAGCAATTAAATCATCTCCATCCGTTAACAGCATACAAACTTGTTTAAACTTTCATACTATTCAAATCATTAGCGTATAGATAAAAATTATGCATCATAGGATCCTAATATGTCATGAAAATTATTTAGAATCCTTATTTATTAATCCAAAACAGTTCTGAAATCCCGAAAATATCCAAACAATGCCTAAAAACACTTCATGTACATCTCGTAGCAAGTCTGCACCAATGGGAGCCCACTCCCCTACCCTTGGAGTCGGCTCTATGCCTTAGGGAGCCGGCTCCCTTCACCATGGTGACAGCTCTCTCTCTCATAGAGAGCCGCGGGCAAAAATATTTAGAGAGCCGGCTCCATCCCCTTGAGAGCCGGCTCTGTCCCTGCTTCCCATCATCGTTTTCATCTCTGACGATGTTTAAAACCCTCTGTAACGTTTTTTTTGGGTTCCCAGAGGTCCGTCTATGTCCCAAAACTATCTCAGAAATTTTTAAACATAGTATGCATCATGAACAACAATTAAAATACATAATACGAAACAATTGATACAAGAATTCAATCTCAATTATCAACATGAAACAATGGTTTAAACTCTGAATCACATGCATACTTAATCAGTTTTAATGCCGTTTAGTTCCTGGAGACTATCTAGGCATGCACAGAACACAGGTCAAAGGAAAAGAGTAAGAAATAGAAATTGCCTCTGATTTCAGTTTTGAAACCTTAAACCTTCTTCACTAGTAATTCCGGTGACCTTAGTTGCTTTCACCGACCTTTGTTGTTCCTGGTTCAACCCACGCGCAAGCTCCAATCACCCCTCCTTGGTTCAGGCCTTGTTCCTAGCCAAACCCTAATTCTCCTCTCTCAATTCTCTCTCAAACCTCTCTATTCTTTCTCTCTGCCTCCTCTGTTTGTGAATAGGGTTCTCAAACCCTTTGCAGACACATAACAATATAAATATATAGGTTTCTATGAAAACCTAATCCTAATTCCAAACCAACTATAAGTCGGCTAAATCCCACAACGTGATTACATAAAAGAATATAAAACCCTATACCTATAACTATAAATATAAAAACTAATGATACGAATTTAAAACATTTAATCACAACAACCAATTATTTAAATTTACACTTAAGCATACATTAAAGAAAACAAATAATTAAATTAAATCATTAAACAATTAACACAAATAATTCAATTAAATAAAAATAATTAGGCACATAATCAAATAATCAAATAAAAATGCAATAAAATAATTAATTAAAATACCGAGACTATCCTTCTAAAATTAGGGGTATTACATAAAATCACTTCAACTTTGATGAAAGGTATAATGGTTTGTTTTGTTTGTCACTTAGAGTTATAAACTAAAATTGCATAAAAGTAGAAAATGGAATGAATTTAAATGAGATAAAACTTATGAAGAGAAGGGTAGGGAATTGAATCCACCACAAACCTCATAAACATGTTCAATTGCAATTAACTTGGGGAACTAGTTATGTATACAACCATGATATGTAGAAATGCATGATTACTACATTATCTTCAAGAAGTTCATATATTCAAGAATTAAGTATAATCCATTAAAGGTTGGCATGATTCAACTACCTAAACTAGGGTGTAGCTTAAAATATGTTTTCTAAGTTATAGACTATCAAATTTCTCAATATATATGGTAGGTGCACATAAAGTAAAAAACTAAGCCAAAATCCATTAAAGGTTTCCCTAAGCAATGGATTATCAAAATTTCCATACAACATGCCAAGAAAACCATTAGATAATCTCATCTTCATTCTCACTATAAAGATGTAAGTAGTACATTTGTGGAGAAATGAATTCTAAGATAAGATAGACAATTTCAACACAATCATATATTTGAACGGAGTTCAATTACAATAAATGCAATCTCTAGATTATGCAATCTATTATATAAATATATCATTCCCCAAATTAAAATACAACTAGAGCATATTTACTTTGAAGGGCTTCATCAACACCCTAGGAGGAGAGTTAGTTCCTCGTGGCAGCAGTTACAAGGTCTAAGGAAGAAAAAGAAAACTCCAGCCCTATGTTGCAGCACCTTCGGCAGAATTATCTCTAACTCTCGATACTTCTCTCTCTAGTTTATTCCCTAATTGATTCAATAATCTTTTACAATGAAGCAACCCATCCTAAATAAATAAAATGAGTTACAAAACACTCAATTTCGTGGTCAATGTTCCCTAAAAGTAAATGGACACATTCCCTCAATTAAGGAAAGAATATTTGACAAAAGATAATGTGACAGCTCAGCATTTTAGCAGAATTAGCATGTGATGCCTCTGTATATTCGACCTACCAATTGTCCAAATTAGACTTTCCTCTCAACATATCAAATATAGTTCTATGAGTCAGCTTTCCAAATCATTAAACCATTTAGCAATTAGATTAATAACCAGATAGATATGGTCCAAATACCACAGAGGTACAAAGCTAAGTTCTGCCAGCCTGGTAGCATGTTGGTGTCTTCTTTCTCTCTATTTTTGACATCTGAAATGTGGGAATTAGACTTCCATTAAAACATATCAAATATAGAGCTCTAAGTTATCTTTCTATAGAATCAAACGGTTTGTCATTTGGAGTTTGGAGCAGAGAGTTATGACCTTTTTACTGAAGGTGCGCAGAGGGGAATGATGGCTCGTCCCTTAAAAGGACGACCATTTGTAATTACAAATTTGCCACTGCCTCATTTTGGAGCACTCGTCCTTGCCGCGCGCACTTGTAGGTTGTCAGCAGCACTTGTTGACTCAACTTTAATCAGCCATATCTTGCTCATTTTAACTCTGAATTAGGTCATTCTTGAGTCAAAACTGACCACGTCAAAACGAGCTTTCCATTGGTACCAATCCTAGCCCCAGATTCCAATCATGGAAAAAGTTATGTCTTTTTTTGTGAAGGTTGGTCATAGTTCTTTTTACCAAATAACCACTAAGTGATTCTTTTCTTTGCCCAAATGGACTTGGATCTTCAATATCAAGTGGCTAAAAGATACGGTTCACTTATAGCTCCATGAAAACATCATTCATGGCCCGAAATCTATGATATTAATTGCATTTAAGGATAAAAGCTTGAAAATAACAAAAACACAAACATATAAAGTAAACATTATCAATATGAAAATGGACTAAGCTATGCAATTAAGGGCACTTAAATATGAAATATTCGATTCTTATCAAAACACTGGAAACACGCAATCCCTATTTGGCAACTCGTGCCTCGCATACCACTGGTAGAAACCACTCTCAAAATAAGCACCACCAAAACTAAAAACCCCACCTCCCTCCGTGGGAATGACTCGACCCATATAACCAAACTTTTATCTGCGAACTCTAATAGCGTAACAAACCACACATAGGTTTGTCCATCCGCGAACGCGCACAACTCCTAAATGGAGAACAAGACTTACGATAAATTATGCCCTTTTTAGGACTACAACAAACGGAAAGCGTAACAAACACCGCTCTCACAAGAGACTGACGACTCATACCTGAATGCACCCGACACCCTGTCACACGCTACTCAATAATCGTCCAACCGTGGATACACAATCTCACCTGAGATGAAATGAACTCCTTTCGCACAAGAAGGTGAACTAACCGGATACCCGTACGGAACTACAAGCACAAATCTAGGTGACCTCGCCATTAACAGACCGTCATACACTATCAACACCGGAACCTCACATACGCTACTCTGTAACACCCATGCTAACCAAAACCAATCAGATAAAAGCACCAATTACTCACAGCGCACTAACACTAGGAACAATCACAGTACATTGGACATCGCGTCTCATTCTACCTAGAATCAGTCACTCCCAAATGACAACCTCTAAGCCATAAAATGACATTTTACCACCCATTTCATCTCTACCTTCCCTGACAATACTACTTTGAATACTGTGCACAAGACTCGTGACCTTAGTCACAGCAACCCACTTCCGACCGTGCTAGTCAACCTAGCTCTGTGACGACCCTGGTTTTTAGGCCAGCGTGTTCTGTGCTGAACCGAAGATTGACCCGATAATGGATCCGATATGAGGAAGCGAAAACAGAAAACAAGACTTTAAGAAGTTAAAGTGACCTTCCATGAGGTCGTGGAACTCCATGAGAACTGATGCGAGAACAAAAGATCAAAAATATGACAAATAAGCCCCTAGGGGCAAAATAGTTATTTTTGAAAAATGTGGATTCGGGTGCCACCGAGCACACCGCTAGAAAGATAACAAAAAAATAGTCAGGATGGACTCAAGAATCGCATGATTCGGAGTCCAGAGGAAGGAGAAACGGCCTGACGAAGAAAAACGAGCACTTAAGGCTAAAGGGTAAACTGGTAATTATTCAAGAAGATCCAGGTGCAATTGAGCACACCATTGGAAAGACAGCAAAAAATTAGTCAAGGTCAAAAAAAATTTCACTCGATTTGGAGTCCGGACAAGGGAGAAACGAGGGTTTGAAGTTAAGACGTCGCGGCGGCCCGACGAAGGCCACGGCGCACACGGCGCCCATGCCAGCGCCCAATGGCATGCACCAACTGACAGGAAGAATAAATAAAATAAAAAAAATAAAAAAAATAAAAAAAAAAATAAAAAAGAAGAAGAGTGAGGTTCCAGAACTAAGGCTTGAAACGAAGGCCGAAACGATTTTTTTTGAAAAAACACGAAGAAGAAACCCCCCCTAAAATCGAGTTTTCTACCCGATTTCATAGACGGAATTGAAAAAAACTCACTATAAAATCCCCAAAATACCCCTAGATCAGAACTGAACAAGAGGGTTAAAAGTTGCTACAGTGACTGTCTGCAACTGAGAGCAAAAACGGGTTAGAAGATGAATTTTTCTGGAAAAACACAAAGAAGAAACCCCCCTCAAAATTGAATTTTCTATGTGACTCGTGTGAGAATTCAAAAAAAATGCAATATAAAATGCCTGAAATGCCCCTCCATGAAATCTGGTCATGGAGGTCCAAAAAGCTGCTAAAAAAAAACAGAAATCTGAACTTTACGATCAATTTCTGGCACCAAGACGACATTTTCTGGAAAAACACAAAAAAGAAACCCCCCCTAAAATCATGTTTTCTAAGTGACCATAAGGAGACCGGAATTTATTTCCCGAATGAACTCCCCAAAGTGCCCCTAAACCAGATTATGCAAAAAAAAAAATGCAAAATGAATCCCTAGGAGGCTCAAATTGCCAAGGAAGAGGTTTTTCCCGGAAACAATCATGTATGCAGACATAAATGGTGATTTTGAGTGCGCGGGAATGGTCCGCGGCTCCCGGAAATGGTCGAGTCAAAATCCGACCCCCCAACGGCCAAAAAGGCGAAAATGAACTTGAAATGAAAAATATGGAAACCAAAATTAGGAAATGGTTTCAAATGACCATTTAGCGCTTGTCCACACTTCATACAAGATCAATGAGACCTAGTGGAGGTGCCGGAACACACTTTGCACCACCCGATTTGAAAATAAATCCTTAAAGGCTCGGATTCTACTATTTTAGCCCAAAATGCAATATGTGAACTAAAATGCAAAAATGAACACTAAATGGTGTTTGGCCCTTGGCCACACTTCATACATGATTATAGAATCCCTATGAAAAAGAAAGAGTGGAATTCCCATGCCCAATGCAAAAGTTATGAAGAAAAGACTTGTGAATTTTTAATGTTTTCATAATAACTTTGAAAGTAAAGTGCATAGAATACATAATACATGTTATTGGCCACCGGCCTCATCTTATACATATTGAATACAATGAAAAGAGTGTACTTATGCACACTTTACATACATAGAATCAAAGAATACAAGTTTTGTCATGAGAAGCTACAAATCATCCAAGGCAATGAAACCTTCAAGTCTTGAGTCTTGTACCTGAAATATGCCCCAGTAACGTAGAGGTGAGCAACATAAAGCTACTCGTAGGAGATGAGCATGCATCGACCTAGCATTTTACAATTTTATCACCTTAAGGTGAAACATGTCAGAGGGGCTCATGCCACCTAACGTCTATGTCACAATGAGACTCAGGGAGCATCCTAAGCTACCCTAGAGTAATAATCAACAAGAATCATGATACTTAAACACGTATAAAACGAATCAAGATTTGGATAATTCAAAAAACATGACAAGAAGGATGCTTGAATACAAGTTAACAAGAATTACATTATCAATGCAATTAGGCAAAGTTTGGAATAATCCATACAACACGACAAGGAGTTACTAGAATACAAGTTCACATTGTCAAGGCACTTTACATGATTGGAACATACTATTTAACACGACAAGAAGTATATTCGGATATAAGTTAGCAAGAATTACATTATAAATGCAATTGGCCTGATTGGAGCATTTCACATACACGAAAAGTTTAAATCTTCAAAGAATAGCAACTTGAAATTTAAAGAGTGAAATCAAACAATATGGAAACTTGGATATCGCCCGAATTAAAACCGTACTCTTGGGATCACTTTAGGGTTACTAACCCAAAGACCTTCCCCTATTCTTGGGATCACTTTAGGGATTATCAACCCAAGGGTACCTTCCCCTATTCTTGGGATCACTTTAGGGATTATCAACCCAAGGGCACCTTCCCCTATTCTTGATTGATATCCCAAGTTCCAAAATCAACAAGTTGTGCAAGTCAAGATTGTATCAAATATAATAAATACATTAACCACGTTTCGTGCACAACCAAGATTTTGGAACACGCAAGTCATGCCCCTAGTTCATCAACTATCATGGCATGTGAGATGACAAGAAATCATAGTATGCAACTATATAGACAACATCCAAGATATATAGCACATGGAGTTCATTGAAGTAAATATACCACAAGATACATAATTCAATTACTTTCTAAGTAACATATGAGTAATTAAATCATTCCAAGACAAGTGTGCATGTTCATTAAGTACATTAATGAACCTAGATAGAAGGGGTCATGATTAAACCGATGGAAGCATAAAAAGGAAAATTTAATCAACCTAAGGGATTAAATTATCACGATTACGAGGCAAGTCCAAATGTTCTATGAACAAGGTGTGTCAAGGATCATATCAAGGTCAAGTTCAATGTCAAGTTACAAGTCCATTTCATGCAAGACATAACCATGTGAATTAAGTTCCATACAAAGGAAGTAAATTAATATAAGTTTCAAACTTATCCGATTATTCTCAATTTGATACATGTGAAGGAATTTGTCACGAAAAGCATGAATTCCAAGTTAGAAACTTAATCAAGATCAATGAGCTATTGAATGAATTTTAATTATTACACTTAATTAAAATCTCTAAGTTTTGAAATTCATCCAAATGATCTCAAATTTAAATATGTTATACAACATACCATGACATGATTTAAAAACACGACACAAGTGAATTCCATGCAATGAATGGCAATGAGCATTAAACTTTAATACTAGAAAAATAATTAATGATAGATTTCAAAACCTAACCAAATATTCTAGATTTAATATATGTGAAACCATATAGCATACATATCAAGAATGTCAAGTCGGAATTCCAATGGGGTGAATAGTATACCCGAAATAAATTAATTAATGTAATTAATTAAATATTACTAGATTTCAAAACTTCTTCGATTACTCTCAATTTAATCTATGTTGAAGAGCATGCTAGGGCCTAATATAATATGCTAACACACATCGATTTCAAGCTAGTTAAGGCCACATGAATTAATATTTTATTCTATTAAAATATTAAACAAAATCTTCGTTACTTGTCCAATTTCTCTCAATTTAATATATGTTAATCAACACATCAAGGGGTAATATTCTATCATGTCACATGATTAAATAAAGCTATGGACAACCAGGAAAATTAAATCCTTCACAAGAAAATTAAATAATAAAATCTCTAGATTTCATATTTAAGCATATAAACAAGTTGTATAAACATCAATAGCATGTTATATAACAATAATTAAACCTATAACGCCCCCTACCTCAATTTGAGATGAAAACCTCAAAGGCCCACCGAAAAAAAAGTGTTCCGAATCCGCCGAAACCGAAGGGTTTTGTCGAGGACAACACGATCTACATGAATCCGAAGGAAGCCCCATGAAAATCACAACTTGACCTCAAACCCAAACTCAAGAAATGGTCAAAAATGAATTCTAATAAGGGAGAATGGTAGAACACGTCGAGGGGAATAAAAACCGTGAAGGCCGAAGACTTTTTACTTAGGAAAAGTAAATCAAAGGAAGAGAGAGAAGGTGGCAGCTCCATGGGCATCCATGGCTGCTTCAGGTCGTGCAAGGACAGTGGGAAACATGAAAAATAAACTATTTCACCCCCCTTTTATAAAAATCTCAAAAAGTGCCCCTAACGGGCCCCGCCAAGTCCAGAAAAGTGAAATTTGAGCAAACGCGCTCAAATGGCAAAACTCTGTGAACAAAAAAGATTTAAAATGAGAAAATATGAACAAAAGAAGAAACAGCATTAAAAACTGAGTTCCGAGCAAAAAGTTATGCCCCGAACAAGTTCGGCGACAACCGGGTCCAGAAACTCTGAAACTGAAGAAAAACGATCAGAAGGAAATTCTATGAATTTACGAGTTAACGAAAAGTGAAAATGAATCCCGTATGAGGATCCAGGCTCCAAATGAGATATTTTGTAATAACTTTCGTTAATTGCACAATGGCCCCTACAAAAAGGGTTAACTACTAAAGTGCTCCAGAATGAAAATATCTTCCAAAAGATATTTTCTTAGATACCCCTGAAATAAAATATTTTCAAAAGATATTTACAAAAAACACCCCAAGAAAAGAAAAAGATTCTGAAGAATTATGCATCCACGTCCCTATGGACACCGGGAGCAACCAGAGTACTTTCTTGCAAAAGTGAAGATACGATTTCAAGGAAACCACTCAAGATAAAAGGCACGTGAAGTCAAGAACCAACTCCGAGCATGAGAAGTGAGGCTGTGCCAACAATGTGACAAATGGGGAAAAGACAGAATAGGGAAAAAGACGAAACAGGGAAAAGGACGAAAGGCGCATAGTGTCCGAAAAGTGAAAATGCTAAAATGACTCGGTCCTCAAAGGAAGTTGTCAATTCACATGAAAGAGTCTCAGAAACCAATTTCGAGCACTCGAGATGACACTAAGCGACACGAAACAGAGCTCAGAAAAGAAAATTAAACGAAAAAAATTCATTCGTAAAATTTCAAGAAAAAGGAAAAGGAGGCAAATGACCGGGTCGTTACAAGCTCACTCACTACCATGCCTTATGTGTATAATCCATTATGTTAATTACTTAGCCATAGGTCCCCATGCATCAATAACTAGCATATAGTATACACTAATCAAGTCCCAACTCATTCTAGGTCAACCCTACCCGTCGTTCCTAGGTTTTCTAACCTACAGCTCTAATACCATTCTATAATGTCCCAAAAATTCATAACGCAATAATTACATTAATAATCTCACATACATACATGCATAAAAAAATAAAAATAAAAAAAATTCTCCCAGGACCTAATCAATTATATCAACATCCTCAATATACATAAATCAATACTAAAAATACATGTCCAAAATAAATCTCCAAATAGACAAAATAAATCCGCAACACAAGTTCCTCCATATTCTTTTCATTTCCTCAAAATGTTAAGGAAGGGGTGAGCAACACTTGCCCAGTAGAGAGTGGCTAAATCACATCTCCTATAACCACGTGAGTTACACAGACAAAGAAGAGAACTAAAGGGGAATGGATCATACTTTGAAAGGGAAAGTCATGTTTCATCATATGGGTATCGTAATAAAGAGAAAAAGATGATATAAATAGCAATATCTAAAGTAATTCCAATTTAATTCAATGTAAGATCATCGGTCACAAAGCACAATTTAGTAATGAACATACATGATATGAATCATAATGCATCCCATCCCAAATCTGGTCTATATCGACCCAACCTTCACTTTTCGAAAATTCGCTAACCGACTTTACCGAGGCGAGATTGATAGTTATCCCCGGTTCCAAATCCAGTAACCGTTAAAGGGCCTAGTATCAACTTTTTCATGCCTTACACCGGGCTGCGCTCCCTCTATGTTAAGCTAACCCTAGACTCGCGAAATCTAGTTCATTTAAATAAAATAAAAAAAAAAAATCTTCTCTTCCATTATCAAAAACTTCACTTTCCAAAAGAAAATTTTCCTTTTTCAAATCCTTTCTAAAAACTTTTGGAAATTAATGCTTCATTTGACCAACCCAAACCAACCATACCATGCCAATGTGAATGCCATGAATGAAATGGGCTCTGCACACAAACCACGACACACACACCCATCCCATGCATGTGTGATAAATGAACATGGCATTATAATGTCCCAATTTTAGAATTGAAGTATGATTCTACAAACTTAGCAAGCATACAAGCATGAACAACAATTGTGAACACTTTCACATAATTTCCACAATATCTGCAGAGTCCTCACAAAACAATTCATAGATAATTCATTTTAAAACGAAAAGGGGCAAACCATAATTCTTTGGAATCTAAACTCAGAAAATAATATGAAAAATTTACTCCCAATAGCTTAAGCATTTCCAATGAAATCAAATTTTACAAGTAAAGTAATAATCCTCAACTAGAAGAAAATCTGGGCAACTTTGAGAGAAAATTTATAGAAAATTCATCCAACACCGGAATGTGGGAAATTAAATTCATTTTGAATGCTAAATCATGAGAGTATAAAACTGAAATTTTTTGTAATCATTCGATATCGGGATGTTGCCCAAATAATTTCATAAACATTTGTTTTCAAACTGTGGTAGAAAACTGAGCAGCGACTACCGTCTGAATTTTACAAAACATAATACATGGTCTAAAATCATAAAAATTGGCAAAAACTCACTAGACTAGTGTTAGAACTTGGAATAAAATTTTGAGAATTTTTATACATTGGGAAGTCAACCAAATAACTTTGTCAAACCTGTTTTCAAACAGTGACCGGAAACTACACAGCAGCTACTCTCCAATTTTTATAAAACTAAGTACACGGTTTAAAATCATCAAAAATTACAGAACTATACTTGACTGATGCAGGAACTTGGTATAAAATATTTAGAATTTTTCTACGTGAGAAAATCAGTTAAACAATTTTATCAAAACTTCTTTTCCAGTAGTGACATGAAACTGGACAGCAGATACTTCTAGATTTTTAGAAAAATATGCACGCGCTCTAAAATTATAAAATTTTTATGACATATACTAGTCTCAAAGGAGAAGTTCCAGTAAAAATGTAGTTTCAATTGGAGTAACACAACATTTAAATCAAAATTCATTCCAAAGAAGGTTGGCATATTCACAAGGTAAGATATGTCATCAACAAGTGAATCAAAGGAAGCAAGGTTCAACAAAAATATGGCATGAATTCATTAACTAAAATCAAGAGAACAATGAATTTAACCATATAGGAGGCTGCCCAAGGCAAATAACATAATCATCAAAGACTTAAGTATGCTTTGACATGAATAATAACTAATTTACTCACAATAATCAAGGAAATTGTGGGTTAGACACCCCTATCTCAAATTATAGCAAAACCCCCAAAATTGAAGTCCTCCAATCCCATGCATGAATGGGGCCAAATGAAAGCCCTCTTCGTGCTTTCCAACTTTCCCATCTATGGCAAAATCAAATTCTCAAATAACAAAGCTAGATCAAAGCCTAAAGTGTGTGAGAAAAAGAAAATAAATAAATAAATAAATAAATAGAGCAAAGAGAGAGAACACATTAAGTTCAATTATTTTATTTGTAGCAAACAAGTAGTTAGTTTATCGAAATCAGGAGGTGATCCAGCCGCACCTTCTAGTACGGCCTTCAGAGACTAGTTGGTGTAGCGATGATGGTAGGTTGGTTGGATCACAAAGGTTACTGAGAACGAGCAGCCCCTTTACTCAGATAGTCACGGTCCTTCATGCCTGGGAATACAACTCTGATTTAGAGGTAGATTGGGACATTCCTCGATATTGCTGAATCATAGACAAATCACAGACAAATGAAAAACAAAATAAGTCAATCTATCTATATGTGTGTTAATATCTAGAGTAGAATCATATGAAGGGGATGTTATATTTTTATATCTAACCAATTTGTGGCGGCATGCTTAACACATGCAAGTCGGACGATCGCCTGGAAGGGACAAAAGAAAGATCTTGTTGTTTCTTTAACAATTTTCGATTCTCAATGAGGATTAGCCAGGCCTCGCCACTTGAGTGAAAGCTTAAGGCTTGTCAATCTATTTCTCCCTCACCCCAATGTGGACCCATAAAACGTAAGCCACGAATAAGCCTGGACCTAAACTTAGCCTCTGACTCGTATTGTGTAACCCGCAAGTCGGCTTGAATAATATTCATTACTTGAAGTGGTTCTTTCGGGCAAGAAAGTATGTAGGTCTAGATCTTATCCTGAGTTCTAGGCTTCAAAACTTCTGGATTGAGCATAGGTGGTTCCCCCCTCCTGCTACGACTAGCAGCTCCAGCTCGCAACCACGGGAGTCCGCTCGGCGAGGCGCCAAAGTGGGGAGAATGATCTTCTTCGGTAGATTCCTTTGATCCGGCAGAACAACTCAAAAGATAAAGAAGTATCGTTAATTTCTTCATAGTTGCTAAATCTGCACAATTCCCCCTTCATGTTTTGTGGAGAAGGAAAGATGAAGCAAACTGTAATGACCAATAAGTCATTAGATATAAGTGGGTCCCACGGCTTGTAATAAAAATCTTTATTAATGTAACATATATACACACACACACACACAACAAACATAATACCACCACACATTTATACATATAATCATGTGCACAAGTATCAAAGAAATATGCATGTAGTGTAATGAACCCAAAATAAAATTCCCGAACTCAACAGCCCCGGTAGCGGATCTCACCTGGGACCTTTCAACCCGAAAAACGAAAAAATTCCGAAATGGTAACCAATACATTTCCAAGAGTCCTGAGCTCAAGGAAATGTCCTAACTAACTCTAGAGACTCATTTGGCACACCCCACGGTGCCCGGTACTTAAAACAAGACAATTCCAAAATAACCTCGAAAAATTGAAAAAAATTCCCAAAAAATGAAAAATAGAAAAAATCAGAAACATCACGGCACCATGCATCGATCTCCCTCAAAATTTTCTCAGTCAAGGCTTGTTCAAAAAAAGAAAGAATAATTTCCCACACCCGTTACTACTGTGGTCGTAATTATTTGATCAATTATATGGAAGGGTTTGTCTTTCCCTCGTTTTTGCACCCGTTTAAAATTCAAAAAATAATACAGACCAGAACATACATATCAGTACAATATGTGTGAGTATTGATCAGTAGTAACCCCTCTTTCTCTCTCTATAAATCAAAAATCTCATCAGTGGATTGAAGAGAATTAGAAACCAAAGAAAGAATATAACAACAATCTAGGGTTTTATTTGGTTGGATCACTTCATCAGATGATGATACGCTCTTTCTTGGAGGGTAAATTCAAAGAGTATCTGTGCAGATCTGTGAGAGCGATGGGTTCTTTCTTCTGCTGTTTCCGAATCAAAGACGACCAGAATTACTTATCAAAGAAAATGGACGACCAGACTCCTCTCGTCCTTGAATCTTCAGTCCCTTCGAAGCCCAGAGTACGTCTTTTTTCCCTTCATTTTTAGCATTTTTTTTACTTTCCGTTTGGTTGCAGAGAAAATTGGGGAAATAGATAAATGAATTTTGACGCCTATTTAATAAAATAGGGGGTTTCTTGTTGTTTGCGTTCCAAGAATTGAAGTCCTCTATTTCCTACATTTTCTCAGCAACCAAACAGATGTTTATCGAAAGTTGTTCATTTTCTGTGTTTTTTTTATCAGGAGCCCTTCATTTCTCGATTTCGCCTATTGCCTCTGCTGCATTCAGGTAACTCATTCTATTTATTTACAAATCGATTTGATATTTCTAATTGTGCTTTTAATCGTCTCAGATCTTGATTGGTCTATTCAATGCATTGATGTTCGTGAAGAATTATAGTCTTAGGCATGTTTGAATCTTCTAGTTTTCAATGTCATCTAGAAAAATTCATCTACAATTCTCTTGTATTGATCTTCCCCCATGTTCTGTTGTCACTCTCATTGCAAAGCTTGTCATCCACATATGTAGGACTGACTATAAACTTATTCAAGTCCTTTAATTTCATATTCCTAGAACGCTTTCTAGTTTCTACTTTCTTAGATAGAATTTCAGTTATTCACAACATTCGTTTTGCTAGATATTATTTCTAAGATTTCGAACAAAATGTATTTGATGATGTAGAGATTTAATTTGTATAGCCTTTTGTTTCGCTATGAGAAATATGAATTTGGTTGCTGAACTTAATTTTTTTTTTTCAATTGAAGAGAAAGATGGTTCACCATGCAAAAAGGATAAGAAAAATCATGCTTTTGGTACTCCACTGCCTGACTTTGATGACAAAGAGCTGAAGGATGAGGTCTGTACTCATTGCACAATTTGTAAAGTTCTTAAAACATTCTGTTATTATTATTATTAAAATGTTTGCTAATAGATTAAATTAGATAAGAGACACATGCCTGGTAAGTATGCTTCTTTAAGAATGTCAAGAAATCATTGTGCTAGTAGACCTGTAGTAAACCTTCACCTGGTGCTTCGAGGATTTTTTTTATTTTTATGTTTACATTATTCTGACTGTGCCTTGGATGAGTTCTTATTAGCTCATTGTTCTCTTTGTTGAGGAGTTTGGTTATTGAACTTGTAATCTTAATTGAATTTCAATTCATATCTCCCCTTATGTGATGTGGAGGAGTGGTTTTTGGTTTATGTAGTTTAGTTTATAATTTGTCTTGAAGAGAATGCATTACCGGTCCTCTTTCACATTCTAGTGGCTTATGTTACCCATTTTATTTAACTCTTATTGTTCATTATCTATGGAAAAAACTTTGCTGATTTAATAATCGTCATCACGATCAAAATATTTTTCATCATTATTATTACTAATATACTCTATTGGATACAAATAAAATTAAAATTTGAAATTAATCGAATGACACTTTATTATATTGGAAAAGATTTTTATAGAGTTGGAGTAGGGACGTAAACGCTTTTTAGAAAAAATAATGTTAGTGAAATTTAATATAATAAGAAATTATCCACCTCAGTACCTCCATGTTGCAGGTAATATTTCAGACTGAATGTTAAGTGTTCCTATGAAACTTAACTAATTACGCAGCTGGTTTGCTGTTGTATTAGCTGGCTGAAATTAGATTACGAAATACCGATCTACCTTTGTCCTTGTGGTTTTGGGTCTCAATTCCCAAGCCCTAGGACAAGGTTTCGAGACTGGTGGAGACAAAAGAAAGGGGGAAAAAAAATAGATTACAAAATCTCCTGGTACTTTTTTGGAATATACCCAAAGCTCCTTGCAATTTTGAAACTTTGAGTTCCTATAGTGGAATGGGTTTTCAGTTTCTAGCGTTTCATTACTTTCATGAGGTTCTTTGATTTAAAACACTTGCTACTATTTAAGATTGAAAAAGTGATTCCATGCCTGAGGTTCTTTGATTTAAAACACTTGCTACTACAATCTTTTGTATTCTTCTTCTTTTCATAAAATTACTTTGATTATTTTATTTTGTTTTCTTTTTTGTTATTCTCAAAAATAAATTGGAGCATTTTAAGCATTGTTGGCATTTATTTGGTTTTTCGATCCTTATTTGTTGTATTATGTTTTAATTTTCTTTACCTTTTGCACTGGAATTCACAGTAAAGACTGGTCTTTATCTTGTTAGCAAATGCTAAGATTGCCTATTTCCTTCATTCGTTTTTTTGATAGAAACTCTTTTTCGTAGATTTCTAAAAAAAGAAAGTAAGATGCTTCTAGGTTTTATGCTGGTAAATTTTTTTTTACTTGTCTTTAATCCTTTAGTTGACTTTGATCATGATCCTATTTTCTTTTAGCAATATTATGGTCAATTAAAGTTAAGATTCAACAACATTTTCTTACAAGAATTGATCGTCATTTATATGGTATTGTCCATTTTTATTTCAATTTCTTCAGAGCCTAATATGTCATTCATTGATTTGGTTAATCTTATTTTGCAGGCTATGTTCCTCAAAGCTTGTGGTACTGTAATTCAGACTCCTCCTGAAATACGGAAAGCATCTGAGAAACTGAAAAATTTAACACCCCATGATGAAGGTACTGTAACATCAAAATTTCATTCATGGGTTCCCAATGCACCAATTGAAAAACTCTGGCCGGACAAGCAACCAGATCGGCCTCCTACTTCTATCAAGTTTGGTGAAACATGGGAAAATGGATCAGTTTCGTCAGAGCATACACCTGGCAGGTTGAACCTAATCTGTGTGAAATGCTATGAAGTGACTAACTAAATACAATATGCTTCTAATTCTGATTGAGCATGCGTTTACATGAGAAAAGTGACCTGGCATATGTTACATACTTGTAAGGATTAATTCAGAAAACTGATTTTGACCCTTTTAAACTAGAATATATTATTCTTTAAGGCTTTGAAGAAAATACCAGTGGCTTCTTAGAGATGAAATGTGAAGCAAACATGATGTGGCAACATGATATATCATGCTTCCTCCTCCATTTTGTCTTTTAGTCCTTTCTGGCACACAGGTTTTTCTTAGGGGTTCATTGCATGGTCTTCATGTGGGTAATGTGCATACTTAATATTTTTAATTGGTCAGATTTCATTTCCACTTGTCTGACTGTCATGTTTTTTTTTTTGGTTTTTGTAGCTGTATATCCAATGGACAAATTTCTGGAAGAAACTCTACCTGCTCTACCGAAGGCAGTGTTGGTACTACCACTAAGATTCATGTCGATCAGACTCATGACACTTCATTAATTTCACCCACTCCTTTGACTGAAAATGTGCAGCGCATGAGCAAGTCTGTGCATTTTGAATGTGAGTCCGATGTGACTTCATATTCATCAAGCTTTTCATCTGGGATTGCTAGCCAAAATTTGAAGCAATCTGAGTCAGCAGGTATCAACATTGCGTCAAAGTCTTCACCTTACCCAACCCCACTAAAACTAACTAATGAGATGCAAACACCTGGAACTGTGTTCCCTGCGTATTTAGAAAATATGGCAAACAGGAAGAACCCCCATATTAGGTCTCAGTATGTGTACACAGTCCTGAATACTGTTGAAAATTTCTCCAACTGGAAGGCAGTGAAGGAAGAAGATTCCAACTCCTATCAACTATCAGGTAATCTGAGTGGATCTCTTGAGCAGGCTGATACTGATGGCCCCAAGTCAGAAATGGAGATGAGGGTAAGTTCAGTTGAGGATGAGATGAAGGTGGAAGCAAGCCTGTCTTCTTGGCTGAAACCACAACCAGTCAATCAAGATGATGGCTCTCCAAACTTTGATTATGTTTCTACAGAAAATGCTCAGTCTGGCAGAACTCCTGGGGACACGGCTACATTTGGGATGGTTACTGATCTCTGGGATAAAGATGAACTTTCTCACACCTCGCCAAAGTGGTGCGATGGGAATGGAATTCTGAATTCTACCAAGTATGAAAAGGTACTTTTTACTTATCTTCATCATCGTTTCTCCTGGCCCGCACATACAAATTTTGTGTAAAAATCATGCCAGTTTCAACTTGTTTGCAGGATCAGAAAGTTAGTTGCCATGCAACACCTTTTGAGGAGAGATTAGAAAAAGCATTCTCTGAGGATATCTTCATCTCTCAGAGGTATTTCATGCTTCCTCCTCCATTTTGTCTATTCAGTCATGTTGCCGTATCATGTTGCTAGGGATTTAGAGTATACTTAAATTGTGTCATGGTAGATTGAACCCAAACTAAGGTTAATGTGGAAACCCCAGTACTTTCTCATCCCAGTTTGCAGTGGTCTTTTTTTTGGCCAAGCCATGTCATGCACATTATTTTTTTTTTTTATCATTTTTATTCCTAGTTGATACTCACGCACCCCCCTCCAAGGAATTGTTTGCACCCAAGAGGAGTTGAATCTTAGACTTCATGAGGCATTAGGGTCAAGTGACTTGCCCACTATTTTTGTTGTGAATCATTGGATAATTAACAATGAATATTCTTTTGGACAAGTTATTTAAACAATCATTGTAGTATAAGATGTCCATTTTTTAAAGCAGAATGGTGGAGGAAGAAATTAAGGCTCTCCCAAAAAAAATTGTGAAAATAATTTTGCGAATTAATCTCTCTCCTAGATATAGGGCTCCTTCATTCTCTCTGTCATTGTACTTGGGACAAAAACCTGTCCTTTCCTTTAAGAGGATTTCTTTATAACCTGTAGCACAAGGCTTGAAAAGCAGAATAGTGCAGGAAGTGTAAGGAACCCCATTATTGAAGTGACAGTCTTCTAGTGTATGATGTAAATTTTGTATGACCATCTTATTTCTTCAAGATGTCCATTTGATGTTTTGACTTGTGCACCTCAAATATACTCGTTCCTCTTTCGTTCTATATTATAGTGAATGAAGCTGCCATCCATAAGGGTATCTATAATTGAGTATGTAATGTCGGCTTTATCTTAATGAAAATGTAACAAAAATTTTGATGTTGTTAATAAGAATGTAACAGATAGAAATCATAGAACTAAGATTCAATCAGACTGGGTCGTGGTATAATTTTCTGTCATTTCGCAACAAGTCAATGAACATCAAATCAAATAATTTGGTAAGTTAACTCTTGTTAAAAAAATAGATATGAGATTCTGAATGTTTGTGTTATATTTGGTAAGTGATGCAATCTGAATAATTACAATAACTTATAATGGTTGCTCATTTATTTATTTATTTTCATTTCTATTGAAGATTGAATTGGTCGAGAAAAATCCTCCTTGTTTCTTATTTTATTTTTATTTTTTCTCTCTTTTCATTCTCATCATTTCTTCGAGCCTCCACCATTGTATTGTGTATGAAAAGAGATATTATAATGAAAGATATGTAGCCCTTTAGGCTCTTTGTGCCGTGGATGTAGGCCCTAGTGGCTGAATAACGTAATAGCTCTGCGCTCTACTTGTTTTAATTTCTTTCTTCACATATATTTTATGCTTTACAACAATTTATTTTTTCCCAAATAAAGTAATTTCTGATTAGTCTTTCATTTGATTTACAGGAAGCAAATCCATGGGACACCAACAATAGATTTGAATGGAAATGTGGAAAGTGATACTTTTTTAACCTAGGTTGCCATCTCAGGCCCATTCCAAGTGGTTGCTACTTGCTTCACTCTGATGAATGCTAGACAATATCATTGTTCATTGTCTCTTTTTGTGAATTTGGATTTCAGAACTACAATGAGAGTTTGTAGGAATTTCTTGAACATTCAAACTGAGGATGAAAGTTCTGCTTGTGTAGCTTTTTCACAGTATGAAGCAGCAAAATGTATAGTCAAATTTTTGGCTTGGCCTCATGTTCTTAAAACTTTTCTGCTCTTTTTGTCTTTTATTTCGCCTTGCCTTGTCTTGCTTGTGAAGATTAATCAAGATAGTTTGTCTTTATTTTTGAGTCCATTAATTTTGCAAGTTGAACTTGACTTGAATGGTTTAGAACAATTATTATTATTACTTACGAAAAACAAAATAATAATAATATTAACAATTATTATTGACTGGTATGAAGGCTTAGTAAAAAAAAAAAAAAATTTAAAGAAAAAAAAAAAAAATGAATTACCTCAAGTTTATGGAATCATGGTCTGTACTACTTCAAGCTTTGGATAGAGGGTGTACCACATTCAAACCTTCTTCCTCAATCTTCAGGCTTTGAAGTAAGAGCTGTGAAGTTTATTCTCTAGCTGTATTTTTCAATAATATCTTGTATAACTAGAGAGACATCATTATATTCAGAGTGAATTTGTGGTGAGCTTGGTGAGCGCTCTGAGTGAAATTGTGTGTGTATTTCCAATTCATTCCTTGTTTGCTATATTTGGTGTCCTACAAGTTTGACTTTTTATGTGTGAAGTCAAACTTGCATCAAGTTGTAAAGTTAGAAAAATCTCATAAGATACCAATTCATCCCCTCTTGTTATCTTCAAAAACTCAGTCTTTAATCTAGTATCACGCCAAACCCAGGTCTCGAGGTGTTCGATTATGTTATCCGGGTAGGTGGAGTGATCAGACTGCAATGAGAATGTTATGTGTTCGGACGAAGAAAATGATAGAGGTTCGAGTATGGGAAAATTGTTAGAGGTTCTTGTCTTGCATCGAATCCAAATATATCTAGATAGAGAGAATTTTAGGGGCGAATTCAGAAATTATCACTGGTGTGGGATAATATTAAACATAAATTTAACTAACTTAGACTTGTTTGTGAACTAATA
Organism: Cornus florida; assembly: GCF_030987335.1. Classification (NCBI taxonomy): domain Eukaryota; kingdom Viridiplantae; phylum Streptophyta; class Magnoliopsida; order Cornales; family Cornaceae; genus Cornus; species Cornus florida. The sequence continues at coordinate 19,505,786 of NW_026775576.1, forward strand.
TTTGAGTGGGCTAATATTAATAATAATTTTTTAATTTCTTTGAGTGGGCTTCTAAGACCCTGAAGAGTTTTGATCACATGTGAATGAGCATGCAATACTATCTAATGGTGTTTAAACTGTCCAACCCATCCAACCCATATTGCATTTAATTAGTATAAGGAGGCTGTATGACATTTTTTTATAGTAATTTATTTTTACAGTTTGCTGCAAGACATGGTGATACTTTTTTCTAAATAGAAAATTGAGTGCAGTTGTACCCACCTTTTACTTGCATAGGCCAACCGTCACTTGTGAAAGCCACAATTGTATCACACCATTTCTCTCTTTCTATTTATTTATTTGCACGACGGCTTGAAGCCTTAGAGAAATAATTAGATGGTTTTGATCATTTGGCGCTTAGTAAATTAATTCAATAAAAGTTAATATTAAATTTTTTATATATAATATATTAATAAATTTTGTAAATTCATTATTTTAGTCTGAAAGTTCAAAATTAATTAAAACATTAAGTATTAATGATATAAGATTATATAATAATCTCAAATGTAAGAGCATCACTTAAATGTCACGTGCCTTGTTATTTGAGTTTAAATAATTTTTAATTTATTTATTTTTATTTTAACCTGGCTAGGAATTGGGGAATGAGGTGGGTCAACCCCTACAAACGGCTTAACATCCCCCTCCCGCCCCACCCCCCCCCCCCCCCCCCCCCCCCGCCCCCCAAAAAAAAAAAAAAAACCTACCTAGAATTAACAACAATTAACAATAGCGGGGGTAATTTCCACTGTTTTAAAAGGGTCAGCAGCAAGAACTAAGTCGTTTATATTTTGGGGGAAATGGGTCTTTTCATTTTACCTTTTGTTATATTTATTTATTTATGAATAAAATAGAGCATAACTGTTGACAGTTCCATAAAAAACCGGACTGATGTGATCATTTTTCCTGGTTGAATGGGTTATATGAAAATAATGTATAGTTAGGGAGGTTTTCTGATTTTAACCCTTTAGGAAATTATATCCATGAAAATCAAAGGAAAGAGCTTTCTCACAACTTTTCTTTTTTTCTTTTTCCCCTTCCGTTCACTAACAAATGTATGTCTTGTTAAAAATAGAACCACTGCTCATACAAATACAATTATCCAAACAGAAAATAAAACTAAAGAGAAATAAATATGTGCAGGGACGGAGCCAGAAAATTTGTTCAGCAAAGGCACATTGTAATATTGTACACCATAATATATATATAGAGAGAGTGATATTTTTGGGATTAAACTAAAAAAAACATATATAGTATTTTTTTTTTTAGTTAAGGAATAAACATATATAGAATGTTACTCCCTCCGTCCCAAGATAAGTGTTATGCTTTCTTTTTTGTCCATCCCAAAATAAGTGTTCACTTTCCTTTTTCAAACAATATATTTCACATCATTCCAAGAATGTCCTTTAAGTTTAAATTTCAAACTTCAATATTTAAAACTTAAAAAGGCAACATAGTAGTTTTCTAGGCAAACAATATATGGTCCCACATGTTCCCTTAAAAATCACTACTCCCCATAAGTGACACTTATATTGGGATGGAGGCAGTATAAGAGAGAGTGAAAATTCGCCCTCGGGGGGCACTTTCTATATTTTTGTGAAAAACACATATAAGAAAAATATATATAAAAGATAAGAGGGATAGAAAATCCCACTCCCTCCGTCCCTGAATATGCGTTCCTCAGCTGAGGCAGCTTCTTCCTCAATGATAGAAATGGACAACTTCTTGAAGGGATGGTAGCTTCAACCGTGTATTCCTCACAATTATGAAAGAGCATTTATAATACACACGCAACACAAAAGGAAATTGAGGACAGGATAATAGTGCGGAGAAACAAAACTAGGAAACATCAGAAATAATGCACCGAATCCCATCTATTGAGATTTTACCTATTATAATCCGAGATTATACAAATCCTACAGCTATAGGATTGAATTATTTACTCCGTGATTTAGGGCTAATTAGTAGGTAATTTGTTTCCCAAGTATTATATATTTAGTTACCTATTTTAGCTAGGTATTACTCTATAAATTGGATGTAATACCATCGTGAATATTATTGAATTAAGTTTTTAATCCTCATATTCTTTCTTTGAATTTCATGATAGTATCAGAGCTTCTATCAATGAAGCACGAACAACCTCCAATAAGTGATGATTTTTTCGCTCTACAACCCCGTTCTGCTAGGGTGTATTGGAACAAGTGGTTTGATGAATAGTTCTATGGGCTCCCAAATAGTGTTGAAGATCCAAACTTCGATATTCTCCACCATTGTCACTACGGAGAACTTGAATATGTGCATTGTAGTGAGTTGCAACCAGTTTATGAAATTTTTGAAACAATAAGTTTACTTCACTTTTGGATTTCATCAAGCACAACCAGGTCATCCTGGTACAGTCATCAATAAAAGTAACAAACCAACATGATCCACCTAAAGTAGTGACTTTGGACGGACCCCAAACATCAGAATGTATAACCATAAAAGGAAGTTGACTTTTATTCAAACATAATGGAAACGAAGCACGATGGCTCTTTGCTAGTTCACAAATATCACAGCGAAAACTAGAACCATCAAAATTTTTAAATAAACTAGGAAATAATTTTTTCTGATAACCAAAGGAAGCATGCCCCAGACGTCGATGCCACAACCAGATTTCAGATTTCGTTTTCTCCCCTTCAGAAACATCCACTGTCAATCCTTGTCGTAGCTTGTTATAACTTTTTGACATCAAGTCCAAGTAATACAGCTTCCCTCGCCTAATACCACAACCAATCGTCTGTTTTGTTTGGATGTCCTTAAACACACAAAAATCAGGCCAAAAAATTACACCACAAGATAAAGCTGTGGTTATTTGAGAAACTGACAAAAGATTATAAGCTAAGGATGGAACAACTAAAATAGAATCGAAATGCAGATTATCAGTGAGTGTCAAAGAACCTTCCCCAATAAATGGGGTCGAAGTACCATTGGCAGTGGAAACAAATTGTTGGGAGGAGGAAGTAAGAGATGAGACCTATCTAAAATCAAACGTCATATGATCTGTAACATCAGAATCAATTATCCATGCACTATTAACAACAGGTGTACAAATATTTAAAAACTTACCACCATTATCTCCGGTTACTACCAACCCTAAGGCCTTTTCAGCACCATCATCCTCGGTCTTAACAATTGTTGCAGTAGAGGTCTTCAACGAATTCTTCTTCCAACGACTATGATCCCACCATTCCGGATATCCCACAAGTTCGAAACAACGACTTTTGGTATGACCAGTCTTATTGCAATGAGTGCATTTGAAGGTAGACTTGTCTGCACCGTTGGTGGCTTTAGATTGATTTGGTTTAGTACGGTCTTGCCAGTTTTGCCTTGAATCTGTTGCGAGCCATCATGACTGAAGCTTCAGAGTTTTCGGACTCCCCTGTCAGAGTTGCACGACGTACCACTTCGCATCGAACTAAAGCGTAACAACCTTCCAAGTCTGGAATTGGATCATTGCGTAGAATTTCTCCACGAACTTGTTCAAAATCACCATCCAATCCGGCAAGAAAGATGTGAACCCTTAGTCGCTCAATAGACTTTCGATATGCTTCAATGTCATCCGGATCTTACATGACCACTTTATCTCGATGGTCCATTTCGCGGAAAACCTCAGTTAGCGCTCCATAATATTCAGATAGATATTTTCCATTTTGTTTAGGAGTGAAGGCCTTTTGGTTCAAGGCGAAAACTTGCAACTCATCATTCCCATCATAAAAGGCCTTTGATAAAGCACTCCAGATTTCACGGGCAGTGGGTAAGCGTAAATAACGCTTCATAATTTCTGGAGTCATGGACATTAATAGCCACTGCTTCACTTTCTAATTTTAGGCATACCATTTGTCAGTCGTCGTCGTTTCAGATCCCGATCCGGCGAGGTCTTCAGCGGTTTGGCAGCGGCTTGTGATGGGTTAATCAATGGTGACTGTGAATTGATGTGTAAGGGTATGGTTATGTTGTATGGGTATGAGATGCCTGTTGATGTATTGGTTGTGTATAGGTTTGGTATTTCAAGGCTAAATTTAAAGAGATTAAAAAAAAAAATTCAAAGAGATCAAAAAATACGGTTCAATGATGGCTCTGATACCATCATGAAATTCAAAGAAAGAATATGAGGATGAAAAACTCAATTCAATAATATTCACGATGGTATTACATCCAATGTATAGAGTAATACCTAGCTAAAATAGGTAACTAAATTTACAATACTTGGGAAACAAATTGATCCTCCACTAGGAAAGAAACCAGTAGGATGTCGATGGATCTACACTGTGAAGTATAAAGCCGATGGCACAGTTGAACGCTTTAAAGCAAGATTGGTGGCAAAAGGTTACACCCAAACCTATGGAATCGATTACACAAAGACGTTCGCACCTGTAGCCAAAATCAATACAGTTCGGGGCAACAATTTGATGTGAAGAATGCCTTTCTACATGGAGAATTATCTGAAGAAGTCTACATGGATCTCCCCCCAGGATGCATGATACCCGAAAAGTATAGTCGGAAGGTCTATAGGTTAAAGAAATCATTATATGGGTTAAAACAATCTCCTAGAGCATGGTTTGGAAGATTCACAAAGTCGATGATAGCCTTTGGCTACCGTCAGGGTAATTCAGACCACACATTATTCCTGAAGAAACAACAGGGTGAGATCACTGCACTTTGTATATGTAGATGACATGGTGGTTACAGGGAATGATCCTGAAGAAATGAAGGCTCTCAAGAAGTACTTGTCCAGAGAATTCAAAATGAAAGATCTAGGTTCTTTGAGATATTTTCTTGGGATCGAAGTATCTTGATCTAATAAAGGAATCTTTCTATCTCAAAGAAAATATGCCTTACATCTTTTACAAGAGACTGGCATGACAGCATGCCAACCACCTAAAACACCAGTGGAAGAAAGACTAAAGTTATGTGTTGAGTCCAATCAAGTACCTGCTAATAAAGGAAGATACCAAAGACTTGTAGGGAGATTGATGTACTTAACACACACGAGACCAGATCTGGCTTATGTATTGAGCATTGTTAGTCAGTTTATGCATGATCCTGGAGAGCAACATATGAATGCAGTTATGCGCATTTTAAGGTATTTGAAATCTACTCCTAGAAAAAGAATTTTGTTCACTAAAAATGCTGGTTATCAAAACATAGATGGATATACTGATGCTGATTGGGCTGGAGCTATAGATGATAGACGATCTACTTCTGGTTACTTCACTTTTGTAGGAGATAATCTTGTTACATGGAGAAGCAAGAAACAAAATATTGTTGCTCGCTCGAGTGCAGAAGCTGAATTTAGAAGTATGGCGCTTGGACTTTGTGAAACTTTGTGGTTAAGAATTCTATTACGGGATTTGGGTTATCTACCTGGGCAACCGATTCAACTATATTGTGATAATAAAGCAGCATGTGATATTGCCCATAATCCAGTTCAACATGATCGTACGAAGCATGTCGAAATAGACACATTCTTCATTAAGGAGAAGTTGGATGGAAAAATTCTAGAGTTGCCTAAATTTCGATCTGAGGATCAACTAGCAGACATTCTCACTAAAGCAGTCTCAAATCAAGTGTTTTCAAAAATTTTAGACAAGTTGGGCATGTGTGACATTTATGCACCAACTTGAGGGGGAGTGTTGAAATTTTACCTATTATAATTCGGGATTATACGGATCCTACAGCTATAGGATTGAATTATTTACTCCGTGATTTAGGGCTAATTAGTAAGTAATTTGTTTCCCAAGTATTGTATATTTAGTTACCTATTTTAGCTAGGTATTACTCTATAAATTGGATGTAATACCATTGTGAATATTATTGAATTGAGCTTTTAATCCTCATATTCTTTCTTTGAATTTCATGACCATCACCCCTTTATTTATTTACAAAAAAAAAAAAAAAAAAAAAAAAAAAAAACACTAGGAAACACCTTGGAAGGACAATCGGTCTCGAAGAGTGTCAAAAATTGATGAGGCTGATGCATTTTGTGCAAAAGTGAACTTCAACCGCCCAAGCAGTTCGCCATCTTTAGCCATGTGAGCACCTTCTAAAATGAGCTAAATTGGAGCATAGGCCTGTTCAATATTTAAAAATGTACCTTGAGAATACTTTTAACAAATATGAAAGATGATTAAATAATAAGTCATCACTCACACAGACGCGCGAGCGCACACACACACAGAGAGTAAATACTAGTATAATAACTCATTCCTTCATCAACCTTTAACCGCACACACACATAAAGTAAAAACTAGTATAATAACTAATTCCTTCATCAACCTTTAACCGTTGATGTCAATTAGAATTTAGAAAATGAATAGAGTAATGCATAACTCCATGCTGACAAAGAAAACATGAAAAGAAAGACGAAAAATATAAAACTACTGCAAAGAAAACAAGTGGTATGATTCTGAAACAATCCATTCTTTCCCCGAATTCTGAGCAAGCATTATTTATTTATTTTTTTTCAGTAAAGCTCCGCAGGCTTTAATAAGATGTCATAGAAGAATCAATGAACTTAGTGAATTCCAAAACTTTCATGGTATATTAACATTACCTCAGTTCTCTCTCCGAGATCTGCCAGTTTTGGGATGTATTTTAGAGCTTCACCTTTCTCATCTGCATCAGTGCATGCCTCCACAAATGGGCGATAACCTGTTGATGCAACACATCCAGCTCGTCAAATCTTTATGCAATAGGTATAGACACACACAAGAATTCATTTTAGGTGGTTCCAGGAATACATCAAGACATGCCACTCTTATGTATTAAACATAAAGTGGGAAACCAATTATGCTAGTATTAACACAAAAACCTGCCAATCAAAATTTAGATAAACAAGTTTAAATTGAAAATGAAGGAAGAAGAATCTCTTTAATATAGTTGTTAAAAGTTAGAAGTCTAATTAGATTATACAAAAACCCAGAGTTTCAATCAACTCCAAACATGTCTGTTACAAACTCATAACATTACTATCTCTGAGCAAACTAGCAGAAAGAAAACATTTTTGACATGCCATTTCAACAGACATAATTTTATAATTAAAAGACCTTAATGTGCCCATGTGAGCACCTTCTAAAATGAGCTAAATTGGATTCACATATCGCATAAGGTAAAAGACACCACTTTGATGGAAAGTTCAACAATCTGACAAACATCTGGTTATATTAGTCTATATATCATACTCTTGGGATATAACTGCATCCGATCCTACAATGCTTCACACAACAATATAAAATTCACATGAATGATGCTGGCTGAACAACTGAGGATGAAGAAAATGATCAACATCCTGATTTAAGATCAAGCTCATGTGGCCCTTGATCCATACCCGTAAAGGAGATCGAAGTAGAGGAATATTCTATGTAAAAATTAAACCATAGAGGATTAAATATTTTGTGAAATTGATAAAATTCAATATTGTTTCATGTTTCTGATCCTTTGTTATTATTTTTCTACTAAAAATTTGTATATTAAATAGCTTGTTGAACTTGGACCAAAGCCATGTTCAGTGGATGAATTCAGGGTCATTTTTGCTAATCTTGGGTAGAACTGATGGAAAACTTGGAGGAAGAGGGAGCTGTCCTTCACAGTTGGATTGAAAACAAAAATAGAGAAAGCAGGAAAAATAGTTAATTAAGAGAAAACTCTTGTTGCTCCAAATTTAACTTGAAATTTGTTAGAATGTTTATATCCTCCATAATATTGGGTCCTTATGTAATTACCCATAGTAGTTAGGCTTATTGTGTAATTAAGCAATATTGTGTAATTAGGGTCTATAACCCTTTGTTCTTTATATAAGCCTCATTGAGAGGGCTGAAGATATACACAGAATATACATTACTCTCTCTCTCTCTCTCTTTCTCTCTATCTCTCATGAATCTAAACATGGTATCAGAGCAATATAGATTCATAGGTGTGGGAAACAAGAAGTGTGTTACCCTTGTATGAGGTTGGACTCGCGATTGGAATCGCGAGTGTGTTGTTGGTGTCTTTGCCGGAAGTTCTTGTCGCTGGTACGCTGAGAAAATAACTCGTATTCGTCATCGTCCTTCGTCGCCGTCAGATCTGAAGCCCCCCGTAGTCGTCGCCGTCAGATCTGCAGCCTCCTTCATCGCCATCAGATCTGAAGCCCCTTGGCCACTTGTGTTGTTGCTGCGTTGATCGTCAGCAAGCTCGCCGACATCCACCATCGTCATTTGCAGAGGTAAGGCTTCATTGATTCGTCCTTTTTCTTGGTCAGAAGTTGCGGAGGTTCTGATTCGGTGTGGTGTCGCCGCTATGTGCTTACCAGGGTCTGTTGGTAGTTATGAAGAAGAACAGCCTTGTTTGGCTGCGCAGCTATGCTATTCCAACCCTGGTTTACTAAAACCGCGATAGCAGAGACCTGGTTCTAATCCGACCCAGTTGCCCGATCCGACCCGGTTGCCGATTCTGCATTTTTTTTTTCTTCCCCGGGTTCGTCTATTTTTTTTTTACCTTCTCCATGGCTTCCAGTTCAGACCTGTTATCTTCTAGCTCCTTCAATCCTCCCATGACTTTAGTCAAGCTTAATGGCAAAAATTACATCTTATGGGCCAAGTCAGTGGCCATTTTCCTGAAAGCCAAAGGCTTTGGTGCTCATTTGGTTCAGGATAAACCCAAAAGCAGTGATGCTGATTTCAGTTCATGGGAACAAAGGGATGCTCGGATCATCTCCTTAATGCTGAATTGTATTGAACCTCATATTAGCTCCAACTTGTTATATCTGGACACTGCCAAGGAGATATGGACCCGACTCCAACAATTATATTTCGGTGCTGGTAATATAACCAGAATTTATGAGGTGTGTAGACAATTTTTTAACCTCCAGCAAGGGACTCACAGTTTAGAGGAATACCTCTCAAGGGCAATGGGACTTTCCTAAGAAATGAATACGTATCAACCCATCACCTCTAATGTGAAAAGCATGCAGCAGCAACGTGAGGATTTTAATGTTGTTCGGGTTCTCACAGGATTGTCACAAGAGTATGAACTTGTTCGTGCACAGATTTTGGGGAGCCCTGCACTTCCCTCTCTACCTGATATGTTATCTAGACTCCAGCGTGCCACTTTATCTAGTGGCGCTTCAGGAGGTGCTTCCAGTGGTGTCACTGCTCCTCCTAGCAGTGAACGTTCTGCCTTAGTTGTGAACCAGAGTGGCTTTCAGTCTTCTCGTGGTGGTGGTGGTCGTTTTACTCGTGGCCGTGGCTAGGGTCGAGGTAGAGGCCGAGACTCAAAACTTTGCACTCACTGCGGTCTTACTAATCACACTGTCAATTACTGTTGGGGTCTTCATGGGAAACCACCACCTTCTTCCTACACACATCAAGTGACTTCTAATGATGGGGATTCTTCTCTCTCTGCCACACCCACTGCTCCACATGTGGCTGTTGAGACTGCTATGGTCACGATTCCCCGCGATGAGTATGCTGAGTTTCTGTCTCAACTACGGCCTTCCACCTCATCTTCCCTGGGGTCCTTGGCCTAATCAGGTAGTGCCCCTGCATGTCTTTTGTCCTCTAGTCAGAGTCCCTGAAGAAGGGAAAAGAAGAACATGCGGCTCTAGTAGACTTGTAGTTCTAGGTTATACATATCTCTTAACTTAGTGAATATACGGCTGAGATGTACTAACTTTAGTGAATATACGGCTCAGATGTATTACATATCAATGGTAAAAGAGATAAGGTTATGTGGTCATGTGTCAATACTTAGAGAATCCAAAGAGGTGAAAAAAAGTAAACAAAAGAATGCAAAGAGATAAGGTTATGCACATGTTTGCAATTTATTATTTTTTATTTAGGGTACTAAGTTTAATAAAATCAATGAGGTCAACCCACGTGATTATATATATATATATAACGAGCTTTAAACAAGCCTTGTTCACGAGCCTAAATGAGCCTTATACGAGCCTTATTCACGAGCCCATACGAGCCGAGCCTAACGTTGTTCGGGCTCGGCTTGTTCACTAAACGAGCCTAGAAATTGGGCTCGAGCTCAGCTCGTTTACTTAACGAACGAGCCCGAGCCGAGCCCTTAGCGAGCCGAGCCCGAGCTGTTCATGAACAGCTCGGTTCATTTGCAGCCTACCTTCTGCCAGATATGAAAGAGGACAAGGTAAACAGGATCAGTATCACCACTTTCGGTTGCCTTTGTCAGAGCTGTATCTTCTTCTCCTATGCTCAGCAAGAGAGGAACCTGAAGAAAAATATATATTATTATATATAACAAACTATCTGGACAACGAATGCAGCTTAATCTTTTCTTTTTACGTTTGGTCAGCTGCTAGAATTCAGCCAAAAGGTATTTAATATTAATAATGAACAACCGATTAGAGAGGAGAACCTAAAAATGAAATTTTTAACAGAAAATTCTAGAATAAAATGAAAATCAAGAAAAAAGAAGGAAAGAAAGAAAAAACCAGCTTAGAAGATCTTGGTTCATGTTCAACAAGCATAGCAGCTAACTTCTAACGGCCATTCTTATCTGCATGAGCAGCAACTACGGCATAAGATATGCTTTTGCATAATTTTAGCTGAAACTCCAAAAAACATCATTTCAGACTTTGCATTTGCATGAAAAACAATGAGCAAACAACACATTTTCCTAACCTAAGCAACTATGACACTAACTACACAAACCTTATCAAGTAAGATTTCAAGGAGACTGGTATCAGGAATTGCTGAACACGCCCAGTGCATAATCACGACCTCCTACACAGTCAACAAAAGAGGGGAAAATAATCACATTCAAGTGATGTTATACTTGTTTCTGATTAGATGGCAACTTTTGATTCAAACTTACAAAATAACTAATTCCATTTTACAATAAAGTAGACATTGGACCCCAGGTGTGGTTGCACCTCTATGCTACCCTTAATATGCTACCCTTAAGTAGTCACAAAAGGGGATTCAGACAGTTATATGAGTAGTCAGGGATCAGTAAAATGCTCCCATAATAATTGCAAGGAAGTTCTTTCAAAAAAATGGTGAACATTCCTAAAACATCATTCACGCCATAGACAAATGAGAGGGCAAGTTTTGGCACAATGGTAAGATTGTTTCATTGTGACCTGGAGGTCACAGGTTCAAAACAGAAATAGCCTCTCCTTAAGCAAAAGTAAGGCCGAGTACATCTGACCCTTCGCAGACCCTGCAGTGGTGGGAGCCTCGTGCCCTGGGCTAGCACTTTTACACCATAGAAAATGATTGGAGGCCTAACCATTATACATAACCTCAATATTATAATTAATATTGTAACAAAGCTGGATGAAAGAAAATTTTGATTTGAGTTTGGAGTAGCCAATTTCTTACTTCTTTTTGACTTGCCAAATATCTACTGGCCCCTTGAATGACAGTCAAGGAAACACTAGGCCACAACACTGCAATTGCTACAGTAGCAATGTAAATCTCTACTGAGGTTGTTGTTATGACAAACACAATAAACCCAAGATAAAATCAAGAATCACGACAAAAAAGTAAACACACCACACAAAGAACACAAAGATTTATATGTAGTTCGGCAACAGCCTACGTCCACGATTGAGATCCGGTGAAAGTCTTCACTATGTGTAAAATCGGAGATTACAACTTTTTAGCCCCTCACTCTGTTTCGCTACGAATTTTAGTCTCTCTCTCTTACACTACTGCAAATCCTAAGCGCCCTTATATATCGGACTACAAGAGACTAATTAGGGTCCACGACCCATGAGCAAAAACAGGTCAAAAAGTTTCCTCGGGGACAAGCCCCCGAATCATCCAATGGTCGTTGTGACCTGGCACCAAATTCAGGCCACAACATCACAGTTGTTTATCTATCTTAAATGTTGCTTTGTTTAGCACCTTATGGTTTGCCAGGCTTAGCTTATAAACATACAACCACAACTGGATTTTGATTAAGTTAAAGGTTTTGACTCCAAAAGAAAAGCTTGAAACTGCAAAACCATACAATTAGGGATGAGATGGAGTGGATCAACATAATCTGAGTCCAGATCCATTTATAACGACAGTATCCGTGTTCAAATCAAACATTCATATCCGCCATGCAATTTTTGGAATAACCAAATAACCCGTATCCAATAAATTAGTCTAGGATCAAATAAGATTGGATCATATCAAAATTCATATTATGTTCTAACAAAAATTCATGTAGATTGATTGCATCATAAACTCCCAAAAATCATACATACTAAGCTCAAATTCTAGGTAAATGAATAAGTGAACAATTGAAACTTAAAAGGAATGAGATGAGAAAAGTGACCAGAAATGGTGACAACATGAAATGAAAATTTCTAAACTTTGAAACAGAGGAAAGGCAAAGGTCCTGATGTCTACATCATCAAAGTACTCCTTGCTTGAATTGGTAACTTATAAATCAGCCAGTCGAAGTCAGATATCTTAGATTGCATAAATCTTGAATTAGTAACTTATATTCTTTTTAAGATTGGAGGGCCACAGGTTGTCAGCAGTTAGTCGGGGCGTGCAGCTTGTAGGAATCAAGTCAGAGATAAGTTTTGGCTTTAATTAATCAAAGAGGGTAGCATGCTGGTTGCCGCTGAGAGTTTAAAGGGATGCATAACCTATCTCTATAATAATTTGGAAAGAGGGAAAGATAGTAAAGGCTGCTACCACCCCTTCTCCAAAGTGAATTGATAGAGAAGTTTCCAGAGAAGGAAGATATTGGTCAGACTAGGATTTCTACAAGTGAAAAATGCAAAGTATAACTATAAGTTAGACTCTTGAGTTTCTCAAGAGGAAAGGATGCAAATCAATAAATAAAATTTAGTAAAAACCTGGTCAATTACACTCTCAAGGGGCACTTCCAAGAACTGCATGTTAATTAAATGAATAGTAAAGATGGTTGGTGTGATGTTGTGGCCCGAATTTGGTGCACGGTCGCGTTGCGACCCGTTGGATGTTGGATGGGCCCCTGAGGAAAAATTTTGACCCCTTTTTTGTTCATGAGTCATGGACCCTAATTAGTCCCTTGTAACCCGATATATAAGGGCGCTTAGGGTTTGGAGTAGGGTAAGAGAGAGACTCTGAAATTCATACAGAAACAGAGTGGGGCTGAAAACTTGTAATCTCCGATTTTACATATAGTGAAGACTTTCGCCGGATCTCCACCGTGGACGCAAGCTGTTGCTGAAACGCGTATAAATCTTTGTGTTCTTTGTGTGGTGTGTTTACTTTTTTGTCGTGATTCTTGATTCTATCTTGGGATCGCTGCGTTTGTCATAACAGTTGGGTATCTTGATAAACCCAATTTCAACTTGGATCCGAGAGGATCCTTAAGAGGACATCCATATTTCACTTGTTCTGAATTCAAAAACTATATAACGATCTTTCTTCTTCAATCTATCATCTTTCCATTAATCTCCCCAATAAATAAATAGCCTCCATCATTGACCTCCCCAGCAAGAATCCAATCTTATTTTCCCATCTAAGTCGTTGTTTAATCACTCTTTCAAGTTTCATAGCATGAATCATTAATTCCATACGGAGAGAATTGGAAATGCATAATTCTTGTTGCCAGCCCCAAATGTCTAGGATAAAGCTATTGATACTAAGTTGAACAGAAAATTTCAAACATGCAGATAAATGTCACTATAATCTACAAAACACCAAAAGGAAATAATTAATTATTTTTTTTAATAAGTAATATCAAAAGGAGACCGCATCCTTCACAACCAGAAGAAAATTATCATAGAAGCACTTATCAAAAGAATAATTATGATAGGAGCTAACCAATATTCGTTACAAACATGGTGAAAGTGGAAATATATCACCAATCCAACTAAGATATTTAAGTTTTAGACACAGAGTAATAAAGAGATCTAACATTTATTTCAACAACAGTACCAGGTGACAGATAATATGATATTTCCTTTGTTCAGCTTATGAAACAAACTACATTGCGTACACAGACCCAATATAAGTTATTGGTGCTAAATTAAATATTTGAGATAAATCAACAACTTCATACAAATTACAAGCTAAAAATCCTTAACTGTTTGAATCATGTCATACAAAATGCATTCCTATCTTGGATTTTTATTTCCACTCACTACCCTATATCCATTATTATTACCTACCATGACACACATACACCCATCTGCAAAATAACCCTGCAAATAGTCACTTGTAATTCATAATTGACACTAGTTTTACTCATTAAAAAAATTGACCCTAGTTTCAGTGCGAGGGTGCCTTTTACCAGTTGAAAGTTTTTTATTTGCTGTTTCTTTTTTCGGTCCAATGTCGCAAAAATCTCCATTAATTACTTCATCTATTTCTTCAAATGCTGAAATTCCAAATTTTAATCAAATATTAATGTTAAGGTCTCAAAACTTGACAGTCCTATGCTCCCAACTCCCAGCAGCAACAAAGATGAAAAAGTACAGCCAAAAATGCATAGTTCAGGCAAGGAAACAAAATTAAGTCATGACAATACACGGACAAATAAGAATTTAGAGACTCCCCTTGCCCTCGCTTTTCCACGGCTTTATAGGATTGCTTCCCACAGACAGGCCATGGTGGTTGACTGTCATCACCTTGATAACAGGAGACTGACTTGGGATGTTGAGTTTAGGAGACACTTTCAGGACTGGGAGATTGAGGAGGCTACTCGTTTTTTGGTGTTGTATCGCCAGGTGATCACGGGTGGGGAATCGGATTGTTGGATTTGGGTTCCTAACTCTCAGGTCCGTTTCGAGGTTAGGTCCTTTTTTAGGTGCCTTTCGGTCGGATCCGGAGGCCCTTTCCCTAGAAGTCTCTTTGGCGTTCTAAGGCTCCCCTTAAGGTAGCCTTCTTTGCTTAGACTTCCGTCCTGGGTAAGATTTTAACTCAGGATAGTTTGAGGAGGAGGAACCAGGTAGTGATTAATCGATGTTATATGTGCTTGTGTGATGAGGAGACAGTTGATCACCTTGTTTTGCATTGCAGCATGGCCAGAGACTGTTGGGAGTTGATGCTTGGATTATTTGGTGTCTCATGGGTTATGCCTTGTTCCACCAGAGGATTGATTGAGGCTTGGAGAGGTGTCTCTATTGGGGTTTTCATGCAGGATGCCTGGAGGGCTACGCCTCTTTGTGTTTGGTGGTGCATTTGACTCGAGAGGAATCGAAGATATTTTGAGGGAAAGGAAAAACATATTTCTATGCTTAAGTTCTCTATTATTTTCACTCTTTTTTGTTGGGTTTTAGGGAGAGATTATAGATCTATTGAGGAGATTATTGTTTTTTGAGCCTCTTTGAAGGTTTGAGGCGCCGTTTGGCCCTTGTGTTTCTTTGGGTTCCGCTCCCCTTTTGTGCTTTTTTAAGTAAAATCTTACTTATCAAAAAAAAAAAAAAAAAGAATTTAGAGACTTACGTGGTTCATACCAAGGTACTCTGATATCTGCAGTGCTAGAAGATGTTGATTGGCATTAATTAAACGACCAATCAGAACTGCTGGTGTAAGCATCTGAAAAAGGCAGACACATTAAGTAAGCTTCAATGAAACAGCATGCAATTTTGGTTAGCTGACTTAAATTCTAAATTCAGTACTCTGAAGACCTTGTATTGCTGAACACTGAGAGGGATACCAATCTCATGGCTGCGTACAGCATTTAAGACACGTATAAGTTTTACACATCTCTTGAAAGCGATTACGTTGAGAATGACTGCCAAAGCCAACTGGATATCATTACCGATAGTAGAAATCAGAAAAAGTAAAAAGAAAAAAAGGAACAACAACAAACAAAAACAAAAAACTTGATGCTCTTTAGGAGCAGGAATGCTACAACTATGTAAAAGTGATATTACAACAGATATACCAGCATCATGTAAGACACAAAAAAAGGAACGAACTTTGTGCAAATAGAACTCCTAAATTTTAAGTTGTTAGTACAAGAGGTTAAAGTAAGCAGCAAGAACATAAAGAATGGGTTGCGCCATTCTTTTAACTTTTTTTAGCATTATTAAATTCATGAATCAGCATATTGCCAAAAGCAGCTTTCACCTTTCTGTTGTGATATTAAATCAAATAAGTTAAAAACAAAAACTAATTTGAAAATTCTAAATGCATATAGATCTGTTTTAGAAATGATGCATTCTTCAAACATAATATGTCTAAAAAATTGTTATATCCACTTTTTTTCTTTAATACCTAGGTTTATAAGTTTTAAAACTTATGTAAATAATGTCATTTTGTTTTGTTGAATGAACAGAACACATGTACAAGATCATTTTTTCTCGAAAATCAAGTGGATGCATCCGACAGTTGTCGAAATATATTATAAAATCATAAGAAGATACGCATAAAATCAAACCGTCTCAAAGATATCTCAAATGCACCCCCCAGACTCCAGAGTAACCACATTATTGTATGCTTCAGTGTCCTAACTCCTAAATCTTCTTTAAATGTCAATTGCCAATTATGGTTAATACAAAAAGGCACCCTATATATATCTACACAGAAGTAAGAGTCACATTTGAACTCGAACGTAGGTACTTGCCAAAACAAACAAATAGGAGTCCTCCAAATCAAAGATTTTGAAAGTAAGTCTGGATATGAAAAGAAACAATTTGTTTAGGTAGATCCACTTATTTGAAAATTAGGTATATAGCGCCACTTTGTTCTGTTGATTAAACCAAACACGTACAAGATCAACCTTTCTCAAAGATCTAAAAAAAAAAAAATGCACCCTACAGCTGTTGTAATGTATTAGAAAATGAAAAAAAGAAACTGTTAGCATATTATGATAGCCACGATTTATAGAATGACTTGCCATATTAGCATAGATTTGATTATGCATATATTAGCATATATGATAGCCATGATTTATGGAATGACTTACCATATTAGCAGAGATTTGATTTAGATTTGATTTAGTTTATTTTCTTGTAATATGAGCATGTGCTCTTATTTTATCTATAAATACTAGAGCTGTGAATGAGTGATTGATATCATTCAAGCCTTTGCATATTATAAATTTTATTTTCTTGTAATATGAGCATGTGCTCTTATTTTATCTATAAATACTAGAGCTGTGAATGAGTGATTGATATCATTCAAGCCTTTGCATATTATAAATTTAATAAATACTAGAACTGTGAATGAGTGATTGATATCATTCAAGCCTTTGCATATTATAAATTTTATTAAATTTATAATATGCAAAGGCTTGAATGATATCAATCACTCATTCACAGCTCTAGTATTTATAGATAAAATAAGAGCACATGCTCATATTACAAGAAAATAAACTAAATCAAATCTAAATCAAATATCTGCTAATATGATATGTCATTCCATAAATCATGGCTATCATATATGCTAACATATGCATAATCAAATCTATGCTAATATGGTAAGTCATTCCATAAATTGTGGCTACCATATATGCTAACAAACCTTTTACATATTTCTCTTTTCTTTCTTCTATAGTATATTTCTACTGAAACACATATACAGAATCAAACCATTTCAAAGATCTCTGAAATGCATCATATGCTTCAGTGTCCAAATTTTGGTTAATGTGTCAATTGTCAACCAATTAGGGTAAATACAAAATGGCACCTGTGATATCTAGACACTGATGCAGGAGTCAGATTTCAACTCGACCACAGAGTGAAACATGGTAATTCAGTAAACTCAGAGAGCTACAATTTCTACTCCAATAAAGGATAAAGAATATGAAAAAGAACAAAAGCAAGAAGGCACTTGCCAAAACAAACAAAAGGGAGTTCCCTCCAAATAAAATAAAAAAAAGTAAACCTAGGCATGAAAGTTACTTATGTCTAACAATGATTTCATTTGATTTTTAATTTTTTTTTTTCACTTTTTTTGGTTGTTGGAAGTTGATGGAGTCAGAGAGCTTGAAAAAATTGTAAAGATAATGACGCATAATACCATCTGTGCTTTTGATTCCCCTTTCCCTTCCACCAATTCAGACCTCCATTTGTGCAGTAACGCTGCCTCTTCAAAATTCTTATTTATTTAGGATTGACTAGCATAGACAATAGAAGCAAGAAATTGATTTTAATACAATTCTTACTTCTCAAAAAAGTAATAATAATAATAACCCATAGAATGGCACCAAATCTCAATCTAGAATTTATCATTGATCTAAAGCAATCATCAAAGCAAATTTTTATATTGAGATCAACTGGAACTAGTTGTAATAACAAACTGCACTACTTAATTTATGCCTATCACCTTCACAAGGAAAAAATATTTTATCATATGTACAAAAGCATCTCATTTCTCATTTTTCATGAGCGTAAGTAATTTCAAGCGCTACTGCAGCAATGCCATAAAACCAACCTGCAAAAACCTTGGCCATAACTCGCAGCTCTTAGCAGGGTCTGCTGTCGTGAAAGGTCGAACTCATGACCCGCAGCATCAATACATGCTTCAACAATCTCGGGCAGAGATGAGCGTATCAATCTCAAATTTTCATCCGCCTGACAAACAATTTGACGTCATAGTAAAAATGTTTATGAATCTTTTCCTTGTGAAGTAATTCCTTCATAAAACTATGTTGAACTCTTTCTGGCAATTTTTTTCTTTCTAAGCGCAGCCTGTGAATTATTCTTTAATAAACTCCATAGCATTTTCTTATCGAAGAAAAAGGGGAAAAGATGAAAAAGTAAAGAAGCAAATTTTCCTGTGTTTCTGCTTCAAGTTATTTGGCTGTGACCTAGCTTTTGGTTTCTTCTATAAAGGATCTCTCATCCACTCTGCTGTACTCTTTTTTCAATTATTACATATCATTTTTATTATATTCACAGAGAGAGGGAGACGGAGCACCTGATGGGATATAAATTCCTTTTGCTTCACATAAAGATATCAACCAACAATTCTTGAAATCATAATTTTAAAATGTACGCATATAAATATGTTTCTACTAAAAAAATGATCTTTATAATGTATGCATATAAATATGTTTCTCCTAAAAGAATGATCCATGCATAAAATTTATGCAACAAATTCATAACATGGGGGATAATATGATAAATAATTTCTGTAAGAATGCTAATCAGACGTAGACTGTGGCTAAAACACCACAGAGTTTGAAATATACTACATTTTAAGAGAAAATCTTTAAAAAGGAAAGAAAGAAAGGTGAACACAAACATTTAGAATCTAAATAATTTCCGAAAATATATCGAAATTATATCATAAATAGTAAATTTTGCACTACCTTAGCACTTCGCCGGTCAAAATGATCCAAGGCATCATACAGTAAAGCTGCAGGTAAGGTGCTACCAATCTTAAAGATAGATTCTGTAGAATCTGGAACTCTTTGTAGAAATTCCATACTTGTGTTAGAAAGTATCCTCACTCCATCACACTCTGGGATAAAAATAATTGGTTCATCGTAAAGGTAGCGCACAGGATCTCCATAAGGACCCACCATCAAAAGCATATCATCACAGTAAAGTACTACACTGTCAATTCCACACCAAGCTAGCTGCTCTGGAGGAAGGGCTGACTGTACATAAGAAAACGAAATATAAAGAACAAGATATGCATGCCATACATGCTGCAATCATCCTTGGAAAGAATTCAAGGGACTAAAATGTATTAGGACACGTAAATAGCCCATAAAAAAATTGATTCCGCCCATTGGATTCTTCATAATGCATTTGGAATCATTGTGCTTGTCTGTCAATTTCATTCAAAACAGGAAAATGAATGTTCATTATAAGATTATTAAAAAAAAATGTCTATACAGCATACAAATAAGTAAAAGTATTTGATTGGGAATACTAAGTTTGACAAATCAACACAATGAAGCACAATTAGCCACGATGACCTCTGAATTCTTTTATACAAGCACCAAAAAATATATTACAATTCCATTTAGCCAGAGTTCCTTCACTTAAAGACTTCTCCAGCAAAACTCTGAGGCAGCTGAACTCACTCTAACTAGGATAAACCATTTCAAATGACACAACAAGGGACCTAGTCCAGTCAAGTACAATTTTAAACAGTTTATGATCCCAACCAAGATCCATTTAGGTCCAACTAAGGTATTACTGAAGTCCGTTTACCTGATACCTAAATGCGTGATTGAGGGTGTGATTTTTTTTTTTTTTTTTTTGATAAGTAAAAATGTATTAGAAAGCGTTAAAAAGGGAACACGTCCCAAGAGCAATACAATAACCGAAAAAAGAGAAAGGGGGAGTCCTATGGACCCAAATAACCCAAAAAGTCTACGATTTCACCTAAAGATATACAATTTCTCCCCATAACCCAACTAAAAAGAGAACAAATAATAGAAAACTTCAACACCCCATTGGATAATTCCTCCGCATCAAAAGATCTTCTATTCTGCTCTTTCTAAAGGCTGCACCAAACACAAAGGGGGGTCACCCTCCAATAATCGCGAGCATGAGCCCCCACCCTTTGGCCCCTCCAAACGTCAATCACATCCCTTGAGATCCGGGACATAACCCATTGGACACCAAAAAGACCCAAAATAAGACTCCAGCAGTCATGAGGCACGGGACAATGCAAAAAAAAGTGATCCACAGACTCTCCATCATTATTGCACAAACAACACCTATGCAACACCGGTTGACTATAATTTGTCTTCTCTTTCTCAAATTGTCCAGAGTCAAGATCCTACCCCAAGCTGCAATCCGAACAAAAAAGGCCACCCTAAGAGGAGCTTTCGAATGCCAAACCGTTTTCCACAGGAAATTAGAACCGTAAAACCCGGAGAGATAGAGAAAAAAGGAACAGACCTGAAAAGTCTCTTGCGAAGAAGGCACCCAAGTCAAAGAATCTGAACCAGTACCATCCACCTCCTGTCTATACAAAAGGTCCAGCAAGCCAGTGACGTCATCCAACTCCCAATCCTAAAAGGATCGCCAGAACCACACATCCCAAGACAACCTACCGCTATTGAGTCGATAGCAGTCAGCTACCATAGCATGTCTATCAACCGCAATCCTGAACAACCTAGGAAACAAACAACACAATGGGCGATCCTCGCACCAAATAACCTCCCAAAACCAAACATCCCTTCCTTCCCGAACTCTGAATCTAATATACTTAGAGAACTCATCCCATCCCTTCCCAATGGATTTCCACACCCCCACACCGACAGCAAATCTGACCGGCCTAGATGACTATCCCCCTCTCTCCTCCCCAAAACGACATAAAACAACCTTCCTCTAAAACCTCTGTCTTTCACTACCAAATCTCCATAACCACTTGCCTAGGAACACTCTGTTGAAAGGAGCCAATCTCTTAATCCCAAGAACACCCAACTTAAAGGGCTGCATACCTGCTCCCACTCCTACTAGACAAGATGAAATTTAAACTCCTCCCCCCGTCCGCCCCAGAGGAAGTTCCGTTGAAGCATTTCAAGTCTTCCAACAATAGAGGAGGGGATCCGGAAAAGCGAAAGAAACTAAGTTGGAAGGCTGGATAATGTACTCTTCACCAAAGTAACTTTCCCTCCCTTCGAAAGATATTGCTTTTTCCACCCAGCCAACCTTCTCTCGAAACGCTCTATCACCGGGTCCCAACTTCTCACCATCCTTGACGAGTCACCCAACGGCAAGCCCAAGTAAAAAATAAGGAAGGAGCTCGTCCCACACCCTAAAACCACTGCAAGAGAATCCACCTCTTGAACCTCCCCCACAAGAACAAGCACACTCTTACCCACATTAACTTTCAAACCTAAAACTACCTGAAAGCAAACCAGGACACATCTCAAATATCTCCATTAGGACACCTCTGCCTCACAGAAAACCAGTGTCATCGCGAAAAGCAGGTGAGAGATCTCCATCTGCTGAGCTGACTCTGGACCAATCTTGAGGCCCTGATAAATCCCAAATCCACAGCCCTTCTCATCAACCTACTAAGAGCCTCCATAACAATACTGAACAGGAATGGGGAGAGTGGGTCCCCTTGCCTCAAACCACGAGAACTGCCAAAAAAACCCGGATGGAGACCGGTTCACCAACACAGAAAATTTGACAGAGGAAATGCACGCGTCGATCCATGTCCTCCATCTCTTTCCGAAACCCATCCTCTCTAACAAATAAAACAAAAAATTCCAGCAAACATGATCATAGGCTTTCTCAATATCAAGCTTACACAGAACTCTAGGAACACCGCTACTGAGCCTATAGTCCACACATTCACCGGCAAAGAGAGTAGAATCCAGGATCTGTCTACCCCCAATGAACGCATTTTAAGACTCAGAGATGACTCCGCCCAGAACCTCCCTTAATCTTAACGCAAGGACTTTAGCGATAAGCTTATAGATACACCCAATCAGACTTATCGGTCTAAAATCCTTAACGTCAGAAGCACCACCCTTCTTAGGAATAAGAGCAATAAAAGATGCATTCAGCGATTTTTCGAACCTCCCATTAGAATGGAACTCATGAAAAGTGCCCACAACCTCCTATCTAACCACCTCCCAGCTCTCTAATAAAAATCTCATTGCGAAGCCATCCAGACCTGGAGCCTTGTCACCATTACATAGGGGTGCACAAAAGAACCGGAACCGTTTTTATCGGTTCTCACGGTTCCGGTTCCGGTTCCGGTTTCAAATTTAGGAACCGTGGACATATGGTTCCAGTTTCGGTTCCAGCCCGTAAGAACCGGAACCGTATATATATATATATATATATATATTATATATGTATTATATATTTAATTTTATACATATCAGTAGTCTAAAGTTACTAAATGCATTAAAAGCAAAGTCACTAAATCCATTGTGAATGACTAATGCAAAGGTAACCACGTGGTCCACACTAAACCACATGGTCATCATTTGACAATTTCTATCAGTCATCACAATTTCACTCATTCAGAATTTCAGATTCCTAACCAAAGTCTCGTCGCTGCCGCCCCCCATCTCAAAGGCTCAAAGCTTCTCATCACCCCCTCATCTCAAGGCTTCCTCATCAGTCATCACCCTCCCCCATCTCAAAGAATCAGAAGTTCAAAACCCATATATTTCAGATCTGTCTGCAAGAATCAATCAAAAGTTCAAAACCCATATCTGCATATAATTTCAGATTGTTCAAAAAACCAAAACCCATATCTTTCAGTTTCCATCGCCCGCTGTTTCAATTCAGGTTCGCAAGCTTCAGCCGCTGTCTCTCAACTCCAAGCTTGCCCCTCTCTCTCTACAACTGCTAAACTTGCCCCCTCTCTCTCTCTGCAACTGTAAACTACAAAATCTACAAGAATCAGAAGTTCAAAACCCATATATTTCAGATCTGTCTACAATAATCAAAAGTTTAAAACCTATATCGGCATATCATTTCAGATTGTTCAAAAAATCAAAACCCATATCTTTCAGTTTCCATCGCCCGCTGTTCCAATTCGGGTTCGCAAGCTTCAGCCACTGTCTCTCAACTCATAGTTAACAATTCTCATGGAACCGAACCGGTTCTACGGTTCGGTTCCATACTATACAGTTCCGATTCCAGTTCCGTTTTCAAGGAACCGTCATGAGCGGTTCCGGTTCCGACCGGAACCGTGAGAACCGGAACCGTGTGCACCCCTACCATTACAACTCTTCAAAGCCTTCAAAACCTCCTCCTCTGTAAAGGGACTCTCTAACCCATCCCTATCCACAGCTGATATAGAGTTAAAATGATAGCCATTAAGCCATGGCCTCCAACGTAGAGGCTCAGAGTATAGTCTCTGGTAGAAAGAAAGGATCCCCCTACGACCTCCTCCTCTGTATTCAACACCATTCCGTCCACACAAATCCGCCCAATATGATTGCCCCTCCTATTGGCATTAGCAGTTCTATGAAAAAACTTTGTATTACGATCACCCTCTTTGAGACACAAAGCCCAAGATTTCTGTCACCACGAAATTTCCTCCACAACCACAATCTCAACAATCTATGTCTGACAAGCTTTTCTCTGATTATGTTGGGACTCAATAATACCACCCACCCCTTCCAATCTATCAATCTCAGCAATGTTAGCGAGGGCCCTATTCTTCCTCCACTCCAGATTACCGAACACCTCCTTATTCCATCTTTTGAGTTTGCTCTTCATGAGTCGAAGCTTTCCTGACAAAATAAAACTCGACGTTCCCACCACCATGTCCTCCTCCCACCAAGACCGCACTTTCCCCTAAAAATCCACCGCTCTAAGCCACATGTTCTCAAATCTGAATGGAGTACAATGAGGTCTCAATCCTCCAGAGTCCAAAACCAAAGGAATGTGGTTCGATGTCACCCTAGCCAAAACAGCCTGAACTGCGTCCAAAAACTTCTCCTCCCACTCCCCATAAATCAAGAATCTATCCAGGTGGGAAAGAGTAGGCACCTCCCTATCACTGGACCATGTAAAAGAAGCTCCCTCTAATGGAAGGTCAATAAGCTGATTTCCATCAATAAACTCTGAAAATTGCATCATAGCCGAAGTCCATTGACCACTTGTAGATCTCTCCGACGGAGACCTAACCACATTGAAATCCCTGACCACGCACCATCGAAGAGACCACATCCCCTTCACCACACTAAGCTCCTCCCACAACGCAATCCTCTCACAATCATCCACCGGCCCATACATGCCAGAGAAAGCCCAAGAGAAACCATCCTCCTCCATCGTAAAAGCACAAGACAGAGAGAAACATCCCCTCCAAATATCCACCTTTGCCATCCATCTCCTATCCCACATGAGAAGAATGCCTCAAGAGGCCCCTAATGAATCCAGAACCTCCCACTCAATGAATCGACTTCCCCAAAGGCTTTTAACCACTCTATTGGTCATTGCATCAATCTTCGTTTCTTGAAGACACGCCAAATGAACCCCCCATTTTCTCACTGCCAACTTCACCACCTTCCTCTTGCCCAGGCCATTGAGACCACGGAGATTCCAAAATAAAATTCGTAGCTTCATGAGGAAACATTAACACCCACCCCTCCCTCTCCTTTCCCCTCAACACTGCCCCTTTCCATCACCCTCCCTATCTTCCTATCATAGTTCACGTCTAAACAAATATTTCTCAGCTCCCTCTCCCCTCTCCAAGAACGATGATTCGCTTTCCTTCTACTCCCCCTTCTAGAAATATGTTTCATCTCCCCTTCTCTCCCCTCCACCGTAGCATGAAGTATAAGTAGAAATACAATATAGAAGGAAAATGAGAGAAATATGTAAAAGGTTTGAATGAGATAATCACTTATTCATAACTCTAGTATTTATAGATAAAAAAGAGCGCATGCTCATATTACAAGAAAGGAAATCAAATCAAATCTAAATCAAAGAAAGGAAATAATATCAAATCTAAATCAAATCACAGAATATTTTATGGTATATTCTATAGCATAATCAAATCTCTACTAATACAATAAGTCATTCCATAAATCGTGACTATCATATCTGCTAACACTCCCTCTCAAGTTGGTGCGTGGATATCTGAAACGCTCAACTTGGACAATGCATTCTCAAACATAATCTTGCTGACACCCCCCTTCTTCTAAATCTATAAGTTGCTGATCAACAAATCAAAAAAAGTCTCCTCGGACAATAAACAACCAAAAAAGTCTCCTCAGACCATAAACAACTAGCAATGTCTCCACAAACCGTAAACAACCAACAATGTCTCCTTAGACAGTAAACAACCAACAATGTCTACTCAGACCGTAAACAACCAACAATGTCTCCTTAGACCATTTCCCTTCATACACATGTTTAAAAAGTGTAGATGGAAGAATCAACAAAGTCTCCTCAAACCATTCCCCTTTATACATATGTTTAAACAATGTAGATGAAATAATCAACAATGTCTCCTTAAACCATAAAAAGAAACAACTATATCTCTTCAGACCATTTTTTAATGGGTAATGCCAAACTCGCAATGCCCCGCCTACCCGACACCTCCCAGACGGGTGATGTCACCTTAGACCATTCAAGAATGGGTGGTGCTGAACTCGCAATGAGGGCCTACTCGACACCTCCCAAACTGGTGATGTCACCTTAGACCATTCCCAAATGGGTGGTGCCGAACTCGCAATGCCCTTATTGCAATCGGACCACACCCTGGCTCTGATACCAAGTAGAAATACAATATAGAAGGAAAATGAGAGAAATATGTAAAAGGTTTGAAAGAGATAATCACTCATTCATAACTCTAGTATTTATAGATAAAAAAGAGCACATGCTCATATTACAAGAAAGGAAATAATATCAAATCTAAATCAAATAATAGAATATTTTATGGCATATTTTAAAACATAATCAAATCTCTACTAATACAATAAGTCATTCCATAAATCGTGAGTATCATATCTGCTAACAGTATCGATAAGGCCTGATCCCGATTGCCTTTGCAAGAGACACCCAACAGTTCGCTAGTGGCCCCGATATTTGCCATGACCCAATCATTGCCAATATCACCACACTCCTGCCTTACAATATCACTCCATACCCTCCGGATGCTGGATCAACCATCCCCAGATTAGGGTGACCCTCCTCTACCCACAAGATCATGTCAAGAGACTTGCTCTGCTCAACCCTACTCCCATCAACATCACCTCCCTCGGGCTCCTCCACCTCATCAAAACAGGACATCCAGTCATTAACACTGTCCACCCCACCTTCCTGTACATCTATGAAGGAATCTGGATCATTAGTAAGCACTTCATCAAACAAACACCTGTGCTTCTGCAGTTCCTGAACCAACAAAGTAGCTGATTCATCACTAAGGGTAATACGGATATCCTTGCCAACGTAAACTATCATCTTTTTTGGCAAACAAGCCGTCTAAGGTGTTTCCAGAACATCGCCCTTGGGTAAACACATACTTATTCCTTCCACTTTACCCATATCAGGCTCGGCTAGCCCACCAAAGTCATCCCCAGACGTACCATAAGAGGAGAAATCAAAGCAAAACTCATCATATCCAACACAGTTCCGATCAATACCCGCATCAACAAGCAAATTGACCGTCCTATCCCTTTCTGACAGCCCAAAAGCCCCATCCCCAGAAACATCCGTTTCAATCACCTCATCAACGGAGTCCACCTCCACCACTGGTAATAACATCTGAGACAACAACGACTTCCCATCAAGATCCTCCCCCACCTCGCTCCTCAACACCCCACAAGAAGGAGTAGAAGCAGAAGAAAGGGCGGAAAGAAAGCTTCGAGAAAAGGAAGAAGGGTACATACCAGGTTCAGAATGAATGACCTTGCGGGCTACCCATTTTTGCTTGTCTTTTCTAGTCCATCTTTTACTAGACTGATGCGATTGAATCGAGGATTGACAATCTTCCTTGATGGATGCACAACTACCATCTTTGACATCACACAACGAACCCGACTGAAGCGATCCAAATCTGTTACCAAAAAGCAATTTCTAACAGCATTCACCGTGCCGAAACTTCTTCGAAATCAAACCAACACCCTTCTTCTTGTTCACACTCACCTTTGCCCAATGCTCCTTCTTCGGTCGCGACCAATACCTCAAGTCCGACTTCAGCTATGCTAAATCATGGATATGGCCTTAAGAAACCATACTGGGCACCTTAACAGTCGTAGGGCAGGGCTGCAATCCATTGATAGAAATAGATAAGCACTTATATGGATCCCAACTCACCACCCTATCATTTATGTGTTTGTGATTGGACTTAGCATGTGCAGGCCCAAGATAAGAAGTTGGCCCAAATAACTTGGGCCTATCACGCCCGACCCAACTTTCTGAAACTCTGTCAACCCACGAACCAATCTGCATAGGCCCACACTGTCTAGGCCCAATCCCACCAAGCCAATCAGATGCAAAACTTAAAAATCCCCTACACTCACGTGCCTCTTCATGTGAAGAAGCAGTTGTCATCCACCTACAATGAGAGGCAGTTGTCTGCCAACCACGTGTCCCACTGACGTCCCTCCCACTCCCACTCCCACTCGCCTTTGGCGCGTTCAACTTCACGCGTCCCTGTCCTTGAGTCCGGCAATCCAATAGATCTATCATCTGAACCTCTGGCACACTCCCAAACCCAGTCCCATACCTGCGAGACAGTCGCTTCCTTCTTTCCAATGCCACGGGTGGCCTCAAACCTTCACTTCTGGCGCAGGACTTGGAAACCAGCACAAGGGAAGGGGCGATTTCTTCTGTTAATGAAATTCTAAAGGCCCACCACCTGTCCTCCACGATGATGGACTCCGGGATCTCGCCGCCTTCAACCACAATAATAACAATCCTCTCTGTGTCACTCCATTCATACGCCTCAACATCCCAAAATCCTCCACATAAATCCCCGATTGCAACAAAAAGCTTCTGACACCATAAATGCATAGGAAGGCCGTACACGATGACTCTCCGGTGTTTAGTCTTTTTTCTCAACCCAAAACACCCAACCCTGTAACACCATAGATCGATGTGTTCCCCTTTTGAATGCTTCTTTTATACTTACCAAAAAAAAATTGAAATCTTACTTATCAAAAAAACATATTTCCTAATAGTAAGGACATAACATTCCGAGATCGTTTGGTGGTACAAAAAAGATAGAATTTGAAGAAAAGTGCATAGAATCCACAGAAGGTCCAACTTTAATAGCTTAGTTGAGGGGTCAACCAAAGTCGGATTAGGGTGAAGCATGTCAACAGAAAGCTCATCGAGTCCAGTTTCTGAGAGTATAAATTTCACGACCAAAATCTATAAAAATAAGCTGTAGTTACTTTAAGGAAGCCAGATAGGTCAGGTTTTCATAACATTTTTCACTTTATATGAATAAATATTATTTAGATGTTATTCACAAAAGTATTCTTGGGATTATAAAATACTTCTTCAGAGCCTAGCCAACATTTTTTCATAAAGTATAAGACAACCTAAGACATCATACATAAAAGGACTAAGCAAGGCCTGTTAGGATCGGGTTCCTATGTTGGATCGAGTAGTGGCTCCATAGGATTAGATCGAGGATCTAAAATCCTAGATAATGAGGAAAAAATAATAAATTTGAGCCAAGGAAAAGCTCGGCCATTCAAAAGTGTAGATGGACCCAACTATACGTGGAGAACTTATCAACCTACTGGGAATAGGAGGCAACCCCGTGTCAGTACCCCAGGCGCGACCACATGTCAGGACCTTGGTGGAAGAGACTGGATAAACTATGAAGTTCATATCTGACGTGTGAACCGGGGTACACTCTGAATTTGAGCCATGGAGTAAACCATCCCGCAACACCTTATCTCACGTGAGGTAACACGAGGTACCTGTGATCACTTCATGACATGTCAAGTCCCATGTAGACTGACATGGCATATAACAGGAATCAAAAGAGGGCAAGTGGATTGGAGGATGGTACTGAAGGTTACCTAGTAATGGATGACTTGATGCCCAAGTTACCAAAAGGAATCAAGGGATATCAGTACCAAATGACCAGATGACTAAAAAGGGGACACATGGATCTCATACCCGAAATCAAGAAATGATTAGGTAACTAACTAAGAGGTGTGGGAGAAGTATAAAAAGACGATAGTAGCTTCACGGGGGGTCAGGTCTCTTTAGAGAGGAGAAAGCACACTAAATGGGGATGGGTTAACTGCCTCATTCCTTTATTTAGTCATCTGCTTCAGTTCTCCCCTCTTCTTCATTGTTCACTTGTTGATTTAGCAATCGCCGGTTTGAAGATAGAAACGTTGTTCATCTGTTCTCAAGATCGGACTCACACCCATGTAAATAGGCCATATGTTTCTGCCATGTGTAATTAGACCTTCCATCAAGAGATATCTGGTCAGAGTAATTTAACCTTAAAAAAAGGGAATGAAAAAGAAGGATATAGGCAATTGGAGATCAGCACAAGAGTGACCCTTTTGATTTTTCAAAAGGAAAACCATCATTCAAAAGTACTAGCAAGCTAAAAAGAAAAAATGATTCACTTAAAATACAATTAGAAAACAAAATGGTCTTATTCAATTTCAATTACATGTCCAAACATTAAGAGGAGAAGTGCATGCATTTCATCTCATCAGAGAAACCAATAAAGTTGATGGTCAAACTGAGACGCAAAAACAATAAAAGATAGGCCAATAAACCCCCCTCGACTAACTTTTTAACACACACAACCCCACCCCCCAACCAACAACCCAACTATCCAAGAGGGGTAACATAGTGGATATTTGGACCAAAATGCCCTTATTCCTATTATATAGGGATAATTGCATAAACCCCTCTACTTTGAATTTTTGGTAAGAAACCTTCTTGAAGAAAAAAGTTCACATAAAACCCCCATAACCATCCAATTTGTTGCAAAGTGATGTTATAATGACTAAAATGTCCCTTAATATAAATTTAATAAAATGGTGCTCCTTAGTATTAAATTAAAATTAATATAGACTCATTTGGTATAGTGTTGTTCTAAAAATTTTGTTTGATTTTTTTTTTAATGGTGAGCCTATAAGAAAATAAAAATACCCTGACTCATAATGATTAGTGTTATTAAGTTTGTAACAACACTAATCCAATTTTTTGCAAAGTAATCTTATAATGATTAAAGTGCTCCTTAATATAAATTTAATAAAGATGTTATAATGACTAAAATGCTCCTTAATATAAATTTCATAAAATGGTGCTCCTTAATATTAAATTAAAATTAATACAAACTCATTTGGCATCTTCTTTCTATAATTGCTATAACTTGGAGCCCAATTTTGACTGATTTGGAGTGCAATTGACAAAATCTTCGTGAAATATAAATATGTTTGCTTCATAATAAAATGGTGCTCCTTATTATTAAATCAAAATTAATACAAACTCATTTGGTATATTGTTGTTATAAAAATTTTGAATTTTTTTTTTTAAATGGTGAGTCTATAAGAAAATAAAAATAGCTTGACTCATCAATTTTAAGGAGCACCATTTTATTAAATTTATATTAAGGGACACTTTAGTTATTATAACATCACTTTGCAACAAATTGGATAGTTAGTGGGGTTTTATGTGAACTTTTTTTTCTTGAGAAAGGTTACTTGCCAAAAATTCAGAGTAGAGTTTATGCAATTTTTCCTATGTAATATGAAGAAGGACATTTTGGTTCAAATATCACTGCAAAAAATTAGTCATGTGGGGTTTAGTGAAAAACACCTATAGTAAAGGGGGATTTATTATACTTTGCCCCTAAAAGATAAATACAATTTTTCATGTATTTATTATCTCTGTTAGTATGGTGCGAGGTGAATTCAATGCTATTATTATAAAGTAAAATACGAAAACATAGCTGAGTGGTGTTAGAGCATACTATTAAATTGTGGAAAAGCCAATTTGATGAAACAAATGACAAACCAACCTCACAACTGTACTCAAAATGGGTAATTGAGAAGTCTGTAGATGTAACCAGAACCCGCCCATCATGCGTGAATGACGCCAAAACAATCCCATTGCCCGAAACCACCATTTTCTGCAGCGGTCCCGCTCCATCACCCAGCTGTTGAATCCCATCCTCATCCACCAACAGCACATGATCCTCCACACCAAGCAACACTTTCACATCCACAAACGTGTTAAACTGCGGCTCCATCACCGCCACGCAGTGAGGTAACTCGTCCAGATCCGTGTCCGCGAGCTTGCACGGCCTCGGATTCTTGAAATCCTGAATGCAGAACACCTGGTTGGCACGTTTCAAAAAAAAAAAAAAAAAAAAAAAAAAACACCTGGTTGGCCTCGTTGATACACACCATTCCATTGCCCCAAAACACACACTCCAGCACACTGTGATCAAAACACTCTTTACCCATTGAAATATTGGTTCAACCTGTTGGAAACGTACAAATTTTAAAAACTTTTCGAGGGATTTAAATTCATAAATGTTGATTCATTACATAGAGACAAGTTTTACGCAAAAATAAAATAAAATATGATATATCATTCAATTAACAGATTGAATACTTATATCAAATGTCAAAGTAAACCTTTAAAACTTTCCTCTAAAGTGAATGTTCTCACTTATTGTAGATCCCTTAGCAAGATGCCTTATCCTTGGATCTCCATCTTCTTGGTAATTATTTTGCCTTTAGGAATCACTCATATGTCCCCATAAATGACCTTGGAAAACTAGGCTTGTGGGAGCCTCCATTAGATGAGAACATAAACCCTAATTTTCTAGAGAGAGAAAAGTTATTCCTTTTTTCTTCCCATCAAAATCACCCCCAAAATATACATAGACCATGTATATTTATAGGCAACATAAAGGTAAAGAAAAGGAAACAACTAATCCTTCTCAATCTCTAATTCACATGTCTCAAATCTAATATGATTCCAATATCAAGTTGGGTTATGAGTGAGAATCCATTGGGCCTATTATTTTATTGGCTACAATGAATTAATAATTGGCCCGGTCCATGGACCCAATTCAATTAATTCATAAATTAATTTCTACTACACTAAAAGAAATTAATTGAACTCCAATTAAATAATAAATAACCTCTAAGTCAATATTACACTTTGACCCCTCTATGCATAATTAGTTATCGGATAAATAATGCCATCAATCCGACTACTTAATTAATATATTTATTCTGGTACCTTTGATTATTTCTGGCTCGATCACAATAAAACATTTGTTCGACAAAAATAATAATTTAATAAATAAATATATAATAAATCATTTTGTCTAAAATCATACGAAGGCCTTCGAATTTACTTTGTGATCAACCATAATCAATACAAAATAAATACAAGTAGCAATGATGCAACTATTGAAAATATAACCCTCTAACTATTAATTACATAACTACCCGAAGTGTCGGTCTAAGGATCCCGAAGAATCCGCCGAACAAATCAAAGTAATTATTAATTAATAAAAGAGTCTATACTTTTCTCATGCTTAAGAGTCAAATGCCATGACGGTGATAGGGAGTAATTGCATACGACAACTCTCGCAATATATCTCAACCTAACGCGGATCCAGTTCAAGTCTTCATTAATTATGAGTCCATCCATAATTACCGACTATGAACAATTTATAATTACTATTTATATATCATGCATTGATTGCCATCACATACATATATATAAATATTTCTTGTAATTACATGGACACTATCAATTTCATAGTGAATCGAAATATAATACATTGAATTCACCAATTGTATAAAACATAAATTTTCAGAACGTCAGGAACATATGTCAATTAATCCAAACAGGAATTTGCTATGCCAGGGCATATAAATCCCAACAGCTCCCACTTGCCCTCATAGCCAATTCAAATTGCACCTAACTCCAATGTTATCCAGATGATGATCAAAATTATTGATCAATGACACCTTTGATAATGGATCAACAAAGTTGTGTTCCAATGCAATGTTCTAGCTACAAGTACATTTTCTTGCCGGATAATATCATGTAGAACATGATACTTCCTATCAGTGTATTTTGTTCATCTATGGAACCTTAGGTCATTGGTTTGGACTACTTCTGCACTATTGTCGCAATATAGCTCGATAGGCAGGCTAGTATGCTCCACAACCTTTAAATCAGTGAGATCAAACCAATAGGCTTATATTGCCACCTTTAAGGCTGCAATATATTCCACCTGCAGGTTTGAGTCAACAGTTGAAATCTGCTTGACAATCTACCAACTGATTTCCCTTCCATTAAGTGAACATACACTAAGTCATGAACCTCATAGTATCTACTTCTGATTGAAAATCAGAACTAGCATACCTGACTAGGACCATATCATCACATCCATAAATGAGTATGATATCATTGATTCTCCTTAGGTACTTAATGATATTTTTCATAATAGACCAGTTGTCAAGTCCAGTATTGGACTGATCTCTACTGACTATCCCTACTATGTAGCGGATGTCCTGTTTGGTATAGACCATGGCATATATGAGACTCTCATATGCCGAAACATATTGTTCCAGTCTCATTTGCTCAATCTCCTTTGATAGTCTTGAAAAACTACTTGCTAGAGAGAGCCATCCATATCAATAAAGCAAGAACTCATTCTTTGAGTTATGCATACCAAACCTGGTCAAAACTTTATCAATGTAGGATTATTAAGATAAGCCTATTTTCCTTTTAACCTGATCTTGCAAAAGCTTGATCCTAGGAATATAGCTTACATCTTAAGAATCCTTCATTTAAAAGTAATTGAACAACTACCTTTTTATTGATGACACAACTTCCACATCATTCTAAATGAGTAGGATGTCATCAATACATATAGAATTAGAAAAATAATGACATTCCCTTGTACACTCATGATTTATTCACTAAGAAATCTTCTGGTATCTTTTTGTAGATTAACTTGCCTTCCATAGGAATCACCATACTAGAAAGTTCTACAAGATCCCAGAATTTATTAGAATACATCGATTCCAACTCTGATTTCATAGTAACTCACCAAAACGATCTGTATCCACATCGGTTCACGCTTCCGTGTAGCTTACTGGGTCCAACTCATGTTTAACAGGGATGTCCATAATGGTCTCACCTAAAAACATGATTCTGTCGAATTGGATGATAATCCTCCCACTACATCAATGTACCGATGCAAGAATCTGTGTAGTAGATGATGCTAACGCATCAATAGGGAATTCATATATTATTCTCAATTTCTATAATAAGTGTGTTCATATGTGGTACATCTGATACTCTTACCATATTCTCTAACACTATGCTACTAGGTATGTGATTCATAATATGATTCTCTTATAGATAAACAGTGAGTGTAAACAATCAACTTTTATCATTGAGATCATAAAATAATCAGTCCTAGTGACATTTTAGAGTAGCTATCAAATCTATCATGCATATGATCTGTTTCCAACTTACTTGTCCATATCAAGCGCACATGTGCAAGACTACCCCATATGTGCATGTGATTCAAACTAAGATTTAGTCAAAAACACAGCTCAACGGTATCCATGAGACAGACTAAGATGGAATGCAGTTCATAATACGCATCGATGTCATTAACGCTAAACTCTTAAGATAATGTGGCATAACTGATCATAGATCTAACCATGTTAAGTGGAATTCTGTTATTCCTATTTGACACCTAAATTAATTTAGCGTCAATTGCGGAAAACTGGTACACAACACCCTCATTGACCATATAGTCTTTGCACTATCCCAAGAAATACTCATATACTCGATCAGATCGAAGTGTCTTGATAAGTTTACCTAATCTGTGCTCCACATCAGTCTTGACCCTCTCGGAATATACCAAAAGTATAAGACTTGTGTCGCAACAGGTAAATTTATCCAAAACGTGAGTAATCTTGATTGGATGTTCATAAGACTACACGTGTACGTGTGTACCGACTCCAATTGTTCTTTATGTTTATTTTATTTGGCTGATTAAGCCCTTAGAGTTATCTATCCTTCAAAACAAGATTCACAAGTTTGGTTTAGGCTCCTCTGCCTCATTAGGTTATAAACCTTCTTTAACCAATCTTTAAATCTCATTTTGATTGATTACAACCCAAAAATAGACATTAAAAATACAATGAGTCAGGAATAACAATTTTTCTCTTAACATTCAATCTAGAAGATGCAACATTAGTTTCTACATCCTGCAAATCTTAAGAGTTTGTGATTATAGTATATTAACCATCTTTCAATGCACCAGAAGCAATCGCATATCTATTCAATTTTATAAAACCAGTTTTACAAAATAACAACACAGTTTTTATAAACCAAAAGTGAAATAAGAATGAGATTGCGTTTCACTTCTGTGCATAAAGATAGTTCTCTAATACTAATATCCTCATACTCTCTAATTTCATATGTAATACTCCCACTGACTTAACTACAACCTTGGCATCAGGTCAAAAGATAAATATATATCCATATCATCAAGGCTTCTGGATTCCTGAAATCCTTACAATAAATTGCAAATATGTTTAGTGGCTCCAGAATCTATCCATCAGGAATTAATAGACACAACCACATAACATGGCTCAATGATTAAATATATATTTTCCTATGCCACGTCATTGCTTAAACAGTTCGTCCTTTAGTGTTTTAGTTAGCGACAAAAGAAACAGTTTTCTTCGCCCTCAACATACACTGCCTTATTCCCTTTAACCTTTTTGAATACCCATGTTCTATGCTAGTCTAGTCCTATTATCATCCTTCTTCTGTGCTTTGCCCTTCCACTTGGGCCTAGAAGAAGATGGTATAGACTAGGTTAGATTGATAGGAACGCCCATACTCTTGATTATCCCTTCATCTGTTACCAATTCTATAAGAATATCAGCGAGTGTGAACTCAAACTGATTCCTTATTTAGTTCACTCTAACAGAGTCGAACGAGTTTGGTAACAAGGCAATAATCATGTTAACTTGAAACTTACCACCCAAGTCAGCCTTATTGATCTCCAGCTAATTTTTAAATAATAAACAATCATTTTTCAAAATTCGATTTCATACTGGAGTTCCTTAGGCTATCTTGATGCTATTCAAGTCTGACATAGTACTTTGGCATACTCTCTATCTAATCTCACCAAAACATCTTATTAAATTTTAACATGATGCTTGAAGAAAATAAAATAATGTAAATGTTAGCTTTGGAGCGTATTCGAGGTAAACTTTAGAATATTGCACCAAGTCATCTCATTTGCCTTATTTCACTTATTCAAAGCATTAATGTTCTCTTGGGTATCTTAAAGTAAAAGGATTAGGTTTAGGAGTAGTAAATACATTTGTACCCTTACGTTGTGAATAAAATATCTAACTTCCTTTCCCAGTCAATATTAATGAAGTCCAGTTACATTGAATATGTAAGCAAGCAGATAAACTGGATTATACATAATTAATTTGAATATAAATGCATTCATACAATATGCAATTATTAATACTG
This sequence comes from Cornus florida, assembly GCF_030987335.1. NCBI lineage: Eukaryota > Viridiplantae > Streptophyta > Magnoliopsida > Cornales > Cornaceae > Cornus > Cornus florida. The sequence continues at coordinate 19,542,672 of NW_026775576.1, forward strand.
TCATGCATATTTAAAATTAAAATGAGTTTGTTAACCACATAATATAATAAATCTCAATTGAACAAGAGATTATTATCATTATTGGTGAATAATCCCTTTTAATTAATGCGGGTCCCTCAACTCTGTAGCAAAATAAATCAACCAATCAATATGTCAATAACTTATCCTGTTGGAGGAGTTCATTATTACTATTGTTGAGATTCATCTACTATTAGGTGAGCACTTCCATTAAAATAGTATGTGGGTCCCTTAACCACTGCATGAAAAATCGGATAACCAATATACCAATAACTTATTCGGTAGGCGAAGTTCATTATTGCTATTGGCGGACAAATTCCATCATCTCCATATCTCTGAAGACAATGCATTGTCTATCTATATGAAATGATTCCCGATTATGTTTAGCCTTTCTAAAATCACCTAGTGTAGACCACTCCGTTGGGGAGCTAACACTATTGATTTTAGATTGAGTGTATAACATTATTAATGCTCTAATGAAAAATAAAATATTAAATATTTTGTCACTATAATCTAGACTCTTTAAATCATGCGTAGGGCCTTATTTTTAAAGATCTAATTACAATGAACATTTAATATTATTATTTTTATGAGATAACCATTCTTGTAATATTAAGACTCTTCAAATCATGCGTGGGGCCTTATTTTTGAAAATCTAATTACAATGGTATTAATAACGAAGGCCATGGGGCAATGTATAAAAATCCCCGCTCCCACTCAATTTTTAATCATTCATAATTAGGATTTTGAATTTATTTATTCACATGATATAATGCATGCAAAACGTCTTGATTTTAATCCAATTAAATTTAGAAAATATTTGGACTTTAAACGATTCACTAATATTTAATTTGAAGCACACTTTAAAAATAATTTACAAAAATAATTTTGCGTTTCCCAATAGGTGCCCTCAAATTAATTAGTAATCTAATCCAATTAATTTTCATAATTTAATTAATATAAATCAAGCCATTTAAATAAATATCATGGATCCAATGCATGAATAATAATTAATTAACAATTATATATTCCATGCATTTCATACATCGCATAAATAAATAAATGACAGATAAAACAAATAAAATGGCCAATGGAATCAGCTTTTAACATTTAACTACTCTAAGTATTACGGGAAGATCATCCATCGGCTTGCAAACACCCACATAAGGCTGGTACGCACCAGGAGAAGCGAAACGGCGGTCCGAATGCGCTTGAAAGGTCTTACACGCACCAACACGCGCTTACCACGCGCCTTCCAACCTCTTCACGCGCCTGGACGCGTCTCTAGAGGTCTCCAGCGCGTGCCACGCGCTCCCACGCGCCTGCACGCGCTGGGAGAATGCTGAAGCGCGTGCCACGCGCTCTCACGCGCAGGCACGCGCGTGTGTGAATTGCCAGCGCGTTCCACGCGCTGGCACGCGCCATGCGCGCTGCTGTGGTTCCGGCGCGTGTCATGCACGCGCCTTGCTACTGCTGGTGCATGGGGCAACTTCCAGCCGCACTCCACTGGATCTTTGCCTCGCTGAACTTTGATCCGACGGTTGCTGATGTGCGCTCATGTATACCGCACCACACCGGATCATCCGTCCACCTTCCGGAGCTGTCCCTTGTCGCCGGCCAAACTCCGGTCGCCGGAAAATCGCCGAAAAATTCCAGAAAAATCAGAAAAATTTCCAGAAAATTAAATTAAGCCTCAAAAAATTCCAGAAAAATTCCAAAAATTCCGGAAAAATTCCAGAAAATTACTGAAGCATAATTTAACCCTTTTGGACCTTCTTGAAGCTTCATAGTATCCTTTGATGAATATTACATGGCTTTAAAAATATTTACTACTTGAAATACAATGGGAAAAATAAATTACATCATTGAACTTTCAAACGGCTAAATTAAAGCCTTAATTACATTCATCCAAAGATAAAATTACATTCAATATTCCTATAAGCTTCATCCATGGCCCAACCATACATCATCATTCATTCACAATTATTCATACATCATCATGTATCAATATATATCAACATATTAAATCATACATCAACATACATCAATAAAAATATATATGAATATAATTTTGGATCCATGAATGATGATTTTCATAAAATCATGATCTCTAGTAATGAATCAAACCATGCTCTGATACCACTATTGGGAAACGTGCAAGTTTTAAAAACTTTTCGAGGGATTTAAATTCATAGATCTTGATTCATTACATAGAGACAAGTTTTGCGCAAAAATAAAATATGATGTATCATTCAATTAACAGATTGAATACTTACATCAAAGGTCTGAGTAAACCTTTAAAACTTTCCTCTAAAGTGAATGTTCTCACTTATTGTAGATCCCTTAGCAAGATGCCTTCTCCTTAGATCTCCATCTTCTTGGTAATTATTTTGCCTTTAGGAATCACTCATATGTCCCCATGACTGATCTTGGAAAACTAAGTTTGTGGGAGCCTCCATTAGATGAGAACATAAACCCTAATTTTCTAGAGAGAGAAAAGTTATTCCTTTTTTTCTTCTCATCAAAATCACCCCCAAAATATACATAGACCATGTATATTTATAGGCAACATAAAGGTAAAGAAAAGGAAACAACTAATCCTTCTCAATCTCTAATTCACATGTCTCAAATCTAATATGATTCCAATATCAAGTTGGGCTATGAGTGAGAATCCATTGGGCCTATTATTTTATTGGCTACAATGAATTAATAATTGGCCCGGTCCATGGACCCAATTCAATTAATTCATAAATTAATTTTTACTCCACTAAAAGAAATTAATTGAACTCCAATTAAATAATAAATAACCTCTAAGTCAATATTGCACTTTGACCCCTCTATGCATAATTAGTTATCGGATAAATAATGCCATCAATCCGACTACTTAATTAATATATTTATTCTGGTACCTTTGATTATTTCTGGCTCGATCACAATAAAACATTTGTTCGACAAAAATAATAATTTAATAAATAAATATATAATAAATCATTTTGTCTAAAATCATACGAAGGCCTTCGAATTTACTTTGTGATCAACCATAAGCAATATAAAATAAATACAAGTAGCAATGATGCAACTATTGAAAATATAACCCTCTAACTATTAATTACATAACTACCCGAAGTGTCGGTCTAAGGATCCCGAAGAATCCGCCGAACAAATCAAAGTAATTATTAATTAATAAAAGAGTCTATACTTTTCTCATGCTTAAGAGTCAAATGCCATGACGGTGATAGGGAGTAATTGCATACGACGGCTCTCGCAATATATCTCAACCTAACGCGGATCCAGTTCAAGTCTTCATTAATTATGAGTCCATCCATAATTACCGACTATGAACAATTTATAATTACTATTTATATATCATGCATTGATTACCATCACATACATATATATAAATATTTCTTGTAATTACATGGACACTATCAATTTCATAGTGAATCGAAATATAATACATTGAATTCACCAATTGTATAAAACATAAATTTTCAGAAACGTCAGGAACATATGTCAATTAATCCAAACAGGAATTTGCTATGCCAGGGCATATAAATCCCAACACAACCAGCTCGGCGTGAATGTTGTAGCGATAAACCGTGCCGTCCTGGGTGACACAAACTAGGGTTTGGTCATCGGTCCAGGCCATGCCGACCAATCGGCCGCCGGGGTTTCTCCACTCGGTGTCGGAGATCTGGACCCCGGCGGAATTTAAGATTCGGAGCTTTCGGAGGGAGGATTCGGCGAGGAGCTGGACTATCTTGGAATCGTCACGGATGACGGCGATTGGTCCACCGTAGGGGGCACAGGCGACCTTGTTGCGGCTGAGGTCGACGTGTTTCCATTGCATTGAATAGATTTCGGGCTTACGGTAGTAGCGGTCGTAGAGGAGCTGCCACTCGGCGGCGACTGACACTGCCGCCATTAGGAATCTGAATTGGGGTTTTGAGATTGTTGTACATACAAGAGAAGGAGAAGGTGCCCCGAGCCCCTGCCAACTGGCAGGGGCTTGGGCTGGCATCCAATTGTTCAGTGTTTGACTTTTACAGAGTCTTTTAATTTTTTCCACTTACTATGATGCATCCTTAGAGCGAGACTCTGCACCCCTTAAATTTATAGTCTAGGATGAGTCCTTCATATTCTATACTCAATTCTTCAAATGTGTATAATCAAGTAGCCATTATACACTTGAAATAATGGGTCTTGTGTGTACTTCTAATATTATAAAATAAATTGATTGTGCATTAATATGTGAATAAATTTTAAAATAATAAAATATAGAATATAAAATATGTGAGCACAACAAGAGAAATGAACCTTTCAAAAATGTGTAGAGCCATGTTACCACAATTACTAACATGGCACTACACTTTGTGTGAAAGTGTAGTGAGAATGATATGCTGCATTGGGGATCCTCTAAATATATTTTTATTATTAAAATAAATTATAAAAATTTTTATATTAATTGATGGCATATTTTTTATTAAATTTATATAAATTTATGTTTAGTTTTTAAAATTAATTATTTAAACGAAAATCATAAGTATAAAAATTTAAAACAATATAAGTAGTTTCTTAATTTTTTATGAAAATATTACATAAAAAGTAGGTATTTTTTATTTATGCAATTTATTAATTTTTCATGAATATATTGTATGCTAAAGAATGTATGTTTTTACTGTAAAAAAATATTAAACTTAATTAGTATAACAAGTTTTATTATAAATAGTAAAGTTTTAATAATAAATTAATCATTTTAGAACATGGTACTTACAAATCTATTTATTTTTTTTCATTTTTTTGATAAATTGATACTAATAATAAAATTAAGATAAATAGTATAATTAATATTTAGATAAGAGAAAAGATAACAAAAATAATTTAATAAAAAATGATAAATTTAATGATGAAAGGTAAAATAGTCTTTCGTGATGGCTTTGTCCTTAATTACAACAAATCAATAGTTCAGATGGGCAATTTGTAATCCAATGAGTTATATGCAAAAGGGAAATAGTTTAGAGGGATTTTTTTGCACTTTACCCTTATATGAATTACATTTTTGTGTTTGGAATGTTAAAAAGGAATTGGAAAAAAAAATTTCCATACCATTTTACTCCTATATACATATTGTATATTCGAAGTCAACGTGGACCCAAAAAAATAATTAAAAAAAAAAAACTAAAATATCCAATAAATAAGTTTTTTATATCTATATCTATACTAACATTAAAAGTATAAAGAGTTTAATTATATATATTGTGGATATCTTATGTCACATAATGATATAGTTCCATCTCCTTAGCTTAAGAGCAAGTCTAACTAAAGATGTAACGATCCGCACTAGGGGTCCGAACAGCTAACCGGATCCTTACCCGAACCTAAGGACTCTCAAGGGCAACACGATCATTTCTTTCACCTAAGCATGATTAGAATTTATTATATGGGCTCATGGTAACTACATAAGCTAAGGATATAATGATAAAAAATGGTTATAAATGCAGAAGCGAATGGTGATATTGTAACGACTCGAACCCGAGAGTCCGAATCACTAACTGGGTCCTTACCCAAATTCGAGGTAATTTAAGAAAAAAAAGTCTTTTTAAGTGTAGACACTAAAATTTAGTGGGCTTTGATTGTAATGAATGGACCCATTAAATATGGGTCTAATGTTTAATTAAGTCATTTAATTGGCCCAGGCTTGGTTCACTTAAATTGTTTAATTAGCCCAGCCCAGGTGGTTAAATAAAAAGATAATTACTCTTAATAAAATATATTTGGAATAATTATTTTTAAGGATAATTATCATAATATAACCGGCAAGGTCCAGTTATGATTTTATCTTTATCAGGAGATGACATGTGTCATCATCTTATTAATCTAAGAAGCCTATAAATAGAGGCCTGAAGAAAGAACAAAGGAAAAAAAATTTCAGAAGTCAGAGGTCCAGAAATCCAGAGACTCAGAAATCCAGAAGGTCCATAAATTGAAAGACTTAGAAATCCAGAGACTCAGAAATTCAGAGTTCAGAAATCCAGAGACTTAGAAATTCAGAGTTCAGAAATTCAGAGTTCAGAAATCCAGAGACTTAGAAATTCAGAGTTCAGAAATTCAAAAATAGAAATTCAGACTCTGCCCAAAAGTGAAGAACACTAAGCACATCAAATCGTGCTGTTCTTTATCCAAAATCGACGATGATTCAAGATCAAGCTCGTGCAGCCCTTGGATCCAACTAATCAAAAAGGAGATCGAATCAAATGACCTTTCTTTTTGTAAAAGATATTACAAAGGACTGTACTCAATTATTTTCAATTAATAAAATATTATATTATTTGCTCCATATTTTGTTTCTATTTATAGACTTACAAAATTTGTGAGTACATGTGACGGCCCTGGTTTTTAGGCCAGTGCGTCCTATGTTAAACCGAATGAAAATTAAATAATGAATCAAGAATGCGGAAGCTTAAGTGAAATATGGCCTCTAGAGATATACATCATTCCTAAGACACAAGGATGGCTTCCTAAGAAGTCCCAAGACTCAATGGAAGCAAGAAGAGAACAAAGGCTTTAACATGGGATGCACTGGCCTAAAAACAAGGGCCGTCACAGGTGGTATCAGAGCTCCTAGGTTTGAAAATCTTAGGACAATGGGTTTTGGGTGCATAGCATGCTTTTGTTAATGTACTTTGATTTATTAACATACCTTTGATAACATGTTTTTGGCATTATAACATGATTAAATGTTTCTTGGTGAGATACTTGTTATTATGATATGTCTCTATGTTTGTATGCTTATATGTTTAAAAAGCATCATTGTTTGACATATTACTTAAGCGCTTAACTGTTTAAACAGCCTTCTTTGATTGCTTTATTATGACCGTATGTTACATACCTCATCTTGCTTCGTGTTTCTTACTTTCATAGTATGAGTTGCATTCGGTTATAATAACTTGTGTTATTGTTGACCTCTTTCATTGCATATGTTTAGCATCATGGTTGTCACACGTGGGGAGTCTTCGCGTCAGGGTGTTGAAGAGCAGGTGGATGACACCGAGTTTACGAGGGGTCCAAGGAGGCCTAGGATTCCAGTTCGTGGCATGGGTCCTAATCCACCACGAGCTCCGACTTATGAGGAGCAGATTGCACAGGGAGTGGCTCTGGGGATGTCAGAGTCCATTCAGCAGATGTGTCGGCCGGTTGATGGAGCACCATCGGTCGACCGACGATTCCTGAGACTCCATTCCAGTAGCCTTTTTAGGAAAAAATGGCATTTCGGCTGGCTGATCATTAGGGTTCAGCCGACTGACAGTTGAGTTTCTGCCGGCTGACCATTGCGTTTCAGTCGACCGATCCTCCCTGGGACCTTCTCTTCTCAGTTTCTCTTGGGCAGCTTTGTTGCGTTGACTTCAGAAGGTCATCAATCTTTTATTTCGAATCCAAATCTAGTCATTCTTGATTCTGGACTTAAGAGCTTGAAGTCAGCTATCCATTGGTACCAACCTTTCACCAAAACTCCACCCGTAGTGTGAGTTATTCCAGTTCTAGTGAGATAGGGTCATGGTAATCCTTAAACGGAGAAAGCCATTTGTTTTCATTCATATCCTTGCCGTTCGAACTCAGAATCAGGCGATTCTTAAGCCTAACCTTGTCCATTTTTTATTGTCTTTCAAATGGTGTGCTCAGTGGCACCCATTTTAATTTAGAAATGACTATTTTGCCCTTGGTTCATTCTTTTCGGATTAGGCATTCTTACATCATTTGTTTGGCTCATGTGAGTTAGTGGCCTTATGGGGAGTCACTTCAGTGCCTTAGGGATGACGTATATCTCTTGAGGCTATTCCAATTCTTTTGCTTCCATATCTTGGATCTAGTTCGGGTCATCACAAGACACGCTGGGTTGAAAAATCCAGGGTCGTCAGAGTACAAATTTGTGGCACGCCCTGTGAGACCTCCCTTGCCTCTCATCTCTTTCTCCTACCATCAAGTTTCTTCTCTATCAGATTTTATGGCTCCCCCTAAGACTCAGACAGACAAGAAAGCCCAAAAGAACATCGCTACTACAAAGGTCGATGCCAAAGCCACCATGACAAGTGGCACGAAGGCCAAACCCAGTGATGGAAGTACCTTGGCGGGCCCTGTGACACGTAGCAAGTCCCAGGCAATGGCTTCATCCAAACATCAGCAAAACTTGGTGAAAACCAATCCTGCAAAGCCGGCGAACGTGAAAACTCAACATGTCAAGAACCCTGACGTTGTTCTAGAGGAGATTCCGCTACCAAATTTACCTCATTCCGTTTATGATGCTCACTCTAGTGTCCGTTCACCCCCAGAGTCACCACGTCAGACTTCGGAGCAATCAATCACTTTAAGGAACGTTGACTCTCAAGGCCTATCATACTCAGATGTGGTCGTAGCTATGATGACTGGAGCTGCCATGACAGAGGAACAACTAGCAACTATGTCTCGTGCCATTGAGAACCTCACAAAGACTATTGAAGAGAAGGACTTGCAAATCGCTACACTGATGAACAAATTGGAAGTTCAGATCTTCGATGAATCACCAGTACAATCTGGGCGTCCTATAGCTTCCACAGTATCGCCAACTGGGAATCGTGTAACTTTCACACCACCACCGTCTAGGAATCCTACATCTTCCACAGTAATGCCGACGGAGAATCCTAATTCTACTGCACAAGGTACTCACATGAAGGACCCCAAACAGACGCCGGGGACAAAACTGGCTGCTAGTCAAAACCAGAAGCCGGTGACAGAACAAGCAGCTAGTCAAACCAATTATGCTTCTTCAGTCTCTTCATTATCTATCGAACAATTGCAAGATATGATAACGAATACAATCCGAGCCCAATATGAAGGCGTCTCACAGAGTACTCTCATGTACTCAAAGCCCTATACAAAGAGAATCGATAATATGAGGATGCATGTAGGATACCAACCTCCGAAAATTCAGCAATTTGACGAAAAAGGCAACCCCAAGCAACACATTGACCATTTTGTCGAGACTTGCAACAATGCTGGAACTGATGGGGACTTACTAGTTAAACAGTTTGTCTGCTCCCTTAAAGGAAAAGCGTTCGAGTGGTACACCGACCTAAAGTCAGAATCAATTGATAGTTGGGACCAAATAGAACGAGAATTCTTGAATAGGTTCTATAGCACTCATCGTACTGTTGGTATGATAGAATTAACTAACACGAAACAATGGAAGGATGAGCCTGTAATCGACTACATTAATCGGTGGCGAGCACTCAGTCTGGACTGTAAGGATCGATTGTAAGAAATCTCTCCTGTAGAGATGTGTATACAGGGAATGCATTGGGGCCTTCTCTACATTCTTCAAGGCATAAAACCTCGCACATTTGAAGAATTGGCTACGTGTGCCCATGACTTGGAAATCAGTATGAAATCCCGTGACGGCAAAGGTCCCGTGGCTATAGAACCTCGCAAGGATAAGAAAGACTGAAAGAAGAGCGACAAGTCGTCAAAGAACACTGCTAAAGAATCCATGACTATCTCAACTACCCCAGTCAAGATATCTATTAAAGATAACAAGAAAGATGATAAAAAGTCTCGCCAGTTTCAAGAAGGGGAAAGACAACGTCCTACACTAAAGGACTTAGAGAAGAAGGAATACCTATTTCCCGATTTTGATGTTCCTGGCATATTGGAATGCTTACTCGAAAGTAAAATTATAGAACTCCTTGAAAGCAAATGCCCTCAAGAGATAGGACGTGTCAACGACCCAAAATACTACAAATATCATCGTATTATCAATCATCCAATTGAGAAGTGTTTTGTCTTTAAGGAGGTGGTGATGAATCTGGCAAAATAAGGAAAAATCTTGTTGGACACAGACGAAGTTGTAACTTCAAATCATACTACTGCTACTCTGACAACCTCTGTCGTGAGGAGTGCTCGTTCTCAACCTTCAACTTCTGAGGTATATTGCACAACCATCCAGTTTGGCTCATTAGAACCAATCCCCATCTATCTTGGCTAAGGGAGTATACCAGACATTTTAACATTTGGAAAGGTCTTTTCTTAGGATGATAAAGAATGATGGACTCTGGTGACAAGAAAGAAACCATGGAAGCAACGAGTTGACATTTTTCAGACTAGTTATTCTAACAGGGGGCAAAGGAAGAAGAAACCTCAATATCATCATAAGCAGTCTGGCCATAACAGAAAATGGGTCAAGAAAACACAGTCATCCAAACACGCCTCTATGAGCAAAGGGCTCCAAAAGCCCATTACTTTGCAAGAGTTCTTTCCAAAAGGATATCTAGATGACGAAGTTGTGATAGCTTACTTGGTTTTAACTAAGAAAACGAGCCCTGATGATGAGAATAACAAGGATCAAGATGAAGCCCAGACTATAGAGAACCATGCAAAGGATGCAACCATTATTGAAAAGTCTGATGATGATGAAGTAGAAGGAGGTACACTTGATTCGTGTTATGCACCAATTATTTTCACTGATGAGGATCTTCAGTTGGGTTCGAAGCCACATAATTGTCCTCTCTTCATTTCTGGGTACATAACAGAACAAAAAGTTACTCGAATGCTTATTGATGGTGGATTAGCGGTGAATCTCATGCCAAAATTTACGATAAAAAATCTCGACATCACAGTCGACGAGTTATCTTGTAGCCATCTTATTATTCAAGGTTTTAACCAAGGAGAACAGAGAGTTATTGGCATGATTCGGGCAAAACTAACTATTGGCGAGCTCTAAGCTGAAACCTTATTCCACGTTATTGATGCAAAGACGTCCTACAATTTGTTGTTGGGAAGGCCTTGGATACATAGTAATGGTGTCATTCCATCGACTCTTCATCAGTGCTTCAAATTCTACAAGAATGGCATACAAACAGTTATGGCGGACCATAAACCATTTACAGAAGCAGAATCTCATTTTGCCGATGCCAAGTTCTATATCGATCCTGATACACTTTCGGAAGTGCCCATCCCAAGCCATCCATTTACACAAGAGATTCAATCTACAAGAACAAAAGAAGCGTTAAGTGATCCATTAAATGTATCAGTGGCAGACATTGTAAAGGTAGCTAAAATGCGAGGGGTCTCGATAAAAGCACATCGGACGAAGCCTATTTTAAAGTATGTTTCAAAATCTCAATGACAAGAAAGGCAGTCACCTGTCATCGAGATAATTGAAACCAAGGAATTTAAATTGAAGATGTCACAAATCAAGGAAAAAGAAGATATACAAAAGCTGCAAGGAGAGTTAACTCTTCCTCTCACCAAGATTCAAAAGTCTTCGCCTTCCAAGTCTCCATTAAAAGGGTTCATGCGGCTTTCTCAATCTCTGGTTGATCATGGATCACTTCCAAAACAAAGGACTGATGAAGGATTCGATCCTAAAGCATACCAACTCATGGCTAAGTCGGGGTATGATTTTACAAATCCTGTAAACCTTGGAAAACTGAATTCTGAGGTCACCGGTGAGAAAGTGCATGGCCTCAATGAGACACAGAAGAAGTTAAAAGAACAAGGGCATAAGATTATTCCACCCAAGTCTGGTCTCGGTTTTGTAGCTTCTGAGCCACTTCGAATTCAAATCACAAAAAAAGGATAAGAAGTTAAACACTTTATACATTGGGTTTGAAGAAGTTGGCGATGAACAAAACCAACAGACTATGCATCAAAAATCAGTCTTAGATCGTATAGGAGCTTCATGTGATCGAATATCTGTATTCAACAGGTTGTCAAGCCAAAAGTCAAATGTTTCAAATTCTCATGTCAACAGTTTGCCTCGTACCTCTGTTTTTAACAGAATGAGCTTTCATGACCAAAGAAGAAAATCTCCACAACCTCAATCTCGAAAGACAGTATTTTCTTGGATTGGTACTATTAAAGATACAACACTAAGAAGCAGCAATAGTGGAAATTCAGAGGAAGTTAACATCGACGTGGTGAATAATAGTGAAGTTCAGAGCCTAGTGCCTTCACAAATGAAACGTAAGACAGAGATAAATGTCACTAATGATGTTACACTAAAAGCTTGAAGGCGAATCATTGTATTCACTAATCAATCAGAAAAAGTGGAGAGAACGGAAAACACTGGCGAATCATTTTGTGTTACTTCATACCACATTACTATTGAAAAGGAACCTGACTCTGAACAGTTAGATGACATCGAGAAAGCTTCTCCAACACTAGAAGATGGGGGGCAAGCTACTGTTGATAAACTCAAAGAACTCAACTTAGGGACTGATGATCAACCCAGACCAGTTTTCGTTAGTGCATTCCTAAGCCCATCAGAAGAAAATGATTACTTTCAATTATTATCTAAGTACAAGGATGTCTTTGCTTGGACATACAAAGAGATGCCTAGTCTTGATCCTAAAATTGCAGTACATAATCTCGCTGTCAAATATGGAACACGTCCGATTAAGCAGTCTCAATGTTTTTTTCATCCAGACCTAGTTCCGAGGATAGAGGAAGAACTCAACAAATTGATTGAAGTAGGGTTCATTCGTGAAGTCAAATATCCAACATGGATTTCGAGCATTGTTCCAGTGAAGAAGAAAAATGGACAAATTCGAATTTGTGTGGACTTTCGCGATTTGAATGAGGTATGCCCAAAATATGATTTTCCTCTTCCCATCCCCAAGCTCACTATAGATACAACCACGGGGCATGAAGCTCTCTCATTTATGGATTGTTACTCCGGGTATAATTAGATAAGAATGACTCCGAAAGATGAGGAGCTAACTGTTTTTCGCACTCCTAAAGGTATATATTGCTACAAAGTTATGCCCTTTGGACTCAAAAATGCGGGAGCAACATACCAGCGCGCTATGCAAAGGATCTTCGACGACATACACCACAAGATTGTTGAATGTTATGTTGATGACTTGGTGGTAAAGACGAAAGAGCTAAGAAATTATTTACAGGATCTACGTACAATTTTTCATCGCCTCCGAAAATATCAGCTCAAGATGAATCCCCTTAAATGTGTATTTAGTGTGACTTTAGGGAAATTTCTAGGATACGTCGTACGTCATCATGGTATTGAGATTGATCCTAATAAAGTTGAGGCCATTCAAAAGATGCCGCCACCAAAGAATTTACATGAGCTTCGAAGTTTACAAGCTCAACTTGCGTTCATTCGTCGGTTCATCTTAAATTTAGCTGGTCGTTGTCAGCTTTTTAATCGGCTCCCGAAGAAAGATGTTCCATTTAATTGGGACCAATCATGCCAAAATACTTTTGATAGCATCAAAAAGTACCTTCTCAATTCTCCGGTATTGGGAGCACCTGTATTTGGAAAACCTCTCATACTTTACATTGCTGCGCAAGAAGAATCGCTGGGTGCCTTACTTGCTCAGGATAATAAAGAATATAAAGAAAAGGCATTGTATTACTTAAGTCGTAGACTCACCTCGACGGAGCGAAATTATCCTCCAATTGAAAAAACATGCCTCGCACTTGTCTTCGCCTCTAAGAAATTGAGGCATTATTTCTTGGCTCATACAATACATCTTATTGCAAGAGCGGATCCTCTCAAATATGTCATGTCTAAACCGGTCCTTTCTGGATGCTTGGCGAGGTGGTCAATTTTGTTCAACGAATTTAAAATTATTTATATGCCACGAAAAGTAGTGAAAGGACAAGTCTTAGCAGATTTCTTAGCTGACCATCCTATTCTAGCCGATTGGGAAATTTCTGAAGATTTTCCCGATGAAGAAGTCTTCCTTGTGGACATCCTCCCTCCATAGATGATGTTTTTTAATAGGGCAGCACGATCAGACGGGGACAGAGTAGGTGTAGTGTTTGTATCTCTAAAAAGACATGTTATTCCATACTCTTTTGCACTCGCTGAAAACTGCTCAAATAATGTAGCTGAATATCAAGCCCTGATCATCAACCTTCAAATGGCAAATGAGATGAAGATCACATATCTCAAAATATATGGAGACTCTAAGTTGGTGATCAACTAACTTCTTAAAGAATATGAGGTTAAGAAAGATGATCTAGTGCCGTACCATCGATATGCCTCTCATTTGTTGGAACGGTTTGATAGCGCCATGCTGGAGCACATTCTGAGGAAAGAAAATCGGATAGCTGATGCTTTGGCAAATTTAGCTACAACATTGGCGTTAACTGATGAAAACCTGGTTGATGTTCCTGTATGTCAACGATGGGTCTTGCCACAAGTCCTGGAAGATAAATTTGAAGAAAGCAATTTGGTTTCTTGTTGGAAACAACAGGAAGAAGATTGGAGGCTCCTTATCATTGATTATCTGGAACATGGAAAACTTCCCGAAGACTTACGCCACAAGACTGAAATACGAAGACGAGCACCTCGTTTCATCTATTACAACGATATGTTGTATAGGCGTTCATATGAGGGCCTTTTCCTTCGCTGCCTTAGAAATGACGAAGCAACCCATGCAATAAAGGAGGCACATTCTGGGATTTGTGGAGCTCATCAATCTAGTCCAAAGCTTTACTTTCGCGTCAAAAGAATGGGTTATTATTGGCCCACCATGGTCAAAGACTGCTTAGAGTATGCGAAGAGGTGTCAAGCCTGTCAATTCTATGCTAACTTCATACACCAACCACCGGAGCCGTTACACCCTACTGTGACGTCATGGCCATTCGATGCATGGGGATTAGATGTAGTTGGTCCTCTAGAAAAGTCTTTAAAAGGCCAATTGTATATCTTGGTTGCGACTGATTATTTTTCAAAATGGGCGGAAGCTGCACCCTATAAACATGTGAAAAAGGAAACAGTTGTTGATCTTATCAAGTCCAACCTTATTTATTGATATAGTGTCCCTCGATACATCATTACTGATAGTGGGATGAATTTCAAAAACAGTTGGGTGACCGACCTTTGCGAGAAGTTTGGTTTCAAACAACATAAATCCTCCATGTACAATGCCCCGGCAAATGGTCTCGCGGAAGCATTCAAAAAAACTCTTCGTGAGTTATTGAAGAAAATAGTCAACCAAACAAAGAGAGATTAACATGAGTGAATGGAAGAAGCATTGGTGGCATACCGCATTACATATCGTACACCTACTCAAGCAACTCCGTATTCTCTAGTCTATGGCGTAGAAGCAGTTCTTCCATTGGAACAACAGATCCCTTCGTTAAGGATAGCCATTCAAGAAGGTCTTACAAATGAAGAAAATACCATCTTGCGTCTTCAAGAACTGGAAGCATTGGATGGGAAGAGATTAGAAGCTCAACAACAACTAGAGTGTTATCAAGCTCGACTTTCTAAAGTGTTCAATAAGAAAGTTTGACCACGGTCATTTCAAGTTCGAGACTTAGTATTAGCTGTTCGTAAACCCATTATCATGAATCGCAAGGGAAATAAATTTGTTTCCAAAAGGGATGGACCATATGTGGTTCGCGAAGTTTATACTAACAACGCATATCTCATTATTGATGAAGACGGAGTAAGAGTGGGGCCCATTAATGGCAAGTTCTTGAAGCGCTACTACCTATGAAGGCACTGCTTCTGATCGTATGAGCTTAAACTGCACTATGCTCCTGGCTCGCAGAGCTAAAACTGTGTACGGCCCCAATAATAGAAAAAAAAAGAGGTTATTTTTTAACCGAAGTACGTCATTGATGTAATGACCCGGTCATTTTTCTTCCTTTCCTTTTTCCTGAAATTTTACGGATAATTTTTTTCCGTTTAATTTTCTTTTCCGAGTTCTGTTTCTTGTCACATAGTGTCATCTCGAGTACTTGGAAATGGTTTATGAGACTCTCTCATGTGGATTGACAACTTCCTTTGAGGACTGAGTCATTTCTATATTTTCACTTTTCGGACACTATTAACTTTTTGTCCTTTTTTCTATTTCGTCCTTTTCCCTATTATGTCTTTTCTCCGTTTGTCAGTTTTTGGCATAACCTCAGTTTTCATGCTTGGAGTTGGTTTTTGACTTCACGTGTCTTCATTTTCAGTAGTTTCCTTGAAATACGTATCTTTACTTTTGCAAGAAAGTACTATGGTTGCTCCCGGTGTCCATAGGAGCATGGATGCACAATTCTTTGGAATTATTTTCTTTTCTTGGGGTGTGTTTCGTAAATATCTTTTAAAGATATTTTATTTCAGGGGCATCTAAGAAAATATCTTTTGAAAGATATTTTCATTCTGGGGCAGTTTGACAGTTAACCCTTTTTGGAGGGGCCATTGTGCAATTAACGAAAGTTATTGCAAAAATACCTCATCTGGAGCTTGGATCCCCGTACGGGATTCATTTTCACATTTCGTCGAGTCGTGTACTCTTAGAATTCCGTTCTGGTCATTTTTCTCTAGTTTCTGCCCCGGTTGCCACCGAACTTGTTCGGAGCATATCTCTTTGCTCGGGACTTAGTTTTTGACGCCGTTTCTTCCGTTGTTCATGTTTTCTTATTTTTAATCTTTTTTGTTCATAGAGTTTTGCCGTTTAAGTACGTCTGCTCAAATTCCACTTTTCCAAACCTGGCGGGGCCCTTTCGTGGCACTTTTAGAGTTTTTCTATAAATAGGGTGACTTAAGAGAAAATATCTTATTTTTTGTTCTCCCTCCTCTCTCTTGGCCAGTAGCCATGGCAGCCAAGGGGCTGCCATGTTTCTTCTTCTTTTTCCGGCCACTTCCCTCGTGTAAAACGTTGTCGTGCCTTAGTGTTTATTGCTCGCCTTGATGACGCGCACCTATCACCCTTATTAGGATCCATTTATGACCATTTCTTGAGTTCGGGTTTGAAGTCAAGTTGTGATTTTCATGGGGCTTCCTTCGGATTCTTGTTCATTGTGTTGTCCCTGACAAAACCCTTCAGTATCGTCGGATTCGGAGCACTTTTATTTCGGTGGGCCTTTGAGGTTTTCATCTCAAATTGAGGTAGGGGGTGTTATAATTTACTTTCTTGTTATATAGCATGCTATGGATGCTTATAAAACTTGTTTACATGCTAGGATATTAAATCTAGAACTTTTGATTATTTATTTTCTAGTATGAGATTTGATTTCTCCGGTTGCTCATAGTTTTGTTTAAACATGTGGCATGATGGAATATTACCCCTTGATATGTTGATTGACATATATTAAATCTAGATCATTTGGACAAGTAATGAAGATTTTATTTAATATTTATCTTGAATAAAATATTAAATCATGTGGCCTTAACTAGCTTGAAATTAATATGTGTTAACGTATTATATTAGGCCCTAGCATGCTCTTCAACATAGGTGAATTTGAGAGTAATCGGAGGTGTTTTAAAATCTAGAGAATATTTAATTAATTGATTAATTAATTTATTCTATGCGTACTATTCACTCCATTTGAATTCCGACTTGACATTCTTGATATGCTTGTCGTATAGTTTCATATATATTAAATCTAGAATATTTGATTAGGTTTTGAAACCTTTCAATTATTATTTTTCTAGTATTAAAGTTTAATACTCATAGTCGTACCTTGCATGAAATGTACTTATATCATGCTTTTAAATCAAGTCTTGACATATTGTATAACATATGCTAGTTGAGATCATTTAGATGAATTTCAAAACCTAGAGATTTTAATTAAATGAATTAATTAAAATCCATTCAATGGCTCATTGGTCTTGATTAAGTTTCCAACTTGGTAATCATGCCTTCCTTGACTAGTTCATTCACATGTATCAACTTGAGAATAATTGGATAAGTTTTGAAACTTATATTTAATTAATTCCTTTATATGGAACTTAATTTACATGGTAGTGTCTTGTGTGAAATAAACTTGTAACTTAATATTAGACTTGACCTTGACATGCCTTGTTTGTAGAACACTTGGACTTACCTTGAAATCTTGATAACTTGATCCCTTGAGTAGATTAAGTTCCCTTTTTATGCTTCCATCGATTTAATCATGACCCATTGTATCTTGACTTCATTAATGTGTTTAATGAACTAGCACAATTGTCTTGGAATGATTTAATTATTCATGTATTGTTTAGTAAATAATTAAATCATGTATCTTATACTTGTGGTATTTTTCCTTCAATGGATTCCATATGCTACATATATCTTTGTTCTAATCTATATAGATGCATACTCTGATTTCTTGACATTTCACATGCCATTATAGTTGATGAACTTAGGGCATGACTTGTGTGTTCCAAAATCTTGGTTGTGCATGAAACGTGGTTAATGCATTTCTTGTATTTTGATACAATCTTAGTTGCACAATTTGTTGATTTTGGGACTTGGGATATCAATCAAGAATTGACATGACTAGGACTTGGTTCTAGTATGGGGGAATGTCCTCCTACACTATAATGCACACTAGGGGAAAGGTACCCATGGGTTAGTAGCCCTAAAGTGATCTCAAGAGTACGGTTTTAATCCGGGTGATATCCAAGTTTTCCACATTGGTTGATTTCACTCTTTAAATTTCAAGTTGCTATTCCTTGAAGATCTAAAACTTGTCGTGTTATGTGAAATGCACCAATCTTGTTTACTTGCATAGATATTATGCCTTGCTCTTGATTTCAAGTATACTTCATGTCGTGTTAATTGGAATGTTCCAATTTCGTTTACTTGCATAGATATTATGCCTTGTTCTTGATTTCATGTATAACTCTTTTCGTGTTTCATGGAATGTTTCATCCTTGTTTCATTGCATAGATATTATGCCTTGTCCTTGATTTCGTGTATTACTCCTATCGTGTTAATTGGAATACTCCAATCATGTTAATTGCATTTATAATGTAATTCTTGTTAACTTATGTTCGAGCATGCTTCTTATCGTGTTAATTGGTATATCCCAATCATGAAAATTGCATTGAAAATGTGATCTTTGTGTTCTAGTATCTTCTTGCCGTGTTCATAGGATTATTCCAATCTTGTTCAATTACATTGATAATGTGATTCGTGTTAAATTGTAAACTTGTCGTGTTCTTTGGATTATCCCAACCTTGATTTGTTTCATATATGTATATATATCATGATTCTTGTTGCTTATACTCTAAGGTAGCTTAGGATGCTCCCTGAGTCTAACCTTTGACATAGACATTAGGTGGCATGATCCCTTTTGAACTATTCATGTCAGTCTAAAAATCTTTAAAGAAATCAAGTTGATGCATACTCCTTCTCTACGAGTAAACTTGTTTACTCACCCCGAAGTTATTGGGGGATTTGTTCAGGTACGAAGACTTGGTTTGTGATGCTTAGCATTCATTGGGATGCCTTGTATCTTCAAGTTTCCATTTCATGCAAGTGTTAGCATGAGATGTCATTTGGTAGCCTTAT
Source organism: Cornus florida (assembly GCF_030987335.1). Taxonomy (NCBI): domain Eukaryota; kingdom Viridiplantae; phylum Streptophyta; class Magnoliopsida; order Cornales; family Cornaceae; genus Cornus; species Cornus florida. The sequence continues at coordinate 19,561,961 of NW_026775576.1, forward strand.
GTATCAAACTTGTATTTTTGATTCCATTTATGTAATGTGTACATAAGTACACTCTTTTCATTGTATTCAACATGTATAATATGAGGCCAAGGGCCAAGCATGTTTATATTTGCACTTGCACTCATTTGGTGTCACATTTTGTTTTGAAATGTATTTTTATCAACCATGGAGGTTTGACATGTCAAATTTTGTAAATGGGATGTAATGAGGCTATAGGCCATTGTAGCATGTTTTAATATGTAAAGTACACTTGCGAGCATGCTTTTATAGCTTAAAATATTGTGTTTTGGACCAATTCCATGTTGGGGTTTAAGGCATGGGTGAAGCCTCAACAATTCTTGCTCATAACAGGAGTTTCAACACCATTTCAAGGAGTTTCGGTCGACCGAAACTCCAGTTCGGTCGACCAATGGCCTATTTCGGCCTACCGAATCAAGCAACCCTTGAAAATCACTGTTTAAAAAGTATTCTGTGAGTTTCGGTTGACCAAAACTCACACCACGTTTATTTCGGTCGACCGAAATAACCCTCATTTGCGCAGCTCTTCAGTTTTGCTTCAGCACTGAAGTTCCAACTTCAAATAGTCATATCTTCTTAATTTCTAACCAAATGGGGTGATTCTTGAGCCTACATTCATGAATTTTGAGTCATCTTTCCAATGGTACCTAGTCCATTCTCAGATCCAAATCATAGTGGGAGTTATTAATGTTTTAGTGGGACAGTGTTAGTTTTCGCTTAAACCGGGAAAGGGTGTTTCGTGGGATTCATGTCCAAAGTTTTTAGAACCTCTTGGAATGCTGTTAAATGATTAGTTTAGGTTGTGTAGACCTCATTTGACTTGTTTGGAGTCAAATTTCTCTTCTTAGTTGCAAATTGACCATTTTGCCCTTGATTAACGGGTTTTGCTCGTTCTTATTTATCCTGTCATTTCTTCTTCGATCGGACTCTGAATCATGCGATTCTTGAGTCCATCTTGATTAGTTTTTCGTTGTCTTTCCAGTGGTGTGCTCAGTGGCACTTGAACCCATACTTTCAAAAATGACTATTTTGCCCCTGGGGGCTTATTTGTCATATTTCCGATCTTTTACTTCCGCGTCAGTTTTATTTGAGTTTCGTGACCTCATGGAAGGTCATCTTAGGGTCTTAGAGGTGTGTTGTGCCTTGGGAGACCATTTTCTTGTTTCTTGTTTCCGCATCTGGATCCGTTACCGGGTCAATCTTCGGTTCATCATTGATCCACCGGGTTGAATCAAAACCCAGGTCGTTACAATTGACTTGATCCCTGTAAGGATACATAGGCACCTTGGAGCTTTGTTCCAAGTTCAGTCGTAAAAAATAAAAAATAAAAAAATAAAAAGAAGAAGAAGAAGAAGAAGAAAAAGAAAGAAAAGAAAAGAAAAGAAAAGAAAAGAAAAGAGACATATCAATTATTTGTGTGTTCAAGCAGAAGCTGTAATTCAGCACAGTCTTCAGAAGTTGTAATCTGACAAGTCTTCAGAGATTATTAGAATTGATGTCAAACCCTATAATATTGAGGGTATATATAGGCAACAAGATACTTCCAAGTTGTATTAGGACTTTTATAATTTAGTTCAAATAGGAAAGTAAAATTCCAATCCAAAGTTGGACAGAAAAGCAAAAGAGGAAATCTTACAATCCAAAGTTGGATAGGAAAGTGAAAAAAAAAAAAAAAAAAGGAAAGTTGGATACTTCAAGTCCCACTTGAAAAAGGAGACAAGTCCTGTCAAACTTGGGACTCGAAGTTGGGGCAATTTGTAGACACTAAAATTTAGTGGGCTTTGATTGTAACGAATGGAGCCATTAAATATGGGCCTAATGTTTAATTAAGTCATTTAATTGGCCCAGACTTGGTTCACTTAAATTGTTTAATTAGCTCAGCCCAGGTTGTTAAATAAAAAAATAATTATTCCTAATAAAATATATTTGGAATAATTATTTTTAAGGATAATTATCATAATGTAACCGGCCCGACCCAATTATGATTTTATCCTTATCAGGAGATGACAAGTGTCATCATCCTATTAATCCAAGAAGCCTATAAATAGAGACCTGAAGAAAGAACAAAGGAAAAAAAAATTCAGAAATCCAGAGACTCAGAAATCCAGAGGGTTCAGAAATTCAGACACAAATTCAGAGTTCAGAAATCTAAAGACTCAGAAATTCAGAGTTCAGAAATTCAGACATAGAAATTCAGACTCTGCCCAAAAGCAAAGCACACCAGGCACATCAAATTGTGCCGTTCTTTATCCAAAATCCACGGTGATTCAAGATCAAGCTCGTGCAGCCCTTGAATCCAACCAATCAAAAAGGAGATCGAATCAGACGATCTTTCTTTTTGTAAAAGATATTACAAAGGACTGTACTCAATTATTTTCAATTAATAAAATATTATATTATTTGCTCCATATTTTGTTTTTATTTACAGACTTACAAAATTTGTGTGTACATTAAGTCATAAATATGGAACACGGTCCATACCATTAGAAAGATGACTCAAAAGCATGCAATTTAGACTCAAGAAGGACCCCTTTGGGTTTGACATGAAGAAGTTATGAATACATGAACTTTGGTTAACAATGGGTCGGGATCGATCCCAAAATTCTTGAGATCAATCCCAACCCATTCATGGAATCAATCCTAAAATTCTTGAGATCGATCCTAACTGGTGACAAGTGCTGGAATTGATCCTAGAAAGCCAAAGTTCATTTTTCTGCTCAATTAAAGGTGGTTATCCTTCTTGAAACAATGTATGGTCATTTGGAACATATGAAACCTATCCCAACAACCATTTATATATAGTCACATTGATTGAATTATTTGTAATTAATAGATTTAATTTAATTATTTTATTTATTTAAGTTAATTAGATTGAACTTAAGGGAAGTTGGATCAATAGATGTGGTCTTGGGCTTGGATGAAGCCTTGTTGGGTTAATTAATAAAGGACCCATGGTTATGAAGATATTTAAATAATTATTTTTTTCATAATTATATATATAATTATGTATATAGTTATAATTAATTAATGATTATTATGGAAGGAAATATGTATATGTGTATATATATATGTATATATATATATGATATATATGTATATGTATATATATATTATATAATATATATGTATAATATAAATGTATATATATATTATTTAAGATTATTATTATGTATTTAAATTGGGCAGTCAGATTAGAAATAGGATTAGGGTATACATGTATCTATATATATACATAAGGTTATATTGTTAAAAAAAATTTCACGTTAGAAAAATAAGAGAGGCAGAGAGAGAAGAAGAAGGAAAGGCTGACAAAGAGGAGGCCGAATCAGAAAAAGAAGACGACGCCAGCGACAAGGAGGCTGTCGAAATTAGAAGAGACAACCAAGGCTTAAGACATTGGTTTCGTTTCAAAACCTTTAGGCGATTTCTTTTCTACTTTTCCTCTTAGGACCCATAAATCTTTCACCTTGGGTATCAAAACTTTAGGTTATAATTTGTTGTTTAAACCATTGTTAAATCAGAATTTTAAAAACATGAGAATTATTATTTTTTTTTAAAATTTTTAAAATTTAATTGTTATATATATATGTTGTATATATTTTTAAATCAACCTTTAAGCTTCAATTATCACCTAAGAAAGTTAATTAAGGCGCCTGGAATTTTTAGGAAATTTTCTAGATTTTTTGGATATTTTTAGAATTTTTTTTTTATAGAATTTTTGGCATTTTTTTTAATTTTTTATTTTCTGCAATTTTTGACAAAGTTCTAGCATGATTCTAATGACCGGCGAAGGCTGTTGGTGGCATGAGATCAGGTGCGACGTGGTACATGGAGATAAGGTGTGCGCGCATATTTGAGCCTTTGATGTGCATAATGAAACGGGCACCGATCTGGTGTTGGGGCGCACACAATAGCGCATGAGCTCACCCAATCTAAACACGCAAACACACTTGGAGACTTGGATCCGGTGCGTGGGCACGCGTGCTGATTCCTATTGGCTTGTTTCGACACTCGAAATTGAAACGGTCATAACTCAGTCATTTAAAATCCAAATGGGGTCATTCTTGAGCTCAAACTCAAGAATTGTTCGTCTTCTTTCCAATGGTATCAATTTTATTCTTAGATTCATATCATAATAGGAGATATTGAAGTTTTAATGAGACGGTGTCGGAAAATTATTTAAACCGAGATGGATTATTTATGGGAAACCATTTCTGTAAGGCCTAGAACCTTGTATTGTGATAATTGATGGGAAGGATTAATATTAATTAATACATTTTTAATTGATCTATTATATTATACTGTTTAATTTATTATGCAAGCCTAATTGAGGAATAAATGATGTTTGTTGAAATTTATGATCTATAAAACATATTTATCATTGTATTTGCATAATGTATTATGGCTATATATGGTAATGATGATTTAATACATTGACATGTAAAATATGGAAGTAACGTTTTATATATTTATATATATAAAGCATGTGTTATCTATTGTATGGATGTTGTATTCAATAAAAAAATGTTGAAGGTGGTTTATTCGGATACATGGATGAGTTGTCATGGTATAAATAGATTGTCATTTAATTGTGTGAACAAAATACATACATTAATAGCATGAAGAATTTGTTATTATATAGTATGGACAAAATCATATTGATTGAGGCATGGATGAGTTGCCAATGCATAGATAAATTATTATTTAAATTGTATGGACATAAACATAATTTTAGAGGCATGGTAGAGTTGCCAATGATAATTTAATTATAATTAGGAGAAATATATTCCATTATAAGAGTGATTGATTTATTATGGTTTATAAGACATTTTAATTAAATTGAGGTTTAGAAGATAAATTTCTAAAAGAGGGTATATATATTTATATTGTTATTTATGGTTTAGGAATTGGGGAATTTATTTATTTATTATGTTTGATGTTGTATATTGTAAGTAAGGATATAACTTTATTAGGATTGGTTTTGGTTAGAGATGATCTATTTATCGGTTTTCAAAGGCTTTGTAGAGGGAACTTGCTCGTGGGTTTTGACCCACTATTATTTTTATCTTTCAGGTTCTTAGAGGTTCAAGTCTCGAGGTTGAGGATTCGCAGCTTGGAGGCTTATCTATCATATACTCTTGTTTATTTCAAAGTAGGATATTAGTATGCCATTTGACTTTATGAATTTTTGGATAGTGGATTTTGGTTAAGGGGTCCTTAAGGTATGGGATTCCCGAGTTGTAACTTTTGGAAGATTATTAATTAATGAAATTATTATTTATTAGTTCTTCTTAAGCAATTTAATATATGTTAACAAATATATTAAAACATAATTTATCATCATGCCACAATTCAATTCTAAGCTATATACATCCTTGTAAATTAAATCTTATACAAAGAAATAAATATTATTAATTTTCTAGATTTGATACAAGGCATACAAACAAGTTGTATAATCATGGAAAATACACAATACAACACATACAAAATCCTAAAACACCCCCTACCTCAATTTGAGATGAAAATCTCAAAAGCCACCAAAATGAAACCGCTCCAAATTTGATGATACTTCGAGGTTTCATCAGGGACAACATGGTGAACAATAACCCCAAGGAAGCTCCATCAAAATCACAACTTGACTTCAAACCCGAACTCAAGAAATGACCAACACGAGATTCCAATTGGTGGAATCGAAGGCCTCGCTAAGGCGAACATAAAACACTAAGGCACTACGGCGTTTCACTAAGGAGAAGAAGCTCAAAAAAGGAGAGAGAATGTGGTAGCCATGGCTGCTATGGAATACGGACAAGGGGAGAGAGAGTGTGAAATCTGATTTTTTAATTAATGATCCCCTATTTATAGAAAAACTCAAAAAGTGCCCCGAACGGGCCCTGTCGGGTTCGAAAAAGTGGAATTCGAGCAGACGCACTCAAACAACAAAACTCTGTGAACGACAAAGAACCGAAATGAGAAAATATGAACAACAGAAGAAATGGTATCGAAAACTGAGTCCTGAGCAGAGAGATATGCCCCAAACAAGTTCGGCGGCAACTAGGGCCAGAAACTCTGAAACTGGAGAAAAACAACCAGAAGGAAATCCTAAGGGCCCGTTTACTAACTTTTTTACTTTCTTGCTTTTACTTTCTTCAAAAGTAAAATCATAATTTTACTTTTTTGAGAAGAAAGAAAAAGTAAAATGATGTTTAATAAGAAGATTTTGTTTTTAATATTTTGAAAATAAAAAACAGAAAGTTAGTTTAATAATTTTGATATTAATTTTGCTTTCCTGTTATCTCTCTTTCTCAACACTATCTACTCCGGCGAGCCATTATTCAATTGGGTCTCTTAACCCAGAAGTAAGGTGTAAATTGGTCTTTCAACTGGCCTCAGCTCCTCCAATATTCAATTGGGTCTCTTAACCCAGAAACAAAGTGTAAATTGGTCTTTCAACTAGCCTCTGCTCCTCCAATATTCAATTGGGTCTGGAGACCTCATGAGCACAATTAAATCTCTATGAACTCTCTCTTTCTCTCTCTCTAACACTGAATTTCGTAGAGTAAAATTGTAAAAAAATAGTTAGTGAACCAGAGATTCCCAAAGATTTACAAGCACTTTCTTGAATTCTGTTTAGAATTTTTTTTTTTTTTAAAAAAAAAAAAACTAAAAGAACTTGAACACTCTCAAGATTTTGCTGAGAAAACCATGTAATGAAGATAAATTTCAAACCAACAAGCAATTAATCACAAGATAGAGCTGCAAACACAAAAATCGACCCCTTGTAAAACTCAAAACAGAGAATTTAGAGAGAGACTACTGCTACACAGAATCTCTGATTTTTATACATTCAAAGAACCTTCAATTTCACATAACATAAACTCAGAGAGAGAGAGAAAAGGGGGATTTAGAGAGAGAAAGTACGAGTGAGTTTAGAGAGAGAAACTCGTCTCAGAGATCTCGTCCTTGTTCACTCTCGCCATGACACCAACGAACAGCAACAGAAGCAGAAACGAACACAGAGAAATCCACTTCTTAGAACCGCTATTGCCATTACACAGTCGCAGAGAACCCCCTCTCTTTCTCTCCTTAAACTATCCTCACTTTCTCTCTCTAAAATGGAACCAAATAATAGATAGAGAGAGAGAATTAATAAAAAAGTAGTAGAGCAGAAATGGAGTCAAAGGAGTAAAAGGAAATCTGTAGGGAGAAAAAGAGCCCGAACAAATCTGAGAGCTACAGTAGAAGGAAGTAATTTCTTACTACAGTACAGAAAATAGAGAAAGTGAAGATTTCTCATTTTCTCTTCCCTTTACAAAATTAGAAAGTACTTTCTTAAAGTGAAAAAGTAAAAATATTTTACTAAACATGATTTTCACTTTTCATTCCTATTTTAGGAATTGACAGTAGAAATCAGGAACTAATTCCTGTTAGTAAACAGGCCCCAAGAGTACACGACTCAACGAAAAGTGAAAATGAATCCCACAAGAGGATCCAGGCTCAAAACAAGGCATTTAGCAATAACTTTCATTAATTGCACAATGGTCCCTCCAAAAAGTAAAAACTGCACAACTGGCCCAAAATGAAAATATCTCTTAAAAATATTTTCTTAGAAACCCTTAAAATAAAATATCTTCAAAAGAAATTTACGAAAAATATCCCAAGAAAAGATAATGTTTCTGAAGAACTGTGCATCCATGCCCCTATGGACACCGGGAGCAACCAGAATACTTTTTTGCAAAAGTAAAGATACGTATTTCGTGGAAACCACTTAGAATAAAGATACATGAAGTCAAAAACCAACTCCGAACACAAAAGGTGTGGTTATGCCAATAAAGTAACAAACGGGGAAAAGACAAAATAGGGAAAAGGACGAAAAGTGAATAGTGTCCGAAAAATGAAAATGTGGAAATGACGCAGTCCTCAAAGGAAGTTGTCAATACAAGGAAAAAAGTCTCGAAAATCATTCCAGAGCACTCGAGATGATACTAAGTGATGAGAAACTGAACTCAGAAAAGGAAAGATCAACGGAAAAAAAATATTCGTGAAAATCTGAGACAAAAGAAAGGAAGAAAAATGACCAGGTTATTACAACCTACCCTCCTTAAAAGGATTTCATCCCTGAAATCAGGAATAGACAAAAGAGAACTGAACAAGATCAAAGCAAGATCAAACCAAAGGACATACCATAAGGTGCGAAAAGACAACTTTAAAAGCCCGAAGGTCTTCCGAAGGAACGCAAAAACCAAGAACTGAGTGACTCTCCTTAAACGAATGTCAATCACCGAGAGAATCCCAAAACAATGACAAGTAAAATCAAGATTGATGGCAAAGAATGACATGGCAGTAAGAACAATGACCATTACCCGTCCACACTTACTCGTCAGTAAGGTAGTATGACGGTATAAGGCACTAGTTCATAACATGCCCTCAACAGATTAACCAGAAAGAAACTTTTCGATACAAATGACATCAATATCGAAAATGATCATTACCAAAAGCACTACGGGAACCAAGCATCTACGAGAGTTGGGGTAGCTAATCCCAAAACTCTAACAACAGTGTCATTGGCACCGTTATGCTTAAGGCCTTAGATCACTGACGCTAGCATACTAACGACCCCCACATCTAAAAATGCAACAACAATAACACCAGTCCCGAATCCACAGCCTGACAAGTCTGTGCCCTCAAGCCAATGGATCGGACCCACAAAATCGAAAACCTAAGCACAGATTTGAAGTAAACCTACCGTAAGGCTACATACAGAAGACAAAACGCTGGGTCAAAATCCCTATAGTGGACAACTAAAATCCTCAAAACACAAGTCTACTACGTAGCTCACACATCTCAATCCCGACAACCAAGGTCACAAAACGCCACATAAGTGTAAGAATGATGAAACAGTATAAACCAAATACTCACATAGTATATGCTCGCAAAAATTAAATGACATAAATCAAAGAATACCTTAGTACTAGGCACATAGTACACATAAGGTAAACCAAATAAACCACCTACGGCACAAACATGATAAACAGATACTGTATAAGCAAACGTATCATATACATTCTCATACAACTACCACATAATCACATATCCTAAACATGTTTCTAAGGCATGCCCAAAAACAATGGGGCTTATAAACATGTAAAAGTGATCATACAAATGGTAAGTTCACAAAATCAATAGAAATGAATGGAATGCCTCTTAAAAGACACCACGCAGTAAATGTATAACCGAACATGGATGAGTCCAATCTCTCATTACAAGGAAAGGAACCATCCCCCAAACCAAGATGCCAACGAGTTCGGTGGGAACTCTACAGGATTCTACCAGAACCCTGACACAATGCCCCAAGTCTCCAAAGACAAGGGAGAGTAATTAATTGTACCAGCGCAATTAATTACGCGAAACCACTCACATCCCAACCGTAGCTCATAAGAGCTGTCCAAGGCAACACAAGAAGATCCTAGGTCAACACACCTATCAAAATCCCGAAACCGTTGCCCTAAGAAGGCAAGACATGAGAACCTTGCCCTAAGGCTCACAAGGTAACTCTTGACTCCTCAAAGAAGGATTCAAGTTAGTCTTGACTCATCGTCACATGATGTTAGAAACAAAGACCTCAATGACATTATGACGTCAAGAACACTACGAAGTCCTAAAAGATGACATTGACTCCTCTAACACCACCATGACTACATCACAAAAGACAAAGGAAATGAGACAGAACGGTGCCTCTGTGGCCTACGTCTCATCTCGCCAGACGGATACTACAACCCTACGCTCACCTGAGCCCTAACGAGAAAACTCTTCGCGAGTCAAGACTATGACGCTATGTGCATGAAAAGGAAACAAGATCAATAATAACACGAGTTATTATGATCGAATGCAACTCACACTATGAATGTATGAAACAAATAGCATGTCAATGTATGCATCATATAGTTATGCTGAAACAGTCAAAGAAAGTTGTTTAAAAAGTTAAGCACTCAAGCAAATAAGCATACATGTCAAACAAGAATGCTTTTAAATACTTAAGCATATAAGCACAGAGACATGTTATAATACCGAACGTGTTATCAAGAAACATGTAAACATATTACAACACAAAAACATGTTACCAAAGGCATGTGAAAATATCAAACTAGATCAACAAAAGCATGACATGCACCCAAAACTCGTCATCCAAGGTATTCAAACCTAGGAGCTCTGATACCACCTGTGACGGCCCTGGTTTTTAGACCAGTGCGTCCTGTGATAAACCGAACGTAGATCTAATAAAGAATCCAGAATGCAGAAGAAAAAGATGAAACAACGGTCTATAGAGATACAACACATCTTTAAGACACCAATGTGACCCTCGATGAGGTCACGGAACCCAAAGAAAATAAATGCGGAAGCGGCATTTCAAAAAGGGACAAAAATGAACCTAGGAGAAAAATAGTCATTTCTAACATAAAAGTGGGTGCTACCAAGCACATCATTGGAAAGACAATGAAAAATTAATAAACTTAGACTTAAGAATCACTTGATTCGGAGTTCGAACGAAGAAGATATGGCTAACGGAAGAGAAAAGGGCAAAACGGTCAAAATGAGCCAACCCAAGAACATCTAACCGGATACAAGGGTTTCCTAACCGGTTAGAAGGCAAAATAGAATGACCACAACACTGCCCCAAGTCATCTAACTAGTTACGAGAAGTTTACTATTCGCACACTTGTACTAAAAATCAGCAAAAACCTGGCAGTAGGGGCGGTAAAAAGTGGGTTTTTGAGGGCCAAGATGACATTTTTTGGAAAAACACAAAGAAGAAACCCCCCTCAAAATTGAGTTTTCTACTTGATAAGTTAGAAGAAAATGAAAAAAAACTCGCTGTAAAATGCCGAAAATGTCCCTCCATGAAATCAGGTCATGAGGGTCAAAAAGCTGCTAAAATGTAAAACTGAAAGCTAAACTTTACAAAGGATTTCCGGTACCAAGTTGAAATTTTCTGGAAAAATATGAAGAAACTCCCCCCTAAAATCATGTTTTCTAAGTGACCATGTTAAGACCAGAATTTATTTCCCAAAAGAAAACCCCAAAATGTCCCTAGACTAGATTATGCAATAAAAATGTAAAATGAGTCCATATGAGGCTCATTTCACCAAAGAAGAAGTCTTTCATGAAAATGATCATGCACACAAACGTAACTTATCTAATAGGATGTGCTACAATGGTCCATGGCTTAAGAATATCGCCGATGCAAAATACGACCCCCCGACGGCCAAAATGACAAAAATAAAGTTTGGAATGAAAACTTGGAACTCAAAATTATGAAATGGTTTCAAAACACCGTTTGGCCCTTGGCTACACTTCATACATGATTAATGAATACTAATGGATGAATTTCATACATAATGCATGCTCCGGTGCAAAATAGCATACTAAAACGCATGATTTTTCATATATTCTCATTAAAGGCAAGATTTAACATCCATGACATATATGTAATTCGAAAAGAAGTTTGGCCCTTGGCCTCATATCATATACATAAAATAAGAATCAAAAAGTGTGCTTAGGCACACATTACAAGTTTAGAATTAAATATACACAATTGACAAATAAAGCTACAAATGGCATTTCTAGTCAACCTTTACAAGAATGGAAACCTTCAAGTCTACAAATCATCCAAGCAAAACGAGAATCTCAACCTTGATTCCTGTACCAGAAAAATATCCCCAGTAATTTCGGGGTGAGTAACATAAAGCTACTCGTAGGAAATGAGCATACATCGACCTAACATTTTACAATTTTATCACCTTAAGGTGAAACATGCTAAAAGGGCTCATGCCACCTAACGTCTATGTCAAGATGAGACTCAGGGAGCATCCTAAGCTACCCTAGATCATTTTTAGCATAAATCACATCATTCATGCAATTCAAACCACATAGAAACATGCTATACAAAGCAACAAGATATAGATTCTCAAAGTTATCAACTTGAAATCTAAAGGTGCGAAAACAACTAAATATAGTAATTTAGTATAATTAGAATTTCTAATACCACACATCAAAACATAGATTCTCTAAGTTATCAACTTGAAATCTAAAAGTGCGAAAACAACGAAATATAACAATTTAGTGTAATTAGAATTTCTAATACCACACATCAAAACATAGATTCTCTAAGTTATCAACTTGAAATCTAAAAGTGCGAAAACAACTAAATATAGCAATTTAGTATAATTAGAATTTCTAATACCACACATCAAAACATAGATTCTCTAAGTTATCAATTAGAAATCTAAAAGTGCGAAATCAAATAGTGGAAGACTTGGGCATCAAATCTCAGAGTACCAAGACCTAAATGGTTATTCCAGGCACTAACTCGTTGGGAAGACCACCCCGTGCGCACAAATGACTTAGAGGACTCTTATCCCTATACTAGAGCCAAACCCTAGCCATCTCAACCTAACAATGTCCCAGGTGACTCCAAAATAAATAAGTTAACAACTCATATACGTATTAAATAGTACACGAAACTATCTTCATGCACAAGTAGGTTGAAACCACACAATACATGCTCTAAATCCACAACTACTATAGGATGACAATGTCAAATCTTCAGATTGTGATTTATTACACGCTATAATAACATCACATGTCGAATCGTCAGTGTGCGATTCGTTACACGCTATAATAATATCAATATTGAAAACATAAACTCATAAATCTGTTACAAATCTAAAATCATGCTTCAAACATAATACCAATGTCGAACACATGGTTTAATTAGTTATGCAGTAGGAACAGAAATTAATTAAATGAAACAATTAATTTCCTTAAGTTTCTAATCTCAATCAAATGGTCCCTAATTAATACATGTTAAACAACATAGCATGGTCATTACATATACCAAATCAAAAACTTAATTAGGTCATTTGAACAAAAAAAAATGAAATTTAATTAAATCATGATAATCAAATCCCTAAATTCGAAAACAACATCAAATGGGCCCCAAATTAACATATGCAAGTATGCAAGTCATAGTCATCACCAATATCAAGTTAAAAATTAATTAAGCCAATAGAACCTTTAAAATAGATTTTAATTAATCCTTTTAATTAAAATCTCTAGATTTTCATACTTATCCAAATGCTCTTAAATTAAAGTATGTTAAAGAACATGCCAAGACTTAATTTAAAAGCATATCACAAGTTAATTTCATGCAAGGTTCATCCATGAGAATTAAACTTTCACAAAAGATAATTGTTAAATAAAAAGTGCAATTCTTATTCAAATAATTCCAATTTAATATATGTTAACAAACATATCGAAGCATAATTTATCATCATGCCACAATTCAATTCTAAGCTATATGCATCCTTATAAATTAAATCTTATACAAAGAAATAAATATGACTAATGTTTTAGATTTGATACAAGGCATGCAAACAATTTGTATAATAATGGAAAACACTCAATGCAACACATACAAAATCCTAAAACACCCCCTACCTCAATTTGAGTTGAAAATCTCAAAAGCCACCAAAATGAAACCGCTCCGAATTTGACGATACTTCGAGGTTTCACAAGGACAACACAGTGAACATGAACCCCAAGGAAGCCCCATCAAAATCACAACTTGAATTCAAACCCGAACTCAAAAAATGACCAAAACGAGATTCCAATCGGTGGAATCGAAGGCCTCGCCAAGGCGAACATAAAACACTAAGGCATTACGACGTTTCACTAAGGAGAAGAAGCTCAAAAGAAGAGAGAGAAGGTGGAAGCCATGGAATCCAGCCAAGAGAGGGGAGAGAGAGAGAGTGATATCTGATTTTTCAATTAAAGACCCTTATTTATAGAAAAACTCAAAAAGTGCCCTGAACGGGTCCCGTCGGGTCCAGAAAAGTGGAATTTGAGCAGACGTGCTCAAACAACAAAAATCCGTGAACAAAAAAGAACCAAAATAAGAAAATATGAATAACGGAAGAAACGGTATTGAAAACTGAGTTTCGAGCGGAGATATATGCTCCAAACAAGTTTGGCGGTAACTGGGGCCAAAAACCTTAAAACTGGACAATAACAACCAGAAGGAAATCCTAAGAGTACACGACTCGACAAAAAGTGAAAATGAATCCCATACGAGGATCCAGGCTCAAAACAAAGCATTTAGTAATAACTTTCATTAATTACACAATGGCCCCTTTAAAAAGTGAAAACTGCACAACTGGCCCAAAATGAAATTATCTCCCAAAAATATTTTCTTAGAAACCCCTGAAATAAAATATCTTCAAAAGATATTTACGAAAAACGCCCCAAGAAAAGAGAATGTTTCTGAAGAACTGTGCATCCATGCCCCTATGGACACTAGGAGCAACCAGAGTACTTTTCTGCAAAAGTAAAGATAAGTATTTTGTGGAAACCACTTAGAATGAAGATACGTGAAGTCAAAAACCAACTTTGAACACAAAAGGTGTGGTTATGCCAACAAAGTGACAAAAAGGGAAAAGACAAAATAGGAAAAAGGACGAAAAGTGAATAGTATTTGAAAAATGAAAATGTGGAAATGATGCGGTCCTCAAAGGAAGTTGTCAATACAAGGAAAAGAGTCTCGAAAATCATTCCAGAGCACTTGAGACAACACTAAGTGATGAGAAACTAAACTCAGAAAAGGAAAGATCAATGGAAAAAAAATATCCGTGAAAATCTAAGACAAAGGAAAGGAAGGAAAATGACCGGGCTGTTACACTCCCCAAAGTGGTTTTCAAGGCAAGTATGTTCTGCCCCCAATGCAACGCCAAGGTTCCCAAGGTTATAGATCATCTTACCAAGCACCATATGGAAACCAATTTTCAAACTCTCATTTTTTAAATCAATCTTCATATTCTCAAGGAAATTTTTAGGAGTCTCGCATTTGAAGAAAAAGTTTTGACCATTTTGGTACTTTGAAGGCAAATACCCAATTACTTCATTCTCATTCCCAATCGATTGCAAATCTAGAAACCCAAGTCGGGCAAATAGCAAGTACATTGAATGCTAGGGAAAAAGGGAAAATGCCTTTGAATCCACTACCCAAGAAATAATTTGTTATGGAGACTAATTCCTCTTTGGAAGGTCACACACTTGAACATGTGAATGTGGTGACCATTTTGAGGAGTAGAAGAATTGTTAACAATCAAGTTGGTGTTTCCAATGAAGAGAGTGAACCGGTGCAACCAAAAGTTGACACTTGTCCTGCCTTATATCCTAATCTTCCTTCATTGTATGTGAAAAATCCTAGTGTTGAAAATGTTTCCAAAAAAGATTTTAAAAAAGTTTTTGAGCCTAAGGCTACATTTTTGGATGTCTTAAAAGGATCCAATTATCTTGAAAAGCAACAAAGCAAAGCCAATGAGATCATTGAAGTGTTAGGCAAATGAAGATTAATCTTCCTCTCTTGGATGTAATTCAACAAATTCCGGCCTATGCTAAATTTTTAAAAGATCTTTACACCCTTAAGAGGAAGAACAAAAGCCAAGCACCGAGAAATGTTGTCTTGACCGAGCAAGTAAGCTCCATTTTGTAACATAACACACTCCCAAAGTTTAAAAACCCTAGTTTACCTACTACTTCTTACATCATTGGTGATCATGTCATTAACCGGGCTCTTCTTGATTTAGGAGCAAGTGTGAACCTTCTTCTATATTTAGTTTATATTCAATTGGGATTAGGTAACTTAAAATCGATGTCGGTAGTTTTGCATTTAGCCGACCAATCCATGAAAAAGCCCCGGGTATTATTGAGGATGTATTAATGAAAATTGATAAGTTCTTCTCCCCAGTTGATGTCATTGTCATTGATACGGAACCGATCCCAAATCCCAAGAGCCAAATTCCTGTTATCCTTGGCCGTCCCTTCTTGGCAACCGTTAATGCCAGTATAAATTGTAAGATGGGGATAATGAAAATTTCATTTGGTCATATGAAGGTGAAGTTGAACATTTTCAATCCAACTCCCAATTCTATGGACAAGTATGAAGAAGTATGTGTTGTTGAAAAATGTGTTGAAAGTGAATTTGAAAAAAATAAATTACTTGATGTTGAAAATTCCATTGGTTTGTTTTCTATAAAGATTTCAAAGAAAAATGTTTTCAAACCAAGTGTTGAAAGGGCATGGAAGCCCAAGAATTGCATTAACAACGGAACATCAATCTCATTTGAATCAAATCCAACAAGTTCCTTAGGGAATAATTTGTTGGGTGGGGTTCAAAATTCCATTCACCCCGCCAAGAAGGGGATGCATTCTAAGATTTTTGATCCGGGCTAAAAGAGCTCAACGTTTTGCTAGAGATGTTAAAGACTAGTGTGTTTCTTAGGGTTTGCCAACCCTATTCCTCCCTCATAGATATGTGTTGAGTTAAAAAATCCAGCTTCCGGGCAATTTCTTACATTTTTTGCACTTCCAGTGAAGTCTTGATCGATCGAAACTCAGTTTGATGATCGAAACTCCACTTCGATCGATCAAACCCACTGGATTGAGGACTTTTCATATTTCATTTCGATCGATCAAAGTCCACTCCAATTGATCGAAATCTATTTTGGATCGATCGAAGTTAAGTGTTTAATCGATTGAATTCCTTCAATCGATCGAAAATGTGTCATTTAAATTTTCAAAAAATGCTTTGGCCATTCATCTTCTAACCCTAATTTTTTTTTTCTTTTTCTTTTACTTTCCTTCTTCTCTCTCTTCCTCCATATCTATTCATCTTCTCCCTCTCGGCTAAACCATTTCTCTCTCCCCAATTTTCCATTTCCCCTTCCCATCTCTTAATCACTCCCTCACTCACTCTCTATCTCCACCTAACCATCTCCATCTCTCTCATTGCTGGCAAACCCAACTTTGCCGCTACCACCATTGAATCCGGCGGAAGGATTTTTGGCCCAAAGGCCAAATTCCATCATCTAATCTCTCTTTTCTCTTTTGGGTAGCATCAAATACATCGTCTCTGGCCAATTTAGGCCAAGGAGACCTTGGTTTCAAGCTCCAGTGAGCCTCTGAACTTTCCAGCAAAGTTTCAGTGAAGTTCTGGTCACCTCCTTAATGAACGCTGAAAAGAGCGCATTTAAACCCCTTAAGCTCGAGTATTCTAGGACCTTTATCTATCTTACTTTCCTATTTTAGACTAATTTCATATTATTGCCCTTTTCAGGTGGTTATCCTCAAAATAAGTCAATTCAGCCAAATTAGAGCATAAAAGAAGCAATCTCAAACTGAATGGAAGAATAAAGCAAAGTGGAAGCAAAGTGGTAGAAATCAGCAAACTTTGATTAATCAGGAAAATTTTTGATCGATCTCACTTCACCAAGATGGATCAGACCCCTTGTCCTTATCCTCAAAGAAATTCCATCTTCAATCGATCCAACTTTCTTCAGATCGATCAAACTTCCTTAATCTTATCCTCACCTACCACTTTTGTTTTTTTTTTTTTTTCCAAAATATCCCAAAATATCTCAGAGATTTGTCGTATTCCAAAAAGGCGCTGCCAAGGATTGATCGATCTGGCCTTAATTCGATGGATCTGGCCACAGTTCGATCGATCTCATCTGAATTTGATTGATCGAACCTCCTCAAGTCCGAAATAAAACAGAGTCCAGCTCATTAAAAGATGGCTCGTGGTGTAATCATTGAAGGGACCCTAGTGCACGAGACCTGACCTTTGGGTGTGACACTTGAGCTACCTATATAAGGATTTTGAGCCATTTTTACATCATATCTTATAGAACTTAAATAACTTAGATATCACATATCTTGGAGAGGAGGCTAGAGCTTAGAGAGACATACACTATTTTGGGAGTTCTTCCATTCTTCTAGGGTTTCCATCAAGAAGAAGAGCATTTCTACCATGGAGATGGCCCTTGAGGGTTGGATGACTACATCAATGAGTGGCTAAACATCTTCTTGGGGCTAGAGTTAGCCCTAATCATGCCTTCTAGACCTTACTGCTTTGTATTTTGAGGGGATTTGTGTTGTAATCTTGTCTTGACACTTGATTTATATATAAATCTTGTTCTTACAATGATTTATATTGATAAATACTTCCAATTGATCATTTCATTCTATCCATATGTCTATGTATGCTAGAGTAGATGTTCATATGTTTATTTCTTGGTTTTGTGATATTGATGCATGTCTATGTGTAGTGATGTTATGAATCTAGAGATTGTCAAGGTATAGTGCTTAAATAGTATACTCTTGTGGTTTGTTTGATGGTTCATACTTATTTCTTGATGGATTATGCCTCTACCTTAGTTTAATTAGTTTAATTTTCATGTCCTTAGCTTAGAAGTAGTGTACTTACTTTACTTTCTTAGATGTGAGGACAATCCATGCTTGTTGTTTGATGTTCTATACTTATGAATGTAAGTAGTACAATTCTCTATCTTATTAGTGTGTTGATTGTGAGCTTAAAGGAAGGAATAATGGCTTAGTTTGATATATTGTGCTATTCACTAGGTTTTCTAGACATTATATGCTTAATTAGTCAATCCATGCTTGTTGATTCAATCAATCACACCTCTATGTATTGCAACACATGTTTCCCCTCATTCATAATACATTGAGTGTCTATAATGGTGATGTTTAGTGGTGACCTCTCGATCCTAAGACCTCTCTCTCTTGTTCTCTACCTTTTATTTACTTCAATTGTTTAGTATTGAATTTATTTACATTGTAGTTTAATTAACCAATCAAAACACCTTTTGATCACTCGATCTACTAATCCGACCTTGTTTCCATATTAACATAGCCCCTAATCTTATGGGACGATCCCTACTCACCCTAGCTATATTAGTACTTAGAGGTAGTAATGGCATTTTATAAATTTAAACTTGGCCACACTTTTATTGCAACTTTGGTGCACATGCGACGACACCCACCAAGTTTTGGCGCCGTTGTCGGGGATTGATTTGGCAACGCCGTGTTTTGGAAACAATTAGGAATTAGTACTCTTTTGATCATGCTTTTACTTTATTTTCTTTTTAGTTACTTATTGTGTTTGTTCTTGATTGGCGAGGTGAATTGAGTAAAGGAAATCAAGCAAAGGAGAATTGCAAAGCAAAGGAGTTAAGCTAAGCATAAAATGGGCTAAAATCTAGAAATTGCAAAGCTAAGCGGGAAATTGAAAAATGAATTGAAGTTGCTTAAGGACCCTTTGTGAGATCTTTCTAACTCAATCTCTAGTTAAATCATCGGCCCGCGTGGTGGCAAGTTCTTAAATTCTTAGATAAATTGTGAGCCCGAGTGGAGGCAATTTATTTTTCTTTGCATATTGTTCAAGCATGGGAGTATGGGATCATTATATGTGGAGATTTGTTGATTGATTTGTTGTGGGGGCAAAGCGATTGCTATTTGATTATTATTTGTTTTGTTAGTGCATACATGGTCGTAGGTCATTAAATCTTACCCTTGTCCCACTCGATTTCTATCTTGAATCGGTTGTTCGTAATCCTAGGGGAAGAGGTAGTTCTCATCACTTCATTTCATCAATGGAGGAGTAACATGACGACCATGTGGAGGACCTTGGTCACATTGACTAACAAGGCATCCTTCACCCTAATATGCATCATAACAACATCTAAGTACCATAGGCATGCCTAGACCATTCATTCCACCACAACAACAAGGCCAAATTCCATTGGGAATGCCTCGGCTAATTTTTGCTCCACAACCTCCCATGGTTCAAGTTAATCACGGTGTTCGTTTAGCACCACCGGTTGGGAATCCTCCCATTGCTTTACGTGATCATTATGTTCCAAATGAATACAATGCACCGACATGCATTCAATTGCCCCCATTTAGAGTATATCACTATGAGATTAAATCGTAAACCATTTAAATGCTTCCTAACTATCATAGACTTCCAAGTGAAAAACTGTACAAGCATTTGGATGAGTTTCTTGAAGTGTGTTCCATCGTGAAATACACGGACATGCCAGAAGAAGTGTTAAGACTCAAAATTTTTCCTTTTACCCTCAAGGACAAAGCAAAATATTGATTCAACAATCTTAGGCCTTTTTCGATAACTTTTTGGGTAGAAATGCAATAAGAGTTCTTGAAGAAGTATTACTCGGTATCTTGGTATCAAAGACCAATGCTATGAGAACTTCCATTCGTGAATTTTCTCAAGGGGAAGGGGAACTGTTTCATGAGGAATAGGAAAGATTTAATGATTTGCTTAGGAAATGTCCACATCACGACATTTTTAAATGGCAATTAGTCCGATACTTCTTCGAAAGTTTGCCGGATAATAAAAAAGGAATGGTAGATGCATCTGTGGGTGGTTCTTACCTTGATAAACATGATAATGATGTTTAACAATTGTATAAAAGTATGAGTGAAAATTCCATGCATAGATCTTTGTCCTCTAAAAATTATAGAATTTTAGGTGGAAGGAAGAATGTCGGCCTATATCAAGTTGACAATTCAAATGACATAGCCGCCGAGGTGAAATCTTTAACTCAGGTTTGATCAATTTTTGGTCAACCACAATTCGGCAAATCAAGTGCTTTCTTCCCCTAATCATGTTCATCATCATGCATCTAATGAATCTTATATGACTTATTCTAGTGTCTTACATACTACTTCCAATTGTCCCTATGGACATGCGCAAAATGAACAAGTTAATGCTGCATTTGTCAACCAAGGGAATAATCCCTATGGCTCACATTACAATCTTGGATGGAGGAACCATCCAAACTTCTCTTGGAAAAGCCAAGGGGAAGGCTCAAACCCTCCCCAAGGTGGTTTTCAAGGAAAGTATGTTCTGCCTCCAATGCAAAGCTAAGGTTCCCGAGGTTATAGATCTTCATTTCAATTATCACATGGAAACTAATTTTCTAATTCTCTTTTTCTTAATCAATCATCTTATTCCCAAGGAAATTCTAGGAGTCCTGCTTTTGAGGAGAAAGTGTTGATCACTTTGGGTACTTTGGAGGCAAACACTCAATTGCTTCATTCCCACTCTCAATCCATTGCTAGTTAGAAACCCAAGTCAGGCAAATAGCTAGTACCTTGAATGCTAGAGAGAAAGGGAAGACGCCTTTAAATGCCCCACCAAAGCAATAATTCGTTGTAGAAACCAATGAAGGTCACACAATTGAACATGTTAATGCGGTGACGACCTTAAGAAGTGGAAAAATTGTGGACAATCAAATTGGTGTTTCCAATGAAGAGAGTGAACCGGTGCAATCAAAAGTTGACACCCGTCCTGTTTCACATTCTATTCCTCCTTCATTGCATGGGCATGATCATCTTTGTGAGAAAATGTTGAAAAATGATTTGAACAATGGTCTGAAGAATACTTGTGTTGAAGATGTTGTGACAAAAGATTTTGAAAACGACTTTGAGCCAAAGGCTCCATTTCCGGATGCCTTGAAAGGGTCCACTTCTCTTGAAAAGCAAAAGACCAAAGTGAAAGAAATAATTGAAGTGTTTAGGCAAGTGAAGATCAATCTTTCACTTTTGGATGCAATTAAGCAAATTCTGGCTTATGCCAAGTTCTTAAAAGACCTTTGCACCCAAAAAAGGAAGAACAAAAGCCAAACACCAAAAAAAGTGGTCTTGACTGAGCAAGTAAGCTCCATCTTGCAGCACAACACTCTCCCAAAGTTTAAGGACCCCGATTCACTTACTACTTCTTGCATCATTGGTGACTATGTCATTAATCGGGCTCTTTTAGACTTAGGAGCAAGTGTTAACCTTCTTCCATACTTGGTATATGTTAAATTGGACTTAAGAGACTTAAAACTGACGTCGGTAGTTTTGCAACTTGCTGACCGATCCATCAAAAAGCCCTGGGGTATTATTAAGGATGTTTTGATTAAGATTGATAAGTTCTTCTTCCCCATTGATTTCGTTGTCATTGACACGGAACCGGTCCCAAATCCCAAAAGCCAAATACCCATTATCCTTGGCCATCCTTTCTTGGCAACCGCAAATGCCAACATCAATTGTTGGACTGGGATAATGAAAATATCATTTGGGCATATGAAAATGAAGTTGAACATTTTAATCTAACCCCAAATTCAATAGACAAGCATGAAGAGGTATGTGTTGTGGAAAAGTGTCTTGACAAAGAAACTGAAGAATTAGAGTCTTTGCATGGAAGTAAAATTTTGAATAGTTTGCCTTCAAAAAGAATTTCTGAAAGCATTATTTCAAAAGCTAGTGTTGAAAGGGCATGGAAGCCTAAGAATAGTATGGACAAAGGACCGTCAATCTCCTTTGATTCAAATCCTACAAGTTCCTTAGGGAATAATTTGTTGGGTGGGATTCAAAGTGCCATTCACCCCGTCAAGGAGGGGATGCATCATAAGATTTTTGATCCGGGCTAAAAGAGCCCAACGTCTTGCTAGAGACGTTAAACACTAGTGCTTCGTAAGGTTTACAACCCTATTCCTCCCTCATTTTTATTTTACCTTTCATTTATTGTAATGTCTAGATATATTCTGGGTTCATACACATTGCTAGGGACTTTGGTTGAGAATGCATGCACTTTCACTTTCAAATTAAGCATTTTGTGCCTGTTCGATCGATCTTGAAAGAGGTTCAATCGATCAAACTGCCAACCCTGCATTCAATCATCTCTCTGTCTTATCGAGCGTAATTTTCCTGCATATTTCAGCTCTCTATGTATCGTGCGAACTTTATTTCCGATCGATTTGAGTGTTCCAAGATCGATTGAGATTTTCCTCGATCGATCTTCATTTTATACTTAGAAAATTTTTTGAACCCATGAAAAATCACCTCTCTGTGCATCGATCGAACTTGTCTGCAGGTTTTCACTTGTTGGATCGATCGAACTTTAATCGATCTATATTCGATCGATCTCATTGCTTCCTGTTAACTTTGACTTCGTTTTGAATTTTATTTTTAATTTAATTTAATTATTTTTATAATATATATATATATATATATATATATATATATATATATTCAAAAATCCAAAAATATTTTATTTTTATTTTTATTTTTATTTTCCAAAAATCCAAAAACATTTTGTTTTAATTTCCAAAAACTCCAAAAATATTTTTAATTTTAAAATTTGTTTCATTTTAAAAAATTTAAAAAATTTTCAAAAAAATACTTGTCGTTTTGCGAGGTTAGATCAATCTGAGTCCCTTTCAGATAGATCTTTGTTCGATCGATCTGATTTCTTAGTGATCAATCGAACATGCCAGAAATAATTTTAAAAAATAGAAGTCAAAGGTCATTTGGATTGATTTCAAGATTGATCTCAGACCTTAGCTTCTTCCACTGCTGTCCATCATCTCTCCCACCTCCGGCGACCATCCCAAGTCTTCGAACTCCGTCTCTCGCCCCCGATTTCATTTCATCTCTTCATCTCCACTTCTTTCATTCGGTTTGGTAAGTTCTAAGTTTTATTTTCAACTTTAAGCTTCAATCTTGATTCTTCTGTGTTTTCCATGTTAGATCTGAGTTTCCATGTTTGATTTCTACCTATTTTTGAAGTCTCAAAGCATGTGATATATATTTATATATATATTTGTATATATTTGATTCTGATTTTGTTTTCAGGGGTCACATGCTAAGATAAGTGACGAAAGTTGACTTGTTGAAGTGTAGAGGGACCCACGAGCTTGCTTGGGTGCCCCCCATGTCGTCCACGTCATAGATGTGTGACTTTTCATATTTTTTGCAGAGTTTGATCGATTACGTTTTTCTCTGATCGATCAGAGAAAGATCGATCTCACTCAATTCCTGATCGATACAACTTAGATCAATCTCATCTTTTCATGATTGATTGAACATCACAAATTTGCATATCCACTTCACATTCTATCTTTTGTGTTCCATGCTATCTTATATTTGCCCAATGCCTGTGTTTTCCACATTGAGTGCATTTTATTTTGTCATATTTAGCATGTTTCACTTATTAATTGTCTATACCTGGCTGCATTTCAACTTGCATAGATTTATGTTAATTATTCTGAGTTGTCTATCTTACCTAACAAACATGTTTCTATTTGTGTGCTTTCAATTCTATATTTCATATATTATTCCTGTTACTGACTCCAGTTGCATGTGTTTTCCTTCTTTTGCAGACCATGGCCCGAGTCAAGACTTTGGCCAAGTGCGATAGTGTATAGAGGAGCCCGCAGAGCCTTCCCATGCTTAGGACCCAGCTCCAGAGCCAGCTCCAGCTCAGTCCGCATCAGCCGATACCAAACTACAGTCTTCTGCTTCTGTATCATCTTCTTCTGATGAGGCTGAGCATGTACCACCTTTTTCACCACCACCAGGACTACCAGGCCAGATTCGAGACAGACCTAGCAGGAGATATACACGCTTTTAAGTGGTGCATGAGTCGGTCTTCGACATTGCCTTCTTTTTTCGGTCAATTTTGACCCGAGCGGCATTTGATGATATTGACCGCCGTGGCATTTCAGCCATTTTTGCTCAAGTCACTTGCCCGGTTTACCCGAGGCTCGTCCGGTTATTCTACCAGAACCACCGGCTTGCCTCGAGTAACCTATTAGAGCTGCGGACTACTATAGATGGTCACCTCATCTGCATCACTGCTGAGTCATTGTCCACTTCTTTTCGATGCCCGTATGTTTGCCCTCTCAGCCTTCATTATCCTATTCTCAGGTGGCCATCTGATGCAGATATGGGCGTTGCTCTGACTGGCCATTACAGTGATGGCGAGATATTCGCCACTCAAACTTATCTGCCTGACGATTTATGGTTCTTTGATTCGGTCTTGTACCGAAACGTATTTATGGCGGGCCATAAGATTTAGAGGCGTTCAGACTTTCTTGCAGCCCTCTACGCCTTCTATACAGGCCATTGGTTCTCTGTTCCTGCACTTATTTGGAGTGTTATGATGAGATTATACACGAGCTACATTAGCAAGGCCAAGCCTAAGTGAGCCACTTTCCTCCCCTTCGGACATCTTATTACACAGATCCTCCGAGATCAGCACTACCTTTTCCATCCAGCGGAGCATATTGAGTCAGGGGCTTGCCACTATAGCAAGAAGGATTAGAACAAGAGTTATAACGCTTTTATCAAGAGCTTAGAGGAAGAGGCCATCTTGGCAGCAGATGAGGCTGTAGAAGCAGAGATGGTAAAGCAGGCAGTAGTAGCAGTTGCAGAACATGATCCAATAGACCCACCGGCGGCTACGAACGCCCATATGGATATAGATATCGAGCGAGAGCCTCCAGAGGAGTCACCACATCACTCTCCGGCAGGGTCGCCACTACATTCTCAAGAGCAGGGTCAGGATATACCTTAGTTTCATGATCTAGTTATCCCTGACGCTCCAGTTCCGACACTTATCCTAGAAGAATGTATAAAGACTTTAGAGGATGCAATTGTCTCTCTTAGGTCAAATGTGGCTTCCCTCAGCACTGATGTGACTACTCTCCGTTCCGACGTCTTGGCTGTGCGGCAGGATTTATCCAGAGATATTCGGGGATCACGCCCCGCTCGTCTGACCTCCTCTGCTTGATCTATCTCTCTACCCTCATTTTATATATCTGTGATATTTGACTGTTACTATTACATTGATACTGTTATTTTGCGGCTAGTCTGTTGGCCCTGATACTGTGATGTACTGTATATTATTTTTCTCTTTCTATACATGCTATGTTTGGATGTCAGATTCTTATATTGATACATCTATCTGTTCTTGACTCCATTATCAGGTGCATTCCAGTGACTTCAGTGAGAGTGCCAAAAATTCTTCAGGATCATCCTTTTTCCTCTCTCCTTAGTTCATTTATTATCCCATTTACACTTGTTTGTCCACTGTGCATTGTTATTGTCCCTTTTGTTATCTAATCAGCTTTTCTCCTAGTGCCATCTTTTCAGGACCACAGTCAATTCCAAGTTTGGGGGGGTTGTACCACCCACTTTGGATACTTATGTCCCAGCCATTCTTTGCCTTAACTACACTGGTATACTCTTTCATTTGTTCTCTTTGCACATTAAGGACACTGTGCCTTTTAAGTTTGGGGGTAATGGGTGTTATTTGCAGTGTTTGCTTTCAATTCAAAATTTTGAGCATGACTTGTGCATTTGAGAGATTTTCTATGATTGGTCTATGACTAGCTGTGATTTTGATCTTTTGAGGACTATATTGCTTAAAATTTAAAAATTGCTTGACTTGAGAGTTCAATACTCCTTGTATGCCTTATGGATGCCATTTAGGAGTAAATTTTTCGAAAGATTGATATCTTGTTTGCACTTGTGGTCCACATCATCCTTATTTTGTGATTGTTTTGAGATTCACTTTAGGATTCTACACTAGCACAGGCGCACACTAGCATTCATTTGTAGGGTACATGCTTTGTTAATTATTGAATTGGTTATATCCTAATTGAGCTAGTAGTGCATTGAAAACTTTCATTCTTGATAAAGGTGGTTAACAAACCCTTTTTACTAAGTAACTGGGATTCTAGCCTCATCAAGCACTGAATTTCTCGCGCCAAAAGGTGGAGGGCCCAAACTTTAGGTTAATAATTGAAGTTTCTGAAAAAAAAAAAAAGAAAGAAAGAAAGACGAAGAAAAGTTGCAAAAACAAATAAAAAAGTGAGGACTTCTCCCCAAAGGTGAGAAGTGGAAATGATTAGATGGATGTTGTTTTGATTTGTAGCCTAATTGATTTGAGCTTGTAAATCTTTAGGGGTGTTTGAACGCCTAATGCCCTAAAGCCATCTGGTTTGGGAGTCATTGACCTAACGCTCGACCTCATGGATCGCTAGAAAGCTTAATAGATCAACACATTGCACCATGCTTCCATCTTTGATCCTTAGGATTAGAAAAAGAAAAAAAATGAGTGAAAAAAATAAGTGCACCAAGAATAATAAAGCTTTAATAAAAGGTCCACTCTTTTTCTTGATGATCGGTACTAGATTTGTGTGCTAGTTTGAGGGTAAGGATGTGATCATTTCTTTAGTTCGCTTAGATAGCAACATATTTAATGCTGGTTCACTCAAAAAGGATTCTAGAGTTGTTTTGATTTGTATGATGATTTTCTTGATGTGTGGAGGACCTACTTGCTTGTTTGATGTTGAGATTTTGGGAGATTGCTTGGAAATGGTTGAAAAATTGCATACTTAAGGTAGTTTTGTCCTAATGCTTGTTTGCAATATTGATGCCTCTTTTGTGAGAATGAGCTTAATGTTTGTGGGTATCATTTCTGGTAACCCTCACGAGACTTCACTCGTCCACTAGGGGTAACTTAGGGGTTTAAAAGGCTTGTTGCATATGCTAAATGCAATCGTGTTCCCTACGAAAGTGGCGTTATCCATTTATTGCTTTCTAGTTCATACTTGTATAGTTGTTCATTTCATTCCTTTACTTTGTAGTTTATTGCTAGGGCCTAGCAATATTTAAGTTTGGGGGTGTGATGAGTGCTGAAAAGTGCGCATTTAAACCCCTTAAGCTCGAGTATTCTAGGACCTTTATCTATCTTACTTTCCTGTTTTAGACTAATTTCATATTATTGCCCTTTTCAGGCGCTTGTCCCCAAAATATGTCAATTTAGCCAAATTAGAGTATACAAGAAGCAATTTCAAGCTGAATAGAAGAATAGAGCAAAGTGGAAGCAAAGTGGTGGAAATCAGCAAAATTTGATCGATCAGGAATATTTTCGATTGATCTCACATTGATCGATCTCACCTCACTAAGATAGATCAGAACCCTTATCTTTATCCTCAAAGAAATTCCATCTTTAATCGATCCAACTTTCTTCAGATCGATCAAATTTCCTTGATCTTATCTTCACCTACCACTTTTTTCTTTTTCCCAAAATATCCCAAAATATCTCAGAGATTTGTCGTATTCCAAAAAGGCGCTGCCCAAAATATCTATGTGTATTGATGCTATGAATCTAGAGATTGTCAAGGCATAGTGCTTAAATAGTATACTCTTGTGGTTTGTTTGATGGTTCATACTCATTTCTTGATGGATTGTGCCTCTACCTTAATTTATTAGTTTAATTTTCATGTCCTTAGCTTAGAAGTAGTGTAGTTGCTTTACTTTCTTAGATGTGAGGAAAATCAATGCTTATTGTTTGATGTTCTGCACTTATGAATGCAAGTAGTGCAATTCTCTATCTTGTTAGTGTGTTGATTGTGAGCTTAAAGGAAGGAATAATGGCTTAGTTTGATATATTGTGCTATTCACTAGGTTTTCTAGACATTATATGCTTGATTAGTCAATCCATGCTTGTTGATTCAATCAATCACACCTCTATGTATTGCAACACATGTTTCCTCTCATTCATTATACATTGAGTGTCTAGAATGGTGATGTTTAGTGGTGACCTCTAGATCCCAAGACCCCTCTCTCTTGTTCTCTACCCTTTATTTACTTCAATTGTTTAGTATTGAATTTATTTACATTGTAGTTTAATTAACCAATCAAAACACCTTTTGATCACTCGACCTACTAATCCGACCTTGTTTACATATTAACATAGCCCCAATCCCTTGTGACGATCTATACTCACCCTAGCTATATTAGTAGTTAGAGGTAGTAGTGGCACTTTATTAATTTAAACTTGGCCACACTTTTATTGCAACTTTGGTGCACATGCGACGACACCCACCACTCCTCGAACTCCGACGAGGCTTGAAAACCTCCATTTTCACCCAAATCTCTTCATTTAACCCTCCTTTTCACTTATTTGGGTCGGGTATGTTCCAAATAATTTTTATATTTTATTTTTATTTTTATTTTGTTTTTGTTTACTTTATTTTTATTATTGTTATTTTGTTTCCATTTTATTTTCTATTTTTCATTTTATTTGTCGTTTGTACATATTCTTTTATATATATAAATTGAAAACAAATAAAAAAATGAAAAGAGTTAAAAACAAATAACAAAAAAAAAATGAAAAATGCAAAACATTTTTTTTGGAACAATTAAATTTGGATTTGCCTTTGATTTTGATTTTGTTTAAATGGTGATGGGCACATTTTGATACATTGGAAATTGGTTTATTTTTGTTGGAGTATTTTAGAAGGAGAATGGGCAATGTTTAAATTGGATTTGAGAATTGATATTGGGCAGTGTCCCGTCTTGGTTGATTTGAATATTGAAATTGATCTTTTTGATTGTTGAATGATTGAAATGTATATTTGTTGTGTTGTGAAATTTGGGATGTCCATTTTTAAGGGGAAACCATGCCGGATTTTTGAAAAATTGGATTTAAACTTTGATTATTCCAAAAAGGCATATGGTTTGTTTTTGAGACTTGAAATAGAATTTAAAAAAGATTTTGAAGTGCCCAGGTGTTGGATTTAGATTACAAAGAAAGAAAATTTGAAAATAGTTTGAAATCTCAAGTTGAAAATGAAATGTGTGATTCTTGATTGAATTTGGACTTTGGAAATTTCATGAATTTGGAAAGATGTATTATAATTTGAAATGCAAGTTTGAATGTCAAAATGAAATTCTTGTCTTGAGATTTCAATGAAAGGAAAATTTCTTTAAACTTGAAAGAATTTTGAATTTGTAATAGCATAGAAAGCTTATGTCATGATATCATACACTTGTGATCCATTTCTGAGAGCCAAGTAAGGGCTTATGATTGAGGTTCTGTCCAGTCCAGATTTTGATTCCATACTAGTAAGCTTCTTGTATTTTCAATTTTTGACCCTTCTCAGCTTCATTTAAGCTATAGAGGGGGTCACGAGCCATGAGTGATCATATGATATTGATTTTGTTGCATAACAGTACATGATATTTCTTTACCTAGAGTTTTTGTTGATATATATGCCTCATTCTGATATATGCCATCTAGTTGCATATCATGTCCAAGATTCTTTCTTGAACTTTCCTGTCATAACATGCCTTGGATTGTAGTGTTTTGCATCCGTGCATTTCACTTAGTCTTTATTACATAACATGCCTGCTCTTGAGTCCTAGGTTGACATTTGTTATGATTATATATGCTTTATGTTATCCTGCTTGCTCCATTTGATTTTAACTGTTCCACTTGTAGACATTTTTGCTTAGGAATTGATACGATGTCATCCTAGGGTCTACTTGCCATGTCATTGCAGCATCTACTTGAGTTTTAGGTTTGTGAATGCACTTTACATCATTTATGCACATCACAGCCTATGCTTGCCCTGTTAATCATATTTTTGCTCAACATGCTCCACATATGACTTTTCTGCCCTCTATGCCATCATTACATATCTGAGATTGCTTATTGTGCTTTGATCTATTCTGTTTAGCTGAGGCATGTAGAATGATGATCTTGAAGCTTTCTTAATCACTTCTTGCACAAGCATGATCCTACTTGTCTATTTTTTATTTCTATCTGACTCAGGCATGCTTTGTGTTTTCTTATCAGTTGCTTACCTTATTATATACCTGTGCATTGACTTATTCTTCTTGCTTTTGCAGATATAGCGCAGACGAAAGACTCTTGCTAGGAAAAGAGTACACAGAGTGCCACAGCCTCCTCTATCTCCAGTTGTAGAGTCTTTTTCATCGTCTTCATTTTCTGTATCAATCCATTCTAAGACATCTTCTATGGATGCCAAACATACTATTATTCGAGAGGTTCTTGCTGAGTCTTACTCCCATAAGAAGTTGGAGCCCGAGTACAAATTTGATCGTGATATTTTCTCTGAGTTGGACCAGACCAAGTGGTCCTATGATGAGCTCGTGCGGAGGGGCATTGATGCTATTTTGACACCGGCACACACAGTTGTCTAGCCCCGGTTAGTTGCACCGTTCTACCAGCATCTGCGGATGGATGAGGATGACAGACTTCTTCTACATACCACCATTGATGGTCAGGAGATCGATATTTCTCTCCCGGCCATAGCTGCTGCTAGCCGATGCCCCTATTCACCCCATTGGCTGTTGATTCTCAGGATCCATTATATCCTTCTATTCCACCTTTTCCACTTAAGTCGACCATGGTAGCTACACTATCTCCACATGCTGCATTTAAGGGCCACAACTTTGTAGACAAGGTTGAGATTGACCCTCGGTATTGGTTATTGATTCCGTGTTGCACCTCAATGCCTTTCCATCAGGCTATGGTACTCAGAGGCGAGTGGGGATTTTTCAGGCTCTTTATTGTTTAAGTCAGGGTTACTGAATTTCTATACCTGTACTCATTTGGGAGCTTATCCACATTATACGTAGAATTCTAGAGCTGCGACTTTATAATACCCCTAATTTTAAAAGGATAGTCTCGGCATTTATTTAATTATTTAAATTACATTTTTAATTGTTTATTTGATTTCTTAGCTAATTGTTTACTTATTTAATTGATTTGATTATTTATGTGTTAATTGAATTATTAGTTTAATTATTTTGTTTAGTTAGATGTTTAAGGTTTTAAATTAATTATTTTTTATTTTATTTTTTTTTAAAAAAAAAAACATTAAAGGAGATTTTGGACTTTTAGTGTAGGCCAACTAAATGGTGTTAGGTCATAGGGAAGAAACTTGGACTGGCTGACGTTTTAGCCCATAGTGGTATGGTTGAGCAAATATATATAAATATTGTTGGTTGAGGTTTGCCCTTTTAATGTCAAATGGAAGTCAAAAGTGTTCATAGTCATTCTCTCTATATTGGTATCACAGGGGTATTTCAGTCATTATACTCTTGTGTGTGTATGTGTTTTTCTCCTTCCATATGCTAAAATACATTACAGAGTTTATAGTCAATCACTTACACACATAGATAAGTGCTGTAGTAATTACATGGCCATTGTGAGGGCAATTCTGGAATTTCAGTGTGCTATGATGGACTCTCTATAGTGTGTCACGTGCACAGTGGTCCTAGTGAGAGAAGAATGTGCACAAAATTGCAATTCTTAGCTGTATGCTTCAGCATTGTACAAATGTCTGATGAGGGCTGCAGAAAAGTTGCCTTTTAGTGACAAGCTAGGGCTGTATAAGGGGTATCTTGGTCCATTTACAATATCTGAGGTCAGAATATTTCCTTATCTATGATTGGCCAATGATGGAATATACTTATCCACACTAGGGTAGCAGTGTGAGGGTATAAGTATGCTGTTATAGCAGCTGCAAAAAGGAGAGCACAAAAATAGAGTCCTTTGAGCTACATTGTGAGGGTGTGTATGAGAGACTCGAGAGCTAAAAATGTTTGAGTGACTTTTAGAGAAATACTTAAGGTTTTGAGCTAAATTTGTTCTTTGAAATTAGTATGAAGTTTGTGCTAATTTACTGAAGAACATAAGGACCTGTGAGCAGCTTGATTTTCTGGTGTAAACAAGAGGCTGTGAAGGTGGAGAATTAGCTGTGGTGGTGTCTGGGGCTGGAACAAGGGCTGAGCATGTTTCTTTGAAGTATTCACATTTGCAGAGGGCATTTAATCAACCACACAATGGCTGGTATCAGTTTTCATATCTCAAACCTACCTTAAACTTGATTTTCTGATGCATAGCTTTTAATGGACTGATTTAATGCTGATTACTTGTTATATTTGTTGAGACTACTCTTTGAACAAGTATAATTTATCATTATAAAGCTGTGTGTACAAAGATTTGGACTAAAACTTGAGTGTATTTGAGTTTGAGCTCACAAACCAAACCTAACAGCCTTATTGAAGCAAAATCAGCCTGCATAGAGTACTTGAAATTATTATAGTTGATATATATTGCTAGCACTGCTATGAAAACCTTCTGAGCATATATATATAACTAATTTGAGGTTAATGGAGTGGAGTTCAAGGCTGTAGATACACAAATTTCCAGAAATACCCTTTGACAACAGAATTCTGTAGAAACTGATTTTGAGTAGTTTTTGGGGCAGTAATTGATATACTTATTAATGTGCTTTGCCCCTGAGTTTTTGTGTGAAGATGAAATGGGTATGTGAGAGTCTATTCCAGGCCTGAAACAATTCAAAATACCCACATACCCTCAGAACAGTGGCTTCACAGTAGCCTGAAAACTGACCCTGTAGCAAGTTATTTTGTTACTATTTTAGTGCTGAAATGTGTTCATCTTGATATGGAAATTGAGAATATCATGTGAACACGTGTATTTTGACTATTGAAGACTGGGGGAGTGAAGGTTGGGTTGTCCTTGAAGCTACATTACTAAATTACCCTTTAAAGCTACAAAGCAAGGGTTTAATTGGGGTTTTGTTCATTCTGAGATTTTAAATATCATACCCTGCTGTTTTAATTGTTCTTATTAATTGAGCAAGTGTACTTTGACTGATGGTGCAAAGTTTGGTGTGCAATTAAGGCTGCATTACAGTACTACTATTGAGAGGCTATATTTGGGGATTTTAAAGGAGTCAAGGCTATTCTATTTCTTTATTGCTTCATCTTGCTGATTTCATTGAGTTTCTCTCTCAAGCAAGTGTATCTAAGCCTGTGACAGCCGTGGAAGACATTTGTAGGCAATTCTAATGGCTGCATTGTGAAGTGACTACTATACCCTTGAATTTAGGGTTTTTGCCTAGTGTGATCTACATTGTTCTACCTTGCTTTTCTTATTGAGGAATTCATTCAAGCAGGTGTATTTTGCTGAAACATGACTGTGGGAACCTAGCTTGAGCATTAAGTGAAGCTGCATTGTACTTTTACAGTTCTATCCTTTGATTACAGAGAAGTGAAGAGTTGGGTTTCACATTGTTCTAGTTGAGGCTGTGTATTGCATTCTTTTATTGTTGTTGTTGCAGCTAAAGTAGTATGTACTTGGTGTATTGACATCTCACTCTATTGTTGATTTGGCTACTGAGAGCTTGTAAGTCCAAGTTGGGTTGCTTTGGACAGGGGGAGTGCATATGTGCTTATTGTTGAAGCTTGTGAGTGTGTAGAAGGAGTAAAAGTCAGTGTCCTAGTGAGTACAAGGTGGTTGGAAAGTGAGGCAGCTGAGTGAGTAACTATTTGCATACAGCAAGTGTTGTTGATGAGTTAGTGTATGTGTATTGGTTGTGAAAGCTAGTGTCTATTCTGGTGCAAGGGTGTGTGCATAGAGTGAGACAGCTGAGTGGGTAACAAGATACATACAACTAGTGGAGGCTTTTATTGGCTGAGGCCAAGAACCAAGGTTTTTCCCTATTCAGAGGGTTTCCTTGTATATCTTGTGTCATGTGTATCATATGTGTTTGATTTGTTTGAATTGACTAATTTTAAAGAAGTTGAATCAGACCAATTCACCCCCCCTCTTGGTCTAACAAATATGTATACATATAATATATTAATGTGTATATATATAGGAATATTTATATGTATTTATGGATATATATATATATGTATATATATATGTATATATATATGTATATCTATATAAATGTATTTATGGATCTATATATATATATGTGTGTGTGTGTGTGTACACTTTATATATATACAATTTATATATATAGTACGGATATATATATATATTTACTAACCTGGCAGTGGTATTGTTAGTAGTTAATTTTTAATTATATTATAATGTTATGTACATGTAGTAATTTTTCATAGTCAAACCATTATATTATAATGTTATGTGCATTTAGTAGCCTTTCATAGTCAAAACTGGCAGTGGGGTTGATTGTGGGTTTCGTGTCATGGTCTGGAAGGTGGGTGTTTTAATAAAATTAGGTTTTATCTTAAATTATATATATATAAAAGTTAAGTTGCGAGGTGGGTTTCCAACGAAACAGTGAAGAAAAGAATTGAGAGATGCAGCGAGCAAGAGAGAAAAGGAACAGAGCGGGCGGTGCGAGAACCAGAGAGAGAAAGAGATGAAAAAAAAAAAAAAAAAACAAAAAAGGAAGAGAAAGAGGAAGAAGGAGGTTAGGGTTTTTAATCAAACAAATCCTTAAGGCAAGTTCTATTTCTTCTCTTTCCCTTTGATTCATAATTTATACATACTATATTAGTTCCAGGAATTTAATTAAACAAATTAAATATAATTGCATGAATAAAAATATGAAATTACTATTCATGTGATTTTAATTGGGTTTGTGTTGATTTTCTTATGTTTATTAAATCTGAAATTATTGCTCATGTGATTATAATTGGGTTTGTGTTGATTTTCTCATGTTTATAAAATTTGAAATTACTGTTCATGTGTTTGCATTAAATATTGTTAAAACAAATCTGATTAACTATGGGATAATAAACTGATGTGTGTGGTTTTGATTAATGGATCTGTATTAAATATTTTTTATTGATTTGAATAGATTCATTACGGACTGGAGTGCATGATTTAAAATACACATGCTAAGAATGAAATTTAATCTATTTAAAAAGATTAAATTAATGGTTGAATATGGTAGGATTTTATTTTTGTTTTTCTTTCCTTCTTCAAGTGTGGGGATTTAAATGTATTTAATCAGATTATAGAGTTGTACAATTTTAATTGAGATGCATGTTAATTTCTTATAATGTAAATTAAATGCATGCTATTTAGAATTGTTGTGTTTGCTTAATTAAATGCAAATGATATATATTATGATTGATATCATGTTTAATTGGATGATTAGATGTAGTTACATTATTGGAATCATCTTTGGATTAAAAATCTTTAATTGGCTATATGATGGATTAAATGCACCATTATGGGATGGGGGCATAATAGAAATGTATAAACAGAATAGTTAAGTCCAACCTATTTATATTTATAAGGGAATGGATTAACAATAGAATTAAGTCCTACTTATTCGTGTCAGGTCAACGGAATAGTTGGATGGCATATTATTAAAATAATACTTGGATAGTTTTATTCTTATTTGTAGAGGATGGACATTATATATCTATAGTAAATGCGATGATATGAGCTTGAGTCTCAAGATCGATGGTTAGGGAGCATATATGTAATGGGATGCATAGCTGGATTATGATGCTTAGTGGTGTACCCTGTTAGGCCTAGGCACTCATGCCTACTTCATGTGCATTTTTGCATGTTGCCTACTAGTTGGGTTGAGACCACCTTGTAGTCCAGTGAGAGTCCTTTAGTGTGTATCTATATATATATATATACACGGATTACGTAGCTATTGTTGAGTTGACTAGGATGTATATATTTATCGGGTCTCTGTTTGGACTGTAGTAGAGAATAATTTGTTTGTGGGCCTGACCCACCATTATTTTTCAGGTATTCGTCAGTTCCAGTCTTAGAGATTGTTCGTGCCAAGTAGAGATAGTTATTCACTCTTCCGACTCTATGTAGGACTCTTCTTCATGTTTTAGTTATTAGTTTTATTTCAGTTCAGTTATTTTAGTTAGGATATTATTAGGGGTCCACAGTATGGATTCCCGAGTTATAGTTTAATTTAT
This sequence comes from Cornus florida, assembly GCF_030987335.1. NCBI lineage: Eukaryota > Viridiplantae > Streptophyta > Magnoliopsida > Cornales > Cornaceae > Cornus > Cornus florida. The sequence continues at coordinate 19,598,246 of NW_026775576.1, forward strand.
TACTGGTATCAGATGATTGGAGGATTTTATTATGAGATTTTTAATGATTATTTATTTGAGGATTTTTAAATAAGGATTTATTGTTTAGTTCCCTTCAGCTTATTATTTATTTATTTATTTGTTATTTTTATATTCAAATGCTTATTTAAATATTAATTGTTTGATATCCATTGTATCTTGTACTCGGACTTGATCACCTGTGGCTCTAGAATCGAGGGGTATCACAGACTTGGCTTTTACCTTATGGCCATCTGATTACACAACTGCTCCTAGATCAGGATTACCAGTTTGACCCGGATGAGATTTCTGAGACTGATGCAGAGAGAGAGTAGAGCATATGATCTGCCCAGGTGGATGATGACTTACAATTCTTGCCTAAAGAACAGGAAGAATAGAGACATGAAGAGACAACTTGAGAGAGAGAGAGAGCTACAGCCGACGACGCTACAAAGGATACAACAGATAGATCTCCCCCCAGACAAAGCCGTCGCATTACCACTTCAGGTTCTACTTTATAGCCAAATGTACCTACTGCATCTCAATAGGCTGACCCTTCACATGCCCCTCCCACCGAGCAAATAGTACAGACTGACACTCGATCCCGCAATACTGGTACTGATTCTAGTTACAGATCTGAGATCGCTCAGCTGCACACAGACTTTATTTCCTTCAGAGCTGATATGACCGGACGAAACGAGGATGTCACGAGGCGGCATGATGACTTAGTGAGGTGACATGACTACTTGGTAGGGAGACACGATGAGTTAGTCGGGCGATCTGATGACCTGAGAACTGATGTAGCTGAGGTGAGGTGTGAGCTTGGAGCTTTGAGGACAGACCTTACGATTTCTCTTACTCGCCACAAAATTAGATGTCCGATATGCTGCAGCACATTGTTGACATGATGACCCCATATCCCACTACCTGATTCTACCATTCTCTCTACTTATTATCTGTCATTGATACTTATACTGTTATAGCTGAGATATTTTTGCACCATCTTGACACTTGCACTGGTTTTGGATATTATTTCTTGCACTGCACTTGCTACACATTGCTTTTTAGATATATGGTTTTGGATTTATTTTCTATTTATGGATTTTTGGGATTTTGTTATCAGTCTTGGATATTCTACACTTTACACTGCTATATGCCATGATTTTTGCCCAGTTCTCAGTTTTACCTCTCATTTATATCATTGATGCATGTGCTTTGACAATTGTTAGTGTGACCATTTTCAGACAGGTTTTCAGAAACTAAGTTTGGGGGTGCGCCTTCTAATGCTAAGTTTCCATTGCTTGGTCCCTTTTGCTTCACCCATTTAGTATATTCTTTCCATTATCTATTGCTTCTTTTCACATTGAGGACAATGCATAGATTAAGTTGGGGGTGTGTTAGCATATTTTACATGTCGCACTTACTTTCTATGCATGTGGTATAATTTGAGAGTCTTGGGCTATGATTTTGATCTTTTGAGGACAATGATATTTAGAATTTAAAAATTACTTAACTTGAGAGTCTAATACTTCTTGTATGCTTTGTGTATGCCATTTAGGAGTAAATTTTTCAAAAAATTGATATCTTGCTTGCATTTGTTGTTCACATCATCCTGATCTTGTGATTGTTTTGATATTCACGCTAGGATTCTACACTAACACAGGTGCGCACTAGCATTCATTTGTGGGGTACATGCTTTGTTGACTATTGATTTGGTTATATCCCAATTGAGCTAGTAGTGCATTAAAACCTTTCATTCTTGATAAAGGTGGATAACAAACCCTTTTCATTGAGTAGCCAGGATTCTAGCCTTATCAAGTACTGAATTTCTCACGCCGAAAGGTGGAGGGCCCAAACTCTAGGTTAATAATTGAAAAAAAAAAAAAGAAGTTGCAAAGGCAAATAAAAAAAAAATGAGGACTTCTCCCAAAATGTGAGAAGTGGAAAATGATTAGATAGAGGTTGTTTTGATTTTTAGCCTAGTTGATTTGAGTTTGTAAGTCCTTAGGGGTATTTAAACACTTGATGCCCTAAAGCCATCTGGTTTGGGAGTTATTGACCTAACGCTCGACCTCATGGATTGTTAGAAAGCTTAATAGATCAACACATTGCATCATGCTTCCATCTTTGATCCTCTAGGCTAGTAAAAAAAAATAAAAAAATCTAGTGAAAAGAATAAGCACACCTAGATGAATAAAGCTTTAATAGAAGGTCCACTCTTTGTCTTGATGATCGGTACTAGATTTGTGTGCTAGTTTGACACCGGATGTGATTATTTCTTTAGTTGGCTTAGATAACAACACATTTGATGCCGGTTCACTTAAAAAGGATTCTAGAGTTGTTTTAATTTGCATGATCATTATCTTAATGTGTGGAGGACCATACTTGCTCGCTCGATATTGAGATTTTGGGAGATTGCTTGGAAAATGTTGAAAAATTGCATACTTGAGGTAGTTTTCTCCCAATGCTTGTTTTGTATATTGGTGCCTCTCTTGTGAGAAAGAGCTCAATGTTTGTGGGTATCATTTCTAGAAACCATCACAAGACTTCACTCGTCCACTAGGGGTAACCTAGGGGTTTAAAAGGCTTGTTGCATATGCTTAATGCAATCGTGTTTCCTACGAAAGTGGCGTTCTCCATTTATTGCTTTCTAGTTTATAGTTGTTTAGTTATTTGTTTCTTTATTTTCTTTGTAGTTCATTGCTAGGGACTAGCAATATCTAAGTTTGGGGGTGTGACAAGTGCTTAAAAGTGACACATTTTAACACCTAAGCTAGAATATTTTAATCCATTCATCTATCTTACTTTCATGTCTTAGTACTTATTTGTGTTTTTACCAATTGCAGGTCAATAAAGTTCAAACAGGCTAATAAGAGCCATTTAGCTCAATTTTGGAACTAAGGAGCAAAGTTGGAAATAAACCAAGAAAATGCACTAGAGGAGCTTCGATCGATCGAAGGGAATCTCGATCAATCGAAGATGTTTACAATCGATCAAAATGAGGCAGTGCTAGCTTAGTAAAGTGGATAAGGCCTAGAAGATATTTTTTAGGACACGTCAGCTTTGATCAATCGAAGCTAAGTGTTTGATCGATCGAGAATCTTCGATCGATCGAGAATGCTGCTGGCAGTGTGCTATTTAATTCTCGAGCGTGCCGATCTCTACCTAACTTGTGTAGTTGCGAATTTCCTTAAAATCATAGGCTATATTTTTGACTTGGTGCCTACTCAAAGAGAAATGCAATTGATTCATTGAACAATATTGTAAAATATCATCATAGAGTTCTATTACCAATTATAGAAATATGTTCTCTCTTTAGAACTACAATGAGTGGCTAAATCCTTCTCTTAGGGCTAAAGATAGCCCCTAGGCTTGCTTCCTAAACCTAGCTTTTGTGTATTTTTGGGGATTTTAGTTGTAATAGATGTTTTGACCATGAATAAATATAAATCTTATAATTTTTATTTGATTCGTATGGATTAATGTTTTCAATTGATCATTTAGTTCTATCTATATATCTATGTATGCTAGAATTGATGTTCATGTTTTTATCTCTAGATTTAATGAAATTGATGCATGTCTATGTGTGTTGATGTTGTTAATCTAGTGATGGTCAAGGCATGGTGCTTAATTGAACACTCTTGTGGTTTATTTGATGGTTCATACTTTTTTCTTGATGGATTGTGTCATACCTTTAGTTTAATTTTCATGTCACTAACTTAGTTGTAGTGTAATTGCTTTAATTTCTTAGGTAGGTGGACAATCTATTCTTGTTGTTTGATGTTCCATACTTATGAGTGCAAATAGTACATGTCTCTAGACTTTTGTGTGTGCACTATGTAATGTCCCAGTTATTTTCCTTCCTTTTCCTTTTTCAGATTTTTACGGATATTTTTTTCCGGTTGATCTTTTCTTTTCTGAGTTCGGTTTCTCGTCACTTAGTGTCGAATTGAGTGCTCGGGAATGGTTTTCGATACTCTTTCCTTTGGATTGATAACTTCTTTAAAGGACCGAGTCATTTTCATATTTTTACTTTTTGGACACTATTCACTTTTCGTATTTTTCCCATTTGTCACTTTGTTGGCACAATCTCACTTTTTGTTTTCGGATTTGATTTCGGCTTTACATGCATCCATAATGTTTGATTTCCAAGATAACTGTATTTTTACTTTGGTAGAAAAGCATGCTAGTTGCTTATTTATTTATTTCTTTTTTCGTATAGGGCATGGATGCATAATTTCTTCAAAAATATTCTTAATTTTTGGGGTTTTAGTGTAATTATGTAAAATAATTATTTTTCGTCTTAGGGACCATTTTGTAGTTTAATTTGGAAGATATTTTGGAAAAGGATCTTTTAGTAATTTTTGGAAAGTGGTCTACTTGTTGACATTTGTGTGGAGACACCTTGATGTCTTGGATGATGACATGTGGAGGGCGGAGATTCACCTACTTGTTGACCTAGAATAGGTGCACTTGTTGGCTTAGATGGTTGACAAGTGTAAGCTTAGGATTAAGCCTACAATGGATGCTTGGATGAGTGACAAGTGTATGCTCCAAATTTGGTCTTGCATTAGTGTGTGTATGAGAGGTAGTGTAAGAGCACATAGTGAGTGGAGGATTTCAGCAAATTTAGTTTAGGGTTTTTATTTTAATTTCATTTCATCTTTTTCCTCTCAAACCCTAACCTAGCCACCATTGAAGCAAAGCTTAGCTTAGAGCTTTAAGCTTTATTTTGGTCCTCTTCCACTCACCTTAGACCATAAAGCTTGGAATATAAAAACTTTGCCTCACTTTCCTCCACATAACCCTAGAATACCATTTTGAGCTTGCTTAGAGAGACACTTCTCTAGTGAGGTAGGGGGTGTTCTAGTTTATTATCTAAGTGAATTAATTAGTGATGTATAAGTTGTATGCATGTCTTTTGTTAATTTGATAAATTAATAATTAATTATAGTTTGAATATAACTCACTTTAGACTTAGTATATGGCATGGCCATGACTTGATCTTTGTTGTATATTAATTTGGGATGATTTAAATGAGTTTTCAAATCTAAAGATTTAATTAATTTAATTTGATTTAAATACTACTTAATTGTACTTTCTTGTATTCCATTTTAGACTTGGTATATGGTATGGCTATGACTTGATCTTTGTTATATATTAATTTGGGAATATTTGGAATTGTTTTGAAATCTAGAGATTTTAATTAAATGAATTAATTAAAATCTATTTAATGGTCCCTTTGATCTAATCAAGTATTTGAGTAGATATAACTTGTGTAAAGAAGTTATTTAATTTAGTAGATTACTAAATTCTTATGATTTCATAGTATTATGAATATGGAATACTTATTGTACATTATTGGAAGTCAAATTGCTAACTTGTTACTATGTAGTAGTAATATGAGATTCTTGAGAATTATTGATATGATTAGCCTTGTAAACTTATTGCTACAATCTTATAGAATTAGTGTTTAAAGTTCACTATGAAAGTATGATTTAACTTGTTAAGTAGATGACATTGTATTATACATTATATCATAGTCAAGACTTGACATTATATATGCCATTTTAAAATTGAAACTCTAAGGCATGGATTGTGTGGTTTGAACCTATTTGTGCATGGAAGGTGGTTTCGTGCATTATTTAATTATGTATAAGTTGTGAACTTATTGATTGATTTTGGAGGAGTCACTTTGGACATTGTTACAAAGATATGGCTAGAGTTTCACTCTAGTGCGGGAGGTACGAGTTCTTCCCATTTTATAGTGCGCACTATGGTGGTATTCCCAGCGAGTTAGTGCTTGGAATAACCATTTAGGTCTTGGTTTTACTTCAAGATTTGATGTCCAAGTCTTCCACTATTTGATTTCGCATTCAATTCCAAGTTGACAACTAATGTTTAATTATGACTTGTGGTTTTGGTCACTGGCAATTTTGATGTTGTTAAGTACATTTATGCAATATGATTTTTAATGAATCATCGCAGTTTTAATGTTGTTAAGTACATTTATGCATTATGATTTTTAATGAATCATCGCAGTTTTAATGTTGTTAAGTATATTTATGCATTATGATTTTTAATGGATCATCGCAATTTTAATGTTGTTAAGTACATTATGCTATCAATGTTCAAATGTAGTTTAGGAATGATCCTATAGATTCATTTGGAACATGGACGTTAGGTGGCATGACCAACTTTAGTTGTTTTCGTATTTTAGATTTCAAGTTGAGGGCTTTGAAAATCTATATCTTGTTGCTTCATATAACATGCTTCTATGTTATTTGAATTGCATGAATGATGTGATTAATGCTAGAAATGTTTTTTGGTAGCTTAGGATGCTCCTTGGGTCTCACTCTTGACATAGACACTAGGTGGAAAGAACCACAATGATTAAATTATGCAAACTTGTAAAACATTAGGTCTTTATATGCTCATCTCTTATGAGTAGCTTTATGTTACTCACCCCAAAGTTACCGGGGACATTTTTCAGGTATAGGAATCAAGGTTCGAGATTCTCATCATGCTTAGATGATTTGTAGACTTAAAGGTTTTAATTCTTATAAAGGTTGGCTTGAAATTGCACTTGTAGCCTTATATGTCAAAATGTGTATATTTGATTTTAAACATGTAATTTATACATAAGTACACTCTTTACAATATATTTGACATGTATGAGATGAGGCCGGAGACCAATGACATGTATCTTGTATCCTATGTAACTTTTAACTTCATGAAATATTATGGAAATATTGAAAAATGTCAAGTCATTGCTTCACCATGTTTGCATCGGGTGTGGGAATTCCATTTTTATTCTTTTATAAGGTCTCATTAATCATATATGAAGTGTGGCCAAAGGCAAAATGGTAATTTGAAATTATTTGTAAATTTTTGTTTTCAAATTTCCCTTTTCGAGATCATTTTCGTCATTTTTGGCCGTCGGGGGGTCGTATTTTGCATCAGCGGTATTTTTAAGCTGCGGATCATTGTAGCATGTTCTAATAGGTAAGTTATGTCTACCTGCATCATCGTTTCTGGGTAAAGCCTCTTCCTTGGTGAAATGAGCCTCTTTTGGATTCATTTTGCATTTTTGTTGAAAAATCTAGCTTAAGGGCATTTTGGGATTTCCTTTAGGAAATAAATTCTGGTCTTAACTCCATTACATAGAAAATGTGATTTTAGGGGGAGTTTCTTCACAGCATTTTTTCAGAAAATGTCATCTTGGACCCGGAAATTCCACAAAAAGCTCATTTTTTTTTTTTTTTTTTCTGCATTTTTACTGTTTCTGTTCAGGTTGAACCGATTCAGAGGGGCTGAACCGGTTCAAGGGCTTTTTTTGGGTCCAACATGGATGTTCTAATCATGTTGAACAGGTTTAGGGGTGCTGAACCGGTTCAAGTCTTCCAAAACCTTTTTTGCAGGTTCAGTTTTGGCCTTCCAACTTTAAACTATCGTAATTTTTTTGTTTTAACTCCGCATTAGTCCGTTCTTGAGTCTAAAAGGACCATGTCGAAGTAAGATTTCCAATGGTATAAATTTCAGTTTCATATTCGTCTCCTAGCTCGAGATACACTTGTTTTAGTGAGAAGGTGACAAATTTATTTCGAACCGGGATAGGGTTCATTTGGGATTTCCCTTCCTTTGGCCTTTGGAATTCATGTGAAGTTACCAAAGGATGTTTTTGGGGTATTTTTTTTTTTATCGCATATGACTTGTTGTAAGTTGAATTCAATCCACTTACGGTAAAATGACCATTTTACACCTGGTCCTTCTCTTATAGGGTTTTGATACTTTTGTCTTTGTTTTGCTTTTGTTGAGTCTTGGGACTCCTCGGGAAGGTCACATTAGTGTCTTAGGGATGATCTATATCTTTAAAGACTTTGGTTTTATCTTTCACTTCTGCATTTCGGATCCACTACCGGATCAACTTTTGGGTCATCACTAACGCACCAGGTTGTAAAACTTAGGCGTCACACACTAATTGTGTTTTAATTGAATGGTTATTGTTCTCATTTGATAGGTTGTGCTATTCACTAGATTAACTAGACAATCTATGCTTATTTGCCATCCATCATTCTTTGTTTTCAATTAGTGGCACACACACATTTTACAACTTAAATTTCTCTATTATTTTACAATTGCTAGTGTTTGGTGAGTGAAACTTAGTGGTGAACTCTAAGCCCCAAGGCCTCTCTCTCCTATATCTTTCCTTAATTTCTAGGTTGTTACTTACTTGCATTGTTTTAATTGAATCTTAGTTTAATTAATCAATCAAACCATCTTTTGATCATTCGACCTATTAATCCATCATTGATTCCAAGAATACGTTTCCTTTCCCTTGGGACGATCCTTACTTACTCTAGCTACATTAATAGTTAGTAATGGTAGTGGCATTCTATAAATTCAAACTTGGCCACACTACACACTTTTGTGCTTTGGTGCCACGGCAACACCATATTCCCAGAAAACGTAATAAGGTCACACACAAATGTAGAAAGACAGTAATGCCCCTTGTGATTGAATGGAACTGAAACATGAAGCTCTGAACCTGTAATTACCCTTGACAACACAATGTGTCCTCTGAAATGGCAATGCTAAGAATGTAGTATACTTGAACAAAAATGGCATGGTAAGTTAATGACTGTAATGCCCTTAATTCTTACATTGAAAGTGCAAAACCCCTTGATCAAACATGGGATCAACATATATGTATTGTTTGTGAGCTGAAAGTGTTCATTGGGTCCAAGCAAGGGTGTTATGGACAAGGGGAGTGCAGTGTGCACTTAGTGGTGCTAATGTGTGTGTAAAGGCTGTAAAACCTAGTGTTTCAACTTGTATAAAGGTGTGTGCAGAGTATGAGACAACTGAGTGTGTAACTACTTGCATATAACTAGTGGAGACATTATTAGCTGAGGCTAAGAATCAATGTTTTTCCCCTAATTGAGAGGGGTTTTCCTTGTAAATGGACTGTGTACTTGTGATTGCTTGAAAGGCTCAACAAATTGTTATTAGCCTATCTATATTGTATCCATTTAATTAATTAAATAGAATAAGAAGTTAATAGAAGAACCAATTCACCCCCCTCCTCTTGGTTCATCAGGTTTATTCGACTAGCAGATTACCCTAGAAGCACTTATTCTATTTGCCAATAAAAAAGATAGGTCACTTCGCTTAGATATTGAATATCGCGAGTCGAATAGGGTGATAATCAAGAATAAATACCCTCTGCCACGTACCCTCTGCCACGTATTGATGATTTGTTTAATCAGCTCAGAGGAGCGTATGTGTTCTTTAAGATTGACTTGAGGACTAATTTTCATCAGCTGAGGATTAGGGAGGAGGATATTCCTAAGACTACCTTCAGGACTCGTTGTGGCCTCTACGAGTTCTTAGTCATACATTTTGGGTTAACTAATAGCCCAACAACTTTTATAGATATGATTAATCGAGTGTTTAGACCTCACTTGGATTAGTTTGTTATTGTCTTTGTTGATGACATTCTGATATATTCCAAGACTAAGGAGGAGCATAAGGAATACTTGAGCATTATACTTTGGACTCTGCGTGAGTATCATCTCAATGGCAAGTTTGAGATGTGTGACTTTTGGCAGGAGCATATCAAGTTTTTAGGTCATGTGATATCTAGGGATGGTGTCTCAGTTGATTTTACCAAGGAAGAGGCTGTGATGAGTTAGAAATGTCATACTACTATCACTAAGGTGCGTAGATTATTAGGACTAGTAGGATATTACAGGCGCTTCATTGAGGGATTTTTTAAGATTGCCATACCTAATAATCGCCGAATATTGCATATTTACCCTCTGTAGACACTAAAATTTTAGTGGGCTTTGGTTTTGACAAATGGACCCATTAAATATGGGCCTAATGTTTAATTAAGTTATTTAATTGGCCCAAGCTTGGTCCACTTAAATTATTTAATTAGCCCAGCCCAGATGGTTAAATAAACAGATAATTATTCTTAATAAAATATATTTGGAATAATTATTTTTAAGGATAATTATCATAATATAATCGGCCCGGCTAGTTATAATTTTATCCTTATCAGGAGATGACACATGTCGTCATCCTATCAACCCAAAAAGACTATAATTAGAGGCCTGGAGGAAGAAGGAGGGGAGACAAATTGAGAGTTCAAAAATCTAGAGACTCAAAAATCTAGAAGGTCCAGAAATTGAGGGAATCGGATTTCTTGAAGGTTAAGAACACCAAGCACATCCAAAGTCGTGCTGTTCTTCACTAAATTCAACAAATCCTCTCTGAAGATGAAGAACAACAAGCACATCAAACTATGCCATTCTTCATCCAAATTCCACGGTGATCAACAACAAGCACAACCAAAGACGTGCCATTCTTCATCCAAATTCCACAATGATTCATGATCAAGCTTGTGCAGCCCTTGAATTCAACCAACCACAAAATGGAGATCAAATTAGAGGACCTTATTCTTTGGAATATTATTACAGAGGATTATACTCCATCTTTATAAATTAATAAAATATTCTCTTTGTTCCCTATTTTGTTATCTTATTTGTAGACTACAAAATTTGTGTCTACAAATTTCTGGCACGCCCAGTGGGACATCCTCTAACTCTCATCTCGTTCTCCTACATCAAATCCTTAACAAATTCATCGTCATATTTTATGACTTCCAATAAGATTCAAACGAAGAGCAAGAATACCACTAAAGACATCGCGGTCATAACGGACAACATCAATACCATCACAAAAGGTGGCAAAAAGGTTGCAACTTCGTCAAGTGGTACAAAAACCTCTGCAAGTTCAATGATGTGGAGTATGGTGAAAGCATCCATTCCTGCCAAAAGACAGCACGATGCAATGAGAGTCAATTATGCCAAATCTATCAAAGTAACAACTCAAAGTCATACCGCCTTCACCTCACTAGGGGTAAGGAGGAAGGTTCCTACAACCTCAAAGGTTGCTCTAGTCATAAGTTCAAGTTCAAGGTTGGTCCATTCAAGGCCAAAGATTTTTTCTGACTCTGTCACTATGCCAGTCATGATGACAAGTACTACATTGTACGAAGAGCAATTGACGACTATGGCCCGTGCAATTGAAAGATTACAACACTCTCTCAAGGAGCAAGATCTGAAAATTGCCTCGCTAACAGAAAATATAAAATTGCGTGACGATAATGCTAAGTCAAGCAAAGGCCAAATTCCTCATTCTAATTCCATGCCAGAGAACATTCCAATTAATGATCAAAATGACGTGTCCGCCAATCCAACAATTGATGCTGTCTTCGTTACCTCACTTTCTGTCCAACAACTTCAAGATATGATAGTGAATTGCATAAGAGAACAATACAGTGGCATTCCTTAAAGTGCTCGCATGTACTCAAAGCCTTACACAGAAAGAATTGACATCTTAAAAATGCCGGTTGGATATCAACCTCCAAAGTTTCAACAGTTTGACTGAAAAGGCAATCCCAGGCAACATGTCGCACACTTTGTAGAAACTTGCGGCAATGCTGGTATAGATGGAGATCTCCTTGTCAAGCAATTCGTTCCTTCCCTTAAAGAGAATGCATTTGATTGGTACACAGACCTTAAAGCTAGAAGTACTGATAGTTGGGAGCAGATGGAAAGAGAATTTCTCAACAGTTTCTACAACACTCATCGTACTATAAGTATAATGGAACTTACAAACACAAAACAAATGAAGGGTGAACCCGTGGTTAACTACATCAACCGTTGGCGAGCTCTAAGTCTTGACTGTAAGAATCGTTTGTCTGAAATTTATACAATTGAAGCATGTATGCAAGGCATGTGCTGGGAACTTCTTTACATCCTACAAGGGATTAAGCCTTAAACATTTGAAGAGCTTGTTACTCGAGCCCACGACATGGAGCTTAGCATGGAAAATTATGGTGCTAGAAAAGATGTTCCTGATATATCCGATAACCTTCAAGAAAATGAGAGAAGTGAGTCCGAAGAAGAAGATAATATACTTCCTAACTCGGATGACGAAATAGCTTCATCTTTCATTATAAGTATCATCTTGAAAGACTTGCATCAAGAAATGCACCATACTACAACAATGACTTCAACCGAAAGTGCAAAATCATAGGGGGCATTAAGTCAAGGAATCCAAGAAGAAAATCCTCAAAGTGACGACGAGATAGTCCATGCCCTCCAGTGGAAGCTTGGATTGTCATTTGATTCTTGCAAAGTTGAAGAAAATTATTAAAGTTAAAGTACTCCCAGATACGAGCCTAAACTGTTGATGACACTTCTTGACACGAGTTTAACTTGTTTACCTAGAAAAAAAAATTAAGAACTCCTTGATACAAGTTTAAACTGTCTCCCAAACAAAAAAATGACACTCCTTGACACGAGTTTAAACTGTCTACCTGAAAAAAAAAAACAATTAAGAACTCCTTGATACAAGTTTAAACTATCTCCCAAAAAAAAATAAATAAATAAAAAATAACACTCCTTGACACGAGTTTAAACTGTCTACCTGAAGAAAAAAAATCAAGCACCCTTTGACATGAGCTTAAACTGTCTACCTAGAAAAAAAATCAAAAACTCTTTGATACGAGTATAAACTGTTTGAAAAAAAAAAAAAAAAAAAAAAAAACTCTTTGACACGAGTATAAACTTCTTTCGGAAAAACTCATGTCTCTATTGAACTATGTGATGACTTGATCCTTCTTTTGAGGGTACGTAGGCAGCTTAGAGTTTTATTTTAAGTTCAGTACGACGCTAGAAAAAAAAAATCCTTAAAGCATGCAAAATGGCAAAGTGTGCTCGTCACAAGATATCAAAAGGACTAGTCGCAATTAATCAATTTGACTTACTGTCAAGATATTGTTGTCGCTCGTCACAAATTTTCAACTTGGCTCGCTCTCAAGATATTGTCACTCATCATGCGATATCAGAAGTGCTTGTCGCACCTGTCAACTTGGCATGCCACTAAAGTGTAGTTGTAAAGAAAATTTTGGTCTGTCGCTAAATTGTAGCTGCAAGGAGGAAATTTGGCCTACTGCTAAAATGTAGCTGCAAAGAAGAATTTTGGTCCGTTGCCATAATTGTAGCTACAAAGAAAATTTTGATCCGGCAAAGTGTAGATGCGAAGAAATAAATTGGTTCGTCGCCAGACTGTAGGTGCTAAGAAAAATTCTGCTCGCTGCCGAGGTATTACTGGAAAAGATTTTCGTTGAGCTATCGTTGAAGAAAAAAAAAAAATTTCGTCATCAAGGTGTGGCTGGAAGAAATAAATAAAATTGACTTGCCGCCAAGGCGTCGCTGAAGAATCCGGGTCATCGCCAAAGTGTTGCTGCAACAAAGTTTTGACTCATCGTAGAGGTGTCGCTGAAAAAAAAATTTACTTGCCACTGAGGTGTTGCTGAAAGATAAATTTGCTTGCCACTGAGGTGTTGCTGAAAGAGAAATTTGGTTTCTATTTGCGTTAAGGAAAATTCACGGTGTCACCAAGATATTGCTGAAGTAAAAACAAATCACCACATGGAGGCATAGGCATGCAAGCTTTGTCTGTCACATCCTTACGGTATCTACAACAAAGCTCTATCTTAGACACAAATATGCACAAGCACACTTGCGTAACTCGGTAACTTCATGTCAAGTGGCTACTGGTGTCTGGTGCATAAGTAAACTTGTACAATGAGTCAGATCTTTTGGTGGAGCTTCGGCTTGAAATCATCATCAAAACTGATAATGGCTAATGATGCTGGTGGTATGACCTCTCGGAGTATGGTCTTGCTCTATCAATGGCTGCTGGATGATCCATAGTTGATGAAGACGTTTTGGCGATGGCTAACAATGCTAGTGGTATGACCTCTTGGAGTTTGTTCTTACTCTCTGAATGGTTGATGTCTGATCTGTGGCTAATGAAGACTGCATTTGTCGTTGCTCTTTGGATCTCTAGATTGATTCATGGCTACTGACGACACTGTCTATGCTGGTCGCATGACCTCTCGGAGTATGGTCTCGCTCTATCAATGGCTGCTGGATGATCCATGGTTTCGCTCTATCAATGGCTGCTGGATGATCCATGGCTGATGAAGACGTTCTAGCGATGGCTAACAATGCTGGTGGTATGACCTCTTGGAGTTTGTTCTTGCTCTCTGAATAGTTGATGTTTGATATGTAGCTAATGAAAATTGCATCTGTCGTTGCTCTCTGGATTGATTCATGGCTGTTGACGACACTGCCTGTGATGGTAGCATGTCCTCTCGGAGTCTAGTATCGCTCTATTAATTGTTGCTGGATGATCCATAGCTGATGAAGATGCTCTGGCGGCGGGTGTTAACAATGTTGTCTGAGCTAGTGGTAAAATCTCTCTATATCTACATCTGTCGTTGCTCTCTGGGCTGATTCATGGCTACTGACGACACTGCCTGTGCTGGTGGCATAACCTCTCGGAGTCTATTTTTGCTCTATCAATGGCTGTTAGATAATCCATGGCTGATGAAGACACTCTGGCAATGAGTGTTGATACTGTTGTCTATGCTGTTGGTAAAGCCTCCCTACGTCTACATATCTCGTTGCTCTCTGAGTCAATTCGTGGCTGCTGACGACACTATCTGTGCTGGTGGCATGACCTTTCAGAGTCTGTTCTCGCTCCAAAATGGTGATAGTAAAAAAAAAAAAAAAAATAGAGGAAAAAAAAGTTACGTGAAAAAGAGAGAGAGAGAAAAAAAGGAAGTGGGAAAAAAAAAAGTGCGTTAAAAAAAAGATGCGTGAAAAAAAGAGAAAAAAAAAAACGTGAAAAGGAAAAGTAAAAAAAAAAAAAAAGTCGTGGAAAAAAAAAGTGAAAAAAAAAGAGGAAAAAAAGTCGTGAAAAAAAAAACATGGAAAGAGGAAAAAAAAAAAAAAAAAAAAAAAAAGGAAAGAAAAAAAAAAAAAAAAAAGAGGAAAGAAAAAAAGTTGTGAAAGAAAAACTGTGGAAAGAGGAAAAAAAAAAAAAAAAAAAAAGTCGTGAAAAAAAAAAACGTGGAAAAAAAAACACAAGAGGAAAAAAAAGAGGAAGAAAAAAAAAAATTCAAGCGTGAAAAAAAAAGTGAAAAAAAAAAAGAAAAAGAAAAGTCATACCAATTATTTGTTCGATCCAGCACAATCTTCATAGGTTATAATTAGATAAGACTTCAACAATATTGAAATTGATGTATAACCCTATAGCATGGATAGGTATATATAGAGAATAAAATATCTTCTATTTGTACTGGGATTTGTATAATTCAGTTCAAATAGGAAAATAAAATTCCAATCCAAAGTTGGATAGAAAAGCAAAAGAGGAAATCTTACAATCTAAAGTTGGAGAGGAAAGGAAACAAAAAAAGAAAGTTGGATACTTCAAGTCCCACTTGAAAAATGAGACAAGTCCTGTCAAACTTAGGACTCGAAGTGGGGGCAATTTGTAGACACTAAAATTTTAGTGGGCTTTGGTTTTGACAAATGGACCCATTAAATATGGGTCTAATGTTTAATTAAGTTATTTAATTGGTCCAAGCTTGGTCCACTTAAATTATTTAATTAGCCCAGCCCAGATGGTTAAATAAACAGATAATTATTCCTAATAAAATATATTTGGAATAATTATTTTTAAGGATAATTATCATAATATAACCGGCCCGGCCCAGTTATAATTTTATCCTTATCAGGAGGTGACACGTGTTGTCATCCTATCAACCCAAAAAGACTATAAATAGAGGCTTGGAGGAAGAAGGAGGGGAGACAAATTGAGAGTTCAGAAATCCAGAGACTCAGAAATCTAGAAGGTCCAAAAATTGAGGGAATCGGATTTCTTGAAGGCGAAGAGCACCAAGCACATCCAAAGTCGTGCCGTTCTTCACCAAATTCAACAAATCCTCTCTGAAGACGAAGAACAACAAGTACATCAAATCGTGCCATTCTTCATCCAAATTCCACGGTAATCAACAACAAGCACAGCCAAAGATGTGCCGTTCTTCATCCAAATTCCATAGTGATTCAAGATCAAGCTCGTGCAGCCCTTAAATCCAACCAACCACAAAAAAGAGATCGAATCAGAGGACCTTATTCTTTGGAATATTATTAAAGAGGATTGTACTACATCATTATAAATTAATAAAATATTCTATTTGCTCACTATTTTGTTATCTTATTTGCAGACTACAAAATTTGTGTGTACACCCTCAATTGCATGTTTTAGTCTATTTAGCGTGTTAATAAAGTGAATTTTACAGGCTTTGTTGTATTTTGTCTATTTTCAGGGCTTATCTCCAAAATGGAATAAAAATAAGCTTTTACGGGATTTAAATGAACATGGTTCATGGCGAGCTGAAGAGTTAACCAAAGTGGTCCTAAGTTCCTGAGCAAACTTAGCCTAAGGAAGGACATTGACCTGGGAAGCTAGGCAAGAAGATGAAATGCACCATGGAAGAACAAGGTTGGCATCCGGATGTAGCATCCATGACCATTCTTGGCGTTCGGACGCCCTATGTAATTGGAGCCCATCAATTGCAATTTTGATAAAGGATGAATTCTAGTAGCCAAGCAAAAATGCATCCGGACGCCCAGCTCTGCGTCCGAACGCCACATGCCAGATGCCTACAAACAAGCACCCTAGAGCGCACGTGGCACACAAGCTTGACAAGATACATCCGGATGCCCATCTTGGCGTTCGGACGCCAACCTGTGAATTAATGTGGGATTTTGAATGTTCAGTTATTTTTCTCTCTTCTCCAACTTCAATGCATGAGTTTGGGGGGGATTTTTGACTGATTCTGGCAGAGAGCGATATATACATATAGCTATATTATATTTCAGATCGTCATTCATATGATATTCAAATTTTGTATATTTCTGGAGAGAAAAAGTGAGGGATAGCTAGGGTTCTTAGTGTTCTTGGAGAAGTGCTGCTATGGAGCTGAAGATGGAGACTTCCTTTTCAACCCTTGGAGTTTCCACCACCACCAGGATGAGCTAAATCCCCTTTCTAAGGGATTGAGGTAGCCTTGACCAAATTAACCATGTAATTCTTGTATTTTAATTTGAGGAAATAACATTGTATGTAATGGATTTCATGGATAAGATGAAGGTCTATATTGCAATTTGTGTTTTTACATTAAATTTATGTATGATCTATACTGAATTCATATATATGAGTATGTTTGCTATGCAATTCTTGTCTTAGAACCATGTTTACATACTTGTACTCTTGAGATTCTTATAGTGAAATTAAGGATTGATTTCATGAAATGGTTTTATAGGCATGTCATGTAGGATTGTTGTAATGACCCGGTCATTTTCATTCCTTTCCTTTTTCTCCATTTTTACGGATTAATTTTTTTCGTTGATATTTTCTTTCACGTAACCTCACTTTATGTGTTTGGCGTTGACTTTTGACTTCACGTACTTTCATTCTAGTTGGTTTCCTTGAAAAGCGTAGCATTACTTTTGGATAAAAGCTCGCTGGTTGTTTCTTTTTTCCGTAAGGGCATGGATGAAAAGATTTTTCAGAAACATTTTCATTTCTTGGGGTGTTTTTCATAAATATATTTTGGAGATATTTTGATTTGGGGGTATTTAAGAAAGTATCTTTTGAAAGATATTTTCATTTAGGCCACTTGTGCAGTTATCCTTTTGTGTATGGGCCTTTGTGCAATTAATGAAAGTTAATTGAAAAGTGTCTCTTTTGGGCTTGGATCCTTGTACGGGATTCATTTTTACATTTCATCAAGTCATGTACTCTTAGAATTGTCTTACGGTCGTTTTCCCCCAGTTTTTGAGTTTTTGATCCCAATTGTCGCCGAAATTGCTCGGGGCATATCTTTCTGCTCATGACTCAGTTTTCGACGCCGTTTCTTTCGTTGTTCATTTTTTTTTTTTCATTTCGGTTCTTTTTTGTTCACAGTATTTTACCGTTTGAGTGCGTCTATGCAGATTTCACTTTTCAGGGCCATGCAGGACCCGTTCGGGGCACTTTTAGGATTTTCTATAAATTGGGGGAGAGAGACTGTAATGTTTCCAATTTTTCTCTTTTTTCATTTTCTAGATCTTTCTAATTTTTTAGGTTATTTTTGTAAAACCCCTAATTTTAAAAGGATAGTCCTGGTATTTTAGTTAATTATTTTATTGCATTTTTAATTTATTTAATTGTATAATTGCTTGTTTATTTGAATTACTTGTGCTTGTTTATTTGAATTACTTGTTTTTGGTAAAATGAATTACTTGTTACTTGTTTAATTGTGTGTTTAAATTACATTACTTGTTTAATTGTTTTATTAAATGAAATTATTTGATTTGTTTGTGTTAATTACTTTGTTGGATTTAAATTGTGTGGTTGTGTGTCCTTAGGTGGTTTATTATAATGATTATAATTGTTTAATTAGGTAATTAAGATAAATGAGTCTTTAAAATACGTTCAGTACTTAGGGTTCTTTGAGAAGTCACGTATATTGGCCGACGTAGATTTTAAATAGGGTTTTCTATGGGCCGACTAGGATTTAGTATAGGGTTTGAATTGAACCTAGGTCTTGTATAAACCTATAAATATAGGTATGAAGTTCTACCTAGGGTTTTAGAACCCTATTCACGGCAGTGGAGGCAGAGAAGGAACAGAGGAGGATTACTGTAGTTCACCGGAGAAACTTAGGAAGACAACGCTGAGGTTTTGAACTGAAAACTCGCAGGCAAGTTCTATTCCTAATTCTCTCCCTTAGACTTGTGTTCTTTGCATATCTAACACAATTCTAGGATTAAATAAAGATTAAAATTAATCTGGTTTGCATGTCTGAGATACTTTAAACAGTATGCTTTATAAATCGGTTATTACTCGTTTTAAATTCTTTCTTGCGTAATTCATAATTTAATTGATGTTAATTGATGAATAAAGAATTTAAATCAGTTCTGAAACGTGTTGGGAAACACTAGAATTAATCTGGGTTGCATGCTTGATTTGCTTAAACAGTTGGTGGTTCATGAATGCTTAGTTGCTCGTGTTAAATCCTTTTTGCATAAACCATGTTTAAATGATGTTGGTAATTGAAGAAAGAATTTAATTGCTTTTGGATCACACTGGAACCTAGTTCAAATACCTAGGAACCTTGACAATGGAGGATGGAAGTGATGGAGGTCGACGGAGATGAAACTGTGGAAGGAAAACAAGTAAACTGGGCAAACGGAGCAAGGATGCAGCTCCCCAAAAGGGTGGAGCCAGCTCTAATGTAGGTAGAGGTGGCTCCACATAGTGTGGAGCCAGCTCCACACAAGGGGGAGGCGGCTCCCCATGGGGGAGGCGGCACCACCCCTTTTGATGAGTTTTCGACATATTTTTGCTTCTGGGTTTGTTCTTTGACTGTTCTGGAGTATTCGGGGGCTGTACATGGGAACCCATATGAGTTCTAAGGTTGTATTAAAGCTTTAGAGGGTGTGGGAATGGATAATAAACCACTCAGGGTTTATAGATTGACCAGTATACAGTTTTTAGCAAGTTATGCAAACTGCTAGTAGATGCAAGTAGTTTAAATTGCTTAAGTTGTTCTAGCAATTTTTTTGTAAATGATTATCGAGTTTTAATCATGTATTAATGGTATAAAATAAGCATTGTTAAAATGTATATATTTTTACTATGCTTGTTTAGGAGTAATTGATGTTTACAATTTTGACATTTATCGCATCAATTGTTGGACTGGTAATATAAGCATTATAATTAACAATGTTTATTATGCTTACTGTGGAGTTAATTGATGTAGACTTTCAATTATGGTCTCTCAATTGTATGGAATCTGGGGATAAGTTAATACCTGCATATATTATTGTATTGTTAACTACAGGATTGTTGGTTGGGTAGTGTATAGTCAGCATGTTAAAAGATGTTAATTTAATATGCTCACTTATGGAACAATTGATGTTTAAACTTAATGTTTTTATTCTCAATTGTTGGATTTATGGATTTGGATGATATTTACTTACATGTTTTGTATTATCATTTGCTGGATGGACGGATTGTATGCAACGGTATGGGACGGTGACATACTAGGGGGATTAGCTCAAAAATCGCTAAGTCCTACCTACTCTAGAAATTAAAGAATTGGATTAACTAAAAGTTAAGTCCTATTGATTTGTAGTGTCAATGCAACGACTAGTTGAGCGGCACTACTAAGGATTATGGATGGATTTTATATATATTGTTATGGTACCTCGATATGAGCCTGAGTCTCAAAGTCGTTGGTTAGGGAGCGTATATGGATTGGGATGCATAGCTGGCTATGATGTTGGATATGTACCTTGCTAGGTCTAGGTAGTCATGCCCACCCCTGGTGCGCTTTGCATGGTGCCTATTAGTCAGGTTGAGACGGGCCTATAGTCCAATGAGAGTCCTGTAGTGTGAATATATATATATATATATATATATATATATATATATATATATATCTACGAACTATTTAGTTATTGTTGGATTGGTTAGGATGTACATGCGTATTGAGTCTCTGCTTGGATTGTAGTAGGTTAGAATTTGCGCGTGGGCCTGACCCACTTCTATTATTTAGGTACACGAAAGTTCCAGACTTAGACTTGATCGTGCTGAGCAGAGATTTCTACTCACTCTACCGACGACGTAGGACTTTTCTCCATAACTTATTTCTGGATGTTCTATCTGTTATTTTTATTACAGTTTGGAGTATTATTAGGGGTCCACTAGAGATGGATTCCCGAGTTATTTAATCTATCAGAGGTTTTGGATTATTGGGATTTAAGTATTTATCTTTAAAGGTTTTTATTTTTTAGAATTCTTCCAGCCGTTAATTATTTCTTATTTCATTTTGTATTCCGTGTTCGTTTTAAAATATTAATTATTTGATATTCCCTCGGGTTTGGGCCTAGGCCTGATCAACCCGTGTCTTGGATCCGAGGGGTATCACAGTTTGTATCAGAGCACTCTAGGTTCAAGTGTCCCTAGGATGTTTCGTATTAAGACTTCAGTGTAGCGTTATCTCTTGATTAGAGCTTAAGTTTAGGATTCATAGTATTCCTTTACGGTTCGTTAAGAAAGTATTGATGTCAAGATTATTTTGTAATTGCAGAATATTTGGCACTAGGAAGAGAATGGGGTCCGCGATGAAAGCAAAGACGGGTCCAAGGCCGAGGAAGGTTACTCCAATGATTCCCCTACGAAGGCCAACCAAGAAGGCGGAATTAGAGACCAGGGAGTTGATTCCAATAGGTGTTGCTTCGGAGTACAAGTCAAGGAAAGTTTTTTGTGTGCTGGATTGGCCACCATACTGTGGACCTAACACAAATTTGGTGGTGCTTGAAGCTAAACCAGGCAGAAAGGAAGACCCTGAAGAAGATCAGGATGGAGGAGATACCGGAGCATCCAAGATGGAGGGCGCCGGAGTTCAAGTTTGACTGTCCTTTTAAGAGTACTTTTAATTACTGGTAGTAGAGGAGGTACTAGTAAAAGTGTAGTATGAGTTTAATCACGTACACTAGGATTCTGTTAAAGAATATTTTATGATTATTCGTTTGACAGTTTATGGTTTGGAAAGTTCTTAATAAAGTGAACTAGCGGTTTTGGCTATCTTTATTATGTTGTGTGATAACATTTTTGTGATATATATGGTTTTATTAAACTTTAGTGGGATGATTAGGTTGCATAAATAGATGATTATCCCAGTGGAGTGATTGGGGTTTGTGGAATAGGCAAGCAAATAATTGCTTACAAATACATGGTGTGGAGGCAGGTTGATTACCAAGAAATTTATAAGAGAACTTGTGTAAATCAATATGGTAGGTTTGGTTTAGAAAGAGGCATTCCCAGGATAGAACCATAATCTAAAAATGGGACGATTGTAGAGCATTTCATTTTACCTTATGTGTTTTGCTCTACGGAGTATTTAGAAACATGGGATTTTCATGGATTGGTTGGTGACACACGTATGCAGTAGACCTCAGGATATTTCCACCCCGTTGGGTAATACTGCAATTTTCCATGAGAGTGATATGCCTGTGACACTAGATATTGGTAGACTCGGATTTCTAGCCAATCTTTTGTCCTGGACATGCACACTTATGACGTGATACTCGGGCTGGATTGGTTATCACTGCCATGCTCAAGTTATCTGTTGGATAAGTCTATTGTGGTTACCATACCTAGTTAGGATGTTTACGTCGTGCTATGCCACGTTTTAACGGGGACATTAGTGCCTATTTGTTTCGGATAGAGTAGGAGACGAATGAGGGGATTATTGTATCACTGGATATCATACCAATTGTACAGGATTTGCCGGATGTATTTCAGGAGACTCCAGGGTTGCAACTTAGTCGCGGGATCGACTTTGTGATAGACTTAGCTCTAGGCACTATGCCTATTGCTAAGGCACCGTATAGGATGGCACCTGTGGAGATGCGAGAGCTGAGGGATCAGATTTAGCAGCTTTTGAAGGAGTACTTTACCCTTGGGAGCACCAGTTTTATTTGTGAAGAAGAAGGATGGTTCACTTCGGTTGTGTATAGTTTACAGGGAGTTGAATAAATTTACCATTCGTAATAAGTATCCTTTGCCCAGGATTGATGAGTTGTTTCATCAGTTGAAGGGAGCTACCTATTTCTCTAAGATTGATCTGCGGTCTGAATATCATCAACTTCGGGTTAGGGAGCAGGATGTTCCGAAGATAGCGTTTCTCACTAGATATGGATCTTATGAGTTTCGGGTGATACCGTTCGGGTTGACTAATGCACCAGCGGTCTTTATTGATTTGATAAACAGGGTCTTCAAAGCCTATTTGGATCAGTTTGTCATTATTTTTATTGATGATATCTTGATCTATTCTAGGTTTGAGGATGATCATGCTAGACATCTACGGATTGTGTTGCAAACACTTTGTGAGCACCAGTTGTATGCCAAGTTTGAGAAATGTGAATTTTGGCAGCGGGAGGTGAAATTTCTAAGTCACGTGGTGTCAGAAAGGGGAATAGCGGTGGATTCGGCCAAGGTTTCAGTGGTGGTTGAGTAGGGATAACCTACATCACCTACCGAGATTCAGAGTTTTCTCGATTTGGCAGGATATTACAGGAGGTTCATCCAAGGGTTCTCAAAGATAGTAGGACCACTCACTCATCTGACTAAGAAGGGTGTATGGTTCGTATGGGATGAACATTGTCAGAGAGCTTTTGATGAGCTGAAGACTAAGTTAACTTCCGCACCGGTTTTATCTACCCCACAAAGCGGGACAGAGTATCTGGTCTACACGGATGCTTCGTTGCAGAGTCTTGGATGTGTTTTGATGCAGGAGGAGCGACCGATTTCGTATGGATCTCGGAAGCTTAAGCCTTACGAGCTTAATTATCCAACACATGATTTGGAGCTGGCAGCTGTGGTCTTTGCCTTACGTATTTGGAGCCATTATCTGTTGGGTGAATCCTTTAGGTTGTTTAACGACCACAAGAATCTGTAGTACTTGTTCACTCAGCAGGAGCTGAATATGAGACAGCGTAGATGGTTGGAGTTTGTAAAAGACTATCACTTTTCTATACAGTATCATCCAGGGAAAGCGAATGTGGTGGTGGATGCACTAAGTCGCTGACCTGTCAATAGTCTTTCTGCTCTGTTCACTACTGAGTGGAATGCTTTGACGATAGTGGATGAGTTTTTGGATGCTTTCATGGCTGAGATAGCTTCCAGAGAGGTTCCATTCTACTACGTTGGGGCTGATGGAGGTTTGAGGTATAAGGGACGGTTAGTGGTACCTTCTGTTGATGGTTTGAGGAAGGATATGATGACCGAGACTCACCACTCTGAGTTCTCTGTTCATCCAGGAGGTGACAAGATGTATCAGGATATGAAGCGGCAGTTTTGGTGGGCAGGTATGAAGAGGGACATTGCTCTTTTTGTTTCTCAGTGTAGTACTTGTCAGATGGTTAAGATTAGTCATCAGAGGTCATCAGGAGCTCTACAACCACTATAGATTTCGTGGAGGGATTACCTAATTCCTTTAACGATCACAATTCCATTTGGGTTATTGTGGATAGATTGACAAAATCAGCTCACTTCTTGCCTATTTGCACTGACTTCACTTTGGAGCAGTTGGCGAGACTTTACATTTTAGAGATTGTAAAGTTGCATGGAATTCCATTATCTATTATATCGGACAAGGATTTGAGCTTTGTGTCAGGATTCTAGAAGAGTTTTCAGCAGGATTTGGGTACTAAATTACACCTTAGTACTGCTTATCATCCTCAGACTGATGGACAGACTGAGAGGGTTAATCAGATTATGGAGGATATGCTTCGGTCGTGTGTTCTTGATTGCAAGGGCCACTGGAATGATTACTTACCGCTTATGGAGTTTACTTATAACAATAGTTTCCAGAAGACTATTAGGATGGCACCATTGGAGGCGTTATACGGTCGACCGTGTCGATCGCCTGTTTGTGGGATGGAGGTTGGCGAGAGTAGATTCTTGGGTCCTGAGTTCATCAAGGATACTTCTTAGAAGATAGATCTTATTAGCGATCGCATGCGTACTGCCCAGAGTGGGCAGAAGAGTTATACGAATCGTCGCATACGTGCTTTAGAGTTTCAGGTTGGGGATCAGGTTCTACTCAAGGTGTCTCTTATGAAAGGTGTAATGCGTTTTGGGAAGAAAAGGAAGTTGTCTCCGCGGTTTATCGGTCCATTCATGATTACGGATCGAGTGGGAGCTGTCGCTTATCGGTTGGCACTTCCAGATAATTTGGATCGTGTGCATAATGTGTTCCATGTTTCCATGTTGCGGAAATTTCTGCGAGATGAGGATCAGTATCACCATATTGATGTTGGGGAGATTGAGTTACAGTCAGATGCAACTTATTTGGAGCCACCGTGTTTTATTGTCGACCGTCGGGATCAAATCCTTTATCACAAGGCTATTCTTTTAGTTCGTGTTCTGTGGAGTCACCACAATGAGGCTGAGTTTACTTGGGAATGGGAGGATGTCGTTCGTTTGCAGTTTCTTGATTTATGGGAAGAAGGTAAGAACGAATTCTGAGGATGGAATTCCTTTTGTTAGGGCGGAAGAATGTAATACCCCTAATTTTAAAAGGATAGACCTGGTATTTTAGTTAATTATTTTATTGCATTTTTAATTTATTTAATTGTATAATTGCTTGTTTATTTGAATTACTTGTGCTTGTTTATTTGAATTACTTGTTTTTGGTAAAATGAATTACTTGTTGCTTGTTTAATTGTGTGTTTAAATTACATTACTTGTTTAATTGTTTTATTAAATGAAATTATTTTATTTGTTTGCGTTAATTACTTTGTTGGATTTACATTGTGTGGTTATGTGTCCTTAGGTGGTTTATTATAATGCTTATAATTGTTTAATTAGGTAATTAAGATAAATGAGTTTTTAAAATATGTTCAGTACTTAGGGTTTTTTGAGAAGTCACGTATGTTGGCCGGCGTAGATTTTAAATAGGGTTTTCTATGGGTCGACTAGGATTTAGTATAGGGTTTGAATTGAACCTAGGTCTTGTATAAACCTATAAATATAGGTATTAAGTTCTGCCTAGGGTTTTAGAACCCTATTCACGGCAGTGGAGGCAAAGAAGGAACAGAGGAGGATTACCGTAGTTCGCTGGAGAAACTTAGGATGACGACGCTGAGGTTTTGAACTGAAAATTCACAGGCAAGTTCTAGTCCTAATTCTCTCCCTTAGACTTGTGTTCTTTGCATATCTAACACAATTCCAGGATTAAATAAAGATTAAAATTAATCTGGTTTGCATGTCTGAGATACTTTAAACAGTATGCTTTATAAATCAGTTATTGCTCGTTTTAAACTCTTTCCTGCGTAATTCATAATTTAATTGATGTTAATTGATGAATAAAGAATTTAAATCAGTTCTAAAAAATGTTGGGAAACACTAGAATTAATCTGGGTTGCATGCTTGATTTGTTTAAACAGTTGGTGGTTTATGAATGCTTAGTTGCTCGTGTTAAATCCTTTTTGCATAAATCATGTTTAAATGATGTTGGTAATTGAAGAAAGAATATAATTGCTTTTGGATCACACTGGAACCTAGTTCAGATACCTAGGAACCCTGACAATGGAGGATGGAAGTGATGGAGGTCGCCGGAGATGAAATCGTGGAAGGAAAACAAGTAAATTGGGCAAACGGAGCAAGGAGGCGGCTCCCCACAAGGGTGAAGCCGGCTCCAATGCACGTAGAGGAGGCTCCACATAGTGTGGAGTCGGCTCCACACAAGGGGGAGGCAGCTCCCCATGTGGGGGAGGCGGCTCCACCCCCTTTTGATGAGTTTTCGGCATATTTTTGCTTCTGGGTTTGTTCTTTGACTGTTCTGGAGTATTTGGGGGCTGTACATGGGAACCCAGATGAGTTCTAAGGTTGTATTAAAGCTTCAGAGGGTGTGGGAATGGATAATAAACCACTCAGGGTTTATAGATTGAGCAGTATACAGTTCTTAGCAAGTTATGCAAATTGTTAGAGGATGCAAGTAGTTTAAATTGCTTAAGTTGTTCTAGCAATTTTTTCTATAAATGATTATCAAGTTTTAATCATGTATTAATGGTATAAAAGTAAGCATTGTTAAAATCTATATATTTTTACTATGCTTGTTTAGGAGTAATTGATGTTTACAATTTCGACATTTATCGCATCAATTGTTGGACTGGTAATATAAGCAAGATAATTAGCAATGTTTATTATGCTTATTGTGGAGTTAATTGATGTAGACTTTCAATCATGTTCTCTCAATTTTATGGAATCTGGGGATAAGTTAATACCTGCATATACTGTTGTATTGTTAATTGCAGGATTGTTGGTTGGGTAGTGTATAATTAGCATGTTAAAAGATTTTAATTTAATATGCTCACTTATGGAACAATTTAAACTTAATGTTTTTATTCTCAATTGTTGGATTTATGGATTTGGATGATATTTACTTGCATGTTCTTTATTATCATTTGCTGGATGGACGGATTGTATGCACCGGTATGGGACGGTGACATACTAGGGGGATTAGCTCAAAAATCGCTAAGTCCTACCTACTCTAGAAATTAAAGAATTGGATTAACGAAAAGTTAAGTCCTATTGATTTGTAGTGTCATGGCAACGACTAGTTGAGGGGCACTACTCGGGATTATGGATGGATTTTATATATATTGTTATAGTACCTCGATATGAGCCTGAGTCTCAGAGTCGTTGGTTAGGGAATGTATATGCATTGGGATGCATAGCTGGCTATGATGGTTAGGTGTGTACCCTGCTAGGTCTAAGTAGTTATGCCCACCCCTGGTGCGCTTTGTATGGTGCCTACTAGTCAGGTTGAGACTGGCCTGTAGTCCAGTGAAAGTCCTATAGTGTGAATATATATATATATACATATATATATATATATATATATATCTACAGACTATTTAGTTATTGTTGGATTGGTTAGGATGTACATGCGTATCGAGTCTCTGCTTGGATTGTAGTAGGTTAGAATTTACACGTGGGCCTAACCCACTTCTATTTTTCAGGTACACGACAGTTCCAGACTTAGAGGTGATTGTGCTGAGCAGAGATTTCTACTCAATCTATCGACGACGTAGGACTTCTCTCCATAACTTACTTCTGGATGTTCTAACAGTTATTTTTATTACAGTTTGGAGTATTATTAGGGGTCCACTAGAGATGGATTCCCAAGTTATTTAATCTATCAGAGGTTTTAGATTATTGGGATTTAAGTATTTATCTTTAAAGGTTTTTATTTTTTAGAATTTTTCCAATTGTTAATTATTTATTATTTCATTTTGTATTCCGTATTCGTTTTAAAATATTAATTGTTTGATATTCCCTCGGGTTTGGGCCTAGGCCTGATCAACCCGTGTCTCGGATCCGAGGGGTATCACAATTTTCATCTTTCCTCATTTTGAGTGCCGAACACCATGGGGTATGCCGGATGGGTCCCAAGAATTGGTTGGGGCATTTCCTTGAGTTCAGACCATCTCCAATGCAAATAGTCATTTTTGCATGTCAAATCTATATTTTGATTGTCGCTACAATGTCAAAATGCTATATTTTAGCAACTCTGCTCCAATGGTGCATTTCATCCAACATGCTATTTTTTGACACAATAACTATTTTTTTCCAACTACCATTCTCAACTACCATTTTCAACTATCAAATTTTAATAACCATTTTTTTTTTTTTTGTGAGTGTTTGTATTTTATTTAGCTTATTTGCCTGATTAAAAATAAATAAAAAAAATTAATTATCAAATTCAATGTAAAAGATAAGAATGTAAATTATATAAAAATAAATGGGTAAACTTGTCATTTACATAACAAGCAAACCTTATCAAAAATCATTTTAGCCTCCCCACTCGCCTCTATCTCTATTCTCGTTCTTGACTCTGAACTTGCCCTCTCTCTCTCTCTCTGCAACTGCAACTACTAAATCTACAAGAATTAAAAGCTTTTTTTGCAACTGCTAACTTGTATCTATGGGTTTTGTTTTAATTTTTTTTCTAAATCAACTAATCAAGGTCTGTAATTCTTGTTTTGCAAACTAAATACTATTTGGTGAAATTTTTTATGATCTTTTTTAAATATATATATATATATATATGTATATATTTACAATATAAAGTATATATATATATATATCTGAACCCCCCCTCTCTCTCTATCTGAACTTGCCCTCTCTCTCTGTAACTGAAAACTACAAAATCTACAAGAATTAGAAGTTCAAACACACATCAGCATATCATTTCAGATTGTTCAAAAAATCAAAATCCATATCTTTCAGTTTCCATCGCTCGCTGTTCCAGTTCGGGTTCACCATTCGCAAGCTTCAGCCACTATCTCTCAACTCTCAATCTTGCCCCTTTTTCCCCTCTACAACTGCTAACTTATACGTATGAATTTTGTTTTAATTTTTTTTTTCTAAATCAACTAATCAAGGTCTGTAATTCTTATTTTGCAAACTAAATCCTATTTGGTGAAATTTTTTATGATCTTTTTAAAATATATATATATTACAATATAAAGTGTGTATATATATTTTATATTTGGTGAAATTTTTTATGATCTTTTAAAAATATATATATATATATATTTTAAAGTGTGTGTGTGTGTGTGTGTGTGTGTATATATATATATATATATATATATATATATATTACAATATAAAGTGTGTATATATACATATATATATATATATCTGAACTCCCCCCCCCCCTCTCTCTCTCTCTCTTTCTCTATCGGTCATTTATGAAGTAGCAGTAGCTATTTCTTGTGCCATATTTGGCACCGGATTTAGCAAAGTTAAAAATTGGCAGACCTTATAGCACACCATTAAAGAGCCCATTTTAAGCTCACCAGTTATATTTTTAATTGCCAACCTATTTGGCAGCCCCATTGGAGATGCTCTCAGGACTCTTGGAAATGCATCGGTTTCCATTTAGTCATTTTTCCATTTTTCGGGCCGGGAGGTCCCAAGTGGGGCCCATTATCGGGGTGTTGCGCCTGGGGATTTTATTTTGGGTCCATTACATCTCATGTAGGTTTATTTGATGTGCAATTGTGTGACTACAGGTTTAATTGTGGTTGTTATTTGGTTGGTGTGTATATATATATGTGTGTGTGTGTTTTATTGTTAGTAGTGAGATATTTATAAAGCCGTGGGACCCACATGTGACTTTTTCATTTTATATACACCAAACATATCACATTTCTGCATTTTTCCTTTTCTTTTCCCCAGACCATGAGCTCTTTTTCTCTCTATATAGTTTCTCTCTCTAAAAACCAACAATTTCAAGCTTTGATTTATCTTCAATCATTGAGATTTAGACGTTGCCATTAGAGGCAAAGTCGAAGAGCGTGATGTGGACTCCATTATGATCAAAGCTGAACTTTAGTTAGAGCACTTTGACTACTTCGAATTTTGGGGTTCTTGGGGCTGAAATTAGAGTTTTGCTTGATTTGATCTTCTAGTTAGGTAGGGGTCTTTCTAATGCCTCAAGTTTTATCTTTGATTGAGCAATTCTATATTCTTTTTCTTTAAAAGTTTGAGAATTGTATTATATGATTTAATTTCAATCTTGTGAAAGAGGCATATATGACTTTGTTATGTTGAGGCTATATTGATGTGCAAATTGATAATATGATGTTGTGCTATTATAATTCTATGATAAGCATTCGAAGATTTAAATTAAACATTGTTGTGGAATGTCTTGTTCATGTTTATTAAAGTGTAATTGCTATGTTAATGCTATTATGGTTGTGATGATTTTGACGTCAAGAAGATGTGACATGGTGCATTGCATGACATGGCATGAAAAAGAGGTTTTAGAAAAAAGTTTTGTGAAAGGAAGTTTTTACCAAAGAAAGGTTTTGTTTGAAATGGGAAGTTCTTTTTAAAATGAACCGGATTTCGCGAGTCCGGGGCTAGCTTGACTTAAAGGGAGCATGGCCTGGTGCAAGGCGTGAAAAAGTTGATATTAGGCCCTTTTACGGTTGCCAGACTTTGCCAGAATTGGAAATGAGGATAGCTATCAATCTCACCTTGGTAAAGTCAGTTAGCGGTTTTCGAAAAATGAAAAGTTAGGTCGGTAGAGACCAAGTATGGAATAAGGTGGATTACATTTCATACCACGCACGACATTTTGTAGAACTGTATTGTAAGATTGAGGATAATTCTTGTTGTTATGGAAATGCTATATGAACACCCATTGCATGATCCTGATATCTTTTATCCTAATTTGTGTGTGATGTGGCTCAAAGGAGTTTAAAACTAACGCCTTAGGCGGCTTCTACTGAGCCTAGTGCTCACTCCTTCCTTATCATTTTTCAGGGTTTTGAAGTGTCAAATTAGATGAAACACATTCACTTACTTAGACGTAGTTCAGAAGTTTATCTTTGTTATCTCATTTATTCAAATTTATTGTAAACGAAATTCTCTCATTGTGTAATGATGTAATCTGATCTTATTATGATGTATAAATGTTATTTTATCATTATATAAATGTTTATGGATGTTGCGGGGCAAGTTTTGATCATATTAAAGATTTCAAGTGTTAACCATGGGATGTTAAGTTGCTTAGGCACTTAAACAGTGAGAAACTCGCATTTTTGGGTCATTTCGGTTGACCGGTAAGCCATTTCGGTCAACTGGTATCATTTAGGATCAAACCCAGTAGCTTAGGACACTTTAGAGTCACAACCGGATGATCGGTGTGTCATTTCGGTTAACTGATCGGTCATTTTGGTCGACCGGTGTAGCGTTCAAAGTCTGCCGAAATGAAAACTGAGACAACATTTAACCTTTGACTTCAAACGATCATATCTCACTAATTTTAACTCCAAATTGGGTCAAATTTGAGTCTAACTTTAAGGATTTTGAGTCAGATTTCCAATGAAATTAATTTCACCCAAATATTCCAATCGTAGAAAAAGGTATGACCATTTTAGTATGGACTACTCCAAAATTCTTTGAAAATGAAGGAGACAATTGTGTAAAATCCTCATTCTTATATCCAGGACCTTGCATCATGGGTTCAAATGACCCTTATTACTTATGTTGATCTATTTAGACTTATTTAGAGTTATATTATTTATTTCCACACCTTAGTTGACCGTTTTACCCTTGAGTGTCCTCGGGTTCGGTAAGGATCTGGTTAGCGATTCAGACCTTTGGGTTCGGGTTGTTACAAATTTGGTATCAGAGCAATGGTTTGAATACCATTAGGATGACGGGTAGAGGCCTGCCTAAGATTGCATGCCGAAGTTGAATTGCATGTTTATTTGCTTATATGTTAAAGTGTTTGTTATTTGAGAAGCATACCTATTTGATTGAGTGCTTATGTGTTCATAGTTTTGAAAAACATGATTCTTTGCTAGTGTTCACATGTTTATGTGTTTAAATGTTAAAATATGTGTTACGTGGCTATGTATGTAAAATATTTATGTGATAATGATTGAAAGCATGTTATATGTGATCAGATGGCAAGCAGTGAG
This sequence comes from Cornus florida, assembly GCF_030987335.1. Classification (NCBI taxonomy): domain Eukaryota; kingdom Viridiplantae; phylum Streptophyta; class Magnoliopsida; order Cornales; family Cornaceae; genus Cornus; species Cornus florida. The sequence continues at coordinate 19,630,234 of NW_026775576.1, forward strand.
TATGGGTTATGACATGTAAGTGGTGCATGGTAATGTGACGGACAGTTGAGCACGGGTTATGCAAGTGTGTATTATATGAAATAATGATCAGGATGAACGGGATGTTTAGTTTCACTAAATGATTTAAATGACTAGTTATTTAAATTGACGTGATAGGACACGGTCATGTCAACGTTTATGTTTCGGTTATTATGTATATATGTATGTGTATATCTTGTATATATATCTACATACTTATACATGTATATGCGGTCGAGCGTGGGATGGTTACTAGTATGGTAGAGTAATTGTAGCAACACAAATGGTTTTGTCAGTTTTGACCTGAGTAGGCGAGGAGCTCGGTTGCTCCGAGGTTGTTTAGGTGCTGGTTCTTATCGATGAGTGGCATAGACTTCTAGCTCGTGGAGTGAGCTATTTGGTGTGTAGTCATTTTGATCTTCTTGTTACAATTTGTGTGGTGCTTAGAGCACGACTTTTGAACAGGTTTGTATTTTATGGCACGGTGTCTATGTTATATATGAGTTTCATGCATCGGTGGATGGGTTTTTGTAATCGTGGAGGTCAGGTGTGCAAGTGAGGGTTTTGTAGGAGAACGGTATGACCTTAGGAGGTTAGTGTTTGTGACTTGGGTCATGGTTTGGTGCGGAGGTTCTTTTCGAACTGGTCGTGGTAGGTGTAACAGAGGTTGTTTGGGTCACGAATGTAGTCTATGGGTTGTAGATGTGTATTTCGAGCATTTTGGTACGGTTTAAGGAAGTGTGTTGGTTATAGTTGGTTGAGAAGTGATTCCCATTTTGGGAAACTACAAGAGTGTGCTATGGGTAGTTCACTCTCGGTGAGTCAATTGCAGGGTTCGGTTCATGAACTGGGTTAAGTTGGCACGATTATTGATAAAGTCTCGAGGTGCTGTATAGTAGTCAGTCTTAGCTGTGTAGTACAAGATTGCATGATAAGGCAGGTAGAATGTGGTCATTAGAGTGGTTTGAGTAACTAATTAAGTATTGGTGAACGATTGCTTTGTAGATGGTTTTGAGGAAATGTGACAACCCTAAATTTTTTCAACCCAGTGTGTTTTATGATGACCCGAAGTGAATCCGAAATGCGGAACCAAAACAAAAATAAGTTCTTGGAGATGTACGTCATCCCTAAGACACAAGAATGGCCCTTCGAGGAAAATTGAAACTCAGCGGAAGCAAAACGAAGATAAGGGTATCAAAACCCTACCAATAGAAGGACCAAGGGTAAAATGGTCATTTTACCCTAAAAGGATGGAATTTGACTTCCAACAAGTCAAATGAGATTAAAAACATCCAAAAACATCCTTTGGTAACTTCACATAAAGTACAAGGCCAAAGGAAGTGAAATCCCAAATGAACTTTATCACGATTCAAACCAAAACTGGCACCCTCTCACTAAAACAAGGATATCTCAAGCTATGAGAAGAATCTGAAACCAAAATTTATACCATTGGAAATACAATGAAAAATAAATTAAAATGGACTCAAGAATCATCTGATTCGGAGTCCAGACGGAAAAGATATCAAGTTTTGAAGTTAAGGAAAGAAAACCCCATTTCGGTTCAAACCAAATCCTAACACTACCTCACTAAAACATGAATAACATGAGTTAAAAATGGAATCCAAAGCTCTAATTGGTACCATTGGAAAGCTTATTTTGACACGGTCAGTTTAGACTTAAGAACGTACCAATTTGGAGTTAAAACAAGTGAGATATGGCCCTCTGAAGGAAGATGATTGAAGCAGGAATAGGTCCCTGCGGGGGCTCGCCCAAATGCTGCAGGGGCCACCAAATGTGGCAGATCCTCACGGGCACCTGCCAAAATGTTGTGGGGGCCCGCCAAATGCAGCAGTGGCGTAGACTGGAACCCCAAAATGTAGAAACTAATAAAGGGGAAACATGGATGAACCTAATTAATCATTTTTAAGGGTGTGCAACCTATTTAAGAGTGATTTTAATCAACAAAAAAGATTAAGCAAAGGATGGCTTTAAGGCCTCATAACATGTTATTTGCAATTTAGGCTTAATCCTTGAAATTCCATAAATTCCATAAACAACTATGAAGTTAAACCAATATACATGTCATATAGATGTCTTTAGCCCTTGGCCTCATTACATATACATCCAAGGAGTGTCAAAAGGTGCACTTAAGTGTACATTATATAGTTTAGACAACAAATACAAGTTTTGGCATATAAGGTTACAAGTGGCATTTTAAGCCAACCTTTACAAGCTTTTAAAACCTTCAAGTCTATAATCATCCTAGCAATGATGAACATCACGCACCAAGTCTTCGTACTTGAACAAATCCCCTAGTAACTTCGGGGTGAGTAAACAAGTTTACTCATAGAGAATGAGCATGTATAGACTCAATTTCTTTAGAGATTTTTACATTGACTTGAAACAATTCAAAAGGGTCATGCCACCTAACGTCTATGTCAAGGTGAGACTCAGGGAGCATCCTAAGCTATCATAGCTCATTTCTAGCATAAACTACAATATTTATGCAATTAAACAATATAGAAGCATGCTATACAACGCAACAAGATATAGATCCTCAAAATCATTCACTTGAAATCCAAGATACGAAATCCACTAAAGTGGTTCATGCCACCTAGCTTCTGTGTTCTAAATGAGTCTAAAGAATCGTCTTAGGTTACATTAGAACAATAAAACACAAATCACAATTTCGATGCAATTTAACCAACATTGGAACTTCCAATACAACGCGTAAAGCACAAATTCTTAAAGTTACCATCTTGAACTTAGAATGGGAAATCAAATAAGGAACAACAAGTTACAACATCATTTAGTTATCAACTTGAAATGAAATGCGAAATCAAACAAGGTGGATACTTGGACGTCATGCCGGATTAGGCTGACACCATGGTTGCTTTAGGGTTACTAGCCCATCGGTAACCTCCCTATGTGTGCACTAGACTATAGAGGGACAATCCCCCGTACTAGAACCAAGACCTAACCGTAGTCAAACAACGACATCCCCAAGTTTCCAAAATCAACAAGTTATGCAACAACGTGTATATATCAACGTGTATATATCAACATGTATATACAAGATAATCAACTATCTACCATGCACAACCGAATTTGGAAACACATACAATACATGCTCTAAGTCCACAACTACTATGGCATGAAAAGATGTTAAATACAAAATGTCCAACTCATTACACAAGACAACAATATAATCTATAAAGAAAACATGCTCTCATGAATATAAATATAACAATAATGTTATCCTATGCTCCAAACATAACCAAGTGGATATACAACAAGTCTAAGTCTATGACTTGAATATAGAAACAACTTCTAAAACACAACTAGGTCCATGGAGCCATTAGATATAATTTAATTAAACAAAAATAATTAAATTCTCTAGATTTCAAATCAATTTCAAATAACCTCAAATTATTATATATTAGACAACATAGCATGCTCATTACATATATCAAATTAAAAGGGAAAAATGAGCAAGACATCATCATGTAGAATTTAAATAATTTAAATTAATTAAATCTCTAATTTTCAAAAGTTGTTCATATGATCCCTAATTAATATATAACAAGGACTAAGTCATGGCCATGCCATATATCAAATCAAAAATGGAATACAAACAAAACTCAATTTACTAAAATTTAAATCAAATCAAATTCATTTAATCTCTAGATTTGAAAACTCATTTAAATCATCCCAATTTAATATACAACAAAGATCAAGCATGGCCATGCCATATATCAAGTCTAAAATGAGTTATAAGCAAACTATGATACATCATTAATTTCTCAAATTAACATAAGACATGCATATAACTTATATCTTATACAAAAACAAGTAAAATCACTTGGAAAAATAAACTATAACACCCCTTACCTCACAAGAGGATTGTTCCTCTTGAATCCATGGCTAACAAACACAAAATGGTAACCCTTCTAGGGTTATGAAGAGGAAGATGAGGGGAACAAAAAGTATTCCCAAGGTTAAACTTGGAAATCAATGGAAGGCCCTCAAAATCAAGATCAAAGCTTAAGGCTTCAAGCTCCATCCATGGAGGCTAGGGTTTTCTTTACAAGAGAGGGAGAAGATAGAAATTAAGTGTGATAGAATGTGAGTGGAGGAAATAGAAATCCTCCACTCACTATGTGGTCTTACACCAAGGTCAACACACACAAGTCTTGGTTAATTGCACAAAAAACCCCTCTTTAAAACCATAATCCTAAAGTGGCCCAAAAATAATTGCAAGACTTAATTTGGAGCATACACTTGTCTTTCATCCAAGCATCCATTGTAGGCTTAATCCTAAACCTACACCTGTCAACCATCCAAGCCAACAAGTGCACCTATCCTAGGTCAACAAGTGGTTCAATCTCCACCCTCCACATGTCATGATCCAAGGCATCAAAGTGTCCCCACAAAAATGTCAACAAGTGGACCAATGAGAGTGTGATACTTGTCACACTTTTCAGAAATTGCAAAAAGGTTCTTTTTGAAAATATCTTTCAAATTCAATTATAAAATGGTCCCTAAGACGAAAAATAATTACTTTACAGTAATTACACAAATGACCCCAAAAGAAAGAAAAATTCCATAGAAGTGTGCATCCACACCCCTAAGGAAGAAAGCACACAACTAGCATGCTTTTCTACAAAAGTAAAAATATACATAGTATAAAATTTAAATATCGTGGATGCATGCAAAACCGGGATCAAATCTGAACACAAAAAGTGAGGTTATGCTAACAAAGTGACAACCGAGAAAAAGACAAAAAGTGCATAGTGCCACAAAAGTGAAAATGTAGAAATGACTCGGTCCTTAAAGGAAGTTGTCAAACCAAGGAAAAGGGTATCGGAAACCATTTTTGAGCACTCAAGATGACACCAAGAGATAAAAAACTGAACTCAGAAAAGTAAAGACAACGGAAAAAAAATATCCGTGAAAATCTAAGAAAAAAGAAAGGAGGGAAAATGACCGGGTCATTATAGGAAACGGCTGGGTGTTAGCATTCTGGTTTAGTGCTATTTTTCCTTTTGGGATTTGTCAACATAGTATTACCTTATAGAGATTCCTTTCCAGTGGCAAGTAGTGGTTGTTATGTGGGAGGTATTAAGAGTAAGACATACTTTCTTGTTGTGATGGTGTTATCTTAGGGATGCTTATGGGGAGATTACTTGGCAGTAGTCTATTGAGTTGGTGGGACGTGAGTCCAAGTTGTCCTTCGAGGATGATGGTAGTGGAGGCGTTGTGACGTGATGTTTTAGTATGGATGAGCAGAATGATTTAAGGTATGATCCGAGAGTGGATTAGAGAGTATGTGTTGTTTATCATATGTTATCAGGTAGGTGATGGGGTTATGCATCAATCAAGGTGATTGTGGACAACTTAGGCTTTAGAGCCAGTGAGGGCGATGTGGCCAATAGGCATCTTTTTCTTTTGACGAGTCAATGGGTTGCTGTAGCTAAGGTTACGAGTCTTTTGTGCATAGTGTTCGAGGTTGGGTCTCCTGGAAAGGTAGAGATGGAATGGGTGGCAAAGTGTCATTTTATGGCATAGAGGTTGTCATTTAGGAGTGACTGATTATAGGTAGAACGGGACACGGTGTCCAACGTACTATTATCGTTCCTAGTGTTAGTACACTATGAGCATTGGTACTCTTATCTGATGGCTGTTAGTGGTGAGGTCGCCTAGGATTGAGTTTGTAGTTCTGTACGGGTATCTAGTTGGTTCTTCTTCTTGTGTGTAAAGAGATCAATTCATCTTAGGGGAGATTGGGTGTCTATGGTTGAACGATTGGTAAGCAGAGTGTGACAGGATATCAGGTGCATTCGGGTAGGTGTTGTTAGTCTTTAGTGAGTGTGGGGTTCACTACCCTTCCATTTGTTCTAGCCTTTGTAAGGATGTAGCTAGTAGGGAGTTTTGTTTTTCGTTTAGGAATTGTATGCATCCGTAGATGGACGGACCCGTGTGTGGTTTGTTATGTTGTTAGAGTTCGCCGGTAAAGGATTGGTTGTATTAGTTGACTCACTCCCATAGAGGGAGGTGGGGTCTTTGGTTTTAGTAGTGCTCGTTCGGAGATTGGTCTAGACTAGTGGTGTGTGAGGCACGAGTTTCCAAATAGGGATTGTGTTCTAGTGTCTAGTACTAGTAGTGTGGCTAGGGGATTTGTTATGAACTGTAAGTTCAAGGATGGTTAGGTGATGTGACATGAGTCATGTACTCGGGTGTTTTTATAAACGTTTGATTCAAGTAGTGTCTTGAGGACAAGTGTTAGTATTGTTTGAGTGTTAAGCAGCTAGAAAGCGAATGTGGTATTTCATTGAGGAATAATGAGAATGATTGACTTTGGTTTTGAGGTTTCAGGCATGAGATAGTCGTTTTGTATGTTTTGAAGACGTAAAAATTGAACCGAAAGATGTTACGAAGTTTTTTACCTGGTATGGGTGCTATGAGATCATTAGATATCTTTTATGCTGGTCGATGATTGTGACGTTTGGTGCTGTGTGTTTTTTTTTTTTTTTTTTAGCTTTGTTATAGGTTGTGTGATTAAAGCATGATTGGGATTTTTAGAGTAGGTATATGACTGTATAGTCGTTGTGGTTACGTAGAGTAATGGATTGATAGTGGGTGGATCTCATGGTTGTTTTGTGGACTGTGTAAGATTGTGTTTGAAGTTTGGACCTGAGGACAATAACGACGTCTGTGTTGAGATCGGACCGATGATGAGAATGGCCTGGCCAACCATTTCTTCTAAATCAGTCCCTTTTTAGCACGATGACGGGTCAAAGGTCAATTATTGTTTTAATATTGTTAGGGACGGTGAGAGCTCGATATTGCGCGTTGTGTTGGTGTGACAGTATGGATTCGGGTGGTTTGTCTCGGGTGACGAGGTATGTTTAGTCTGATAGAGAAGTGTAGATCTGAGTTTGGGCTTGATTGTGATATGGATGGGGTTCTTTGTCTGAGGTTTGTCTGTCGTTTGAAGAATAAGTTGTGATTGGATGTCATTGTGTTCGTTGATCTAACAACCATTTTCTTGGGAGCTTCGTAGCCATGTGTGGATGCGTATAGAGTGTATCGGTGTCGAGTTTAAGCTAAGTGTAGTATTCAGTGGTATATATGGTGGGATGTTGTGAATGATGAGTACCCTCATAGGGTGGTGAACATTGTATTTTTATGGCAGTAGTGTCTGATTGCCTATTGAAGTCCGGTGTCGAAGGCAATAAGGTTGGTGAGCATATAGTCTTGTGGTCCTATGAGGTGTTTCTTTGGAAGGTCTGTGGCTGTGAGCCTCCTTCTTTAAGGAGGGTAGCTTTCGAGGATGAAATCTCTTTAAGGATGGTAGATTGTAATGTTTCCAATTTTTCTCTTTTTCATTTTTTAGATCTTTCTAATTTTTTAGGGTATTTTTATCTTTCCTCGTTTTGCATACCAAACACCGTAGGGTATGTCGGATGGGTCCCAAGAGTTGGTTGGGGCATTTTCTTGAGTTCAAGACTCTTGAAAATACATCGGTTGCCATTTAGGCATTAATGAATGCTCAAATATGATGCATTTTAACACCTAAGCTAGGGTATTTTAGTTCATTCATCTATCTTACTTTCATGTTTTAGTACTTATTTTTGTTTTTGCCTATTTTACATCAATAAAGTTCAAACAGGCTAAGAAAAGCCATTTAGCTCATATTTTGAGTTAAGGAACAAATCTGGAAAGAAGTTAGAAAATTGCATTAGTGAAGTTTCGATCGATCGAAGGAAGTCCCGAATGATCGAAGAAAGTTATAATCGATCAAGATCAAGGCGGTGCCAGCTCAGCAATACGGATAAGGCCAAGAAGATATATTTATGACAAGTCAATTTTGATCAATATAAGTAAGTGTTTGATCGATTGAAGTTCTCTTCGACTAATCGAAGTAACTGCTAGCAGTGTGATGTCTAATTCCCGAGCGCGCCCGGACTCTACCTATTTTTGTAGCTGCGAATTTCCACCAATCAAAGGCAGTATTTCTGACTTGTTGCCTACTCAAAGAGGCTTGTAATAAATTAACTGAACTAATTTGTAAAAAGTTCCTCTAGTTGATATTTTATCATAGAAAGAAATAGTTTCTCTCTCTAAAACTAAGGTTTGTGAAAAAAGCAATAAGGAATAAGATGATGCCAACCTTGAAGTTAACCCTTGAGGGTTCCATGGCCACTACAATGAGTGGCTAAATCCTTCTCTTAGGGCTAGAGATAGCCCCTAGGGTTGCTTCCTAAACCTAGTCTTTTGTATATTTTTGGGGATTTTAGTTGTAATTGATTTTTTGACCATGAATAAATATAAATCTTGTGATTTTCACATGATTTGTATGGATTAATGCTTTCAATTGATCATTTAATTCTATCCAAACATCTATGTGTACTAGAATGAATGTTCAAGTACATTTCTCTAGATTTAATGAAGTTAATGTACGTCTGTGTGTTGATATTATGAATCTAGTAATGGTCAAGGCATGGTGCTTAATTGATTACTCTTGTGGTTTATTTGATGGTTCATACTTATTTCTTGAAGGATTATGCCACCTCCTTAGTTTAATTAGTTTAATTTTCATATCATTAGCATAGTTGTAGTGTAATTGCTTTAATTTTCTAGATAAGTGGACAATCCATTCTTGTTGTTTGATATTCCATACTTATGAGTGCAAGAAGTGCATTGTGATGGCCCAAGTTTTCCAACCCAGTGCGTCAGTGATGATTCGAAAGTCGACCCGATAACGGATCCAAAATACGAAAGTGAAAGAAGTAAAATGGCCTTTAGAGATGTACATCATCCCTAAGGCACCAAAATGACTCCCCATGAAGCCACGAAACTCAAATGAGTCAAGTACTGAAGTAAGGATTTTAAACCTGATAAGAATTGAACCAAGGGTAAAATGGTCATTGTGAACTAAAATGGGTGCCATCGTGCACACCATTGGAAAGACAACAAAAAATGATTGAAGTTGAACACAAGAATCGCCTGATTCGGAGTCCGGACGGAAAAGATATGGAAAAGAACAAAGTGGCATTCTCCGTTTAAGAGATGCCACGAACCTATCTCACAAAAAATATAATAACTCTCACTACAGTTTGAGTTTTGATGCGTGGCTAGTGCCGTTGGAGAGCTAACTTCAAGCTCTTGAATTAGACTTAAGAACGACCTAAGTTGGATTTGAAATGAATGAGTTATAGCCCTCTGAAGTCAGTGTAAGAAAGTTATCCAAGGAAAACTGAAAAGGGAAAGCTCCAGGGAGGATCAGCCGACCGACGGCAAGGACCAGTTGGCTGAAACTCCATCATTAGCCGACTGAACCCCAATCATCAGCTGGCCGAAATGACTCTTTTCACTAGAAAGCCTACTGGAATTGGTCTAGAGGGATTGTCAACTGGCCGATGGCTCTTGTCAGCTGACCAACGTAGCAAACAGCAGCAAAAGCTGCTGTTGCAATGTGTGGGGAAGGTGCTTGGGCTAAAGCTAATGTTATGCATGCATCCCATATGTCCCAGAACAAGTTTTAAAACATGCCAAAGTCACAATTAAGCATTTTAAACATGCTAAACAAAAAAGAATCCATAGATCATGCTCCAATGCATGAATTTTGTATAAAAACTCATAAACCACCCTTATGAAGCTTCCAAAACTAAAATTTAAGAGTTTTGTGAAATATGGACATGCACGCAAACGTAAAATGACATTTAAGATGCGTCCCAATGGCCCATGGCCTCAAAATATCCCCAATGCAAAATATGACCTCTCAAACCTCAATTTTTCATAAAATTGCTTTAAAATACAATAAGTGAAACCAAAATGCAAAACCTAAAACAAAATGGTGTTTGGCCCTTGGCCACACCTCATACATGGTTAATGAAACCCTATGAAAGAATAAGAATTGAATTCCCACACCCGATGCAAGCATGATGAAGCAATGACTTAACATTTCTCAATATTTCCATCATAAACCTTGAAAGTGAAAATGTATATAATACAATTTAGAAGTCATTAGCCTATGGCCTCATCTCATACATGTCAAATACATTGTAAAGAGTGTACTTATGTACACATTACATGTTTAAAATCAAGTACACACTTTTTGACATATAAGTCTACAAGTGGTATTTCAAGCCAACCTTTATAAGAATAGAAACCTTCAAGTCCACAAATCATCAAAGCATAACGAGAATCTCAACCTTGATTCATGTACCTAAAAAAAATGTCCTCGGTAACTTTGGGGTGAGTAACATAAAGCTACTCGTAGGAGATGAGCATGCAAAGACCAAACGTTTTACAAGATTATCACATTAATGCGTAACAATTTAAAAGGTCATGCCACCTAACATCTATGTCAAAGGTGAGACCCAAATAGCATACTAAGCTACCTTAAATCATTTAAAGCAGAATCACATCATTCATGCAATTTAATTAACATAGAAGCAGTTATACAAGGCAACAAGACATAGATTCTCAAAGTTACCAACTTAAAATCTAAAATACGAAAACAATTAAAGTGGGTCATGCCACCTAACGTCTATGTTCCAAATGAACCTATAGGATCGTTCTTAAGTTACATTTGAACAATATAGCATAAATGTACTGAACAACATCAAAACCTGCAATAATTCATTAAAAATCATAAAGCATAAATGTACTTAACAACATTAAATCGCCAATAACCAAAACCATAAGTCACAATTAAACATTGGTTGTCAACTTGAAATTGAATGCGAAAACAAATAGAGGGAGATTTGGACATCAAATCTCGGAGTAAAACCAAGACCTAAATGGTTATTCCGGGCACTAACCCGCTGGGAATACCACCCTAGTGCGCATTATAAAATAAGAAGAACTCGTACCTCCGGTACTAAAGCCAAACTCTAGCCATGTCTTTGTAACAATATCCTAAGTGACTCCAAAATCAATAAATAAGTTCATAACTTATACGTAATTTAAATAATGCACGAAACTACCTTACATGCACAAGTAGGTTGGAACCACACAACACATACTCTAAGTCCATAACTACTATAGGATAACAAATGTCGAATTTTCAGAGTGCGATTCGTTACACGCTATAACAACATTACACATCAAATCTTCAGTGTGCGATTCGTTACACGCTATAATAATATAATTCAATAATAAAAACATAAACTCATGAATCCATTACAAGTGCAAAATCATGGTTTAAGCATACAACCAATATTAAACACATGATTAAATTATTAACGCAATAGAAATGGAAATTAATTAAGTAAATTAATTAATTTCCCTAGGCTTCAAATTTCAATCAAATGATCCCTAATTAGTATATGCTAAACAACATAACTTGATCATTACATATATTAATTTAAAAACTTAATTAGGTTATTGGAACAATAAAGTAGAATTTAATTAAATAATGATAATTAAATCTCTAAATTCTAAAGCAACTCCAAATGGTCCCAAATTATATATGCTAGTAAACAAGTCTTAGTCATTACAAATATCAAGTTAAAAACTTAATTAAGCCAATGGAACCATTAAATAGATTTTAATTAATTCTTTTAATTAAAATCTCTAGATTTTTAAAATCATCCAAATGCTCTCAAATTAAAGTATGTTAAAAAATATGCCAAGACTTAATTTAATAACATATCACAAGTTACTTCCATGCAAGGTACGACTATGAGAATTAAACTTTCACAAAAGAAAATTATTAAATAAAAGTTGCAATCCTTATTCAAATAATCCCAATTTAATATATGTTGACAAACATACCAAGGCCTAATTTACTAGCATGCCATAATTTAATTCTAAGTTGTATACCATCATGAGAATTAAATCTTAAACATAAAAAATAATTAAATTAATTTCTAGAACTTGAACTAAAGCATGCATACAAGTTATCAATACAACATTAATATAAACCTAAGACATCCTCTACCTCAATTTGAGATGAAAATCTCAAAAGCCACCAAAATGAAACCGGTCTGAATTCGACGATACTATGGGGTTTTGTCGAGGACAACACGGTGAACATTAAACCCCAAGGAAGTCCTACCAAAATCCTAACTTCAATTCAAACCGGAACTCAAAAAGTGGCAAAACGGAATTCAAATAAGGGGGATAGGAAGATCTCACCAAGGCCTACAATAAACGTTAAGGCCCTACGACATTTACCACGAGGGAAGAGGCCGGAAAAAGAAAAAGAAGAGTGGCAGCCCAAGGCTGCCATGGATGGCCTACCATGGAGGAAGGAAGAAGATGAAAAAGTTAACTTTTCATTTCATAACCCCCTATTTATTAAAAAAAAAAAAACCCCTAAAAGTGTCCCGAACGGGTCCCTCCAGGTCCGGAAAAGTGAAATTCGAGCAGACGCACTCAAACGGCCAAACTCCGTGAATGAAAAAGAACCAAAAAAAATAAATAAATAAATAAACAATGGAAGAAATGGTGTCAAAAACTGAGTCTTGAGTAAAAATATATGCCCTGAACAAGTTCGGCGGCAACTGGGGTAAAAAACCCTAAAGCTAGGGAAAAACAACCAAAAGGAAATTATAAGAGTACACGACTCAACGGAAAGTGAAAATGAATCACGTACGAGGATCCAGGCCCAAAATGAGGCATTTTTGTAATAACTTTCATTAATTGCACAATGACCTCTACAAAAAGGGTTAACTGCACTAATGACATAGAATGAAAATATCTTTCAAAAATATTTCCTTAAAAACCCCTAAAATAAAATATCTTCAAAAGATATTTATAAAAAACACCCCAAGAACAGAAAATGTTTTTGAAGAACAATGCATTCATACCCCTATGGACACTAGGAGCAACCAGAGTACTTTTCTACAAAAGTAAAGATACGTATTTTGTGAAAACCACTTAGAATGAAGGTACGTGAAGTCAAAAACCAACACCAAACAGAAAAGTGAGGTTGTGCCAAAAAGTGACAAACGGGAAAAAAGACGAAAAGTGAATAGTGTCTAAAAAATAAAAATATGAAAATGACGCGGTCCTTTAAGGAAGTTGTCAATCCAAATGAAAGAGTCTCAGAAACCATTCCCGAGCACTCAAGATGACACTAAGTGATGAGAAATCGAACTCAGAAAGGAAAAGATCAACGGGAAAAAAATATCCATGAAATTTGGGGAAAAGGAAAGGAAGGAAAATGATCGGGTCATTGCAACCTACCCTCCTTAAAAGGATTTGGTCCCTGAAATCAGAAACACACAGAAGAGAACCGAGCAAGATTGAAGCAAGGTCAAACCAAAAGACAGACCATAAGGTGCAAAAGGGCAACTCCAAAATCCTGAAAATCATCCAAAGGAACACGAAAACCAAGAACTGAGTGACACTTCCCAATCGAATCGGCATATTCACCCAATATCAATCACCAAGAGAATCATAAGACAATGACAAGTAGAATCAAAATAGATGGCTAAGAATGACATGGCAGTACGAACAATGACCAGAACCCGCCCATACTTATTCGTCAGTAAGGTAGCATGACAGTATAAGGCATTAGTTCATAACATGCCCCTAATAGGTCAACCCAGAAAGAAACTTTTCGATACAAATGACATCAATGTCGAAAATGATCATTACCAAAAGCACTACGGGAACCAGACATCTGCGAGAGTTAGGTTAGCTAATCCCAAAACTCTGACAACGATGTCATTGACACCGTTACACTTAAGGCCTTAAATCCCAAATGCTAGCATAACTAACGACCCCCACATCTGAAAACACTACAACAACAAAACCGGTCCTGAATCCAAAGCCTGACAAGTCTGTGCCCTCAAGCTAATGGATTGGACCCACAAAACCAAAAACCTAAGCCTAAATCTGAAGTAGACCTACCGTAAGGCTAAATACAGAAAACAAAACACTAGGTCAAAATCCCTATAGTGGACAACTAAAATCTCAAAACACAAGTCTAGTACGTAGCTCACACATCTCTATCCCAACAACCATGGTCACAAAACCCCAACATAAGTGCAAGAAAGATGAAACAATATAAACCAAATACTTGCATAGTAGATACTCACAAATTTAAACGATATAAGTCAAATAGTACCTTAGTACTAAGTACATAGTACACATAAGGTAAACCAAATAAACCACCTATCACATAGGGGTCAAACAAATGATGACACGCTATACACCACTAATGGCACTAGTAAGTTAAGTATCATTTATATCCTCACACGAACTACCACATAGTCATACATCCTAAACATGTTTCTAAGGCATGCCCGAAAATAATGGGGCTCATAAACATGTAAAAGTGATCTTACAAATGGAATTTTTATAAAATAAGAGGACAGAAATGGAATGCCTCTCAAAAGGAACAACCTCTTAGAAAATGTAACACAAAACCTGGACGAGTCCAATCTCTCACTACGAGGAAATGAATCATCCCCCAACGACCACTAAGGTCCTCGAGGCACAGGGTCAGCAAGTTTTTCCCTAGACCAGCTCATACCCTGATGGAATCTCAACACCACACGAAACAAGACAACAACGAAATGGATAGTTCTAATGCTAACCGTTATGAGACATCAACAAGAAAACCCCCAATCCAAGATGCCAACGAGTTCAATAGGAACTTTAAAGGATTCTACCCGGACCCTAACACAACGCCCTAAGTCTCCAAGGACAAGGGAGAGTAATTAATTGCACCAGCACAATTAATTACACGAAATCGCTCATATCCCAACCGTAACTTGTAAGAGCTAACTAAGGCAACACAAGAAGGATCTTAGGTTAACACACCCATCCAAATCCTGAAACCATCATCCTAGGAAAACAAAACACGAGAACCTCACCTTGAGGCTCACAAAGTAACTCCTGATTCCCCAAGGAAGGACTCGAGGCAGTCCTGACTCATCGTCCCATGACATTAGCAAATAAAGACCTCAAATGATGTCATGACGTCAAAACCACTATTAAGTCCTAAGAGATGACACCAACACCTCTAGCACCACCATGACTACATCATGAAGAGACAAAAGAAAATGAGACGAAACGGTGCCTCCGTGGCCTACGTCCCATCTCGCCAGACGGAGAGTACAACCTTACGCTCACCTGAGCCCTAACGAGAAAACTCTCTACAAGTTAAGACTGTGGCGCTATATATGTGAAAAGGAAACGAGATCAATAATAACATGAGTTATTATGATCGAATGCAACTTACACTATGAATGCACGAAACACAAAGCAAAACAAGGTATGCAACATATGGTCATGCTAAAGCAATCAAAGAAAGCCCTTTAAACAGTTAAGTACTTAAGCAAATAAGTATACATGTAAAACAAGGATGCTTTTAAACACATAAGCATATAAGCATAGGAAATGTCATAATACCAAGCATATTACCAAGAAACACGTAAACATGTTGCAACACCAAAACATGTTGCCAAAAGCATGTTAATATATCAAAATAGATCAACAAAAGCATGATATGCACCCAAAATCCATCATCCTTAGGTATTCAAACCTATGAGCTCTGATACCACTTGTGACGGCCTAAGTTTTGCAACCCGAAGTGTCAGTGATGATTCAAAAGTTGAATTGATAACGGATCAGAAATGCAGAAGCGAAAGAAGTAAAATAGCATCTACAGATGTACATCATCCCTAAGGCACCAAAATGACTCCCCATGAAGCCACGGAACTCAAATGAGTCAAGTACTGAAGCAAGGATTTCAAACCCGATAAGAGTTGAACCAAGGGTAAAATGGTTATACTAAACTGAAATGGGTGCCACCACGCACACCAATGGAAAGACAATGAAAATGAATGAAGTTGGACTAAAGAATCGCCTGATTCGGAGTCCGGACAGAAAAGATATGGAAAAGAACAAAGTGGCATTCTTCGTTTAAGAGATGCCACGAACTTATCTCACAAAAAATGAAATCACTCACTACAGCTGTAGTTTTGATGCGTGGTTGGTGCCATTAGAGAGCTAACTTCAAGCTATTGAATTTAGACTTAAGAACGACCTGATTTAGATTTGAAATGAATGAGTTATGGCCCTCTGAAGTCGGTGCAAGAAAGTTGTCTAAGGAAAACTGAAAAGGGAAAGCTCAAGGGAGGATCAGCCGACCGATGGCAAGGACCAGCCAGCCGAAACTCCATCATCAGCTGACCGAACCCCAATCATTAGCCAGCCAAAATGACTCTTTTCACTAAAAAGCCCACTGGAATTGGTCTCAGGGGCTTGTCAGCTGGCCTATAGCTCTTGTCAACCGACCGACGAAGCAGACAGCAGCAAAAGCTGTTACTGCAATGTGTGGGGAAGGTGCTCGGGCTAAAGCTAATGCTATACATACATCCCATATGTTCTGGAACATGTTTTAAAACATGCCAAAGTCATAATTAAGCATTTAAAACATGCTAAACTAAAAAGAATCCATAAATCATGCTCCAATGCATAAAATTTTGCATAAAAACTCTTAAACTGCCCCCATGAAGGTTCCAAAACTAAAATTTAAGAGTTTAGTGAAATGTGGACATGCACGCAAACGTAAAATGATATTTAAGATGCATTTCAATGGCTCACGGCCTCAAAATATCCCCAATGCAAAATATGACTTCTCAAACCTCAATTTTTCTTAAAATTGCCTTAAAATACAATAAGTGAAACCAAAATGCAAAAACTAAAACAAAATGGTGTTTGGCCCTTGGCCACACCTCATACATGGTTAATGAAATCCTATGAAAGAATAAGAATGAAATTCCCACACCCGATGCAAATATGATGAAGCAATGACTTATTATTTCTCAATATTTCCACCATAAACCTTGAAAGTGACAATGCATAGAATACAATTTAGAAATCATTAGCCTATGGCCTCATCTCATACATGTTAAATACATTGTAAAGAGTGTACTTATGTACACATTAGATGTTTAAAATCAAATACACACATTTTGGTATATAAGGCTACAAGTGACATTTCAAACCAACCTTTACAAGAATAGAAACCTTCAAGTCCACAAATCATCCAAGCATAAATGAGAATCTCAACTTTGATTCCTGAACCTGAAAAAAATATCCCCGGTAACTTTGAGGTGAGTAACATAAAGCTACTTGTAAGAGATGAGCATGCAAAGACTTAACGTTTTACAATATTATCACATTAATGCGAAACAATTCAAAAGGTCATGCCACCTAACGTCTATGTTAAAGGTGAGACCCAAGGAGCATCCTAAGCTACCTTAAATCATTTCTAGCATAAATCACATCATTCATGCAATTTAAATAACATATAAGCATGTTATATAAGGCAACAAGACATAGATTTTCAAAGTTATCAACTTAAAATCTAAAATGCGAAAACAATTAAAGTAGGTCATGCCACCTAACGTCTATATTCCAAATGAACCTATAGGATCATTCCTAAGTTACATTTGAACAATATAGTATAAATGTACTTAACAACATCAAAACCTGTAATGATTCATTAAAAATCATAAAGCATAAATGTACTTAACAACATTAAATCGCCAATAACTAAAATCACAAGTCACGATTAAACATTGGTTGTCAACTTGAAATTGAATGCGAAAACAAATATTGGGAGACTTGGACATAAAATCTTGGAGTAAGACCAAGACCTAAATAGTTATTCCAGGCACTAACCAGCTGGGAATGCGACCCTAGTGCGCACTATAAAATAGGGAGAACTCGTACCTCTCGTACTAGAGCCAAACTCTAGCCATGTCTTTGTAACAATGTCCCAAGTGACTCCAAAATCAATAAATAAGTTCACAACTTATACGCAATTTAAATAATGTACGAAACTACCTTCCATGCACAAGTAGGTTGGAACCACACAACACATTCTCTAAGTCCACAACTACCATAGGATGACAAATGTCAAATCTTCAGAGTACAATTCGTTACACGCTATATCAACATCACATGTCAAATCTTCAGTGTGCAATTCGCTGCACGCTATAACAATATAATTCAATAATGAAAACATAAAATCATGAATCCATTACAAGTCCAAAATCATGGTTTAAACATGCAACCAATATCAAACACATGATTAAATCATTAACGCAATAGAAACGAAAATTAATTAAGTAAACTAATTAATTTCTCTAGGCTTCAAATCTCAATCAAATGATCCCTAATTAATATATGTTAAACAACATAACTAGATCATTATATATATCAATTTAAAAACTTAATTAAGTTATTGGAACAATAAAGTAAAAGTTAATTAAATCATGATAATTAAATCTCTAAATTCTAAAGTAACTCCAAATGGTCCCAAATTAATATATGCTAGTAAACAAGTCATAGTCATTACAAATATCAAGTTAAAAACTTAATTAAGCCAAAGGAGCCATTAAATATATTTTAATTAAAATCTCTAGATTTTTAAAATCATCCAAATGCTCTCAAATTAAAGTATGTTAAAGAACATGACAAGGCTTAATTTAATAGCATATCACAAGTTACTTCTATGCAAGGTACGGCCATGAGAATTAAACTTTCACAAAAAAAAAAATATTAAATAAAAGTTACAATCCTTATTCAAATAACCCCAATTTAATTTATGTTAACAAACATACCAATGCCTAATTTACTAGCATGCCACAATTTAATTCTAAGTTGTATACCATCATGAGAATTAAATCTTAAACATAGAAAATAATTAAATTAATTTATAGAACTTGAACTAAAGTATGCATACAAGTTGTATAAGCTTCTAAAACAATCAATACAATATTGATATAAACCTATGACATCCCTTACCTCACTTTGAGAAGAAAATCTCAGACGCCACCAAAATGAAACCGCTCTAAATCTAATAATACTTCGGGGTTTTGTCGGGGACAACATGGTGAACATTAAACCCCAAGGAAGTCCTACCAAAATCCTAACTTGGCTTCAAACCCGAACTCAAAAAATCGCTAAAACGAAATTCCAATAAGGGGGAAAGGAAGATCTCACCAAGGCCTACAATAAACATTAAGGCCTTACGGCATTTACCACGAGGGAAGAGGCCAAAAAAGGAAGAAGAAGAGTAGCAGCCCAAGGCTGCCATGGATGGTCGGCTAGGGAGGGAGGAAGAAAATGAAAAAGTTAACTTTTCATTTCATAACCCCCTATTTATAGAAAAATCCTAAAAGTGTCCCAGAAGGGTCCCTCCGGGTTCAGAAAAGTGAAATTTGAGCAGACGCGCTCAAACGGCAAAACTCCATGAATGAAAAAAAAACTAAAATGAAAAATAATGAACAATGGATGAAATGGCGTCAAAAACCGAATCCTGAGCAGAAAGATATGCCCCGAATAAGTTCAGGGGCAACTAGAGTCAGAAACCCTAAAATTGGGGAAAAATGACCAGAAGGAAATTCTAAGAGTACATAACTCAACGGAAAGTGAAAATGAATCTCGTACGAGGATCTAGGCCTAAAACGAGGCATTTTTGCAATAACTTTCATTAATTACATAATGACCCCTATAAAAAAGATTAACTGTACTAATGACCCAGAATGAAATATCTTTCAAAAATATTTTCTTGAAAACCCCTAAAATAAAATATCTCGAAAAGATATTTATGAAAAACACCCCAAGACAAGAAAATATTTTTGAAGAACTATGCATCCATATCCCTATGGACACCGGAAGCAATTAGAGTACTTTTCTACAAAAGTAAAGATACGTATTTCGTGTAAATCACTTAGAATGAAGGTACGTGAAGTCAAAAAACTAACTCCGAACACAAAAAGTGAGGTTGTGCCAAAAAGTGACAAATGGAGAAAAAAACAAAAAGTGAATAGTGTCTAAAAAATGAAAATGTGGAAATGACGTGGTCCTTTAAGGAAATTGTCAATCCAAAGGAAAGAGTCTCAAAAACTATTCCCGAGTACTTGAGACGACACTAAGTGATGAGAAATCGAACTCAGAAAAGAAAAGATCAGGGGAAAAAAAATTATCCGTAAAATTTAAGAAAAATGAAAGGAAGGAAAATGACTGGGTCATTACAACCTACCTTCCTTAAAGGGATTTTGTCCCCTAAATCCGAAACACACATAAGAGAACCAAGTAAGATTGAAGCAAGGTTAAACCAAAAGACAGACCATAAGGTGCTAAAGGGCAACTCCAAAATCCTAAAGATCATCGAAGGAACACGAAAACCAAGAACTGGGTGACACTTCCCAATCGAATCGGCATATTAACACAATGTCAATCACCAAGAGAATCCCAAGGCAACGATAAGTCGAATCAAAACAGATGGCTAAGAATGACATGGCAGTACGAACAATGACCAGAACCCGCCCACACTTACTCGTCAGTAAGGTAGTATGACAGTATAAGACATTAGTTCATAACATGCCCCTAATAGGTCCACCTAGAAAGAAACTTTTCGATACAAATGACATCAATATCGAAAATGATCATTACCAAAATTACTACGGGAACCAGGCATCTGCGAGAGTTGGGGTAGCTAATCCCAAAACTCTAACAACAATGTCATTGGCTCCGTTACACTTAAGGCCTTAAATCCCTAACGCTGGCGTAACTAATGACCCCTACATCTAAAAACACTATAACAATAACACCAGTCCCGAATCCAAAGCTTAACAAGTCTGTACCCTCAAGCTAATGGATCGGACCCATAAAACCGAAAACCTAAGCACAAATATGAAGTAGACCTACTATAAGGCTACATACAGAAGACAAAACACTGGGTCAAAATCCCTATAGTGGACAACTAAAATCTCAAAACACAAGTTTACTATGTAGCTAACACATCTCTATCCCAACAACCATGATCACAAAACCCCAACATAAGTGCAGGAAAGATGAAACAGTGTGAACCAAATACTCCCATAGTAGATACTCACAAATTTAAATGGCATAAGCCAAATAATACCTCAGTACTAAGAACACATAAAGTAAACCAAATAAACCACTTATCACATAAGGGTCAAACAAACAAAGACGCGCTATACACCACTAATGGCACTAGCAAGTTAAATGGATACAGTATATGAAAACGTATCATCTATATCCTCACGCAAACTACCACATAGTCATACATCCTAAACATGTTTCTAAGGCATGCCCGAAAATAATGGGGCTCATAAACATGTAAAAGTGATCTTACAAATGGAATTTTCACAAAATAAGAAGAAAGAAATGGAATGTCTCTCAAAAGGAATAACCTCTTAGAAAACGTAACACAAAACCTGGATGAGTCCAATCTCTCACTACGAGGAAATGAATCATCCCCTAACGACCACTAAGGTCTTCGAGGCATAAAGTCAGCAGGTCTTTCCCTAGACCAACTCATACCCTGATGGAATCCCAACACCACATGAAACAAGACAACAACAAAATGGATAGTTCTAATGCTAACCATTAAGAGACATCAACAAGAAAACCCCCAATCCAAGATGCCAACGAGTTCGATAGGAACTCTACAGGATTCTACCAGGACCCTAACACAACACCTCAAGTCTCCAAGGACAAGGGAGAGTAATTAATTGCACCAATGTAATTAATTACACGAAACCGCTCACATCCTAACCAAGGTAACAAAAAAAGGATCCTAGGTCAACACACCCATCCAAATCCTGAAACCATCATCCTAGGAAAACAAGACACTAGAACCTCGCCCTGAGGCTCACAAAGTAACTCCCGATTCCCCAAGGAAGGACTCGAGTCAGTCCTGACTCATTATCCCATGACACTAGAAACAAAGACCTCAATAATGTCATGATGTTAAAACCACTACAAAGTCCTAAGAGATGACACCGACACCTCTAGCACCGCTATGACTACATCATGAAGAGACAAAAGAAAATGAGATAAAACGGTGCCTCCGTGGCCTACGTCCCATCTCGTCAGACGGAGACTACAACCCTACGCTCACTTGAACCCTAACGAAAAGACTCTCTGCGAGTCAAGACTGTGGTGCTATATGTGTGAAAAGGAAATAAGATTAATAATAACACGAGTTATTATGATCGAATGCAACTCACACTATGAATGCACGAAACACAAAGCAAAACAAGGTATGCAACATACGATCATGCTAAAGCAATCAAAGAAAGCTCTTTAAACAGTTAAACACTTAAGCAAATAAGCATACATGTCAAACAAGGATGCTTTTAAACACATAAGCATATAAGCATAGGGACGTGTCATAATACCAAGCGTGTTAACAAGAAACACGTAAACATGTTACAACACCAAAAGATATTACCAAAAGCATGTGAATACATCAAAGTAGATCAACAAAAGCATGATATGCACCCCAAACCCGTCATCCTAAGGTATTTAAACCTAAGAGGTCTGATACCACTTGTGACGGCCTAAGTTTTGCAACTCAGCGCGTTAATGATGATCCGAAAGTTAACTCGATAACGGATCTGAAATGCAAAAATAAAAGAAGTAAAATGGCCTTTAGAGATGTACATCATCCTAAAGGCACCAAAATGGCTCCCTATGAAGCCACGGAACTCAAATGAGTCAAATACTGTAGCAAGGATTTCAAACCCGATAAGAATTGAACTAATGGTAAAATGGTCATTCTGAACAGAAATGGGTGTCACCACATACACCATTGGAAAGACAACAAAAAATTAATGAAGTTGGACTCAAAAATCACCTGATTCGAAGTCTGGATGAAAAAGATATGGAAAAGAACAAAGTGGCATTCTCCGTTTAAGAGATGTCACAAACCTATCTCACAAAAACTATAACAACTCTCATTACTGTTGTAATTTTAATGCATCATTACTTCCATTGGAGAGCTAACTTCAACCTCTTGAATTTAGACTCAAGAATAACCTGATTTGGATTCGAAATGAATGAGTTATGGCCCTCTGAAGTCGATGCAAGAAAGTTGTCCAAGGAAAACTGAAAAGGGAAAGCTCCAGGGAGGATCAACCGACCGACGGCAAGGACCAGCTAGCCAAAACTCCATCATCAGCCGACCGAACCCCAATCATTAGCCAGCCAAAATGACTCTTTTCACTAGAAAGCCTACTGGAATTGGTCTCGAGGGCTTGTCAGTCGACCTATAGCTCTTGTCAGCCGACCGACGAAGCAGGCAACAGCAAAAGCTATTACTGCAATGTGTGGGGAAGGTGCTCGGGCTAAAGCTAATGCTATACATGCATCCCATATATCCCGGAACAAGTTTTAAAACATGTTAAAGTCACAATTAAGCATTTAAAATATGTTAAACCAAAAAGAATCCATAGATCATGCTCCAATGCATGAATTTTGCATAAAAACTCATAAACCGCCCCCATGAAGGTTCCAAAACTAAAATTTAAGAGTTTCGTGAAATGTGGACATGCACGCAAACGTAAAATGACATTTATGATGTGTTTCAATGGCCCACGGCCTCAAAATATCCCCAATGCAAAATATGACCTCTCAAACCTCAATTTTTCATAAAATTGCCTTAAAATACAATAAGTGAAACCAAAATGCAAAACCTAAAACAAAATGGTGTTTGGCCCTTGGCCACACCTCATATATGGTTAATGAAACCCTATGAAAGAATAAGAATGGAATTCCCACACCCGATGCAAACATGATGAAGTAATGACTTAACATTTCTCAATATTTCCATTAGAAATCTTGAAAGTGAAAATGCATAGAATACAATTTAGAAGTCATTAGCCTATGGCCTTATCTCATACATGTCAAATACATTATAAAGAGTGTACTTATGTACACATTACATGTTTAAAATCAAATGCACACATTTTGACATATAAGGCTACAAGTGGTATTTCAAGCCAACCTTTACAAGAATAGAAACCTTCAAGTCCACAAATCATCCAAGCATAAATGAGAATCTTATCCTTGTTTCTTGTACCTGAAAAAATGTCCCTGGTAACTTTGGGGTGAGTAACATAAAGCTACTTGTAGGAGATGAGCATGCAAAGACCTAACATTTTATAAGATTATCAAATTAATGCAAAACAATTCAAAAGGTCATGCCACGTAACGTCTACGTCAAAGGTGAGACCCAAGGAGAATCCTAACCTACCATAAATGATTTCTATCATAAATCACATCATTCACGCAATTTAAATAACATAGAAGCATATTATACAAGGCAACAAGACATAGATTCTCAAAGTTATCAACTTGAAATCTAAAATGCGAAAACAATTAAAGTGAGTTATCCACCTAATGTCTATGTTTCAAATGAACCTATAGGATCATTCTTAAGTTACATTTGAATAATATAGCATAATGTACTTAACAACATCAAAACTTGCAATGATTTATTAAAAATCATAAAGCATAAATGTACTTAGCAACATTAAATCGCCAATAACCAAAATCACAAGTCACAATTAAACATTAGTTGTCAACTTGAAATTGAATGCGAAAACAAATAGTGGGAGACTTGGACATCAAATCTCGGAGTAAAACCAAGACCTAAACGGTCATTCCGGGCACTAACCCGCTGGGAATACCACCTTAGTGCGCACTATAAAATAAGGAGAACTCGTACGTTCCATAGTAGAGCCAAACTCTAGCCATGTCTTTCTAACAATGTCCCAAATGACTCCAAAATCAATAAATAAGTTCACAACTTATACGCAATTTAAATAATGCATGAAACTACCTTCCATGCACAAGTAGGCTGGAACCACACAACACATGCTCTAAGTCCACAACTACTATAGGATGACAAATGTTGAATCTTCAGAGTGCGATTCGTTATACGCTATAGTAATATAATTCAATAATGAAAACATAAACTCATGAATCCATTACAAGTCCAAAATCATGGTTTGAGCATACAACCAATATCAAACACATGATTAAATCATTAACGCAATAAAAACGGAAATTAATTAAGTAAACTAATTAATTTCTTTAGGCTTCAAATCTCAATCAAATGATCCCTAATTAATATATGTTAAACAACATAACTTGATCATTACATATATCAATTTAAAAACTTAATTAGGTCATTGGAATAATAAAGTAGAATTTAATTAAATCGTGATAATTAAATCTCTAAATTCTAAAGTAACTTCAAATGGTCCCAAATTAATTTATGCAAGTAGACAAGTCTTAGTCATTACAACTATCAAGTTAAAAACTTAAGCCAATGGAACTATTAAATAGATTTTAATTAATTCTTTTAATTAAAATCTTTAGATTTTTAAAATCATCCAAATGCTCTCAAATTAAAGTACGTTAAAGAACATGCCAAGACTTAATTTAATAGCATATCACAAGTTACTTCCATGCAAGGTACGACCATGAGAATTAAACTTTTATAAAAGAAAATTATTAAATAAAAGTTGCAATCCATATTCAAATAATCCCAATTTAATATATGAACAAACATACCAATTCCTAATTTATTAGCATACCACAATTTAATTCTGAGTTGTGTACCATCATGAGAATTAAATCTTAAA
Source organism: Cornus florida (assembly GCF_030987335.1). Taxonomy (NCBI): domain Eukaryota; kingdom Viridiplantae; phylum Streptophyta; class Magnoliopsida; order Cornales; family Cornaceae; genus Cornus; species Cornus florida. Next base: position 19,655,694 of record NW_026775576.1, read on the forward strand.
CGTATGAAATAATTAAATTAATTTCAAGAACTTGAACTAAAGCATGCATACAAGTTTTATAAGCTTCTAAAACAATCAATACAACATTAATATAAACCTAAGACATCCCCTACCTCAATTTGAGTTGAAAATCTCAAAAGCCACCAAAATGAAACCGCTCCGAATCAGACGATACTTCAGGGTTTTGTTTGGGACAACACGGTGAACATTAAACCCCAAGGAAGTCCTACCAAAATCCTAACTTGGCTTCAAACCCGAACTCAAAAAATAGCCAAAACGAAATTCCAATAAGGAGGAAAGAAAAATCTCACCAAGACCTATAATAAACTTTAAGGCCCTACGGCATTTACCACGAGGGAAGAGGCCGGAAAAAGAAGAAGAAGAGTGGTAGCCCAAGGCTGCCATGGATGGCCGGTCAAGGAGGGAGAAGAAGATGAAAAAGTTAACTTTTTATTTCATAAACCCCTATTTATAGAAAAACCCTAAAAGTGTCCTGAACGGGTCCCGCCAAGTCCAGAAAAGTTAAATTTGAGCAGACGCGCTCAAACAAAAAAAATCCGTGATAAAAAAAGAACCAAAATGAAAAAAAAAATAAACAATGGAAGAAACGACATAAAAAACTAATTCCCAAGCAGAAAGATATGCCCCGAACAAGTTCGGTGGCAACCGGGGTCAGAAATCCTAAAATTGGGGAAAAACGGCCAAAAGGAAATTCTAAGAGTACACGACTCGACGGAAAGTGAAAATGAATCCCGTATGAGGATGCAGGCCCAAAACGAGGCATTTTTGCTGTAACTTTTATTAATTGCACAATGGCCCTTACAAAAAAGGCTTAATTGCACTAATGACCTACAATAAAAATATCTTCCAAAAATATTTTCTTAAAAACCCCTAAAATAAAATATCTCCAAAAGATATTTATGAAAGATACCCTAAGAAAAGAAAATGTTTCTGCAGAACTATACATCCATGCCCCTATGGACACCAGGAGCAACCAGAGTACTTTTCTACAAAAGCAAATATACATATTTCATGGAAACCACTTAGAATAAAGGTACGTGAAGTCAAAAACCAACTCCAAACACAAAAAGTGAGGTTGTGCCAAAAAGTGACAAACGGGGAAAAAGACGAAAAGTGAATAGTGTCTAAAAAATAAAAATGTGGAAATGACGCGGTCCTTTAAGGAAGTTGTCAATCCAAAAGAAAGAGTCTTAGAAACCATTCTCGAGCACTTGAGACGACACTAAGTGATGAGAAATTGAACTCAAAAAATAAAAGATCAACGAAAATAAAATATCAGTGAAATTTAGGGAAAAGGAAAAGATGGAAAATGACCGAGTCATTACATGCATTTCTCTAGAGTTTTGTGTGTGCACTAATTGTGGTTTAATTCAATGGTTAATGGTCTCATTTGATAGTTTGTGCTACTCAATAGATTAATTAGACAATCTATACTTATTTGTCATCCATGCTTAGTTTTTAATTGGTGACACACACACACATTTTACAACATGAATTTTCCCATTAATTTATAATTGTTAATTTTTGGTGAAGTGAAGCTTAGAGGTGAACTCTAAGTCCCAAGACATTTCTCTCATATTACTTTCTTTAATTTCTAGATTGTCACTTAATTGTATTATTTTCATTGAACCATTAGTTTAATTAATCAAATCAAACCCCTCTTTTGATCATTCGACCTACTAATCCAACATTGATTCCAAAATACCTTGTCTTTCCCTTGGGACAATCCCTACCCACTTTTGATACGTTAGTAGTTAGTAGTAGTAGTGGCATTTTACAAATTTAAACTTGGCCACATTTCATCACACTTTGAGCTTTGGTTGTCCTCGAGAACAAAGGATCATACCAGGCATTTTTTCATTTTTTGGGCCAGGAGGTCCCAGGTGGGACCCGTTACCGGGGTGTTACACCTGGGGATTTTATTTTGGGTCCATTACATCTCATGTATATTTATTTCATGTGCAATTGTGTGACTACATGTTTAATTGTGGTTGTTATTTGGTTGGTGTATATATATGTGTTTTATTGTTAATAGTGAGATATTTATATGGAACCTACATGTGACTTTTTCATTTTATATACACCACACATATCAGATTTCTACATTTTTCCTTTTCTTTTCTCCAGACCGTGAGCTCTCTCTCTCTCTATATAGTTTCTCTCTCTAAAAACCAACCATTTCAAGCTTTAATTTCTCTTTAACCATTAAGATTTAGACATTGCGATTAGAGGCAAAGTCGACGAGTGCGACAAGGACTCCATTTTGATCAGAGCTGATCTTTATTTGGAGCACTTTGCCAACTTCGAATTTTAGGGTTCTTAGGGCTAAAATTGGAGCTTTGCTTGATTTGATCTTCTAGTGAGGTAAGGGTCTTTCTAATGCCTCAAGTTTTATCTTTGATTGAGCAATTCTATATTCCTCTTCTTTAAAAGTTTGAGAATTGTATTATATGATTCAATTTCAATCTTGTGAAAGGCAAATATGACTTTATTAAGTGAAGGCTATATTGATATGCAAATTGATAATATGATGTTGTGCTAATATAATTCTATGATAAGCATACGAAGATTTAAATTAAACATTGTTGTGGAATGTCTTGTTCATGTTTATTAAAGTGTAATTGATATGTTAATGCTATTATGGTTGTGATGATTTTGATATCAAGAAGATGTGACACGGTGCATTGCATGACATGGCATGAAAAGGGGATTTTAGAAAAAGGTTTTGTGAAAGGAAGTTTTTACCAAAGAAAGGTTTTGTTTGAAATGGGAAGTTCTTTTTAAAATGAACCGGATTTTGCAAGTTCGGGGCTAGCTTGACCTAGAGGGAGCGTGGCCCGATGCAGGGCGTAAAAAAGTTGATACTAGGCCCTTTAACGGTTGCTAGGCTTTACCAGAATTGGAACTGGGGATAACTATCAATCTCACCTCGGTAAAGTCAGTTAGTGGTTTTTAAAAAATGAAAAGTTGGGTCGGTAGAGACTAAGTATGAAACAAGGTGCATTACATTTCATACCATGCACGGCATTTTGTAGAATAGTATTGTAAGATTGAAGATAATTCTTGTTGTTATGGAAATACTATATGAACACCTATTACATAATCCCGATATCTTTTATCCTAATGTGTGTGTGTGTTATATGGCTCAAAGGAGTTTAAAGCTAACGCCTTAGGCGACTTCTACTAAGCCTAGTGCTCACCCCTTCCTTATCATCTTTTAGGGTTTTGAAGTGGCAAAGTGGATGAGACACCTTCACTTACTTAGACGTAGTTAGGAAGTTTATCTTTGTTGTCTCATTTATTCAAATTCATTGTAAACGAAATTCTCTCATTATGTAATGATGTAATCTGATCTTACTATGATGTAAAAATATTGTTTTATCATTATATACATGTTAATGGATGTTATGGGGCAGGTTTTGATCATATTAAAGATTTCAAGTGTTAACTATGGGATGTCAAATTGCTTAGGCACTTAAACAGTGGGAAACTCGCATTTCTGGGCCATTTTGGTCGACTAGTAAGCCATTTCGATTGATCGGTATCATTTGGGATCAAAACCATTAAGTTAGGACACTCCAGAGTCACAACCGAACAACCAGTGTGTCATTTTGGTCCACCGATGGGTCATTTCGGTCGACCGGTGTAGCCTTCAAGGTCTGTCGAAATGAAAACTGAGACATCATTTAATCTTTAACTTCAAACGATCATATCTCACTCATTTTAACTTAAAATTGGGTCAAATTTGAGTTTAACTTAAAAGATTTTAAGTCAGCTTTCCAATGAAATTAATTTCACTAAAAAATTCCAATCTTAGAAATAGTTATGACCATTTTAGTGTGTACTACTCCAAAATTATTTGAAAATGAAGGAGACAATTGTGTAAAATCTTCATTCTTATGTCCAGGACCTTGCGTCATGGGTTCAAATGGGTTTATGACTTATGTTGACCTATTTAGACTTATTTAGAGTGATATTATTTATTTCCACACCTTAGTTGACGGTTTTACCCATGAGTGTCCTCGGGTTCGGGTAAGGACTCGATAAGCGATTCGAACCTCTGGTTCGGGTCATTACAGAGACAAAAAGCTCTCTTGTCTCTCTTATGGCCAGCCAGCCATGGCAGCCAAGGGCTTTCACCTTATTCCTCTTCTTTGGCCTCTTTCCCCTTGGATTTTTCCATCGATGATGGAAGCATAAATGTCGGCCTTGACGAGGCCTTCGATTCCAACCGATTGGAATCTCATTTTGGCCATTTTTTGAGTTCAGGTTTGAAGTCAAGTTTGGATTTTGGTGTTGCCGCAAGGGGGTTTCTTGTTCCCTTTGTTGTCCCCGGCAAAACCCCGAAGTGGCGTTGCATTCAGAAAGGTTTCGTTTTGGTGGTTTTTGAGATTTCATCTCAAATCGAGGTGAGGGGTTATTGTATGTTTATTTCCTAAGTGTTTAGGTGTTTTTAGAGCTTAATATATATTGTTAGCATGCTTGATAAACCATATTCTTGTATTTAGATTGAAAATCTTTGAAATGACTTAGGATTTAGCGATTTAAAAGCATGTTTGGTGTATATATATGTGTAGTTTGCCAAATAATGCTTTAAATCATGAAACAAGCTATACAATATATATATATATATATATATATATATATATATATATATTGTATAGCTTGTTTCATGATTTAAAGCATGCCTTGCTTATATATATATATAATGTGTGGAGATAACATGATAATTAGTGACTTGTGGAATTATAGCTTATAGGCATTATATAGCTTATTTGATAATTCAAAGCCTTGGAAGCATGTATATCTTGCCGTAAGTAAATTGTTTCATTTATTAGATTACTTGATTTTAGATACTTTTCATATTTGGATGACAATCTCTTGTAAAGTAATATATTTAATTACCTTGTGAGCATGCTACTAACTTATTGTAGAATTAGTACTTGTGGCCTCTTATAATGGTAATTTTACTTAGCATTATATATAATATCATTGTCTTGTATAGCTTGTTTAGATATATCTTGTATAGGTATATTGCTTATTTAGAATATCACAATTGATTACCTTGGAAGCTTGTTACTAAATTGTAGCTTATATAATACTTGTGGCTTAGGATGGTAATTTGACTCAATTATTATACGATATTCTTGTTTTATGTATAAATCGCATATTGTAGACTTAACATGTCATATGCCATTTAGACTTGAATTCCAGGACATGATTTGTGTGGATTCAACCTTGCTTGTGTATGGAATGTGGTTACTTGAATTAATTAATTGTAAAGTTTTAAACTTGTTGATTTTGGAAGGCTTGTGAGGATATAAAATATGTGATGGCTATGGTTTGGCTCTAATACGGGAGACAAGAGTTTTCCTTTGTCATATAGTGCACACTAGGTAGTACCTTGTGGGTCGTAATTATCCAGAATAACTTGCTTGGTCTAGAAACCACGTGTCCTAGTTCTTCCACTATTTGATTTCGCATTCAATTTCTAAGTTGTTAATCATAGATTATTTGTAGCTTGTGATTTGGTGCGTGGAGTTTCATTTACACTTACTATACTTGTACCTTATAAGCTTGTGCGTTGTATATTCATTTCGTTTTGGTTTAGTATACTTGAGCTTTTATACTTGTATGCCACGTACATTAATATTGTTTAGTATACTCATAAATGTATACTTGTATATATATATATTGCGTTTCCATTTCAATATTGTTTAGTGTACTTGGTGTGTATACTTGCATATTGAGGATTTAGTTTTGAGATAGCTTAGTATACTTGTGCCTTGTATACTCGCCTTATGTGTATTTCAATATTAGTTTACTTTAGTAGGTATACTTGCATATTGAATATCTTGATTAAATATTGTTTAGTATACTTATAAGTGTATTCTTATATGTGGTGCCTTGCGTTTCAACGTCATTTTGTATACTTGAGCATATACACTTTTATGTTGTCTTTCATTTCAATTGCTTGTGTAGCTTGAGATGATCCCTTAGTTCACCTTGGAACATAGACGTTAGGAGGAATGATCCCTTGTAATTGCCTATATTGAACTTGCATGGCATTTGAAACTTTAAGGTATACGCATGCATTTCTTCCTACGAGTAACCTGTTTACTCAACCTCGGTGTTGGGACATTTTTTAGGTACGGATATCTTGGTTTGGAATGCACAACATCCCTAGGTCACCTTGCATATTTTGGAGTGGTTTGATGTATTTTTACAAGCATGCAAGTGTTAGCATGTATCGTTTTGCCATTTTAAGTTGTAATGCATAGTTAGGCCAAAATGTCATTCTTGCCTTGAAACTTGTAATGTGTGCCTAAGCACACTTTTTGACATTCATTTTATGTATATGATACGTGGCCAAGGGTGTAACGACCCGGTCATTTGCCTTCCTTTTCTTTTTCCTGAAATTTTACGAATGAATTTTTTTCGTTTAATTTTCCTTTCTGAGCTCTGTTTTGTGTCGCTTAGTGTCATCTCGAGTGCTCAGAATTGGTTTCTGAGACTCTTTCATGTGAATTGACAACTTCCTTTGAGGACCGAGTCATTTTGACATTTTTCGTTTTTCAACACTATGCGTTATTTCGTCCTTTTCCCTATTCTGTCTTATCTCCGTTTGTGAGTTTTTGGCACAACCTCACTTCTCATGCCCGGAGTTGGTTTTTAACTTCACGTGCCTTCATCTTGAGTGGTTTCCTCGAAATACGTATCTTTACTTTTGCAAGAAAGTACTCTGGTTGCTCCCGGTGTCCATAGGGGCATGGATGCAAAGTTCTTTAAAATTATTTTCATTTCTTGGGGTGTTTTTCATAAATATCTTTTGAAGATATTTTATTTCAGGGGCATCTAAGAAAATATCTTTTGGAAGATATTTTCATTCTGGGGCAGTTTGGCAGTTAACCCTTTTGTAGGGGCCATTGTGCAATTAATGAAAGTTATTGCAAAATATCTTGTTTTGAGCTTGGATCCTCGTACGGGATTCATTTTCACATTTCGTCAAGTTGTGTACTCTTGGAATTTCCTCCTGGTCGATGTTTTCCAGTTTCAGGGTTTCTGGCCCCGATTAGCGCCAAACTTGTTTTGGGCATAACTTTTTGTCCGGGACTCGGTATTTGATGCTGTTTCTTCCATTGTTCATATTTTATCATTTTGAATCTTTTTCGTTCACAAATTTTTTCCATTTGAGGGCGTCTGCTCAAATTTTACTTTTTCAGACCCGGCGGGACCCGTTCGGGGCACTTTTTGAGATTTCTATAAAAGGGGGGTGAGATATTTCATTTTTCATCTTCTCCCCTCTTCATGCACGACCTGGAGCTTGCATGGCAGCCCAAGGGGTGTTTCCATCTTCTCTTTCCTCTTTTGGTTCACTTTTCCTTGATGGAAAGTCTTCGGCCTTAACGTTTATTGTTCCCCTCGCCGTGCTCTACCTTTCCCCCTTATTAGAATTCAGTTTTGACCATTTCTTGAGTTTGGTTTTGAGGTCAAGTTATGATTTTCATGGGGCCTCTTGCGGATTCTTGTTCACGGTGTTGTCCCCGACAAAACCTCTCGGTATTGTCGAATTCGGAGCACTTTTATTTTGGTGGGCCTTTGGGATTTTCATCCAAATTGAGGTAGGGGATATTTTAGGTTTAAATTCTTGTTATATAGCATACTTGTGATGCTTATACTACTTGTTTGCATGATTAAATATAAAATCTAGAGATTTTATTATTTATTTTTCTTGTACGGGATCTAATTTTTCCGATTGCTCATGACTTGGTTTAAACATGTAGCATGATTTTATATTGCCCCTTGATATGCTCATTGTCGTGTATTAAAATTGGAACATTTGAATAAGTATTAAATATTTTATTTAATATTTATCTTAGGTGAAAGATTAATTCACATGGCCTTAACTAGCTTGAAATTAATATGTGTTAGCATATTATATTAGGCCTTAGCATGCTCTTCAAAATAGTTGAATTTGAAAGTAATTGGAGGTGTTTTGAAAATTAGTAATTATTAATTAATTTGTCCCGAGTGTGCTATTCACTCTATTTAAATTCCGACTTGATATTCTTGATTTATATGCCATATAGTTTCACATATATTTGATTTAGAATATTCGGTTAGGTTTTGAAACATTTTATTTAATTAAATTCCATGTTTAAGATTTAATCCTCATGGTGATATGCCACTTGGAATTGAATTGTGGCATGCTAGAAAATTAAGCTTAGGTATAGTTGTTCACATATATAAAATTGGGATTAATTGCATGAGAATTGCAACTTTTATTTTATATTTAACTTTAGTGAAAGTTTAATTCACATGGTCGTAAATTGAATGAAATAAACTTGTAATATGATACTTCACTAATATATTCAATAAAGTTTAATTCCTTGGCATGTTCTCTAAGATATGTTAAATTGAGAGCATTTGGTTAAGTTTGAAAATCTAGGGATTTTAATTAAAAGAATTAATTAAAATCTATTTAATGGTCCCCTTAGCTTAATTAAGTTTTTAACTTGATAATTGTATTGATCATGAATTGTTACTAGCATATATTAATTTGGGACTATTAGAAGTTGTTTTAGAACCTTGGGATTTAAATTAGCATGACTTAATTAAAGTTCTACTTTGTTGTTCCAACAACCTAATTGAGTTTTATAATGGATATAGGTGATGACCATGCCATGTCCTTTAACATGTATTAAATTGAGGTTATTTGGAATGGCATCGGAATCTAGAGAATTTAATTGTGTTTATCTATTTAAATTCTATCAATTTGCTCCAAGATCTAGTTGTGTTTTAGAAGTGGTTTCTATATTCAAATCATGAACTTGGACTTGTTGTATATTCATTTGGTTATGTTTTAAGCATTGGATAACATAGTTGCTATGTTTATACTCATGAGAATATGTTTTCCTTATTGAATATATTATTGCCTTGTGTAATGATTTGCACACTTCGTGTTTAACATCTTTTATGCATAGCGTGTAACGAATCGCATACTGAAGATTCGACATTCATCATATCATATTAGTTGTGGATTTAGAGCATGTATTGTATAGGTTTCCAAATTTGGTTGTGCTTAGTAGATAGTTGATTATCTTGCATATTCCTGTTGATATATGCGTTGTTGCACAACTTGTTGATTTTTGGAAACTTGGGGATGTCGTTGTTTGACTATGGCTAGGACGTGGTTCTAGTACGGGGGATAGTCCCTCTATATAGTCTAGTGCGCACATAGGGAGGTTACCCATGGGCTAGTAACCCTAAAGTAACTATGTTGTCGGTCTGATTCAGCGTGACGTCCGAGTATCCACTTTGTTTGATTTCGCATTTCATTTTCAAGTTGATAACTAGATGATGTTGTAACTTGTTGTTTCTTATTTGTCGTTCCATTTTAAGTTACAGGATGTTAACTTTGCGAAATTATGCTTTATGCATTGTATTGGAGGTTCCAATGTTGGTTAAATTGCATCGATATTGAAAATCATGTTTTAACGTTCTAATAAAGCTTAGGATTGATCCTATTGATTCATTTATAACATAGACGTTAGGTGGCATGAACCACTACTGTTATTTTGTGCTTTAAATTCTAAGTTAATGGCTTTGAGAACTTAAACCTTGTTGCGTTGTATAACATGCTCTTTTGTTGTTGAATTGCATGGATAATGTGATTCTTGTTAACTTGTATTCAAATATGCTTTTGTCATGTTGTATGGATTACTCTAGACCTAGTTCAATTGTATTGAAAATGCAATTCATGTTAATCTATGCTCAAGCATTCTTCTTGTCGTGTTCTTTGGATTATCCCAACCATGATTCGTTTCATACACGTATGTATATCATGATTCTTGTTGCTTAGACTCTAAGGTAGCTTAGGATGCTCCCCGAGTCTCACTTGGACATAGACGTTAGGTGGCATGAGCCCCTTTAACATGTTTCACCTTAAGGTGATAAATTTGTAAAATGCTAGGTCGATGCATGCTCATCTCCTACGAGTAGCTTTATGTTACTCACCCCTACGATACTGGGGCATATTTCAAGTACGAAGACTTGGTTCGTGAAGCCTAGCATTCCTTGGATGTCGAGGAGCTTTCAAGTTTCCATTTCATGCAAATGTTAGCATGAAATGTCATTTTGTAGACTTATATGTCAAAATATGTATGTTTGATTCCATGTATGTAATATGTACTTAAGTACACTCCTTTCAATGTATTTGATATGTATGAGATGAGGTCGGAGGCCAATGACATGTATATTGTATTCTATACAACTTTTTAACTTTATGAAATGTCATGAAAAACTTGAAAAATCGCAAGTCATTGCTTCACCACGGTTGCATCGGGTGTGGGAATTCCATTTTCATTCTTTTATAAGGTCTTATTAATCTTGTATGAAGTGTGGCCAAAGGCCAAACGGTCATTTGATCCCATTTTGCATTTTTAGATTCCGAGTTTTCATTCCAAGTTCCATTTTTGCCTTTTTGCCCGTTGGGGGGTCGGATTTTGTATCGGTGGTATTTTTAAGTCGTGGACCATTGTAGCACGTCTAAATAGGTATATTACGTTTGCGTGCATGGTCGTTTCCGGGCAAAACCTTATCGTTTGTGTTTTGAGCCTCTTGTGAATTCATTTCGCATTTTTTTTTTGCATATTCTGATCTAGGGGCATTATGGACCTTTCACATCAGTTTTATTTTCTTCTTTTGACATGGTTGAATAGAAAACATGATTTTAGGTGGGGTTTTTTCTTCGTGTTTTTCCAGAAAATGTCGTCTTGGTACCGGAAATCCCTCATGAAGTTTCAGCTTCCAGTTTTCATTTAGCAGCTTTATGACCCTCTTGTTCAGTTCTGATCTAGGGGCATTTTTGGGATTTCACAGTGAGTTTTTTTGATTCCGTTTGCGGTGTCGGGTAGAAAACTCAATTTTAGGGGGGGTTTCTTCTTCGTGTTTTTCCAGAAAAACTCGTCTTGACCTCCGTTTCAAGCCTCAGTTCTGGGCAGATCAAAAAAAATGTAGCTGCAACCAAGGGCTGCCACCAGCCATGTCTTTGGGCGCCGGCATGCACGCCAGTGGGCTCGCGCATGGGCGCCGTGTGCGCCATGGCCCCTCGTCGGGCCGCCGCGACGTCAATTTTTCTTTTGGGCTTTTCTCCTTCGTTCGGACTCCGATTCAAGTGAAATTTTTTTTTAACTTGACTAATTTTTCGCTGTCTTTCCAACGGTGTGCTCGGTTGCACCCGGTTCTTCCTAAATAATTACCAATTTACCCTTTTTGCTTTAAGTGCTCGTTTTTCTTCGTCATGCCGTTTCTCCTTCGTTCGGACTCCGAATCATGGGATTCTTGAGTCTATCTTGATTAGTTTTTCGTTGTCCTTCCAGCGGTGTGCTCAGTGGCACCAGAATCTATAGTTTTCAGAAATGACTATTTTGCCCCTAGGGGCTTATTTGTCATATTTTCGTTCTTTTGCTTCCGCATCAGTTCTTGTTGAGTTCCACGATCTCATAGAAGGTCACTTTGACTTCTTAGAGTCTTGTTTCCTATTTTCACTTCCGCATTCGGATCCGTTATCGGATCATCCTTACGGTTCATCACAGGACACGCTGGCCTAAAAACCAGGGTCGTCACAAAGGGCCAAACCTCATTTGAATCACATGTATACACTTAAATATGAAATTTTACCTTTAACGGGAATAATATGAAAAACAAGGGTTTTCATAGTGATTTTTGCATCGGAGTGTGCATTGTGTATGCAAATTTACTTTTTGGCATTCATTTAATATGTATGAGGTATAGCCAAGGGCCAAACACCGTTTGAATTATGACTATGCACATTGGTTTCAAATTTTACCATTTAAAGGCAAATAATAAAAATTTTGCGGTTTGACATGTGAAATTTTGCAAATGACTTGTATTGAGGCCATAGGCTATTAGAACACATGTAAATATGTATATTACACTTGCGTGTATGTTCACTTTGCACATAACATCACATTTGCATGAAATGGATGTTATAGGCTTCAAGTTTTTCTTTTCAAGGTTAATTTTCTTGTTTTGGAGGTTTGGATAGGTCGTATTTTGCATCAGGGTTATTTTAAGGCTGTGGATTGTTCACGCGCACTTAAAAACATTTTTGACGTTTGCATTGGTGTTCATTTTTGCACACAACATGGTTTTGCACAAAATGAACACCTTGAACCTCAAGACAGTTAGTTTTTTGCCAAATCTGGTTTAAAGGGCATTTTGGGTATATCACTTGAAAATTAAATGTTGGTTTTGACATGGTTGACCATAAAACATGATTTTAGGGGAGTCATTTCAAAACTTTTTTTTCTAAAAAAGCCCCTTAAAGGCCTCAAAATTGCATTTCAAGTTGGCTGGTCTGGTGCATTAGGCAACGGACGAGCGCTCCAAGTCGAGGCAGTGTGCTCAGGCCTGACTATGATAGCCACACGATAGCTGAACTAGCAATTGTCCAGCACGATAGCTTGGACGAGCGCTCGTAGCTCTTGGACGAGCGCTCCAAGCCTTCACTCAGCTTCGACCCTTCAAATTATCATATCTCTTTCGTTTTAACTCCGAATTGGTCCGTTCTTAAGTCTAAACTGACCATGTCGAAATAAGATTTCTAATGGTACCAATTACAGTTTAAGATTCCACTTGTACCTTGAGATATTCAAGTTTTAGTGAGGAAGTGCCAGGATTTGGTTCGAACCGGGATAGGATTCTTTTGGGGTTTTTCTTCCTTTGACTTCAGGACTTGATATCTTTGTCATCTGCACTTTGAATCAAGTGATTCTTGAGTCTATCTTTATTAATTTTTTTGTTGTCTATCCAATGGTGGGCTCGGTAGCACCCACATCTAGTTTAAAATGACCATTTTACCTTTGGTCCATTTCTTGGAAGGTTTTGAAACCCTAGCTTTGGTCTTGCTTCCGCGGAGTCACGGGAATCCTCGGTAGGCTATTCTCGTGTCTTAAGGATGAAGAACATCTCTAATGACTCATTTATGTTTCGCTTTCGCATTTTGGATCCGTTAATAGGTCATCTTTGGGTCATCACAAGACGCACTGGGCTTGTAAATCCAGGGCCGTTATAATTTTAGATAAATTATGCCAAGGGAAGATGGACCATGCTACACACTTAGATTAATATAGTTAGGTAGATGGTCCATGCCTACCGAATATAGTTTATGCTAGATGATTTACTTTCATGTGTTAAACTTACAAATTCTGGAGCATGATAGGCCATGCCTAGGGAAGATAGCTCATATCACACCCTACTTTAGGTGGATGAACCATGCCAACTGCGGATAGGTTATGCTTAGTCTTGATTTGTATGATTTTCTAAAAAATTGTTGTAGTTGTTGTATGCTTCTACACATTATTGTTACATATAATTGTTGTCCCCAAGTTAAGTACATTGTAGCATGGTTATGAGGTCTCGGTGAACTTGATTCCCTAACCTCCTCTACTTGTTAAAATCAATCTTTGAATTCGCTTAAATTCTATTTTAATTTATTATATGCTAAGTGATAACCAAGCAAACCAATCTTCAATCCATCTTGTGACATTTTACAAACTTAAAATTAATCTTTGAAATTTGATTGCCATAAACTAGCAATCTTCATGGATCGATACCCTTGCTTAACCATTTTTTACATGAACTTATGCTAATGTTAATGGTTTATAATTGACAACCCATCAGTACCCTTAACCCATTTGACTCGGAAGGATGTGAAGTTTGTTTAGGATCATCGTTGTAAGCAGGAATTTGAGGAGCTAAAGATTAGATTGACTTCAACACCAATTCTTACTATTCTTGTCATGGATGAGAGATTAAGGTAAGGTGGTGGCGTATTTCTCTAGGCAGCTTAAGCCACATAATTAAAATTACCCTACACATGACTTAAAGTTGGTGGTAGGAGTTCTTGCATTAAAGGTATGGCGGAATTACTTGTATGGTGAGAAATTTGAGTTGTTCTCCTATCATAAAAGCCTCAGGTACCTTTCCACTCAAAATGAGCTGAATATGAGGTAACGTAGATGGATGGAGAAATGAGGGATTTTGATATGACCATTTAGTATCATCTTGGAAAGGCGAATACAGTAGTAGACACATTGAGACGGAAACCAAGAGGATTTGTTGCCTTTATGATGATTCAAGAGTAGATAGGCATTGTCAGAATTCCCCATTTTGCCAACTTCTTAGAGTGCAGGGGCTCTTCTTTGTAGTTTGACCTAGTTTAACTATATAGTCAACTTTGGTCAGCTGGATTATTCATGCTCAGACTCAGGATGACAGGTTGGAGGTCATAATAGCTAAAGCTGCTGAGCATGAGGGTAATGTGGACTGGACACGTGGAGCTGATGGAGGTGTGAGATTTCAAGGTAGACTATGTGTCCAAGACTTAGCTGACCTCAAGAGAAATATTCTAGAGAAGGCACACCACTCTTAGTACACAGTGTATCTAGGTACACATTGTCTATAGTTTTTTCCCTCAATTGTCTGGTTTTCTTCCAATAGGATTTCCACACTAAAAATCCTGGTATCATATCTCCAACTTTACTTTATTCTTCATATTTTATGGTTGTAAACGTGAAATTTTTAATTGTTGTGGGTAATTTAATCAATTACAAAAACCAAGCAAATTGACGTATTCACCCCTCTAGGTCATTAAAGTAGTCTTTCTAACTAAATTAATTGAACAACTTCCACACTACACTATTCACATTATAACTAATCACATAATTATAGGGTTATTGTTTAGTATTTATAAACATTGGATAACTGCATACATTACCATGTAATCATGTTGTAAATTTTGAGTGTGAGATGTTCCCGAGATCAAATAAGAATTGTAGTTGAGCACCGCTACACATCTAGAATTTTAATTTGAGATTGTATCTTAAATTTGACGTGGTGATAACTAAAATACGTGAATGTCCTCTATTTTAACACATATTACACTTTATTCTTTTATACATTTGTGTTTCCTATCTTAACAAAAAAAAAAAAAAAAAAATTGATAATTAAAGGAAAAGGTAAGAACGCACAATTACATTGCGTTTCTTTCTATATCTGTAATTTGTTTTTCTCTAATAATATGTTTCATTATATATATATATATATATACAAATACATACATATATATTCTCTTATTCACTCTCTTAACTTTTGTATGTCTTTGTTAGGTATCTCTTTAAAATTTAACCGTAATAAGAAAATACAAAGCTTTAAGTGAATTATGTAAGTTAGGGTTCTTATCTATGAGAAAGAGATCACTCATTTATCGTAAAAAATATAGTTTCTAGTTTTAATTATTTAAGGTTTTAATAGAAAGGGTCTCCCAAACGAAGATAGATATATAAGCATAATTGAATTCAAATTATTGAGTTATTTTAGGATTTGGATTCTATACTAAATTTTGCTATTTATTTATTTTTTTATTTTTATTTTTTTTGATATTAAGATATTTCCTATATTAAAAAGTTTGCTTTTAAAATACACTAAGCAGTCAAATAAGTTGACAAATAAGTAGACTCCTAATTCGATATAAAATCACAAATCTGAATTCGTGAAGTATTGCATTTTCCATTGTAGTTTGACTCCTAACATTACTGTCGGACTTTTTTTTCCCCCCTAATAAAAACAGGAAAATGATAGACATCATGAAGTGTTTTTCATGATTTTATCACTAATGAGACGTGGCATAATTAGCTTTCCTTTTGAGAGTCGGAGATAGAAACCCTCACTCAAATTTCCTTTTGAGAATTAATTTCCTTTTTCTTGAATCGTTGGCAGCAACCATGGCACCTTAGGTTTAGATTTTTGCTTAAACACAGTGTGTTTGGTCTGTGTGTGTATATATATATGTATATATTTATATATTGAAGCTATATATAATTAACCATGGAGAGAATCAAAGGATTTATAAATAATTCTTATGTGTTGATCTAAAACTATAACTCCAACATTTAGGATTATATTTGATTAGGACTTAAGATTATGGATGATTACTCAAAAAAAATTAAAACACCTATAAACGAAATTAGTTATGGACAATTGTTTCATATTGTAAAGGAGGACTACTTTGATGAGCTTCAATGTTGAAGTATGTGATAACAATGTTAGAGGAAGGCTATGCATCTTTATACTTTTGGGAAAAAAATATTGAGATAGAGAACCTCGCCTAAGAAAGAAGAGAGAGCGACGATGGTGGAGAAATAAGACATCATATTTATCATTTGTGATACAATCTTGAGATTTTGTTCATGACGTCTAGCATTGCTCATAAAAATACACCCATTTTGTGGACTATATGTGGACTTCAATTTTTAACCATCTATTTAAAAGGTAAGAAAGTATCACTTATACTACATTTGTTGTGCAGGAATGGAATGGAATGGAATGCCCATTCCAACCATTCCTTTGTTTGGTATGCAATTTAAAGTGGGAATGGCCATTCTGTTGGATTAAAAATCCATTCCTGGGAATGAAAATTCTTTCCACAACTAAACCTATGAAATGGCCATTTCATTCTCAAGTAATTTTTAAAAAAAATCAACTTCCCAAAAACCTCTCATATTCCAAGTCCAAAAACCACCATTACCTTCCACGACAACTACCTCCGCCTTTCACCACTACCGCTGCTTTTCACCACCACCACTGCCACCGCCTTTCACCACCGCTACCGCCATCATTTGTCGCAACCACCACCGCTACCGCTACCACCTTATGTGAGATATATATTTTGGGGAGATTGTGAAAATATATATTCTATATATTGGCTAATTTCGTTGTCAAAACAAGTCCGATCGAGTTGTAAAATTTCAGTTCAAAATTTTAAGGTTGAAGTTCGGATGCGGATTTGAAAAAGCTCAAGTGTTCATGGTTTACTACACTCTGGGATGATGAGAACAATGTTTTAGGAAGATATGTGAGTGAGTGAGAACACTTTAGGGAGTTTAGAAGGTTGAAGAAAACAAAGTTTTCACTTCTGTCCATTGGGAACCGGTAGGGTAATCTATGAATCGGTACCAAACCTTAGTTCATAACAACTTCGCTACCCTTCTTAAAACGGTACCACAGTTGGGAACCAGTAGCCAAAATGTGTCGAAAATGCTTCTGACCTTCTTGAATCGGTACCAAGATTTGGGAACTGGTCCCAGAAGTCTTGGCAGCATCAGAATTTTAGTTTCCTCTTCTGATTGTTTCCTTTCTGAACCAAACTTCCTTTCAATTCCTATGCACGAAATTTTCTATATTTTCAAAGAGATTAGGACATTTTAAACTCTATATAAACCTTATTAGTCATCTAGGTTTATTCACGGATTTTCTACACAAAATTCCAATCTATTAAAGAACCATCTTTGAGAAATATTTTTATTCAGAAAATAAATCTGATTTTTCTAATTTTAGTTTTGATAGCACACACATAAACACAAGAGTGATTTAGTAGTGTTGTTCTTTATCTCATTGGAATTGAAGTATAATTGAAGATTTAGAGATTCCGAAAAGCAGAATCCATTCGTTCTTCGTTAAATTCAGATCTAGAAGAAAAAAGGGTGAAGCGATCACACTTTGAGGGGTCAAAGCATTCGTGGAGTGTTGTTTGATCTACCTGCAACTCTTCTACAGAGATCAAGAGTAAGCTTGAGGTCGAGAGTTGTTGGACAGGGGAGTCGCAAAGCCAGGGATTGTCAGCGATTAGTTTTTGGTAGAACAATAGGGTGTGAGACTGAGTCAAAGGTCGGTATACTTTGCTTCAAATATAGTGGATCGTTTATCTCAGGATTGCATAGTCCAATGAGGTTTTTCCTGTTACAATTGGTCTATTCTACCAATTGGGGTTTCCTCGCTAAAAATCCTGTTGTCATCTCTTAAACTCAATTTACTTTACTTGCACTTTATTTTTGCTTTATAGTTTGATTTTAGTTTTATTTCGGTAAAATTAAAATAAGTAAAAATTGGATAAAAGAGCAAGTTGAATCTAATAACCACTCCTTTAGGTTATCAATCCATATTATATTCCACAACCATTCCACTGTGCACCAACTCCTAACACCTTCCACCACCACCATTGCCATTACCTTTCACTACCACTGCCTTTCACCACCACTACCGCCAACGATTACTGCAACCACCACCGCCACCTTTCACCACCGCTACCGCCACCACCTTCTACCACCACCATTGCCATTGCCTTTCACCACCTTCCACCATCACCACCGCCATCGCCTTTCACCACTGCCATCACCTTCCACAACCACTACCACTATCATCGTCTTTCACCACTGCCATCACCTTCCACAACCACTACCACTATCATCGTCTTTCACCACCGCCACTGGCTTCCACCACCTCCACCGCCATCACCTTTCACCACCTTCCATCACTACCACCGCTACCTTCCACCTCCGCCGCCACCACTACTGCCACCGTCCCCATTACCACCGCCGTCGCCACCTTCCACCACCACCACTACCACTACCACCACCGTCACCACCATCCACCACCACCACTACCTCCCCTACCTTCCACCACTACTGTAGTCACACTACTATCTCCATCCACCACAACCACTAAACTACTGCCACCACCTTCCAACAACACCAGTACAACCTTCCACCACTACCGCTGCCGCCACTTCCCACCATTGCCACCACCACTAAGTTCCAACACCACCACCGACACCAGTACTGCTTTCCATCATCCACCACCACCACTGCCACCATTTATTTTTAAAAAATTATTAGAAAATGTCATTTTGTTAATTTAATTTATATGTTACTTTGAGGGATATTTTGGAGAATTCAATTAGAAATTTATTCCATTCTAAATTTTAAGTTGATCCAACCAAGCATAAAAATGGTTATTATCATTCCATTCTTACACATTTCATATTTACAACCAAACAATAGAATGAGAATAGTCGTTCCATTCCATTCCCATTCTTATTTCATTCCCTTCCCATTCTCATTCCAGTCACACTTGCATTCCATTCCTGCACACTACACGTAGCATTAGATACAGCATTTGGTAAGTACGCAATTTGCACATTTAATGGTATATTAAGGTAAGAAAGTATCACTTAGATACTGTTGGGAAACGTGAAAGTTTTAAAAACTTTTCGAGGGATTTTCATACATAGATCTTGATTCGTCACATAGAGACAAGTTTTATGCAAAAATAAAATATGATGTATTATTCAATTAATAGATTGAATACTTACATCAAGGTTTGAGGAAACCTTAGATCTCTCCTCTAAAGTGAATATTCTCACTTATTGTAAATCCCTTTTGCTAGATGCATTCTTCTTGGATCTCCATCTTCTTGGTAAAAGTTTGGACTTTAGGAATCACTCATAAGCCGCCTCCATGAATGACCTTGGAAAACTAGGTTTGTGGGAGCCTCCATTAGATGAGAAAGCAAACCCTAAAATCTAAAGAGAGAAAAAAAATATATTCATTTTTCTTTTTCCAAAAGTCTCTCCTAAAATATACATGAACCCATGTATATATAGGCACCATAAAAATAAGAATAGGAAACAATAAATCATTCTCCATCTCTAATTCACATATGTCAAATCTAATAGGATTCCAATATCAAGTTGGGTTATGAGTGAGAATCGTATTGGGCTTATTATTTTCTTGGCTACAATGAATTAACAATCGGCCCGGTCCATGGACCCAATTAAATTAATCCATTAATTAATTTCTACTCCACTAAAAGAAATTAATTGAACTCCAATTAAATAATAAATAATCTCTAAGTCAATGTTGCACTTTGACCCCTCTAAGCATAATTAGTTATTGGATAAATAAAGCCATCAATCCGACTACTTAATTAATATATTTATTTTGGTACTTTTGATTATTTCTGCCTTGATCACAATAAAATATTTGTTTGACAAAAATAATAATTTAAATAAATATATATATAATAAATCATTTTGTCTAAAAACGCACGAAGGCCTTCGAATTTACTTTGTGATCAACCATAATCAATACAAAATAAATACAAGTAGCAATGATGCAAATATTAAAAATATAACCCTCTAACTATTAATTACATAATTACCCAAAGTACCGGTCTAAGGATTCCGAAGATTCCGCCAAACAAATCAAAGTAATTACTAATTAATAAAAGAGTCTATACTTCTCTCATACTTAAGAGTCAAAAACCATGACAGTGATAAGGAGCAATTGCATGCGACGGCTCTCGCAATATATCTCAACCTAAAGCAGATCCAGTTCAAGTCTTAATTAATTATGAGTCCATCCATAATTACCGACTATGAACAATTTATGATTACTATTTATATTCATATATTAATCGCCATCACATACATATATAAATATCTCTTATAATCAGACACTATTAATTCCATAATAAATCAAAACATAATACATTTAATTCATCAATTATATAAATCATAAATATTTTAGATATGTCAGGAACATATGTCACTATAATCCAAATAGAAATTTGCTATGCTAGGGCATATAAATCCTATTAGCTCCCACTTGCCCTCATAGCTAATTCTAATTGCATCTAACTCCAATGTTATCCAGGTGACGATCAAAACTATTGATCAATAAAACCTTTGTTAATGGATCAACAAAGTTGTATTCCAATGCAATGCTCTAACCACGAGTACATTTTCTTGCCGGACAATATCATGTAGGACATGATACTTCTTCTCAGTGTACCTTGTTCCTCTATAGAACCTTGGGTCATTGGTTTGGATTACTTCTGCACTATTACCGCAATTTAGCTAGATAGGCAGGCTAATATGCTCCACAACCTCTAAATTAGTAAGATCAAATTAAAAGGCTTCCTTTGCCGCCTTTAAGGCTGCAATGTACTCCACCTGCAGGTTTGAGTTAGCAGTTGAAATCTGCTTAACAATCTACTAACTGATTTCCTTTCCATTGAGTGAACATACACTAAGTCATGAACCTTATAAAATCTATTTCTAATTTGAAAATCAGAACTAACATACCTGACTTGGACCATATCATCACATCTATAAATGAGTATGAGATCATTGGTTCTTTTAAGGTACTTTATGATATTTTTCACAACAAACCAGTTATCAAGTCCGAGATTGGACTAATATCCACTGACTATCCCTACAGTATAGCAGATGTCCTATTTGGTATAGACCATGACATATATGAGACTCCCATATGCCGAAAACATATTATTCCAGTCTCATTTACTCAATCTCCTCTGATAGTCTTGGTAAACTACTTACTAGAGAGAGTAATCCATGTCAATAATGCAAGAACTTATTCTTTGAGTTTTTGCATACCAAACCTGGTCAAAACTTTATCAATGTAGGATTATTAAGATAAGCCTATTTTTCCTTTTAACCTGATCTTGCAAAAGCTTGATCCTAGGAATATAGCTTACATCCTGAAGATCCTTCATTCCAAAATAATTGAACAATTACATTTTTAATGATGACGAAGCTTCCACCTCATTATAAATTAGTAGGATGTCATCAATATATATATATATAGAATTAGAAAAATAATGACATTACCCTGTACACACATGGTTCATTCACTAAGAAATTGTGACGGCCCAAGTTTTTGTAAACCCAGTGCGTCAGTGATGACCAAAAGATGACCCGATAATGGATCTGAAATGCGAAACCGAAAGGTGAAACAATAGTCTTTAAAGACACAATGCATCTCTAAGACACCAATGTGACCCTCAATGAGGTCACGAAACCCAAAGGAAACAAATGCAGAAGTGTCGTTTCAAAAATGGACAAAAAGAACCTAGGGGCAAAATGGTTATTTTGCAAAAAATGGATTCAGGTACTATCAAGCACACCACTGGAAAGACAATGACAAATTAGTCAAGTTCAAAAAACAGTTTACTCAATTTGGAGTCCGGACGGGGGAGAAAGGTCAAAAACAAAAATGATGTCATGGCGGCCCGACGAGGACAACCCACCACTACTGCAACTGAGAGTAAAAACGGGCATCTAAATGGACTTTTTTGGAAAAAAACCAAAGAAGAAACCCCCCCTAAAATCAAGTTTCCTACCCCGATCACGGACGGAAACAAAAAAAATGCATTGTAAAATGCCCAGAATGCCCCCAAGAAAATCAGGTCAAGAGGAAAAAAATGAATCCGAACTACTGCCCAAGTTTTGGAAATAGGGCTTCAGGAGGTTTTTAAATTGCCTAAATTGAAAATGCAATCTTAAAATACACCCACAAGACCTCCGGAAGTTTCGGATCGGTCGTGACGATTTTTTTAAAAAAAATTCGATGAATAGTACCAACTACATTTGTACTAAAAATTTGCAAAACCTGGCAGCAAGGATATTCTGTATCAATATGGATTTTTGAGGGCCAAGATGATGTTTTCTGGAAAAACACAAAAAATAAACCCCCCTCAAAATCAAGTTTTCTACATGACTAGCTAGGAAAAATGAAAAAAAACTGATTGTGAAATACCCGAAATGCCACTGTAACAGAATAGGGTCAAAACTCAAAAATATGCAACTTTAGGTTTTTGTTTCATCAAGGAAGGTATTGTTTGCCAAAGTGAGTATGCAAGTGCATGCAATATGATAAAATAGATGTACCAACATGACCTAAATCCTCTTTACATTCCATTAACAAGTTTAGTATACAAAACCTACATTTCTCACAAATAAGCTACAATGGCAATACTTGAGTTTTAAAGAGAACATGCTTGTAATCTTTCATGTTAATGGCTCTTGGCCTCATGCTACACATACAAAACAAGCATCAAAAAGAGTACTTAGATACACATTACATGAAGGAAACCATCTTAGCTTCTAAAATACCATACATCCATGGTATACAAAAGTATTATATCCAAAAGATAAAACATGCTAAACAAGTGCATGCTAATATACAAAAATGCTTCAACTAGCTCAAAAGCTTCTAAGGATGATGAGCATTCATGAACATGGTCTCCTTACCTGAAAAATAACCCAAACCACTAGGGTGAGTAATCAAGTTACTCGTAGGAGAAGCATATGCGTATACCCTAAAGTTTCAATATCATTGCGAGATCAATATAGACGAATACAAGGGAGCATTCCACTTAACGTCTGTGTTCAAGGTGTGCTAAGGGATCATCTTAAGCTAACTTAAATGATTCTTAAACAACACATAACAATGTCAATGTACTTAACAACATCAATTCGCAATCAACCAAAAATTACAAGTTAGAATTAAACATTGGTTGTTAACTTGAAATTTAATGCGAAATCACATAATGGAAAACTTGGACATCTCGTCTTGGACTAAACCAAGATCAATATGGTTATTCCGGGCATTAACCAGCTAGGAAGATCACCCTAGTGCGCACTATCTCAACTGGGGAGAACTCATACCTCCCGTACTAAAGCCAAACTTTAGCCATGTCACTTGTAACACAATGTCCCAAGAGAATCCAAAATATATCAAGTTCAAAACTTATATATCATAATTTAAGGCATATAAACCACGTTCCATGCACAAGTATCTTTGAAACCACACAAACCATGTCTTAGGATTCCAAATCTAGAATGGCATAATAAATGACAAGTTCTTAACATGATATAATGTGCAATATAATACCACAAACTTATCAATTTAAATCATGTCTCAACAATAAGCTTTATATACTAGATTACAACATTTATAGTATTAAGCTTCTAAAATAATTACAATCACCAATAGTAATCAACTTGAATGTAGAATTATCATCACAATAGTATAGTAATTCAAATTAATAAGAGTTATATACAACATCAATAATCCTACACAAGATACATACACAATATACATGCTTAAATCAAATAAACCCTAAGTCAATCATAAAGATTTCCTATACTATGCAAGACTATCATATTAGAAGCATGTACACAATATATATTAAACTCCAAATGATTATAAAACACTTAAAATATAAACATACTACCACCCCTACCTCAATAGAGAATTGAATCTCTATAATCTAAGCAACCAAGTACTAAATGGAAAACAAGCTTAGAGTTAATGAAGAGAAGAATGAGAGGAAACTTTTACTAGTTAAGGTTCTTAGTCTGAGATAAATGGAAGGGCACCAAAATTGAAGAACAAAGCTATTAACCAAGCTTTTCTCCAATGGTGGCTAGGTTAGAACTTTGAAGAACTAAGGAAAATGAAGAGGATAAGTGAAAAATGGTGAGTGGAAGGGCTAGAGATCCTCCACTCACTATGTGCTCTTACACTACCTCTCACACACACACTTGCAAGACTAAATCTTGATCCTACACTTGTCACAAATCAAAGGCTCTATCCTTAGGCTTAATCTCAAGCCTACACTTGTCAATAATCAATGCTTACATGTGCACCAATCTAAGGCCAACACATGGATGAATCTCCACCCACCAAATGTCAAGAAGTCATGGTGCCAAGTCTCTTCACCTAAATGCCAACAAATGGCTCCAAGAGAGTGTGACACTTGTCACACTTCTCAAAAATTACAAAATGGTCTTTTTTCAAAATATCCTCCAAAATAAATTGCAAAAAGGTCCCCAAAACGAAAAATAATTATTTTACATAATTACACTAAAACCCCAAAAGTTATAAATAATTATACTAAAGTATGCATTCATGCCCTTTACAAGAAAAGTACGAATCTAGTATGCTTTTCAAGAAAAGTAAAAATACCAATGTCATGGAAATCAAATATCATGAATGCATGCAAAATCGGAATCAAAACCGAGCATAACAAGTGAGGTTATGCATGGAAAAATGAAAAATGACTAAAAGACGAAAAAAGGAAAAGACTAAATAGGAAAATGACGAAAAAAGAAAATCGCCGAAAATAGAAAAGGAGGACAAAGACCGGGTTGTTACAGAAATCTTCTGGTATCCTTTAATAGAGTAACTTGCCTTCCATAGGTATCACCCTACTTGAAAGTTCTACAAGATCCCAAATTTTATTAGAATACATAGATTCCAACTCTAATTTCATAGCAACTTGCCAAAATGATCTATATCCATATCGGTTCACATTTTCGTGTAGCTTACTGGGTCCAACTTATGTTTAACAGGGATGTCCATAAAGATCTCACTTAAAAACATGATTCTGTCATATTAGATGATAATCCTCCCACTACAACAATGTACCGATGCAGGAATCTATATACTAGATGATGCTTATGCACCAATAGGGAATTCATATATAATTTTTAATCTCTATAATAATTGTGTTCATATGTAGTACATCTAGTACTCATACCATATTCTCTAACATTATGCTACTGGATATGTGATTTATAATATGATCCTCCTATAGATAAACAGTGAGTGTAAACAATCAACTTTTATCATTAAGATCATAAAATAATCCATCCTAATGCCTTTAGAGTAGCTATCAAATCTATCATGCGTATGATCTATTTCCAACTTACTTGTCCATATCAAGCGCACATGTGCAAGACTACCCCATATGTGCATGTGATTCAAACTAAGATTTAGTTAAAAAAACACAGCTCAAACAGTATCCTTGAGACAAACTAAGATGGAATACAGTTCATAATGTGTATCGATATCATTAACGCTAAACTCTTAAATGAAAGAGATAATGTAGCATAACTGATCATAGATCTAACCATGTTAAGCGGAATTCTATTATTCCTATTTGACACCTAAATCCATTTAGTGTCAATTGTGGAAAACTAGTACACAACACCCTCATTGACCACATAGCCTTTGCACTATCCCAATAACTACTCATATCTACGATCAGATCGACATCAGTCTCCACATCAGTCTTTACACTCTCGGAATATACCAAAAGTTTAAGACTTGTGTCACAACAAGTAAATTTATCCAAAACATGAGTAATTTTGCTTAGATGTTCATAAAACCACACGTGTCCGTGTGTACCGACTCCAATTGTTCTTTATGTTTATTTCATTCGGCTGATTAAAGCCCTTAGGAGTATCTATCATTCAATACAGGATTCACAAGTTGGTTTAGGCTCCCCTACCTCACTAGATTATAAACCTTCTTTGACGAATATTTGAATCTCATTTTGACTGATCACAACCCAAAAATAAACACTAAAAATACAATGAGTCAGGAATAACAAATTTTCTCTTAACATTCAATCTAGAAGATGCAACATTAGTTTTTACATCCTGCAAATATTAAGAGCTTGTGGTTATAGTATATTAATCATCTTTCAATGCACAAGAAGCAATCGCATATCTATTCAATTTTATAAAACCAGTTTTAACAAAATGTAATACCCCTAGTTTCCAAAAGGATAGAATAGGAATTTAATTTTGATAATTTTGAGTTTTATTGCATTTTTAATATGTGAGCTATGTGTTTTGGTTTGTTTAATTGATTAAGTGTGTATTTATTTTTAAATAAATGATTTACTTATTTTTAATATGTGAGCTATGTGTTTTGGTTTGTTTAATTGATTAAGTGTGTATTTATTTTTAAATAAATGATTTACTTATTTTTAATATGTGAGCTATGTGTTTTGGTTTGTTTAATTGATTAAGTGTGTATTTATTTTTAAATAAATGATTTACTTAAATTTGTTTTAATTATTTACTTGAATAATTTGATTGAGTTACTTGTTTTATTTAATTATTTTAATTGGATTAATTTTGTGATAGTTGATTTAGTGTGTTCTCAACGTGACTGTTATATAGCTTTTCATTGGGTTTATAATTTTCATAGGCAGCCGTCATTGATTTGTAACCTAGGTTTACATATGGGCCGGGTTATATATGGATTAGGGTTTAATGTCTAAACCTATATATATGTATATTACAGTGGATTAGGGTTTAAAACAATACAAAACAAAATGTAGGTTTTCTGTAGAACAAAGATACAGTGAGATATTGAGAGACACAGAGGAAGATAAAGAGAGGAGGTCTAGGTTTTGGTCTGGATTAAGTTTGGACCAAGAAGGAGGAAGGAGAGGTGTTTTTGGGTTGAACCAAGGCACTGGAGGAGCAGACTTGCAGTTTAGGAACCAAACATATTACAGAGACGGTGAATTAGAATTTCAAATTTGAAATTCAAAGGCAAGTTTTTGATCTTCTCTTTCCCAGGAATTTATGTTCTGTGCATGCTTAGTTACACTCCAGGAATTAAAGAAGATTTAATGACATCATTTATACATGTTGTAACAGTATTAAACATCATTGAATATAATCTGTTTTCATAGTTTTACACGTTCAGCTTAAAATCTTATTGTCAATGCTTTACAAATTGATGTTTAGTCCCACTCTTGTTTGTATAACTCTATCTTGTGGTTACTCTGGGATGTGAGTGGGATCTTAAAAACTGAAATTAAACATGTTAAATAAGTTTCTAGCATGATGGAATTGAATCTGTTTCTCAGTCGACTACAAGTTCAGTCTTTTGTATGGTTGCCGTTGTTTCAAACTTTGATCTGTTATTCAACTAAAAGGGGTATAACTCTGTTTGGTGATTTATCTGGGATAAGGATAGGACTTTAAAATCTATAATAAAACTATTTTTAAAGGCTGTAACCGCCGGAGTCGAAGATGACAGATGCAGAACAAGCCAGGGCTCTTAAGGGTGAGAGCAGGCTCCAAAAATAGAGGGAGCCTGCTCCCAAAACACTAGAGCCGGCTCTCTAGGGGTGAGAGCCGGCTCCCACCCATCTAGAGCCGGCTCCCAAGGAAAGGGAGCCGGCTCTCCTAAAGTGGAGAAGGCTCTATGAAACTTAGAGCCTTCTCTTTCGCTTAAAGGTGCGTAAAACTAAAATTTTATGTTCTGTTTGGCTAAGTCTGGGTTTCTCGAATGGTTTCAAGGTTGTTGAGTGAGGTAATACACTACTTATGATGTATGAAATAATTAAGAACCAAGCTTACATTCTGAATCTGGGATAGAATTAACATTAGTTTGATCAAAGGTCTAAATGTGGTTAAGGGAGCAACTGGCTTGTGTTGCGGACTGATGTGCAATTTGTTTTCTTTGTATGATCTTAAGTTTTAAATCATGATCTATAGTTGAGTTATGAACATTATGTTATTTAAATACATGTATGCTTGGTTGGGATTGACTGATAGCTTAAATCTAATATATATCTCATTTGCTACAACACTGTCTGGAAGAGTTTTGATTTCTTTACATGTTCTTAGGTTTTGAAGCATGTTTGGTAGCTCTGTTATAAGCAGGTTGTTATTCAATTATGTGTATGTGTGTTTTGAATAGTTTAATGCTTAATTCAGTACATAAATGCACAATTATAGTACTATTTTGGAGAAGGAAGTTGCATAAACCTGTTATGTCAATCTAATGGATTGAAGCTTGGGTTCTAAGTCTTTCAGTGGAGGCATGACTTAGTTACACCCATGTTTAACTATATTTATGTTGGACCAAATTTATATACACCTTGCTACGGAACTGCATCGATTTATGGACAAGTTGAAGAATGTAAATGCTTAGATTATTTTAGCAGTTTATACTATTGGAAGGTTATTTTTAGGCCCTATAGTGAATGCCTAATATTCATATATATGTGTTAAATTATATTGATGCATATTTTGGAGAATGGTTGTTGAATGCATAATGTTATTTTATAAACTGTGCTCTTGGGAGGATTGTATGCACCGGTATGTGACGGTGGCATACTAAGGATGGCTTAGTTCAAACACTAAGACTTACCTACTCTGAAATAAGTTGGATTAACTATAAAAGTTAAGTCCTACTTATATGGATGTATATGCACTGGTATGGGACGGTGGCATATTAGGGATGGCTTAGTTCAAACACTAAGACCTACCTACTCTGAAATAAGATGGATTAACTACAAAAGTTAAGTCCTACTTATAACTATGTGTCAGGTCAATAAACTTTTTGAATGACACAATTTGAACGGACTTTATATATTTATGTTATGGTGTTATGGTATGAGCTTGAGTCTCAGGACCATGGTTAGGGTGCGTATATTGCCTAGGATGGATAACTGGACAGTGGTTTTGTTCCCTGGTAGGTCTAGATACACATGACTACATTACGTGTGATTTGCATGGTATCTCTACTCAGGCTGAGACATACCTATTGGACTAGTGAGCGTCCTATAGTGTGTAATATATACATATATGGACTACTCTAGATATTGTTGAGTCTATCCAAGATGTATCTGCGTATCAAATTCCTGTTTGGATCATAGTAGATCAGGACTTGCATGTGGGCATGACCCACTCCTTTATTTTTCAACAGTACCAGGCTGAGAGCTTGGTCGTGTTGATACAGATACAGACACTCACTCTTCCGGTTACATAGGACTTCCTTTCTATTTTATTTTTGGATTTAAATTTTGTAAATTTATTCAAGGATTTGGAATTAGGGGTCCACTAGGTGGATTCCCGAGTTGTACGGTTTTAAATTATACTTAATTTATTATTACAAGTTTGAGGTTTCTTATTTTAGAGTTCATTCAGTGTATTATTAGTTTATTCTTAATTCAGTTTTTATTTTCTGCTTGTTTATATATTAATTGTTTGGTATCCCTCAGATCTGTGCTCGGACTTGATCACCCGTGGCTCTAGAATCGAGGGGTATCACAGTTGGTATCAGAGCACTCCAGGTTCTAGTGTCCTTAGGAGTGTCGTTCGTTAGAAGTCTTCCGCGTTGCGTCTCTTAAAAACTCAGAGCCATATTAGGATTCGTTGTACTCTTTTACGGTTCGTTAGGAGGAGCAGTTGATGTCAATTATATTCCATAATTATGGAATGGTTGACAGTGGAAGGAGGATGGGGTCTGCGGCGACAGTGAATCAGACCAAAGGAGTAGAGGAGTACGTTATCAAGTTCTCTACCAGAAGTAGAACTCGGGATCGAAGGTTTAGTACTGGTTGGCGCTACTTTTGGAAGTACAAGCCAAGGAAGGATTTGGGAGTGTGTTTTAAGTCACCGTATGAAGGGACCAACACGAGTTTAGATGTTTTTATAGAGGAGACAACCAAGGAATAGAAGTCCAGAGAGGATTCTAGTGTCGAAAGGTTCAACATACTCAAGAAAGAGGGTAGTGAATCTTGGAAAGCAAGGATCACGCGATAGTGATCTTGTTCGCTAATAGTATAGTGAACGATACTAGTCGAGTTGGCATGTATCGACCTACAGATAGTTAAACTTTGGGATTACCTTTAGAAAAGGTAGATAAAGTGAACTTTTTAGGAGATTAGGATCGGATGGAGTTCTTTTCAGACCGAGGCGATGATTTTATATCACGTTTCGAGGAGTATAGGGATTAGGTTGGGACGTTCTAAGTTGCTTTATAAAGCTACTTCGGACAGTTGGCATTCCATGTATAAAGAGGATGAAGGTTAAGCCTTTGGAATTTGTTGAAGCAAATGGATTGTGTTGAGTTATAATTTGAGCTTAAGTTTCGAGGTTGGATGATTTCCTCTGAAACTGTAAAAAGAAAATTGTGAACCAATCAGGTAAAGTTGATTTCTAAAAGAGATTTTATTTGCTAGGAGGAACAATGTTTTACGTAGGGTTCTATTGTGTTTCATTGTGTGTGCTTTGTGTGTTTCCTTTTTCGTTAATTATTCAGGATCGAAAATACGGTTTAGTTGGGGACACAAGTGAGTGAACAGTCAACTACCGTTTTGGAGGAATAGCAGTAATTACGCTAGGATTTTGGGCATGTGGTCATGGGATTTGGTAAGTGTATCTAACTTTAGCTAATCTGATGAACTTAGACATGCGTAGTTATTGTACTTTTCCAGGATGGGATAAGTAAACCAGCAGTTCGAGTCAAATGATATAGATTCATTTGATAAACTATAATGTCACGATGGTTTATCGGAGGAACTAACTTGGTTGAATATCTTCTTGGAAATTTTTTAAAACAGGTGTTTCCAAGTCAGTAAGAGGATTTTGGGTACTAGTTTAAGTACTTGGGAAATGACACCGACTGAGGATAGTAGGCAGATTAACTATTGGTCAGTCTATCCTTAAATCAAGAATTTGGTTCATAAAGGTATGTCGTTAGGAGTAGTTACCGGAGTTGCATATCGAGGATAAAGCAAATTCTATTCATTTGCACAAATAATATGGGGAAATTTTTTTTTTAGGTAATGGTTCGCAACAAATAGTTGTTGCTCAAAAATTGTTATCTATTTAGAGGATGACAAGATTCTATATGAAGTTGCGTTTGGACAGGATGTCTATTAGACACTTACTTGTATTAGAAAAGTAGGGTGTTGAATACTTAAAGGTGGGACCGAACACCTAAATCTGGAAGCTGGTGTTACCAGACTAACGATACTTTCCTTAAACAAATTGGAAGGGGAATGTACGGACTGAGGTTCGTAACTCTTAGTTTTTATTGCGCCTGAAGGAAACAAAATGCTTCATAGAAGGAAGCAGATGTTTGGAGGGCAGGTAGGAGGAGAGACATAGTGCTTTGTCGTGCTTTGTCGCAAAGTCTGATATCTAGTAAATAATCTAAATGGACCGTCAGAAATCATTAGATCCTTGTGGCCATTTCTCGTGCTAGAGCGGGCCTGACAGAGTAGTTTCCACAGATTTAGATGAGAGATTGCTAATTCTACGCAAGGGACAGGATTCTGGGTGACTGATACAATTAAATCGGCTTTGTGTTGTTTATTTTAGAACTGGTAAGATATCAGTTCCTACGCATAGCACGGATCACAGGACAGCTTAGTTGGACAGGTGTGGTGATTCACACTTTGCATTAAGTTACATCTCGTGGAGGTGGTGGCGAGAAGGCTGATTTTATCAACCGCTAGGGTAATTAAACCTTGGGTGGTTATTTTGAAAGTCAGTTAAGTTTTCGCATGAAAAAAAAATATAATATCATTTGCTATTACCAGGAAAATGGAGGTGATCAACTTGGAATGTTTGGGTTGACCCCATAGGAGGTAGTGCCTTCCTCCGATGAGTTTAGGGTACTGAGGGAGGAATAGTAGTTGTATTTATGATTCTGGTAAAGGTCGGAGTGACTGAGGTGTAAAATTCATAAATTTTACATTATAGTTAACTGAATAGGAGTTATAGTACGACTTATCAGGTTTGTCTTGGTGAGCCGGTACGGATAGAGACAGGTATATCACTGTTTCTAAATGTATCATCTGCTAACAAGGTGGAACATTAATACTTGGATATCACTGGAGGTTTTTAGCCACTTCCTATATCGAGATAGGGTAGGACTAATCAGGAGAGGATGGTTGGTAGAAGTTACCAACATTAGTTGAAATTTTAATTTCCATATGGTTTAAGAATAGGGGATAGAGCGAGTTCGCGTGAGGATTACACTTTAGTGGTGTTTACTTTGGCGCTTCTTATCCGTTCTCCATTGCACTGATAACGGAGTTATAGCATGTGGTTATTCAATATAGCAGATAACCGGTGCTGTGTCCAAGGAGTTTTCTGAAGGTATTGGAGCAACAACTATGCTTCACATCTCTAGACGGGATATGTGATCGCAATATTATATTTAAATCACGGTAAATATGCTTAGGATATATCCTAGGTTGGCATGGGTAATTGGAAGCGTTACTCAACTTTTCAGATATTATCTATGCTATTGTTGGCACAAGGGGGTTCATGCGACAAAGTTTGGGATTTTGGATAGTAGGTGGTGCCAATCTCTCACTGGTTGGTCTAGCCTGGAAGCGAGGTTATATGATAAAACGTTGATTTATGTAAGGATACATCGGAGAAATATATTCTCTTTTGGTAATGGGTGTGTACGGTTTGGAGGCGGCAATCGGATTTTATAGATAGTTGAACTCGTACATAAGAGTTCTTTATCAGGATATGGTTGTTAGAAGGAAGGTTAGTTTTCTGTATTACACTGCCTTTTCACGGATTTTGCTAATCGAGTTAGGCAGTTACTTATATTATAGCGTTACCAACTTGTTAAGCGCTGCATGCATAAGAATTCTATGAGTCTGTTCTATGGAACATGGAGGAATAGGGATCATTACCCTTCACTAAATATTGGGTACGATTGGATCGTTGATAGATACAATCTCGGAGTTGTACATATATGTTATTTCTTATACATGGAAACTGAGTATATTATTGGATATGTTGGAATTTGGTGGAGCTCATCTAATGGAGCTGTGCCACACGAAAATGGAAATGAATAGTGTAAAGTCATTAATTCAGAGTTTCGTAAATTCTGAGGACGGAATTCCTTTTGTTAGGGGGGAAGAATGTAATACCCCTAGTTTCCAAAAGGATAGAATGGGAATTTAATTTTGATAATTTTGAGTGTTATTGCATTTTTAATATTTGAGCTATGTGATTTGGTTTGTTTAATTGATTAAGTGTGTATTTATTTTTAAATAAATGATTTACTTATTTTTAATATGTGAGCTATGTGTTTTGGTTTGTTTAATTGATTAAGTGTGTATTTATTTTTAAATAAATGATTTACTGAAATTTGTTTTAATTATTTACTGAAATTTGTTTTAATTATTTACTTAAATAATTTGATTGAGTTAATTATTTTATTTAATTATTTTAATTGGATTAATTTTGTGATAGTTGATTTAGTGTGTTCTCAACGTGACTGTTATATAGCTTTTCATTGGGTTTAAAATTTTCATAGGCAGCCGTCATTGATTTGTAACCTAGGTCTACATATGGGCCGGGTTATATATGGATTAGGGTTTAATGTCTAAACCTATATATATGTATATTACAGTGGATTAGGGTTTAAAACAATACAAAACAAAACGTAGGTTTTCTGTAGAACAAAGATACAGTGAGATATTGAGAGAAACAGAGGAAGATAAAGAGAGGAGGTCTAGGTTTTGGTCTGGATTAAGTTTGGACCAAGAAGGAGGAAGGAGAGGTGTTTTTGGGTTGAACCAAGGCACTGGAGGAGCAGACTTGCAGTTTAGGAACCAAACATATTACAGAGACGGTGAATTAGAATTTCAAATCTGAAATTCAAAGGCAAGTTTCTGATCTTCTCTTTCCCAGGAATTTGTGTTCTGTTCATGCTTAGTTACACACCAGGAATTAAAGTAAGACTTAATGACATCGTTTATACATGTTGTAACAGTATTAAACATCATTGAATATAATCTGTTTTCATAGTTTTACACGTTCAGCTTAAAATCTTATTGTCGATGCTTTACAAATTGATGTTTACTTCCGTTCTTGTTTGTATAACTCTGTCTTGTGGTTACTCTGGGATGCGAGTGGGATCTTAAAAACTGAAATTAAACATGTTAAATAAGTTTCTAGCATGATGGAATTGAATCTGTTTCTCAGTCGACTACAAGTTCAGTCTTTTGTATGGTTGCCGTTGTTTCAAACTTTGATCTGTTATTCAACTAAAAGGGGTATAACTCTGTCTGGTGATTTATCTGGGATGAGGATAGGACTTTAAAATCTGTAATAAAACTATTTTTAAAGGTTGTAACCGCCGGAGTCGAAGATGACAGATGCAGAACAAGCCAGGGCTCTTAGGGGTGAGAGCAGGCTCCAAAAATAGAGGGAGCCTGCTCCCAAAACACTAGAGCTGGCTCTCTAGGGGTGAGAGCCGGCTCCCACCCATCTAGAGCCGGCTCCCAAGGAAAGGGAGCCGGCTCTCCTAAAGTGGAGAAGGCTCTATGAAACTTAGAGCCTTCTCTTTCTCTTAAAGGTGCGTAAAACTGAAATTTTATGTTCTGTTTGGCTGAGTCTGGGTTTCTGGAATGGTTTAAAGGCTGTTGAGTGAGGTAATACACTGCTTATGATGTATGAAATAATTAAGAACCAAGCTTACATTCTGAATCTGGGACAGAATTAACATTAGTTTGATCAAAGGTCTAAATGTGGTTAAGGGAGCAACTGGCTTGTGTTGCAGACTGATGTGCAATTTGTTTTCTTTGCATGATCTAAAGTTTTAAATCATGATCTGTAGTTAAGTTATGAACATTATGTTATTTAAATACATGTATGCTTGGTTGGGATTGACTGATAGCTTAAATCTATTATATATCGCATTTGCTACAACACTGTTTGGAAGAGGTTTGATTTCTTTACATGTTCTTAGGTTTTGAAGCATGTTTGGCAGCTCTATTATAAGCAGGTTGTTATTCAATTATGTGTATGTGTGTTTGGAATAGTTTGATGCTTAATTCAGTACATAAATGCACAATTATAGTACTATTTTAGAGAAGGAAGTTGCATAAACCTGTTATGTCAATCTAATGGACTGAAGCTTGGGTTCTAAGTCTTTCAGTGGAGGCATGACTTAGTTACACCCATGTTTAACTATATTTATGTTGGACCAAATTTATATACACCTTGCTACGGAACTGCATCGATTTATGAACAAGTTGAAGAATGTAAATGCTTAGATTATTTTAGCAGTTTATACTATTGGAAGGTTATTTTTAAGCCCTATAGTGAATGCCTAATATTCATATATATGTGTTAAATTATATTGATGCATATTTTGGAGAATGGTTGTTGAATGCATAATGTTATTTTATAAACTGTGCTCTTGGGAGGATTGTATGCACCGGTATGGGACGGTGGCATACTAAGGATGGCTTAGTTCAAACACTAAGACTTACCTACTCTGAAATAAGTTGGATTAACTATAAAAGTTAAGTCCTACTTATATGGATGTATATGCACTGGTATGGGACGGTGGCATATTAGGGATGGCTTAGTTCAAACACTAAGACCTACCTACTCTGAAATAAGATGGATTAACTACAAAAGTTAAGTCCTACTTATAACTATGTGTCAGGTCAATAAACTTTTTGAATGACACAATTTGAACGGACTTTATATATTTATGTTATGGTGCTATGGTATGAGCTTGAGTCTCAGGACCATGGTTAGGGTGCGTATATTGCCTAGGATGGATAACTGGACAGTGGTTTTGTTCCCTGCTAGGTCTAGATACACATGACTACA
Organism: Cornus florida; assembly: GCF_030987335.1. Lineage (NCBI taxonomy): Eukaryota > Viridiplantae > Streptophyta > Magnoliopsida > Cornales > Cornaceae > Cornus > Cornus florida. Next base: position 19,691,644 of record NW_026775576.1, read on the forward strand.
TTACGTGTGATTTGCATGGTATCTCTACTCAGGCTGAGACATACCTATTGGACTAGTGAGCGTCCTATAGTGTGTAATATATACATATATGGACTACTCTAGATATTGTTGAGTCTATCTAAGATGTATCTGCATATCGAATTCCTTTTTGGATCATAGTAGATCAGGACTTGCATGTGGGCCTGACCCACTCCTTTATTTTTCAACAGTACCAGGCTGAGAGCTTGATCGTGTTGATGCAGATACAGACACTCACTCTTCCGGTTACATAGGACTTCCTTTCTATTTTATTTTTGGATTTAAATTTTGTAAATTTATTCAAGGATTTGGAATTAGGGGTCCACTAGGTGGATTCCCGAGTTGTACGGTTTTAAATTATACTTAATTTATTATTACAAGTTTGAGGTTTCTTATTTTAGAGTTCATTCAGTGTATTATTAGTTTATTCTTAATTCAGTTTTTATTTTCTGCTTGTTTATATATTAATTGTCTGGTATCCCTCAGATCTGTGCTCGGACTTGATCACCCGTGGCTCTAGAATCGAGGGGTATCACAGTTGGTATCAGAGCACTCCAGGTTCTAGTGTCCTTAGGAGTGTCGTTCGTTAGAAGTCTTCCGCGTTGCGTCTCTTAAAAACTTAGAGCCATATTAGGATTCGTTGTACTCTTTTACGGTTCGTTAGGAGGAGCGGTTGATGTCAAATATATTCCATAATTATGGAATGGCTGACACTAGAAGGAGGATGGGGTCTGCGGCGACAGTGAATCAGACCAAAGGAGTAGAGGAGTACGTTATCAAGTTCTCTACCAGAAGTAGAACTCGGGATCGAAGGTTTAGTTCTGGTTGGCGCTACTTTTGGAAGTACAAGCCAAGGGAGGATTTGGGAGTGTGTTTTAAGTCACCGTATGAAGGGACCAACACGAGTTTAGATGTTTTTATAGAGGAGACAACCAAGGAATAGAAGTCCGGAGAGGATTCTAGTGTCGAAAGGTTCAACATACTCAAGAAAGAGGGTAGTGAATCTTGGAAAGCAAGGATCACGCGATAGTGATCTTGTTCGCTAATAGTATAGTGAACGATACTAGTCGAGTTGGCATGTATCGACCTACAGATAGTTAAACTCTGGGATTACCTTTAGAAAAGGTAGATAAAGTGAACTTTTTAGGAGATTAGGATCGGATGGAGTTCTTTTCAGACCGAGGCGATGATTTTATATCACGTTTCGAGGAGTATGGGGATTAGGTTGGGACGTTCTAAGTTGCTTTACAAAGCTACTTCGGACAGTTGGCATTCCATGTATAAAGAGGATGAAGGTTAAGCCTTTGGAATTTGTTGAAGCAAATGGATTGTGTTGAGTTATAATTTGAGCTTAAGTTTCGAGGTTGGATGATTTCCTCTGAAACTGTAAAAAGAAAATTGTGAACCAATCAGGTAAAGTTGATTTCTAAAAGAGATTTTATTTGCTAGGAGGAACAATGTTTTACGTAGGGTTCTATTGTGTTTCATTGTGTGTGCTTTTGTGTTTCCTTTTTCGTTAATTATTCAGGATCGAAAATACGGTTTAGTTAGGGACACAAGTGAGTGAACAGTCAACTACCGTTTTGGAGGAATAGGGGTAATTACGCTAGGATTTTGGGCATGTGGTCATGGGATTTGGTAAGTGTATCTAACTTTAGCTAATCTGATGAACTTAGACATGCGTAATTATTGTACTTTTCCAGGATGGGATAAGTAAACCAGCAGTTCGAGTCAAATGATATAGATTCATTTGATAAACTGTAACGTCACGATGGTTTATCGGAGGAACTAACTTGGCTGAATATCTTCTTGGAAATTTTTTAAAACAGATGTTTCCAAGTCAGTAAGAGGATTTTGGGTACTAGTTTAAGTACTTGGGAAATGACACCGACTGAGGATAGTAGGCAGATTCACTATTCGTCAGTCTATCCTTAAATCAAGAATTTGGTTCATAAAGGTATGTCATTAGGAGTAGTTACCGGAGTTGCATATCGAGGATGAAGCAAAGTCTATTCATTTGCACAAATAATATGGGGAATTTTTTTTTTTAGGTAATGTTTCGCAACAAATAGTTGTTGCTCAGAAATTGTTATCTATTTAGAGGATGACAAGATTCTATATAAAGTTGCGTTTGGACAGGATGTCTATTAGACACTTACTTGTATTAGAAAAGTAGGGTGTTGAATACTTAAAGGTGGGACCGAACACCTAAATCTGGAAGCTGGTGTTACCAGACTAACGATACTTTCCTTAAACAAACTGGAAGGGGAATGTACGGACTGAGGTTCGTAACTCTTAGTTTTTATTGCGCCTGAAGGAAACAAAATGCTTCATAGAAGGAAGCAGATGTTTGGAGGGCAGGTAGGAGGAGAGACATAGTGCTTTGTCGTGCTTTGTCGCAAAGTCTGATATCTAGTAAATAATCTAGATGGACCGTCAGAAATCATTAGATCCTTGTGGCCATTTCTTGTGCTAGAGCGGGCCTGACAGAGTAGTTTCCACGGATTTAGATGAGAGATTGCTAATTCTACGCAAGGGACAGGATTCTGGGTGACTGATACAATTAAATCGGCTTTGTGTTGTTTATTTTAGAACTGGTAAGATATCAGTTCCTACGCATAGCACGGATCACGGGACAGCTTAGTTGGACAGGTGTGGTGATTCACACTTTGCATTAAGTTACATCTCGTGGAGGTGGTGGGGAGAAGGCTGATTTTATCAACCGCTAGGGTAATTAAACCTTGGGTGGTTATTTTGAAAGTCAGTTAAGTTTTCGCATGAAAAAAAAATATAATATCATTTGCTATTACCAGGAAAATGGAGGTGATCAACTTGGAATGTTTGGGTTGAATACTTACTATTCATATATATGTGTTAAATTATATTGATGCATATTTTGGAGAATGGTTGTTGAATGCATAATGTTATTTTATGAACTATGCTCTTGGGAGGATTGTATGCACCGGTATGGGACGGTGGCATACTAGGGATGGCTTAGTTCAAACACTAAGACTTACCTACTCTGAAATAAGTTGGATTAACTATAAAAGTTAAGTCATACTTATATGGATGTATATGCACTGGTATGGGACGGTGGCATATTAGGGATGGCTTAGTTCAAACACTAAGACCTACCTACTCTGAAATAAGATGGATTAACTATAAAAGTTAAGTCCTACTTATAACTATGTGTCAGGTCAATAAACTTTTTGAATGACACACTTTGAACGGACTTTATATATTTATGCTATGGTGCCATGGTATGAGCTTGAGTCTCAGGACCATGGTTAGGGTGCGTATATCGCCTATAATGGATAACTGGACAGTGGTTTTGTTCCCTGGTAGGTCTAGATACACTAACCACATTACGTGCGATTTGCATGGTATCTCTACTCAGGCTGAGACATACCTATTGGACTAGTGAGCGTCCTATAGTGTGTAATATATATGTATATGGACTACTCTAGATATTGTTGAGTCTATCTAAGATGTATCTGCATATCGAATTCCTATTTGGATCATAGTAGATCAGGACTTGCATGTGGGCCTGACCCACTCCTTTATTTTTCAGGTGTTCGACGTACCAGGCTGAGAGCTTGATCGTGTTGATGCAGATACAGACACTCACTCTTCCGATTACATAGGACTTCCTTTCTATTTTATTTTTGGATTTAAATTTTGTAAATTTATTCAAGGAGTTGGAATTAGGGGTCCACTAGGTGGATTACAAGTTTGAGGTTTCTTATTTTAGAGTTCATTCAGCGTATTATTAGTTTATTCTTAATTCAGTTTTTATTTTCTGCTTGTTTATATATTAATTGTTTAGTTTCCCTCAGATCTGTGCTCGGACTTGATCACCCGTGGCTCTAAAATCGAGGGGTATCACACAAAATAACAACACAGTTTTTATAAACCAAAAGTGAAACAAAAATTAGATTGTGTCTAACATCTGTGCATAAATATAGTACTCTAATACTCATATCCTCATACTCTCTAATTTCAGATGTAATACTCCCACTGACTTAGCTACAACCTTGGCATCAAGTCAAAAGACAAATATATATATCTATATCAGCGAGGCTTCTAGATTCCTGAAATCCTTGCAACGAATTGTAAACATGTTTAGTGGCTTCAGAATCTATCCATCAGGAATTAATAGATGCAACCACATAACATGGCTCAATGATTAAATATACATTTTCCTATGTCACGTCATTGCTTAGACAATTCGTCCTTTAGTATTTTAGTTAGTAGCAAAAGAAACAGTTTCCTTCGCCTTCAACATACACTGCCTTATTCCCTTTAACCTTTTGGATACCTATGTTTTGTGCTAGCCTAGTCCTATTACCATCCTTCTTCTTTGTTTTGCCCTTCCATTTGGGCTTAGAAGAAGATAGTATAGATTAGGTTAGATTGATTGGAATGCCTATACTTTTGATTATCCCTTCATATGTTACCAACTCTATAAGAATATCAGCAAGTGTGAACTCAAACCGGTTCCTTATTTAGTTCACTTTTAAAAATTTGAATTGGTTTGGTAACAAGGCAATAATCATGTCAACTTGAAACTTACCACTCAAGTCAGCCCTATTAAGCTCTAGTTAAATTTTTTAATAATAAACAATCATTTTCAAAATACGATCTCTTATTGGAGTTCCTTACACTATCTCAATGGTAATCAAGTCTGATACAGTACTAAGGCATAAACTCTATCTAATCTCACCAAAACATCTCATTGATTTTTAACATGATGCTTGAAGAAAGTAAAATAATGCAAATGTTAACTTTGGAGTATATTCGAGATAAAATCTAGAATATTGCACCAAGTCCTATCATTTGCCTTATTTCACTTATTAAATGTATTAATGTTCTCTTAGGTATCTTAAAATAAAAGGATTAGGTTTAGGAGTAGTAAATATATTTTGTACCACTACTTTGTGAATAAAATATCTAAGTTCCTTTTCCAGTCAATATAAATGAGGTCCAAATACATTGAATATGTAAGTAAGCAGATAAAATAGATTAGACATAATATCTGAATATAAATGCATTCATACAATATCTAAAGTGAATTATTAATACTATCATGCATATTTAAAATTAAAATGAGTTTGTTAACCACATAATATAATAAATCTCAATATAATAAGAGATCATTATCATTATTGGTGAACAGTCCATTTTAATTAATGCAGGTTCCTCAACTTCGTAGCATAATAAATCACACAATCAATACGTCAATAACTTATCCTGATGGAGGAGTTCATTATTACTATTATTGGGATTCATTTGTTATTAGGTGAGCACTTCTATTAAAATAATAATATATGGGTCCCTTAACCACTGCATGAAAAATCGGATAACCAATATGCCAATAACTTATTCGGTTGGCGAAGTTCATTATTGCTATTGGCGAGTAAATCCCATCATTTCCATATCTCTTAAGACAGTGCCTTGTCTATCATATGAAATGATTCCCAATTTTGTTTAGCCCTTCTAAAATCACCTAGTGTAGACCACTCCGTTGGGGAGCTAACACTATTGATTTTAGATTGAATGTCCAACGTTATTAAAGCTCTAATGAAAAATAAAACATTAAATATCTTGTCATTATAATCCAGACTCTTTAAATCATGTGTATGGCCTTGTTTTTAATGATCTAATTACAATGATCATTTAATATTTTTATTTTCATGAGACAACCATTCTTGTAATCTCAGACTCTTCAAATCATGCGTAGAGCCTTATTTTTGAAGATCTAATTACAATGGGTATAATAACGAAGGCCGTGGGATAATGTATAAAAATCTCCGCTCCCACTTAATTTTTAATTATATATAATTAGGGTTTTCAATTCATGATTTAATGCATGCAAAACGCCTTGATTTTAATCCAATTAAATTTAAAAAATATCTGGATTTTAAATAATTCACTAATATTTAATTTGAGGTATTATTTTAAAATAATTTACAAAAAAAAATTTTCATTTCCCAATAAATGCCTTCAAATTAATTAGCAATCAAATTCAATTTATCTTCATAATTTAATTAATATAAATCAAGTCATTTAGATAAAAAAAAAAAAAAAAAATCATGGATCCAATGCATGAACAATAATAATCAGTATTTAATTATTTCATGCATCACATAAATAATTAAACAACAGACAGAAGCAATTTAAATGGCCAATGGAATCAGCTTTTAACATTTAAATACTATTCTTGTTGTACGGGCGTCCTTCAACAGTTTGTAATCACTTATAGGAAGCTAGTATGCACTAGGAGAAGCAAAACACCACTTGGAACACACCCGGAGGACCTCACACGCGCTGGTACGCGCCTAGAAGAGTTGCAACTCATCCCCACGCACTGGGGATAGGCTTAGGCGCGTGGCACACGCCTTCATGCACTGCTAAGCGCTGGGGAGGAAAATTGGCGCGTGGCACGCGCCTTCACATGCTGCCACGCGCGTGGAGATCATTGGCTTAGTCTAGCGCGTGCTCCTCACGCGCCAACAAGCATCCTCTCTCCGGCGCGTGCTCTTCATGTGCCAGATGCAACTTCTTTGTGCTGCACTTGATTGCAGCCTCCTCCAGCACCTTTTCTCACCGCCGGCGACGCTGCGGTCGCCGAAAATTTCATAAAATAATTTTAAAAATTCCAGAAAGTATAATTTGGCCCAAAAAATTCCAGAAAAATTCTAAAAAATTCCTAAAACAAAATTAAATCCTCTTAGACCTTCTTGAAGCTTCATAGCATCCTTTGATGAAGATTACATGACTTTAAAAATATTTACAATTTGAAATACAATGAAAAAAATTAAATTACATCATTGAACTTTCAAACGGCTAAATCAAAGCCTTAATTATATTCATCCAAAGATAAATTACGTTCAATTAACCTATAAGCTTCGTCCATGACCCAACCATACATCATCATTCATTCACAATTATACATACATCATCATGTATCAATATATATCAACATATTAAATCATACATCAACATACATCAATAAAAATATATATGAATATAATTTTGGATCCATGAATGATGATTTTCATAAAATCATGATCTCTATTAATGAATCAAACCATGCTCTACTACACTATTGGGAAACGTGCAAGTTTTAAAAACTTTTCGAGGGATTTTCATACATAGATCTTGATTCATCACATAGAGACAAGTTTTATGCAAAAATAAAATATTATGTATTATTCAATTAATAGATTGAATACTTACATTAAGGTTTGAGTAAACCTTACATCTCTCCTCTAAAGTGAATGTTCTCACTTATTGTAGATCCCTTTTGCTAGATGCATTCTCCTTGGATCTTCATCTTTTTGGTAATAGTCTGGCCTTTAGGAATCACTCATAGGCCTCCATGAATAACCTTGGAAAACTAGGCTTGTGGGAGCCTCCATTAGATAAGAAAGCAAACCCTAAAATCTAGAGAGAGAAAAATATATATATATATATTCCTTTTTCTTTTTCCAAAAGTCTCTCCTAAAATATACATGAACCCATGTATATATAGGCACTATAAAAATAAGAATACGAAACAATAAATCATTCTCTATCTCTAATTCACATATCTCAAATCTAATAGGATTCCATTATCAAGTTGGGCTATGAGTGAAAAATCCTATTGGGCTTATTATTTTCTTGGCTACAATGAATTAATAATCGGCCCGGTCCATAGACCCAATTAAATTAATTCATTAATTAATTTCTACACCACTAAAAGAAATTAATTGAACTCCAAGTAAATAATAAATAACCTCTAAGTCAATGTTACACTTTGACCTCTTTATGCATAATTAGTTATCGGATAAATAAAACCATCAATCCGACTACTTAATTAATATATTTATTTTGGTACCTTTGATTATTTCCGACTTGAACACAATAAAACATTTGTTTGACAAAAATAATAATTTAAATAAATAAATATATAATAAATCATTTTGTCTAAAAACGCACGAAGGTCTTCGAATTTACTTTGTGATCAACCATAATCAATACAAAATAAATATAAGTAGCAATGATGCAAATATTGAAAATATAACCCTCTAACTATTAATTACATAATTACCCAAAGTGTCGGTCTAAGGATTCTGAAGATTCCACCGAACAAATCAAAGTAATTACTAATTAATAAAAAAGTCTATACTTCTCTCATGCTTAGGAGTCAAAAACTATGACAGTGATAGGGAGCAATTGCATACAATGGCTCTCGCAATATATCTCAACCTAACGCGAATCCAGTTCAAGTCTTAATTAATTATGAGTCCTTCCATAATTACCGACTATGAACAATTTATGATTACTATTTATATTCATGTATTGATTGTTATCACATACATATATAAATATCTCTTATAATCAAGTGGACACTATCAATTTCATAATAAATCGAAACATAATACATTTAATTCACCAATTATATAATTCATAAATATTTCAGATATGTCAGGAACATATGTTACTATAATCCAAATAGAAATTTGCTATGCCAGGGCATATAAATCCCATCAGATACAACATTTGGTAAGTACACAATTTGCACATTCCATGGTATATTAAAAATTAATTTGACATCTTTTTTGACCCACAAATATCGGTATTAAACTCGATAGGATTCATGACCTTAGATAAAATGGATATAATTTATGTAACCAACCTCAAATAGTTGAAAAATAAAAATAAAAATAAAAATAAAAATAAAATTGATTAGTGGTTGTGTCTTGATGTTCGATGTTAAAACATGACTATTATTATACTCAAAATAGTAACTATTGTGAGTTCACATTGTTACCACAAATGCAGCGAACCCAAGTAATAATAAAAAACATGACAGAAAAGTAAACACACCATACAAAGAATACAAATTTTTATATGTGGTTCGGCAAAGCCTACGTCTATAGTGGAGATTCGATAAAAGTGTCACTATGTATAAAATCGGAGATTACAAATTTCAGCTCCTCACTCTCTTTCTTTTCTGTTCGATTTTCAATGTCTCTCCATAATACACTCCAAACCCTAAGCGCCTTTATATATTGGGTTATAGAAAAGTACTAGTTAGGATTCACAGCCCACAAGCAAAGGGTCAAAAATTTTCCAATGCTTGAGCCTACACAAAACTCATCCAAAGAGTCATCGGGTCGTGCCAAATTTAGGCCACAATATCACACACATCATTGTTCTTTCTTGCTAATTATTTGTTCCTTCTGTTTTTTTGGCCTATTTCTGTCTAAGATATGCATTCATTGGTCAATATTATCTGTTGTTGCTCTATATTTGGAACACCAGATGAGAAACAATAAAATGTTATCCACCCTCTTCAACCAAGCATCTTGTTTTTATTTGTTTATTTTCATTTAATGGGGTTGTTAAGGAGCATCTAATCAGCAAAACCTTTTTCTAAATTCAACACCCACTTACTTGAGGACTCTTTGAAGACACTTTGTCAAAGATAGATTTTCACTGAGAAGGAGATTGGTCTAATATTGTTGTTTATGTTAAACTACCTTTCCCATGTAGAGAGATAACAAGATTGATGGCTTTCTATCACCTTTAACCTTGCTTTTGCAAGAGAGAGCTTAGCTTTACTCATTTGAAATACTTATTGAGTTTTTTATTTTATTTTTTCCTTTTAAGCTCATGATTTCATGGTGGACTTGGTGTTGGGATCACATGTGACATGTCCATCAACAACTTTTGTATAATGGTATAATTGGTTCATGTGTTTTGTCACACGATGCTAATGTAGAGATGCTAGTTATTATCACATCTTTACATAAAATTAAGCTACAAGCCATACGAGTTTATGTGAATGTTAACAAATCTTAATCAGAATCTCTAACAATTTGAATAATTTAGCTGCATTGCTGTTATCATCATTATCATAATGTTAGGAGGCTGAGCATTATGCTTCAGAACTTCAAGAAAGATTGTTTAAAGTCCATTTGGAATTGCCTTTTTTATTGTTTAAAAGCGTTTTTTTTTTTTTTAAATTACGTTTAGAAGTATTTGGTAACCATTATATGCGTTTTTAATAGTTATCAAAAGATTTAGTCCATAGAGTTTTTGAATAAAGTTAGAATTTGGAGCTTTCAAAATCACGTTATGAATGGAAGTTGAAACTTTAAATAACTTTTTTCATTAGACAGTCATGTCCTTTTTATTTTTTATATACACTCCTTAATCAAATTACTATCATCAAATATGATAACATCTTATTAAAGGAAATAATTGTAAAATTAGCAATAGAAGTGTTTTAAAAAAAATTATTACCAAATAAATTAAAAAATAATTGAAAAATAATATTATATATTGACGACTTTAATATCCCCGACTTAAAACCGAGAGATAAAAATATAACATGTTATTCTAAAATTTCAACTTAAATTGGTATCATTACTACTCTTGTTTGTTTCCATTAAATACGTCCATTTTTCTTTACTTATCTTTTTAATTTTCCATATCAGTATCATCTTCTTTTTTGTTTTCAGAACATTTGCATGATACTCAAATATAAGAATTTGATTTGTACGAAGTATAGAACAAAAACTATAATGTTTTACAATTTTTCAACGCTTTGTAATTTTTTTTAAAATTCTTCTCTTTGTTTTTGTTTCTGGGAGTCAATAGATCATTAGTTTTGATCATTATAGAAATGAACAAATACCTATCAAAGTACTATATGGATATTAATGATCAAAGTCACAATCTTTTATATATAATAGAGATACACAATCTAATTATACCTAGGAGATACAATCTTAAGTATCTCAACAATTCTTAAAGAGATGCAATGTGATATATATATATATATATATATATATATATATATATATATATATATACATACAATTTTATATACATGGTGATTGAAACTTTAATCCCCAACAAAAGATGAAACCTAGAAAAAGTATTACAATTTTCCAAATAGCTAATTACCTTATATTTTAAAATAAATCCCATTATATTTGACACATAGACAGCCACATAGACTTTACTTACCGCAATTTTTTTTTATAGTTAATAAAAGCATTTTTTGATTCTAAGAGCAACCCCAACCCGGCAATTAGTATTGCTAAATTAAGGCAGTGTTTGGGATCATGCAAGGATTTTTAAGAAATCATGTTAGAAGGAATTGATGAAAAAATATAAAATTTTGTTAGAAGTCCTTTGTTGTAGATATATATATATACACACACACACACATATATAATATAATATGGTTCATGTAGGCTTCAAATTATCATCATGGCTTGCAAGAATCAAGTGCAGTGTTGGATCAAGGAAGGAACACTTGTGGTCTGTTGCAATCACTACTAGATTTCCCACAAGTAAAAGTTGCATGAGCTAAGTTGTTGTCATGGTCCACCTGTCTTATATATATAATATACTCTATTCTGAACTGTTCCCTTAAGTTTGTTTGTGATCATAAAACACTATACCAAATTTAGCAATGCTATGTAATTAATCATACGTAGTTTAATCTGAGTCATGATTGGAAAATAAATCACACACACATAATATGAAGCATATTATTTAAAAATTAAAGCAATAATTTCTTTTTTGTACTCCAAAGATTAACTTACAAGGTTTCATAATTCCAAGTTTAAGAGAATGTTATCTTGGTAGTCAATTGATCAATGTCAAGAAATAAAAAATAAAAAATAAATTGAAGAGAAAACGAAACCTAACACTGTTTTAGCGGTTGTTTGGCAACCGCTTCTTCTTCATACAAAGTATATATTGTAGTGAAATAAAAGCATAACACTTGATGCGATTTGAATAGTACCAAAGTGCTTCTGAAAAAGAGGCCAAAATTGGTGCTTCCGATTGCTTCCACACCGTAACAAAAGTACTGTTCACACCCAAAAAAAATATTAATTAAAAAAAAAACTCTAAAATGACATTTTTAACTAGTCATTTAATTTTTCAAACTTGTTTTCATATTTTTATGTATCCAAAAATCTTGCAACATATATATGTTACTAAACATGTAATCGGACAATATTACACATATTTTAAAGCAAAAATATTACTTTGAAAAAAAGTAAAAGTAGAGAGTAATTGGGATTGCCAAACGGGCCTTATTGTTGCAATGCATAATACCTGGTAGTGGGTTAGTAGCTAGACTGTATAGTTCACCAATAGTGTAACATATTATGATCTACTTTACATTCTTTTCAAATCACTCCATTGCATTCTGACCATCCTTCTGCTCTGAAATTCCACATTCTCTGCCATCAAACCACTAAGCCTTTCAAGCTGTCCCCACATGCTTGACATCACATCCCATGCCCATTCCTCACTTTCTTTGCTCACTCATTCTTCTTACCTAATCAAACTCAATGTAATACCCACACTTCTTATTAATTCAAAGCATCCCACTTATCCCACTCAAGAAAATGAATAACAGAGTATACTCTCAACTCCTTTGTTCCTGGTTCCTTCCTAGTAGTTTATTTGCATAGCAGAGTAGGGACTGTGTGTGTGTGTGTGTGAGAGAGAGAGAGAGAGTCAAATTCAATGGGCATGGAAATTGAGTTCTGAACTTATTTTCTCTAATGCTTTGAACCCAAAAGTTTGCAATTGGAAACTCAGGGCCTCTATAACACAAAAGAGTAGCGACTGTGTGTGTGTGTGTGTGTGTGAGAGAGAGAGAGAGAGAGTCATACACAAAAGGGTTTTGAATCTTGTTGATATAAAGATTAGAAGATGTGTGCAGTGCAGAAGCTAATATATTTTACCATCTCAACAAGTCTTGTAATTCTTATTCTTGTACCATTTGTCAGCTCATCTCAAGAACATACCAAAACAAAGAGCACTCACTCCATCAACAAACACCACACTCTAGAGGTATTTTACTTTCCCTGCAGAATCAAATTGTTCCAATCATTTCCTGTTATTTTACTTTCCCGGCTGAAAATTCAAATGATGATCTAACTGATTGTATGGTTTTGCAATTACAGTTGAGTCCTAAACTGCTGTTCGAAATTACACTACATGGGTTTCTCCTCTGGGCTTCAATGGGTTTCTTGATGCCTGTTGGGATTCTTATTATCAGAATGTCAAACAGAGAAGAATGCGGAAGACGACTCAAAATTATGTTCTACATCCATGCTTGTTTACAGGCAAGTTCATCTTTTTCTACCTTCTGATTTTATATATATATATATATATATATATATATATATATAGTGTGGTTCTGTTAATTTCTGTTTCTTTCAACAATCTAAATCACTAATGAGAGGTTTTTTTAATATATTTCACATGACAAACAATATCTCTACAGAGGCTTTTACTTTTTACTTTTAATCATGGTGAGAAAGAAAATTTAAGTGCATGATTCTAGAGTTTAAATTAATAATCTACTAGCCCACTGTTTCTTGATAAAATATTACCACCAACTTGGCTTTTGATTGCCCCCTCTTGCAGAGATTATCATGGAAACTTGGAGAGAAAGAAAGGGCAATTATTATAATGTTGTTGTTGATGAGAACTAACTACTAACACTTCCAAATTTTGATTGTTTCGGAATTTGTTCGAACGTGCAATATAATAATGACATTAGGTGTGGTATTATAGAGTTTTAAAATGTAGTTAACACTTATATTAGACTTACAAGTACATGTTCAACATATCTTAACCACCACATCTCCTCTGTTTTTTTTTTTTTTTTTTTTTTTTTTTAACAGATACTTTCAGTACTTCTTGTGACAGCCGGAGCTATAATGTCGATAAAGAACTTTGAGAACACTTTCAATAACAATCATCAAAGGATAGGGCTGGCCCTTTATGGTGTCATATGGTTGCAAGCCTTTATTGGGTTTTTACGGCCACAAAGGTAACAATATTGACTTGGTTTGATTTACTAACATTTTAACTCACTACATGGACCGTGTCTAAAATCTGCAATAGATTATTCGATTACATGTGTCGGGTGTACTAAAATAATGCCTTCTTTTTCTTTTTCATTTTTTTTTTTTTTTTATTGACAAAAAACTCACACACACCACTCACATACCCAATTTTGCTCATTTGGAGACTCGAACCCTCACCATCCACGTTAGAAAGTAGAGAAAATACCACTAGAACTATGACACAAGGTACTTGGTAAAATAAATAATGTCTTTCAATATAGGCATTTCACTCATTTTAAAACCATAATAGGACAAAGAGAGAAAAACAATCCTAACCTTTAAATTTTGGGCAAATATTCACCCCTACTGGTTTTGTTTTGTTTTTTGTTTTTTCTGTTAAGTTTGAAAAAATCGATCAAAGAAGGACTTAAAGTCACTATTTTGTTACAAATACAATTTTAAGATATAAAATTTCTAAAATAACATTTTCTCTTTCAATAAATGCCAAAAAAAAAAAGAAAAAAAGAAAAAAGAGGGACACATTTACTTATTTTTTTTACCCTTTTTTTAATTCAGTTATAGAAGGACACTTTAATCTTTTCAGCATTCAAACCCTTATTTGCTCAAAAATTAAATATTAGATATTTTTCATAATATAAAAGGGGTAATACATTCTATATGCAGAACATATGGGTATTTTTCGCTGGTGACCCTATAATGAAATTGAATTATATGATATACTTTTAGGTACATATATATCTGACCAAAAGTGTTGGACACGTGTCATACCCATGTTCATGTAATGTGTGTCCAATGTGTACTTCACATATTTTTTAAGTATAATATCTCTATTTGTTGTAAACAGAGGAAGCAAGGGAAGAAGTGTATGGTTTTTTATGCACTGGACGGTGGGGATCACAGTTTCTCTACTGGGAATCATCAACATATACACAGGATTACAAGCCTACCATAAAAAAACATTAAGAAGTGTAAGGCTTTGGACTATGATTTTTACTGCTGAGATTGCATTCATTGCCTTCTTTTACCTTTTCCAAGACAAATGGGACTACATACAGAAACAAGGTGTGATTTTAGGGAATGAACCAAAACAATCTACTGAACAAGAGAATTCTCCAAGAGACAAACAGAAGGAATTGTTGAGAAAGCAAAATGAATGCTGACTTTCTTCCACTAACTTGGGATTCTTTTAATCTTCTTATCATGATCTTCCTTTAATATAAACTTGGTGCTCTATAGTATGACAAATATGATTGTTTTGCTAGTTATTTTCTCCTCTTTCTAAGTAGCATTGCTCGTCAAAACAGCCACGACTGTTTAAAGCTTGTATATTGAATTTCTAATTGTGTTTGTGTTTGGAAGCACCGAATGTGAGATATAAATTTGTATTTTGGCAAATTTCGTTATCAAATCAAATCCAATGGAGCTGTAAGTTTTTGGTTTGATTTTCAAGACTCAAGGTTGGAAGCGGAATTGAAGACTAATCGTGTCCACGTGTAGATACACTCCATGATGATAAGAACAACGCATTAGTAAAGAGTGAGTGTGTGAGGACGCATGCATGGTTTTCAGGTTTAGGTGTTTAGGAAAAATTTATAAGTACCACTTCATGTTTTCCAAACTGCCTAAGTGGAACTGGTTCCAACATATTAAACCTTTTAAAATTGTTTTAAAACGAAAAATATACTGGCCAAGTGGAACCGGTTTCACCTCTTGGAACCTGTTACACTCTACAGATCAAAAAGGAAATTTTACTCTGTCTGATTTAGCTTTCTCTTTTTGGACAAACTTTTGTCATATTGATTATGTACGAAATTGATTTGTTTTCCAAGTACAACTACGTTTTTAAAAGTCTATAAATATATGTTTTCTCACTTAGGATTTTACAGCTTTTTGCATCAAAATTCTGATTTTATTCGAGACCCATGTTGGGAGAGATAACAATAAACAAATTAGCAGAATAACTCTTCTTCCTATATACAAGCAAATGTAGTGTATCTCTAATTTTATATGTGCTGAAAAATAATAGAAAAGAAAATCAATCATACCAAACCACAAGAACACAAGCAATTTTTTACGTGGAAAATTTCCCCAGTGTGAGGAACAAAAACCACGGGACCTAGTCCAGTTGAAATCTCCACTATCAACCAAATAATGGGTACACAAAGTCTTCTCTAATCGTAATTAGAAGCTACAATACATTTCATCAAGATATCAACAATCTTGGCAAAAACAAAGAGAATTGGAGAGAAAAATACCAAAACCCGGTTGCGGTTCAGAGGCATGAATCATTGTTCCTGAGCTCAAAATCCGATCTGTACCGTTCAGATTTTAACTCATTGAGTCATGAACCTCCTCCAAATTTCAGCTCGATCGGACCACAGACGAAGCGGGATCGGACGTTTGATGAAATCTAGGCAGAATAGAAAAAACCAAAACCCGGTTACTGTTCATGAGTACGAATCACTGTTCCAGAGGTCAAAATCCGATCTTCACCGTTCAGATTTTAACCTGCGTTTTTCTTCTCTTTCTTGTGAAAGCTACGATTGATCTTTCTCCCTTTTTATTCTGACTTCCTTAGGGTTATTTACCCTAAAGAGCTAGGCTTTGGGTTTTAATAAACCCCACTTGGGCTTTCCTCCATATAGAAGGAAATAAACCCAACAAATCTCCCCCTTTCCGACTATGTGGAGGGAATCGCCATTCCGGCGATCGAACAACAAACTTCAAGCTTCTCTTTTGGTAGGGTCTTTGTCAACATATCAGAACCATTATCATCAGTGTGAAACTTCTCAAGTTCAAGTAACTTATTGTTCAACGCATCTCTGATCCAATGGTATCGTACATCAATGTGCTTAGATCTTGCATAAAAACTGAAATTCTTAGCAGGATGAATAACACTCTGGCTATCACAAAACAACACATACCTCTGCTGCTTGAAGCCAAGTTCTCTCAAGAACTTCTTTGCCCATAGCAACTCTTTAGTCGCTTCTGTTGCTGCAATAAACTTTGCCTCTGTGGTAGAAAGAGCAATACACTTTTGAAGTCTCGATTGCCAACCTACAGCCCCACCTGCAAAAGTGATCAAATAACCCTAAGTAGACTTACGAGTATCCACATCCCCTGCCATATCTGCATCTGTGTAGCCAACTAATAATTGTTGTCCATTTCTTAAACCAAGTCTTAAACTGGAAGTGCCTCGAAGATACCTCATGATCCACTTCACTGCATTCCAATGTTCTCTTCCCGGATTTGACAAGAATCGGCTAACTATACCAACTGCGTAGACTATATCTAGTCTTGTGCAAATCATTGCATACATCAAACTTCATACTGCTGAGGCGTAAGGAACTCTTTTCATGTCTTCATTTTCCTTATCTGTAGAAGGACATTGCTTTGTACTCAGTCTGAAGTGGGTAGCAAGAGGAGAGCTAACCACTTTAGTGCTGTCCATATTGAACCTCTGAAGCACTTTTTCAATGTACTCCTCCTGTGACAAATATAACTTCTTGGCACTCCTATCACGACTGATTCTTATGTTAAGAATTTTCTTTGCTGGCCCCAAATCCTTCATAGCAAATGACTTACTCAATTGCTTCTTCAACTGGTCAATCCTTGAAGCATTCCTGCCAACAATCAACATGTCATCCACATAAAGTAGTAGAATAATAAAATCATCATCAGAGAATTTTTTAACAAATACACAATGATCAGAAGTTGTCTTCTTGTAACCTTGCAACCCCATAACAGACTCAAACTTCTTATACCATTGTCTCGGTGCTTGTTTCAAACCATATAGGCTTTTCTTCAGCTTGCACACATAATCCTCTTACCCTTTCACTTTGAAACCCTCTGACTGCTTCATATAAATCTCTTCCTCCAAATCACCATGAAAAAAGGCAGTTTTCACATCCATCTGCTCAACTTCCAAGTCAAGACTAGCTGCTAGGCCGAATGCTATACGGATCGATGACATCTTTACGGCTGGAGAGAAGATCTCATCAAAGTCAATACCTTTTCTCTGACCGAACCCTTTGACAACCAATCTAGCTTTGTACCGTGGCTGTGAAGAAAACCCATTTGGCTTCTTCCTGTAAATCCACTTGTTTTCCAAAGCTCTTTTTCCTTTGGCTAGCTTTACTAACTCAAAGGTGTGGTTATCATGCAATGACTGCATCTCATCTTGCATGGCCTCAACCCACTCTGTCTTGTGTTCATCTTCTATTGCTTCTGCAAAACATTGGGGCTCTCCCCCGTCAGTCAATAACACATACTGCTCTACTGAATACCAAGTGGAAGGACGTCGATCTCTGGGAGACTTCCTGGATGGAATCTCTGGTGGAATCTCTGGCGCTGTCAACTGATCATCAGTCTCAACATCTCCCTGAACCTGTAGGGGAACATCCACATCACCTGTACACTGGTGGTCATCTTAAACATCATTTTCAACCTGAGATGGCAGATTCTTCAGAGGAGCTGGATCTACATCAGTCAAGATATCACCTTGCTGAGACATAGATTTCCCTGTTTTTTCAATATCCTGAATCGTCTGATCTTCTACAAACATGACATCTCTGCTTCTCACAATTTTCTTCTAAATTGGATTATAAAGCTTGTACCCAAACTCATCTTGGCCATAGCCAAGGAATATAAACTGTCGCGTTTTCACATCAAGTTTGGACCTTTCATCTTTTGGAATATGCACAAATGCTTTGCACCCAAAAACACGTAGATGATTATAGGAAACATCCTTACCTATCCAAACTTGGTCTAACACATCAAACTGTAGAGGAACATAGGGTATAAGATTCAATACATGAACAACTATGCTCAATGCCTCCCCCCAAAAGGATTTTGGCAACTAGGCTTGTGAAAGCAAATATCTCACTCTCTCAACCAGTGTCCTGTTTATCCTTTCTGCTACGCCATTCAACTAAGGAGTTTTTGGAGTTGTCTTTTGATGCCGGATACCCTGCTGTCTACAATACTCATCAAAAGGACCAGAATACTCTCCGCCGTTATCAATACGAATGTATCTCAGTTTCTTCCCAGTCTGTCTCTCAACTAGGGCTTGAAATTGCTTGAACACTGCTAACACTTGGTCTTTTAAATTCAAGGTATATACCCACAACTTCCTTGAATGATCATCTATGAAGGTCACAAATTATCTAGAACCACCAAGTGTTCTCGTCTTCACAGGGTCACACACATCTGAATGTACCAAATCCAGTATCTCTAACTTTCTCGAATGAGGGGAATTCTTGAAGGAGACTCTGCTCTGCTTCCCTAACAAACAATGAGTACACCTTTTCAGAAGTATACTTTTCTGTAATGACCCGGACATTTACCTTCCTTTCCTTTTTCCTGAAATTTTACGAATAAATTTTTTTCGTTTAATTTTCTTTTCTAAGCTCTGTTTCTTGTCGCTTAGTGTCATCTTGAGTGCTTGGAAATGGTTTTCGAGACTCTTTTCTGTGGATTGACAACTTCCTTTGAGGACCGAGTCATTTCTGCATTTTCACTTTTCGAACACTATGCGTCTTTCGTCCTTTTCCTTGTTTCGTCTTTTTCCCTATTCTATCTTTTCCCCGTTTGTCACTTGTTTGGCCAAACCACACTTTTCATGTTCGGAGTTAGTTTTTGACTTCACGTGTCTTCATCTTGAGTGGTTTCCTCAAAATACGTATCTTTACTTTTGCAAGAAAGTACTCGGGTTACTCCCGGTGTCCACAGGGGCATAGATGCACAATTTTTCAGAATCTTTTTCATTTCTTGGGGTGTTTTTCATAAATATCTTTTGAAGATATTTTATTTCAGGGGTATCTAAGAAAATATCTTTTGGAAGATATTTTCATTCTGGGACAGTTTCACAGTTAACCCTTTTTGTAGGGGTCATTGTGCAATTAATGAAAGTTATTGCAAAATGTCTCGTCTGGAGCTTGGATTCTCGTATGAGATTCATTTTCACATTTCATCAAGTCATGGACTCTTAGAATTCCGTTCTAGTCGTTTTTCTCTAGTTTCAGAGTTTCTGGACCCGGTTGCCGCCGAACTTGTTTAGGGCATAACTTTCTGCTCGAGACTCAGTTTTTGACGCTGTTTCTTCCATTGTTCATATTTTCTCATTTTGAATCTTTTTCATTCACGGAGTTTTACCATTTGAGTGCGTTTGCTCAAAATCCACTTTTCTGGACTCGGCGGGGCCCGTTCAGGGCACTTTTTGAGATTTCTATAAAAGGGGGATGAGATAGTTCATTTTTCATCTTCCCCACTCTCCATGCATGACCTGAAGCAGCCATGGATGTCCATGGAGCTGACACCTTCTCTCTCCTCCTTTGATTTACTTTTCCTAAGTGAAAAGTCTTCGGCTTTCACGTTTTTTGTTCTCCTCGACGTGTTCTATCATTCCTCCTTATTAGAATTCATTTCTGACCATTTCTTGAGTTTGGGTTTGAGGTCAAGTTGTGATTTTCATGGGGCTTCATTCATATTCATGTAGATCGTGTTGTCCCTGACAAAACCCTTCGGTTTCGGCGAATTCGGGACACTTTTTTTTCAGTGGGGATTTAAGGTTTTCATCTCAAATTGAGGTAGGGGGTGTTCTAGGTTGTTTTCTTGTTATATAGCATGCTTGTGATGCTTATGATACTTGTTTACATGCTTGGATATTAAATCTAGAGATTTTAATTATTTATTTTCTAGCATGTGATTTGATTTTCCCGGTTGCCCATAGCCTTGTTTAAACATGTGGCATGATAGAATATTACCCTTTGGTATGTAGATTAACATATATTAAATTGAGAGAAATTGGACAAGTAACGAAGATTTTATTTAATATTTTATTAGAATAAAATATTAATTCATGTGGCCTTAACTAGCTTGAAATTGATGTGTATTAGCATATTTTATTAGGCCCTAGCATGCTCTTCAACATCGGTAAATTCGAGAGTAATCGGAGATGTTTTAAAATCTAGAGAATATTTAATTAATTGATTAATTAATTTATTCCGAGTATACTATTCACTCCATTTGATTTCCAACTTGATATTCATAATGTACATGCCATATAGTTTCACGTATATTTAATCTAGAATATTTGATTAGGTTTTGAAACCTTTCATTTATTAATTTTCTAGTATTGAAGTTTAATACTCATGGCCGTATCTTACATGTAATTCACTTGTATCATGTTTTTAAATCAAGTCTTGACATGTTGTATATTATACATTAACTTGAGAGCAATTGGATGAATTCCAAAATCTAGAATTTTTAATTAAAAGGATTAATTAAAACCTACTCAATGATTCTTTGAACTTGATTAAGTTTCTAACTTGGTATTCATGATCTCATTAACAAATTCCTTCACGTGTGTCAAATCGAGAATAACCGGATAAGTTTTGAAACCTATACTTAATTAATTCCTTTGTATGGAACTAAATTCACATGGTTGAATCTTGTATGAAATGAACTAGTAACTTGATCTTAGACTTGTCCTTGATATGATCCTTGACATGCCTTGTTGTAGAACACTTGGACTTACCTTGTAATCTTGATAACTTGATCCTTTGAGTAGATTAAGTTCCCTTTTTATGCTCCCATCGGTTTAATCATGACCCCTAGTATCATGACTTCATTAATATGTTTAATGAACTAGTACGTTTGTCTTAAAATGATTTTAATTACTCATGTGTTGCTTAGTAATTACTTGAATTATGTATCTTATACTTGTGGTATATCTACTTTAATGGAATCCTTATGCTATGTACCTTGGTTATAATGCATATAGATGCATACTATGATTTCTTGACATTTCACATGCCATTATAGTTGATGAACTTAGGGCATGACTTGTATGTTCCAAAATCTTGGTTGTGTATGAAACGTGGTTAATGTATTTATTGTATTTGATACAATCTTGACTTGCACAACTTGTTGATTTTGGGACTTGGGATATCAATCAAGAATTGATATGGCTAGGACTTGGTTCTAGTACGGGGGAATGTCCTCCTACAACTATAGTGCGCACTAGGGGAAAGGTACCCATGGGTTAGTAGCCCTAAAGTGGTCTTAAGAGTACGGTTTTAATCCGGGCGATATCCGAGTTTCCACATTGGTTGATTTCACTCTTTAAATTTCAAGTTGCTATTCCTTGAAGATTTAAACTTGTCGTGTTATGTGAAATGCTCTAATCTTGTTTCATTGCATAGATAATATGCCTCATTCGTGATTTCAAGTATACTCCTTGTCATGTTAATCGCATGGATAATGTAATTCTTGTTAACATATGTCCGAGCATACTTATTGTAATGTTATATGGAATATTCCATCCTTGTATACTTGCATAGATATTATGTCTTGTTCTTGATTCTGTGTATAATTCTCATCGTGTTAATTGGTTTAATTCCAATCATGTAAATTGCATTTCACATGCCTTATATTCCATTGTTTTCTTGTCATGTTCTTTGGATTATCCCAACCATGATTCGTTTCATATACGTATGTATATCATGATTCTTATTGCTTAGACTCTAAGGTAGCTTAGGATACTCCCTGAGTCTCACTTTGACATAGACGTTAGGTGGCATGAGCCCCTTTAACATATTTCACCTTAAGGTAATAAATTTGTAAAATGGTAGGTCGATGCATGCTCATTTCCTACGAGTAGCTTTATGTTGCTCACCCCAAAGTTACTGGGGCATATTTCAGGTACGAAGACTTGGTTCGTGATGTTTAGCATTCCTTGGGTGGTTTGGAGACTTGAAATCCTTTTAAATGCATTCTTGATCACATGCAAGTGTTAGCATGCTTGAGTTCAGTTTTTGAATTGTATTGTGTAATTAGGCCAAAATGTCATTTTTCGCCTTTAACATGTATTATGTGCTTAAGCACACTTTTTGGAATTCATTTTATGTATATAATTTGTGGCCAAGGGCCAAACTTTATTTGAAATCCATGAATATTCATAAATGTTGAATTTTGCCTTTAATGAGTAAAGTATGAAAATTAGGGTTTTGATATGTCATTTTCGCACCGGTGTGTGCATTGTGTATGTAATTCATCCTTTAACATTCATTTTCCATATGTGAGGTGTGGCCAAAGGCCAAACACCATTTAGTTTTCATTTTTGCATTTTAGTTCACATATTACATTTTGGGCTAAAATAGTAGAATCCGAGCCTTTAACGGTTCATTTTCAAATCGGATGGTACAAAGTGTGTTCCGGCACCTCCACTAGGTCTCATTTATTTTGTATGAAGTGTGGCCAAGGGTCAAACGGTCATTTGAAACCATTTCCTAATTTTGGTTTCCATATTTTCCATTTCAAGTCCATTTTTGCCTTTTCGGCCGTTGGGGGGTCAAATTTTGCATCGGTGGTATTTTTAAGTCGTGGATTATTGTAGCACGTCCTAATAGGTAAGTTACGTTTGCGTGCATGATCGTTTTCAAGAAAAACCTTTTCCTTTGTGAATTGAGCCTCCTAGGGAATCATTTTGAAATTTTGTTGCATAATCTGATCTAGGGGTATTCTAGACCTTTCACATCAGTTTTATTTTCTTCTTTTGATATGGTCGCTTAGAAAACATGATTTTAGGGGGGATTTCATTTTTGTGTTTTTCCAGAAAATGTCGTCTTGGTACCAAAAATCCCTCGTGAAGTTTCAGCTTCCAGTTTTCATTTAGCAACTTTATGACCCTCATGACCAGATTTCTTGGAGGGGCATTTTGGGCATTTTACAGTGAGTTTTTTTCGTTTCCATCCCCATGTTCGAGTAGAAAACTCGATTTTAGGGGGGGTTTCTTCTTCGTGTTTTTCTAGAAAAACTCGTTTCGACCTCCGTTTCAAGCCTCAGTTTTGGAAAATCTGCTTTGGACCCTTGCTGTCAGCATATGCATGCCATTGGGCGCCGGCATGGGCGCCAGTGGGCTTGTGCATAGGCGCCATGTGTGCCATGGCCTTCGTCGGGCCGCCACGACGTTTCAACTTCAAACCCTCGTTTTTCCCTCGTCTGGACTCCAAATCGAGTAAACTTTTCTTTGAACTTGACTAATTTTTTGCTGTCTTTCCAACGGTGTGCTCAGTTGCACCTGGATCTTCCTGAATAATTACCAGTTTACCCTTCTAGCCTTAGGTGCTTGTTTTTCTTCGTCAGGCCGTTTCTCCTTCGTCCGGACTCCGAATCATGTGATTCTTGAGTCCATCCTGATTATTTTTTTGTTGTTTTTCCAGCGGTGTGTTCGGTGGCACCGGAATCCATACTATATTTTCGATCTTTTGCTTCCGCATTAGTTCTCATTGAGTTCCACGACCTTATGGAAGGTCACTTTGATTTCTTAGGGTCTTAGAGGTTTGTTATGCCTTGGGAGACCGTTGTCTTGTTTCTATCTTCTGCATCTTGGATCCAGTTCGGGTCATCACAGGACACACTGGGTTGAAAAATCCAGGGTCGTAACATTTTCAGTCCACATAGTAGACTTTTCTTCCCTAGTAGAGCTAATCCTTTCTCACTCATGTGAGCCAGTCTTTTGTGCCACAACTCTGTTGTATCATTATCCTCCATCGCATTAACAATGTCATTAGAGATCTTTGCTCGTAGAACGTATAGTGCAGAGTGCTTCATGCCTCGAGCCACAACCATAGCACCCCTAGTGAGCTTACACTGGCCATCACTAAAAGTGCTGTAATACCCTTCATCATCAAGTTTACCTGCAGAAATCAAATTTAAACGAATATCAGGAACATGCTTCACATCTCTAAGAACTAACCTCGTGCCATTATTCGTCTTCAAATACACATCCCCAATTCCAATGGCTTTAACCAAGCCATCGTTGCCCATCTTTACTATTCCAAAACCACCAGATTTATAAGATGTAAAGAAATCCTTCCGAGATGTAGCATGAATTGAGGCACCACTGTCAATCACCCAACTGGTCTCATGGTATGCAACATTTATCGTCTCATCATTATAAACAATGAAGAAGTCTGCAGGAGTGGTGGTAGCAACTCTATCATCACCATCTTTGTCATCTCCATTCTTAGTTCCCTTCCCTTTCTCATTCTTGTTTTCTTTCTTCAATTGTCTGCAATATTTCTTGATGTGTCCCTTTTTCCCGTAATGATGACACTCAACATTTGCAAACTTGTTGAACTTGTTTATGCTGTTATCTATGTTCTTCGGACCTCTGCTCTTACTTCTCCCCCTCTTTTCTATAACCAAGATCTCTGACTGTGAAGAGGATCGCTGTGTTTTTCTTCTAATCTCTTCATTTAGCAAACAACTCTTGGCCATATCCATTGTGATTACACCTTCTGGAGCGGAGTTAGACAATGTAGTTCTGAGCGTCTCTCACAAGTCCGGTAATGAACCAAGCAACTATAACCCTTGTCTCTCATCATCAAACTTAATACCCATTCCAGCCAGCTGATTAATAATTCCTTGGAATGTATTCAGGTGATCAAATAAAGGAGTCCCGTCCTAGTATCTCAAAGCCATCATCTGCTTAATCAAAAATAATTTATTATTTCCAGTCTTTTTAGCATATAGTTGTTCAAGCTTACTCCATAGAGAACGTGCATTTGTCTTTCCACTAATATGGTTCAAAACATTATCATCTACCCACTGCCTCATATAGCCACACACCTGTCGATGTAACAAAGGCCATTCCACAACAGTCTTGTTTTCTGGTTTTTCAGCACTAAACACCGGTAGGTAATAATCTTTCACATAAAGAAAATCCTCCATTTTTCCTTTCCATATGTGATAATTTGAACCATTGAGATTAATCATTCTACTCGTATTTGCTTCCATAACTCAAACTGCCAACCTGACAATCTGTCAACCTAAAGCTCTGATACCACTTTATTGGGAGAGATAACAATAAACAAATTAGCGGAATAACTCTTCCCCTATATGCAAGCAAATATAGTGTATCTCTACTTTTATATGTGCTGAAAAATAATAGAAAAGAAAATCAATCACATCAAACCACAAGAACACAAGCAATTTTTTACGT
Source organism: Cornus florida (assembly GCF_030987335.1). NCBI lineage: Eukaryota > Viridiplantae > Streptophyta > Magnoliopsida > Cornales > Cornaceae > Cornus > Cornus florida. The sequence continues at coordinate 19,717,567 of NW_026775576.1, forward strand.
GGAAAATTTCCCCAGTGTGAGGAACAAAAACCACGGGACCTAGTCCAGTTGAAATCTCCACTATCAACCAAATAATGGGTACACAAAGTTTTCTCTAATCGTAATTAGAGGCTACAATACATCTCATCAAGATATCAACAATCTTGGCAAAAACAAAGAGAATTGAAGAGAAAAGTACCAAAACCCGGTTACTGTTCACGGGGCACGAATCACTGTTCCCGAGCTCAAAATCCGATCTCCACCGTTCAGATTTTAACTCATTGAGTCATGAACATCTCCTCCAAATTTCAGCTCGATTGGACATGGACGAAGCGGGATCGGACGTTTGATGAAATCTGGGCAGAATAGAAAAAACCAAAACCCGGTTACTGTTCATGAGTACGAATCACTGTTCTCGAGCTCAAAATCCGATCTCCACTGTTCAGATTTTAACTCATTGAGTCGTGAACGTCTCTTCCAAATTTCAGCTCAATCGGACCACGGACGAAGCGGGATCGGACGTTTGATGAAATCTGGGCAGACTAGGAAAAACCTGCGTTTTTCTTCTCTTTCTTGTGAAAGCTACGGCAAATCTTTCTCCCTTTTTATTCTAACTTCCTTAGGGTTATTTACCCTAAAGAGCTAGGCTTTAAGCTTTAATAAAACCCACTTGGGCTTTCCTCCATATAGAAGGAAATAAACCCAACAACCCAATCTTGTGAGATTTTTTATAGAGAGCATAAACATTATACACACGAGTAATTTAGGGTGTTATTCTTATTCTGATCGGAGTACGAGCTGTTGAAGATTGCATCAATATCGATCAGAGAAAGCAGAATTCATTCCTTCTACATCAAAATCTTATTTGAAGGGCGATCACACTTTGAAGGGTTCGTGAGTTGTTAGATAAGAGGTCGCAAAGCCGGTGGCGTTTAACAATTTGAGTCTTGGTATGGTGAAGGGGTGTGAGCCTGAGTCAAAATTTGATGTACTTTGCTCCAAATATAATGGATTGTTTCGCTCGTGACAATGCAAAACTCCTCGAGGTTTTCCAATTGGTTTCCTCACTAAAATCCAGTGTCACTCTAACTTTACTTACTTATTATTTCGCTATGTGATTGTTAATTAACCAGTAATTTTAATTGAGTAAAATCGGATAAAGAAGCACGTGATAATCCTCTCGAAAAAGTTTTTCAAACCTATTTTTTCACATCCTTTTCCATTGCACAACTCACACCGAATTAGTGCCTTTAATTTGGAATTAAAGAAAATTTAATTTAAACTTTGAACTAAATTTCGTCCAATCTCAAATCCAAGTCCCCGTGCAATTTTGAATTTGTTTTGAAGTTCAATGTTGAATCCTACTGAATTTGGAGTGTTGAAGTCAAATTTAGAATCCTATAGAATTTGGAGTGCTGGAGTGGAGTACATCTAGAATCTCAAAGTCGACTCGGATAAAGAAGCAAGTGATAATCCTCTTGAAAAAGTTTTTCAAATCTATTTTTTCACATCCTTTTCCACTGCACAACTCACACCGAATTAGTGCTTTGAATTTGGAATTAAAAAAAATTTAGTTAAAACTTTGAACTAAATTTCGTTCAATCTCAAATCCAAGTCTCTGATACAAAGGTTAATCAATTTTGAATAAGTCTCTGATACAAAGGTTAATCAATTTTGAATTTGTTTTGAAGTTCAATGTTGTATCCTACTGAATTTGGAGTGTTGGAGTCAAATTTAGAATCCTATAGAATTTGGCTGTTTTAGTGGAGTACATCTAGAATCTCAAAGTTGAGCTCAAGTATATCCTATCAAGAAAGGAACTTTTTGATAGGATAAGTAAGCTTTCATTCATATTATTATAGTGACCTAGTAGTTGTACTTTCAGAGTATCAGAATATGTATTTATTTATTCGTTTTTACAATTTTGTGACTAGAAATTTTTTATGTGACAGTAACATTAGTTTTCGGTTTAAGAAAAAGGTAGTAAATTAGGCTCAACAAAATTTTCTCATTAAACAAAATATAGTAAGAAATAGTGTAGAATATATCTTTCACAGGAAATAAGTTCAGAAATTGTCAAGTGAATTCACAGTTCAGGAAATTGATTACAAGACCTTAGAGGTGCATAAAGTCAATTGGAGACACAGTAGTGGTGCAAGTAGGGGTGGACAAATAATTCGTAAATTCCCAATTTTGATCCGATCCGTACGGATTGGATTAGATTGTTATACCAACGGGTTGATGACGGATTCAATAATATTGAATCCGTATCTCACGGATTGGATTGTTAAACTCCGATCCAATCCGTGAGATTTATGTATATATTCAAATAATGTATTAGTTAATTTAATTAATTAATGATCATTTAATGAACTCTAAGAATGTATTAGTTAATGATTATTTAAATGTATGAATTAATGTAAATAAATTGACATTTTATCTCTTGAGTTATGGTTAAAAAATAAAAAATATTGAACTATTTTAGGAAAAACACAAATATGTGGATCCAACCTGACCCGATCCATAATTCCACAAATCTAATATGATCCAGTCCGTTATCCCAAGGAACGGTGATGGATTCAAAAAAAAATTTAATTCATTGGGAACGAATCAACTTAAGTTTGATATCCTATCCGATTCGTGACCACCCTTAAGTGCAACACAGAGGGATCACTAAATCATCACAATACAATAAAATCGATTTCATTGTTTGGCAAACTAAAATGCACTCAGCAAAAAAAGCATCAGTGATCCAGTACAGAACAAAATGGATCTGTTCAGTTTTCCATGGGACACTGTTGTTGGTGTATTTTTGTTGAAGATATGGGGAACAAAAGTACTAGTGGTACTGTGTCGACCGTGAATAAAAGCTAGAGTGTTCATTCTGAAATTCACGGGACTCAACATTGAAATCAACATCATTCAAATTTTGAAAATTTATTACCCTCTCTCAATGAGTAAAATACTAAAATAGCCCTTACCGAATAATAGGTCTATTTGCTTCTTCTAGTGGCCCAATAAATCACACAACAGTCCAATAACACACAATAATAAAGTGAGCAAGAAAAAAAAAATACACCAGAATTTGTACGTGAAAAAACTGAGCAAGAAGAAAAAACGACAAGGCTTTAATCAAGAGCAAAGCAATCCACAATGTCAAAGAAAAAGTTGCATGAACTTTTACAGAGACTTGTGCCCATGGACTCGACGAACTCACAAATGAGCTGCTGAAAGTCGAACTAGACGTATCAAATGAAGAAAGCTCTCAATCTCATGAAAACCGAGGGCTTTGAAGCATCTAGATGTATTCCCTCGATTCTACAAATTTTCACTCTAAAATAACCCAAAAGACTAGTTCTTATAGTTCTCAAAGTAGAGTCTGGCATGCAATCAAATCCTCGAGGAATTTGGATTACTCGTAAGTTGAACTAGTGCAAGTGGTTGCTGGACAAAGTTGGACCATTGCAAGAGAAAGTTAGACCGGTACAAGTAAAAGTTCCATCAGTGAAACTTCATTGTGATATACAATCTAGTAGCTAGTTGGACCAGTGCATGAAAAACATGGACCGGTTTAACTATGCACTGTTTCCAGATTTATTTTTAAGTCGAACATAACCTTTTAAATCATCAACTAAATCTAAAGACACATTGACAATTACCAATTAAATACCATACTTGGGTCAAAGAAAGTCCAGACTATCTCTACATCATTACTAACCTAACTCTTTAAGGTATCCAAGGTCTCTCTTACCGGCCTTTCACTGACATGATTGAGCATCACGGAGCATTTAAAAAAAAATTGTTCAGATGTAGCTTCCATTTCCATATCTGAGTCTTGAATTACTACCCTTGGCAAGTGTTTGCATAACATTAACGTAACTCATTTTGTTCACACAAGTAAATCAGCCTTCTGTAAGGAATATGCTAACAATGCAAGAATTATCAAACAGACACACACACGTGTACTGTACTAAAAAAACATAATCATCTTGAGAGATGAGTTCCGAGACGTAAAAAGTGAAGGGAACAACTGAAGAAACATGATTTAAGGTAAGAGAAAACAGACTTGACAGCTCATGATTTAATAGAAAACATGGTTGTAAGTAGAATCATGAAAAAGGAACCCTATTACTGACCCCGAGTTCATTAAGACAAAGACCCAACGCAAGGACTTGTTTTTAGTTGAATAAGCTAGAGACTAGAGTCCTTCAATTTCTACAAGTAATAATACGGACTATATTTAACACATCCAAGTAATATGGACCATCTTCAAAAGGCAGGTAACACTGTAATAGATATCAAACAGAATAATGACAAATCTGGTTTTTGATGTGATGCCTTACCCAACAGCTGAATGTTGATTAAACTGACAAAGCCATTTATTAAGAGTATTAGATTAAGGGAGTTGGAAGTGAATAAATGGAACAAAAGGAAAATAAGGAGGAAATAAAGGAAAACGAGGGGTTTGTGACCTCCTGAACAGTTCTTTTACCATCCCTTTCATAATTGGGAGAGAATAGAAGGAAATGAAAAGAGAGTAAGCGATTACCCATTTTGTCTCTATTTTTCTTATTATAAGTGAATTTGCCTTCTTTAGCCAAATAATAAAACAGCCCTTTATTTTTTCTTTCTTTTGTCTTTTCCGAACAAAGTGAAGAGGTTAATATTATATTACTATTCCTTATTTTCTTTTCCTTTTCTTAGTTATTCAAACATGTAAAATACTTAACGCTATCCTCTCTTTTATTTTGTTCTCTCTCTTAAACAATGTTATCTTTTCCGTTCTATAATTTTTGAGGTCAGTATCACTTTTTGCCTCTCAAGAACACCACATAACCATTTTTACGTGTGTGAGAATTTGCAAAAATAAACTCGAAGGCATAAGGTATCCAAGGTCTCTCTTACCGTCCTTTCACTGACATGATTGAGCATCACGGAGCATTTAAAATATATATATATATATATATATATATTCTCAGATGTAGCTTCCATTTCCATATCTGAGTGTTGAATTACTACCCTTGGCAAGTGTTTGGCATAACATTTACGTAACTCATTTTGTTCACACAAGTAAAACATCCTTCTGAAAGGAGTATGCTAACAATGCAAGAATTATCAGACAGACACACACACACGTAATAAAAAAAACATAATCATTTTGAGAGATTAGATCCAAGACGTAAATAGTAAAGCGAACAACTGAAGAAACATGATTTAAAGTAGAGAAAACAGACTTGACAGCAAGTAGAATCATGAAAAAGGAACCCTATTACTGACCCCGAGTTCATTAAGACAAGGACCCAACGCAAGGACTTGTTTTTAGTTGAATAAGCTAGACTGCTAGAGTCCTGCAATTTCTACAAGTAATAATATGGACTATGTTTAACACATCCAAGTAATATGGACCATCTTCAACACATCACATGCAGTAAAGTCAACACCATTCCAAATTCTTTAAAAGGAGAATAAAGGCATATACATGCAATCTGTAGCTTCACCAAAAGGCAGGTAACACTGTAATAGATATGAAACAGAATTATGACAAATCTGGTCTTTGATGTGATGCCTTACCCAACAACCTAATGTTGATTAAACTGACAAAGCTATTTATTAAGAGTAATAGATTAAGGGAGTTGGAAGGGAATAAATGGAACGAAAGGAAAATGAGTAGGGAAAGAAAGGGAAACGAGGGGTTTGTAACCTCCTGAACAGTTCTTTTACCATCTCTTTCATAATTGGGAGAGAATAGAAGGAAATGGAAAGAGAGTGAGCAATTACCCATTTTGTCTCTATTTTTTTTTATTATAAAATTTGCCTTCTTTCCCCAAATAATAAAACACCCCTTCATTTTTTCTTTCTTTTGTCTTTTCCAAACACAATGAAGAGGTTACTATTATATTACTATTCCTTATTTTCTTTTCCTTTTCTTAGTTATTCAAACATGTAAAATACTTTACGCTATCCTTTCCTTTCTTTTGTTCTCGCTCTTAAACAATGCTATCTTCTCCTTTCTATAATTTTTGAGGCCAGTATCACTTTTTGCCTTCTCAAGAACACCACATAACCATTTTTATGTGTGAGAATTTGCAAAAATGAACTCGAAGGCTTAAGCTAAAGCTGGAACCTATGCGGGTAATTGAACCTAAAAAATATTGAGGGCGAACCATCCAACAGGGAAGCTTGGGCTATTGATTCCCAAGAAGGGGTTGGTTCCAAATTCCAATTAAGGTTGATCAGGTTGGGCTGAGTCAAGGCCCAAGACTGTGTGACAGAAGCTGTGCCTGTCACACACATTGTTCATGCTAAAACTTGATCCAACCTTTAGGATTGGGTTTGGGTTAGCTTAAAACTCGACCCAACTACTCTCAACTACAAACACACAGCAATCTCTAGCCCTCTAAAGTGATGTTTGATTCTGGGCATCCCTTGAAATGATATAATTTTATGGTGGTTTTTTTTTTTTTTTTTTGGTTAAAGATATAATTTTATGGCGTATTGCAGCACAAGGCCATTTTATTTATTTATTTATCTTTTTGTTTCCTTGGAATATTAGGCATTAAAAAAAAATAAAATTCCAGTAAATATAAAAAATCGAAAATTGATGTCTTGCATTCAATCTTACAAAGAAAAATTGAACAAACAATAATAAATAACGGTTCGGCCAAGTGGTCTAAAATGCTAGATTTAGGCTTTCGTCTGAAAGGGGTCATAATTGAATCCTTAGGCTCCATTTCAACATCTAAGAAATCCATCATGCCTCAAATCTAAAATCACCTTGCACTTCTAAATCTTTTATTTGAGTTCAAATCCCTTAAAAACAAATCCATTCATTTATCCAAATGAACCATAATATCTGTTAGTTTTCACTCCAAATAACGGTATATCACATTCCCCAGTAATTTATTTTCCCACTCAAACAAAACCTTGAAACCTTTTTCCATGCAGCCAAGCAACGTTATTAGAGCTTTTGACAGAGAAATCCATGAAATTGTCCCCGGAACAATAGGGATAGATATAAAGGAAGAGTATATCATACAAGCTAACTCGTAGAGCAAAAGTAGATTATGTTATAACAAATCTCCAGTAAGAACTATATTAATTCTAGATGATAAATTGTTTCATCAGATGTAAAATGGCGAAGATCCACGAGCATATATAAACGATTTGCCATCAATTTTTTTTTGTAGAATTTTCTATAGTAATATATGGAAAAGCTGAAGCATTCTTGACATTACATTTTGTCTCGTGTCTACATGAAGAAGAAGATTTCAAGAAAACTTTAGATAGTATGATCCTGAAGATTATATAATGATCTATGAAACAGTGTTTTTTCTATAATAATATAATTAACGTATGTCACGGAAAAAGCTGCACATAACCAGTTATTATAGCAATTCCTAATATGATAAGAGGGGGTAAAATTACAAATGCTCCTATGGTGGCATAGAAAACTGTATCATTCCTCTGAGACACTTCGTTCAGGTAAGCCTGCCTTCTTATGTTTCTCTTCTGTGAGATAGTTAAGAACTTAGGACTGACCTTCTTTAAATTTTTACCCAACGGAATATCGAAATTGTCATCCCTGTTACCAACCAATTGTGCAAGCTGATCACGGATTGTTAATTTTCCTGAGCCACCATCGCTTTTATAACCTGGTGATGAAATTTGTGAATCTTAGCTCTATTTTCTAAAAGTACTTTGTAAAATGGGTTGACATTTTTCTTGTAATCTAAAATTTTAACTTAATTTTTTCTAACGAAAAGACGGAATTAACTCACGTACCATCATCAAATGAGCTCCCAGAAGTGAGTTGCTCCAAGAGATCCAGCTGTGAACGAGTAGAAGACAGAGACCCTTCAAACAAAAAACAAAATGCTAAGAAAAATTATATCACAACTCAAAAATATGTGTAATCAACGTCAACATATACACACACAAATGCTGCTTTATGAATGTAACCATTTGATAGTCTTACAAAACCCAGTTCAAAGTCATGAATTATAGAACAATGAACAGTATATTGTTGCACCGATTCTTTCCGCACATCTTTTCTTTGAACAATTGGATATGCCATCTGTAAACAACTGAATAGACCAGTTCAATTTTATGTTGCCAACCTAGTCAAAAAATGTCATTATTACTTTAAAATGAGAAACTGACATGCTACTACGTGTTGGCCTCTCCAAGATTCAAGAATTTGCAAGGATTGAGTTCAATTCATTTGAAAGTTCAACAAACAATTGAATAGTTGAACAAACTACCAAAAATTGTCGCATTTCTTATAAATAATTATAATTTCATAGACTAATACGTGGATTTGAAAGAAAATTTCTAATGACTTGAAGTCAAAATCAATTAATCTACAAACAGAAGTGGTCACGTGACACAAGTTACGAAATTAAAGTTATGAATTCCTCATAAAATTTAAAATGAAAAACTAACTGATGATGCAGTGTTCAAGTCTGTGCAAGCAAGTAGCACTACTGGCACTGAATCTGAAATAAAATTTTGACACATTATAAGTTGCTATAAATTTCGTAGTCAATTCAAAAATTGTAATGTTGTAGGCAACGTCTGTTTTTTTTTTTTTTTTTTCCCTGGGTAAGTGACCAGAATTATATTACAAAAAAACATGTACATAATGAAGAAAGGCATACTGTCCCTAGAACATAGAACAAGGGCTAAAACCAAAGGCCGAACAAATGAGAGAAACAACAAAAAAAGAAAAGTAATTTCTTTATAATGTTTTTGAATGTTGTTTCACATATAAAGATTACAAGACTCCCATTATTAAATCCATGACATGGAAAATGCCATCATGAGTCCACCAAAGCAGGGGTTCACCAATGTTCTTCACTCTCTTTCTACAAATTTTGTGCCCATGAACTGTTTAGTTTAAGTCCTGAAAGAGAATCCATTCACATATAGTAAAGAATTATTGGCTTATATTTGGAAACAGGCATGTACTTATTATAGAATTTTGTGCTCCTGCCATTGCGGGGTCTAGGAGGGTCAAAATTACAGAGTCTTACAATCATTCAACCAAACTACCAGCAAAAAGATTGCATTCAACCAATTAGATAGTAAACCCAATTTCCAATATAAAGAGCAGTGAATTCATAGAACAAACTAGCTAGCTTTAAGCTTCAGTAGTTGACTAATAAAGACCAAAATATAAAAGCTTCAGCATACATATGAATATTATATAAATTTGATGCATCTGGGTCATGTTAGAGAATCAAAATACATATATATATATATATGTGTGTGTGTGTGTGTAAAGATTATATAGAATGATGGCATACCAGGGTAAGAAGGAGGGTCCTCCTCAGTGACTCCACTTTCTGTTCCTTCAGATAGAGCAGCAGTTGTGAAAGAAGATGAAGAGTGGTAGAGTTTGAAGAGATGTTTGTGTTTTGGAATCAGAAATGGGAGCTTCTGGTGAACAGAAAGAGAACTCAAATTCAAGGCCATTTATTCCCTTATAGTTGAAGCTGTTCTCTTTGTCTTTCTATTCATTGTCTCTGAGTCTGAGGCTGTAATTCAATTTATGTTAATATACTGTATCTTATTTATATGGCCATCTCAATTCAAATTTGGGGGAAAAACATCTCCTCCACATAAATTTCATGTGGGCACGGCTGTAATGACCAAGTAGAGTAATGACCAAGTAGAGCCAAGAGCAATGAGTCTGACCTCGTGTCACTCACTCACTTGGGTAGATCTTATTGTAGGAAAGTCCAAGAAAATATGAAATCTAAGTGGACACTCGAAAAACCTGTGCGCTTTCGAGATGGTTCTATATTTAAACTACATTTATTTGATTTTTTAATTATTTTAAAAAATTATCTCAATTTATTAGTAAAATTGTTGTCATGGGAGACTTCAGGACTTTCACGAGTTATTCAACTAGTTTTTGGGATCACAATTTTCTTTACAATTTTCACAGTTTTCGTTTAGATGAACTTTTTTAAATCAACAATGCAGCAATAATAATTTTAAATTAACAAGGCAATAATTTCATAAAAGTGTTAAATGTTCATTGCATGAGAATGGTATCGTTGTTGGATCTTTAATGCAACATTTCACCTTTTGATGTAATAATATATTGCAATATCTATATTTATATTTATCTATACTGCATATAAAAATGTTAAGCTTTTTTATTATCTTTTTATACATTTTTCACTATTCTTATCAATTTTAATTTTATTTTTTATTTAATCATTAATATGTGTAAATGAAACAATAATATCTTATTATGTATTTAATTTTCTGAATGGTAAAACGTGCGCACACTTCTGCCCACGCTCAAGCTCGAACCTCTCTTCTCCTCTTCAAGGATGGATTGATTATATCATTGGGTTGAAGGAGACATACCAATTATCATGTTACATCTCATTTGGATTTTAAGAGCGTGGCATTTCCAAAAACATGAATTTGAATTACTACGTATTATTATTATTATTTTTTTTTTATCTCTTCTTCATATGAAATAGATCAATATACCCTTGCCAACCAAGCTTTTTTGTCCTTTAGTGTATCAGAATTTACAACTCACAATGAGAAGGTTGTAACAGCATTCTTATCCAAACTTAGTCTCTAAGAAATGCAATTATAGTGCATACACTCTCACTCTAGGACCACATCAACGTGTCACACACCTAAACCTCAAGTAAAAAGACCAAAATGCCCTTGTAACAACCACTTGTTAATCTTAGCACAATACAGATCCTTAGACAGTATAATTAACAATGGATGCTAAATCACATCTGTTCAATGTAATGCAACTATCTAAACATATGTATAAACATATAATACAACTGTAAAAAGACCATAATGCCCCCAAAAAAGCATGTACCTAATTTTCATATGCAGAAAAATAACCTGAATAGGCTGAATGGCTGCAATGTACTATCTTAAACCATTGTGTAATTGTATCACAAGATGGTAAAAGACAATACAACCCACGTGTGATGATTTAAGCCACTATGCACCACAATGTTGATGGTAAAAGCCTTTGAAAGCTCTGTTACACCAGTTTTTTTACATTAAACAGGAAAACACCATTTGGTACTCATTAGGACCAACAATCTCCCCCTTTTGCCTTTAATGACAAAAACCCCAAAATGAAATAAGGACTGAGTAGAGAAGTCTCAGCAACACAAGTATATAAAAACCTCAGTTACAGATAATTAAAGACAAACACCAAAACCTTATAAAAGGATAAAAAAAAAAATATCCTTATTTCAGTCATTTTCTCCTCATTTTTGACATTGGAGGTCAAAAGGTGATAAGGATTAACAATGATAAACTCAATAAGGTAGCGGAACAACCCTGAGAATGTTTCTAAAGGCTGTAACTCTCTGAGGAAAAAGAGGTTTGGCCATAATATCTGCAAGTTGATCTTCAGTGGGCAAATATGTGATGTTAATAAGACCTTTTTGAACTTTATCTCTGAGAAAATAATATCTAATGTCAATATGTTTTCTTTTCCAATGAAGAGTTGGATTCTTATTGATAGCCTAGGCATTTTGATTATCATAGAACAGCTTGGGAGGACCTGAGAATTGAAGACAAAGGCCTGTAAGTGTTGTCTTCATCCAAAGAAGTTAAGAACTAGCTTGAGAAGCAGCAATATACTCAGCTTCTAAGGTTAAAAGGGACATTGTATCTTGTTTTTTGCTTAACCAAGCCACTGTATTGGAGCCAATGAGATAACAACAGCCTGAAGTGTGATTTAACCCAGTGTGTCTTGTGATGACCCGAAATGGATCCAAAAAAAATACGGAAGCAAAACATAAACAAGTCCTTAGAGATGTACGTCATTCCTAAGACACAAGAATGACCCTTCGAGGAGTTTTGAGGCTCAACGGAAGCAAAACGAAGACAATGGTATCAAAACCCTACCAAAAGAAGGATCAATGGTAAAATGACCATTTTACCCTAAGAGGAAGGAATTTGACTTCCAACAAGTCCAATGAGATCAAAAACATTCAAAAACATCCTTTGGTAACTTCACGTGAAATCCCAAGGCCAAAGGAAAAGAAATCCCAAATGAACCCTATCTCGGTTCGAACCAAATCTGACACCCTCTCATTAAAACAAGGATATCTCGAGCTAGGAGAAGAATCTGAAACTAAAATTGATACCATTGGAAATCTTACTTCGACACGGTCCATTTAGACTCAAGAACGAACTAATTCAGAGTTGAAACGAAAAAGTTACGAGAATTTGAAGTTGGAAGGCCAAAGTTGAACCTACAAAAAGGTTCTAGAAGACTTGAACCGGTTCAGCACCCTGAACTGGTTCAACATGGATATAACATCCATGTTAGACCCAAATCACATCTTGAACCAGTTCAGCCTCTCTGAACCGGTTCAACCCAACCAGAATTGAACCTAAACAGTAAAAATGCAGAAAAACCAGAAAAATGGGTTTGAAATGCGGTTTTCAAAACCAAGACGACATTTTTCAGAGAAATGCCGTGAAGAAACTCCCCCTGAAAACACATTTTCTATGTGGCAAAGTCAAGACTGGAATTTATTTTTTGAAAGAAAACCCCAAAATGCCCTTAAGCTAGAATATGCAAGAAAAATGTGAAATGAGTCCATAGGAGGCTCATTTCACCAAGGAATGAGTATTTCATGAAAACGATTATGCACGCAGATGTAACCTACCTATTGGGACGTGCTACAATGATCCACGGCTTAAAAATACCACCGATGCAAAATACAACCTGTAATACCCCGAAATTTTAAAGAATGTATTTAAATTAATTTTGTGTTAGGTTAATTAATTTTATTTATTTGTGCATACTACATTATTATATTAGGTTCATTTAATTGTGCATGTAAATTAATTGTGTATGTTAAAATAGTAAATTTGTTCATATAAATATGCATGTATTATTATTAATAATTTTATTTGTTGGTTATGCTTATATTAATCATTATTAGTTAAGTAAAGTATTATATTTGTGTTATATAGTATTATGATGATATAATGTATTATTTTGTAATAATAATAATTATATTAGTTTAATAATAATAATAATAATAATAATAATATAATAATAATAATTATAAAAGTTTTATTAATAATAATATTAGTAATAATAATATTAGTATTAAATCAAGGTAATGATGAAAAATTAAATACTAGGATAGAATTTCATTTACTATGGTAGAATGGTGGATCAAATATCTTGATTAAAGATAGCATTGTCTTAAAGCCATATAGGTAGGAGTATGAGAAATGGGTGAGAAGTTATTATAAATTAGATATTTGTATTATATATATTATATAAGTTTGCATATATATATTAGTAGCCAACTTACTCTAAAGGCAACTTACTTAAGTTAGAAAGCTTAAACATTTTAGTGAGCTATTTTATAAGAGTGAAAGGAAAAGAGAAAGAGAAAGAAGCTTGGACCGGTGTAGGCGATTTTACCCGACTACGCGCAGACCGGCGGATTTATTTTAAATCCAAAAAGGCAAGTTATTATCTACTTTTCCCCTTTGAATTAATAAATTAATTGTTTAGCTTATTTTTATGCATAGAGCCAAGGTTAGGAGGTTAATAAATTATTAATTTTATTTTATTAAATTAATGGAATTTTAATTATATAGGATGGTATATATTTATTTAATGTCCTATGAAATTAATAATGGCTAAAAATAATTAAATAAGACTTTATGGATTTTTCTAGAATTTTCTAGATTTTTCCGGGCATTTTCTGCAATTTCCGGCGACCTTCCGGCGAGTTTTCCGGTCGCCGGCAGTGGGGGAGACAACCGGAGTGATCCGGTGCAACGCGGCGCACCATAGGAGGGTGTACGCGCGTATCCTGGCCATTAATGGAGTCTGATTGATCCGGTGCATCGCGGTCCATGATACCGCGGTACACCCGGATCAGGGAACGTTGGATGGAGGAGATGCAGGTGGATTGATCCGGTGTGGCGCGCATACAGGAAAGCTGATGCAGCCAACCAACCGGAGGACGCCGCGTCAGCAATGCACCCTTAGTGCGCGCGTGGCAGCGCGTGCGCGCGCGTGGGACTCTGCAGACGCGCGTGGGAGCGCGTGCGGGCGCGTGGCTGATGCCAGACGCGCGTGGAGGCGCGTGGGAGAGTGGGGAAAGCTTGGCTGCGCGTGGGGAGGCTCTGGGAGGCGCGTGAGGGCGCGTGTGGGGTCCCTACAGCTGCTGAAAATTACCAGAATACCCCTAGGGCCTGTTTTGTAAATTCCAGAACCTTAAACTTGGATTTTTAGGTACTGTGTTGGTAATTACGGGTTTAACGGGCCACGAAATTATTATTTTAACACCCGTTACTTATTCTTATGACCGATTAATCTTTTCTAAGCATTTATTGGCTCGTTCTCAGTACGGATACTAATGTGGTTTATTTAAACGACATTGTTAAATATAAATAGTGTTATTATCGTATTAAATGGTATCAAAAAAATTACTGTTAAATTAAATAAGGCCATGGTTTTAGTCAGATAAATTATCCATGATATCTTATGGGATGTTTATACTGTTAATCGTATATAAACCATGATTATTTTGCTGTGTGCATTGCAGGGAATAAATGGACTGTTTATTATGTCGCATTTATATTATTTGGATGTGTTGCCATATAGAACCATGTGAGCTGACTAATAAGTTTAGACTCATTTATACCTTATGCATTCGTTGCGATAGACAGATGTGTGGCTGTCGGGGTATGTGGTTTAATATTATTGGCATGTGTTGCCTAATTGACATACTCGGATATTTATTAATATTATTGGCATGTGTTGCCTAAATTGACATTCTCGGTACATTTATTAATATTGTTGGCATGTGTTGCCTAATTTATATGCTCAGTATATTCATCAGTACTTTGCGAGGTGTTATCACTGTGTAGTTCGTTATAGTCTGTGTTGTCAGTACCGTGCACCATGTATAATAGCTGATTTCCCGGGTAGGGAAAGGCGACACTTAACCACCTAGTGTGAGTCTAAGTGATCACCGTCTATTCTGGTTGAGGTCATGTTATACATCGGATAGTTCCCATAGGATGTATACAGATATAGTACTCATCCGATTCATAATGATTAATTTATTTGATTCTCTGATTTGGGTCATAGTAGAGAGGACTTGCTCGTGGGGTTGACCCACCATTGTTGTTATTTCAGGATACGGTCAGTATCCGTTGCAAGGCTGAGGTTAGCAGTGTGGGACCATCATCCGAACTCATCTACTCTTACGATCCAGTGCAGGGTAGAAGTTTTATGTAATACTTCAGTTTCAGTTTTTAATTACTTTTGACGTTGAACTCTCAGGGTTATATTTAGGGATCCCTGACGTAGGATTTCCAAGTTGTAATGAAGTACTGTATGAAATAAAGGATGGATGGATGTTGTATTATTTAATGTTCCTTTCCTGTCTAAATTCTTTTATTTCCATCATTTTGTATTCCATGCTTGTATATTGCCAATTGTTTTTGATATCCCTCGTTTTTCGTGTATAAGCCTGATCAACTTATGCGGGGAAAATGTGGGGGTGTTACAGTTGGTATCAGAGCATTCCAGGTTCGAGTGTCTTAGGGATCTGTGATTACTATACTTCCGCGTTGTGTATTCTGATAATTAGAGCCTAAGTATTAGGGTTCTTTGTATTCTTTTAGTCGGTCTATTATAATGTACTGACGTTAGATTTTTTCTGAATTTAAAAGAAGGATGTCTCGGCGTGGGACAAGGAATGCGAACCGTCATCGCAGTATTTCCCCAACTCAAAATGAGAATCAGGAATTTTCTCCTCAAGTTGCTGATATCATTGCACGAGCTGTGGCAGCACGAGTAGCATCTGCTCTACGAAACCAGCAACCTCCTCCGATAGTACCTGTTCCTGAACCAGTGGCACAGCCAATGTCATGGGACAAGGTTCGTCACTCGTTCATCCGGGGAAATCCACCGACATTTGCAGGGTCCACAGATGTCTTGTTAGCATATCAGTGGAAACAGGAGAGCGAGCGTCATCTTCGGATGGTAATCTGTACCGAAGTGCAGAAACAGATGCTGGCTACGTTTATGCTGATAGGCAATGCATTGCAGTGGTGGGAGTCTATTACTACTGTCGATGAGAGGACCAGATTGACGTATGCTGAATTTCAGACTCGCTTTGACGACAAGTATTTTCCTATGTCAGTAAGATCAGCGATGAAGACTGAATTTCTGGATCTGCAACAGGAAGATATGACTGTGGCTGAGTATGAACAGAAGTTCATTAATTTGTCATTATTTGCACCAGAGGAGGTCAATACGGAAGAAAAGAAGCGAGACCGCTTTGTGAAGGGGTTGATATGGCCGATTAAAGTGGTGATCTTAGGTAGTCCGGCATATACTACTTATATCCAGGTGGTTAATGCCGCCTTACAGCACTGCCAGATGAGGAGTGATTACCGGAAGTCCAAGGGAGATAAGCGGACTAACCGAGACTACCAGACAGTGGAGAAAGGAAGCAGCAGTGGTGCCAAGTCCAATGATCGGGGCAGATTTCAAGGACATCCACCTTGGAAGAAAAACAAAGGAAACCCAGATGTGCAGAGGGATGGAGTCCCTAATCAGGGAAGACAAGGTGGGATACCTCAGACCGGACAGGAACAGTGGTCGGGAAATCAACAGAGAAGGTAGGCAGGTCCTTTTACGGGACGTTGTTATCACTGTAGAGAGATTGGGCATCCGGCCAAGATGTGTCCCAAAGCTAAGCAGGGACAGTATGGGCAGCCGAGACCTAATCAGCCGTTTCCTCTACCGGCCCCACCGATGCCACGTGGGCAAGTTCAAAATGTTCCGGCACTTCCAGCACCACCATTTCCTCCGGGACAACCTCCACAGCAGTTGCATCATGGCAGAATTTATAACTTCATGCCACATAATGCGCAGGCTCCTCAGGCTATTGAGGGTATGTTTTCTATACATGGTAGAACTGCTCGTATACTATTTGACACTGGTGCATCACATTCTTTTGTGTCTAGATCTTTTGTTATCTTATCTGGTATGACGACTCAGTTATGTGACCAACCTCTTAATATTTATACACCATTGGGAGTTGGCGCAATTTTACGAGAGTATAGCGGTGATATCCTTATAGATATGGGCCGGCTTCGATTTCTTGCAAATTTGTTAGTATTAGATATGCATTCGTATGATGTTATACTTGGGATGGACTGGTTATCTCAGTACCATGCTCAGGTTAACTGTTACGAAAAGTCTATTGTATTTTCTATACCAGGACAGGAGATGTATCTTCTTGTTGTACCACAACCTGATAGAGGGCCTAGCACTTATTTATTCGTTCTTGAGGAGGACTCACAGGAAGCGACTGCGGTATCTCTCGACAGCATTCCGGTAGTACAGGAATTCCAGGATGTATTCCAGGAAATTCCAGGCTTGCCACCGAGTCGAGAGATAGACTTCGTTATTAATTTAGCTCCAGGCACTACGCCTATTGCTAAGGCGCCGTACAGAATGGCACCAGTGGAGATGCGAGAGTTGAAAGATCAAATTCAGCAGTTGCTCAGCCAGGGATTTATTCGTAGGAGTACTTCACCATGGGGAGCACCAGTACTGTTTGTAAAGAAAAAGGATGGATCTCTTCGTCTTTGTATTGATTACAGAGAACTGAACAAGGTCACTATTCGCAACAAGTACCCGTTGCCCAGAATTGATGACCTATTTGATCAGTTGAAGGGAGCTACTTACTTCTCAAAGATCGATTTGAGGTCTGGTTATCATCAGCTACGAGTCAGAGAACAAGATGTTCCAAAGACAGCATTTCTCACGAGGTACGGATCTTATGAGTTTCGTGTTATGCCTTTCGGTTTAACGAACGCTCCAGCTGTCTTTATGGACTTGATGAATAGAGTATTCAGAGAATACTTAGATCAGTTTGTCATTGTTTTCATTGATGATATTCTGGTTTACTCTAAGTCGGAGAAGGACCATGCCAGACATTTACGCACAGTATTGCAGACACTTCGAGAACATCAGTTGTTTGCGAAGTTTGAGAAATGTGAATTTTGGCAGAAAGAGGTCAAATTTCTGGGTCATGTAGTGTCAGAAGAAGGGTTAGCAGTAGATCCAGCCAAGGTTGCGGCCGTTATGGAGTGGGGACAGCCTACCTCACCGACAGAGATCCGCAGTTTTCTGGGATTGGCAGGGTATTATCGCAGGTTCATCCAGGGATTTTCCAAAATTGCGGGTCCACTTACTCATCTAACTAAGAAGAATGTACCATTTGTATGGGATGATTCTTGTCAGACTGCTTTTGCTGAATTGAAGAGTAAGTTAACTTCTGCACCTGTCTTAGCCACACCTCAGAGTGGAATCGAGTATTTAGTATTTACCGACGCTTCTCTGAAGGGTTTGGGTTGTGTGTTGATGCAAGAAGAGCGACCAGTTTCTTATGGGTCTAGGAAACTTAAGCCTCATGAGCTTAATTACCCGACTCACGATCTAGAACTCGCAGCAGTGGTTTTTGCCTTGCGTATTTGGAGACATTATCTTTTGGGGGAGACTTTTCGATTGTTTAGCGATCATAAGAGTCTACAGTATTTGTTCACACAGAGGGAACTGAATATGAGACAGCGCAGATGGTTGGAGTTCGTGAAAGACTATCATTTCTCTATTCAGTATCATCCAGGGAAGGCGAATGTTGTAGCAGACGCACTTAGCCGCCGACCCTATGTCAGCCTTTCAGCTTTGTTTACAACAGAGTGGGATACTTTGAAGACGGTTGATGAGTTAGCAGACGCTTTTATGGCATGTGTGGTAGTAACTCCTTCTATCATTCATCAGGTCATTCAAGCGCAACTCTCAGATCAACAGTGTATTGATCGGGTTTCGGAGTTAGCCTCCGGAGATGTTCCTTTTTATTCTATAGGGACTGATGGAGGATTGAGGTACAAGGGACGTTTAATTGTGCCTTCAGCTGATAATTTGAGAAATGTTGTGATGAGAGAGACACACACTTCTCAGTTCTCTGTACATCCAGGGGGAGACAAGATGTATCAGGACATGAAACGCCAGTTTTGGTGGGCTGGCATGAAAAGAGATATAGCTATCTTTGTCTCTAAATGTAGCACCTGTCAGATGATTAAGATTGATCATCAGAGACCGCCAGGATCGTTACAGCCACTTCCCATACCAGAGTGGAAATGGGAAAGTATTTCCATGGACTTTATAGAGGGATTACCTACTTCACAGCATAATCACAACTCTATTTGGGTCATTGTTGATAGATTGACCAAGTCCGCTCACTTTCTGCCTGTTCGGTCAAGCTTTACGTCAGAACAGTATGCTAAGCTGTATATTGCAGAAATGGTGAAACTTCATGGTGTACCATTGTCCATCGTATCAGATAGAGATCCGAAGTTTGTATCAGGATTTTGGAGGAGCTTTCAGCAGGCTTTGGGTACAGAACTATATCTTAGCACTGCTTATCATCCTCAAACAGATGGACAGACTGAGCGAGTTAATCAGATTTTAGAAGACATGTTGCGGGCATGTGTTCTTGATTTTAAGGGCAATTGGGAGGAATATTTGCCACTTTCAGAGTTTGCTTATAACAATAGTTATCAGAAAACTATTGGTATGGCACCATTTGAGGCTTTGTACGGCAGACCGTGTAGGTCTCCTGTCTGTTGGCTTGGAGTTGGTGAGAACAGCTTTTTAGGTCCTGAATTTATTAAGGACACGTCAGAAAAGATCGCTATCATTAGGGATCGGATGCGTACAGCTCAAAGCAGACAGAAAAGTTATGCTGACCGTCGAACTCGTGCTTTGGAGTTTAAGGTTGGTGATCAGGTTTTGCTTAAGGTTTCTCCTATGAAGGGAGTCATGCGGTTTGGGTCAAAGGGTAAGTTATCGCCTCGTTTTGTGGGTCCTTTTATGATTACAGATCGGATTGGGGCAGTAGCTTATCGTCTGGCTCTACCAGATAATCTTCATAGAGTACATAATGTTTTTCATGTATCTATGCTGCGAAAATTTCTACGGGATGAAGATCGATACCAACACATTGATGTGGGTGAGATTGAGTTGCAACCCGATGCAACCTATTTGGAACAACCTTACTGTATTCTCGATCGTAGGAATCAGATACTGCGCACGAAGACTATTCCATTAGTACGTGTACAGTGGAGCCATCATAGTGCTACAGAGTCTACTTGGGAACGGGAAGATATTATCCGTGCCAAGTATCCAGAACTTTTTAATACAGGTATGTAGTGAATTTCGGGGACGAAATTCCTTTATTAGGGGGGGAGAATGTAATACCCCGAAATTTTAAAGAATGTATTTAAATTAATTTTATGTTAGGTTAATTAATTTTATTTATTTGTGCATACTACATTATTATATTAGGTTCATTTAATTGTGCATGTAAATTAATTGTGTATGTTAAAATAGTAAATTTGTTCATATAAATATGCATGTATTATTATTAATAATTTTATTTGTTGGTTATGCTTATATTAATCATTATTAGTTAAGTAAAGTATTATATTTGTGTTATATAGTATTATGATGATATAATGTATTATTTTGTAATAATAATAATTATATTAGTTTAATAATAGTAATAATAATAATAATAATATAATAATAATAATTATAAAAGTTTTATTAATAATAATATTAGTAATAATAATATTAGTATTAAATCAAGGTAATGATGAAAAATTAAATACTAGGATAGAATTTCATTTACTATGGTAGAATGGTGGATCAAATATCTTGATTAAAGATAGCATTGTCTTAAAGCCATATAGGTAGGAGTATGAGAAATGGGTGAGAAGTTATTATAAATTAGATATTTGTATTATATATATTATATAAGTTTGCATATATATATTAGTAGCCAACTTACTCTAAAGGCAACTTACTTAAGTTAGAAAGCTTAAACATTTTAGTGAGCTATTTTATAAGAGTGAAAGGAAAAGAGAAAGAGAAAGAAGCTTGGACCGGTGTAGGCGATTTTACCCGACTACGCGCAGACCGGCGGATTTATTTTAAATCCAAAAAGGCAAGTTATTATCTACTTTTCCCCTTTGAATTAATAAATTAATTGTTTAGCTTATTTTTATGCATAGAGCCAAGGTTAGGAGGTTAATAAATTATTAATTTTATTTTATTAAATTAATGGAATTTTAATTATATAGGATGGTATATATTTATTTAATGTCCTATGAAATTAATAATGGCTAAAAATAATTAAATAAGACTTTAGGGATTTTTCTAGAATTTTCTAGATTTTTCCGGGCATTTTCTGCAATTTCCGGCGACCTTCCGGCGAGTTTTCCGGTCGCCGGCAGTGGGGGAGACAACCGGAGTGATCCGGTGCAACGCGGCGCACCATAGGAGGGTGTACGCGCGCATCCTGGCCATTAATGGAGTCTGATTGATCCGGTGCATCGCGGTCCATGATACCGCGGTACACCCGGATCAGGGAACGTTGGATGGAGGAGATGCAGGTGGATTGATCCGGTGTGGCGCGCATACAGGAAAGCTGATGCAGCCAACCAACCGGAGGACGCCGCGTCAGCAAGGCACCCTTAGTGCGCGCGTGGCAGCGCGTGCGCGCGCGTGGGACTCTGCAGACGCGCGTGGGAGCGCGTGCGGGCGCGTGGCTGATGCCAGACGCGCGTGGAGGCGCGTGGGAGAGTGGGCAAAGCTTGGCTGCGCGTGGGGAGGCTCTGGGAGGCGCGTGAGGGCGCGTGTGGGGTCCCTACAGCTGCTGGAAATTACCAGAATACCCTTAGGGCCTGTTTTGTAAATTCCAGAACCTTAAACTTGGATTTTTAGGTACTGTGTTGGTAATTACGGGTTTAACGGGCCACGAAATTATTATTTTAACACCCGTTACTTATTCTTATGACCGATTAATCTTTTCTAAGCATTTATTGGCTCGTTCTCAGTACGGATACTAATGTGGTTTATTTAAACGACATTGTTAAATATAAATAGTGTTATTATCGTATTAAATGGTATCAAAAAAATTACTGTTAAATTAAATAAGGCCATGGTTTTAGTCAGATAAATTATCCATGATATCTTATGGGATGTTTATACTGTTAATCGTATATAAACCATGATTATTTTGCTGTGTGCATTGCAGGGAATAAATGGACTGTTTATTATGTCGCATTTATATTATATGGATGTGTTGCCATATAGAACCATGTGAGCTGACTAATAAGTTTAGACTCATTTATACCTTATGCATTCGTTGCGATAGACAGATGTGTGGCTGTCGGGGTATGTGGTTTAATATTATTGGCATGTGTTGCCTAATTGACATACTCGGATATTTATTAATATTATTGGCATGTGTTGCCTAAATTGACATTCTCGGTACATTTATTAATATTGTTGGCATGTGTTGCCTAATTTATATGCTCAGTATATTCATCAGTACTTTGCGAGGTGTTATCACTGTGTAGTTCGTTATAGTCTGTGTTGTCAGTACCGTGCACCATGTATAATAGCTGATTTCCCGGGTAGGGAAAGACGACACTTAACCACCTAGTGTGAGTCTAAGTGATCACCGTCTATTCTGGTTGAGGTCATGTTATACATCGGATAGTTTCCATAGGATGTATACAGATATAGTACTCATCCGATTCATAATGATTAATTTATTTGATTCTCTGATTTGGGTCATAGTAGAGAGGACTTACTCGTGGGGTTGACACACCATTGTTGTTATTTCAGGATACGGTCAGTATCCGTTGCAAGGCTGAGGTTAGCAGTGTGGGACCATCATCCGAACTCATCTACTCTTACGATCCAGTGCAGGGTAGAAGTTTTATGTAATACTTCAGTTTCAGTTTTTAATTACTTTTGACGTTGAACTCTCAGGATTATATTTAGGGATCCCTGACGTAGGATTTCCAAGTTGTAATGAAGTACTGTATGAAATAAAGGATGGATGGATGTTGTATTATTTAATGTTCCTTTCCTGTCTAAATTCTTTTATTTCCATCATTTTGTATTCCATGCTTGTATATTGCCAATTGTTTTTGATATCCCTCGTTTTTCGTGTATAAGCCTGATCAACTTATGCGGGGAAAATGTGGGGGTGTTACACAACCCCTTGACGGCCAAAAATGACGAAAATGATCTCGAAAAGGGAAATTTGAAAACCAAAATTTACAAATGATTTCAAATTACTGTTTACCCTTAACCACACTTCATACATGATTAATGAGACCCTATGAAAGAATAAAAATAAAATTCCCACACCCGATGCAAACATAGTGAAGCAATGACTTGATATTTTTCAATATTTCCATAATAAACCTTGAAAGTGAAAATGCATAGGATACAAATTAAATATCATTGGCCTATGGCCTTATCTTATACATATCAAATACATTGTAAAGAGTGTACTTATATACACATTACATGTTTAGAATCAAATATACACATTTTGACATATAAGGCTACAAGTGGCATTTCAAGCCAACCTCAACAAGAATGGAAACCTTCAAGTCCACAAATCATCCAAGCATAATGAGATGAGCATGCATAGACTAACATAAAGCTACTCGTAGCAGATGAGCATGCATAGACCTACCATTTTACAAGGTTATCACATCAATGCGAAACAATTCAAAAGGTTATTCCACTTAACGTCTATGTCAAATATGAGACTCATGGAGCATCCTAAGCTACCTTAGATCATTTCTAGCATAGCATACTATACAAAGCAATAAGATATAGATTCTCAAAGCCATCAACTTGAAATCTAAAATAAGAAAACAACGAAAGTGGATCATGCCACCTAACGTCTATGTTCCAAATGAATCTATAAGATCATTCCTAAGCTACATTTGAACATTTTAACATAAATGTACTTAACAACATCAAAGTTTGCAATGATTCATTAAAAATCATAATGTCTGAATGTACTTAACAACATTAAAACCTGCGATGATTCATTAAAAATCATAATCCATAAATGTACTTAACAACATTAAATCGCCAACAACCAAAACTACAAGTCACAATTAAACATTGATTGTCAACTTGGAATTGAATGCGAAATCAAATAGTGGAAGACTTGGACATTAAATCTTAGAGTAAACCAAGACCTAAATAGTTATTCCGGGCACTAACCCGTTGGGAATACCACCCCGTGCACATTAATGACTTAGAGGACTCTTGTTGGTGTGTCATCGCACCAATGTCTAAAGATGTGCAAAAGAGTGTGAGTGTGCAATGTGACCAAGTTTTAAATTTGTAAAAGTCACTACTACCTTTAACTAAAAATATAGCTAGGGTGAGTAGGGTGAGTCCCAAGGGATTTTAGGCGTGCTTGCAATGGAAATAATGTACAGGGTTAGTAGGTCGAGTGATCAAAAAGTGGTGTGTTTGGTTGATTAGACTACAAACTAAACAAAACAAGTTCAATGTAGAATAAGCAAATTAAATGAAATTTAGAGAAAACAAGAGAGTGAAGTCTTGGGGTCTAGAGGTCACCACTAAACATCACCATTCTAGACATTCAATGTATAATTAATGAGAGGAAATATGTGTTGCAATTTGAGAGTGTGTGATTGATTGTTTCAACAAGTATGGATGACCAATTAAGCATATATTGTCTAAGCAACCTAGTGAATAGCACAACACATCAAACTAAGCCATTAATCCTTCCTTTAAGCTCACAATCCAAATACATCACATAGTTAGAGAATAATACTACTTGCATTCATAAGCATAGAACATTAAACAACAAGTATGGATTGTCCTCCCATTTAACCACTAAGACAACTACACTACAACTAAGTTAAGGGCATGAAAATTAAACTAAATAAACTAAGAGAGAGGCACAATCCATCAAGGCATGAGTATGAACTATCAAATAAACAATAATAGTATTCTATTAAGCACTATGCCTTGACAATCTCTAGATCCATAGCATCAACACACATAGACATGCATCAATAACATAAAAACTAGAGATAAATATATGAAAATTTATTCTAGCATACATAGACATATGGATAGAATGAAATGATCAATTAGAAGTATTAAACCACACAAATCATTGAATAAACAAGATTCATATATAAAACAAGTGTCAAGACAAGATTACAATACAAATTCCCTCAAAATACAAAACATTAGAATCTAGAAAACATGCTTAGGGCTAACTCTAGCCCCAAGAAGATGTTTATCCACTCATTGAAGTAGTCATCCAACCCTCAAGGGCTATCTCCATGGTAGGAATGACCTCCTTCTTGATGGAAACCCTAAAAGAATGGAAGAACTCCCGAGAATAAGAATGTGTCTCTAGTCTCTCCTCCTCTCTTTTCTTCCTCTCTAAGAATGTTTTTAAGTATATCTCTTTGTTGTAATGACCCGGTCATTTACCTTCCTTTCCTTTTTCTGAAATTTTTCCGTTTAATTTTCCTTTCCGAGCTCTATTTCTCGTCACTGAGTGTCGTCTCGGGTGCTCGGAAATGGTTTCTGAGACTCTTTTGTTCGAATTGACAACTTTCTTTAAGGACCTAGTCATTTCCACATTTTTCGTTTTTCGACACTATTCACTTTTCGTCCTTTTCCCTATTTCATCTTTTTCCTATTCTGTCTTTTCCCCGTTTGTCACTTTTTGGCACAGCCTCACTTTCATACTCGGAGTTAGTTTTTGACTTCACGTATCTTTAGTCTAAGTGGTTTCCACGAAATACGTATCTTTACTTTTACAAGAAAGTACTCTAGTTGCTCCCGGTGTCCATAGGGGAATGGATGCACAGTTCTTCAGAATCTTTTTCTTTTCTTGGGGTGTTTTTGTAAATATCTTTTGAAAATATTTTATTTTAGGGGTTTTTAAGAAAATATTTTTGGAAGATATTTTCATTCTAGGTCATTAGTGCAGTTAACCCTTTTTGGAGGGTCATTGTGCAATTAACGAAAGTTATTACAAAAATACCTCGTTTCTAGCCTGTATCCTCGTATGGGGTTCATTTTCACATTTCGTCGAGTCGTGTACTCTTAGAATTTCTTTCTGGTCATTTTTCTCTAGTTTTAGGGTTTCTGACCCCAGTTGCCGCCGAACTTATTCGGGGCATATCTCTCTACTCGGGACTCGATTTTTAATTTCATTCCTTTTGTTATTCATATTTTCTCATTTTGATCTTTTTTGTTCACGGAGTTTTGCCATTTGAGCGCGTTTGCTCAAAATCCACTTTTTCGGACCTAGCGAGACCTGTTCGGGGCACTTTTGAGATTTTCTATAAATAGGGGAGTCTTAAGTCAAAAAGTCAGATTTCATCATCTTCTTCCCCCTTGGTCGGAAGCTATGGGAGCCCAAGGGGCTGCCTTTACTCTTTCTTCTCCTCCACTTGATTTCCTTAGTGAAAAGTCTTCGACCTTAACGTTTATCGTAGGCCTCGACGTGTTCTACCTTTCCCCCTTATTAGAACCCATTTCTGAACTTTTTTTGAGTTTGGGTTTGAAATCAAGTTGTGATTTTCATGGGGCTTCCTAGGGATTCTTGTTCACCGTATTGTCCCCGACAAAACCCCAAAGTATCGTCGGATTCGAAGCACTTTTCTTTCAGTGGGGATTTGAGATTTTCATCTCAAATTGAGGTAGGGGGTGTTATAATTTATTTTCTTGTTATATTTCATGCTTATGATGCTTATACAATTCATTTACATGTCTTTGTATCAAATCTAGAAACTTTAATTAATTATTTCTTTGTGTAAGATTTAATTTTCTCGGTTGCTCATAACTTGGTTTAAACATGTGATATGATAGAATATTACCCCTTGATATGTTCATTGACATATATTAAATTGAGAGCTTTTGGACAAGTATTAAAGATTTTATTTAATATTTATCTTGAATAAATATTTAATTCATGTGGCCTTAACTAGCTTGAAATCAATATGTGTTAGCATATTATATTAGGCCCTAGCATGCTCTTCAACATAGGTGAATTTGAGAGAAATCGGAGATGTTTTGAAATCTAGTAATATTTAATTAATTTGATTAATTAATTTATTTCATGTGCACTATTCACTCTACTGGAATTCCGACTTGATATTATTGATGTGCATGCCATATGATTTCACATATATTATTTTGAGAATTTTTGAATAACTTTGATTTCTAGAGGTTAATTAATTTTTACTTAGGGTTCTAATGAGTTAGACTTGTATTTCATGGGGCTTTTGCATTTTTATCATGTATTGTGACTTGTTGCAACTTAGCTTCATTAATGTAGTTAATGAATTTGCACCCTTACATTGGAATAATTCAATTGTTCAAGTGTTGTTAAACAAATAATTAAATCATTAATCTTATACTAGTGGTATAATTACATCAATGGATTCCTTGTGTTTTTAATCCTAATTTTATAGTCTATTTAGATGCAATCTATGATTTCTTGACATTTCACATGCCATCATAGTTGAGAACTTAGGATATGACTTGTGTGTTCCAAAATCTTGGTTGTGCATGAAATGTGGTTTAATACATTACTTGTATCTTGATATATTCTTGGTTGCACAACTTGTTAATTTTGGAACTTGGGATATCAATCAAGAATTGACATGGCTAGGACTTGGTTCTAGTACGGGAGATAGAGAGCTCCCTACACTACAGTGCACACTAGGGGAAGGTACCCATGGGTTAGTAGCCCTAAAATGATCCCAAGAGTACGGTTTTAATCCGGGCGATATCCGAGTATCCACGTTAGTTGATTTCACTCTTTAAATTTCAAGTTGCTATTCCTTGAAGATTTAAACCTTGTCATGTTATGTGAAATGCTCCAATCTTATTAGTTGCATATATATTATGCCTTGTTCTTGATTTCATGTATAACTTTTATCGTGTTAATCGGAATGTTCCATTCTTGTTTACTTGCATAGGTATTATGCATCTTCCTTGATTTCACGCCTTGTCCTTATCGTGTTAATTGAATTGTTTCAATCTTGTTAATTTTCTTAGTTATCTCGTTCCGTGTTACTTTATGCTATCGTGACTTAGGAATGATCCTATACATGTAACTTGACTTAGATTCTAAGTGGCATGGTCCACATGTAATGATTTATATCAACACGCAAAATCTCTAAACCCTTAGATTTCAAGTGATATCTCTTGAAGATATAAGGACCTTGTCGCGTTATATGGAGTATTTCCTACCTTATTTAATTGCATGGACATTATGCTTACTTCATGTATTTAAACCTCATTCAGTATACTTGAAACTGTGCACTTGCTTCTTGTATCTAGATTCCATTTAGCATACTCGTGTCTTGTATACTTGCCTTGTATGCTTCCAATCTCATTAGTATACCTGTGTTTTGTATACTTACCTCGCATGTTTTCATCTTCGTTTAGTACACTTGTAACCGATATGCTTATATGTCGTGTATCTCGTTTTAATTGCATGAGTAGCTTAGGATGATCCCTGAATCTCACACTGACATAGACGTTAGGTAGCATGACCCTTTTGAATTGTTTCAAGTTAATGTAAAAATCTCTAAAGAAATTGAGTCTATGCATGCTCATTCTCTACGAGTAAACTTGTTTACTTACCCCGAAGTTACTGGGGGTATTGTTCAGGTACGAAGACTTGGTTCGTGATGCTCATCACTCCGTGGATGACTTGTAGCTTTTAGTTTCCATTTTATGCAAGTGTTAGCATGAAAATGCCATTGTTGTAGCCTTATGTATCAAACTTGTATTCTTTGATTCCATTTATGTAATGTGTACATAAGTGCACTCTCTTCATTGTATTTAACATGTATGAAATGAGGCCGGAGGCCAATGGCATGTATCTTGTATTCTATACACTTTCGTTTTCAAGGTTCACTATGAAAATATTGAAAAATCACAAGTTATTGTTTCATAACTTTTGCATCGGGCGTGGGAATTCCATTCTTTTTCTTTCATAGGGTTTCTATGATCATGTATGAGGTGTGGCCAAGGCCCAAACACCATTTCATTTTAGGTTTTGCATTTTGGTTTCATTTATAGTGTTTTTAGGCATTTTTGGCCATTGAGAGGTTATATTTTGTATTGGGGTCATTTGAGGCCACGGACCATTGGGACGCGTCCTAAATGTCTTTTTATGTTTGTGTGCATGTCCACATTTTACAAAACTCTTAAGTTTCAACTTTTGACTTATTTTTGGGCGATTGTATGAATTTTTATGAAAATTCATACATGGGGGTGTCATTTAAAGTTCCTCCTTGTTTTGGCATGTTTTCGATGCTTGAACGGGGCTAGGAAATGTTTTCAAACATGTTTGAATCATGTGGAATGCATGTAGAGCCCTAAGATTGGCCCAAGTACCTCACACACACATTGCAGCAGCTTTTTCTGCTGCAGCAGATGTGTCGGTCGGCTAATGAGGATCCATCAGCCCGCTGATGAGTCTCGAGGGTCCATTCCAGTAGCCTTTTTGTGAAAAATGGCGTTACGGTCGGCTGACTATGGGGGTTTGGCCGGCTGATGAGGCACTTTTGGTCGGTTGATCCTTACCGTTGGTCGACCTTCCTTCCAGTTTTCTTGGACAGTTTCCCTACACCAACTTCAAAGGGACTTATCTCTTTCATTTTTGATTCAAATCTAGTCATTCTTTAGTCTAAATTCAAGAGCTCGAAGTTAACTTTCCAACGGTATCAACCACTTATCAAACTCCGCTTATAGTGAGAGTTATTCCAGTTTTAGTATGATAGGGTCGTGGTAACTCTTAAACGGAGAAGGTCACTTGTTCTAATTTCATATCTTTTCCGTCCGGACTTAGAATCACGCGATTCTTGATCTAACTTGTTCATTTTTTGTTGTATTTCCAATGGTGTGCCCGGTGGCACCCATTTCAGTGTGAAATGACCATTTTGCTTTTGGGTTTGGCATTCTTGCTTCATTTCTTGGTTCATTTGTGTTCCATGACCTCATGGAAAGTCATCAAAGTGTCTTAGAGGTGTGTTGTGCCTTGGAAGACCATTGTCTCGTTTCTTTTGCTTCCGCATCTTGGATCCAGTTCGGGTCGTCATAGAACACACTAGGTTGAAAAATTGAAGGTCGTTACATTTGTATAATGATATGATAGCTATGTGTAAAAATGGCTCAAAATCCTTATATAGGAGGCTCAAGTGTCACACCCAATGGTCTGGACTCGTGCATAAGGGTCCTCTCATTGATTGCACCATGAGCCAACTTTTAATGAGCTGGAACTTATTTTTTTCCGGACTTGAGGAGGTTCGATCGATCGAACTGTGTTGAGCTCGATTGAACTTAGGTGAGATCCATTAAATGCTGCAAAGATCGATCATCATTGGTGGTGCCTTTTTGAATGAAGACAAATCTCTGAGATATTTTGGGATATTTTGGGAAAGAGACAAAAGTGGTAGGTGGGGTGGTAGGTGTGGATAAAATCGAATATTTTCGATCGATCTAAGAGATGTTGGATCTATCGAACTTGGTGGATTTTTTTAGATAAGAACAAAGGCTTAGATCCATCTTGAAGTGTCCAGATTGATTAACTCCAGATCGATCGAAAGATTGCTGAGATCGATTGAACATGCTGAATCTTTACATTTTGCTTCACTTTGCTTCCACTTTGCTCCTTTCTTCCATTCAGCTTAGGATTGCTTCTTTTAAGCTTTTATTTGGCTGAATTAACTTATTTTTGGGATAAGTACCTAAAAAGGGCAATAACATGAAATTAGTCTAAAATGGGAAAGTAAGATAGATGAATAGACTAAAATACCCTAGCTTAAGAGGTTTAAATGCGCACTTTTCAGCGCTCATCACACCCCCGAACTTAAATATTACTAGTCCTTAGCAATAAACTACAAAGTAAATGAATGAAATGAATGACTATACAACTATGAACTAAAAAGCAATAAATAGATAACGCCACTTTCGTAGGGAACACGATTGCATTTAGCATATGCAACAAGCCTTTTAAACCCCTAGGTTACCCCTAGTGGACGAGTGAAGTCTCATGAGAGTTTCCAGAAATGATAACCACAAACATTAAGCTCATTCTCATAAAAGAGGCATCAATATTGCAAACAAGTATTGGGAGAAAACTACTTCAAGTATGCAATTTTTCAAACATTTCCAAGCAATCTCCCAAAATCTCAACATCAAACAAACAAATATGGTCCTCCACACATCAAGAAAATGATCATGCAAATCAAAACAACTCTAGAATCCTTTTGAGTGGACCGACATCAAATATGTTGCTATCTAAGCCAACTAAAGAAATGATCACATCCTTACCCTCAAGCTAGCACACAAATCTAGTACCGATCATCAAAACAAAAAGTGGACTTTTTATTAAAGCTTTATTGTTCTAGGTGCGCTTATTCTTTTCACTCGATATATATATCTATCTATATATATATATATATATATATATATATATATATATATATATATTCTAATCCTAAGGATCAAAGATGGAAGCATAGTGCAATGTGTTGATCTATTAAGCTTTCTAACGATCCATGAGGTCGAGCGTTAGGTCAATGACTCCCAAATCAGATGGCTTTAGAGCACTAGGTGTTCAAACACCCTTAAGGACTTACAAGCTCAAATCAACTAGGTTACAAATCAAAACAACTTCCATCTAATCATTTCTCACTTCTCACCTTTTGGGAGAAGTTCTCACTTTTTTTATTGCTTTTGTAACTTCTTTTTTTTTTTCTTTTTTTTTTTTGAATAAATAAGTTATTAACCTAGAGTTTGGGCCCTCTACCTTTCGGCGCGAGAAATTCAATACTTGATAAGGCTAGAATCCCGGCTACTCAATGAAAAGGGTTTGTTATCTACTTTTATCAAAATGAAAGCTTTCAATGCACTACTAGCCCAATTAGGATATAACCAATTCAATAATCAACAAAGCATGTACCTTACAAATGAATGCTAGTGTGCGTCTGTGCTAGTGTAAAATCCTAGAGTAAATCTCAAAACAATCACAAAATCAGGATGATATGGACCATAAGTGCAAGCAAGATATCAATCTTTCAAAAAATTTACTCCTAAATGGCATCCACAAGGCATACAAGGAGTATTAGACTCTCAAGTCAAGCAATTTTTAAATTTTAAACAATATAGTCCTCAAAAGATCAAAATCACAACTAGTTATGAACCAATCATAGAAAATCCCTCAAATACACAAGTCATGCTTAAAATTTTGAATTGAAAGCAAATACTGCAATTAACACTCATTACCCCCCAACTTAAATGGCACAGTGTCCTCAATGTGCAAAGAGAACAAAAGGAAAGAGTATACCAATACAACTAAGACAAAGAATGGCCGGGACGCAAATATCCAAAGTGGGTGGTATAACCCCCCCAAACTTGGAATTAATTGCGGTCCTGAAAAGATAGCACTTGGATAAAACTCATTAGATAACAAAAGGGATAATAACAGTGCACAGTGGACATACAAGTGTAAATGGGATAAGAAATGAACTAAGGAGAGACGAAAAAGGATGGTCCTGAAAAATTTTGGGCAGCACTTTCTCACTGAAATCACTAGGATACACCTGATAAATAGAGTCAATCAGAGACAGATATATCAATATAAAATCCAGACATTCAAAAGATAACATGTATAGAAAGAAAGATAATAAACATTATATGGTACATCATAGTGTCTGGGTCGACAGACTGGCCGCAAAAATATCATCTCAGTATCAGAAAGAACAATCAAATATCACAAATATATATTAAATAAAAAAGAGAGATAAAAAGATCAGGTAGAGGAGGTAGGGCGAGCAGGGCGTGATCCCCGGATATCTCTGGATATGTCATGCAACGCAGCCATAACATCTGAACGGAGAGTAGAAATATCTGCTTTGATAAAGACTACTGCATCCTCCAATGCCTGGACACGCTCTCCTAAGCCGGGTGTCAGAACTGGAGCGTCAGGTATAATTGGGTCAGCAGAATGATGCTCATCCTCACTAAGCTCCAGGACATGTAATGGTGACCCAACTGGAGAGTGATGTGGTAGCTCCTCTGCTGGAGGTTGCTGCTCTAGGTCTATCTCCATATGTACCGCAGCCGTTGGTGCGTCTGCTAGATCATCCGCTGCTGCTGCTGCTGCAGCCATCATCTCTGCTTCCTCAGCCTCGGCAGCCTCCTTTGCTGCTAGGATAGCATCCTCCTCCAGGCTCTTGATAAGAGCATTATAGCTCTTGTTCCAATCATTCTTACCATGGTGGCAAGCTCCGGACTCAGAACGCTCCTGCGGATGGAAAGGGTAGCGCTGATCCCGTAGGATCTGAGTAATGAGATGAGCGAATGGAAGGTACTTAGCCCGTTTGGGCTTCACCTTGCTAATGTAGTAAAAGTCTCACCAGCTACATAATAACCAGTAAGGGCAACGACCATGCCGGCATCAGAAGGCCTCCTCAGAAAAGGATAATCAAGTCCTGGAGGGCAGACATGGGGGCACCGAGAAGAAGTGGCTAAAATGTCGACGGTGATGCGGATGGGATATCCATCGATGGTAGTCTGTAGCTCTGACAAATTACCCCGGGCTAGTCGAAGGTTCTGGAAGAACATCCGAACAAGCCGTAGGAAAACTGGATAAGTAACTGGCACCAGAATGGCTAGAATGTCGCGTCTCTAGATGTCGTCGAAAGCTGCCCGGGTCAAGATTGACCGGGAGAAGAAAGCTATGTCAAATACTGACTCGTGGGATACAGAAAGGTGTCTGAACTTCCAGACAGGTCGGTTTCAGACCTGGCTAGGCTGTGCCGGTGGTGGAGAAGGATAAGATATATACTCATCCTCATCAGAATGGGATGAAGATGCAGAAGTGGTAGAGGTAGAGCGGTCAGACTGAGCCGGAGCTGGCTCCACATACTCCTATAACTGCTCAGGCTGCTCTGGATCCTAGGCATAAGAAGGCTCTGCGGGCTCCTTTATATGCTGTCGTACCCTCCTTAGATACTGTCGACGGGTGACTGTTTTAACCCGTTCCATGGCCTGTAAAACAGAAAAGAAACACTTGCAAAATAAGTCAGTAACAGATAATAGAGAACTGAAGCATAGTATATAGAAACATGTATGTCAAATAAGATAGATAACTCAGAATAATTGACATGAATCTATGCAAGCGATGACGTAGCCAAGTAAACAGTGACTAAGTGAAGCATGCTAAACAGTGTAAGTATGGAATGCATCCAACGTGAAAAACACAGGTATTGGGCATCAATAAACTAGCATGAACACTATGGATAGTGTGTGAAGTACACATATGCAAATCTGTGAAGTTCGATCGATCAGAAAAATATGAGATCCATCTTTCTCAAATCGATCAGGACTAAGTTCAATCGATCTTTCTCAGATCGATTAGAGAAATCTTCGATCGATTGAACTGCTGTGAGAAATTCGAAAAGTCACAGATTTGTGATGTGGATGACATGGGGGGTACCCAAGCAAGCTTGTGGGTCCCCCCACACCTCAACAACACAAGAATGGTCACTTATCTTGGCACGTGACTCCCAAAATTGAATCAAAATCAAAATATATACAAAAATATATGCACATATATATACATATATATACACATGCTTCAAAGATCAAATATGGCAACAAATCTGTCATGGGAGCTTAGATCTAGATGAGATTTCGAAGCTCAGGAAACTCGCCAGAGGTTGGGAAGATAGGTTACAGCGGTGGGAGGCGATGAGGGTCGAGATCAATGTGTAAATCGATCAAATGACCCTAGGGTTTCTATTTTTAAAAACTGATCCCGAAATGTTCGATCGATCATGAAAAAGATCAAATTGATCGAACATAGATCGATCTGAAAAGAACACAGATCGATCTAAGCTTTGTAAAACATATATTTTTTGAAAATTTTGAAAAATTCAAAATTCAAAATATTTTTGGATTTTTAGAAAAATAAAATAAAAGTAAAAATCAAATAAAATAAAAATCTTTTTAGAATTTTTAAAAATATTTGTAAATAAAAATAAAGAAAATATTTTTATTATTTCTCTCTTTTTTTATGGATTTTGAAAATTTTAAAATGAAAATAAAAGGAAAGATTAAAATAAAAATAAAAATAAAGAAAAATCTTTTTGAGGTTTTTGAAAATAAAACAAATAGTAAAAATCAGAATGTAGTCAAAGTTAAAGTCAACAAAGGAACACAGATCGTTCAATCCAAGATCGATCTGAAAGATACTTTGATCGATCGAACAGGTGAAAACTTGCATACAAGTTTGATCGATACACAGAGAGGCCTTTTTCATGGGTTTCAAAAAAAATTCTAAGTATAGAATGAAGATCGATCTGAGGAAAATTTTGATTGATCTTGGAGTACTTAGATCGATCTAAACTTAAGTTCGCTCGATACATAGAGAGCTGAAATATGTAGGAAATTCTAGATCGATGAAACTGAGAGATGATTGGACGCAGGTAATGGAGTTCGATCAATCGAACCTTTTTTGAGATCGATCGAACAAGTGCAAAATGCTCATTTTCAGAATGGAAGTACATGCATTCTCAATCACAGTTCCTAGCAATGTGTATAAACGCAGAATATATCTAGACGACACAAGAAATGGAAGGTAAAATAGAAGTGAGGGAAGAATAGGGTTGTAAACCCTACAAAGCATTGTTAGTCTTTAACGTCTTTAGCAAGACGTTGGGCTCTTTTAGCCCGGATCAAATATCTTGTTTTGCAACCCCTCTTTGGTGGGGTGAATGGATTTTTGAATCCAACCCAACAAATGGTTCTCTAGAGAACTCGTTGGATTTGATTCAAAAGACATTGATGGTCTATGGTCTATGCAACTCTTGGGCTTCCATGCCCTTGGAACACTTGGTTTCACAACAATTCTTGAATTCAAGTTTGAAGATGAACTCGTAGAACTTCTATTTCCAAGTAAAGACTCAATTTTATCAAGTTCATTTTCAAGACACCTTTCTACAACACACACTTCTTCATGCTTGTCTATTGAATTCGGGGTTGAATTAAAGATATTCAACTTCACCTTCATGTAGCCAAATGAGATTTTCATTATCCCCGTCCTACAATTGATGTTGGTATTTGCGGTTGCCAAAAAGGGACGACCAAGGATAACGGGAATTTGGCTCTTGGGATTCAGAACCGGTTCTGTGTCTATGACAACGAAATCAATGGGGAAGAAGAACTTATTAATCTTAATCAAAACATCCTCAATGATACCCCGAGGCTTTTTGATGGATCGGTTGGCAAGTTGTAAAACCACCGATGTCGGTTTTAAGTCTCCTAAGCCCAAATTGACATATACCGAATATGGAAGAAGGTTAACACTTGCTCCTAAGTCTAGAAGAGCCCGATTAATGACATTGTCACCAATGATGCAAGAAGTAATAGGTGAACCGGGGTCCTTAAAATTTGGGAGAGTGTTATGTTACAAAATGGAGCTCACTTGCTCGGTTAAGACCACTTTTCTTGGTGCTTGGCTTTTGTTCTTCTTCTTTTGGGTGCAAAGAACTTTTAAAAATTTGGCGTAAGCCGGAATTTGGTTAATTACATCTAAAAGCGGAAGATTAATCTTCACTTGCCTAAACACATCAATGATTTTATTAGTCTTAGTCTTTTGTTTATCAAGAGAAATGGATCCTTTCAAGGCATCCGAAAATGAAGCTTTAGGCTCAAAAGCATTTTCAAAATTTTTCTTTGAAAAATCTTCAACACAAAATTTTTTCAAACTGTCACAAGAATTTTTCAAATCATCTTTTAAAACTTTGTTCAAATCATTTTCCATTCCTTTTTCCATAAAGGGGTTATACACATGCAATGAAGGAGGAATAAGATGTGAAACGGGACGGGTGTCAACTTTTGGTTGCACCGGTTCACTCTCTTCATTGGATATACTCACTTGGTTGTCCACAATTCTCCCACTTCTCAAGGTTGTCACCGCATTGACATATTCGATTGTGTGACCTTTCGATGAGGAATGAGTCTCCATAACACATTGTTGCTTTGTGGTGCATCAAAGGCATCTTCCCTTTCTCTCTAGCATTCAAAGTACTAGCTATTGCCCGACTTGGGTTTCTAGCTTAGCGATGGATTGAGAATGGGAATGAAGCAATTGAGTGTTTGCCTCTAGAGTGCCTAGAGTGGTCAACACTTTTTCCTCAAAAGCAGGACTCCTAAAATTTCCGTGAAAATATGATGATTGGTTAGGAAAATGAGAATTAGAGAATTGATTTCCATGTGATGATTGAAAAGAAGATTTAAACCCTTGGGAACCTTGGCCTTACATTGGTGGTGGAACATACTTGTTTTGAAAACCACCTTCGGGAGGGTTTGAGCCTTCCCCTTGGCTTTTCCAAGAGAAGTTTGGATGGTTCCTCCAACTTGAATTATAATGAGTGCCATAGGGATTATTCCCTTGGTTGACAAATGTAGCATTGACTTGTTCGTGGTTTTCACTTGGCACATGTCCATGGGGACAACTGGAAGTAGAATGTAAAACACTTGAACAAGTCATGCAAGATTCATTAGATGCACAATGAGAATGGTTAAGGGAGGAAGACATTTGATTCGCCGAAGTTTGGTTAATAAAAAATTGATCAAACCTTTGAGATAAGGATTTCATCTCGGTGGCTATGTCATTGGAATTGTCAACTTGATATAAGCCAACATTCTTCCTTCCATTTAGATTTCTGCCATTTTTAGAGGACAAAAATCTATGCATTGAATTTTCACTCATATTTTCATACAATTGCCACACATCATCCTCATGCTTATCAAGATAAGAACCACCCATAGATGCATCAACCATACCTTTGTGACTATCTGGTAAACTTTTAAAGAAATATTGAACTAGTTGCCACTTAGGTATGTCATGATGTGGGCACTTCATAAGCAAGTCATTAAATCTTTCCCATACCTCAAACATTTCCCCATCCCCTTGAGACAATTCGCGAATGGAAGTTCTTATGGCATTGGTTTTTGAAACCGGGTAGTACTTCTTCAAGAACTTTTGTTGCATTTCTGCCCAAGAAGTTATCGAAAAAGGCCTAAGATTGTTAAACCAATATTTTGCCTTGTCTTTAAGGGTAAAAGGAAAAAGTTTGAGTCTTAACACTTCTTCTGGCATGTCCGTGTATTTCATGGTGGAACACACTTCAAGAAACTCATCCAAATACTTATAAGGTTCTTCACTTAGAAGTCCATGATACTTGGGTAGCATTTGAATGGTTTGTGGTTTAATCTCATATTGATGTGCTCTAAATAGGGGCAATTGAATGCAAGTAGGTGCATTGTATTTATTAGGCACATAATGGTTTCTTAAAGCAATGGGAGGATTCACAACCGGCGGTGCTACTCGAACACCTTGATTGCCTTGCATAATGGGAGGTTGTGGACCAAAAATTGGTCGAGGCATTCCCAATGGAACTTTACCTTGTTGTTGGGTGGAATGGATGGTCTAGGCATGCCTATTGGTACTTGAATGTTTTCATGATACACATTAGGGTGGATGATGCCTTGTTGGTCTATGTGACCAAGGTCCTCCACATGGTCATCATTCAATTCCTCCATTGGTAAAATGGAGTGATGAGAACTATCTTTTCCCCTAGGATTACGAACAACCGGTTTAAGATGCAAATTAGGAGGGACAAGAGTAGGATTTAATGACCTACGACCATGCATGCACTAGCAAAACAAATAACAAGCAAATAACAATCATTTCGCCCCCACAACAAGTCAATCAACAAACATTCTCCACATACATTGATCCCATACTCTCATGTTTGAACAATATGCAAAGTAAAAGTAAATTGCCTCAACGCAGGGTCATGATTTATCTATGAAATGAAAAACTTTCCACCACGCGGGCCGACGATTTAACTAGAGATTTGAGTTAGAAAGATCTCACAAAGGGTCCTTAAGCAACTTCAATTAAACTTTCAAGTTTCAAGCCTTGCTATGCTTTGCAAATTTTTAGATTTTAGCTCTTTTTTGTGCTTTTGCTTAGCTTCACTTGGCTTCCTTGCTTCCTTTGCTTGATTTCCTTGCTCAATACACCTAATCAATAAGAACAAACACAATAAGTAACAAGAAAGAAAATAAAGTAAAGACACAATAAAAAAAGTACTAATTCCTATTTGTTTCCAAAACACGGCATTGCCAATTTGAATCCCCGGCAACGGCGCCAAAAACTTGGTGGGTCGTCGCACCAACGTCTAAAGATGTGCAAAAGAGTGTGAGTGTATAATGTGGCCAAGTTTTAAATTTGTAAAAGCCACTACTACCTCTAACAAAAAAATATAACTAGGGTAAGTAGGGATCGTCCCAAGGGATTTTAGGCGTGCTTGCAATGGAAATAATGTATAGGGTTAGTAGGTCGAGTGATCAAAAAGTGGTGTGTTTGGTTGATTAGACTACAAACTAAACTAAACAAGTTCAATGTAGAATAAGCAAATTAAATGAAATTTAGAGAAAACAAGAGAGTGAGGTATTAGGTCTAGAGGTCACCACTAAACATCATTCTAGACATTCAATGTATAATTAATGAGGGGAAACATGTGTTGCAATTTGAGAGTGTGTGATTGATTGTTTCAATAAGTATGGATTACCAATTAAGTATATATTGTCTAAGCAACCTAGTGAATAGCACAATACATCAAGCTAAGCCATTAATCCTTCCTTTAAGCTCACAATCCAAACACATCACATAGTTAAAGAATAATACTACTTGCATTCATAAGCATGGAACATCAAACAACAAGCATGGATTGTCCTCCCATCTAACCACTAAGGCAACTACACTACAACTAAGTTAAAGGCATGAAAATTAAACTAAATAAACTAAGGGAGGGGCACAATCCATCAAGACATAAGTATGAACCATCAAATAAACAACAATAGTATTCTATTAAGCACTATGCCTTGACAATCTCTAGATCCATAGCATTAACACATATAGACATGCATCAATAACGCAAAAACTAGAGATAAACACATGAACATCTATTCCAGCATACATAAATATATTGATAGAATGAAATGATCAATTGGAAGTATTAAACCATACAAATCATTGAATAAACAAGATTTATGTATAAAATAAGTGTTAAGACAAGATTACAACACAAATCCCCTCAAAATACAAAGCATTAGAGTCTAGAAAGCATGTTTAGGGTAAACTCTAGCCCCAAGAAGATGTTTAGCCACTCATTGAAGTAGTCATCCAACCCTCAAGGGTTATCTCTATGGTAGGAATAACCTCCTTCTTGATGGAAACCCTAAAAGAATGGAAGAACTCCCAAGAATATGTCTCTAGCCCCTCTCTTTTCTTCCTCTCTAGGAATGTTTTTAAGTATATCTCTTTGTATTATGATATGATAGCTATGTGTAAAAATGGCTCAAAATCCTTATATAGGAGGCTCAAGTGTCATACCCAATGGTCTGGACTTGTGCACAAGGGTCCTCTCAATGAATTGCACTATGAGCCAACTTTTAATGAGCTAGAACTTTTTTTTTTTCGGACTTGAGGAGGTTCGATCGATCGAACTGTGTTAAGATCGATCGAACTTAGGTGAGATCCATCGAATGCTGCAGAGATCGATCATTATTGGTGGCGCCTTTTTGAATAAAGAAAAATCTCTGAGATATTTTGGGAAAGAGAAAAAAGTGGTAGGTGGGGTGGTAGGTGTGAATAAGATCGAATATTTTTTATCAATCTAAGAGATGTTGGATCGATCGAACTTGGGGGATTCTTTTAGATAAGAATAAAGACTTGGATCCATCTTGAAGTGTCCAGATTGATTAACTCCAGATCGATCGAAGGATTGTTGAGATCGATCGAACATGCTGAATCTCCACACTTTGCTTCATTTTGCTTCCACTTTGCTCCTTTCTTCTATTCAGCTTGGGATTGCTTCTTTTAAGCTCTTATTTGGCTGAATTAACTTATTTTTGGGATAAGTACCTAAAAAGGGCAATAACATGAAA
Organism: Cornus florida; assembly: GCF_030987335.1. NCBI lineage: Eukaryota > Viridiplantae > Streptophyta > Magnoliopsida > Cornales > Cornaceae > Cornus > Cornus florida. The sequence continues at coordinate 19,758,539 of NW_026775576.1, forward strand.
TTAGTCTAAAACGAAAAAGTAAGATAGATAAATGGACTCAAATACCCTAACTTAAGAAGTTTAAATGTGCACTTTTCAGCACTCATCACTTGTCCCCATACTAAAGCCAAACCCTAGCCATCTCAACGTAACAATGTCCCAAGTGACTTCAAAATAAATAAGTTAACAACTTATACACGAATTTAAATAACGCACGAATCTATCTTCCATGCACAAGTAGGTTGAAACCACACAACACATTCTCTAAATCCACAACTACATTAAGATGACAAATGTCGAATCTTCAGAGTGCGATTCGTTATACGCTATAACAACATTACATATCGAATCTTTAGTGTACGATTCATTACACGCTATAACAATGTAATTCAATATTGAAAATATGAACTCATGAATTTATTATAAGTCTAAAATCATGATTTAAACATACTACCAATGTCAAACACATGATTAAATCAGTAATGCAACAGAAATGGAAATTAATTAAATAACTAATTAATTTCTCTAGGTTTCAAATCTCAATCAAATGATTCCTAATTAATATATGTTAAACAACATAGCATGGTCATTATATATATTAAATCAAAAGTGCAAAATGAGCAATATATCATCATATAGAATTTAATTAATTTAAATTAATTAAATCTCTAAATTTCAAAAGTTATTCAAATTATCCCAAATTAATATATAACAAGGACTAAGTCATGGCCATGCCATATTTTAAGTCTAAAATGGAATACAAGTAAGGTACAATTAAGTAGAATTTAAATCAAATTAAACTCATTAAATCTCTAGATTTGAAAATTCATTCAAATCATCCCAAATTAATATATAACAAAGATCAAGTCATGGTCATGCCATATAACAAGTCTAAAATGAGTTCTATGCAAGCTATGATAAATCATTAATTTCTCAAATTAATAAAATACATGCATACAACTTATACATCACTACAAAAGCAAATAAATCCCTTGGATAATAAACTAGAACACCCCCTACCTCACTAGAGAAGTGTCTTTCTAGAATCCAAGGCAAGCAAGCTCAAAATGGTAAACCCTTCTAGTGTTATGTAGAGGAAGGTGAGGCAAAGCTTTTGCATTCCAAGCTTTATGGTCTAAGGTAAGTGGAAGGGGACCAAAATGAAGCTTAAAGCTCTAAGCCAGGCTTTGTTTTAATGTTGGTTAGGTTAGGGTTTGAGAGGAAAGAGATGAAATGAAATTAAAATGAAAACCCTAAACTAATTTTGGTGAAATCCTCCACTCACTATGTGCTCTTACACTACCTCTCACACACACACTAATGCAAGACTAAATTAGGAGCCTACACTTGTCACTCATCCAAGAATCCATTATAGGCTTAATCCTAAGCCTACACTTGCCAACCATCCAAGCTAACAAGTGCACCTATCCTAGGTCAACAAGTGGTTGAATCTCCACCCTCCACATGTCATCATCCAAGGCATCAAAGTGTCTCTACACAAATGACAAGAAGTAGACCAATAAGAGTATGACACTTGTCACACTTTTTAAAAATTACAAAAAGGTCCTTTTTGAAAATATCTTCTAAATTAAATTATAAAATGGTCCCTAAGATAAAAAATCATTACTTTAATTAATTACACTAAAACCCCAAAAATCAAGAATGTTTCTGAAGAAACTATGCATTCATACCCTTTACGTAAAAGTAAGTAACTAGCATGCTTTTTCACAAAAGTAAAAATACACATAGTATGGAATTTGAATATCATGGATGCATGCAAAATCGGAATCAAATCCGAACACGAAAAGTGAGGTTGTGCCAACAAAGTGACAAACGGGAACAAGACGAAAAGTGAATAGTGTCACAAAAGTAAAAATGTGGAAATAACTCGGTCCTTAAAGGAAGTCGTCAATCCAAAGGAAAGAGTCTTGGAAACCATTCCCGAGAACTCGAGACAACACTAAGTGACGAGAAGCCGAACTCAGAAAACAAAAATATCAACGAAAAAAAATATCCGTGAAAATATGAGAAAAGAAAAGGAAGGAAAATGACAGGGTCATTATATGAAATACTCTTTCTGTCAGGTAAAGAACCACCCTAATCAACATTTGAATAGGATTTAATAGGTAATGTAGGAGAAAATAAATAATGAAGGCCATAGAAAGAGTTCATTTGACATATCTAAGGATTATTTTAGTAGCTTGAAGGTGAGAAGCCCTTGGATTGTTTTGAAACCTTGCAACCAACCCTACAAAATACATGATATTAGGTCTTGAAGCTGTGAGATACAAAAAATTTCCAATGATAGACCTGTAAAGGGTTGAATGAACAACCTCTGTGGCACACTCAAGTGTAAGTTTTGTGTTAGGGCACAAGGGTATAGAAACCACCTTACTTTCAGCCATGTTTAAATTCTTTAGTAGCTCAGTAACATATTTCCCTTGAGAGATGAAGATCCCTGTGGATGTTTGATGGATTTAAAGGCCTAAGAAGTATCTGAAAGTCCCCAAAAGAGACATTTCAAACATTGTCTTCATTAAATTGGCAAATTCTGAGGTTAAAGAAGTGTCTGAGCCACAAAACATGATATCATCAACATAGATTTGAAGAATAAGGAATTAATATTGATGAATTCTGACATACAAAGTACTATCCACTTTGCCTCTGTGAAAACCTTGTTCAACCAAGAAGCAATGTAGCTTTTCATACCAAGCTCTAGGGGCTTGTTTAAAGCCATAAAAAGCCATGCTTAGTTTGAACACATGAGAAGGAAATTATGAATCTTCAAAACCTTTAGGTTGTTTTAAGTAAACTTCTTCATTAAGGTCTTCATTTAAGAACGTAGACTTCGCATCCATCTGATAGACTTTGACTTGTTTGTGACAAGCAAAAGATATGAGCATTCTGATGGATTCCATTCTTGCAATAGGGGAAAATGTTTCATCATAGTTAATGCCATTTTATTGAGTATACCCTTTACACAGCAATTTAGCTTTGTTTCTGATAACAGACCCTTTTTCATCCATCTTGGTTATGAAAATCCACTTTAAACAATAACATTCTTGTCTACAAGTCTTGGAACAAGTTTCCAAATGCCATTTTTGTGAATTTGATCAAGTTCTTCCAAAATAACTATTACCCAATCTTTATCATTCTTGGTTTCAGAGTAAGATTTTGGTTCAATAGAGGACAGCGTTGCAAAATGATTATATTCTTCAGTATCTTCAGCCTCCAAATCATTTAATTTCTTCTTGCCCTTGTTTGAACTCCAGCTTGAGGTGAACCAATGATGTTTTCAGCTTGAACAAGCTTCTGCAGGCTTAGATAAGTAACTTTGAGAGAGAGGTACTAGCTTTATTTGATCCTGGTATAGACCAACATTCTTTAGAGACATTTGATTAAGGATTCTCATCAAATCTCATATGAATTGACTCAACCACCTTTGAGGATCTAAGATTATAGCACCTATAACCCTTACTCTTGGTTAAGTAGCCTAAGAAGATACCTTCATCAGCCTTTGAATCAAACTTTCCAAGACTATCAATATGATTTAGAATATAACATTTGCTACCAAAAACTTTGAAGTAGTGGACTGTTGCAGGCCTTCCATACCACAATTTAAAGGGGGTCTTTGTTGAATTAGGTCTAAGAAGAACTCTATTGATAATATGCACAGTTGTGTTTACAGCTTCAACCAAAAACCCCTTTGCAAGTCCCTTCTCAAGCAACATTGTTCTCCCCATTTCTTGAACTGTTCTATTCTTTCTTTCCGCAACACCATTTTGCTGCGGTGTAGCTATAACTGAGAATTCTTTCTTAATGCATTTAACATCACAATAACTTTCAAACTCCCTTATAGTGAACTCAGTACCAAAATTGGACCTAAGTCTTTTCACAGTGTACCCTCTTTCATTCTCAACAAGATTTATAAACTTGATGAAGTGTGTAATAGCATCAGATTTTTCCTTCAAGAAGTAAATCCACACCATTCTACTAAAATCATCAATGAGAAGGATGAATTATTGCTTCCACCAACACTTGTAGTTCTAGTAGGGCCATAGAATTCCATATGAATTAAATCAATTGGTCTTGAAGTGTTGATTTCTTTGGAGGGGAATGAAACCTTGGTTTGCTTCACTTGTTGATAGGCTCTGTAGGTGTGATCTTCATTGAATTTCAGTTCAGGTAAGCCTTTTACAATATTTAACTTCAAAATTTTAGAGATGTTTCTTGAATGAACATGCCCTAATCTCTTATGCCACAGAATAGCTTCATCAAATGTTGTAAAATTTCATTGAGTTGTCTAAGCTTCTTCAGATTGTATAAACATTTCCAGAGGATCTCAGGACTAAGAAAAGAACTTGTTCTGAATCAAGGTCAACCATATTGCAGTTTTCTTTATCAAAACATACCTTTTTGCCATTGTCACATAACCACACTAAGAAGATTGTGTTTGAGTCCTTCAACAAGTAGAACCTCAATGATCTCAGGTAATTCTTCAAACTTACTTACAGTGCCAATGCCTACAATTTTGGCCTTTTGATTATCTCCAAAGACCATATTACCACCATCAAATTTCTTAGAGAAACAAACTTTGAGCCATCACCTGTATGTGTCTTGAATAGCCAGTATCAACATACTATCTTTCGTTAGTATTATGGGCCTTAATGGATGTATAAACCAATATACTCAGTGAATTTAGCTTCTTAGGTAGCCACATCATCTTAGTCTTCACAAGGGATCCTTTGTTTTAGACTTTCTGAACTTGAGGCAAGTCTAATTTCTTCATAGTAACCTTGAAGTTTCTCATGGTTGAAGTAACAAAGTCACCTCTATTGAATTGCAGGGTGTTATAAGTGTTGTCAAGTATATCATACTTAGACCTTGTTGGTTTTATAGTGGGGAACCTTGCATACACTTAACCAGTTGTGACCTTTACAAACACATAGTGAGTTTGTTTAGTGTTTGCTGATGTATCACAAATGTATCCGATTCCTATTTTGCCAATTTACTTTATAGAATGTTTTTAAATTTCTGCCATCTTCAAAGATCTCTCTTCAAGAACACGGGAAAGCTCTTCTTTACATCATTTGGTAGTCCACACATTATTGGATTTGGACTTCAAAAGACTAGATGTAATATGAATTTCTAGCACTTTCATTTAACTCATTCCTGAGAACAAGTCCAAAATATTCCTCTGTATACCTGTCAAATGTCCTGCTTCCTTGATGACAATTGTGCACCTTATGAAACATTGACTGGGTATAGTTATAAGGAAGGAAAGTCCCCCTCAACTTCTTTTACATCTTTTCCAAATCAATAATATTGGGCTTCTCTTGTCTTTGTTGTGTCATAACAAACTGATCCCACCAAGCTGATGCTCTTCCTCTTAGTTTCACTGCAACCAACTTCACCTTTTTATCCTCGGGTACATCCTTCAGGTCAAAGATTCTTTCTACAGTGGATAACCAATCAATGAAACCTTCTCCATTCAAATCTCCAGCAAAATTTAGGAATTTCCACCTTAAAACCACCATCCCAATGCCTTTCTTCAAATGGAAAATGTGTTGGTCTGAGTATTGCATTTCTGCAAAAAGGATTAACAAATTCTTTTTCCAAATTATTCTCCTCCTCAAATTTGATGCCTCTTGAGAAGGGGTTGGATTTTACGCAATGCGCAGGGTTAAAGCTTTAATCTACCTTATATCACAACAAGCACTTGTTGTTGATCAATTATTATGTCTTGATCAGGCCGAACGACGGGTCTGCGAGGTTGGTTTCTTCTTCCTGGTGGCATGTTGCAAAACCTAAGAGAGAAATGTAATAACTTAACATAAAACCTTGCTCTAATACCAACTAATGCAATCAGTTGTGAAAAAAAGAAAAAAATAAAATCTATAAAAAGGGAGAACATAGAGCTAATTCAAGCTGGAAAAATTGTTTAAACACCTACAACTCAATCCCAAAGAAAGGGAGAGGTAAAAACTACTGTAGCAAGTTGATTATATTGAATATACATTAATAGATGCTAATTACAACTTGGAACAACCCTTTTATAAGACAAAAAGGATGCCCTAGCAAAATATAATCATAGCCCTTCAAACAAATGTAATATGAACGTTAGTTTTCTCTCTAGCATAATAAAAGCTAAAAAAATGACAAAATAGATCTTAAATAGTCACACGACTCACTTAAAAGGAACATGACTTATAAAATAAAACTAAATGACAATAATATCCTAACCATGAAATAGAAACAGATTTAAGACTTATAAATAACTCAAGACTTAAAAACAATCACATAATCTGACTTATCATTAGTTGTCCCTCTTTATGGAAACTCGGTATATTAATGGAAACTTAACTGCGTCTTCTTAGGGTATTTAACTATTTGGTCTTCTTCCACACGCTCTGTATAAGAAAAATTTTTCTTTAAGAATACCTTATGGGATCATATTTCGGTGGCGTCATTCCTACATGTACCTAGTATAGGGAATTTATCAATGCTCATGTCCAATTTGAGCCTTTTGCCTAAAGAAATTTTGCATTCTGACTTACCTTAAGTATGGAAACCACCTTAGAAGGGATGATGCTATGTAATGTGGATGTCGGTTGGCCAAAGCAATTTTTAGCTCGAGAGCGATGGGAGATATTTAGTGAACTTAAGGGCACCATTGGGTGTTTTATGGTGTTTTTACGACCTTCTTTTTTTGCTACTATGGCTAAGGCAGTGCACTTTTCTAAAGGTTTCAGTTGGGCGTGGCCGCTTGCCTTTCAAAAGGTGTGGTTTGAAAGTACTGCGACGATTGCCCATGCTATTGTAAAGCTTTTAATTAACACCTTCGAATCTATTATGTTTGTTGAATGTTGTCAGGGTTACATCCTTGCATTCGCAAAGGATAACTTACATAAACTTATTATGTAATGGAGTTTTGTTTGCCAAAAAAAAAAAAAAAAAGTGTATATAACTAGGGAATCAAACAAAGAATATATATAGAAAAATAAAAATAAAAAAATCTTAAAGCTTGGTTTGATTAGATGGAAAAAGTAAAGAATAGAAAATAAATATTTTTTTTTTTTTTTTTTGAACATCTTAGACCATGAAAATTTAATCCATTAAGGGTTTTGGTTGGAATTGTGCCAAACCTCGTGTTAATTTGATTCTATGCACAATGAAAGATGCATAAGCCATGTTAAATGAATCACAATAGAGACACTATCTACGAATTAATGCGATAAAGTCAAGATCAATTAGGTAGTGCGATTAGGCTCCCCCTCTCCCTATAGAGGTTTTACTCATTTCATTGTAGCAGTCTCTCTGTTAATCAGAGTTTGTGTTTTTCCACGATGTTGTGTTACGATGGGATGGTTTCCCTGAATTCTCCGGTCAGTCTTCTCTGTGGGTGGTTGGCTAGGATGGCTTTATCTTGCCGACGGGGTGTTGGTTGGAGTGTGTTAACCAATGGTAAACAGAATGGCATTATAAGCCGATCTTCCCTTTTGATCCAGGTATTGTGATAGTCTTCTTTATTTCTATTTTAGTTCTAATTTTCTATATGTATTGTTTTGGTTTCTCTCTAACCACGTTGTTGGCTCGATTTTTCATTGATCAATACGTGGTAAACGTAGTGGTTCTAGTGGCAATTAATCATGGCCTATAGGGTCTGGTTGGGTGGTGGTGTTTTTATTTCTCTGGTGGATTCGTGCTTGATACCTGGTATTTCACTTTTTAGTGGTGTTTTCATGTATCTGATTTAGATCTTGGTGTGGTCTTCATATAGTATCATTTCGTCGTGTTGGTTGCAAGTGTTTCAGCCGTTAAAATTGGGAATAAATTTAGGGCTTTGGCGAATCACTCGGGACTCTACAGCATGTCTTTCGGTCACAAACCGACTTTTTGCTATGGTCAGTGATGTGTATATTCTGGTCGCCATCGACTATGGGTCGTGGATTGGTATTGCTGGAAAGTTTTGTCACGCTGGTCAAAGAAGGGTTTTGGGTGTTGCAAGGATTTTGGAGGTTAGCCTTTATTAAAATAGTTTTGATGTTATTGCTGATGATATCGCTGAAGGATGTTTGCCGGAATACTGGCCATGCTTTCTGTTTTCGACTTCGATGACTACTCGACGACCTCGCAATCTGTGTTGTAATGTTTTGTGTCAAACGAGGGCGTTAAAGTCAACCATTGGGTTTAGTGCTTGTGGCGCTGCCGTCACGCAACGAAGTTTTTATACGTTTCTGGAATATGATTTCCTTATGTGGTTGAGGATACAAAATGGGCATGACTATATTAGGCCCTATGGCTTATTAATGTCTCATGCATATAATGACAGGGGTATTCACTTTATCGATGGGGTTCTTTCAATGATAGCCATCCTCTTCTAGTCGGGCTGATAATTGTTGTTTCTTTTATGACTAAGTCTAAATCAAGGAAGTGTTGTTTGTGTTGATCTTTTATGTAAGTGCCGTTAGGCTTTGCTAGGGAAAAAAAAAAATCAAAATCAATTGTTGTATTGACCTTGACCAACTTTAGAATCGTCTCAATTATGATAATGAGTCTAGAACATCCAAATAGGAAATAGGAAATTAGTAGTATGTATTATAGTTGATAAGTATGACAGTGATGAACAATATCCAAAGCAAATGGGTGTGAAGAATCTATCATGCTTAATTTTGAGGTAGAAATAGAATCCTTGAATCCTAATTTTTAGAGTAAGCTAATCAACAAGTTCAATATGACTCATACACTAACAAGGTCGAAATTAGGACCCGAATATCCTCCAATGGAGATTTTGTGACCATTTATCCACCAAAATGTTGCCTTATGATTCTATGAAGTTGTAAACTTGCATTGGACTATGTACTATGTGTCTATGCATTAAAACTGCATCATTTTGGTGTATAAGACGGGCATAAGAGGGGATTCTCTTCCCCAAAATTAATGTAGTTTTAGCATTGTTTATTCAAATATTAATGTTAGTCAAGCTCAAACTCAATAAGTACAATTTATTAACCAGGCCAACCAACTGCTCGTGTTAGGTCCCCCCCCCCCCCCCCCGGCCAGAAATTTATACAATTATTTAGATGAAAGTAATATATACTGACAAAGTTCAAAAGGCCTAAACAAAGCCGAAGACTATAAAAAGGAGGCCCAGTGGCCTAATCTAGATAACAATGGCTTGTGGACTGTATAATAACAAAGCACACTATTCTACAGAGTCAGTAGCCAAGTCTAAAAACTATGGGCTTAATCCCAACTTGCCATTGTTTGCTTTGATAAGCTTGTTTGTCCCCTGGGCCCTTACCATGTCCATATATTTTTGTGGACCCAATGCAAAAGTCCAGCTGTAATTCAAAATGGCAACGTCCAACTGTAATTCAAAAGGTCAACAGATTCAAGAAGGCAAAACCTATAAAATAACATAAATAACCTACAAAGATATTGCCCCTCTTAAGGAAAGTCTCTTCTCTTTAATGGGATAAGAGTACAAAACTGAGAGTACAATCTGAGGAGACCGACAACCTGAAGAAAATATGACCGTTGGAGAGTCCAACAAAAGTCAGGTGTTTTCAAAATCTAATCATTATTATTTTAATCCAACAAATTGAATTTCCCATCAATGCATCGAATCGGATACCATGGAAAAGTATTGATAATGAGAAAGCCAAAACTTTAGATAAAGCTCAACCACATGATATATACCTCTCCTTTCTCTCTCTCTCTCTCTCTATACTCTCTCTCTAAAAGTTTCTTTCTCTACTGGGTTGAGTTGATTGTGGGTGATATGTCATTCTAAGAAATCAAACAAGAAGGGGATGATACTATGTAATTTAGATGTGGTTGGCCAAATCAATTTTTAGCTCGAGGGGGATAGGAGATATTCAGTGAACTTAAGTGTGATGAGCGCTGAATATTGCATATTCGAGTCCCTTAATATACGTATGTTAAGACCTAAAGTGATACATCTATCCTATTTTATATTGATTTATGTTTATTTCATGTTTTTAGGTGTTTTCCTAAAGAAGCAATTAAAACTGGGCTTTTATAATGAAAAGAATGATAACGAAGTTTACCACGTTGTTGCCGATCATCCGAAGCAAGCCGGGAGCCAAAATAGTGAATTTTGGAAGAGTTCAAGTTCAGAAGCTCGAGCCTCAATTCTATAGCTCGAGCACAAAACAAGAAATTCCACCAAGGCAAGAAAGCTCGAGCCCTGACCCTCAGAGCTCGAGCCTAACCACAGGGTGCTCGAGCATTTGCTTAAAAGCTCGAGCACATAATGCGTCGGAATTGAAAAGTTGATCCAAGATCTAGGACCTCGTGCCAAGCCTCAAGGATCGAACATTAACACCCAGAGCTCAAGCCCAACACCTTGGGATCGAGTATCTTGCAGAGAAGATCGAGCACCATCAATAAAAAGACATTTTGGAACAATTTTGCTCCTAGAGCTCGAGCTCGACTTAGAAAGCTCAAGCACAAACACTCAAGGCTCGAGCATTGCTGAAAACTTTGAACCCACTTTAGTATTTTGGGCATAACTTTTGACTTGAAACTCCAAATTGAGCAAACTTAGCGGCTCTGGAGTCTAATAGCCATCTTAAGATTCCCACTCTAAATGGGTCAAAATCACTTAGGCTAGAGGTATATTCTTGAAAGCTCGAGCCTTGACTCCAAGGCTCGAGCTCGGACGTCCTGGAAGTCGACAATACATGCAGGAATTACCAAAAATCATATTTCTTTATTTTCTTAAGAGCCTAATTGTTACCAAAAGCTATAAAACTAATCTAAAGGGGATTGGGACTTGTTTTCCACTATAAAAGAATAGGAGAAGGCCACAGAAAATCAGATCTCTTTTCTAGTTATCATTCTTCTCTCTCACGGCGGCTTTTAGGGTTTTGAAGGGAAGTCCCCAAGAGAGAAGTGCAGACCTTGACGATGAAGACTACACCAATACAGATAATATCTAGTGTCGTCATGAGTGGCTAATTCATCTCTTAGGGCATTGATGTAACCCGATCAGATTACTATGGTTTGATTATTTATACTTTAGGAATTTAATAATTTATATACTTTGATTATATGATTTTGAGCAATTGAGTCAACTCAATTGGTGTTTTAATGAATTAATAGTTTTTGAATAGTTATTACATTATCTTAGATATAACTGTTTATAAACTGTTCTCAACCCATTCTTATTGGACGGTATCTTGCGGAGCCCTGCTGGACATAAGAATGGAGATCATGTAATGGTGTTTAAATGTTTTTTGTGAATGAATATTTTCATAGGCTATGCTTAGGAAGATGGATTATACTGCAAAATTAGTTAGAAGTAAGTAGGTGGATAGTTCATGTTAACCGCATATATGTTATAGTTAATTGAAATTCATGAAACATCTTTCTTTAAAACCGAATTAAATGAATGTTATTGAGTTTAATTCATATGGTATATAAATTGTTGAAATCCCAAGGTTGAACAGTTGACCATAGTAGGAGGATCGTGGTGAAGTCAATCCCTAAGTATCTCTATCCTTGATCTTTTCTTCTTACTTTATTTATTTTCTGTTTATATTATTGCACCACAACAAATCAAATCTTCTTTCTTAATTAAAATAGTAATTAATTGACGACTCGATAAACCACCACGGTCCTTGAGGTTCGACACCCTCAACATAGCCCTATCCTATAAGGATTCGTTCTATTGCGAGTGGTATTTTATTATTGATAAATAAAAGCACACATCAAAGGGCACTATTGGGTGTTTTATGGTGTTTACGACCTTCTTCTTTGCTACTGCAGCAAAGGCAGTACACTTTTTTTAAAGGTTTCAGTTGGGCGTGGCCGCTTGCCTCTCAAAAGGTGTGGTTTGAAAGTATTGCAACGATTGCTCATGCTATTGTAAAGCTTTTTAATTAAAGCCTTCGAATCTTCTATGTTTGTTGAATGTTGTCAGGGTTACATCCTTGCATTCACAAATGATGATTTATGTAAACTTATTTTGTAATGGAGTTTTGTTTGTCAAAAAAAAAAAAAAAATGTGTATGAGCAAGGAATCAAACAAAGAATATATATAGAAAAATAGAAAAATAAAATAAAATATTCTTAAAGCTTGGTTTGATTAGATGGAAAAAGCAGAGAATAGAAAAGAAATGATTTTTTTTTTTTTTTTTTTTTAACATATTAGACCACGAAATTTTAATCCATTAAGGGGTTTAGTTGGAATTGTGCCAAACCTAGTGTTAATTTGATTCTATGCACAGTGAAAGACGTGTAGGCAGGGGGGCAGGAGTGGCCATGGCCCTCCCAAATTTTTCTGTAACCTCTATTAGTGGTGTATATTGATATTTATTAAAGGTAATTTAGTATAGAAAAATTAAAATTTGCCCCCCTCAAATTTTTGTGTAACTTCTATTAATAGTGTAAATTTATAATTATAATTATTAATGGTAATTTACTATAAAATAATTAAAATTGGCCTCCCAAATTTTCAAAAAATACTTATTTTTGTTAATTATTTATGGTTATTAAAGATGGTTTGCAAAAGAAATTACTTGTGTTCCTCAAAGTTTAACTAATGCTTTTTTTTTGGACGGTTATTATTGCAATCTTGATATAACATATGAGTACTCTATTCATATCCCTTATATAATATTCAGTTTTATTATTATATAGTACTCTATGCATATGCACACACACACACATAGATAGATATACACACACACACACACACACACACACACACATATATATATATATATATATATATATTTGTTGACCCTACGGATTTCTCCTAAGGGCAATTCGGTACTTTTGATGATAACAAACCATTAATAATGTTCAGTGGACTAATGTTTTCATTGAAGTTCATTCCAGATCAAAAGGAACATTATAAGGTCATGAAGGAAGTACCCTATTCACTAAAGCTAAAATCACAACTGGAACATACCATCAAGATACAACTGGCTTCAAAGATTATAAAAGCTTACCTATGGGGTAGACAGATTGGTGAGTGGCTTAGGAGCAAAATGTAAAGAGTCTGTGATCAATTGAAGCTCTCTCTAAGGTCATACATCATTCATTCATTTCAAACCATCATATATACATTCTAAGGCATCAAGTGCATCAAGATAATGGGCTAAGACAACTCAGCAGGCTAAGTCTGAAATTCAGCCGCCTCAGTTAAGCCGAGACTCATCAAAATCAAAATACAACTCAGCCGCTTGTCTTCTCAACTCAGCCGCCTTTCTTCTTAATTCAGCTGCCTTTCTTCTCAACTCAGCCGACTGAATTAGGCTGAGGCTCCATCACTTTCAGAATCTTGAAACTACTCAACTCAGTCGTCTCTATCACTAACCAAGCCGTCTCACTCTTGAACTAAGCCGACTCAGTTCTCAACTTAGGCGACTTAGTTTTTGGTTAAGCAGATCTGACCTTGAAATCTTCCTTACTTCAACCCGTGCTTCTCTTTGTGCTTTTACAGTTTGACTCACATGGGTTCACTGATATATTGTGTGTCTTCTAGCTCTTGTCTTAATGTCAACAACCATTTTATCTATTAAAGGTTCATACACATGATTTCAAATCTCATCGGCCCTATGCACTGAACACTTCTGTCAAACAAGGAATCTCTATCATGGGAAGCTTCTCTACCAAATGTGCCATGACAAGTCTTAATCAAGAAAAGGACTTTCAATGGCTAAGTCAAGGGCTTACAACGGTTATGGTCTATGAAAGAGCACTATATATGTTATGAGAAGCAAGCTGCAAAAACAGTCTCTGAGCCTCATTTTCAACAAGTGATTCATATCATCTTACTGAGAAAGAAAGTTTGGCTACCCTCCACTCTTTAATCCTCAAGCTAAACTTCAAATTCTTCTTTCACACATACATCGTTTAGAGGGAGTGAGCTTCATTTGTATCATTGGATTCTTTAGAAAGAGTGAACTGTAAACTGTGAGAGAAAGATTGTTGTAACACACTTATTCATTTCCTTGTAAGATTAGGAGAAGAAATTCTCTTAGTCCAATTACTGTAAGGGCTGGTTTGGCCCCTAAGATTTTGAGAGAGAGTCTCTCAGCAGGAAGAAACTATTTCTTTCAAGGTTTACTCTCCACCCGTAAGGAGGAGCCATATTGGATTCAGAAATCTCAAGAGAGGTCTTGAGCCGAGGAGTAGGAGCTTTCGAACCTCGCTAAAATTGCTTTGTCTATGTTTGCAATATCTCTATCTCTCCTCTTTACATTATTGCTTACATTTATATGCTGATTTATCTAACTTGATTCTGTTATCTCACTATTGCATATCAGCTTAAGTAGTTATTCTAAGAATACTTCTTTAAACCTTTAAATTTGTTTTAGTTGGACAAGGACTCCATTCACCCCCACCCCCCCCCCCCCTTCCCTCTAGAGTCCATTCTTGGGCAACAAGTGGTATCAAAGCCTAAATTCTTTCAATTTGACTTAATCGTCTTAGAATACGATCATGTCCAACATTGTATCACTATCATCATTAGAAGGTCAGTCCAACAGTCGACCTCCATTGTTCGATGGTAATGACTTCAATTATTGGAAAAATAGAATGAGAGTATTTCTTGAAAATGTTGACATTGAAGTATGGGATGTTGTTGAATTTGGAAATAATGTTCCTATTAAAACTGTAGAAGGAAATGAAGTTCCCAAACCAAAATCGGAATGGGATGTAAATGACCGTAGACTAGTTCAATGCAACTCCAAGGCCAAAAACAATCTCTATTGCGCATTAAGTAAAGATGAGTATAACAAAATTTGGGATTGTGACACGGCCAAAGAAATTTGGGACAAACTCATTGTCACCTATGAAGGAACTAGTCAAGTGAAGAATACCAAAATTCATAGACTTGTGTATCAATATGAACTCTTTAGCATGAATGAACATGAATCAATTAGTGAAATGTTTTCTCATTTTACTAACATTATTAACCCCTTGAAGAGTCTTGGTAAGGTATATCCTTCTTCCGATCATGTTAGAAAGATCTTATGGGCACTTCCAAAAGGATGGAACTCGAAGGTTACCGCTATTCAAGAAACCAAAGACATTGAGAAGCTACCTCCAGATGAGCTTCTTAGGTCTCTCCTTTCATGTGAAATCACCATGAAAGACCAATCGGCAAAGGAAGCCATTCAGTCCAAAACTACTGCTCTCCAAGCCTCAACAAATGAAGAGATGTCCAAAGATGCCGTTGAAGATGATGAAGAAATTGCCCTTGCCACTTTATCTTATAAAAGATATCTTTAAAAGAAGAAATACAATAAAAGTGGCAATCTCAGAAAGAATTCGTCATCATCATCACGTGACTTCTCTCAAAAAGAGCAATCCACATGTTTCCACTGTGATAAACAAGGGCACTTCAAAGCTGACTACTTTCTCTATAAAAAGGAGAAGGAAGAAAAATCTAAGAAGAAATCTATGAAAGCCTGGTGGGAAGATGATGATTCGCTCACTTCCGGAAGTGATGATGACCTTGGCACAAATAACCTAGCTAATCTTTATCTTATGGCAAATGACGATGAGGTAAGCTCCTCAACCAATTCTTCTTTTGATCAAGACATTTCCTTTAATGACTTACTTAATGAATATAATGGGTTACAAGATGCTTTTCAAGAACTCCATAAAGAACTAGGAAAAATGGTTTTGAAGTGTGTTTTTTTCAAAAGAGAAAACTTCATTCTTTCAAACAATCTTGAAAAAGCTAGAAAAGAAAATGATTCTCTCAAAAAGGAAATGGATTCTATCTCTTAAGAACACTAGTAAACTCATTTTTGAAAATGATTCACTGAACTTGGTTATTGAAGACCAATTGAACATCATTACTAAATTCACTCAAGGCAAAGAAAAATTGAAAAAGATGCTTGGAAATCAACAAAGTGCATTCTTTGGCCTAGGATACAACCCTTACTCCAAGGATGCTTGTCTACTAAAAAGAAGAAAGCCCTTGTTTGAGCATTTTGTCAAGAGTAGTACTCAAATGTCTCCTCACTATGATAATAATAGATATCAAAAAGAAAAGTGGAGGTCTTTTAGAACCAAACTTATTTGGGTTCCTAAAGGATCCTATGTTCGTCAAACTAACCCATATGGACCCAGGACCATTTGGGTACCAAAGGAAGATCACATTAATCTGTTTTGCCGGTGGGGATAAAATCCTCTCCCTCTTTTAAAGACAAATGGTTTCTCGATAGTGGTTGCTCTCGTCACATAACCGGTGATCGCTCAAAATTTTCTGCTCTAAAACCTCACAACGGGGGAAGTGTCACATTTGGTGATAACTCCAAAGGAAAGGTTATCGGCATTGGATCTATAGGTATTGATAAGCGCCGAATATTGCATATTCAAGCGCCCTTAATTGCATTATTTAAGTCCATTGTTTGTTTAATTATGTAGATTACCTTCATATGCACGTTTTTGCGTATTTTCAGGTTCATTGGCCAAAAAGAAGCAAGAAGGATGCTTTGTGGAGTTTTGAATATCAAAGGTCACAATGCTGAATTTCTGGCAGCAGTCGAACCTGGACTTTGCTCGCCATTTTGACCTTGTAAACTCAAGAACTGGACTTCCCTCATAACATGACATATTTAGAGCTCTGAATCAGATTTCCAAATCTTCAAGCGCTTTGTCATTCGGAGTTTGGAGCAGAGAGTTATGATCTTCTTATCATAGGTGCTCAGAACTGCCTGGCAGCAATAAATTTCTGCCTTGCTCTTCAATTTCGACCAACCATCCTTGAGAATTGGATCTCCACCAAAACATTAAGTTTTTAGAGCTCTGAATTAGCTTTCCAAATCTTCAAACGGTTCATCATTTGGAGTTTAGAGCGCAAAGTTATGGCCGTTTTACCAAAGTAGGCCCGGGCGGAGCAAACCAAGCATAAGGCATTCTGGCCAATTTTCGAGTGCTCGAGGCCTTATTTCGAGTGCTCGAAATTAGGGCAGATTGCTTCACGAGATCAGCAGTGGAGTTAGGACTTTGCTCGCTATTTTGACCCAGAAAGCTCGAGAACTGGACTTCCATCATAACATGAAAGATTTAGAGCTCTGAATTAGCTTTCTAAATCTTCAAACGGTTCATCATTCGGAGCTCGGAGCAGAGAGTTATGGCCTTGTTACCAGAGGTGCGCAGAACTGCCTGGCAGCACTGAAGTACTGCCTTTCTCCCCATTTTCGACCAACCAGACTTGAGATTTGGGTCTTCATCAAAACATGAAGTATTTAAAGCTCTGAACCAGCTCTCCAAATCTTTAAACGGTTCGTCATTCAGAGTTCGGATCGCAAAGTTATGGCTGTTTTACCAAAATAGGTCCGGGCGAATCAAAGCAAGCATGGAGCAATCTGCTCCATTTTCGAGTGCTCGAGGCCTTGCTTAGAGTGCTCGAATTTGGGGTAGAATTGCCTTCGGGAATTCTCATTTTGGCAGCCACTTGTGCATTGGTTTCCTCATTTTCTACTTACTTCTTTATGAGGTGGTTGGGGATGTTTTTTGGAGGAAAGAGAGAGCTTTGTTGAAGGAGATAAGGCAAGGAAGGCCACATATATCATTATCCTATATTCTAGCAAGATAGAGGAGAGAGAAGAGAGCAAGGAGGAAGGTGTTCTTGAGTGCTACAGTAGGACCACGAAAATGGAGTCTTGGATGGAGCTTCTTCCTTCTTCTAGCTTAGCAATGGGTAACTAACTCTTTCTCTAGGGAGGTGATGAAGTCCCTTCCTTGTAAGCATGTCCTAGGATAGTTTATTTTGGGGATTTGCCATGTATATTTTATGGTCTTTTCATAACCAAGAGCACCTCATTTGTTGTAATGAATGTTGATACATGTATGGATGATTTCTTTAAGTTGATTATCTTGTCTTAGATGATGTCTTAGAGTAATCATATTGCTTGAGTTTTTCATGGTGAGAGTGGAAGCAAGGTTATGAAATGGTTTCATGGCATGTTGATAGGTGACTTTGATAGACCATTGCTTAGGAAATCCTTTGATGGTGTATGCTTAATCTCTAACTCCATGTGCTTTATCATTTTGTCAAGAACTTGATAGTCTCTCATTTAAGTAAATGTGTATAAGCTACACCTAAGTTAGGTAGTCTAAGCATGTTTATCTTTTGATGGATTATACTTATTTGAGACCTAATGTACCTCTTGATTACTTATATGGCAACCATGTGTTGCTATGGAAGTCTTGACCATCATATGTTGTTTTTCCCCCAATTTAGGTCTAATCTAGCATATGTATAGGGATGGAGGCAGATTCACTTCCCTAGTCTCCTCTTCTTAATCTTTTCATCCTAAATTCCTTGCAAATTAGTGTTTTATGCACTTTGAATTCCTAATTTAAGTGACAACAAACAAAACCTCTATGAACACCCCTTCATCATCCTAAGAATGACTCTAAACACTTAGGTTGCCTTAGACTGGCGTAGTCCCAGTGGTTCGACTTACCCGACCAATAGCCCTATTTTACAATGATTCGTGCTATTGCGAAGGTTGATGTTAATTGACCAACCGATCAATTTTTGGCGCCGTTGCCGGGGACTTGCATACGATTTAGCAACCAAAGTTTTAGGGTTAAACTTAGTGTGATTGTTAATATTGTGTTTTGTGCATATTTCTCGTGTGGTTTAACCATTTTTATGTTGTAAGATTCTAGGGACTCGACTCTCGCCGTGGGAACGCTAGCAAAGTGTAAGTCTAGAGGACCCTAGGTAAGCTTCTTGACCTTTTAGTTTCGCATTGTTATATTTTGTGCATGTGTTAAGCTTAGAAGTAGTTAATTTATTTGCAAGCCCTTGTTGAGGCTATAGTATTATTTTAATTTTGTGTTTAAGCATCGGTCCTTGTCGTGGCCATTTATTTTCTGTCTTGATAATTGAGGAGAAAGAGAACATCGTATGTGGAGTTGTGGTTGATGAATTGTTTTGTTGAGTATATGCTTTGTTGTTGATGTTCGGTCGTAGGTCACTTTCCTTACCCACAATTGATTCTCCCATTGATATTAACTCTCTTGAAAGAACTCTTAGACGGAACCCTAGGGAACCTACTCTTATACGGGATCTTGAAACTGAATTTAATACAATGGGGGATAATATAGGAAATCCGGGGAATGAAAGGGCTGAAATTCCTAATATCGAGCCAATGACTCTTAGAGATCATTTCATCCCTACCACCTATACTTCTCCATCTTGCATAGTGATGCCAAACATTGATGCAGCTCAATATGAGATCAAATCTAGTACCATCCAAATGCTTCCATCTTTTCATGGTTTTGATAATGAAGATCCATATAAGCATCTCGATGAGTTCCTTGAAATCTGTTCGACCATCCGGTTGAGAGGATTTCCTGAAAATGCACTCCACTTACATCTTTTCCCATTCTCCCTAAAGGATAGGGCAAAATATTGGTTGAACTCCCTTGCTCCCAACTCTATTACTTCTTGGGCTCAATTGCAACAATAATTTCTTAAGAAGTATTATCCGGTGAGTAAAACCAACCAAATGAGGCGTTCCATTCTAAGCTTTTCTCAAGTTGATGGAGAACAACTCCACGAGACTTGGGAAAGGTTACAAGATCTTCTTCGGAAGTGTCCTCATCATTTGATCCCAAAATGGCAATTAGTGCAAGCTTTCTATGCCGGCTTGACCGACACCCATAGATTCATGGTTGACTCTTCTAGTGGTGGGATGTTCATGTCCAAGAATGTGGATGAGGCTTGGACCTTACTTGAGAATTTGAGTGAAAATTCACTTCAACACAATTCTCGTAGGGCTCCGACCTCAACCACTCCAAAGAACACCAATCTTTGTTAACAAAAATCAATAAGGGAGGAATCATCTCAAGTGGATGCCATTGCTCATAAATTCTACCAATTGATGGCACTACATCTTCCCCCTCATTGTCTCAAAATTCGGCAAGTTCGGTTTGTGCTTCATGTACTAGTCCATTCCATCTCTCGGAAGATTGCCCCACACCAGAGCAATTTCCCAATCCTAACCAAGAACAAGCTAATGCCATGTTCTCAAGGCCCGGGCATAACCCGTATTCCAATACATATAATCCAGGTTGGAGGGACCATTCGAATTTTTCGTGGAGGCAACAAGCCCCACAAAATTCCCAACTTCAAAATCAAGGGCCTCAAAATCAGCCCTCTTCTCAATATCAAGGTAGGCCTTTCCAAGCCTCTTCAAGCTACCAACCTCCATACAATCCAAGTGTCTCCACTCAACCTCCTGTGAATCCAATTGATGAGATAGTGGCTACAAACAAGCAAATGATGGAATCATTAAATGTGCAAATGATGGAATCATTAAACAAGCAAATCATGGATTCCAACAAGCATCTCTTAACATCCTTGCAACCTACTCTCCAAATGGTTCACTCCCATACTCAATCCATAGCTAGGCTCGAAAATCAAATGGGACAAATAGCTAACCAAGTGAACCAACTTCTTCAAAAAGATAAGGGTAAGCTTCCCGCTCAACCATTTGAAAATCCTAGAGGAATGCATGTGATTGATGAAACCCCTCCTCCGAGTGGGCTGACTCATGAACAAGTTCAAGCTATCACCACCCTTCGGAGTGGTAGAGTGGTTGACAACAAGGTTGATGGAGACACAAGTGAGAAAAACCCTCCTTTGAAAAATCTGAATTCAAGCTCTTCAAGTCCAAATTCAAGCTCTTCTTGTCCAAATACCATTCACGGAAAGCCCACTCATGTCACCCCAAATGTGGAAACTTCTTATGAGCCAAAAGCTCCGTTTCCTCAACGTCTCCAAGAATCGACACATTTTGGGAATAAGAATTGCAAAATTCAAGACATGTGGGAAGTTTTCAGGCAAGTAAAGATCAATCTTCCTCTCTTGGATGCTATCAAGCAAATTCCTCCCTATGCAAAATTCTTTAAGGATTTGTGCACTCAAAAGCGCACTTCCAGAAGTCATTTACCAAAGAAAGTGAGGTTAACCGAAAATGTTAGTGCGATCATTCAGCACAGCACTCCTCCGAAGTATAAGGATCCGGGTGCCCCCACAATCTCTTGTGTCATTGGTGACAACAAAATCGAGAGGGCCCTCCTTGACTTAGGAGCTAGTGTGAATTTGATTCCATATTCAGTTTACCTACAACTTGGTTTGGGAGATCTTAAACCAACTCCGATAGTATTGCAACTTGCTGATAGATCTATTAAGCAACCACGGGGAATCATTGAAGATGTTATCATAAAGGTGGATAGGTTCTACTTCCCGGTAGACTTCGTGGTTCTTGATACGGAACCAGTCCACGACCCAAGAAAACACATTCCCATAATTCTTGGACGTCCTTTTCTAGCTACAGCTAATGCTTCTATTAACTGTAGAACCGGATTGATGGATATCTCTTTTGGGAATATGAATGTTAAGCTCAATATTTTCAATGCTGTGCATCTTTCTTTGGATGAGAGTGAGTGTTTTGCAATCACTATTGCTGATGAACTCATTGAAAATCCAATTCCACCTCCTTCAACGGAGGATCCCCTACAAGCTTGCTTGGTCCACTCTGATTTTGAGGATTTTAATGAGGAAAAATCCATTCGGGAAGTCAACTCCTTGCTTGATATTCCATCACCATTTTCCTCTCCTTTATGGGAAACGCCAAATCCATCTCTATCTTGGGATTGTCCATCTCCTTCCATTTCTTCACCGGAGTTACCTCAACATTTTGAAGGTAAACCACCGGACAAGGGTAAGGAGAATGTTGGCAAGTTGCTGGAAATTCTTCCAATCATTCCGGCCCAATCTAGAATCATTGTCCATGATACTCAACCTATGAACAAACCATTTGAGTACAATGAGGTATATGAATTGGAGATTGCAAATATGAAAGGTCATGATCCTCCCATTGTTAGTCAAGACAATGACATTCAACGAGCCTCCATAATCTCGAACAAGCAACACCTTTGCTTAAATCTGAAAATAAAAGAAGTAAGATTAAAAGCGATGCTCAAATCCTCTAAGGCCAAACTTGTTTCTCTTCGGAAGGATCAAATTCCCTTACCATTCATTGATCCAAGTTTGAGACCATATGAAGGAGGCAAGTTGCATACGGAGTGTTAAGGATCCATCTCTCTAATGGATCCCGATCCTGGTTCGTCTAGCTATCGACATTAAATTTAGCAAAGCAAGGGAAGAAATTCTTTCGATGTTCTACCTTCTCAAATTGCTCGTGCCTTGAAATTTTCTGGGAAATGGTTAAGAAAAGCCAAAAATTTAATTTTTCTGGAAATCTCTTCAGTCGTGTTCCAAAATTTTAGACTGGTTTCTTAGACCATCTCAACTCCAATTTTCATTCCCGGAAGTTTCCATCGCTTTTTGGTAATTTCACCGCATCTTGGAATGCTACTCATGTGCATAATGTCTCATTTTAATGCATTTTTGAAAAATTTTCCCAAATTCCATCCATGCATTGAAATTCTTGCACCATTTAAAATTTTTCCATGCATTTGCAATGTTTGAAAAATTTTCAATATTCTCCATGCATTAGAGAAAAATTGCAAACTGTGAACAATTTTTAAAATTTTTCATCCATGCTTTGGAATGGAATGAATTTGCAAGGTTTAAAAAATTTTCCTACATTCATCCATGCATTTGAAGAGACCAAATTCCACCCATGCATTGGAATGGACTGAATTTGAAATTTTTAAAAATTTTCCATGCTGTAAAAAATTTGCACAGTTTGAAGCATTTTCCAAATTTTCCATGCATTGCATGAAGTTGCCAAGTTCTTGATTTCCATCCATGCATTGGTTTGGAATAATGCATGCAAGGTCTGAAAATCCATCTATGTATTGCTTGGCATCAGGTGCAGCAATTGCAAAAAAATGTCTTCACCATCAATTCGAATGCTACTGTCAAAATTTGGAGCAATCTAACTCTCATTTGGATTGCTCCAAACTTCCTCACCATCATTCCGAGGCTATTACTTGTATTTGGAGTAATCTAGCTCCATTTTAGAGTGCTCCAATTGTGAACCAATCTTGCATGCACCACTGCCCAATTTTAGAGCGCTCTAAATTCCATTTGGATTGCTCCAAATTTCAGTCCTCACAGCTGAGCTCACCCCCTAGCCTACTGAGCCTTTTTCGAGCACTTTAAATTCTAGTTTGAGTGCTCGAATTTCATGCACCAACCCACCCAACTCACTACTCTCAGTTCGAGCACTCGCCAATCCTATTTGGAGTGCTCGAACTCCACCTTCTTTCTCTCTCCATAGCCAACCCCAACATACAGAACCTACTGGCTCCATTTCGAGCACTCGAGCTCCCTCTAGCGAGTGCTCGAACACCTCATGCCAATGCCCCGAGCACTCGTTGCCTCACCCCCATCACTCCTCTCGGTTCACACCACCCTCCTCCAAAACCTCAACTATCCTCACCACTCTCCAACACCAACGCATCACCACACACAACCCATCTCTCCACCTCACAACCATCCCAACCAATCGGCATCCCTCACTTCACTACCCCAACTCAACCCAACCCTTCCCTCGACCCTCCTCACCTCACCACTCTAACCAAACTACAACACCCCCCACAACCCCCCACACATCCAACCCTCAGGCATGTTTTCATATAAAAAAATAATAATAAAAAAAAAAGTGAAAAAGAAGAAGAAGAGTAAAATGGCACACTTTTGGCATTCTTTTGCTATCCATTTTAAACTTGTGGCTAATGTGTGCCAATTTATGTTTTTGTATAGATTTCTATCTTTCAATAACATTCATGTTTGTATTATTTTTTCTGTTCCCGTTTTTCTTAAGAGACCTATGCTTTTACATGTATATTTTAGTTGTATTTTGATAGGTCTTCATGTCCAAGTTTGGGGGACGCAGTTGCGCACTTACATAGCTGAACATCTTCGCCTTTGTCACTCCACTTGGTATTATTGTTCCTTTCCCCCCTTTTTGCTCTTATTTTGATTTACTTGTCTTCTCACATTGAGGACAATGTGACATTCAAGTTTGGGGGTGCATTTATGCATTTTTGGTTTCATAATTTTTGCTAAGCAATGATAGTATAACTTGGACCTTGTCGGAAACAAAGCATATGTTTAATACCTTGTGTATAGAAGTAATGGACATTTTTGAAAATAAAGAAAAATTTGAGTTGAAATGATCATGTGGATTCAAATTAGTCTGTATAAATGTCTCAGTTAGATTCTTGTTGGATTTGACACTCTTTTAAGCTTCACAATGCACAGATGCACATTGGAAACTTAACTGTGAGGCATGCAACTTAATCGACCTTGACCTTGGCCTAGTTAATCTGATTTGATGAACCTAATAGATGAATATCTTTGGCATGATTTAAGTTGTCTAAAAAAAAAAAAAAAAAAACTGAGAAAGAAAGAAAAAATGACCAGTTGACGTTCGTAGCCTTTCCAACTCGAGCTATTAAGCCCTTTGGAGTGTCTCTTCACTTAACACCCTGAAACCATCTGGTTTGGGAGTTGTTGGCCTAACGCTTGCTACAAGGGTTGGTTAGAAAGCTTAAAGGACTTTAACATTGCCCGGTCAGTCAAAAAAATTGTAATAAACATGGTTCGCTAGAGTTCGTAGCCTTTCCAACTTGAGCTATTAAGCCCTTTGGAGTGTCTCCACACTTAACACCCTAAAGCCATCTGGTTTGGGAGTTGTTGGCCTAACGCTTGCTATATAGGTTGGTTAGAAAGCTTAAGGGACTTCAGCATTGCACAACCATCTTATGTTTCACTTCTGAGTTACAATAAATTGTCAACAAGCAACAAAAGTTGTCTTGTAAATAAAATCATGCCTTAGGGACCTCATTTAAAGGGGAATTCAATGATTTGAAAACTTGTGCTTTGGAATTGGAAAAGAAAGTAAAAGTCGCATGTTGAGAATCTAATTCACTTTCACTGAAGTTAGAGTTGATTTCCATTCAAGAGATGATAATTGAGTTATTTATATAGTCTATGATGTTGATACATACATGTTGAAATGTGTTTAGTATCAATGCTTCATAAATGCAAGGTAGTCTTCCCAATGACCCCATCTCTAGTTCTTTGTTGTTTCAAATTGTATTTGAGCTATGTTTGCACTTCATTTCACCATGGATGATATTTTTGTGGCAGCATGCCCATGGTTGTATTTTCATTGAAGTATTCATTTTGGTTTTGCTAAGGGACTAGCAAAATGTAAGTTTGGGGGTGTGATAAGGGCCGAATATTGCATATTCAAGCGCCCTTAATTGCATTATTTAAGTCCATTGTTTGTTTAATTATGTAGATTACCTTCATATGCACGTTTTTGCGTATTTTCAGGTTCATTGGCCAAAAAGAAGCAAGAAGGATGCGTTGTGGAGTTTTGAACATCAAAGGTCACAATGCTGAATTTCTGGCAGCAGTGAAACCTGGACTTTGCTCGCCATTTTGACCTTGTAAACTCAAGAACTGGACTTCCCTCATAACATGACATATTTAGTTCTCTGAATCAGCTTTCCAAATCTTCAAGCGGTTCATCATTCGGAGTTTGGAGCAGAGAGTTATGATCTTCTTATCATAGGTGCTCAGAACTGCCTGGCAGCAATAAATTTCTGCTTTGCTCTTCAATTTCGACCAACCATCCTTGAGAATTGGATCTCCACCAAAACATGAAATTTTTAGAGCTCTGAATTAGCTTTCCAAATCTTCAAACGGTTCATCATTTGGAGTTTAGAGTACAAAGTTATGGCCATTTTACCAAAGTAGGTGCGGGCAGAGCAAACCAAGCATAAGGCATTCTGGCCAATTTTCGAGTGCTCGAGGCCTTATTTCGAGTGCTCGAAATTAGGGCAGATTGCTTCACGAGATCAGCAGTGGAGTTAGGACTTTGCTCGCTATTTTGACCCAGAAAGCTCGAGAACTGGACTTCCATCATAACATGAAAGATTTAGAGCTCTGAATTAGCTTTCTAAATCTTCAAACGGTTCATCATTCGGAGCTCGGAGCAGAGAGTTATGGCCTTGTTACCAGAGGTGCGCAGAACTGCCTGGCAGCACTGAAGTACTGCCTTTCTCCCCATTTTCGACCAACCAGACTTGAGATTTGGGTCTTCATCAAAACATGAAGTTTTTAAAGCTCTGAACCAGCTCTCCAAATCTTTAAACGGTTCGTCATTCGAAGTTCAGATCGCAAAGTTATGGCTGTTTTACCAAAGTAGGTCCGGGCGAATCAAAGCAAGCATGGAGCAATCTGCTCCATTTTCGAGTGCTCGAGGCCTTGCTTAGAGTGCTCGAATTTGGGGCAGAATTGCCTTCGGGAATTCTCATTTTGGCAGCCACTTGTGCATTGGTTTCCTCATTTTCTACTTACTTCTTTATGAGGTGGTTGGGGATGTTTTTTGGAGGAAAGAGAGAGCTTTGTTGAAGGAGATAAGGCAAGGAAGGCCACATATATCATTATACTATATTCTAGCAAGATAGAGGAGAGAGAAGAGAGCAAGGAGGAGGGTGTTCTTGAGTGCTACAGTAGGACCACGAAAATGGAGTCTTGGATGGAGCTTCTTCCTTCTTTTAGCTTAGCAATGGGTAACTAACTCTTTCTCTAGGGAGGTGATGAAGTCCCTTCCTTGTAAGCATGTCCTAGGATAGTCTATTTTGGGGATTTGCCATGTATATTTTATGGTCTTTTCATAACCAAGAGCACCTCATTTGTTGTAATGAATGTTGATACATGTATGGATGATTTCTTTAAGTTGATTATCTTGTCTTAGATGATGTCTTAGAGTAATCATATTGCTTGAGTTTTTCATGGTGAGAGTGGAAGCAAGGTTATGAAATGGTTTCATGGCATGTTGATAGGTGACTTTGATAGACCATTGCTTAGGAAATCCTTTGATGGTGTATGCTTAATCTCTAACTCCATGTGCTTTATCATTTTGTCAAGAACTTGATAGTCTCTCATTTAAGTAAATGTGTATAAGCTACACCTTAGTTAGGTAGTCTAAGCATGTTTATCTTTTGATGGATTATACTTATTTGAGACCTAATGTACCTCTTGATTACTTATATGGCAACCATGTGTTGCTATGTAAGTCTTGACCATCATATGTTGTTTTTCCCCCAATTTAGGTCTAATCTAGCATATGTATAGGGATGGAGGCAGATTCACTTCCCTAGTCTCCTCTTCTTAATCTTTTCATCCTAAATTCCTTGCAAATTAGTGTTTTATGCACTTTGAATTCCTAATTTAAGTGACAACAAACAAAACCTCTATGAACACCCCTTCATCATCCTAAGAATGACTCTAAACACTTAGGTTGCCTTAGACTGGCGTAGTCCCAGTGGTTCGACTTACCCGACCAATAGCCCTATTTTACAATGATTCGTGCTATTGCGAAGGTTGATGTTAATTGACCAACCGATCAATTTTTGGCGCCGTTGCCGGGGACTTGCATACGGTTTAGCAACCAAAGTTTTAGGGTTAAACTTAGTGTGATTGTTAATATTGTGTTTTGTGCATATTTCTCGTGTGGTTTAACCATTTTTATGTTGTAAGATTCTAGGGACTCGACTCTCGCCATGGGAACGCTAGCAAAGTGTAAGTCTAGAGGACCCTAGGTAAGCTTCTTGACCTTTTAGTTTCGCATTGTTATATTTTGTGCATGTGTTAAGCTTAGAAGTAGTTAATTTATTTGCAAGCCCTTGTTGAGGCTATATTATTGTTTTAATTTTGTGTTCAAGCATCGGTCCTTGTCGTGGCCATTTATTTTTTGTCTTGATAATTGAGGAGAATGGGAACATCATATGTGGAGTTGTGGTTGATGAATTGTTTTGTTGAGTATATGCTTTGTTGTTGATGTTCGGTTGTAGGTCACTTTCCTTACCCACAACTGATTCTCCCATTGATATTAACTCTCTTGAAAGAACTCTTAGACGGAACCCTAGGGAACCTACTCTTATACGGGATCTTGAAACTGAATTTAATACAATGGGGGATAATATAGGAAATCCGGGGAATGAAAGGGCTGAAATTCCTAATATCGAGCCAATGACTCTTAGAGATCATTTCATCCCTACCACCTATACTTCTCCATCTTGCATAGTGATGCCAAATATTGATGCAGCTCAATATGAGATCAAATCTAGTACCATCCAAATGCTTCCATCTTTTCATGGTTTTGATAATGAAGATCCATATAAGCATCTCGATGAGTTCCTTGAAATCTGTTCGACCATCCGGTTGAGAGGATTTCCTGAAAATGCACTCCACTTACATCTTTTCCCATTCTCCCTAAAGGATAGGGCAAAATATTGGTTGAACTCCCTTGCTCCCAACTCTATTACTTCTTGGGCTCAATTGCAACAAGAATTTCTTAAGAAGTATTATCCGGTGAGTAAAACCAACCAAATGAGGCGTTCCATTCTAAGCTTTTCTCAAGTTGATGGAGAACAACTCCACGAGACTTGGGAAAGGTTACAAGATCTTCTTCGGAAGTGTCCTCATCATTTGATCCCAAAATGGCAATTAGTGCAAGCTTTCTATGCCGGCTTGACCGACACCCATAGATTCATGGTTGACTCTTCTAGTGGTGGGATGTTCATGTCCAAGAATGCGGATGAGGCTTGGACCTTACTTGAGAATTTGAGTGAAAATTCACTTCAACACAATTCTCGTAGGGCTCCGACCTCAACCACTCCAAAGAACACCAATCCTTGTCAACAAAAATCAATAAGGGAGGAATCATCTCAAGTGGATGCCATTGCTCATAAATTCTACCAATTGATGGCACCACATCTTCCCCCTTCATTGTCTCAAAATTCGGCAAGTTCGGTTTGTGCTTCATGTACTAGTCCATTCCATCTCTCGGAAGATTGCCCCACACCGGAGCAATTTCCCAATCCTAACCAAGAACAAGCTAATGCCATGTTCTCAAGGCCCGGGCATAACCCGTATTCCAATACATATAATCCAGGTTGGAGGGACCATCCGAATTTTTCGTGGAGGCAACAAGCCCCACAAAATTCCCAACTTCAAAATCAAGGGCCTCAAAATCAGCCCTCTTCTCAATATCAAGGTAGGCCTTTCCAAGCCTCTTCAAGCTACCAACCTCCATACAATCCAAGTGTCTCCACTCAACCTCCTGTGAATCCAATTGATGAGATAGTGGCTACAAACAAGCAAATGATGGAATCATTAAATGTGCAAATGATGGAATCATTAAACAAGCAAATCATGGATTCCAACAAGCATCTCTTAACATCCTTGCAACCTACTCTCCAAATGGTTCACTCCCATACTCAATCCATAGCTAGGCTCGAAAATCAAATGGGACAAATAGCTAACCAAGTGAACCAACTTCTTCAAAAAAATAAGGGTAAGCTTCCCGCTCAACCATTTGAAAATCCTAGAGGAATGCATGTGATTGATGAAACCCCTCCTCCGAGTGGGCTGACTCATGAACAAGTTCAAGCTATCACCACCCTTCGGAGTGGTAGAGTGGTTGACAACAAGGTTGATGGAGACACAAGTGAGAAAAACCCTCCTTTGAAAAATCCGAATTCAAGCTCTTCAAGTCCAAATTCAAGCTCTTCTTGTCCAAATACCATTCACGGAAAGCCCACTCATGTCACCCCAAATGTGGAAACTTCTTATGAGCCGAAAGCTCCGTTTCCTCAACGTCTCCAAGAATCGACACATTTTGGGAATAAGAATTGCAAAATTCAAGACATGTGGGAAGTTTTCAGGCAAGTAAAGATCAATCTTCCTCTCTTGGATGCTATCAAGCAAATTCCTCCCTATGCAAAATTCTTTAAGGATTTATGCACTCAAAAGCGCACTTCCAGAAGTCATTTACCAAAGAAAGTGAGGTTAACCGAAAATGTTAGTGCGATCATTCAGCACCGCACTCCTCCGAAGTATAAGGATCCGGGTGCCCCCACAATCTCTTGTGTCATTGGTGACAACAAAATCGAGAGGGCCCTCCTTGACTTAGGAGCTAGTGTGAATTTGATTCCATACTCAGTTTACCTACAACTTGGTTTGGGAGATCTTAAACCAACTCTAATAGTATTGCAACTTGCTGATAGATCTATTAAGCAACCACGGGGAATCATTGAAGATGTTATCATAAAGGTGGATAGGTTCTACTTCCCGGTAGACTTCGTGGTTCTTGATACGGAACCAGTCCACGACCCAAGAAAACACATTCCCATAATTCTTGGACGTCCTTTTCTAGCTACAGCTAATGCTTCTATTAACTGTAGAACCGGATTGATGGATATCTCTTTTGGGAATATGAATGTTAAGCTCAATATTTTCAATGCTGTGCATCTTTCTTTGGATGAGAGTGAGTGTTTTGCAATCACTATTGCTGATGAACTCATTGAAAATCCAATTCCACCTCCTTCAACGGAGGATCCCCTACAAGCTTGCTTGGTCCACTCTGATTTTGAGGATTTTAATGAGGAAAAATCCGTTCGGGAAGTCAACTCCTTGCTTGATATTCCATCACCATTTTCCTCTCCTTTATGGGAAACACCAAATCCATCTCTATCTTGGGATTGTCCATCTCCTTCCATTTCTTCACCGGAGTTACCTCAACATTTTGAAGGTAAACCACCGGACAAGGGTAAGGAGAATGTTGGCAAGTTGCTGGAAATTCTTCCAATCATTCCGGCCCAATCTAGAATCATTGTCCATGATACTCAACCTATGAACAAACCATTTGAGTACAATGAGGTATATGAATTGGAGATTGCAAATATGAAAGGTCATGATCCTCCCATTGTTAGTCAAGACAATGACATTCAACGAGCCTCCATAATCTCGAACAAGCAACACCTTTGCTTAAATCTGAAAATAGAAGAAGTAAGATTAAAAGCGATGCTCAAATCCTCTAAGGCCAAACTTGTTTCTCTTCGGAAGGATCAAATTCCCTTACCATTCATTGATCTAAGTTTGAGACCATATGAAGGAGGCAAGTTGCATACGGAGTGTTAAGGATCCATCTCTCTAATGGATCCCGATCCTGGTTCATCTAGCTATCGACATTAAATTTAGCAAAGCAAGGGAAGAAATTCTTTCGATGTTCCAAGCTTCCCTACCTTCTCAAATTGCTCGTGCCTTGAAATTTTCTGGGAAATGGTTAAGAAAAGCCAAAAATTTAATTTTTCTGGAAATCTCTTCAGTCGTGTTCCAAAATTTTAGACTGGTTTCTTAGACCTTCTCAACTCTAATTTTCATTCCCGGAAGTTTCCATCGCTTTTTAGTAATTTCACCGCATCTTGGAATGCTACTTATGTGCATAATGTCTCATTTTAATGCATTTTTGAAAAATTTTCCCAAATTCCATCCGTGCATTGAAATTCTTGCACCGTTTAAAATTTTTCCATGCATTTGCAATGTTTGAAAAATTTTCAATATTCTCCATGCATTAGAGAAAAATTGCAAACTGTAAACAATTTTTAAAATTTTTCATCCATGCTTTGGAATGGAATGAATTTGCATGGTTTAAAAAATTTTCCTACATTCATTCATGCATTTGAAGAGACCAAATTCCACCCATGCATTGGAATGGACTGAATTTGAAATTTTTAAAAATTTTCCATGCTGTAAAAAATTTGCACAGTTTGAAGCATTTTCCAAATTTTCCATGCATTGCATGAAGTTGCCAAGTTCTTGATTTCCATCCATGCATTGGTTTGGAATAATGCATGCAAGGTCTGAAAATCCATCTATGTATTGCTTGGCATCAGGTGCAGCAATTGCAAAAAAATGTCTTCACCATCAATTCGAATGCTACTGTCAAAATTTGGAGCAATCTAACTCTCATTTGGATTGCTCCAACCTTCCTCACCATCATTCCGAGGCTACTACTTGTATTTGGAGTAATCTAGCTCCATTTTAGAGTGCTCCAATTATGAACCAATCTTGCATGCACCACTGCCCAATTTTAGAGCGCTCTAAATTCCATTTGGATTGCTCCAAATTTCAGTCCTCACAGCTGAGCTCACCCCCTAGCCTACTGAGCCATTTTCGAGCACTTTAAATTCTAGTTTGAGTGCTCGAATTTCATGCACCAACCCACCCAACTCACTGCTCTCAGTTCGAGCACTCGCCAATCCTATTTGGAGTGCTCGAACTCCACCTTCTTTCTCTCTCCATAGCCAACCCCAACATACCGAACCTACTAGCTCCATTTCGAGCACTCGAGCTCCCTCTAGTGAGTGCTCGAACACCTCATGCCAATGCCCCGAGCTCTCGTTGCCTCACCCCCATCACTCCTCTCGGTTCACACCACCCTCCTCCAAAACCTCAACTATCCTCACCACTCTCCAACACCAACGCATCACCACACACAACCCATCTCTCCACCTCACAACCATCCCAACCAATCGGCATCCCTCACTTCACTACCCCAACTCAACCCAACCCTTCCCTCGACCCTCCTCACCTCACCACTCTAACCAAACTACAACACCCCCCACAACCCCCCACACATCCAACCCTCATGCATGTTTTCATATAAAAAAAAAATAATAAAAAAAAAGTGAAAAAAAAGAAGAAGAGTAAAATGGCACACTTTTGGCATTCTTTTGCTATCCATTTTAAACTTGTGGCTAATGTGTGCCAATTTATGTTTTTGTATAGATTTCTATCTTTCAATAACATTCATGTTTGTATTATTTTTTCTGTTCCCGTTTTTCTTAAAAGACCTATGCTTTTACATGTATATTTTAGTTGTATTTTGATAGGTCTTCATGTCCAAGTTTGGGGGACGCAGTTGCGCACTTACATAGCTGAACATCTTCGCCTTTGTCACTCCACTTGGTATTATTGTTCCTTTCCCCCCTTTTTGCTCTTATTTTGATTTACTTGTCTTCTCACATTGAGGACAATGTGACATTCAAGTTTGGGGGTGCATTTATGCATTTTTAGTTTCATAATTTTTGCTAAGCAATGATAGTATAACTTGGAACTTGTCGGAGACAAAGCATATGTTTAATACCTTGTGTATAGAAGTAATGGACATTTTTGAAAATAAAGAAAAATTTGAGTTGAAATGATCATGTGGATTCAAATTAGTCTGTATAAATGTCTCAGTTAGATTCTTGCTGGATTTGACACTCTTTTAAGCTTCACAATGCACAGATGCACATTGGAAACTTAACTGTGAGGCATGCAACTTAATCGACCTTGACCTTGGCCTAGTTAATCTGATTTGATGAACCTAATAGATGAATATCTTTGGCATGATTTAAGTTGTCTAAAAAAAAAAAAAAAACTGAGAAAGAAAGAAAAAATGACCAGTTGACGTTCGTAGCCTTTCCAACTCGAGCTATTAAGCCCTTTGGAGTGTCTCTTCACTTAACACCCTGAAGCCATCTGGTTTGGGAGTTGTTGGTCTAACGCTTGCTACAAGGGTTGGTTAGAAAGCTTAAACGACTTTAACATTGCACGGTCAGTCAAAAAAATTGTAATAAACATGGTTCGCTAGAGTTCATAGCCTTTCCAACTTGAGCTATTAAGCCCTTTGGAGTGTCTCCACACTTAACACCCTAAAGCCATCTGGTTTGGGAGTTGTTGGCCTAACGCTTGCTACATAGGTTGGTTAGAAAGCTTAAGGGACTTCAGCATTGCACAACCATCTTATGTTTCACTTCTGAGTTACAATAAATTGTCAACAAGCAACAAAAGTTGTCTTGTAAATAAAATCATGCCTTAGGGACCTCATTTAAAGGGGAATTCAATGATTTGAAAACTTGTGCTTTGGAATTGGAAAAGAAAGTAAAAGTCGCATGTTGAGAATCCAATTCACTTTCACTGAAGTTAGAGTTGATTTCCATTCAAGAGATGATAATTGAGTTATTTATATAGTCTATGATGTTGATACATACATGTTGAAATGTGTTTAGTATCAATGCTTCATAAATGCAAGGTAGTCTTCCCAATGACCCCATCTCCAGTTCTTTGTTGTTTCAAATTGTATTTGAGCTATGTTTGCACTTCATTTCACCATGGATGATATTTTTGTGGTAGCATGCCCATGGTTGTATTTTCATTGAAGTATTCATTTTGGTTTTGCTAAGGGACTAGCAAAATGTAAGTTTGGGGGTGTGATAAGCGCCGAATATTGCATATTCAAGCGCCCTTAATTGCATTATTTGAGTCCATTGTTTGTTTAATTATGTAGATTACCTTCATATGCACGTTTTTGCGTATTTTCAGGTTCATTGGCCAAAAAGAAGCAAGAAGGATGCTTTGTGGAGTTTTGAACATCAAAGGTCACAATGCTGAATTTCTTGCAGCAGTGGAACCTGGACTTTGCTCGCCATTTTGACCTTGTAAACTCAAGAACTGGACTTCCCTCATAACATGACATATTTAGATCTCTGAATCAGCTTTCCAAATCTTCAAGTGGTTCATCATTCGGAGTTCGGAGCAGAGAGTTATGATCTTCTTATCATAGGTGCTCAGAACTGCCTGGCAGCAATAAATTTCTGCCTTGCTCTTCAATTTCGACCAATCATCCTTGAGAATTGGATCTCCACCAAAACATGAAGTTTTTAGACCTCTGAATTAGCTTTCCAAATCTTCAAACGGTTCATCATTTGGAGTTTAAAGCGCAAAGTTATGGCCGTTTTACCAAAGTAGGTCCGGGCGGAGCAAACCAAGCATAAGGCATTCTGGCCAATTTTCGTGTGCTCGAGGCCTTATTTCGAGTGCTCGAAATTAGGGCAGATTGCTTCACGAGATCAGCAGTGGAGTCAGGACTTTGCTCGCTATTTTGACCTAGAAAGCTCGAGAACTGGACTTCCATCATAACATGAAAGATTTAGAGCTCTGAATTAGCTTTCTAAATCTTCAAACGGTTCATCATTCGAAGCTCGGAGCAGAGAGTTATGGCCTTGTTACCAGAGGTACGCAGAACTGCCTGGCAGCACTGAAGTACTGCCTTTCTCCCCATTTTTGACCAACCAGACTTGAGATTTGGGTCTTCATCAAAACATGAAGTTTTTAAAGCTTTGAACCAGGTCTCCAAATCTTTAAACGGTTCATCATTCGGAGTTCGGAGCGTAAAGTTATGGCTGTTTTACCAAAGTAGGTCCGGGCGAATTAAAGCAAGCGTAGAGCAATCTGCTCCATTTTCGAGTGCTCGAGGCCTTGCTTAGAGTGCTTGAATTTAGGGCAGAATTGCCTTCGGGAATTCTCATTTTGGCAGCCACTTGTGCATTGGTTTCCTCATTTTCTACTTACTTCTTTATGAGGTGGTTGGGGATGTTTTTTGGAGGAGAGAGAGAGCTTTGTTGAAAGAGATAAGGGAAGGAAGGCCACACATATCATTATCCTATATTCTAGCAAGATAGAGAAGAGAGCAAGGAGGAGGGTGTTCTTGAGTGCTACAGTAGGACCACGAAAATGGAGTCTTGGATGGAGCTTCTTCCTTCTTCTAGCTTAGCAATGGGTAACTAACTCTTTCCCTAGGGAGGTGATGAAGTCCCTCCCTTGTAAGCATGTCCTAGGATTGTCTATTTTGGGGATTTGCCATGTATATTTTATGGTATTTTCATAACCAAGAGCACCTCATTTGTTGTAATGAATGTTGATACATGTATGGATGATTTCTTTAAGTTGATTATCTTGTCTTAGATGATGTCTTAGAGTAATCATATTGCTTGAGTTTTTCATGGTGAGAGTGGAAGCAAGGTTATGAAATGGTTTCATGGCATGTTGATAGGTGACTTTGATAGACCATTGCTTAGGAAATCCTTTGATGGTGTGTGCTTCATCTCTAACTCCATGTGCTTTATCATTTTGTCAAGAACTTGATAGTCTCTCATTTAAGTAAATGTGTATAAGTTACACCTTAGTTAGGTAGTCTAAGCATGTTTATCTTTTGATGGATTATACTTGTTTGAGACCTAATGTACCTCTTGATTACTTATATGGCAACCATGTGTTGCTATGTAAGTCTTGACCATCATATGTTGTTTTTCCCCCAATTTAGGTCTAATCTAGCATATGTATAGGGATGGAGGCGGATTCACTTCCCTAGTCTCCTCTTCTTAATCTTTTCATCCTAAATTCCTTGCAAATTAGTGTTTTATGCACTTTGAATTCCTAATTTAAGTGACAACAAACAAAACCTCTATGAACACCCCTTCATCATCCTAAGAATGACTCTAAACACTTAGGTTGCCTTAGACTGGCGTAGTCCCAGTGGTTCGACTTACCCGACCAATAGCCCTATTTTACAATGATTCGTGCTATTGCGAAGGTTGATGTTAATTGACCAACCGATCAAGTATATCTCCAACCTTGACCATTGATAATGTGTTACTTGTTAAACGTCTCAAACACAACTTGTTTAGCATTAGTCAACTATGTGACAAGGGATTCAATGTAATATTTAAATTGGATAAGTGCATTGTTGAAAAAGATAGAATTCAAATTTTTAGTGCTCTTAGAAATGGAAACCTATACACCTTGCTTTTATGTGAATTGTATGACCAAAATGTTAAATGTTTTGTCTTATCTAGTGATAATATTTGGCTTTGGCATAGAAGGCTTAGTCATACTTGCATGGACTCTATTTCTAAGTTATCTAAACTTGAGTTAGTCAAAGGCCTCCTAAAGACTAACTTTGTCAAAGATAAAACTTGTGGTGTTTGCCAAATAGGCAAACAAAACAAGTCTTCTTTCAAAAAGAAAAAGGACGTAACAACCTCTAGACCACTTAAGTTAATTCATATGGATTTGTTTGGGCCGGAAAGAATTGCTAGTCTTAGTGGAAAGCGATATGCTTATGTCATTGTCGATGACTTTTCTAGATTCACTTGGGTATTTTTTCTTACACACAAAAATGAAACCTTCTCAATCTTTTCTAGATTTTGTAGAAGAGTGGATAGAAGAATGGAAAATGAAAAGGAATGTAAGATCAAATGTACTAGAAGTGATAGAGGAAGATAATTTGTCAATCAAGATGTTGAAAGGTTCTGTGATGAAAATGGATATGATCATAATCTCTCGGCACCTAGAACTCCTCAACAAAATGGTGTTATTGAAAGAAAGAATAGGTTTCTTCAAAAAATGGCTAGAACTATGCTTAATGAGCATTTGTCTCCTAGATCTCTTTGGGCCGAAGCCGTTAACACTTCATGCTATGTCATCAATAGGGTCATTATTAGAAAAAATTTCAACAAAACACCATATGAGCTTAGGAATCAAAAGAAGCCCAACATTGCCTATTTTAAGGTCTTTGGATGTAAATGTTTTGTGCTTAACGATAAAGATAATTTAGGAAAGTTTGAACCAAAATCGGATGAAGGCATCTTTCTTGGTTATTCATCCAAAAGTCGAGCTTATAGAGTATTCAACAAAAGAACACAAGTTGTGGTGGAATCAATTCATGTAGTGTTTGATGAATCTGATTTTCCACGGCCAAGTATCCCATTGGATGATGATGATGAGAAGAATGACATAAACAAAAATATTGACGACATTGACATTGAAAATCTTAAACTTGATGACCCTAAAAAGGGTGATGCCAGTGATAATCTCTCTATTGATGACTCTCCTAAGGAATGGAAGTTTGTCAATAATCATCCCATTAATCAAATAATTGGTGATCCATCAAAAGGGGTTGGCACTAGGTCTTAACTTAAAAATCTTTGCAATTATGTGGCATTTGTTTCTCATCTTGAACCTAAGAACATACATGAAGCTGAAAATGATGAGTCTTGGATTTTGGCCATGCAAGAAGAGCTTAATCAATTTAAAAGAAATAAGGTTTGGGTATTAGTGCCTAGACCTAAAGAAAAGACCGTCATAGGCACTAAATGGATTTTTAGGAACAAGAAAGATGAATCGGGAAACATTGTAAGGAACAAGGCTAGACTTGTTGCACAAGGATATAATCAAGAAGAAGGTATTGATTATGAAGAAACTTTTGCTCTCGTTGCTAGGCTTGAAGCTATTAGAATGCTCCTTGCTTTTGCATCATTCAAAAATTTTAAGCTATTTCAAATGGATGTAAAGAGTGCATTCTTAAATGGCTTCATAGATGAAGAAGTTTATGTAGAATAACCACCGGGATTCGAAAGCTTTGATTTGCCTAATCATGTTTTTAAATTATCCAAGGCTCTCTATGATTTAAAACAAGCTCCTAGAGCTTGGTATGAAAGACTGAGTGGTTTTCTAATTCAAAATGGTTTTGTTAGAGGCAAGATTGATAATACTCTATTTACCAAGACCATTAAAAACAACTTATTGATTGTTCAAATTTATGTCGATGATATCATTTTTGGTTCAACTAATAGTTTGCTTTGTGAAGAGTTTGCTTCAATCATGTAACACAAGTTTGAAATGAGCATGATGGGGGAACTCAACTTTTTTCTTAGGTTTGCAAATCAAACAAATACTTGATGGCATTGTCATTTGCCAATCCAAGTACGTTAAAGATTTGTTAAAGAAATTTGGCTTGGAAGACGCCAAACATGCCAAAACTCCTATGAGTCCCTCCTTGAAAATTGATAAGGATGAGAAAGGCATAGAAGTGGATATCAAAAGGTATAGAGGAATGATTGGTAGCCGCTTATACTTAACGGCAAGTAGGCCGGACATTATGTTTTGTGTATGCTTGTGTGCTAGATTTCAATCATGTCCTAAGGAATCTCATTTAAGTGCTGTAAAATGCATTTTTAAATATCTTGGTGGCACTGTCAATCTTGGTTTATGGTATCCTAGACACACCTCATTTGAACTAGTAGGTTACTCCGATGCGGACTTTGCCGGGTGCAAAATTGATAGGAAAAGCACCAGTGGAACTTGTCATCTCCTCGGTCAATCTCTTGTTTCTTGGTCATGTAAAAAGCAAAACTCAGTAGCTTTATCAACAGCAGAAGCTGAATACGTGGCTGCAGGTAGCTGTTGTGCTCAAACACTCTACATTAAGCAGCAACTTGAGGACTTTGGGTTGATATATGATCATGTTCCTATCAAGTGTGATAACACAAGTGCCATATGCATCTCTAAAAACCCCATTAAGCACTCCAAAACCAAGCATATTGAAATTCGATATCATTTTCTCAGAGACCATGTGTCTAAAGGCGATATCAAACTTGAATTCATTTCTACCGACAATCAATTAGCAGACATTTTTCACAAAACCTCTTCATGAAGATAAGTTTTGTACCCTTAGAAGAGAGATTGGGTTAGCCAATAAGCCCTCATTGATCAAGACACTATTTTCTCATAACTCAAAGCATCAATTTTATTCAGCCGACTTAGTTGAGAACTAAGTCGACCTAACTTCAAAATAAGCCGCCTCAGTTAGTAACTGAGTCGACTGAGTTTGCCTATTGCTTTGTGTAGTCTCGGTCCAAGTCAGCCATCTGAGTAGTTAACTCAACCGACTGAGTTATAAAATGAGCCGACTCAGTTAATTAACTGAGCCGACTAAATCTTACGGGACAGAGCCTTTTTAGGGTTCATCATTATCATCTTATTCATTCCCCCCCTTGCCATCTAAAGAGGTGCAACAGAAGCGATATGATTCCACTTCTCTCCACTCAAAATCAGTAAGCCCTCTGCACCTTCTTCCTTCCATTCTTGATATCTATATATATATATATATCTCATATACACTCTTCCAACTCATTTTACATCACATCCATATCTCAAACCCTAACGCACTATGTCTGACGGCACACCTCTTCGCCGAAACCCTAAGAGAACTCGGCGTACTCCTAACGATGATTCAGGCCCTAGCAACCCGATCCCTCCTCAACCCATCGAAACCCAAGGCCGCGGCATGCCCATCCCTTACACTCGTCTCTTCAGAGGCCCAACCTACAAGATTTTATTTGAAACTAGCTTCGTCAATCATCAGGTTGCCAAGGGTAAATGTCTTACAGAAGAGATATGTGATGCCTTTAACCTTAATACCTACAAGCTGTTCAAGGATATTGGACTGGAATAATTCGTTAAATTGGACATTCCTTACTATCCGCGTATTGTAAGGGTTTTCTACACGTATCTTGAAAGAGTTGGTAGAACAAGAAATATTCGTACATTTCTAGGCTTTGCTTCACATACATTCAATGAAGAAGAAATTGGGGCTGCCCTAGAAATTTTTCGAGGAAGAATTCAGCATTATTCCACTCACACTTGGTATGTTGCAGATGATTTTGATAAACACGAAGCTATGCAGCAGATTTGGTACAACAAATCCCTCACCAATATCTCCATCATTAAAACCAAACAACTCACCCTTGAGGCTTGGGTTCTTCACAATATCATTACCTATAACTTCCTTCCCAAGTTCGGTAGCCATGATCGTGTCACCAAGATGGAAGTCTTTCTGATATGGTGTGTATTAAATGGCAAACAGTTCGACTTTGCTTATGTCATGCTCAATCACATGCTCAAGTGCCAGAATAGAAAATCTAGATCTCTTGGTATGTTGCAGATGATTTTGACAAACACGAAGCTGTGCAACAGATTCGGTACAACAAATCCCTCACTAATATCTCCATCATTAAAACCAAACAGCTCACCCTTGAGGCTCGGGTTCTTCATAATATCATTACCTATAACTTTCTTCCTAAGTCTGGTAGCCATGACCGTGTCACCAAGATGGAAGTCTTTCTGATGTGGTGTGTATTAAATGGCAAATAGTTCAACTTTGCTTATGTCATGCTTAATCACATGCTCAAGTGCCAGAATAGAAAATCTGGATCTCTATATTTTGCCATGCCTCTAACTCTTCTATTCACAAGATGGAAGTTTCCTCTCGACTTTGAAGAATATGAAATGTTTGGGCCAAAAGATAAATTTAGTCCCTCTCAAATGAAACTCATGGGGCTTGAACAGGATAAGTAGGGCACCTGGTTCTACCCTAGGCAGAAAAGGTGGGAAGACGCCCTTGCGCGGGGAGAAGAATCAATTGGTGAGGACAGTGAAGCTGAGGAACCTCCCGGTACTGATGGTGAGGCTGACCATGAGGATGGCCCTGCACTCGCTGACGCTGATATCCCATCTCATACCCCTTCTACGCGGGATATCTTATTGAAGCAGCTCGACATCTCGCGTCGCATGGAAACTAAGATGGATGCTCTCACCCACCGTGTGGACACATTGGCTCTTCGCTATGATGACATGTAAGCCAACCTTGCTGAGATTCGTAGCGCTTTGGACCTCCCTCATTTCTGATGCTACCAAAGGGGGAGAAATGAGTAGTTGATGTGTAAATCATGTAAAGGAAGTACTATTGAAGTATCATGTCAATCTTACTTTAGGCCTAACTTAGGACATATTTTGTGGTCTAGGCTAGCTGTTTTGTTTCAAAGACACCTTGATGTTATGTGGTCTACTGTTTTGCTTCAATATCCATCATGTACTAAAATCTACATTAAATGGATTAACATGTTATAGATATATATGTGTTATGTTTCAATGAAGCCTATATCTACAAAATGACAGGGGGAGATTAAAATCTCTATAAACTCTATGCTGAATGAGTACAATTCATAATAAGCATGTGTCTTATAAGAATTTAAATTAATGCCTACTGACAGGGGGAGTACCCTTCTTATGTTTATAAAGAACACATCAATGATTTGTCATCATCAAAAAGGGGGAGATTGTTGACCCTACGGATTTTTTCTAAGGGCAATTCGGTACTTTTGATGATAACAAACCATTAATGATGTTCAGTGGACTAATGTTTTCATTAAAGTTCATTCCAGATCAAAAGGAACATTATAAGGTCATGAAGGAAGTACCCAATTCACTGGAGCTAAAATCACAACTGGAACATACCATCAAGATACAACTGGCTTCAAAGATCATAAAAGCTTACCTATGGGGTAGGCAGATTGGTGAGTGGCTTAGGAGCAAAATGTAAAGAGTCTGTGATCAATTGAAGCTCTCTCTAAGGTCATACATCATTCATTCATTTCAAACCATCATATACAGATTCTAAGGCATCAAGTGCATCAAGATAATGGGCTAAGACAACTCAGCAAGCTAAGTCTGAAATTCAGCCGCCACAGTTAAGCCGAGACTCATCAAAATCAAAATACAACTCAGCTGCCTCTCTTCTCAACTCAGCCGCCTCTCTTCTCAACTCAGCCGCCTTTCTTCTTAATTCAACCGCCTTTCTTCTCAACTCAGCCGACTGAATTAGGTCGAGGCTCCATCACTTTCAGAATCTTGAAACTACTCAACTCAGCCGTCTCTATCACTAACCAAGCCGTCTCACTCTTGAACTGAGCCGACTCAGTTCTCAACTTAGGCGACTTAGTTTTTTGGTTAAGTAGATCTGACCTTGAAATCCTCCTTACTTCAACCCGTGTTTCTCTTTGTGCTTTTACAGTTTGACTCATATTCACTGACATATTGTGTGTCTTCTAGCTCTTGTTTTGATGTCAACAGCCATTTTATCTATTAAAGGTTCATACACATGATTTCAAATCTCATCTGCCTTATGCACTGAACACTTCTGTCAAACAAGGAATCTCTGTCATGGGAAGCTTCTCTACCAAATGTGCCATGAAAAGTCTTAATCAAGAAAAGGACTTTCAACGGCTAAGTCAAGGGTTTACAACGGTTATGGTCTATGAAAGAGCTCTATATATGTTATGAGAAACAAGCTGCAAAAATAGTCTCTGAGCCTTATTTTCAACAAGTGATTCATATCATCTTACTGAGAAAGAAAGTTTGGCTACCCTCCACTCTTTAATCCTCAAAGCTAAACTTCAGATTCTTCTTTCACACATACATCATTTAGAGAGAGTGAGCTTCATTTGTATCATTGGATTCTCTAGAAAGAGTGAACTGTAAACTGTGAGAGAAAGATTGTTATAACACACTTATTCATTTCCTTGTAAGATTAGGAGAAGAAATTCTCTTAGTCCAATTACTGTAAGGGCTGGTTTAGCCCCTAAGATTTTGAGAGAGAGTCTCTCAGCAGGAAGAAACTGTTTCTTTCAAGGTTTACTCTCCACCCGTAAGGAGGAGCCATATTGGATTGGGAAGTCTCAAGAGGGGTCTTGAGCCGAGGAGTAGGAGCTTCCGAACCTCGCTAAAATCGTTGTGTCTATGTTTGCAATATCTCTATCTCTCCACTTTACATTATTGCTTACATTTATATGCTGATTTATCTAACTTGATTCTGTTATCTCACTATTGCATATCATCTTAAGTAGTTATCCTAAGAATACTTCTTCAAACCTTTAAATTTGTTTTAGTTGGACAAGTTGGACAAGGGCTCTACCCCTCCCTCTCCCCTCTAGAGTCCATTCTTGGGCAACAATATTGTTTGTTATGAATTAAAAATAGAAAAAAAATATTTTAATTTGACAACCTCATTTATCCATTGTCATATATGTTCTTCTCTCCATTATTTCTTTACATATTATTTATGGACCTGTTAACAGAAAAAAAAAAAAAAAAAAAAAAAAAAAAAAGAAGTCTAAAATGCGCTAAAAAAAAAAATTGTTACAATTTTTATTTTATTTTTTAGAAATTCAATTTTATACTTAGTAATTTGACCCCAACTTTATATTTCTGGCTCCATCCCTGCGCATAAGCCATGTTAAATGAATCACAATATATGCTATCTTCGAATTAGTGTGATAAAGTCAAAGATCAATTGTTGTATTGACCTTGACCAACTTTAGAATCGTCTCAATTATGATCATGGGTCTAGAACATCCAAATAGGAAATTAGTAGTATATATTATAGTTGATGAGTATGACAGTGATGAACGATATCCAAAGCATATGGGTATGAAGAATCTATCATGCTTAATTTTGAGGTAGAAATGGAATTCTTGAATCCTAATTTTTAGAGTAGGCCAATCAACAAGTTCAATATGACTCATACACTAACAAGGTTGAAATTAGGACCCAAATACCCTTCAGAGGAGATTCTGTGGCCATCTTATCCACCAAAATGATGCATTATGATTCTATGAAGTGAACTTGCATTGGACTATGTACTTTATCACATTAATTGCTTCATTTTG
Organism: Cornus florida; assembly: GCF_030987335.1. NCBI lineage: Eukaryota > Viridiplantae > Streptophyta > Magnoliopsida > Cornales > Cornaceae > Cornus > Cornus florida. The sequence goes on from NW_026775576.1 coordinate 19,802,537, forward strand.
GTGTATAAGACGGGCATAGGAGGGGATTCTCTTCCCCAAAATTAATGTAGTTTTTAGCATTGTTTATTAAGATATTAATGCTGGTCAAGGCTCAAACTCAATAAGTATAATTTATTAACCAGGCCAACGAACTGATAGTGTTTGTTGGACAGGAAAAAAAAAAAAAAAAATCCAATTATTGAGATGAAAGTAAATATTGACAAAGGCGAAAGGCCTAAACAAAGCTGAAGCCCACAAAAGGAGGCCCAGTGACCCAGTCTAGATAACAATGGCTTCTGGACTCTACAATGGCAAAGCCCACTTGTAATTCAACACTAGCAGAGTGGCCCAGTGTAGATAACAATGGCCTGTGGACCCTACACTGGCAAAACACACCGCTCTACACGGTCAGTGGCCCAGTCTAGAAACAATGGGCTTAATCCCAACTTGCCATTGTTTGCTGTGCTAAGCTTGTTTGCCCCCATGGGCCCCTACCGGGTCCATATATTTTTGTGGACCCAACGATGCAAGTGTCCAGCTGTAATTCAAAATGGCAACGACCAGTCGTAATTAAAAAGGTCAACAGATCAAGAAGGCAAAACCGATAGAATGACAAAAATAACCTACAAAGTTATTGCCCCTCTTAAGGAAGGTCTCTTCTCTTTAATGGGTTAAGAGTACAAACTGAGGAGAGTGTACAGACTGAGGAGACCGACAACCTGAAGAAAATATGACCGTTGGAGAGTCCAACAAAAGGCAGGCGTTTTCAAAATCTTATCATTATTATTTTAATCCAACAAATTGAATTTCCCATCAATGCATCGAATCCGATACCATCGAACAGTCTTGACACTTAGATAAAGCGCAACCACATGATATATACCTCTCCTTTATTTCTCTCTCTATATACTCTCTCTCTCTCTCTCTCTAGAAGTTTCTCTCTCTCTACTGGGTTGAGTTGATTGTGGGTGATATGTCATTCTAAGAAATCAAACAGGAAGAAGAGCTTGTGGTGCGTCGACGTTGATGGCGAAGAGGAACGCAGAGGAGATGATTGCAGCAGAGGGGGTGGAGGTAGAGAGAGAAAGTGAGGCTCATCCGTACGCGTTTCATGTGTCTGGACCTCGCAATGTTCCTTCTCCTAATTGGAGAGATCTAATCAACTCTAGTTGGTCAGTACCCTATATCTCTTTCCATATTTATGTATATATAACTTTCCATATCATGTGAAATGAATGCACACAGCTCATACATATTACATGTTTCTATGAGTGGTACTTTGGGTATTAAACAAAATTGTGTTTGCGTTTTGCTACTTATTTCCATTTTTTTTCTTTTCCTGATGATGGAATGGTAGAGGATTGTTCCGATATGATGGATTCGCATTTTGCCCAATTTTTTTGCGTCACACATAATTACCCATTTGTCTCGTTGGAACCTTCTATTTGGATGGTGATTCAATTTGCCCTATTTTCCTAACGCTAACTATTGAAATTTGGGGGTTATCAAATTGTTCATCTTTGAACACTGATTGATTCAACAATCTTAGTCTTTCTGGATTTGTAGTGGAAATGGAGGGATGATTCTTTAAAAATAAATAATAAGAAAAATAGAAAATAAAAAGGAGGAAGGAAAACTCAGAATCTTTGAACACTGATTGATTCAACAACATTCTTAGTCTTCCTGGATCTGTAGTGGAAATGGAGGGATGATTCTTTATTAAAATAAAAAAATAAAAAAGAGGTAGGAAAACACAGAATTACTGAAAAAGTAAACTGAACAGTGAAAATGAAGTGCAACAACTGAATTACTGATTGAACTGGAAAAATTAGAAGGATAAAGGGTTATAGATACATGAAATTTAGAGCATTAAACTAGACTAGGGTCACAATGGAACATGTAGGAATACTGAAAGAGATGACTGGCCTTAGTGGTGTGGTTGTGGTTGTGGGTGGTGGTTTTGAGAAACTAGCTATCTGTCAGTTGACTCAGTTCGTTTCTTTCTGATTTTATCTAACTGATATTACTTATTTCTGTTTCTTTAATATATGCTTGGGCTGCCAAGATTAAGAAAACAAGTTTAAGTCTGAGAATAACAACTTTCTGCAAATAAATTATGAAAAAAAAAAAAAAAAAAACTTTCTGCAAATAATTTCAAAAGTTAGCTTTCTATCCATCCACTCCACCCTACAAACACTGGTGAATGGCCTTAATGGCCGTGTTCTAACCATTTGGAACTGAGAATTCAAATTTTCTTCTATTTCTTTTGGGATTATTTGGTGCTTATTTTTCTATTTCTTACATGGGGATTAGATGCAGATCTGTAAATACTCATTTTTTTTTAGTGGGAAATGTGTGTCTTGTTTGTCCCTCTTGTTTCCTTTAGCCTTAGAAAGTATCACTAATGGTAGTGGTAAGTTGTGAGTCAAGGACTCATGAATTTACGCATTTTGTTATAAACTTGTGGTGGTAGAGAACATGTAGTCATAAGCACACATTAGAGGATGTTGTTAGGTAAAATAGGGATTGATATCTTCTTCATAAGCACACATTAGAGGATGTTGTTAGGTAAAATAGGGATTGATATCTTCTTCAGTATGAAATTTCCAGAAACCATATAGAAGATCAAGACCATTACAAGTTCTTCAGTGATGCGTATGGCGATTGTGAGGACTGCTTGTCCAACCCTTTTGGCAAAACTTTTGATTGCCACATTAAATGATTCCACAAATTATTAGCAAGACGATATCGAACTGTAGGTCAAGGGTAACAACAAAATCTCATGCAATTTTGTGGCAACTTATGAAACTTATAAATAGGAAAGAAAATTTGATACATTTATATGGATCCAACTAGTGTCACTGAGTCTCTGACTATAATGCAAAAGAACTACTCTTATGGAATAAGGGGATCTAATCAGATCTCCTACACTTTATGTAGCACATTTGTCTAGAAGAACAGTTTTGAAATGTATGCATTATTCCTGGGACTAAATTGATTCCTCGGTTTAGCAAAACAAAGAAAGAAGGACAGGAATTACCATTCATGTCAACGAAGGTTGCATTATTTTGTGCAAGGCAACCATGTTCTAGTGGGAGGGCCTAGATTAAAGGTGACAAATATTGTGTAGATGTATTTAAGTGATAACAATATTGTAAAGGGGGTAATCAATTGATTTCTGGTATGTTATGATAATGATTAAAATAGTTGTTTTGCTTTGATTTCAAATTATTCCCTCTATATTGGAAAAAAAAAAATAGAAGGACCAAAATTTCTTGTACTCTTTCTTAGATATTCAATTGGTAACTTATTAGATGGTGAAAGTAATACAGAAATCTTTGTGTTCTTTTCGTGGTTCATTTCTTTACTTATATTTTCTCAATTACCCTTTTATTATTGAATTGAATTTATTTTCAAAGTGGTACAAGGCATTCTTGACATATTTTTTTAGCTAATTATCTATTTGGTTTCTGAGATTGTTGAGGATAGTTATAAATCTGGGACTTGTTAAAGGATCAAACAGGTACAAAAAAGTGAGCATTTTCGTTATTTAGGTTCAATTATTTAGAATGAAGGGGAAATTGGAGATGAAGTTAATCATAGAATTGAAGCTAATTGTGATAAATGGAGGAGTGCATCAAGCATATTGTGTGATCGTTGTATCCAAGGTAAGATTGAAAGGGAAGTTCTATAAAACAGTTATTTGACCGGCCATTCTTTTTGGGAAAGATTGTTGGCCAGCTAAGAAACTGTATGTATATTCATGAAGTGAGTGTGGCAGAAATATTAATGTGAGATGGATGTGTGTGGCAAGACAAGAATGGATAGAATTAAAATTGAACACATTCATGAGATGGTTTAAGGGTCCGTTTACTAACGCTTTCACTTTCTTACTTATACTTTCTTCAAAAGTAAAATCATAATAATTTTACTTTTGTTGAGATGAAATAGAAAGTAAAATGATGTTTAATAAGAAGATTTTATTTTTAATATTTTGAAAGTGAAAAACAGAAAGTAAGTTTAACAATTTTAATTTTAATTTTGCTTTCCTCTTATCTTTCTCTCTCTAATTTTTTTTTATCTCTCTCTGTAAGATATATATATATATATATATATATTTTATCTGGGTTTGATTTCGTCGACAAGCGATACGGGAACAAGCCCTCTTTCTTCTTTCCTTTGAGGTTTTGAAGCAGCAGGTCCGGGAAACCTTTAGCGAATTCCCCGGCAGGCAATTGCAGGTGAGAACAAAGCCGGCAACCACATCCTCTCAAAATGGGTCCTTTACTTTTTGAGAAGACCATCAGTCATAACAAAGATTGACACCTCACTCACAATTGAAACTGGCTGTCTTATGTCAATCAGTGAAGAAAAAGCTTCTTATTCCTTTCTTTTCTTGCAATGTTCGGATCCTAGAGCAGATGCACAAATGGTCATTTCCACCGCTCAATCGGTTAGCTGGAGTTGGTTTTTGGATTGTGATACTCAACTTGTGCTCATAACTAAACTCTTCTCTGAAATGGGCATAAAGATTAGGGCAAAACCACGTTCCGGACACACTTGCACCGACTAGTGTCACGCCGGCAACTCACCAATTTCCGAGCCCCATGGCCTCCACCACCACTCCCAAACATCCCCTTTGCATAGTTTCTTATTGAAGATCGGCCAAACGAAGCATTGGAAGAACACCCACAAGCAATCAATCCAACCCAGTTCGACCAAATTCAAGATTGTGGCATGTCATTGACATCATCCTCAGCAATCTCCAGACACAGAAAACACCAAAATCTTGAGTCTAACTGAAAACCCACCTCAGAAACTTGCTCAATTTGCCATAGAAATAGAGATGATGAAGTGCATCAGCCTCGTCGATCTCTCTCTATATATTGTTTGCCTATGCCGGAATCCATGGAAACCACAAACTCTCTCCCTCTCCGATGCTGGAATCCACGGACAAACGGACTGGGAATAGAACTTTGGGGTATGAATTGCTTGTGGATGCGAATTTGGGTCTCCCTCTCCGATGCCCAATTGCCGGATTCCTTGCACGCATCGTCACAGCATCGTTGCCGTTCGGTCTGCCGGTAAGCTCAGTCCGGCCTCACTTGGAGTCACTATTTGCCGCCCCTGTTCATATACTTTCAGCCAAATTGGTTTGGCTGAAGGTTAAACCAGTAACGAGAGAACAAATCTGAGTGCTACAGTAAAAGGAAGCAAAAGGAAATAATTCCTTCCAACAGTAGAGAAAATAGAAAAAGTAAGGATTTTTCACTTTCTCTTCTCTTCACAAAATTAGAAAGTACTTCCTTAAAGTTGAAAAGTGAAAATATTTTACTAAACATGATTTTTACTTTTGATTCTTATTTTAGGAATTGAAAGCAGAAATCAGGAATTAATTCCTGTTACTAAACAGGCCCTAAGCGAATAAAGTGGAGATAAAATCGATTAAGATGATTTGGACCTTTAAGTGCTCCAGTTAGGAAGAGTGGCATGGTACACATTGAGGGTAATGCGAGGGAAAGAGGAAGACCAAGTTCATGTGGTAGAATTAGGAAGGAATGATATCATAATATGCGTGGTTTGACTGAACAAATGATCTTAGATAGAGCGGAATGGAAAAATAGGATTCATGTGGCTGATCTCCAATTGGGAAAAGGGTTTTGTTAAGTTGAGTAGATTTCAACAAGCAGTAAGACCCAGAAGATCATAATCATTATTTCTTCTGATATAGACAGTTCTGTTCTATTTCTACCAATCAACATAGCCGTCTAATGTACCTATAAAATATATGTCTCTTTGTATGTGTCTGTGCATACATACATACATATATATATATAGTGGGAGAGAGAGAATTCTCTTCTTCAAAGACAATTTTCTTTCCTCTTTCTTTTTTTTTTTCTTTTCATGTACAAACAGTTTTACATGTATTCGAAGAATTTCATTTCCTTCTTCTGTAAATTGTGGAAGTTTTGACCAGTGATGTTATTTCATGAATTCAATTGGCAGGAAGGATGCAAATTATAAAAGGACGGTAATTGCCTGCTTCATACAAGCAGTTTACTTGCTTGAACTTGATAGACAAGAAATCAGGACAGAAGAAAATGCTCTTGCTCCAAAATGGTGGATACCTTTCAAGTACAAGCTGACCCGAACCTTAGTTGATGAGAGAGATGGATCCATTTTTGGGGCAATACTGGAATGGGATCGATATGCAGCTCTGGCTGACTTTATACTAATTCGACCCAGTGGTGCACCAAGAGCGGTTTTGGCACTTAGGGGAACAGTACTTAAAAGCCAAACGATCAGAAGAGATATAGAGGATGATCTCCGTTTTCTAGCTTGGGAAAGCTTAAAAGGCTCTGTCAGATTTAGTGGAGCCTTGGAGGCATTAAAATCAATTGCTGATAGCTATGGAAGCAGTAATGTGTGCATTGCAGGCCATTCATTAGGGGCTGGCTTTGCTCTTCAAGTGGGAAAAGTACTAGCTAAACAAGGAATATTTGTGGAGACCCATTTGTTTAATCCACCTTCTGTTTCGTTGGCTATGAGTTTAAGAAACATAGGAGAAAAGGCTGGGTTTGTTTGGAAGAGGTTTAAATCAATGCTTCCTTCAAGTGGTGAAACTCAGGCCAGCAGTGATGAGGGAGCAAAAACTTATGGTGTAGGAGGACTCAAGAATTGGGTACCTCATTTGTATGTGAACAACAGCGACTATATTTGTTGCTATTATACAGATCCACCTGCTGCAGAAGAAAACCATGCTGAGAAGGAGAATGTGGGTCCAACAAATGGGCAAGTCTCTGCAAAGCTTTTTGTGTTGTCAAAGGGAAAACAGAAGTTTCTTGAGGCACATGGGTTAGAACAGTGGTGGTCTGATGACTTGGAACTCCAACTGGCTCTTCAAAACAGCAAGCTCATAAGTAGGCAGCTGAAATCCTTGTATAGCCTTCCAGCTCCACAACAAGTGCTATGCAAACCTCAATAATACAAGGTGGCTGCTTCATTGTTTGCTAAATAACTCATTTTCAATCTGGGTTTCACATTATTGCCAACTTGTTTCACCATGGGTGTTTGTATGAATTGTTTGCTTTACTATATATATATGCATTCGTTCTCTTGGGCAATGTATCTTCTCAAACCAGAAAGTCTGTTATATCACCTGGTTTCCTGGAACTTTCTTCGCTATTTATGCGGCATATTGCCCTAGAATACAAAAGGAATTCTTCCGAGCTAAGCTTAACTTCCATTTCACCTGTTACTTTATGTTGGTAGTAATAAACCAACTAACCTTAGACATTTGAAATACATCTACACTGCTTTCCACATCGTGTAGTTTGGAAGTAGTTGTTTCTCTAGACATTTTATACTAGGTTTATTCACGATTATGGCATTGTGTACTGGTTAGGGTTATGGTTAATTCCTCAACTCTCAGTGGATCAAGGATCCACCCTCCACAACTCTGAATTGAATCTCTACATCGAGAATGTTAATGACGGGTCCTACCTCATCAGGATAGATCACTCCCTGTGTTGGTGAGCTAAATTGGTTGTCTTTTTTTTTTTTTTTGATAAGTAAAAAATTTGGACCATGAGCTAAATTGGTTGTCTTAAAAAAGAATGCGCGGAAGGATTTAGTTAAGCACACTAAAAGGCAGTAATCACTGAATTGAAGAATTAAGGGGCCAAAAATTTAAAATTGAAATGCACAATAGCACAACGTTCATAATATCTAAGTGAAGAGATACAGTACTCTTGGGAAATATGTATCAAATTCCTAGTTTCTATTCTGATAATTGTAATTCATGTCTAACAATTGATAAGAACTCTGTAAATTGATACTCATTACCAAATGAGCTACAACAACATTGTCAAGTCCTGAACCACCATTATAGAACAAAAAAATAACTTGGATTAATTCTCAGTTCACAGCTATCCTTTGAGTTTTTAGCCTGGACCCTTTGTCCTCAAAACTTCTGTTTGCCAAAAAGAAAATCAAGATCATTTCTGACTAATAGCTAATTTTTTTAGGGACACCCAAAATCGTTGCTGATCTAGTGTTACCATATGATGATAGAGCGAGGATTCGATCTGCAAAATAACGTTCCTTTTTTTTTTTTTTTATTCAAAAGGTAAAGAAAACAACATTCAATGTCTTTAGTAAGTAGTAAGTAGGATATTTCTTGCTGGATTTCTGTTTGCACTTTGTGTTCTAAATGATCTCATTGCTTCATATAACAGTGGTCCCGAGCATATAACTATAACCCTAAACACTGAATATAATTTATTTATCACAATGCTCTAAGCATACCAAATGACTTTCTTTATTTCCATTGTCGAAACAATGCCAAAAGCATGCGATTGCAATTCGTAAAATTCTGGATTACGTTTTGATTTCTTGGTTTCTGAAGTGTCCACACTTTTGACACAAATTCCCACTTTCATCAAGACCTCTAAGCCAAATGAATGTAATTGAACTGACCTTGTGCAAGTCTGCTTCAGCTTATTGGTCCACAAGCATTGATATTCAAGTACCTCCACCTAAAACATCCAAACGTCCCAAGAGGGCCAAGAGACCTCACTGCGTGCCACAGCTGGAGAATTTTATGTTTTTCTTATGATCATGGAGTGCATTGATGTCTGGAGGATCTGATTGCCAAGTCAAGGATGTAGATAGCGAGGTTAGAGGAGTCTTAGAGGAGGATGAAGCCTGAAGGTGAAGAAGATGAGGGTCGTGATGGTGGAGATTAGATTTTAGTTTTTGAGTGTTTCTGTTTCTTTCTTTTCACTATTTTTAGTCTATGAATGTTTTTCCCATGCTTAAGCTTTAGAGGTTTCAATGTAAAGGACTATTCCTTAGCGTCGTTTGTTTCTTTTCATGAATGGTTCTTATATATACATATATTGATAAGTAAAAATATGTATATTTTCTTGAAATTATATGGAAGCATGTTTTATAATTTTGTCTGTCTCTATTCATTTTTTCATGCTTTCATTGTTTAATCCTTCCCTTATTGCATCAATTGCTTGTCAATTGCTTTAATTGTCAATTCGTGACAAAAAGGGGTATAAAATCGGAGAAGACTAGAAAAAATTAGGTTACATTAATGATTTGATGTATGGTCTTGTCACGAAATTACCATAGGGGAATTAGGACGCTCATGTGTATGCAGGGTTTTGTAGGGAAAACCTCTAGTTGTGTTGTGGCCACACTATGGCCTTCTTCAACCTTTCACAAGTTCAAAAAGTTGATCACGATTCAAAGAATAGAAGAAGCCATGACCCTATTCACACCCTTGGGACCGAGTAAAAGAGTGTTAGAAGAATGACCCATAGAAGTGTTTCGGAAACTTCATTTATGTTTAAAGTGTTTTACGAAGTATTTCACAATTTGCAAAAGACTGATGGATAAGTTAACTGCATCAGTACATGCAACTTTCAAGCGTCAATACAACTTCCGGACTAGAGACTAATGCATTGGTAGTACACATTCATATAAGCATTGGTAGACATTTTGACATGTTTTAAATAATTTCATTTTATCTGTATTAAAAAGTTTTGAAATTGTTGTAGGCGACATGCTTACTTTAAGGTTGTTCAAGTCGATTCTAATTACTTTACAACTATCTTATTCAATCTGTTTGCCTTTTGGTTATTAGTTTCTTTTACAATTTGTTTGCCTTTTGGTTGTTAGTCCCTTCTAAATAATTTCTTTTACACCAATTTTATTAGCTTACACATGAGTTATTATAAGTCTCTTTCTTTGGTTTCTAAACATATTCTTCCCGTATAGCAACTAAATTGTACTGAATTTCGGAATCTGGGTATGAACAGTGGCAATAATATGTAAATTAAGCAATTATTATGCATCAAAACGATGACTGATTATATTTTGCTTTGGATCCTTGGGTCCATAGGATCCTTTTCTTTGGCTTCAGCCTATTTCTAATACATTTTACTTGTCTAAGAAAGAAAAAAATTTAAGAAAAAAAAAAATTGCTTTGAGTTTTAGGAACCTGGGTATGAACAGGGAAAAGTGGGAATAATATGTAAATTAAGCAAAAACTATGCATAAAGAATAAGGACTGATTGAAGTATACATGATCTGGGATATGTAGTTGTCATACATAATTATCTAGATGAATATTTTACTTGTCTAAAATAAATTTAAAAAATAAAATATTGCTTTGAGTTTAGGAACTTCGGTATGGACAGTGAATAGTGGAAATAATATGTAAATTAAGCGAAAACTATGCATACAAAATAATGACTGATTGTGAAGTATACATGATCTGGGATATGTAGTTGTCATACATAATCATCTAGATGAATCAGTAGTATATACCTCTAGCGAAGTGGTTTCCCCATGGCATTACCCAATAAATTTGAATACATGCATATCTTAGACGTTGTTACACAATATGGTGATAAACATGGATATGTATACACACACAGACTATATATGTATATAATGAAATACAATTTGGAATTGGTGATGGACATGGGTGGAAACATAATTTACAATATGTATAAATACACAGATATATACATATATATATATATATACACAGAGTATGTATACAATGAATACAATTACTGCTTAATCTATAAGGGTATCTAAACCAGGGTATGAACAGTAACAATAATATGGGGAAAACCATGCACATATATAAAGGCTCTTCTTCAGAGTTCTGACTGATGATCATAGGATATATATATATATATATATATGAGATCATACGAACCCAGATAAGTCATAGTCGTAGTCACACACAGAGATCTCCGGCTGATTATGAAAGGGTAGAGCATAACCGTTATGGTAAGGAAACGGCTCGAATTCTAAGAGCCATGACTCTAAATCCCTATACACTGAAAAATCCATCTGATAGTTTGCCAGAGAAGTTGTGGATATGCTTAGCTCCGGTGAAGAACTCTCTAACATGGTGAAAGGCGGTGTTGCTGCCATGCTCGGTTCAGATGAATCGAAGGACAATTCTAGTTGATCATGATATTCTTCAACATGTTCGATCTCAATAACGTGGTCGTCGACAGGGAGTAGTACTGGTTGTTGTGGTGCAGTACTGGTAGTTGGAGGAGGCGGGGATGATGGGATTGGAGTTCCATTGCCGGTAAGCTCTTGAACAAGGGTTTTGAAGCTTGAACAGTCAGTGATGTAAACTTTGGGTCTCAAAACCTTTGTCAAAGAATTGAGTTGCTTCTTCTCAATATTCTTAGATATTTTCAGTGATGAGGATTGACTAAGTAGTCTCTTCCCCATGTTTTTTCAGTATTTGGACCTTGATATCAACTACTACAGTGCTTTCTCTTGCTGTATAGCGGAGGATCCTAAGAGCTATATATATATATATATATCAAAATGAGAGCTATATATATATACATATGAATATGAGAGCTGGGTAGCTAGGTTTATGGAGTTTGATGAAATGGTGGTGTTGAGGATAGATGAATTAGTGTGGAAACACAACAAGTCACGGGACAATAAGATGCTGAAAATGATGTACATTCTATACTAAGGTATGCAAATAATAGTCCTTACCTACCAACTAAATCAATTTTCTCCATCTATCTTTCTCTCTCTCTCTCTCCTGGTCACTGTAGTGTGTGAGGCCATCACAGAAATGCCAATATTTGGAAGTATGTGGATATATTGAAAGATATTTTAAAATTTTTGTTTGGTAGTTAAAAGATACGTTTTGGTCAATTTATGAGGATAAATCCAGGGATAATTATTTCAAATAATATGATATCTTCTGATGTAAGGCAGAATAACAGTGAGGGCACGCAGCCAACTATTCAGAGAGAGAGAGAGAGAGATTAAAAAATAAAAGATGTTATAATGAGGGTGCCTTCATATGCATGAAGTGAGGTCTAAGATATATATATATATATATATATTATGGGGTAGTGTTTGAGTACTTAGTTTGTGATTTGTGAGTTAGCACTTGGTACGGAGGAATGAAATAAGTTAGGAATGGAATAAATCGGAATAGGAATGGAATGGAATGGGAGTGGAAAGGAAATCTAATATATATATATATAAACCAAATATATATATATGTGTGTGTGTAAATATATATTTTTGATGTATATTTGGAAATTGAGGAGAGAATATCAAGAAAAAGTTGACTTTTATTAGATATCGTTTTTTGAGAAAAGTGTGTTAGCAATCACATCGTTGAAGTAAAACAATTTTTAATATTATTTTTATCTCGTATTTTTTTAAGTGGGGAATGAAATGCTCATTCCTCTTGTTGGAAAGTGGAATGATTTTAATAAAAGGACCATCCTCTAAACAAAATTTTATAACCTTATTAAATATGATAATGTCGTCATAACGTCATTTCATACTTACATAAATTTAATCGAATGTGTTCAACTGTCGAACGCTAGTTTGGTAGGTGGGAATGAAATAAAATAAAGTTGAATAGAATGCTTTTAATTCCATTATTTTGTTTGGAAAGTAATTGTAAAGATGGAAAGCCCATTCTCCACCTTTCCAAATAAATTAGTTGGATTCATTCTACTTTGGGACTACATATCACAATTCTATATGTTAACAAATGGAGGAGGGGCATCTCTATTGAAATATATATATATATATATATAGTGAGAGAAAAAAAAAAAAAGTACTACCAGTGTCCATTTTAATTGCCTTTTTTGTAAGTCGAACTTTTTAAGATGATTTTTTTTTTTTAAATTTAATTATATTAATAGTGAATAAATTATCAGATTTATCACTAGTGCCTCAGGTTCAATGCAAAAGATTAAATTAATAATATTACAAAAAATAGTATTAACTTTCGCGTAAAAATGAAAAGGTGAACGGTCTTTTAGAATGCATGGAGTAATTGTTCAAGATATACAATTTGTATATATGTGTATATATATCCCATAAAATTACAAATTGGATAACTAACTTGTGCTAATCATACAGCAAAGAAGTCCATATATATATATATATATATTTCTTGATAAATTAAGTTTAGTTTGGTTAGCGAGAAAGAAAAAGAAAATTTTATATTCTTTTGAGAGTTTGATGAGACAGAAAGTGAATTTTTTGAAAAAAATAGGATTTCCGCATCTCATAAATTTTTCTCAAAACTTTTCTTGCATAAAACACAAGAAAATTCTACTTTTTCGCGAAAATTATTCTTTATATGTTAGTTTTCTATTCTACCTCAAGTCAGAGTATATTGTTGTTTATGTGTTAAGTTTTCATTATCCGATCAAAATTATATGTTTAATGAATGACATACACTGAAAATCAAACACTTTATCATTTCTCAACATATGACAGTTAATGACATTGAACTTAAACCACATCAACAAATAAAATAATAATAATAATTAAATAATTAATAATCCATATCGACACACAAAAATGGATTTTTGATTTTTTTTTTTTACTTCATTTTCTTTCAATTCCACTTTCTATCGTAATTTTTAATCTAACCAAACAAATCCTTAGAGAAATAAAGGATTCGTGGGCCTCATAATGTCCATAAATACTCTTGATGGTAATATTTTGTCTCAAAAGCAAATTTATTCAAGGTGAAACTTTAGACTAACTAAAAAACACGACATATATATATATACTCATATTCATGTGATGTCATGTCTTAAATCTTGATTCATCACATTCTATGTATATATAGATTAATTATTGGACTGCGTTGTTTTACTTGAAAAAGAATTATATATGTTTACGTTAAGCAAAAGATTAACATCAGTGGTAACCATAAAATATTTGGTTTAGTTTGACAATATATGTGAAAAGGAAACGTAAACATTACATCACAACGAAAGCTGGGTTTTTGGATTTGGCTGTCTGTGCCTCTTGATAGTGACTTGTACATTCGAGCCTCTCCCAAATCGGAGTGTGCCACATTAGTCCACAAGTTGGGGCAACTACTATTTTGTTATGGGAAGGATGACAACGTCATTCAAGTGTTTTCACACCTTCAATCACAAATGATACGCAGTACTATATATATATATATGTAAAACATACGACCATGTCTCCATCTTCTCAACATTTTTGTGTGTCGAATAGTGGTCCAAGATTTTTGATATATATTGGTTCGAGTTGTGTTGCGATGAAATCATGAAAGGTAAAGTGAAAAAATCACCCTTATCAGAGGGGTGTTTATCATTTGTGACCCAATCATAAATTTTATGTGGATATTTAGAATTGATTCACCTACTTTAACTTAAACTTTTGGATTTGATTATTGTCTTAAGCGGGTTTTGAATCTGATACTTAATTTATCTTATAGTAATTCAGTATATATGATTGTTAGGATTTTATACTATTCAAGTATTATTAAGAATCCCGAATTAGAGAGGCAAAGGTATTGGGATTAGGGTTAAAAAGACATTTCTTCTTCACATCGTAGTATCTTTTTTAGTGCCTTCACCGTGAACGTTGACCATAAGCACAACCATTTTAAATCTCCTTATTATTATTAGGGTGATTTTTTTGTTTCTATTATTATTAGAGTCAAGGGCAAAAAAAATTTCCTAAAATATATTTACAGTACATATCACACCTTTTATGTGCAAAAAATACCTATAAAATTTCAATTTAGTGTAAATACGCAAATTTAAACCATAAGTTGATTAAATTACCCTTACTGAATCATTTTATAAAATATATAAAAATAAATAATTTTGTGAAATGACCGAAAATGACATTATTGGAGGATGTCCTCTTATGCAAAAAACACTCCTAAAGTTTTAAATTTTAAATTCTTGTTCTATAAAATCTTAAATTCTTGTTTTAGAAAAGAGTAAACTAAAATCTTAAATTCTTGTTCTATAAATTCTCAAAGTTTCAAAAAAAAAAAATGTTTAGAGATATATATAGAGAAAATAGTTTCAAATATATATATATATATATAAAAGGTAATGTGCACATAACATCCCTATACTATGAGATTAGTAGCATGGCCACCCGTTCAAGATGTACTAAAGATATTTTGTACCTTTCCTCTCTCACATTGTGGTCATTTTTAATCAATACACGTACCTTGAAGGCACATTTGCAAGGTTTATGTATGAATTAGGCAATGTGGTTGAAGCTATGTAAATATAAAATTATATATATATAAAGAATTTTTACCTCTTTGGACATTTTCGAAAGAGTGAAAGGGCAAAACGAATATTATAACACTAATTTATGTTAGTTGGGGTATTTTTACATAATGTGAAAAGATTATGGATATTTTTTATACACTTTTTCAAATAGAGATAAAAATACTACATGGAATATATTTAGGTAATGTACACATAACACACCCTTGGACATATATACCCTCATGAACATTTTCATAATATAACACCCCTATAGTAATAGCATATAAAAGTACTACGTGGAATATCATTATTATTATCACCCACCATAAGTAGAACCACTTTAATCTCTTTATTTTTGTCTTGTGCCTAATTTATTGTTTCTATTATTATTATTTATTTATTTTATTCTTTTTGTGTGTTCTTTGTCTAGTATGTTATAAAAATGAGTTTCTCTCATTATTGACGTAAATCCTGAATTTGTTTTTAAATTCAAAAGTTTTGAGATAATTATCAATTTAATGGTTAACGGAGAGAATTTATAATTTTTTTGATACGGAAACAACTCTCTTAATAGCATTGTTTTATACAGTAATATATATATATATATATATGTATGTATGTATTTCAGATATTATTATATATTTTAATAGCATTGTAGAGGATATGATATGTTGCGGGACTTGCGTCGATTGATGCATGTGCCTACATAACAGAGTATAAAATACAGACCATATGACGAGTGCTGGCGCAGAGGATATGATGTTGCGTGCATTGATGCATGTGCCTACATAACAGGGTATAAACTGTTTGACCATTTTGGTCATAAATTCAACGAACGAACCAAGATCACAACAATAGTCACGTGATCCTGTTATTCACCTCCTTCCTCCACCCTGAAATACCATTTTAAATAAAGAAATGATTTTAAAGGTAACGTGTTTGACAAAATTCCTTAATTCAATATTTTTAGGTACATTCGGTTGCACTGAATTAGAGTATTGAAATTAAAATTTATAAAATTTGAAAAAAACAATCAAGAAAATTTCAATTTCAATTTCAACTCCAATTCTTTAATTCCATGTAGCCAAACACACGCGTGTCAACTATAAACCACTGGTGGCGTCTTCGTCGTCGCTACACCACAAACTTAAGAGTGTGCATTAAGGTGAGGGCTAAGTTTTATATTTATAAAAGCCACTACTACCTTCACTAAAAATATAATTAGGGTAAGTAGAGATCATCCCAAGGAATTGGAGTCGAATTTGGTTGTGGAATCGCTATTAGGGTTAGTAGGTCGAGTGATCAAACAAATAATTGGTTGGTTGATTAAACTAAAGAGCAAATTAAACTAAATAATTAAATGCAATAAAGAGTAAGTAAGAGAGAAAGAGATCTTGGGGTTTAGAGGTCACCACCAAACAATACTTTTCTACACCTTTAACAAGTGACTAATGAGAAAAATGTGTGTTGCAATATGGATGTGTATGTGTGTTTAGTTGATTCAATTAGGAAAGGTGACCAATTAAGCATATATTATCTAAACAACATGTGAAAAGCACAATATATCTAACAATTAAGTATATATTGTCTAAATAGCATGTGAAAAGCACAATATATCTAGCAAGTTATTAATCATTTCATTAAGCTCACAAGCCAAATACACTACAAGGTTAGAGACATATGCTACTTGCATTCAAAAGAATGGAACATCAAACAATAAGCATGGATTGTCCTTCCATCTAACAACTATGCTACCACTACATTACAATTAAGCTAATGACATGAAATTAAACTAATTAAGCTAAGGGAGAGGCACAATCCATCAAGAAATGAGCATGAACTATCTAGAAAATTACAAGAGCATTCATTTAAGCACAATGTTTTGATAATATCTAAATCTACGGCATTAATACACATAGACATGCACCAATAACACAAGAAATAGAGACAAACACATGAACATCTATTCTATCATACATAAACATATGGATAGAATGAAATGATCAATTGGAAGCATTAAACCACATAAATCATTGAATAAATAAGATTTATATATATATAAGTGCCAAAACATGTATTACAACACTAATCCCTCAATAATACACAAAATCAATATGTAGAAAGCATGCTTGGGGCTAATTCTAGCCCCAAGAGGATGTCTAGCCACTCATGGTAGTGCTTCTCCAACCCTCAAGGGCTAACTCTATGGTAGAGATTTGCTTCTTGGTTGATGAAGAGTCTCTAATGGTGTCTCTAGCCTCCTCCTTCTCTAAGCTTGCTCTCTAAGAGTTCTTACAAGGTATAAGATGATATGATGTGATATGATGTAAAAAGTAATCCTTATCCTTATATAGGTAGGTCAAATGACACACAAAATGAGCTGGGGTCGTGCATAAAATATTCCCCAATGATTGGATAAAGGACAACTTTTTGTAAGCTGAAAATTTAACTTTTTCGCACTGGAGGAAGTTCGATCAATCGAACCTTGGACTTGGATCGATCGAACATAGCTGAGATCTATCGAACTTAGGATGGATCGATCCTCAATGGCGGGGCTTTTTGGATAAAGACAAATCTGAGATATTTTGAAGATATTTTTGGGAAAAGGACAAAAGTGGTTGGTAAGGTGGTACAACTAGATAAGATCAATCATTTGGATAAGGACAAGGTAGTTCAATCGATCGAAGAATGATGTTGGATCGATCAAACTTTTGAGATCTCTGAAAATGTCATTATGGCTCTGATCCATCTTGAAGTGCTGAGATTGATCATGTTGGATCGATTGAACTTTGATTTGAGATCGATCGAAGATGTTGATTTCCACCTTTTTCTTCCTTTTACTTCCACTTGGCTCCTTTTTTTGATCCATCCCAGAATTGCTTCATTTCTGCTCTTATTTGGCTGAGTTAGCTTATTTTCAGGATAAGTGCCTGAAAATGGAAATAATACGAAATCAATCTATGACGGTAAAGTAAGATAGATAAATGTACTAGAATGCCTAAGCTTAAGGGGTTTAAATACGCACTTTTCAGCGCTTATCACACCCCCAAACTTAAATATTGCTAGTCCCTAGCAATGAATTGGAAAGTAAAGGAATAAAATGAATAACTAAGCAACTATGAACTAGAAAATAATAAATGGATAACGCCACTTTCGTAGGGAACACGATTGCACTTAGCATATGCAACAAGCCTTTTAAACCCCTAGGTTACCCCTAGTGGACGAGTGAAGTCTCGTGAGAGTTTCAAGAAATGGTATCCACAAACATTAAGCTCATTCTTTCAAAAGAGACACCAATATTGTAAACAAGCATTGGGAGAAAACTACCTCAAGTATGCAATGTTTCAAACATTTCCAAGCAATCTCCCAAAATCTCAACATCAAGCAAGCAAATATGGTCCTCCACACATCAAGAAAATTATCATGCAAATCAAAACAACTCTAGAATCCTTTTGAGTGGACCAGCATCAATTATTTTGCTATATTAGCCAACTAAAGAATTAATCACATCCTTACCCTCAAACTAGCACACAAATCTAGTACCAATCATCAAGACAAAAAGTGGACATTTTATTAAAGCTTTATTATTCTAGGTGCGCTTATTCTTTTCACTCAATTTTTATTTATTTATTTATTTATAGGATCAAAGATGGAAGCATGGTGCAATGTGTTGATCTATTAAGCTTTCGAATGATTCATGAGGTTGAGCGTTAGGTCAATGACTCCCAAACCAGACGGCTTTAGGGCATTAGGCGTTCAAACACCCCTACGGACTTACAAGCTCAAATCAACTAGGCTACAAATCAAAACAACCTCCATCTAATAATTTCCCACTTCTCACCTTTTGGGAGAAGTCCTCACTTTTTATTACTTTTGCAACTTTTTTCTTTTCTTTTCATTTTTTTTTTTTTTTTTTTTTTTTTTTTTTTTGGGTATTCAATTATTAACCTAGAGTTTGGGCCCTCCACTTTTCGGCGCGAGAAGTTCAGTGCTTGATGAGGCTAGAATCCCGGCTACTTAGTGAAAAGGAGTTGTTATCTACCTTTATCAAGCATGAAAGTTTTCAATGCACTACTAGCTCAATTGGGATATAACCAATTCAATAATCAACAAAGCATGTACCCCACAAATGAATGCTAGTGTGCGCCTGTGCTACTATAGAAGATTAGAGTGAATCTCAAAACAATTACAAAATCAAGATGATGTGGACCATAAGTGTAAGCAAGATATCAATCTTTCGAAAAATTTACTCCTAAATGGCATCCATAAGGCATACAAGGAGTATTGGACTCTCAACTCAAGCGATTTTTAAATTTTAAGCAATATAGTCCTCAAAAGATCAAAATCATAGCTAGATATTGACTAATTATAGAAAATCTCTCAAATACACAAGTCATGCTCAAAATTTTGAAGTTTAAAGCTAACACTGTAAAGTACACCATTACCCCCAAACTTAAAAGGCACAATGTCCTCAATGTGTAAAGAGAACAAAAGGAAAGAGTATACCAGTGCAATGAAGGCAAAGAATGGCTGGGACTGAAGTATCCAAAGTAAGTGGCGTGGCTCCCCTAAACTTGGGATTAACTGTGGTCCTAAAATTTAGAACTCGGATAAAATCATCAGATAACAAAAAGGGATAATCAGTGCACAGTGGACATGTAAGTGTAAATGAAATAAAGCAGAGAGAGAGGTATAAGGGTGGTCCTGAAAATTGTGTAGCATTCTCTCTCACTATAGTCACTGTGATGCACCTGATAGAGTCAGACATACAGAGATAAGAATATAACATATGACATCCATAACAAAAGCATATATAAAGAAAATAAAGTATAGAGTACATCAAAAGATCAAAGCCGACGGACCGACTACAAATAATATACAGTGACAAAAATGAAGTATAGAGCACAGAGGTGTAGTATAAAAAGATAGAAGAAATTGGAAATCTCAGGTGGACGAGGCAGGACGGGCAGGGCGAGCTCCGTGGATATTGCGAGATAAGTCTCGGAGTGCAGTCATGACATCCGTGCGGAATGTAGCAAAATCAGCTCGGTGGGCTACAACATCGGCTTGAATGGTAGCAGTATCAGCTCTGATAGCAACTACTGCATCCTCAAGAGCTTGAAGACGCTCTCTAAAGTCGGGGGTCTGACTAGGAGCCTCAGGTACGGATGAAACAGAAAAAAGTTCCTGAGTCTGCTTCTTTGCATGCAAAGGTGATCCAGCTGGAAAGTGCTGCTCTGCGTCATCTGCAGGTCGCTCTAAATTAGTGTCTATGTGCTCAGTAGCTGGACCTACTGGTACATCATCCGCTGCGGGGTCTGCTGCTGCTGCCTCTGCCTCTTTAGCCTCGAGCTCCTCTGCGGCCACTACTGCGTGGTCTTATAGTCTAGTGATGATAGCATTGTAGCTCTTGTCCCAGTCATTCTTCAAGAAGTGATAGGAACCTCTCTCAGGGTGCTCCCGAGGATGGAAAGGGTAGTGCTGGTCAATCAGTATCTGCTGGCTCATCTATCCTGGGTCGGATATGTCTCTGAGGCCCGTGTTGCCTCTTGGCAACAGTCTTGCGCTTAGTCATGGCCTGAAAAATAATTTAAAAACTTGCAAGGGGAGTCAGTGCCAGAATAAAGAATTGAAAGCACAAAATAGAAACATGCATGTCAAATAAGATAGACAAAACATATAGATGACATGAATCTATATAGATGACATGTATGTCAAACATATAGACAAAATATGTAAGTGATAGGATATGAAGCATGCTAAACAATGCAAGTATAAAATGCATCCAATGTGGAATATCACAGGCATTGGGCATATATGAGATAGCATGAACATAATACATGATGAATGAAGTGTGTGTATGAGATCTGTGAAGTTCGATCAATCACAAAAAGGTTTGAGATCGATCTCAAAACTTCGATCGATCTGAGAAATTTAAAAAACTAAGTTCGATCGATCTCTCAAGATCGATCTGAGATAGAAGTTCGATTGATCGAATTGTACGAAGGTGAAAACTGAAAGGTCACAGATCTGTGACTTTGAAAGCACGGGGGCCACATGAACAATGTCATGGGCCCATTAACTCATCAAATCATCAATCCTACTCACATAGTATGGCCCATACTCCCACAAATCGAATCAAAACTCAAAAATGTATAACCATATATACAAACATGCTTCAAGCTCCATCAATAGAGGATATCATCAACAAAATATCATGGATTCAACATTTAAAACATGTATTAAACAAGTGGAGGCTTGAAATCATGAGATGTGGCTTGGATCTTACCTCAAGTCGCGAGAGAAGATGGAGATGAAAATCCGAGAGGAGAGAGAGAGAATCAACGTTTGGATCTCGCCGGAGATTCGCCGGAGAAGATGGTGAAGATGGGGCATAGTGGTGACGGGAATGAGGGACAAGGGTTTTGAGGGTTGGATCGATCTAATGAATTGATCTTGAGACCCTCAAGGTCTATTTTTAAAAACTTTTCCCGATTAGTTCGATCGATCGAACTGAGATTTCAGATTGATCGAACTTTGATAATCTCTCTTCAAAGTGTTTTTGGAATTTTTGAAATTTTTGAAAAATTAAAAACTAAAATTAAAAATTAAAATTGAAAAATAGAAAATATTTTTGGATTTTTGAAAAATAGAATAAAATAAAATCTTTTTGGAATTTTTTTTTTTTTTTTTGGAAAAGAAAAGAAAATTAAAATATTTTTGGATTTTTTGAAAGTAAAAAAGTCAAATGAAGTCAAACCAAAGTCAAAATAGAGAATTGAAGAACTGAGATCGATCTGAACAAAATGTTCGATCGATCAAACAGAGAGCAAAAATATGCAGGTTTTTGGTTCAAAAATTTGGTTAAGTGTTGGAACTTGCAGATCGATCGAACTTTGAAGTTGGATCGATCGAAGAACTTCAGATCGATCTTGAAATGTTTTCGATCGATGAGATAGAGAGCTGAAATATGCAGGTTGATGCAGGCTCAAAATTTTTCTAAGTGCTGGATCTCAAGATCCATCGAACTTTGAAGTTGGATCGATCTAAGGTCTTTTGATCAATCTGAGAATTAGTTCGAAAGATGGGACAGAGAGGTGATTTGGATGCAGGTGGATGCAGGTTGAAAATTTTTCTAAGTGTTGGATGCAGGTGGAAGTTCGATCGATCGAACTCTCATTTGAGATCGATCGAACTTATGTAAAATGCTCAATCACAACATAAAAGTTCATGCAATCCTAATCACAGTTCCTAGCAATGCATATGAACCAAAAACAAGTATCTAGACTTCGCAAGAAATGAAATTTAAGATAGAAATGAGGGAGGAATAGGGTTTTGACACCCTACGAAATGTTTTGCTAGTCTTTAACATCCCTAGCAAGACATTGGACTCTTTTAGTCTGGATCAAAGATCTTGTAATGTATCCCCTCCTTGTTGGGGTGATAGATGCTTTGAACTCCACCCAACAAATGGTTCTTTGAAGAACTTGTTGGATTAAGTTCAAAAGAAACTTTTGATCCCTTGTCAATGCAATCACAACCTTTGGGCTTCCATGCCCTTTCGAGGTAAGAATTTGAAACAACACTTTGAGAATGCAAGGTTGAAGATGATCTTTTTGAAGTTTTGGTCTTACACAAAAGCTCACTTCCTTGATATTGAAGATCATGACATTTGTCTACAATATTAACCTCTCCTTAATATTTGTCAAATGAATTGGGTGTGGGATTGAAGATATTCAACTTCACATTCATATGGCCAAATAAGATCTTCATTATCCCCGTCCTACAATTGCTATTAGCATTAGCGGTTGCCAAGAAAGGACGGCCAAGGATAAAGGGAATTTGGCTTTTAGGATTGGGGACCGGTTCCGTGTCAATGACAACGAAATCAACGGGGAAGAAGAATTTGTCAATCTTAATCAATACATCCTCAATTATACCTCTAGGCTTCTAAATGGATCGGTCGGCAAGTTGTAAAACTACCGACGTCGATTTCAATTCACCTAGGCCCAATTTGACATAAACCGAGTATGGAAGAAGGTTAACACTTGCTCCTAAGTCAAGAAGCGCTCGATTAATGATATGATCACCAATGATGCATGAAGTAGTAGGTGAACCGGGGTCCTTGAACGTTGGTAAAGTGTTATGTTGCAAAATTGAGCTTACTTGCTCGGTTAAAACCACTTTTCTTGGTGCTTGGCTCTTGTTCTTCCTCTTTTGGGTGCACAAGTCTTTCAAGAATTTGGCATAAGCCAGAATTTGCTTGATTGAATCCAAAAGTGAAAGATTGACTTTCACTTGCCTAAACATTTCCATGATTTCATTGGTTTTTGCCTTTTGCCTATCTTTTGAAATGGATCCTTTTAAGGCATCCGGAAATGGAACTTTTGGCTCAAACACTTTTTCAGTACTTCCTTTTGAAAAGTCCTCAACACAAGAATTTTTTAAATCACTTTGTTTTAAATCATTTTTCAACAAAATCTGTTCAAACTCATTTTTCGGCAAATCTTTCTTCAAATCATTTTCAAAATCATTCTTCAAATCACATTTTGAAGCTTTCTCATTCACAAGATCATGTATATGCAATGAAGGAGGAATGGGATGTGAAACGGGACGGGTGACAATTTGAGGTTGCACCGGTTCACTCTCTTCATTGGACATTTCAACTTGATTGTCCACAATTCTACCACTCCGCAAGGTAGTCACCGCATTAACATGCTTAATGGTGTGGCCTTGTGATGAGGAATGGGTTTCCACAACACATTGTTGCTTAGGTGGGGCATTCATAGGCATCTTTCCCTTCTCTCTAGCATTAAGAGTGCTTGCTATTTGCCCTACTTGGGTTTCTAGCTTCGCAATAGATTAAGAGTGGGAATGAAACAATTGTGTGTTAGCCTCTAAAGTGGCCAAAACATTCAAAACTTTTTCTTCAAAGGCGGGACTTCTAGTATTTCCTTGGGAATAAGATTGGTTGGGAAAATGAGAGTTAGCAAATTGATTCCCTTGTGATTGATAAGGTCTATAACCTTGGGATCCTTGGTTTTGAAGTGGAGGTGGAATGTACTTCCCTTGAAAACCGCCTTGGGAAGGGTTGAGCCCTCTCCTTGGTTTTTCTAAGAGAAATTCGGATGATTTCTCCAACTTGGATTATAATGAGTACCATAAGGATTGTTCCCTTGGTTCACAAAAGCTGCATTGACTTGTTCATTAGGTTCATTTTGCACTAATCCATGAGGACAATAAGAAGTAGAATGAAGAACACTAGAACAAGTCATATATGTTTCATTTGACGCACGATGAGAATGGTTAGGGAAGGAAGATACTTGGTTCGCCGAGTTTTGGTTAATCAAAAATTGATCAAACCTTTGAGATAAAGACTTCATTTCGGCGGCTATTTCATTTGAATGGTCGACTTGATGTAAGCCAACACTCTTCCTACCTTGTGAATTTCTACTATTCTTAGATGATAATGTTCTATGCAAAGAATTTTCACTCATGCTCTCATAAAGACGCCACACGTCATCCTTATGCCTATCAATGTATGAGCCACCCATGGAAGCATCAATCATGCCTTTGTAATTGTCCGATAAGCTCTCAAAGAAATATTGAACTAATTACCATTTAGGCATGTCATGATGTGGACATTTCCTAAACAATTCATTAAAGCGTTCCCATGCCTCATAAAACGTTTCTCCATCCCCATGTGAAAATCGAATTGAGGTTCTCATAGCATTGGTCTTCGAAACCGGATAGTACTTCTTCAAGAATTCTTGTTGCATTTTTGCCCAAGAAGTGATTGAAAAAGGCCTAAGATTGTTAAACCAATACTTTGCCTTATCTTTTAAGGTGAATGGAAAATTTTGAGTCTTAAGACCTCTTCCGGCATGTCCGTATATTTTACGGTGGAACATACTTCTAGAAACTCATCCAAATGCTTGTAAGGTTTTTCACTTGGAAGTCCATGATAGTTAGAAAGCATTTGAATGGTTTGTGACTTAATTTCATAATGATGTGCTCTAAATGGTGGCAATTGAATACATGTGGGTGCATTGTATTCATTAGGCACATAGTGATCTCTATAAGCAAGTGGAGGATTAGTAATTTGCGGTGCAACATGGGCACCTTGATTTTGATTTCCTTGAATGATGGGAGGTTGTGGAACATACATTGGCCTTGGCATTCCAAATGGAACTTGTCCTTGTTGTTGTTGTTGTGGTTGGTGAATGAATGGCCTAGGCAAGTCTAATGGTGTTTTAATGTTCTCATGATGCACATTTGGATGAAGGATACCTTGTTGGTCTATGTGACCAAGGTCCTCTACATGCTCTTCATTATGGCCTTCTATTGATGTAATGGATCGGGTAGAACTAAAACTTCCTCTTCCCCTAAGATTTCTAACTACGGATTTAAGATGCAAATCAAGAGGGACAAGAGTTGGTTTTAGTGATCTACGACCATGCATGCACAATGTAAAAAACACACAAACACAATAAATGAACAAACATTCCGACTTCACAACAATTCAATGAATCTTCCTTCACAAACACTTAACCCATACTCCTATGCTTTAACAACAATGATGCAAAGAACAATTAAGATTGCCTCCACGCGGGCTCACGATTTATCTAAGAATTTAAAAACAACAAGCCTCCACGCGGGCCGACGATTTAACTAAGGGATTGAGTAAGACAAAGCTCACAAAGGTCCTTTAGCACTTCAACTCCAAATTTATAGCTTAGTTTAGCAATTTTTATTTATTTATTTATTTATTTATTTTATTTTTTAGCATTTTTCCTTGCTTGCTTTGCTTGAATACTCCTTTGCTTGCTTCCTAGCTCAATGCTCCTTGTCAAAGATGAACAAACACAATAAGTAATCAAAAGAAAAATAAAAACAAAGTAAAGACACGATCAAAAGAGTACTAATTCCTAATTGATTTCACAAATACGACGTTGCCTAATCCTCGGCAACGGCCCCAAAAACTTGGTGGCGTCTTCGTCATCGCTATACCACAAGCTTAGGAGTATTCATTAAGGCGAGGGCTAAGTTTTACATTTATAAAAGCCACTACTACCTTCACTAAAAATATAGTTAGGGTGAGTAGGGATCATCCCAAGGGATTGGAGTCGAATTTGGTTGTGGAATCGCTATTAGGGTTAGTAGGTCGAGTGATTAAACAAATAGTTGGTTGGTTGATTAAACTAAAGGGCAAATTAAACTAAATAATTAAATGCAATAAAGAGTAAGTAAGAGAGAGAGAGATCTTGGGGTTTAGAGGTCACCACCAAACAACACTTTTCTACACCTTTAACAAGTGACTAATGAGGGAAATATGTGTTGTAATATTGATGTGTATGTGTGTTTGGTTGATTCAATCAGCAAAGGTGACAAATTAAGCATATATTGTCTAAGCAACATGTGAAAAGCACAATATATCTAACAATTAAGTATATATTGTCTAAATAGCATGTGAAAAGCACAATATATCTAGCAAGTCATTAATCCTTTCATTAAGCTCACAAGCCAAATACACCACAAGGTTAGAGACATATGCTACTTGCATTCAAAAGTATGAAACATCAAATAACAAGCATGGATTGTCCTCCCATTTAACAACTATGCTACCACTACACTACAATTAATCTAATGACATAAAATTAAACTAATTAAGCTAAGGGAGAGGCACAATCCATAAAGAAATGAGCATGAACCATCTAGAAAATTACAAGAGCATTCCTTTAAGCACAATGTTTTGACAATCTCTAGATCTATGACATTAATACACATAGACATGCACCAATAACACAAGAAATAGAGACAAACACATGACCATTTATTCTAGCATACATAGACATATGGATAGAATGAAATGATCAATTGGAAGCATTAAACCACATAAATCATTGAATAAACAAGATCTATATATATAAAAGTGCTAAAACACGTATTACAACACTAATCCCTCAATAATACACAAAATCAATATGTAGAAAGCATGCTTGGGGCTAACTTTAGTCCCAAGAGGATGTCTAGTCACTCATGGTAGTGCTTCTCCAACCCTCAAGGGCTAACTCCATAATAGAGATTTGCTCCTTGGTTGATGAAGAGTCTCCAATGGTGTCTCTAGCCTTCTCCTCCTCTAAGCTTGCTCTCTAAGAGTTCTTACAAGGTATGAGATGATATGGTGTGATATAATATAAAAAGTAATCCTTATCCTTATATAGGTAGGTCAAATGACACACAAAATGAGCTGGGGTCGTGCACAAAATATTCCCCAATTATTGGATAAAGGAAAACTTTTTGTGAGCTGGAAATTTAACTTTTTTGCACTGGAGGAAGTTCGATCAATCAAACCTTGGACTTGGATCGATCAAACATGGCTGAGATCTATTGAACTTAGGCTGGATCGATCCTCAATGGCGGGGCTTTTTGGATAAAGACAAATCTGAGATATTTTGAAGATATTTTTGGGAAAAGGACAAAAGTGGTTGGTAGGGTGGTACAACTAGATAAGATCAATCATTTGGATAAGGACAAGGTAGTTCGATCGATCGAAGAATGATGTTGGATCGATCAAACTTTTGAGATCTCTGAAAATGTCATTATGGCTCTGATCCATCTTGAAGTGCTAAGATCGATCATGTTGGATAGATTGAACTTTGATCTGAGATCGATCGAAGATGTTGATTTCCACCTTTTTCTTCCTTTTGCTTCCACTTGGCTCCTTTCTTTGATCCATTCCAGAATTGCTTCATTTCTGCTCTTATTTGGCTGAGTTAGCTTATTTTCGGGATAAGTGTTTAAAAATGGAAATAATATGAAATCAATCTAAGACGGTAAAGTAAGATAGATAAAGGTACTAGAATGCCTAAGCTTAAGGGGTTTAAATACGCACTTTTCAGCATTCATCAACCACTAACACTAGTACAAGTTCATGTAGAAAATGGTTAAGTAAGGGTTTCGATTTACGAAAATTGCTAGCTTATGACAATCTAATTTTAAAGATTAATTTCAAGTTTGTGAAATATTACAAGATGGTTTGAAGATTGGTTTGTTTGTTTGTCACTTAGCATATAATGAATTAAAACAGAATTAGAGCGAATTCAAAGATTAAATTTAACAAATAGAGAAGGCTAGGGAATCGAGTTCACCGAGACCTCATAAGCATGCTACAATGTACTTAACTTGGGGAAAACAATTATATGCAACAATAATGTTTAGAAGCATAAAACAATTACAACAATTTTTTAGAAAATCATACAAATAAAGACTAAGCATAACCCATTTGCGGTTGGCATGGCTCATCCACCTAAACTAGGGTGTGGCATGAGCCATTTTCCCTAGGCATGGCCTATCAAGGTCCTGAATTTGTAAGTTTAGCACATGAAAGTCAATCATCTAGCAAAGCTGTAATATTTCTGATTTTACCAATTTTTGGATTTTTTTTTGATTTTATGAATTATTTTAATCATTGTCTTGTTTTGCGTGTCGGACACTGTGGGGTGTGTCGGGTGAGTTCCTAGAGTTGATTGGAGTATTTCGTTGAGTTCATGACTCTTGAAAATGCATCGTTTGTCATTTCGGTATTTTTTTTTTAATTTTTCGGGCCGAGGGGTCCCAGACGGGACCTGTTACCGGAGTTGTTGAGTACGGGGACTGTGATTTGAGTTTATGGCATTTAGTGCATTATTATTTGTTGAATAATTACTTGGTTATATATGTATTTAAAGTTGTGGTTGTGATACATTTTATATATATGTGTATATATATATAAAATGTTGAAATTATATATATATATTTTTTAAAATAGTGGGACCCACCACTATTGTTAAGCCATTATAATGACCTTATATGGTCATACCAGACCATCTGCTCTATCTCTCTCTCGCGCGCAACACCTCTCTCCCCTTTTCATTTCTTTTTCTTTTATTTTTAAGCTTACACTTTTCCACCCATTTTTCGGCCAATCGATTGGGAATCCGATCTTGGTTCCTTAACAAAAAATGTTCTTCTCGTCGTTCTCTATCACATAGTCAAAGAATTTAATTTTTGGAGAAGCGGTGATTATTTTATGAATTTTTGAAAATTTTGGATCTAAGGCTTCGGATGAGGTTTTGAGCCACTTGAAGTCGGATTCCGGAGCTGACCCTTTGGAAAAGTAAAATCACCTCATCGACGGCTACGTTCCCACCTAACAGTTTTCCATTCCCCACCGTTGACCGATGTTGACTTTTGTTGACCGGTGTTGACCGGCGTTGACTTTTCCGGCCGGGGATACATTTTGGCTACTTTTGAGGTAGGGGTGCTCTAATTCACAATTTCTTAGGTTCTACATGAATTTTCCTTCTTAAATTGAGTATAAGCATATTTAATTTCAAATATTTTGATTATGTGATTGTGATAGATGATATGTAAAGTGGTGGATGTATGTTGTGTGATAAATGAGTTTATAAATTTAGTTACATCCTTGTAGTGAAGAAGCATGCTTAGAAATGACAAGTTGTTTACTTTATGTATTTCAATTGCCATGAAAATTTGATGTTATGATCGTAGAAATAAATATTTAAAATATTCTTTTACAAGTTGTAATTATGATATGGGTAAAATGTATGGAATATAGTTGTTGAATTTGGCATTTGGAATCATGAAACATTTATGCATCCATTGGGAAAGAAAAAAAGGAAAAGTATATTTTTTTAAAACCAATGAAATTATTTTGGGGAAAAGTTTTTGAAAAGTGTTTATGAAAACCCGGACGCCTAGGAGGCGCCTAGTGGTCTGTGGTATTAGTGTGGTCTAGAGAGGGGACTAGGGGGAGACCCTAGTGTGGTTGAGCTAACCAGGCCGGATGCGATGCCTTGGAGGTGCCTTGTGGTCGTGGATGGTTAGCCAATCCCCCTTTCGTGACACTTTGGAGGTGCCTTGGGTCGGATTACACTAATAGTTTGGAAGTTGAAACGGTATGGTTTCGGAAACGAGGAGTGACATTGCATAGCATGGCACATAATTGGCATATGTGTTGCATTTAGTAATGGGTTGAGATATGTATGTTTGTTGATGATACAGTGCTTTTACTTGACTCCCGAGATATGATCCTGTTCTCTTGCTTTCTATTCTTTATGTGGATTCATGGGTCATAAGAGGTGTGTCTTAGACACTTCCTACTGAGCGTTTAGCTCACCCTATCATTTTAACATTTTTCAGGACACGGATGGTAGGTGGCTGACGACGCTCCTCCACAGGGTTTGATGGGTTAGTAGACCATTTTGACATACTTTGTAGCTATAATCTCATTTATTATTTATTTATTTATTTATTATTACTTTTTTTTTTTTATAAACCAGGAATGATACGTATAATATGTATTGACGTAGGAAAGAATGGTGTTGTCCCTAGTTGGCCTCGGGTTCGGTTAAGAACCCGGCTCACGGTTCGGACCTACGGGTTCGGGTCGTTACATAAGCTATCTTCGGTTGGCATGAACCATCTACCTAACTACATAAATCCAAGATTGTAGCACGGTCTATCTTCCCTTGGCATAATTTATCTAAAATCCTACACGACATGCCCAAAACACCATTTTATGAAGGCTGAGACATAATCTAAAAATTTCGGGAACACTCGGATATGATGATATACACTACTGGGACACCCTCTAGAACAGTCGGAATGCAAAATGGACATATTCCGTGAAAACTCAATTTTTTGAGTTGAAATTTTTTTTTTACTCCCAGTTACCTTGGCGTCCGGACGCTTTTTCAACTGTAGATTGTTTTTATTATTATTATTATTTATTTTGGAGGCCAAGATGAATTCAAAAAATTCCGAAACTTTCACTGGAGCCTATTTGTTGCCCAGAACACTTAGTATGATAATCGGAATGAGATTCGGAGCACTTTTATAAAAGCGATAATTTTTTAGGTCCATACTTAGGCGAAATTTTTGAAAAAGAGTTTTTTTTTTTTTTTTTTTTTTTTTTTTTTTTTTTTTTTATAAAAAAAAAGGGAGAAGAGATTAGGAAGCGGATACTTCCTAAAAGTGGCTAAATTTAACTGACATAGCTTGACGAGACGAGAATCTCACTAATCCTCATATATTGGATCTGTCAAGAAGACGGTCCCCTCATTTCCCTTGCACAACTTGTCTCCCTCGTATGGTCGCAAACTTGGATCAATGCCCGGTGAAGGGATGAAATAAGCAAGTTTTTTCCTAAGGGATTCAAGTATTTCCCATAATCTTAGATTTTTCATTTTCAGATTTAATCCATAAGGTTCCTTATGAGATATTGTCGAGATTTCTTCAAAATTCAACCCTTGAACATCCATGAGAGGGTTATTACCTTTCTCACATATATCCGGTGGTTCAACTTCGAAGTTCGGTGACAGATCGAATAATGGAATGAGATGAGATTCAGGTTCCCAAGAAAGGGATTCATTTGGTGGTACCCACAGAGGGGACTGAACAGATGGAGGAGTATCGAGAACTGAATTTACCTCCCAATTAGATTTTTTTACAACAACCTCCTTAGAATTAACACGAGTCATTCGAGTTTCAAGAGGGTCTTAACTTTCATTGAATGGGAGAGATTCTTCAATTAATTCATCTAAAGCATCAGTAGAAAAGCATTCATCTTCATCCAGAGGATGTTGAGAAATATTGAAGATGTTGAGCTTAACCTTCATATTTCCAAAAGAAATATCCATCACCCCGGTCCAAAAAATTAATTAAAGCATTAGCCATGGCTAAGAAGGGCCAACCAAGGATCACGGGAATGTGTCTTTTGGGATTGGGGACCGGTTCAATATCTAGAACCAAGAAGTCTACTGGGAAGTGAAACTTGTCCACCTTAATGAGTACATCCTCAATTATACCATGAGGTTGCTTAACGGATCTATCTGCAAGTTATAAGACAACCAAAGTGGGTTTGAGTTCTCCTAAGCCAAGTTGCAAGTAAACTGAGTAGGGGATCAAATTTACTCGCTCCTAAGTCAAGGAGGGCCTTTTCTATCTTGTTGTCTCCAATGACACATGAGATTATCGGGGCACTCAAAGTCTTAAACTTTGGAGGTGTATTGTGCTAAATGATAGCACTGACCTGTTCAGTTAACCTCACATTCTTTGAAATATTGCTTTTAGAAATGTGTTGCCCAAGTTTAGACTTTAGAGGGGGGGGGGGGGGGGGGGGGGTGAATAGAGTCTATGCAAACTATGGTCAATTATCGATCTTAAAATATTAATTAAAGACAAACTCAATTTCTTTGATAGATAATGAATGATGCAATATGAATTTTAAGCTTCAATAGTCAGCATTAATGAAGAGGCATATTAAGACATACATAAAGCAATAAGTATAGACATAGAGATAGAAGTTGCAAACATGTACTCAGTGATTTTTAGCGAGGTTCGGAAACTCCTACTCCTCGGCTCAAGACCCCTCTTGAGACTTCCCAATTCACTATGGCTTCTCCTTGCGGGTGGAGAGCAAACCTCTTACAAGAAGCTCTTTCTAGCTTCAATGTGCTAAGAGAAACACCTTCTTTTAGTCTTCCTTGGGCCACACCAGCCCTTACAAGTTTTGAAGTATATTGATGGAATACAAGATGATCTCTCTCTCAGATCTGAAGTACAAGATTTAGCTCACTCTAGAGTATATATGAATAACTTGAAGCTCAATATTCTTTTGATGAAATGAAGTGTGTGTGTATGATAAAAGCTTTATATTGCAAGACTTTCTTTCTCAATGTATGCAACAACCTTTAAATGAAGTTCTGAAGTGTTTTTATAGACTTTCAGACATGTCTGATAATGTTATACCTGTTGGACACACATCCCAAGAATAAAATGCCCGTTTGAATTTTGAAACACTCAGTTTCGGTCGACTGAAATGAAACACCCTTGTGTTTCGGTCGATCGAAATGGTTTGAGGTTAGACACATACTCTCAGTACTCTTGTTTCGGTAGACCAAAGTAAAGCCTCGTTTTGTTTTGGTCGACCAAAATGATTTAAGCTTGAATATCATACTCTCAGTACTCTTATTTCGGTAGACCGAAGTAAACCCTCATTTTGTTTCGGTCAACTGAAATGGTTCAAGCTTGAATATCATACTCTCAGTACTCTAGGTTCGGTAGACCGAAGTAATCTCTCAGTTATTTCGATTGACCGAAATAACTATTAGTTAGATCTGTATATTCATTTCTGTAGACCGACCGAAATAACTATTAGTTAGATCTGTATATTCATTTCTGTAGACCGAAATGAAATAATGATTTATTTCGGTAGACTGAAATAACTTGAAGCTTTGATCCTAACTCTTGGTTCATTTTCAGATAAGGATATGCTTAAGTCCTTTGTTCCTTAGTCATGATGAATGAGATGATATGTATAATGTTGGAGAGTTTGAGCTTCAAGATGTTCATATACACTTTAACAAAGCTTCCTAAGAAACTCACCAACCTAGCTAACCCCATTTTGATGTCTTGTGATGACTTGACTTTGACTTTTGATTGCTTAGTCCTTTGCTCATTCCTTGGTGTTGCTTCTTCAGTTTTGTCCTTGTATTATAGTGCTTGTTTTGATGAATGCTTTGCTCTGTAATTTCACTCAAGAAGACATTAGTAATCATAGAATATCATTAATGAATTATGATCATCAAAAACCTTTGATTCAAGGTCAACAATCTCCCCCTTTTTGATGATGACAATTCATTGATGTGTTCGTTAAGTGAGAAAAGGTATGTGAGTGATTATCCCCCTATCAATGTGCATAGTCTTGATGAATAAGAGATTTACAAAACTTCCCCTTTCTTTGTGTAATCATTTAACCATCATTAGAAGTGAAAGCATAACATATTTAAGGCATACAAACAAATCATAAAAGAATTGAAGGCATATAAATTTTAATTGCCAAAAACATGTATTTTCATTGATTCACGAATTTAAGGTCAAGATAAATCATTCCCCAATGACCACTACAACTAATGTTCCAATTACAACTACTATCAGTATTACCATCCACAACCTACGTTAGCAACTCTATCAATTTTTCAATAGTCAATATTCTATATTCCAGCACAAAAGTCACAGCAACATCAGCCAACAACATCAATTCTCCCCCTTTGTCATACATCAAAAAGGAGGGGTGGTCTGAGCATCAGAAATGGGGAAGTCCCATAGCCCAGAGGTCAGCAAGATCGTACTTGACAAGGTCAACTTCATTGGCTACTTCTTCAACCCGTTCACGCAAAGCGAGAATGTGATCTCGATTTTCTTGTGAAAGAGCAAGATTTTCAAGTAGAAGCTCCCGTATTGATCGTTCGTCGGAAGGAGGGATATGGATGGGTTCTGGTTCTTCCTATTCTTCCTCTTCAACCTCAATTTTCTCTTCTACATTTACACCTTCTTCAGCACCTACAACTTGGTGCTCTGACATATCAATGTCGTGGCCCTCATCTACTGGATTTCCATGCTTGGGATCATACCAAATGTTGTTGTCAGATTTTTTGAGTCCCGTTCGACCTAACAACACTCGGTCAAATCTGTAGAGATTGGTAAGCTCCTTTCGATCCTCGCTTTCTAGTCGCACTTTGAATGCTTGGAAGATTAGGGTAAGCGGCATAGCATAGAAGAGGTGAGTTTTTTTCTCTCTTGGCGCAATCGATCATATGATGAAAGATAAGAAACGCGAGATTGAATTTCTTGCCATTTAGAACACACCAGATGAGAAATGCCTCCATGAATGAGACATCGGAGCGTCCACCAGATTTAGGAAGGATGCAGTGAATGATGACATGATAGATGAGATGGGCTTGTACCGTTAGTTGACTTGCAAAGATTTTGTCAATGTTATTGGTAGGAAATTGGCTCATTTATTAAACGACTTGGTAAGGATTAAACCCTTCTCCATCATACCAATCATAGGCCATGAAATAGGTGATATCACTGTGAGGGATTTTGAGAATGCGACGAATGGCTAACAGAGAAAGTGTCATTTGAGTTCCTACAACGAAGGAAAGAAAAGTGTTTTCTCCCACTATCCTCTTAAGATAAGTATAAAACAACCTAACCAACTTAGGGTAGATAGGAACTTTCATACATAGGAAGTCACCCAACCCTATGGCTTCAAAGAGAGAAAAGGTGTATGTGATGAGTTCTTTAGTGTCATTTTTGTCGAAAATTTTTCCCTTTGCAACTATCTTATGAAGAAATTTGGTTTCATAGACCTCTTTAAATTTTGGTTCACGGAATAAGCGCATAGTTGGGGCAGGATAAGGGTCGGAAGGAATAGGATTTGGGGGATTAGACCCTCCAGCCTCAATGTCATGTGTGTGCTTAGTTCTCTTAGATGTATTCTTCTGGGTTGCCATTGGTTTCTCTTGACAGATTAGACGTTATGTGAAGGGATGACAGAGATTTATACAACACACCCTAACTATTAGTGATGTAACAAGAGATGATAAAAGCTGAAAGGAACCTTTGACGAAGAGATGATAATAATAGATGTATAAACTCAGGGATGAATCATACGAAAAGATTAGAGATTTCAATGTGCAACTCACCTTGAGAGATAATGAGTGATTCGTATGAGAAGATGGAGGAAGAAAATCGCAGGAGTTTTGCACGAAGTGAGTCGCCTCAAAGAACGAGAGAGATAGGTTCGCGAATAGAGTTTTGAGGTTTGAAACCAAAGATTGATTTCGCGGGTCTTTAATACTCAGAGATGGGCCATATATGATGGGGCCCGAAGGTTCGGTCGACCGAAATGGCTTCATCGGTTGACCGAAATGACTTTTATAGAGAATGTTTAGATCTCATTTCGGTCGACCGAACTATGATTTCGGTCTACCGAAATGCTGATCCTGAGGCTTGATTTTTCTGATGATTTTGAGGTTCAGCTGCTGCTATGTATCTCACTCTCTATAGCCATTCCAATTTCTCGCCGAAGAGTGCAAAACCTATCTTCTTGAAGTGGCTTTGTGAGAATATCCGCCAATTGATTCTCGGTGTTGATGAACATCAGATCAATATCGCCTTTAGAAACACGATCACGTGGGAAATGATATCTGATCTAAATATGCTTAGTTTTGAAGTGCTGAATG
Organism: Cornus florida; assembly: GCF_030987335.1. Classification (NCBI taxonomy): domain Eukaryota; kingdom Viridiplantae; phylum Streptophyta; class Magnoliopsida; order Cornales; family Cornaceae; genus Cornus; species Cornus florida. The sequence continues at coordinate 19,838,703 of NW_026775576.1, forward strand.
GGATACTTTGATATACAAATGGCGCTGGTGTTATCACATTTGATAGAGATTTTGTCGAAAAATAAACCGAAGTCTTCTAGCTGTTGTTTGATATAGAGAATTTGTGCACAGCAGCTACCAGCAGCAACATATTCAGCTTCGGCGGTGGATAATGCCATTGAATTTTGTTTCTTGCATGACCAAGAAACAAGTGATTGACCTATAAAGTGACACGCGCCGCTTGTGCTTTTTCTTTCAACTTTACAACCAGCAAAATTGGCATCCGTAAATCCTACGAGTTCAAAAGATGTGTGCCTAGAATACCATAAACTAAGGTTAATAGTACCATTCAAGTATTTAAAGATGTGTTTGACGGCATTCAAATGAGATTCCTTGGGACAGGACTGAAACCTAGCACATAAGCACACACTAAACATTATGTCCGGCCTACTAGCCGTTAAGTAAAGAAGACTTCCAATCATTCCTCTATATTTCTTAATATCAACTTCCTTACCTTTTTCATCCTTATCAAGTTTTAAGGAAGAACACATGGGAGTTTTAGTATGTTTGGCATCTTCCGAGCCAAATTTCTTTAGCAAATCTTTGGTGTACTTTGATTGGGAAATGAAGATTCCATCAAGAGTTTGTTTGATTTGCAGCCCCAAGAAGAAGTTGAGTTCACCCATCATGCTCATTTCAAACTCATTTTGCATGGAGGAGGCAAACTCTTTGCTTAGAGTGTCATTTGTTGATCCAAAAATGATGTCATCAACGTAAATTTGAATGATCAACAAATTTCCATTTATGATTTTAGTAAAGAGTGTGTTATCAATCTTACCTCTACAAAACCCACTTGTAAGTAAGAACCCACTAAGTCTTTCATACCAAGCTCTAGGAGCTTGCTTCAAACCATATAAAGCTTTTGTTAATTTAAAAACATGGTTTGGAAAATCATAGCTTTCAAAGCCCGGTGGTTGTTCAACATATACTTCTTCATCAATAAAACCGTTTAAGAAAGCACTTTTTACATCCATTTGAAATAATTTGAAATTTTTGTAAGATGAAAATGCAAGTAGCATTCTTATAGCCTCAAGTCTAGCAATGGGAGCAAAAGTCTCCTCATAGTCTCTACCTTCTTCTTGGTTATATCCTTTTGCAACAAGTCTAGCCTTGTTCCTAATGATAGTTCCTAACTCATCCTTTTTGTTTCTAAAAACCTATTTTGTCCCAATAATTGTTTTATTTTGAGGTCTTGGGACAAGATTCTAAACCTTATTCCTTTTGAATTAAATGAGTTCTTCTTGCATTGCCAAAAGCCAAGATTCATCATTTTTAGCCTCATGTATATTTTTAGGTTCAAATTGAGAAACGAATGCCACGAAATTGCATACATTTCTTAATTGTGACCTTATGCTAACCCCTTTGGATGGATCACCAATAACTTGGTCAATGGGATGATTATGAACTAACTTCCATTTATTTGGAGTAGTTTTGTTTTGAGAGGTATCATCACTTGAATTGGAACTTTGATAGATATCAATAGGAGACTTATTTATGTTGAGATCATTGATACTCTTCTCAAGCTCTATAGGGGACTTATTTGTATCAAGTTCATTGGTACCCTTTTCAAGTTCAACTTCTTCATCATTGACCATCACACTTTTTGTGGGAGAGGTTGGGGATTCATCAAACACAATGTGTATGGATTCAACCACAACTAAGGTCCTCTTGTTATAGACTCTATATGCTTTACTTCTAGAGGAATATCCAAGAAAAATGCCTTCATCGGATTTAACATCAAACTTTCCTAGATTTTCCTTGTCATTGAGGACAAAACATTTACACCCAAAAACTTTGAAATAGCCTATATTAGGTTTTCTTTTGTTCCACAACTTAAAGGGTGTTTTGTTGAGAATCTTTCTAATGATAACTCTATTTATAACATAGCATGAAGTATTTACGGCTTCATCCCATAGAGATCTAGGTGATTTGTGCTCACTAAGCATGGTTCTAGCCATTTCTTGAAGAGATCTATTTTTCCTTCCAACAGCACCATTTTGTTGGGGAGTCCTAGGTGCCGAAAGATTGTGATTGTAGCCATTTTCGTCGCAAAACCTTTCAACGTCTTGGTTGTCAAACTCTCTACCCCTATCACTTCTAATGGATTTAATTTTATATTCCTTTTCATTTTCGACTCTTTTGCAAAATTTTGAAAGAATTGAATGAGCCTCATTTTTGCGTGCAAGAAAGAATACTCAAGTGAATCTAGAGTAGTCATCTACGATCACAAAGACATAGATTTTACCACCAAGGCTAGCAATTTTCTCCAGTCCAAAAAGATCTATGTGAAGCAATTCAAGTGGTTTTGAAGTGGTTATGTCCTTTTTTCTTTTGAAGGAAGACTTGATTTGCTTACCAATTTGGCAAGCACTACACGTTTTGTCTTTTGAAAAATTTATCTTGGGGAGACCTTTGACTAGTTCATTTTTAGACAATCCTGAAATTAAATCCATGCTTGCATGACCTAACCTTCTATGCCACAACCAACTATGTTCATTGGATGACATGAAACATTTAACATCTTGTTCTTGAAGTGCACCTAAGAGCAAGGTATATACATTACCACTTCTCGGAGCACAAAATATTTGGGATTCATATCTTTTAACAATGCATTTATCCAATTTAAAAGTCACATCAAATCCATTATCACAAAGTTGACTAACACTAAATAGATTATGCTTTAGACCCTCAACGAGTAAGACATGTTCAATTGATAAGGAAGGAGAAATACCTATGATCCCAAAGCCAATTACCTTGCCTTTAGAGTTATCTCCAAATGTAGTGCTTCCTCCATTGTATGCTTCTAGAGAGGAGAATTTTGCGCGGTCACCCGTCATATGCCTTGAACATCTGCTATCTAGAAACCATTTCTCCTTAGAAGATGTGGAGACTTTGAAACCATCCTACAAAAGAGATTTCAAACATTTTCACTTGGTACCCAAATCTTGTTGGGTCCATGGGAGTTAGCTAAGAGCATATATGTTCCTTTAGGAATCCACTTCTTTATGAACTTTGGCTTTCTCTTTGAGCATTCTTGAATAAGATGACCTATTCTTTTACAATAATTACATCTAGAACTTTTGTTTTTGCTTTTAACAAAGTAGTTGGTCAAAGGCTCTCTCTTATTCAATTGACATGCTTTCTTGTCAAAAGGGTCATAACCTAACCCGTTTTTATTAAAGAAGCTTCTTTGAGCACCTAGCATAAGTTCTAGATTTTTGGTACCTTGAGTGAACTTTGCTAGATCATCAATTTGGTTTTCAATGATTAACTTTAAGGAAGCATTTTCAGAGATGAGCTCAGGAGATCCTATTTCTTTAAGCAAGGTGCATTCCTTTTTCAAGCACTCATTTTCATTAAGAAGATTTTGAAGTTTGTTTTCAATGATAAGTTTCTCTCTTCTTTGGGAAACACATTTTTTGACCATTTTACCTAGTTCATCATGCAATTCTTTAAAACCAACAAGTAATCCATTATATGCATCAACTAAGTCATCATAAGACATTTTACATTCAGAGGAAGAGTCATAATTTGAGTTTACCTCATCCTTATTTGCCATGAGACAAAGAATTGCCTTTTCCTCATCACTTTCGGATCCATTTGAGTTGTCATCTTCCCAAGTGGCTTGCATTGCTCTTCTCTTTTTCTTTTCCTCTTTGTAGACATGATAATCAGCTTTAAAGTGTCTCAGTTTTCCACAGTGAAAACAGGTAAAGGTATTACGTTTGCCTTGCTCATTAGATGATTCTCCCTTTTTGAACCTTCCCTTGTTGAATTTCTTCCTATGAAGAAATCTTTTAAAGGAATGAGTGATGAGAGCTAAATCATCGTCTTCACTTTCGTTGTCAACAACTTCCTTTTCTCTTGAAGATACTTTGAGAGCAATTTCCTTCTTTCGATGATGATCTCCTTCTCTATCTTTTAGAGTGATTTCCCATGTGAGAAGAGAGCCGAGAAGTTCATCCAACTCAAGTGTGTTGAGATTGTGAGCTTCTTTGATTACCGTAGCTTTTGCATCCCATTTTTCGGGTAGGCTTCTTAGAATTTTCCTTGCAAGATTAGAGTTAGTCATAGTTCTGCCAAGATGTTTCACGCCATTAATGATGCCAGTAAATCTCACAAACATTGCACTAATAGTCTCATCTTCATTCATGCGAAACAATTCATATTGATGCATAAGAATATCAATTTTAAATTCCTTGACCTGTGAAGTTCCTTCATAAGTAATCTGAAGTTTATCCCAGATTTCTTTAGCTGTGGTACAAGTAGAGACTCTATTATATTCACTAGGACTTATAGCACAATTCAGATTAACTTTCGCCTTGGCATTCAAGGAGATAAGTTTATAGTCCTCTATATTCCATTCAGCTTCAGTTTTAGGGACCCTTTCAGCACCAAATCCTTTCATTGGAACAAAGGGTCCATTAACAATAACCAACCAGATTTGATAGTCTACGGATTGGAGGAAATCTATCATTCTATTTTTCCAATAGCCATAATTTGTTCCATCGAACCAAGGGGGTCTAGTATTGGACTGACCTTCTTGAAGAAGGTGACCATTTAAGTTTGCCATGATCAATCTTTAAAACACTTAAGCTTTTCCAATAAAGACCTAGCTCTGATACCAATTGTTGCCCAAGTTTAGACTCTAGAGAGAGGGGGGGGGGGGGGTGAATAGAGTCTATGCAAACTATGGTCAATTATCGATCTTAAAATATTAATTAAAGACAAACTCAATTTCTTTGACAGATAATGAATGATGCAATCTAAATTTTAAGCTTCAATAGTTAGCATTAATGAAGAGGCATATTAAGACATACATAAAGCAATAAGTATAAAGATAGAGATAGAAGTTGTAAACATGTACTCAGTGATCTTTAGCGAGGTTCGGAAACTCCTATTCCTCGGCTCAGGACCCCTTTTGAGACTTCCCAATTCACTATGGCTTCTCCTTGCGGGTGGAGAGCAAACCTCTTACAAGAAGCTCTTTCTAGCTTCTAAGTGCTAAGAGAAACACCTTCTCTTAGTCTTCCTTGGGTCACACTAGCCCTTACAAGTTTTGAAGTATATTGATGGAATACAAGATGATCTCTCTTTCAGATCTGAAGTACAAGATTTAGCTCACTTTAGAGTATATATGAATAACTTAAAGCTCAATACTTTTTTGATGAAATGAAGTGTGTGTGTGTATGATAAAAGCTTTATAATTGCAAGACTTTCTTTCTCAATGTATGCAACAACCTTTAAATGAAGTTATGAAGTGTTTTTATAGACTTTCAGACATGACTGATAATGTTATAGCTGTTGGACACACATCCCAAGAATAAAATGGCCGTTTGAATTTTGAAACACTCAGTTTCGGTCGACCGAAATAAAACACTCTTGTGTTTTGGTCGACCGATATGGTTTGAGGTTGGACACATACTCTCAGTACTCTTGTTTCGGTAGACCGAAGTAAAGCCTCGTTTTGTTTCGGTCGACCGAAATGATTTAAGCTTGAATATCATACTCTCAGTACTCTTGTTTCGGTAGACCGAAGTAAACCCTCATTTTATTTCGGTCGACCGAAATAGTTCAAGCTTGAATATCATACTCTTAGTACTCTAGGTTCGGTAGACTGAAGTGATCTCTCAGTTATTTCGGTCGACCGAAATAACTATTAGTTGGATCTGTATATTCATTTCGGTAGACCGAAATAACTTGAAGCTTTGATCCTAACTCTTGGTTCATTTTCAGATAAGGATATGCTTTAAGTCCTTTGTTCCTTAGTCATGGTAAATGAGATGATATGCATAATGTTGGAGAGTTTGAGCTTCAAGATGTTCATATACACTTTAACAAAGCTTCCTAAGAAACTCACCAACCTAGCTAACCCCATTTTGATGTCTTATGATGACTTGACTTTGACTTTTGATTGCTTAGTCCTTTGCTCATTCCTTGGTATTGCTTCTTCAGTTTTGTGCTTGTATTGTAGTGCTTGTTTTGATGAATGCTTTGCTCTGTAATTTCACTCAAGAAGACATTAGTAATCATAGAACATCATTAATGAATTATGATCATCAAAAACCTTTGATTCAAGGTCAACAAAATGCATTTTTGAGTACGCAAATCTTTAAGAAACTTAGCATAGGGTGAAATTTGTTTGATGGCATTAAGAAGAGGAATGTTAATCTTTACTTGCCTAAAGCCTTACAACATTTCCTAAATTTTATCGCCCTAATTCCCAAAATGTGTGGACTCTTTGAGGCTTTGAGAAAACGGAGCCTTTTATAAGATGTCTCAATACTTAGGATTGCGGATTTGGAATTTCAGGACTGATTTTCAGATTGTTGGGTGGAGGACTTGAATACTTGGGTGCAAGAATTTTAGTCTCTCCCCTAACCTCGTTATCAACAACTTTTCCACTTTGAAGTATGGTGATTGCATGAACTTGCTCATGATGTGGTCCACTCGGAGGATAGAGCTCATCAATCACAAATTGCCCTTTTGGGTTTACCATGGTTTGAGCTGGAAGTTTGCCCGTATCCCTTTTATGAAGCTGATTCACAGAAGTAGCCAATTGTCCCAGTTGGGTTTCAATTTTGGCTATTGATTGAAAATGAGTATTTACCAATTGCACAGTTGATTGCATGCCATTAAGGGCAGCCATGATTTGCTTGTTGGTATTTAATATCTTATTCAATTGGGACGGGTGAAGAGGAGAAGAATTTGATTTGAAGAGCTATATTATAGGGAGGAGGATGATAGTTTGTAAAAGCTTGGAATGGCCAGTTCATGGGTTGAGAATTGGACTGATTTTGTTTCCCATGACATTGGAATGCTGAATTTTATGGGGCTGGTTGCCGCCACAAAAAATTTGGGTTATCTCTCCATCCCGGATTATATGTATTGGAACATGGATTATATCTAGGACAAGAGTACATGGCATTGGCCTGCTCTTGCGTACCTCCAAAAAATTGCTCCAGTGTGGGGCAATCTTCTTCAAGAGTGTAAGATGCTCAATTAGCACTTGATGAAGAATTTTGAGAAGAGGAAAGATGTGGTGCCACTAGCTGAAAAACCTTGTGTGCTATGGCATCCACTTGAGATGATTCTTCCCTTAGAGTCCGTGGTTGGCATGGATTTGAGGGTTTTCAAACACTAGAATTAGGAGCCTATTGTGTCAATAATAAATAAACCACTCGCAATAGAACGAATCCTTATAGGATAGGGCTATGTTGAGGGTGTCGAACCTTAAGAACTATGGTGGTTTATCGAGTCTTCAATTAATACTATTTTAATTTAGAATGAGGATTTGATTTGTGTGTTGTGTTGCAATTCAATAACATAAAAGAAAATAAAAGGAATAAAAGGATTGAGATCAAGAGAAGAAATACTTAGGGATTGACTTCATCATAAATCTTATACTATAGTTAACTGTTCAACCTTGGGATTTCAATAATTAAATTTCATATGGAATTAAACTCAATAACATTCATTTATTTCAGATTAAAAAAAGATGTTTTATGAATTTTAATTAATAATAACCTATCTGTGGTTAGCATGGATTATCCACCTACCTACTTCTAACTAATTTTGCAGTAATACATCTTTCCTAAGCATAACCTATGAAAATATTCATTCACAAAAAACGTTTGAACACCATTACATGATCTCTATTCTTATATCCGGCAGGGCTCCGCCAGATACCGTCCAATAAGAATGGTTTGAGAACAGTTTATAAATAGTTATATCTAAGACAAGGTAATAATTATTAAGAAACTATTAATTCATTAAAACACCAATCGAGTTGGCTCAATTGCTCAAAATCATATAATCAAAGTATATAAATTCTTAAATTCCTAAAGTATAAACAATCAAGCCATAGTAATTGGATCCGGTTATCTCAATGCCTTAAGAGAGGAATTAGCCACTCATGACGACGCTAGATATCATCTATGTTGGTGTAGTCTTCATCGTCAAGGTCTGCACTTCTCTCTTGGGGACTTCCCCTCAAAACCCTAAAAACGGCCGTGAGAGAGAGGAATGATAACTAGAAAAGAGATATCTGATTCTGTGGCCTTCTCTTCTTCTTTTGTTGGAGAAATTCAGTCCCAATCCCCTTTGAATTGGTTTTACAGCTTTTGGTAACAATTGGGCCCATTAGGAAAGAAAAAAAATATGATTTTTGGTAATTCTCGTATGTATTTTTGACTTCCAAGACGTCTAGGCTCGAGCTCTAGAGTTCAGGCTCGAGCTTTTGGGTTTAGGCTCAAGCTTCATCTACAAGCAACTTGTTCTGACTTTGCAACACTATTTTAACCCATTTAGAGTGCGAATTTGGAGATGGCTATTAGAGACAAAAATATCGGGTTTCGAGTCTTCTTTCCAGAACCACTGAGTTTGCTCAATTTGGAATTCTGAATCAAAATTTATGCCCAAAATACTAAAGTGGATTTAGAGTTTTCAGCCATACTCGAGCCCGAAGTGGTAGTGCTCGAGCTTTTTGACTCAGGCTCGAGCCTTAAAGCTCAAGCTCAAGCTCTGGAAGTAAAATTTATCCGAAACGTCTTTTTATTGATGGTGCTCGATCCTCTCTTCATGGTGCTTTATCCCAAGGTGTTGGGCTCGAGCTCTCGGGCTGTGAATCAACTTTTCAATTCTGACGCATCATATGCTCGAGCTCTTAGGCAAAGGGTCGAGCACCTTTAAGTTAGGCTCAAGCTCTGAGTTCAAAGCTCGAGCTTTGACACTTGAATTCTTCCAAAGTTCACTATTTTGACTCCCGGCTTGCTTCGGATGACCGGCAATGACGCGGTAAACTTCATTATCATTCTTTTCATCATAAAAGCCCAGTTTTAACTGCTTCTTTAGGAAAACACCTAAAAACATGAAATAAATATAAATCAATATAAATTAGGGTAGATATATCACTGTAGGTCTTAACATATGCGTATTTAGGGGCTCGAATATGCAATATTCAGCCCTACAAGAATTATGTTGAATAGAGTTATCGCTCATATTCTTAAGTAAGGTCTAAGCTTCATCTGTATTTTTGGACATAAACATGCCCCCACAAGAAGAATAAATGAGTTGTCTATGTGGTTCGGTTAAACTATCATAGAAAGCTTACACCAATTGCTATTTTAGAATTTGGTGGTGTAGACACTTCCTAAGAAGATCTTGAAATCTTTCCCATGTCATATGGAATTGTTCCCCATTTATTTGGGAGAAGCTAAGAATAGAACAACGCATTTGATTGGTTTTCCCCACAGGATAGTAGTTTTTTTAGAAATTCTTGTTGTAATTGGGCCTATGTAGTGATGGAATTTGCAACAAGGGAATTTAACCAATATTTTGCTTTATCTTTTAGGGAGAATGGGAAGAGACACATATGGAGTGCTTGCTGAGGGAAGTCCCTCATCTTGATGGTGGAGTAGATTTCCAAGAACTCATCAAGATGTTTATAAGGGTCCTCAATATCAAACCCATGATAAGATAGAAACATTTGGATTGTGTTGGATTTGATTTCATAACAGTGGGCATGGATATTGGGCATGATGATACATGATGGAGATGTGTATGTTGATGGGATGAAATGGTCCCTAAGAGTCATGGGTTGTAGAGACCGGTTCTTTTTCTTCCACTTTTACGGATTTTCTTTTTCCGTCTTTTATTTATTTATTGTTTCATTTCCCATGCCTTAGGGTTTTTGGAAACTTAGTTAGGATTGTGTGCCCGATTTCTTTCCGACGTCACATGCTTTCTCTTCATTTTATTTCCATGAAATGCATAGCTTTACTTTTGTAGAAAAGCATGCTACTTGTTTACTTTTCCCGTAGGGGTATGAATGCATAGTTTCTTTGGAAACATTTTCATTTCATAGGGTGCTTTGCGTAATTAAGTTTTTAGGATATTTTGTCTTAGGGACCTTTTTGCAATTATTATTTGAGATATTTAGAAGAGAGACTAAGTTGTAATTTTTAAAAATATGTGACAAGTGTCACTCTTTCCTTGGGGGTACTTATCATCTTTTGGGTGAACCACTTGGCGGCTTAGGATGGTAACAAGTGTAGGCTTGAGATTAAGCCCTGTGAGGGGGTATTGGATGCTGACATGTGTACGGTGAAGATTCATCCACTTGTTGGCCTAGGATTGATGCACTTTTAGGCTTAGGATCTTGACAAGTGTAGGGCTAGGATTTGGACTTGTGAGGAGGCCTTAGATTATGACAAGTATAGGCTTTAGATGAAGTCTTGTGAAGGTGTGTGAGATTGTGACAAGTGGAGGGGTGAGATGAGTATGTGTGTGTGTGTGAGGTAGTGCTAGCTTAGGGACAAATATGTCTTTTTCCACTAATTCATCTTCCTCCTCACAAAACCTCTCTAGCCACCACCATTGACAACCACCTTTGACCTCACTTTACACCACATTCCCCTCACATTCTCACCTTACCATTGAAGGGTTTTTGGTTCCTTGGAGCATCACCGTCGTAGCCTTGTTCTTGGATCCTCCATTGCCTACCTATCTTAAGGAATCTAAAGCTCTCTACTATAGTGAGGTAGGGGATGTCCTATGTTTATACCCTTAGTGTCTTAATGCTTAATTTGGGGTTAAATATATGTTGTATATATGCTTATACTTCTAGATTTGCATATAGGTTGCTTTAGCATATGATGAACTTAGGGTTTCATGTTGAATATAGCTTGTAGATAACCTATATATTGTGCTTGTGTTGTTCCATTGGAAGTAATCTAAATTCTAGAGATTTTCATGTGTAGTGGTTACTTGAATCTAGTGATTTTCATGTGTAGGGATTTCTTAATTTGTGTATAAAGCGTGCCTATGAATTATTGTATATTCAATGCTTTGTTGATGTTGAAATGAAGACTTGAAACCTTACCATATAATGAGAGGAATGTATTTCACAAGTTGACAAGTTGTAGTAGCTTAGAGATATATTGTGGACTTGTATTCCTTATAAATGCCACAGTAGTTAGAGATTCTATATCATTTTAGTATTATAGACTTGTAGAGATATAAACCTTGTGTGTAAATCATGGTGTGTGTGCTACTATGGCTTTAGGAGCATGGTGGTCATCATATGTTGGTCATGAGGCTCAAAATATTTTAAATTGTGTATGCACGACATGCATAACAAGTTTAAAGGATGGACGCCATCCGAACATTGAAAAATAGTGGACATCGTGTCTGGTAGGTGGAAAGTCCTATAAAACATTGGCTAATGGGGTGTGGAAGTGCACCAATCTCGTTTTCATGTATGGGATTTGATTTTGGCATTGTTTTTCATTACATTGCATCGTGGAGTTGCATGTATGAGTTACATCATAGTGTAGTCCATGTGCAAATTATTTTGTAGCTCTTGGAGTGGTGTATACCTTGTTCCCCCTACTAGCTTTGTGATAGTTGTTGTAATGACTCGGTCATTTTCCTTCCTTTCTTTTTTTCAAATTTTTCCGTTGATGCTTTCTTTTCTAAGTTCGGTATCTTGTCACTTAGTGTCATCTTGAGTGCTCAGGGATGGTATTTGAGACTCTTTTCTTTGGATTGACAACTTCCTTTAAGGACCGAGTCATTTCCATATTTTCACTTTTTGGACACTATTCACTTTTCGTCTTTTCCCCGTTTGTCACTTCGTTGGCATAACCTCACTTTTTGTGTTTGGAGTTGGTTTTTGACTTCATGTACCTTCATTCTAAGTGGTTTCCACGAAATACATATATTTAATTTTGTGGAAAAGTATTCTGGTTGCTCCCGATGTCCATAGGGGCATGGATGCATAGTTCTTCGAAAATATTTTCTTTTCTTGGGGTGTTTTTCGTAAATTTCTTTTGAAGATATTTTATTTTAGGGGTTTTTAAGAAAATATTTTTGGAAGATATTTTCATTATGGGTCATTAGTGTAGTTAACACTTTTTGTAGGGGCTATTATGCAATTAATGAAAGTTATTGCAAAATGCCTCGTTTTGAGTCTGGATCCTCGTACGGGATTCATTTTCACTTTTCATTAAGTCGTGTACTCTTAAAATTTCCTTCTGGTTATTTTTTCCCAGTTTTAGGGTTTTTGACCCCGGTTACCCCCGAACTTGTTCGGGGCATATCTTTCTGTTTAGGACTCGGTTTTCGGTGCCATCTTGTTCATTGTTCATCTTTCTTCATTTTGATTCTTTTTCATTCATGGAGTTTTGCCATTTGAGCACGTCTGCGCAAATTCCACTTTTCCGGACTCGGCGGGACCCTTCCGAAACACTTTTAGGGTTTTTCTATAAATAGGGTGACATAAGATGAAAAATGAGATTTTCTCATCCTTTTTCCTTTTTCTTGGCTGGCAACCATGGCAGCCAAGGGGCTGCCACCCTTCTTCTTCTTTTTCTAGCCTCTTCCCTCATGGCAAATGCCGTAGGGCCTTAGCGTTTATTATAGGCCTTGGTGAGATCTTCCTTTCCCCCTTATTGGAATTCCATTTTGGACTTTTTTTGAGTTCAGGTTTGAAGTCAAGTTGGGATTTTGATAGGACTTCCTTGGTGTTTAATGTTCATCGTATTGTCTCCGACAAAACCCCGAAGTATCATCGGATTCGGAATGGTTTCATTTTAGTGGCTTTTGAGATTTTCATATGAAATTAAGGTAGGGGATGTCTTAGGTTTATATTAATGTTGTTTTGATTGTTTTAGAAGCTTATACAACTTGTATGTATGCTTTAGTTCCAGTTCTAGAATTTAATTTAATTATTTTCTATGTTTAATATTTAATTCTCATGATGTTATACAATTTAGAATTAAATTGTGTCATGCTAGTAAATTAGGCCTTGCTATGTTTGTTAACATACATTAAATTGAGATTATTTGAATAAGAATTGCAACTTTTATTTAATAATTTCCTTTTGTGAAAGTTTAATTCTCATGGTCATACCTTGCATGGAATTAACTTGTGATATACTATTAAATTAAGTCTTGGTATGTTCTTTACCATACTTTAATTTGAGAGCATTTGGATGAGTTTGAAAATTTAGAGTTTTTAATTTAAAGAATTAATTAAAATCTATTTAATGGTTCCATTGGCCTAATTAAGATTTTGAATAATTATATGTAATGACCATGCTATATTGTTTAACATATATTAATTGGGAATCATTTGATTGAGATTTTAAACCTAGAGAAATTAATTAGTTATTTAATTAATTTTTGTTTCTATTGCATTACTGATTTAATCATGTGTTTGACATTGGTAGTATGCTTAAATAATGATTTTAGACTTGTAATGGATTCATGAGTTTATGATTTCAATATTGAATTATGTTGTTATAGCGTGTAACAAATCGTACACTGAAGATTCGACATGTGATGTTGTTATAGCGTGTAACAAATCGCACTCTGAAGATTCGACATAGATTTGGAGCATGTGTTGTGTAGTTTCAACCTACTTGTGCATGGAAAGTAGTTTCGTATATTATTTAATTCGTGTATAAGTTATTAACTTATTTATTTTGGAGTCACTTGGGACATTGTTAAAGAGACATGGCTTTAGTATGAGATGTATGAGTTCTCCCTATTTTATAGTGCCCACTAGGGTGGTATTCCCAGCTGGTTAGTGCCCGGAATAACCATTTAGGTCTGGGCTTTATATGAGATTTGATGTCCAAGTCTTTCACTATTTGATTTCGCATTCAATTCTAAGTTGGCAATCAATGTTTAATTGTGACTTGTGGTTTTGGTTATTGGCGATTTGATGTTGTTAAGTACATTCAGGCGTTATGATTTTTAATGAATCATTGCAGATTTTGATGTTGTTAAGTACATTCAGGTATTATGATTTTTAATGAATCATTGCAGACTTTGATGTTGTTAAGTACATTTATGTTAAAATGTTCAAATTTAGCTTAGGAATGATCCTATTGATTCATTTGGAATATAGATGTTAGGTGGCATGACCCATTTTTGTCATTTTTGTATTTTAGATTTCAAGGTGATGGCTTTGAGAATCTATATCTTGTTGCTTATATAGCATGCTCCTATTTTGTTGAAATTGCATGAATGATATATTTTATGCTAGAAATGATCTAAAGTAGCTTAGGATGATTCCTGAGTCTCACTTATGACATAGACGTTAAGTGGCATGATCCCTTTGAATTGTTTCAAGTTAATGTAATAATTTTGTAAAACGTTAGGTCTTTGCATGCTCATCTCCTACGAGTAGCATTATGTTACTCACCCCAAAGTTACCGAGGACATTTTTCAGGTAAAGGAATAAAGGTTGAGATTCTCGTTATGCTTGGATGAATTGTGGACTTGAAGGTTTCTATTCTTGTGAAGGTTGGTTTGAAATGCCGCTTGTAGCCTTATATGTCAAAATGTGTATATTTGATTTCAAACATGTAATGTGTGCATGAGCATACCTTTTGACATTCATTTTAAGTGTATGTATAACATGAGGCCAAGGGCCATTAATTTTATAGGTTCACAAGTATGTTTTTAAACTTGTTTCGGATCATTTGGAAAGCATGTATAGCTTTCAGGTTAGCCTTAGAGTTGCTTCTGTTTCGTCATTCAGTTGATTTCTTACTTCTGTTTCGTTGTTTGGCTGATTTCTTATTTCTATTTCGTTGTTCGGCTGATTGTTTCTTTCTGTTTCATCATTCGGCAGTCAGAACACCTGATCATGAAAGACAGAATGCCTGACCATGTAGGTCAGAACGTCTGACCATGTAAGTCCGAACGCCTGACCACGTAGGTCAGAACGACCGACCTTGTATGAGTGCCGAACGAGCACTCAGTGTTGAGAGTGCCGAACGAGCACTTAGTGTTGAAGAGTGCCGAACGAGCACTCAGTGTGAAGAGTGTCGAATGGGTACTCGGTATTTTAGCTTTGGACAAGCGCTCGTCCATGCCTCAGAATCTTTATTTCTTTTGTTTTTATCATCTTTCGCTTCCGCATTTCGGATCCGTTATCGGGTCAGCTTTCGGGTCATCACTGATGCACCGGGTTGCAAAACCAGGGGTCGTCACTAGTGGTATCAGAGCTCCTTGGTTTGAATACCTTGGACGACGGGTTTTGGGTGCATTTTATGCTTTTGTTGATTTGCTTTGATATGCTTACATGCTTTTTGATAACATGTTTATGTGCTTGTGCGTTATATGTGACATGTCGTTTATTTAATATGATTTTATTCTAATGTAAGGAGCATGACATATGATGTTTGTTAGATTAGATTTGTATATGCATAACTATGTTGCATATTTGGCATGACACGGGATTGGTCATTAAGGCACGAGTTAGGGTTGATAGTGATTATGGTCACAGTTTCATGGTAGTGTAGGTTGTTGTCGACCTAGTATTAGTTTTGAGGTAGGTGGTAAGACACCTTTTGTTTAGGCTCTCCTGAGGTGAGTCATTTAGCATTGTCGTAGTACTGGATTTATTGGTTTTGGACCATGATAAGGTTATGGACCTCTTAGGATCCTTAGTTGTTCGGGATGATTCCTCTGGGATTGCAATTTTCGTAGGCGGGTGCATGGCATTGTCATGCTACCGTACTAGCTAGCTGCAAGTGCAGTTCGGATGGAATCAATGTTGGTTTTGTCTTGATGGGCATAGTCCTTTTGATCGATGATGATGATGGATGTTTTGGAGATCAGTCGTAATGATTGATTTGGTTGTTGTTGGTATGGCTATGGTTGTCATTTCGCTTGAGTTCTCTTGCGTGATGACGCTTTTGGGATTAAGTCAATTGATTGATGTTTTGGGTAGAGAGAATATTGCACTGTTAGTGTCACTTGTAGTGTCACCTCTAGATTCGAAGATGGATTGTTAGAGTCTTACTATTGTGGTAAGGGCTCATATTTGTTCTGAGATGGGTTGTCGTCGCATTGGTTTTTGGAGTCAGTTTATGGCTAGGATTAGTCTTTCCTTTTACCTATGACACGATGTCCATAGGGTTCATTGTTGCATCATTTTTATCTTTTGCAGTTTCGTTTACTGCCATGTTAGTAGTATGATTTATGATGTTGCAATGCATGAGTAGGTGGAAGTGTGTCCACATTTGCTTTCTTGTTATGTGGCATTAGCATGCCTTATTTATATGCTTAGAGATGCTATGTTGTTACTGTACTTAGTGACATGATTTTGTCCTTACGTGGAGACGTGCTGCATGCATCCTTGATTTTTATCTATATGAGTAGATGTACTTCCTTGGTAGTTACATTTCCTTGTTTTGTACATGACTTCCATGCTTAGTTTTCCCTTTCTATTCCCTCTTGATGTTTGTTGTGTTGACATTTGTAGCAGAATATGGTTTCTCCTCTTTTTTTTGGTTCGCGTTAAGGACTTCACAAGGAGTGGGTCTCTTCTCTTTATCGCCTTGTGCACAGTTTTGGGGTTGATTGGTCTGTAAAGATCACCATTGTTGTCTTGAGTCCTTGGTGAGGATTTGATGGATTTTGGTCGACTTACTCCCATGTAGGGGGCGAAGTCTTTGACCTTGTTGTCTTTCGTTTAAGAGGTAGAGTCATGGTATTGTCCTTCTTAGGACTGGTGGTTCCTTTTCTTCGTGTCTTTCCTTGGGGAGTTTTTGCCGTGGTTGTTAACGGAGTTGTGGTGCTCAGAGTGAGTTGATTGGTGTGAGATCTTTTTACGGGGTCTTGTGTCCATTTGATTGAGGATTTGGTTGACTCGTTATGTGAGTTTGAAGCTGTTTAGGGATATCTTTTGGAGATTTGTTTCAGTTTTGGCGACCTAGACGTGGTTGACTTTTAGGAGAAGTTTTGAAGGATCGCTATTGGATATGACTTGTTTGTGGAGTTTTCTCATCCTAATTATGACTAGGCATAGTTTTGAGGAATCATAGTTCCAGTGGTTGTTTATGGATTGAAATTGAGGAATTTTGATTTAACTTGGTGTTGCCAAGCACAGTTTTGAGAGACTAGTTTTGTGATTTTGATTGTCGAGATTTTGATATGTGTGCCACATGGTGCGGTTGTATTTCGAGGATTAGCTATCCATGATAAGGATGTGGATCCGATGTTTGATTACGGTGTAGCCTTGTAGTTAATATGTTTCAGGGAGATATGTAGGACTTTCGATGAAATGTCTTGTAGTGAGGTTTATTTTGATTTTTGGAGGTTTTGATTTGCTTTTCAGGCTTTGGATTCTTGATTGATGTTGTTAATAGGAGTATTTTGAGACGTTAGAGTTATTGGTTCTGTTGTATTGAGGATTTGGGGCCTTAAGCATTATGGTGCCTATGACATTATCGTTAGAGTTTGGGATTGGCCGGGATGGTCTGGAACGTCTTTGGACCATATTCCAACTTTCCCAGATGCATGGTTCCCATATTGCTTTTGACTATGATCATTTTGTGACATTAATGTCATTTGTATCGAGAGGTTCATGGATAGAACTAGTGGGGGGCAGGTTATGAATTAGTGCCTTATATTGTCATGCTACCGTATAAAGTTGTGTGTTGTGGGTGAGTGTTAGTTGCCGTCGATGCTACCTTACTGACGAGTAAGTGTGGGCGGGCACTGGGCACTGTTTTTACTACCACACATTTGAGTACGTCGTGGGCGGGTTTTGGTCGTTATTCGTACTACCACGTCGTCTTTGTTCAGTACCCTGATTTGATACGTGGTTATTTTGGAGTTCCTTGGTGTTTGTTTTTGGTTCCTTATGATGGTTCGTTACGAGGGATGCTTTCGATTTTTGTTTTCCGTTCCCTTGTCTGACATTGGATTCTATGCGTGAGTTTTGACTTGTCGTGTGGCCGTGTGGTCACTTTTCTTTTGAGAAGTTGTCCTATCATGAGCACGTAGGTGCGAATGACATTGTCTTGTACGTTGTCTTTCAGTTTTATGATTGCTTTCATAGCATGTTGTGTGGGATACTTGAAGATGTACTCCGTAGTTACCTTGGTTTTGCCTTATGCTTTGTTGGGGCTGGATTTCGGGGACGAAATCGTTTTAAAGTGGGAAGGTTGTAATGACCCGGTCATTTTCCTTCCTTTCCTTTTCTCAAATTTTTACGGATATATATATATGTATATATATATTTTTTCCGTTGATCCTTTCTTTTTTGAGTTCAGTTTCTCATCACTTAGTGTCATCTTGAGTGCTCAGGGATGGTATTCGAGACTCTTTTATTTGGATTGACAACTTCTTTTAAGGACCGAGTCATTTCCATATTTTCACTTTTTGGACACTATTCACTTTTCGTCTTTTCCCTATTTGTCACTTCGTTGGCATAACCTCACTTTTGTGTTCGGAGTTGGTTTTTGACTTCATGTGCCTTCATTCTAAGTGGTTTCCACGGAATACGTATCTTTACTTTTGTGGAAAAGTACTCTGGTTGCTCCCGGTGTCCATAGGGGCATGGATGCATAGTTCTTCAGAAATATTTTCTTTTCTTGGGGTGTTTTTCGTAAATATCTTTTAAAGATATTTTATTTCAGGGGTTTTTAAGAAAGTATTTTTGGAAGATATTTTCATTCTGGGTCATTAGTGCGGTTAACACTTTTTGTTGGGGCCATTGTGTAATTAATGAAAGTTAGTGCAAAATGCCTCGTTTTTAAGACGACCCTGGATTTTTCAACCCAGTGTGTCTTGTGATGACACAAAACGGATCCAAAATGTGGAAACAAAAGATAGAACAATGGTCTCTAGGTATACAACGCCCCTCTAAGACACCAATGTGACCCTCAATGAGGTCACGAAACCCAAAGGAAGAAAATGCGGAAGCAACGTTTTAAAAACGGAAAAGAATGAACCTAGGGTCAAAATGGTCATTTCACACTAAAATGGGTACCACCGTGCACACCATTGGAAATACAACCAAAAAATTAATAAAGATAGACTCAAGAATCACTTGATTCGGAGTCCGGATGGCAAAGATATCAAGTTCTGAAGTCGAAGGAAGGGATACCCTATCCCGGTTCGAACCAAAAACAGATACTACCTTACTAAAACTTGAATAACTTGAGGCACAAGAAGAATCTGAAGCTCTAAGTAGTACCATTGGAAAGCTTATTTCGATGTGATCAATTTAGACTCAAGAACGGACCAATTCGGAGTTAAAACGAAGAAGTTATGATGATTTGAAGTCGGAGGTGCAGTGCTGAACCAAGACACACACACCCGTGAACAGTACTTCGAGCGCTCAAAATTTGCCCTAAGAAATCTGCCCAAAGTTCGAGCGCTCGAACTCCCTATTTAGAGCGCTCGAACTCCTGTAGGCTGCGCCTAAAATGTTGACTTGAAATGCAATTTTGAGGACTTTTTGGGCTTTTTTGAGAAAAACACAAAGAAAAAACTACCCTCAAAATCATGTTTCCTAGCCAACCATGCTAAAAGAAAACTTTATTTTTTAAGTAAAAACCCCAAAATGCCCTTGTGCTTAGTTTAGGCTCAAAATGGCAAAAAAATGTAAGTTTGCACCAAACATACTTTTGACCCCAAATACACTTCTAGGCTGAAACGAATATGCATGCAAACGTAATAAATGATTTTGAGCACGCGGGAATGGTCCGCAGCTCCCGGAAATGGTCGAGTCAAAATCCGACCCCCCGACGGCCAAAAAGGCGAAAATGAAAATGAAATGGAAATTTTGAAAACCAAAATTAGCAAATGATTGAAAATTACCATTTAGCCCTTGGCCACACTTCATACATGATTAATGAAATCCTATGAAAGAGTAAGAATGGATTTCCCACACCCGATGCAAACATAGTGAGACAATAACTTAACATATTTCAACATTTTCATAATATTTCATGAAGTTAAAACTACTTAGGATACAATTACATGTCATTGGCCTCCGGCCTCATCTCATACATATCAAATATATTGTAAGGA
Organism: Cornus florida; assembly: GCF_030987335.1. NCBI lineage: Eukaryota > Viridiplantae > Streptophyta > Magnoliopsida > Cornales > Cornaceae > Cornus > Cornus florida. The sequence goes on from NW_026775576.1 coordinate 19,858,583, forward strand.
GTGCACTCATGTACACACTACATGTTTAAATTCAAATATACATATTTTGACATATAAGGCAAATGGCTTTCCAAGCCAACCTTTACAAGAAATAAAAATCTTCAAGTCCACCAATCATCCAAGCATGACGAGAATTGCAACCTTGATTCTTGTACCTGAAATATGCCCCAGTATCGTAGGGGTGAGTAACATAAAGCTACTCGTAGGAAATGAGCATGCATCTACCTACGTTTTACAAGTTTGCATGATTTAATTATTGTGGTTCATTCCACCTAACATCTATGTCAAAGGTGAGACTCAAGGAGCATCCTAGCTACCTAGGATCATTTCTAGCATCAATCACCTCATTCATGCAATTTTAGCAACATAGGGTCATGCTTACACAAAGCAACAACATAGGAGCATGCTTACACAAAGCAACAACATATAGATTCTCAAGGTAATCAACTTGAAGTCTAAAATGCAACATCAACTAAATATAACAATTTAGCATAATTAGAGTATCTAACACCACACATCAAGACATAGGTTCTCTAGAACCATAAGTTACAATATAAACATGATTGTTACAATATAAACATGATTGTTAACTTGGAATTGAATGCGAAAACAAATAATGGAAGACTTGGACATCTACGCTTGGAATTCTGCCGAGACCTCAATGGTTATTCTGGGCACTAACCCGCAGGGAAGACCACCCTAAGTGCGCACTATCTCAATGACTTAGAGGACTCACGTCCCCGTACTAGAGCCAAACCTTAGCCATCTCAACTCAACAATGTTCTAAGATTCCAAAATTAAACCAAATAAGTTCACAACTTATACATAACTTATATAATGCATGAAAACACCTTCCATGCACAAGTAGGTTGAAACCACACAATCCATGCCTTAGAGTTTCAATTCTAAAATGACATACATAATGTCAATTATAAAGTGTGCAATTCACTACACATGGCATCAATATATTCTATAAAGAAAACATGTTCTCATGAATATAAATATAACAACAAAGTTGTCCAATGCTAAAAACACAATCAAGTGAATACATAACAAGTTCAAGTCCATGATTTGAATATAGAAACAACTTCTAAAATACCAATAGATCCATGGAGCCATTAGATAGAATTTAATTAAACAAGGTGATTAAATTCTCTAGATTTCAAATAACCTCAAATTAATATATGTTAAGCAACATATCATGGTCTTTACATATATCAAATCAAAAGTGCAAGATAAGCAAGATATCATCAAATAGAATTTAATTAATTTAAATCAATTAAATCTCTAGATTTCAAAAGTTGTCCAAATGATCTCAAATTAATTTATATCAAGCATTAAGTCTGGTCATACCATATATCTAGTCTAAGATGGATTACAAGCAAAACACAATTTACTAGAATTTAAACCAAATTAAATCCATTTAATCTCTAGATTTGAAAACTCATCTAAATCAACCCAAATTAATATATATCAAAGATCAACTCATGGCCATGCCATTTACCAAGTCTAAAATGAGTTATAAGCAAACTAACATTAATCATAATTTCTCAAATTAATACACTACATGCATACAAGTTGTATAAGCATCAAAAATATACAAGACAACAAACATATAATCCTATAACATTCCCTACCTCACTAGAGAAGTGTCTCTCTAGAATCCAAGGCAAAATCAACACAAAATGGCAAACCCTTCTAGGGTTATGAAGAGGAAGATGAGGGGAACAAAATGTCTTCCCAAGTTTAAGCTTGGAAATCAATGGAAGGCTCTCAAAAATCAAGGTCAAAGCTTAAGGCTTTAGGTTCCATCCATGGAGGCTAGGGTTTTCTTTACAAAAGAGGGAGGAAATGAAAAATGATAAAGATAAAATGTGAGTGGAGGGGATAGAGATCCTCTACTCACTATGTGCTCTTACACTACCTCTCACACACACACTAATGCAAGATCAAATTGTGAGCCTACACTTGTCACAAATCCAAGGCTCCATCCTAGGTTAAATCTCAAACCTACACTTGTCAACCATCCAAGCCAACAAGTGCACCAATCCTAGGCCAACAAGTGGTTAAATCTTCACCCTCCACATGTCCTCATCCAAGGCCTCAAAGTGTTTCCACACACATCACAACAAGTGGACCAATGAGAGTGTGACACTTGTCACACTTTCTGGAAATTGCAAAAAAATCCTTTTTGAAAATATCTTCCAAATTAAATTACAAAATAGTCCCTAAGACGAAAAATAATTACTTTACAGTAATTACACAAAACCCCTAAAGTTTAGAAAATTACAAAATGGTCATGCATCTATACCCTTTACAAGAAAAGTAAGCACTTAGCATGCTTTTCTACAAAAGTGAAAATACACATAGTATGAAATTTAAATATCGTAGATGCATGCAAAACCGGAATCAAATCCGAACACGAAAAGTGAGGTTATGCTAACAAAGTGACAACCGAGAAAAAGACGAAAGTGAATAGTGTCACAAAAGTGAAAATGTGAAAATGACTCGGTCCTCAAAAGAAGTCGTCAATCCACCGAAAAGAGTCTCAGAAACCATTCCCGAGTACTCAAGATGACACTAAGTGACGAGAAACTGAACTCAGAAAGGAAAAGATCAACGGAAAAAAAATATCCGTGAAAATCCGAGAAAAGGAAAGGAATGAAAATGACCGGGTCATTACAGTTTTGAACCTGGATCCTCGTATGGGATTCATTTTCACTTTTTGTCGAGTCATGTACTCTTAGAATTTCCTTCTGGTTGTTTTTCCCCAATTTTAGGGTTTTTGATCCCGGTTGCTACCGAACTTGTTCGGGTCATATCTTTCTGTTCGGGACTCGGTTTTTGATGCTGTTTCTTTCGTTGTTCATCTTTCTTCATTCTGGTTCTTTTTTGTTCATGGAGTTTTTCTGTTTGAGCGTGTCTGTGCAAATTCCACTTTTCCGGACCCGGCAAGACCCTTTCGGGACACTTTTAGGGTTTTTCTATAAATAGGGTGACATAAGATGAAAAATGAGATTTTCTTATCTCCTTCCTCTCTCCTGGCCGGCAGCCATGGCAGCCAAAGGGCTACCACCCTTCTTCTTCTTTTTTCGGCCTCTTCCCTCGTGGTAAATGCCGTAGGGCCTTAGCGTTTTTTGTATGCCTTGGTGAGATCTTCCTTTCCCCCTTATTGGAATTCTGTTTTGGCCTTTTTTTAAGTTCGAGTTTGAAGCCAAGTTGGGATTTTGATAGGACTTCCTTGAGGTTTAATGTTCACCATGTTGTCCCCGACAAAACCCCGAAGTATCGTCAGATTTGGAGCGGTTTCATTTTGGTGCCTTTTGAGATTTTCATCTCAAATTGAGATAGGGGATGTCTTAGGTTTATATTAATGTTGTTTTGATTATTTTAGAAACTTATACAACTTCTATGCATGCTTTAGTTCAAGTTCTAGAATTTAATTTAATTATTTTCTATGTTTAAGATTTAATTCTCATAATGGTATACAACTTAGAATTAAATTCTGGCATACTAATAAATTAGGCCTTGGTATGCTTGTTAACAAATATTAAATTGAGATTATTTGAATAAAAATTGTAACTTTTATTTAATAATTTCCTTTTGTGAAAGTTTAATTCTCATGGTCGTACCTTACATGGAATTAACTTGTTATATACTATTAAATTAAGTCTTGGCATGTTCTTTACTATACTTTAATTTGAGAGCATTTGGATAAGTTTGAAAATCTAGTGCTTTTAATTTAAAGAATTAATTAAAATCTATTTAATTGTTCCATTGGCCTAATTAAGATTTTGAATGATTATATGTAATCACCATGCTATGTTATTTAACATATATTAATTGTGAATCATTTGATTGAGATTTGAAACCTAAAGAAATTAATTAGTTATTTAATTAATTTTCGTTTTTATTGCATTACTGATTTAATCATGTATTCAACATTGGTGGTATGCTTAAATCATGATTTTAGACTTGTAATGGATTCATGAGTTTATGTTTTCAATATTGAATTATATCGTTATAGAATGTAACGAATCGCACACTGAAGATTCTGTTGGGAAACGTGCTAGTTTTAAAAACTTTTCGAGGGATTTAAATTCATAGATCTTGATTCATCACATAGAGACAAGTTTTATGCAAAAAATAAAATAAAATATGATGTATTATTCAACTAAAAGATTGAATACTTACATCAAGGTTTGAGTAAACCTCAGATCTCTCCTCTAAAGTGAATGTTCTCACTTATTGTAGATCCCTTTTGCTAGATGCATTCTCCTTGGATCTCCATCTTCTTGGTAATTGTTTTGCCTTTAGGAATCACTCATATGCCTCCATGAATGACCTTGGAAAACTAGGCTTGTGGGAGCCTCCATTAGATGAGAACATAAACCCTAATTTTCTAGAGAGAGAAAATTTATTCCTTTTTCCTTCTCATAAAAATCACCCCCTAAAATATACATAGACCATGTATATTTATAGGCAACATAAAAATAAAGAAAAGGAAACAACAAATCATTCTCCATCTCTAATTCATATGTCTCAAATCTAATATGATTCCAATATCAAGTTGGGCTATGAGTGAGAATCCATTGGGCCTATTATTTTATTGGCTACAATGAATTAATAATTGGCCCGGTCCATGGACCCAATTCAATTAATTCATAAATTAATTTCTACCCCACTAAAAGAAATTAATTGAACTCCAATTAAATAATAAATAACCTCTAAGTCAATATTGCACTTTGACCCCTCTATGCATAATTAGTTATCGGATAAATATATCCATCAATCCGACTACTTAATTAATATATTTATTTTGGTACCTTTGATTATTTCTGGCTCGATCACAATAAAACATTTGTTTGACAAAAATAATAATTTAAATAAATAAATATATAATAAATCATTTTGTCTAAAAACACACGAAGGCCTTCGAATTTACTTTGTGATCAACCATAATCAATACAAAATAAATACAAGTAGCAATGATGCAAATATTGAAAATATAACCCTCTAACTATTAATTACATAACTACCCAAAGTGTCGGTCTAAGGATCCCGAAGAATCCGCCGAACAAATCAAAGTAATTATTAATTAATAAAAGAGTCTATACTTTTCTCATGCTTAAGAGTCAAATGCCATGACGGTAATAGGGAGTAATTGCATACGACGGCTCTCGCAATATATCTCAACCTAACGCGGATCCAGTTCAAGTCTTAATTAATTATGAGTCCATCCATAATTACCGACTATGAACAATTTATAATTACTATTTATATATCATGCATTGATTGTCATCACATACATATATATAAATATTTCTTGTAATTAACAGGACACTATCAATTTCATAGTGAATTGAAACATAATACATTGAATTCACCAATTATATAAATCATAAATATTTCAGATATGTCAGGAACATATGTCAATACAATCCAGATAGGAATTTGCTATGCCAGGGCATATAAATCCCAACAGCTCCCACTTGCCCTCATAGCCAATTCAAATTGCACCTAACTCCAATGTTATCCAGATGATGATCAAAATTATTGATCAATGACACCTTTGATAATGGATCAACAAAGTTGTGTTCCAATGCAATGTTTTAACTACAAGTGCATTTTCTTGCCGGACAATATCATGTCGAACATGATACTTCCTCTCAGTGTATCTTGTTCCTCTATGGAACCTTGGGTCATTGGTTTGGACTACTTCTGCACTATTGTCACAATATAGCTCGATAGGCAGGCTAGTATGCTCCACAACCTCTAAATCAGTGAGATCAAACCAATAGGCTTATATTGCCACCTTTAAGGCTGCAATATGTTCCACCTGCAGGTTTGAGTCAACAGTTGAAATCTGCTTGACAATCTACCAACTGATTTCCCTTCCATTAAGTGAACATACACTAAGTCATGAACCTCATAGTATCTACTTCTGATTGAAACTCAGAACTAGCATACCTGACTAGGACCATATCATCACATCCATAAATGAGTATGATATCATTGATTCTCCTTAGGTACTTAATGATATTTTTCACAATAGACCAGTTGTCAAGTCCAGTATTGGACTGATCTCTACTGACTATCCCTACTATGTAGCGGATGTCCTGTTTGGTATAGACCATGGCATATATGAGACTCTCATATGCCGAAACATATTGTTCCAGTCTCATTTGCTCAATCTCCTCTGCTAGTCTTGAAAAACTAGTTACTAGAGAGAGCGATCCATATCAACAAAGCAAGAACTCATTCTTTGAGTTATGCATACCAAACCTGGTCAGAACTTTATCAATGTAGGATTATTAAGATAAGCCTATTTTCCTTTTAACCTGATCTTGCAAAAGCTTGATCCTAGGAATATAGCTTACATCTTGAAATTCCTTCATTTAAAAGTAATTGAACAACTACCTTTTAATTGATGACAAAACTTCCACGTCATTATAAATGAGTAGGATGTCATCAATATATAGAATTAAGAAAAATAATGACATTCCCTTGTACACTCATGATTTATTCACTAAGAAATCTTCTGGTATCTTTTTGTAGATTAACTTGCCTTCCATAGGAATCACCCTACTAGAAAGTTCTACAAGATCCCAGAATTTATTAGAATACATAGATTCCAACTCTGATTTCATAGTAACTCACCAAAACGATCTGTATCCACATCGGTTCACGTTTCCGTGTAGCTTACTGGGTCCAACTCATGTTTAACAGGGATGTCCATAATGGTCTCACCTAAAAACATGATTCTGTCGAATTGGATGATAATCCTCCCACTACATCAATGTACCGATGCAAGAATCTGTGTAGTAGATGATGCTAACGCATCAATAGGGAATTCATATATTATTCTCAATCTCTATAATAAGTGTGTTCACATGTGGTACATCTGGTACTCATACCAAATTCTCTAACATTATGCTACTAGGTATGTGATTCATAATATGATTCTCCTATAGATAAACAGTGAGTGAAAACAATCAACTTTTATCTTTGAGATCATAAAATAATCCATCCTAGTGACATTTAGAGTAGCTATCAAATCTAGCATGCCTATGATCTGATTCCAACTTACTTGTCCATATCAAACGCACGTGTGCAAGACTACCCCATATGTGCATATGATTCAAACTAATATTTAGTCAAAAACACAGCTCAACGGTATCCTTGAGACAGACTAAGATGGAATGCAGTTCATAATGCGCATCGATGTCATTAACGCTAAACTCTTAAATGAAAGAGATAATGTGGCATTACTGATCATAGATCTAACCATGTTAAGTGGAATTCTGTTATTCCTTTTTGACACCTAAATTAATTTAGCGTCAATTGCGGAAAACTGGTACACATCACCCTCATTGACCATATAGTCTTTGCACTATCCCAAGAAATACTCAAATACTCGATCAGATCGAAGTGTCTTGATAAGTTTACCTAATCTGAGCTCCACATCAGTCTTGACCCTCTCGGAATATACCAAAAGTATAAGACTTGTGTCGCAACAGGTAAATTTATCCAAAACGTGAGTAATCTTGATTGGATGTTCATAAGACTACACGTGTACGTGTGTACCGACTCCAATTGTTCTTTATGTCTATTTCATTTGGCTGATTAAGCCCTTAGAGTTATCTATCCTTCAAAACAAGATTCACAAGTTTGGTTTAGGCTCCTCTGCCTCACTAGGTAATAAACCTTCTTTAACCAATCTTAAATCTCATTTTGATTGATTACAACCCAAAAATAGACACCAAAAATACAATGAGTCAGGAATAACAAATTTTCTCTTAACATTCAATCTAGAAGATGCAACATTAGTTTCTACATCCTGCAAATCTTAAGAGCTTGTGATTATAGTATATTAACCATCTTTCAATACACCAGAAGCAATCACATATCTATTCAATTTTATAAAACCAGTTTTACAAAATAACGATCTAGTTTTTTTATAAGCCAAAAGTGAAATAAGAATGAGATTGCGTTTCACTTCTGTGCATAAAGATAGTTCTCTAATACTAATATCCTCATACTCTCTAATTTCAGATGTAATACTCCCACTGACTTAGTTACAACCTTGGCATCAGGTCAAAAGATAAATATATATCCATATCATCAAGGCTTCTGGATTCCTGAAATCCTTACAATAAATTGCAAACATGTTTAGTGGCTCCAGAATCTATCCATCAGGAATTAATAGACGCAACCACATAACATGGCTCAATGATTAAATATATATTTTCCTATGCCACGTCATTGCTTAAACAGTTCGTCCTTTAGTGTTTTAGTTAGCGACAAAAGAAACAGGTTTCTTCGCCCTCAACCTACACTGCCTTATTCCCTTTAACCTTTTTGAATACCCATGTTTTGTGCTAGTCTAGTCCTATTATCATCCTTCTTCTTTGCTTTGCCCGTCCACTTGGGCCTAGAAGAAGATGGTATAGACTAGGTTAGATTGATAGGAACGCCCATACTTTTGATTATCCCTTCTTCTGTTACCAATTCTATAAGAATATCAGCGAGTGTGAACTCAAACTGATTCCTTATTTAGTTCACTCTAACAGAGTCGAATGAGTTTGGTAACAAGGCAATAATCATGTCAACTTGAAACTTACCACCCAAGTCAGCCTTATTGATCTCCAGCTCATTTTTAAATAATAAACAATCATTTTCCAAAATTTGATTTCAAACTGGAGTTCATCAGGCTATCTTGATGGTATTTAAATTTGACACAGTACTTAGGCATATGCTCTATCTAATCTCACCAAAATATCTCATTGACATTTAATATGATGCTTGAAGAAAATAAAATAATACAAATGTTAGCTTTGGAGTATATTCGAGCTAAACTCTAGAATATTGCACCAAGTCATATCATTCGCCTTATCTAATTTATTAAAAGCATTAATGTCAAATTTGGTATCTCAAAGTAAAAGAGATAGGTATAGGAGTAATAAACACATTTTGTACCCTTACGTTGTGAATAAAATATCTAAGTTCATTTTCCAGTCATTATAAATAAGGTCCAATATCATAGAATATGTAAGCAAGTAGATAAACTGGATTAGACATAATTAATCTGAATATAAATGCATTCATACAATATGCAAGGTGAACTATTAATAATGTCATGCATATTTAAAATTAAAATGAGCTTGTTAACCACATAATACAATAAATCTCAATCGAATAAGAGATCATTATCATTATTGGTGAACAATCCCTTTTAATTAATGCGGGTCCCTCAACTCTGTAGTATAATAAATCAACCAATCAATATGTCAATAACTTATCCTGTTGGAGGAGTTCATTATTACTATTGTTGAGATTCATTTACTATTAGGTGAGCACTTCCATTAAAATAGTATGTGGGTCCCTTAACCACTGCATGAAAAATCGGATAACCAATACACCAATAACTTATTCGGTTGGCGAAGTTCATTATTGCTATTGGCGGGCAAATCCCATCATCTCCATATCTCTTAAGACAATGCCTTGTCTATCTATATGAAATGACTCCTGATTATGTTTAGCCTTTCTAAAATCACCTAGTGTAGACCACTCCGTTGGGGAGCTAACACTATTGATTTTAGATTGAGTGTATAACATTATTAATGCTCTAATGAAAAATAAAACATTAAATATGTTGTCATTATAATCTAGACTCTTTAAATCATGCGTAGGGCCTTATTTTTAAAGATCTAATTACAATGAACATTTAATATTTTTATTTTCATGAGACAACCATTCTTGTAATATTAAGACTCTTCAAATCATGCGTGGGGCCTTATTTTTGAAGATCTAATTACAATGGTTTTAATAACGAAGGCCATGGGGTAATGTATAAAAATCCCCGCTCCCACTCAATTTTTAGTCATTAATAATTAGGGTTTTTAATTTACATGATATAATGCATGCAAAACGTCTTGATTTTAATCCCATTAAATTTAGAAAATATTTGGACTTTAAACGATTCACTAATATTTAATTTGAAGCACACTTTAAAAATAATTTACAAAAATAATTTTTCGTTTCCCAATAAGTGCCCTCAAATTAATTAGTAATCTAATCCAATTAATTTTCATAATTTAATTAATATAAATCAAGCCATTTAAATAAATATCATGGATCCAATGCATGAACAATAATAATTAGCAATTAATTATTTCATGCATCACATACAACAATAAATGACAGATAAAGCAAATTAAATGGCCAATGGATTCAGCTTTTAACATTCAAAAACTATTCTTGCTGTACGGGCATCCTTCAACTGTCTGTAAACACCCATAGGAAGCTTGTACGCGTCAGGAGAAGCAAAACGCCGCTTGAAACGAGCCCGGAGGACCTCACACGCGCTGGCACGCGCCTAGGGCAAGCTGCACGTGCTCCCACGCGCTCCCACGCGCCGGCACGCGCCTGGGGCGCGTGGAATGCACACTCACGCGCTCCCACGCGCCTGGGGCACGTGGGACGCGCCTCCACGCGCCTTCACGCGCGTGGAGTTCAAGCTCCCTTGGCTGGCGCGTGCAATGCACGCGCCAGCATGTGCACTCTCCTGGCGCGTGTGGAACACGCGCCAGGCTCACCATCTTGACGCCACACCTGATCCGGGCCACCTCCGACGCCCCTTCTCGCCGCCGGCGAAGCTCCGGCCACCGGAAAAACGCCGAAAAAATTCCAAAAAATCCAAAAAAATGCCAGAAAATTAAATTAAGCCTCAAAAAATTCCAGAAAAATTCCAAAAAATTCCAGAAAATTACTGAAGCATAATTTAACCCTTTTGGACCTTCTTGAAGCTTCATAGCATCCTTTGATGAATATTACATGGCTTTAAAAATATTTACAACTTGAAATACAATGGAAAAAATAAATTACATCATTGAACTTTCAAACGGCTAAATCAAAGCCTTAATTACATTCATCCAAAGATAAAATTACATTCATTTAACCTATAAGCTTCATCCATGGCCCATCTATACATCATCATTCATTCACAATTATTCATACATCATTATGTATCAATATATATCAACATATTAAATCATACATCAACATACATCAATAAAAATATATATGAATATAATTTTGGATCCATGAATGATGATTTTCATAAAATCATGATCTCTAGTAATGAATCAAACCATGCTCTGATACCACTGTTGGGAAACGTGCTAGTTTTAAAAACTTTTCGAGGGATTTAAATTCATAGATCTTGATTCATCACATAGAGACAAGTTTTATGCAAAAAATAAAATAAAATATGATGTATTATTCAACTAAAAGATTGAATACTTACATCAAGGTTTGAGTAAACCTCAGATCTCTCCTCTAAAGTGAATGTTCTCACTTATTGTAGATCCCTTTTGCTAGATGCATTCTCCTTGGATCTCCATCTTCTTGGTAATTGTTTTGCCTTTAGGAATCACTCATATGCCTCCATGAATGACCTTGGAAAACTAGGCTTGTGGGAGCCTCCATTAGATGAGAACATAAACCCTAATTTTCTAGAGAGAGAAAATTTATTCCTTTTTCCTTCTCATAAAAATCACCCCCTAAAATATACATAGACCATGTATATTTATAGGCAACATAAAAATAAAGAAAAGGAAACAACAAATCATTCTCCATCTCTAATTCATATGTCTCAAATCTAATATGATTCCAATATCAAGTTGGGCTATGAGTGAGAATCCATTGGGCCTATTATTTTATTGGCTACAATGAATTAATAATTGGCCCGGTCCATGGACCCAATTCAATTAATTCATAAATTAATTTCTACCCCACTAAAAGAAATTAATTGAACTCCAATTAAATAATAAATAACCTCTAAGTCAATATTGCACTTTGACCCCTCTATGCATAATTAGTTATCGGATAAATATAGCCATCAATCCGACTACTTAATTAATATATTTATTTTGGTACCTTTGATTATTTCTGGCTCGATCACAATAAAACATTTGTTTGACAAAAATAATAATTTAAATAAATAAATATATAATAAATCATTTTGTCTAAAAACACACGAAGGCCTTCGAATTTACTTTGTGATCAACCATAATCAATACAAAATAAATACAAGTAGCAATGATGCAAATATTGAAAATATAACCCTCTAACTATTAATTACATAACTACCCAAAGTGTCGGTCTAAGGATCCCGAAGAATCCGCCGAACAAATCAAAGTAATTATTAATTAATAAAAGAGTCTATACTTTTCTCATGCTTAAGAGTCAAATGCCATGACGGTAATAGGGAGTAATTGCATACGACGGCTCTCGCAATATATCTCAACCTAACGCGGATCCAGTTCAAGTCTTAATTAATTATGAGTCCATCCATAATTACCGACTATGAACAATTTATAATTACTATTTATATATCATGCATTGATTGTCATCACATACATATATATAAATATTTCTTGTAATTAACAGGACACTATCAATTTCATAGTGAATTGAAACATAATACATTGAATTCACCAATTATATAAATCATAAATATTTCAGATATGTCAGGAACATATGTCAATACAATCCAGATAGGAATTTGCTATGCCAGGGCATATAAATCCCAACAGCTCCCACTTGCCCTCATAGCCAATTCAAATTGCACCTAACTCCAATGTTATCCAGATGATGATCAAAATTATTGATCAATGACACCTTTGATAATGGATCAACAAAGTTGTGTTCCAATGCAATGTTTTAACTACAAGTGCATTTTCTTGCCGGACAATATCATGTCGAACATGATACTTCCTCTCAGTGTATCTTGTTCCTCTATGGAACCTTGGGTCATTGGTTTGGACTACTTCTGCACTATTGTCACAATATAGCTCGATAGGCAGGCTAGTATGCTCCACAACCTCTAAATCAGTGAGATCAAACCAATAGGCTTATATTGCCACCTTTAAGGCTGCAATATGTTCCACCTGCAGGTTTGAGTCAACAGTTGAAATCTGCTTGACAATCTACCAACTGATTTCCCTTCCATTAAGTGAACATACACTAAGTCATGAACCTCATAGTATCTACTTCTGATTGAAACTCAGAACTAGCATACCTGACTAGGACCATATCATCACATCCATAAATGAGTATGATATCATTGATTCTCCTTAGGTACTTAATGATATTTTTCACAATAGACCAGTTGTCAAGTCCAGTATTGGACTGATCTCTACTGACTATCCCTACTATGTAGCGGATGTCCTGTTTGGTATAGACCATGGCATATATGAGACTCTCATATGCCGAAACATATTGTTCCAGTCTCATTTGCTCAATCTCCTCTGCTAGTCTTGAAAAACTAGTTACTAGAGAGAGCGATCCATATCAACAAAGCAAGAACTCATTCTTTGAGTTATGCATACCAAACCTGGTCAGAACTTTATCAATGTAGGATTATTAAGATAAGCCTATTTTCCTTTTAACCTGATCTTGCAAAAGCTTGATCCTAGGAATATAGCTTACATCTTGAAATTCCTTCATTTAAAAGTAATTGAACAACTACCTTTTAATTGATGACAAAACTTCCACGTCATTATAAATGAGTAGGATGTCATCAATATATAGAATTAAGAAAAATAATGACATTCCCTTGTACACTCATGATTTATTCACTAAGAAATCTTCTGGTATCTTTTTGTAGATTAACTTGCCTTCCATAGGAATCACCCTACTAGAAAGTTCTACAAGATCCCAGAATTTATTAGAATACATAGATTCCAACTCTGATTTCATAGTAACTCACCAAAACGATCTGTATCCACATCGGTTCACGTTTCCGTGTAGCTTACTGGGTCCAACTCATGTTTAACAGGGATGTCCATAATGGTCTCACCTAAAAACATGATTCTGTCGAATTGGATGATAATCCTCCCACTACATCAATGTACCGATGCAAGAATCTGTGTAGTAGATGATGCTAACGCATCAATAGGGAATTCATATATTATTCTCAATCTCTATAATAAGTGTGTTCACATGTGGTACATCTGGTACTCATACCAAATTCTCTAACATTATGCTACTAGGTATGTGATTCATAATATGATTCTCCTATAGATAAACAGTGAGTGAAAACAATCAACTTTTATCTTTGAGATCATAAAATAATCCATCCTAGTGACATTTAGAGTAGCTATCAAATCTAGCATGCCTATGATCTGATTCCAACTTACTTGTCCATATCAAACGCACGTGTGCAAGACTACCCCATATGTGCATATGATTCAAACTAATATTTAGTCAAAAACACAGCTCAACGGTATCCTTGAGACAGACTAAGATGGAATGCAGTTCATAATGCGCATCGATGTCATTAACGCTAAACTCTTAAATGAAAGAGATAATGTGGCATTACTGATCATAGATCTAACCATGTTAAGTGGAATTCTGTTATTCCTTTTTGACACCTAAATTAATTTAGCGTCAATTGCGGAAAACTGGTACACATCACCCTCATTGACCATATAGTCTTTGCACTATCCCAAGAAATACTCAAATACTCGATCAGATCGAAGTGTCTTGATAAGTTTACCTAATCTGAGCTCCACATCAGTCTTGACCCTCTCGGAATATACCAAAAGTATAAGACTTGTGTCGCAACAGGTAAATTTATCCAAAACGTGAGTAATCTTGATTGGATGTTCATAAGACTACACGTGTACGTGTGTACCGACTCCAATTGTTCTTTATGTCTATTTCATTTGGCTGATTAAGCCCTTAGAGTTATCTATCCTTCAAAACAAGATTCACAAGTTTGGTTTAGGCTCCTCTGCCTCACTAGGTAATAAACCTTCTTTAACCAATCTTAAATCTCATTTTGATTGATTACAACCCAAAAATAGACACCAAAAATACAATGAGTCAGGAATAACAAATTTTCTCTTAACATTCAATCTAGAAGATGCAACATTAGTTTCTACATCCTGCAAATCTTAAGAGCTTGTGATTATAGTATATTAACCATCTTTCAATACACCAGAAGCAATCACATATCTATTCAATTTTATAAAACCAGTTTTACAAAATAACGATCTAGTTTTTTTATAAGCCAAAAGTGAAATAAGAATGAGATTGCGTTTCACTTCTGTGCATAAAGATAGTTCTCTAATACTAATATCCTCATACTCTCTAATTTCAGATGTAATACTCCCACTGACTTAGTTACAACCTTGGCATCAGGTCAAAAGATAAATATATATCCATATCATCAAGGCTTCTGGATTCCTGAAATCCTTACAATAAATTGCAAACATGTTTAGTGGCTCCAGAATCTATCCATCAGGAATTAATAGACGCAACCACATAACATGGCTCAATGATTAAATATATATTTTCCTATGCCACGTCATTGCTTAAACAGTTCGTCCTTTAGTGTTTTAGTTAGCGACAAAAGAAACAGGTTTCTTCGCCCTCAACCTACACTGCCTTATTCCCTTTAACCTTTTTGAATACCCATGTTTTGTGCTAGTCTAGTCCTATTATCATCCTTCTTCTTTGCTTTGCCCGTCCACTTGGGCCTAGAAGAAGATGGTATAGACTAGGTTAGATTGATAGGAACGCCCATACTTTTGATTATCCCTTCTTCTGTTACCAATTCTATAAGAATATCAGCGAGTGTGAACTCAAACTGATTCCTTATTTAGTTCACTCTAACAGAGTCGAATGAGTTTGGTAACAAGGCAATAATCATGTCAACTTGAAACTTACCACCCAAGTCAGCCTTATTGATCTCCAGCTCATTTTTAAATAATAAACAATCATTTTCCAAAATTTGATTTCAAACTGGAGTTCATCAGGCTATCTTGATGGTATTTAAATTTGACACAGTACTTAGGCATATGCTCTATCTAATCTCACCAAAATATCTCATTGACATTTAATATGATGCTTGAAGAAAATAAAATAATACAAATGTTAGCTTTGGAGTATATTCGAGCTAAACTCTAGAATATTGCACCAAGTCATATCATTCGCCTTATCTAATTTATTAAAAGCATTAATGTCAAATTTGGTATCTCAAAGTAAAAGAGATAGGTATAGGAGTAATAAACACATTTTGTACCCTTACGTTGTGAATAAAATATCTAAGTTCATTTTCCAGTCATTATAAATAAGGTCCAATATCATAGAATATGTAAGCAAGTAGATAAACTGGATTAGACATAATTAATCTGAATATAAATGCATTCATACAATATGCAAGGTGAACTATTAATAATGTCATGCATATTTAAAATTAAAATGAGCTTGTTAACCACATAATACAATAAATCTCAATCGAATAAGAGATCATTATCATTATTGGTGAACAATCCCTTTTAATTAATGCGGGTCCCTCAACTCTGTAGTATAATAAATCAACCAATCAATATGTCAATAACTTATCCTGTTGGAGGAGTTCATTATTACTATTGTTGAGATTCATTTACTATTAGGTGAGCACTTCCATTAAAATAGTATGTGGGTCCCTTAACCACTGCATGAAAAATCGGATAACCAATACACCAATAACTTATTCGGTTGGCGAAGTTCATTATTGCTATTGGCGGGCAAATCCCATCATCTCCATATCTCTTAAGACAATGCCTTGTCTATCTATATGAAATGACTCCTGATTATGTTTAGCCTTTCTAAAATCACCTAGTGTAGACCACTCCGTTGGGGAGCTAACACTATTGATTTTAGATTGAGTGTATAACATTATTAATGCTCTAATGAAAAATAAAACATTAAATATGTTGTCATTATAATCTAGACTCTTTAAATCATGCGTAGGGCCTTATTTTTAAAGATCTAATTACAATGAACATTTAATATTTTTATTTTCATGAGACAACCATTCTTGTAATATTAAGACTCTTCAAATCATGCGTGGGGCCTTATTTTTGAAGATCTAATTACAATGGTTTTAATAACGAAGGCCATGGGGTAATGTATAAAAATCCCCGCTCCCACTCAATTTTTAGTCATTAATAATTAGGGTTTTTAATTTACATGATATAATGCATGCAAAACGTCTTGATTTTAATCCCATTAAATTTAGAAAATATTTGGACTTTAAACGATTCACTAATATTTAATTTGAAGCACACTTTAAAAATAATTTACAAAAATAATTTTTCGTTTCCCAATAAGTGCCCTCAAATTAATTAGTAATCTAATCCAATTAATTTTCATAATTTAATTAATATAAATCAAGCCATTTAAATAAATATCATGGATCCAATGCATGAACAATAATAATTAGCAATTAATTATTTCATGCATCACATACAACAATAAATGACAGATAAAGCAAATTAAATGGCCAATGGATTCAGCTTTTAACATTCAAAAACTATTCTTGCTGTACGGGCATCCTTCAACTGTCTGTAAACACCCATAGGAAGCTTGTACGCGTCAGGAGAAGCAAAACGCCGCTTGAAACGAGCCCGGAGGACCTCACACGCGCTGGCACGCGCCTAGGGCAAGCTGCACGTGCTCCCACGCGCTCCCACGCGCCGGCACGCGCCTGGGGCGCGTGGAATGCACACTCACGCGCTCCCACGCGCCTGGGGCACGTGGGACGCGCCTCCACGCGCCTTCACGCGCGTGGAGTTCAAGCTCCCTTGGCTGGCGCGTGCAATGCACGCGCCAGCATGTGCACTCTCCTGGCGCGTGTGGAACACGCGCCAGGCTCACCATCTTGACGCCACACCTGATCCGGGCCACCTCCGACGCCCCTTCTCGCCGCCGGCGAAGCTCCGGCCACCGGAAAAACGCCGAAAAAATTCCAAAAAATCCAAAAAAATGCCAGAAAATTAAATTAAGCCTCAAAAAATTCCAGAAAAATTCCAAAAAATTCCAGAAAATTACTGAAGCATAATTTAACCCTTTTGGACCTTCTTGAAGCTTCATAGCATCCTTTGATGAATATTACATGGCTTTAAAAATATTTACAACTTGAAATACAATGGAAAAAATAAATTACATCATTGAACTTTCAAACGGCTAAATCAAAGCCTTAATTACATTCATCCAAAGATAAAATTACATTCATTTAACCTATAAGCTTCATCCATGGCCCATCTATACATCATCATTCATTCACAATTATTCATACATCATTATGTATCAATATATATCAACATATTAAATCATACATCAACATACATCAATAAAAATATATATGAATATAATTTTGGATCCATGAATGATGATTTTCATAAAATCATGATCTCTAGTAATGAATCAAACCATGCTCTGATACCACTGTTGGGAAACGTGCTAGTTTTAAAAACTTTTCGAGGGATTTAAATTCATAGATCTTGATTCATCACATAGAGACAAGTTTTATGCAAAAAATAAAATAAAATATGATGTATTATTCAACTAAAAGATTGAATACTTACATCAAGGTTTGAGTAAACCTCAGATCTCTCCTCTAAAGTGAATGTTCTCACTTATTGTAGATCCCTTTTGCTAGATGCATTCTCCTTGGATCTCCATCTTCTTGGTAATTGTTTTGCCTTTAGGAATCACTCATATGCCTCCATGAATGACCTTGGAAAACTAGGCTTGTGGGAGCCTCCATTAGATGAGAACATAAACCCTAATTTTCTAGAGAGAGAAAATTTATTCCTTTTTCCTTCTCATAAAAATCACCCCCTAAAATATACATAGACCATGTATATTTATAGGCAACATAAAAATAAAGAAAAGGAAACAACAAATCATTCTCCATCTCTAATTCATATGTCTCAAATCTAATATGATTCCAATATCAAGTTGGGCTATGAGTGAGAATCCATTGGGCCTATTATTTTATTGGCTACAATGAATTAATAATTGGCCCGGTCCATGGACCCAATTCAATTAATTCATAAATTAATTTCTACCCCACTAAAAGAAATTAATTGAACTCCAATTAAATAATAAATAACCTCTAAGTCAATATTGCACTTTGACCCCTCTATGCATAATTAGTTATCGGATAAATATAGCCATCAATCCGACTACTTAATTAATATATTTATTTTGGTACCTTTGATTATTTCTGGCTCGATCACAATAAAACATTTGTTTGACAAAAATAATAATTTAAATAAATAAATATATAATAAATCATTTTGTCTAAAAACACACGAAGGCCTTCGAATTTACTTTGTGATCAACCATAATCAATACAAAATAAATACAAGTAGCAATGATGCAAATATTGAAAATATAACCCTCTAACTATTAATTACATAACTACCCAAAGTGTCGGTCTAAGGATCCCGAAGAATCCGCCGAACAAATCAAAGTAATTATTAATTAATAAAAGAGTCTATACTTTTCTCATGCTTAAGAGTCAAATGCCATGACGGTAATAGGGAGTAATTGCATACGACGGCTCTCGCAATATATCTCAACCTAACGCGGATCCAGTTCAAGTCTTAATTAATTATGAGTCCATCCATAATTACCGACTATGAACAATTTATAATTACTATTTATATATCATGCATTGATTGTCATCACATACATATATATAAATATTTCTTGTAATTAACAGGACACTATCAATTTCATAGTGAATTGAAACATAATACATTGAATTCACCAATTATATAAATCATAAATATTTCAGATATGTCAGGAACATATGTCAATACAATCCAGATAGGAATTTGCTATGCCAGGGCATATAAATCCCAACAGCTCCCACTTGCCCTCATAGCCAATTCAAATTGCACCTAACTCCAATGTTATCCAGATGATGATCAAAATTATTGATCAATGACACCTTTGATAATGGATCAACAAAGTTGTGTTCCAATGCAATGTTTTAACTACAAGTGCATTTTCTTGCCGGACAATATCATGTCGAACATGATACTTCCTCTCAGTGTATCTTGTTCCTCTATGGAACCTTGGGTCATTGGTTTGGACTACTTCTGCACTATTGTCACAATATAGCTCGATAGGCAGGCTAGTATGCTCCACAACCTCTAAATCAGTGAGATCAAACCAATAGGCTTATATTGCCACCTTTAAGGCTGCAATATGTTCCACCTGCAGGTTTGAGTCAACAGTTGAAATCTGCTTGACAATCTACCAACTGATTTCCCTTCCATTAAGTGAACATACACTAAGTCATGAACCTCATAGTATCTACTTCTGATTGAAACTCAGAACTAGCATACCTGACTAGGACCATATCATCACATCCATAAATGAGTATGATATCATTGATTCTCCTTAGGTACTTAATGATATTTTTCACAATAGACCAGTTGTCAAGTCCAGTATTGGACTGATCTCTACTGACTATCCCTACTATGTAGCGGATGTCCTGTTTGGTATAGACCATGGCATATATGAGACTCTCATATGCCGAAACATATTGTTCCAGTCTCATTTGCTCAATCTCCTCTGCTAGTCTTGAAAAACTAGTTACTAGAGAGAGCGATCCATATCAACAAAGCAAGAACTCATTCTTTGAGTTATGCATACCAAACCTGGTCAGAACTTTATCAATGTAGGATTATTAAGATAAGCCTATTTTCCTTTTAACCTGATCTTGCAAAAGCTTGATCCTAGGAATATAGCTTACATCTTGAAATTCCTTCATTTAAAAGTAATTGAACAACTACCTTTTAATTGATGACAAAACTTCCACGTCATTATAAATGAGTAGGATGTCATCAATATATAGAATTAAGAAAAATAATGACATTCCCTTGTACACTCATGATTTATTCACTAAGAAATCTTCTGGTATCTTTTTGTAGATTAACTTGCCTTCCATAGGAATCACCCTACTAGAAAGTTCTACAAGATCCCAGAATTTATTAGAATACATAGATTCCAACTCTGATTTCATAGTAACTCACCAAAACGATCTGTATCCACATCGGTTCACGTTTCCGTGTAGCTTACTGGGTCCAACTCATGTTTAACAGGGATGTCCATAATGGTCTCACCTAAAAACATGATTCTGTCGAATTGGATGATAATCCTCCCACTACATCAATGTACCGATGCAAGAATCTGTGTAGTAGATGATGCTAACGCATCAATAGGGAATTCATATATTATTCTCAATCTCTATAATAAGTGTGTTCACATGTGGTACATCTGGTACTCATACCAAATTCTCTAACATTATGCTACTAGGTATGTGATTCATAATATGATTCTCCTATAGATAAACAGTGAGTGAAAACAATCAACTTTTATCTTTGAGATCATAAAATAATCCATCCTAGTGACATTTAGAGTAGCTATCAAATCTAGCATGCCTATGATCTGATTCCAACTTACTTGTCCATATCAAACGCACGTGTGCAAGACTACCCCATATGTGCATATGATTCAAACTAATATTTAGTCAAAAACACAGCTCAACGGTATCCTTGAGACAGACTAAGATGGAATGCAGTTCATAATGCGCATCGATGTCATTAACGCTAAACTCTTAAATGAAAGAGATAATGTGGCATTACTGATCATAGATCTAACCATGTTAAGTGGAATTCTGTTATTCCTTTTTGACACCTAAATTAATTTAGCGTCAATTGCGGAAAACTGGTACACATCACCCTCATTGACCATATAGTCTTTGCACTATCCCAAGAAATACTCAAATACTCGATCAGATCGAAGTGTCTTGATAAGTTTACCTAATCTGAGCTCCACATCAGTCTTGACCCTCTCGGAATATACCAAAAGTATAAGACTTGTGTCGCAACAGGTAAATTTATCCAAAACGTGAGTAATCTTGATTGGATGTTCATAAGACTACACGTGTACGTGTGTACCGACTCCAATTGTTCTTTATGTCTATTTCATTTGGCTGATTAAGCCCTTAGAGTTATCTATCCTTCAAAACAAGATTCACAAGTTTGGTTTAGGCTCCTCTGCCTCACTAGGTAATAAACCTTCTTTAACCAATCTTAAATCTCATTTTGATTGATTACAACCCAAAAATAGACACCAAAAATACAATGAGTCAGGAATAACAAATTTTCTCTTAACATTCAATCTAGAAGATGCAACATTAGTTTCTACATCCTGCAAATCTTAAGAGCTTGTGATTATAGTATATTAACCATCTTTCAATACACCAGAAGCAATCACATATCTATTCAATTTTATAAAACCAGTTTTACAAAATAACGATCTAGTTTTTTTATAAGCCAAAAGTGAAATAAGAATGAGATTGCGTTTCACTTCTGTGCATAAAGATAGTTCTCTAATACTAATATCCTCATACTCTCTAATTTCAGATGTAATACTCCCACTGACTTAGTTACAACCTTGGCATCAGGTCAAAAGATAAATATATATCCATATCATCAAGGCTTCTGGATTCCTGAAATCCTTACAATAAATTGCAAACATGTTTAGTGGCTCCAGAATCTATCCATCAGGAATTAATAGACGCAACCACATAACATGGCTCAATGATTAAATATATATTTTCCTATGCCACGTCATTGCTTAAACAGTTCGTCCTTTAGTGTTTTAGTTAGCGACAAAAGAAACAGGTTTCTTCGCCCTCAACCTACACTGCCTTATTCCCTTTAACCTTTTTGAATACCCATGTTTTGTGCTAGTCTAGTCCTATTATCATCCTTCTTCTTTGCTTTGCCCGTCCACTTGGGCCTAGAAGAAGATGGTATAGACTAGGTTAGATTGATAGGAACGCCCATACTTTTGATTATCCCTTCTTCTGTTACCAATTCTATAAGAATATCAGCGAGTGTGAACTCAAACTGATTCCTTATTTAGTTCACTCTAACAGAGTCGAATGAGTTTGGTAACAAGGCAATAATCATGTCAACTTGAAACTTACCACCCAAGTCAGCCTTATTGATCTCCAGCTCATTTTTAAATAATAAACAATCATTTTCCAAAATTTGATTTCAAACTGGAGTTCATCAGGCTATCTTGATGGTATTTAAATTTGACACAGTACTTAGGCATATGCTCTATCTAATCTCACCAAAATATCTCATTGACATTTAATATGATGCTTGAAGAAAATAAAATAATACAAATGTTAGCTTTGGAGTATATTCGAGCTAAACTCTAGAATATTGCACCAAGTCATATCATTCGCCTTATCTAATTTATTAAAAGCATTAATGTCAAATTTGGTATCTCAAAGTAAAAGAGATAGGTATAGGAGTAATAAACACATTTTGTACCCTTACGTTGTGAATAAAATATCTAAGTTCATTTTCCAGTCATTATAAATAAGGTCCAATATCATAGAATATGTAAGCAAGTAGATAAACTGGATTAGACATAATTAATCTGAATATAAATGCATTCATACAATATGCAAGGTGAACTATTAATAATGTCATGCATATTTAAAATTAAAATGAGCTTGTTAACCACATAATACAATAAATCTCAATCGAATAAGAGATCATTATCATTATTGGTGAACAATCCCTTTTAATTAATGCGGGTCCCTCAACTCTGTAGTATAATAAATCAACCAATCAATATGTCAATAACTTATCCTGTTGGAGGAGTTCATTATTACTATTGTTGAGATTCATTTACTATTAGGTGAGCACTTCCATTAAAATAGTATGTGGGTCCCTTAACCACTGCATGAAAAATCGGATAACCAATACACCAATAACTTATTCGGTTGGCGAAGTTCATTATTGCTATTGGCGGGCAAATCCCATCATCTCCATATCTCTTAAGACAATGCCTTGTCTATCTATATGAAATGACTCCTGATTATGTTTAGCCTTTCTAAAATCACCTAGTGTAGACCACTCCGTTGGGGAGCTAACACTATTGATTTTAGATTGAGTGTATAACATTATTAATGCTCTAATGAAAAATAAAACATTAAATATGTTGTCATTATAATCTAGACTCTTTAAATCATGCGTAGGGCCTTATTTTTAAAGATCTAATTACAATGAACATTTAATATTTTTATTTTCATGAGACAACCATTCTTGTAATATTAAGACTCTTCAAATCATGCGTGGGGCCTTATTTTTGAAGATCTAATTACAATGGTTTTAATAACGAAGGCCATGGGGTAATGTATAAAAATCCCCGCTCCCACTCAATTTTTAGTCATTAATAATTAGGGTTTTTAATTTACATGATATAATGCATGCAAAACGTCTTGATTTTAATCCCATTAAATTTAGAAAATATTTGGACTTTAAACGATTCACTAATATTTAATTTGAAGCACACTTTAAAAATAATTTACAAAAATAATTTTTCGTTTCCCAATAAGTGCCCTCAAATTAATTAGTAATCTAATCCAATTAATTTTCATAATTTAATTAATATAAATCAAGCCATTTAAATAAATATCATGGATCCAATGCATGAACAATAATAATTAGCAATTAATTATTTCATGCATCACATACAACAATAAATGACAGATAAAGCAAATTAAATGGCCAATGGATTCAGCTTTTAACATTCAAAAACTATTCTTGCTGTACGGGCATCCTTCAACTGTCTGTAAACACCCATAGGAAGCTTGTACGCGTCAGGAGAAGCAAAACGCCGCTTGAAACGAGCCCGGAGGACCTCACACGCGCTGGCACGCGCCTAGGGCAAGCTGCACGTGCTCCCACGCGCTCCCACGCGCCGGCACGCGCCTGGGGCGCGTGGAATGCACACTCACGCGCTCCCACGCGCCTGGGGCACGTGGGACGCGCCTCCACGCGCCTTCACGCGCGTGGAGTTCAAGCTCCCTTGGCTGGCGCGTGCAATGCACGCGCCAGCATGTGCACTCTCCTGGCGCGTGTGGAACACGCGCCAGGCTCACCATCTTGACGCCACACCTGATCCGGGCCACCTCCGACGCCCCTTCTCGCCGCCGGCGAAGCTCCGGCCACCGGAAAAACGCCGAAAAAATTCCAAAAAATCCAAAAAAATGCCAGAAAATTAAATTAAGCCTCAAAAAATTCCAGAAAAATTCCAAAAAATTCCAGAAAATTACTGAAGCATAATTTAACCCTTTTGGACCTTCTTGAAGCTTCATAGCATCCTTTGATGAATATTACATGGCTTTAAAAATATTTACAACTTGAAATACAATGGAAAAAATAAATTACATCATTGAACTTTCAAACGGCTAAATCAAAGCCTTAATTACATTCATCCAAAGATAAAATTACATTCATTTAACCTATAAGCTTCATCCATGGCCCATCTATACATCATCATTCATTCACAATTATTCATACATCATTATGTATCAATATATATCAACATATTAAATCATACATCAACATACATCAATAAAAATATATATGAATATAATTTTGGATCCATGAATGATGATTTTCATAAAATCATGATCTCTAGTAATGAATCAAACCATGCTCTGATACCACTGTTGGGAAACGTGCTAGTTTTAAAAACTTTTCGAGGGATTTAAATTCATAGATCTTGATTCATCACATAGAGACAAGTTTTATGCAAAAAATAAAATAAAATATGATGTATTATTCAACTAAAAGATTGAATACTTACATCAAGGTTTGAGTAAACCTCAGATCTCTCCTCTAAAGTGAATGTTCTCACTTATTGTAGATCCCTTTTGCTAGATGCATTCTCCTTGGATCTCCATCTTCTTGGTAATTGTTTTGCCTTTAGGAATCACTCATATGCCTCCATGAATGACCTTGGAAAACTAGGCTTGTGGGAGCCTCCATTAGATGAGAACATAAACCCTAATTTTCTAGAGAGAGAAAATTTATTCCTTTTTCCTTCTCATAAAAATCACCCCCTAAAATATACATAGACCATGTATATTTATAGGCAACATAAAAATAAAGAAAAGGAAACAACAAATCATTCTCCATCTCTAATTCATATGTCTCAAATCTAATATGATTCCAATATCAAGTTGGGCTATGAGTGAGAATCCATTGGGCCTATTATTTTATTGGCTACAATGAATTAATAATTGGCCCGGTCCATGGACCCAATTCAATTAATTCATAAATTAATTTCTACCCCACTAAAAGAAATTAATTGAACTCCAATTAAATAATAAATAACCTCTAAGTCAATATTGCACTTTGACCCCTCTATGCATAATTAGTTATCGGATAAATATAGCCATCAATCCGACTACTTAATTAATATATTTATTTTGGTACCTTTGATTATTTCTGGCTCGATCACAATAAAACATTTGTTTGACAAAAATAATAATTTAAATAAATAAATATATAATAAATCATTTTGTCTAAAAACACACGAAGGCCTTCGAATTTACTTTGTGATCAACCATAATCAATACAAAATAAATACAAGTAGCAATGATGCAAATATTGAAAATATAACCCTCTAACTATTAATTACATAACTACCCAAAGTGTCGGTCTAAGGATCCCGAAGAATCCGCCGAACAAATCAAAGTAATTATTAATTAATAAAAGAGTCTATACTTTTCTCATGCTTAAGAGTCAAATGCCATGACGGTAATAGGGAGTAATTGCATACGACGGCTCTCGCAATATATCTCAACCTAACGCGGATCCAGTTCAAGTCTTAATTAATTATGAGTCCATCCATAATTACCGACTATGAACAATTTATAATTACTATTTATATATCATGCATTGATTGTCATCACATACATATATATAAATATTTCTTGTAATTAACAGGACACTATCAATTTCATAGTGAATTGAAACATAATACATTGAATTCACCAATTATATAAATCATAAATATTTCAGATATGTCAGGAACATATGTCAATACAATCCAGATAGGAATTTGCTATGCCAGGGCATATAAATCCCAACAGATTCGACATGTGATGTTGTTATAGCGTGTAACGAATCGTACTCTGAAGATTCGACATTTGTCATCCTATAGTAGTTGTGGATTTAGAGCATGTGCTGTGTGGTTTCAACCTACTTGTGCATGGAAGGTAGTTTCGTGTATTATTTAATTCGTGTATAAGTTATTAACTTATTTATTTTGGAGTCACTTGGGACATTGTTAAAGAGATATGGCTCTAGTACGGGAGGTATGAGTTCTCCCTATTTTATAGTGCGCACTAGGGTGGTATTCCCAGCGGGTTAATGCCCGGAATAACCATTTAGGTCTTGGCTTTATCCGAGATTTGATGTCCAAGTCTTCCACTATTTGATTTCGCATTCAAGTCTAAGTTGACAATCAATGTTTAATTATGACTTATGGTTTTGGTTATTGGCGATTTAATGTTGTTAAATACATTTATGCATTATGATTTTTAATGAATCATTGTAGATTTTGATGTTGTTAAGTATATTCAGGTATTAAGATTTTTAATGAATCATTGCAGATTTTGATATTGTTAAGTACACTCAAGCGTTATGATTTTTAATGAATCATTGCAGACTTTGATGTTGTTAAGTACATTTATGTTAAAATGTTCAAATGTAGCTTAGGAATGATCATATAGATTCATTTGAAACATAGATGTTAGGTGGCATAGCCCACTTTTGTCGTTTTCGTATTTTAGATTTCAAGTTGATGACTTTGTGAATCTATATCTTGTTATTTGTATACCATACTCCTATTTTGTTGAAATTGCATTAATGATGTGTTTATGCTAGAAATGATCTAAAGTAGTTTAGGATGATTCCTGAGTCTCACTTATGACATAGATATTAAATGGCATGATCCCTTTGAATTGTTTCAAGTTAATGTAATAATTTTGTAAAACGTTAGGTCTTTGCATGCTCATCTCCTACGAGTAGCTTTATGTTACTCACCCCAAAGTTACCGGGGATATTTTTCAGGTACATGAATCAAGGTTGAGATTTTCGTTATGCTTGGATGAATTGTGGACTTGAAGGTTTCCATTCTTGTGAAGGTTAGCTTGAAATGCCGCTTGTAGCCTTATATGTCAAAATGTGTATATTTGATTTTAAACATGTAATGTGTGCATGAGCACAACTTTTGACATTCATTTTATGTGTATGAATAACATGAGGCCAAGGGCTATTAATTTTATAAGTTCACAAGTATGTTTTTAAACTTGTTTCGGATCATTTGGAATGCATGTATAGCCTTCAGGTTGGCCTTAGACTTGCTTCTGTTTTGTCGTTCGGCCGATTTCTTGCTTCTGTTTCGTCGTTCGGCTGATTTCTTGTTTCTGTTTCATTGTTCGGCTGATTGTTTCTTTCTGTTTCATCGTTTGGTAGTCAGAATGCCTAATTATGAAAGACAGAATGCCTGACCATGTAGGTCAGAATGTCTAACCATGTAAGTACGAACGCTTGACCATGTAAGTCCAAACACCTGACCACGTAGGTCTGAACGACCGACCTTGTATGAGTGCCAAACAAGCACTCAGTGTTGAGATTACTGACCGACCGAACGAGCACTCAGTGTTGAAGAGTGCCGAACGAGCACTTAGTGTTGAGAGTGCCAAACGAGCACTCAGTGTGAAGAGTGCCGAATGTGCGCTTAGTGCTTTGGCTTTGGACAAGAGCTCGTCCATGCCCCAGAATCTTTCTTTCTTTTGCTTTTATCATCTTTTGCTTCCACATTTCGGATCCATTATCGGGTCAACTTTCGGGTCATCACTAACGCATCGGGTTGCAAAACCAGGGCCGTTATAGTTGTCGTTGCAAATATATGCTTATTGTTTGATTTTGCTTTTATTTACAAGTTGACATTACTTTTGAAGTTGTAACTTGTTGAGTTTTCTTGTTGTGGATGGTATGTTTCATGATTCAACCATAGCATTACGATGTCCTTTAGCTTCCCCTTTAAACTTAGACGTTAGGTGGCATGATCTATGTTAATCCGGTTTATATTAAACTTGCATATTCATTAAAACTTTAGGTTATACGCAAATGTTTTTCCTATGAGTAATGCAAGTCACTCACCCTAGTTGATTGGGTTATTTTCAGGTAAGGAGACCTTATTTTGGGATACACAACATCCCTAGATCGGTTTGAGCTACATTGGATAGTTGATGTGTTTTTGTATACATGCAAGTGTTAGCATGTTAAACTTTCCTTAAATATTGTAATATATAACTTGTATTGAAACATAGCTTGCTCCCTTTTTAGGCATGTAATGTGGAATTAAATATCATATTTTGAATGTACTTCAACATGTATGTAAATAAGGCTAAGGGCCAATCTCTTTTGTTAAATGGAATGTATGACAAAACTTAGTATATTTTGACTTCCATAACCTATTTTATCTCGAGGGAATTTTGGTTATTCTATGTTGAATTTTATTTTCATTTCAGTTCATGGTTGTTTAGAGGACTCAATTTAAGGGGGGTTTGCTTAACAAACTTTTTCCAAAAGAATCCGTTTAAGTGTCGAAAAATACACGTTCCAGTAAAAAATCTGCTTGTAGCATTTCTATTTCTGCAGACGGCGATTAATCGCCAGTTGTGGCAATGGATCATCAATGTTAGCAATTGATCACCAGGCACCTATTCATCCTTCGCGGACTTCGGTGATCAAAGTGGCGATTGATCACCCTGGGAGCATTTTATTTTTCGTTTTTTGTTCCAAAACTTCGAGGTTCCATATCTCTTTCATCCGGACTCCGAATCAGGCGATTCTTAAGTCTAAATTTATTAATTTTTTGTTATCTTTCTAATGGTGTGCACGATAGGATCTATTTTTATTTTTAAAATACCATTTTACCCCTAGGTTTGTACTTGCCCGTTTTCAAAACTTCATTTCCGCATTTGGTTCATTTGAGTTCCGTGGCTTCATGGGAAGTCACTTTGGTGACTTAAGGATGATGTACATCTTTAGAGACCTTATTTCTTTCTTTCACTTCTGTACTTCGAATCCACTACTGGGTCAACTTTTGGGTCATCATAGACGCACCGGGTTTGCAAAACTTGGGCCGTCAGATGGGTTCTACATTTTCATTAGCAATTTTAGCATTTTCGACTCTAGGTTCTTTAACTCTAACATTTTCAAGATTTCCAGCCATGTTGTTAACTTCTGTTTCTAGTTCTCTTAAATTTTGGGATCCCTAAGGTTCCTTCTTCGTTGTTTAAGAGTTCTTTCTAATGAAGTTATGTCAACTTGTTCTTCAATGGTTAGCAATGTCAAAGACCTATGACCTAACATCAACAAACATGCATCCATATAAAGCAAATACAACCAATTTTTCAAATGCATCAAAAGTCAACTTGAAACACTTACACAAATTCTCCGAATTTCCAAAATTTTTTGGATTTTTTAGCATTTGTTCAACACCTCAAAGCAGCCCCTTTTTGCTTCAAATCTACACTTAAACACTTGGCAACCAAATTAAAAATAGAAAAATATATACAAAAATTATAATTACAACCAAACTAAATTTAATCTTTAAATTTTTTTTATTACATAGCCGATTGCAATCCCCTGCAACTGCGCCAAAAATTGATGTGTGTCAATTATAAACCACTAACACTAGCACAAGTTCATGTAGAAAATGGCTAAGCAAGGGTATCGATCCATTAAGATTGCTAGCTTATGGCAATCAAATTTCAAAGATTAATTTCAAGTTTGTAAAATGTCACAAGATGGTTTGAAGATTGGTTTGTTTGTTTATCACTTAGCATATAATGAATTTAAAGCGAATTCACAGCTTGAATTTAACAAATAGAGGAGGCTAGGGAATTGAGTTCACTGAGTCCTCATAAACATGCTATAATGTACTTAATTTGGGGAAAACAATTATATGCAACAATAATGTGTAGAAGCATACAACAACTTCAATAATTTTCTAGAAAATCATACAAATCAAGACTAAGTATAACCCATCTGGGGTTGGCATGGCTCATCCACCTAAACTAGGGTGTAGTATGAGCCATCTTCCCTAGGTATGGCCTATCAAGGTCCTGAATTTGCAAGTTTAACACATGAAAGTCAATCATCTAGCATAAACTATCTTCGGTTGACATGGACCATCTACCTAACTATATTAATCTAAGGTTGTAGCATAGTCCATCTTCCCTTAGTATAATTTATCTAAAATCCTACTTGACATGCCCATAAAACTATTTCATGAAATCAATCCTCATTGTCATTCTAAGGATATCAAGAGTACAAGTATGTCAACATGGTTCTAAGACAAGAATTGCATCGCAAACATACTCATATATATGAATTCAGTATGAATCATACATTAATTTAATGTAAAAACACCAATTTCAATATAAACATTCATTTTATTCATGAAATCCGTTACATGCAATGCTATTTCCCCAAATTAAAATACAAGGATTCCATATTTAATTGGTTAAGGCTACCTCAAACTCTTAGAAAAGGATTTAGCTCATCTTGGTGGTGGTGGAAACTCCATGGGTTGAAGAGTAAGTCTCCATCTTCTACTCCATAGCAGCCCCTCTCAAGAACACTCAAGAACCCTAGTTATCCCTCACTTTTTCTCTCCAGAATTATACAAAATTTGAGTCTAATATGAGCGATGATATGAAAAAAAATATAGCCATGTGTATATATCATCCTCTGCCGAAATTAGTTAAAAATCCTCCCAAAACCAGTGCATTGAAGTTGGAGAAAAGAGAGAAAAATAACTAAAATTTCAAAATCCCACATTAATTCACAGGTTGGCGTCCAGACACCAAGATGGGTGTCCAGACGCAGCTTGTCAGGCTTGCGTGCCTTATGTGCGCTGAGGTGCTTGTGGTGCAAGTCTCTGGCATCTAGCATCCGGACGCAAAGTTGGGCGTTCGGACACCATTTTGCTTGGCTACTAGAATTCAATTTCTTTTAACTTTACAATTTCTGGGCTACGATTACACATGACATCCAGACGCCAAGAATAGTCTTGGATTCTACGTCCGGACGCCAGCCTTGTTCTTCCAATGATGCACTTCATCTATCTGTCTAACTTCTCAGATCAACTTCTTTCCTCAGGCTGAGCTTGCTCAGAGACTTAGGACCACTTTGCTGGTTTCCATAGCTCGCCATGAACCTTGTTCATTAAAACCCCGTAAAAGACCACTTTTATTCCATTTTAGAGATAAGCCCTGAAAATGGACAAAATGCAACAAAGCCTGTAAAATACACTTTATTGATATGCTAAATATACTAAAACATACAATCAAGGGCGCTTGAATATACAATATTCGACGCTTATCACACACTCGGTTGTGTTCGGTTACATGAAATTAAAATTTGTAGAATTTAAGAAAAATAACTAAGAAAATTGAAACAAAATTTTCTCAAATGCCACCAATTCCAAATCCAAGGCTCTAATTTCATGCAGCTGAACACACCTGGTGTACCCGTCGCATGTACACCCAAATTGCACTAAAATGTGGCCAAGTTTGAATTTATAGAATGCCATTACTACTACTAACTACTAATATAGCTAGAGTGAGTAGGGATCGTCCCAAGGGAAAGTGAACGGTTTTTTTGTGGAAACAATGTTGGATTAGTAGGTCGAGTGATCAAAAGATGGTTTGTTGGTTGGATTATACTACAGTTTAAACTAAGCAAATGTAATGTAAAATAAGTAAAGCAAGTAAGGTGTAGAGAATATGAGAGAGGAGTCTTGGGTCATAGAGTTCACCACAAAGCATTACCTTCCTAGACATTTAATGTTTGATAAATTAGAGGGAATATGTGTTGTAAATGAAAGTGTGTGCCATTGATTAAAATATTAGCATGGATGACCAAGTAAGCATACATTGTCTAGCCAATCTAGTGAATAGCACAATCAATGCTCACTCAACAAATTAGAGAAAAATACTTCTTGCATTCATAAGTAAGGAACATCAAACAATAAGAATGGATTGTCCACCGATCTAAGAAAGTAAGGCAAGTGCACTACAACTGGGCTAGTGACATGAAAATTAAACTAATTAAACTAAGGTTGTGGCACAATCCATTAAGAAATAAGTATGAACCATCAAATAAACTACAAGAGTATTTCATTTAAGCACCATGCCTTGACCATCACTAGATTCATAATATCAACACACATAGACATACATCAATGTCACAAAACTTAGAGATAAACACATGAACATCCATTCTAGCATACATAGACATATGAATATAATTAAATGATCAATTGGAAGTATTAAACTACACAAATCATTGTAGAAACAAGATTTATATATATCAAATATAAAGACAAGAAATATAACACTAATCCCCATTAATTACAAAACATCAAGGTCTATGAGGCATGCTTAGGGCTATCTCTAGCCCCAAGAGATGGTTTAGCCACTTATTGATGTTGTTATCCGACCCTCAAGGGCTATCTCTATTGTAAAACTCATCTTCTTCCTCTTCTGTTCTTAATAGAAACCCTAGATGTGAGGAAGAACTTTCCTAAATTATATATTTTTTCTCTCGAATCTCTAGCCAAGCCTTTCTAACTAACCAACCTCCTTACTCAAAATAGCCAAAATCCTTATATAGGTAGCTAAAATGTCACACCCAATGGTCAAACCTCGTGCACTAGGACCTCCAAATGATTACACCAAGTGCACATATTTAATTTGGCTTGAAATCCACTTTTCACGCAACTTGAGGTAGTTCAATCGATCACGAGGTTGCTTGGATCGATCAAACCTTGGCGGAGTACTTTTTGGATAAAGACAAGGCTGAGATATTTTTGGGAAGAGGACAAAAGTGGTAGTTGAGGATAAGATCAAAGGAGTTCGATCGATCGAAAGAAATGTTGGATCGATCAAACAAGATATTTTGCTGAGGATAAGGACAAAAGGCTCGATCCATCATGGCATGGTTGGATCAATCACTGTGATGACCTTGTGGGGGGGTGTGCCATGGGCGGGTGCGAGAGACACTGTCAGGCTACCACACTGGTCAGCTACGAGTGCACAGTCCTACATCACCTAGGTAGAGGAAAGGTGAAGTGCTTATATCTAAGTGTGTCACCTCCAATTGGTATGAGGCCTTTTGGGGTAAAGCCTAAGAGCAAATCCGTGCGGGCTCAGGCCCAAAGCAGACAATATCATACCATGTAGTGGAGTGGGTCATTACAAATGGTATCAGAGCCTGACCCAGCCGAAAATGTGTCGACAGGGACGTCGGGCCTCCAAGGGGGGTGGATTGTGATGACCTTGTGGGCGGGTGTGCCGTGGGCAGGTGCGAGAGACACTGTCAGGCTACCACACTGGCGAGCTGCGGGTGCACAGTCCCACATCACCTGGGTAAAGGAAAGGTGAAGTGCTTATATGTAAGTGTGTAACCTCCAATTGGTATGAGGCCTTTTGGGATAAAGCCTAAAAGCAAATCCGTGCGGGCTCAAGCCCAAAGCGGACATTATCATACCATGTGGTGGATTAAGTCGTTACAATCACTGTGTGATCGATCGGATCTTGGGTTCGATTGATTATGGCGAGCTTCCTTCACCATTTTGCTTCCACTTTACTCCTTTCTTCCTTTAAGCTTGAGATTGCTTCTTTTAATGTTCTAATTCGGCTGAATTAACTTATTTTGGGGATAAGTGTCTGAAAAGGGAAAAACACAAAATTAGACTAAAACAAAAAAATGAAGATAGAATAAGGTACTAGAACATTCAAACTTAAGGGGTTTAAATGCACACTTTTAAGCGCTTATCACACCCCCAAACTTAAATATTGCTAGTCCTTGGCAATGAACTACGAGGTAAAGAAATGAAATGAACAACTAAACAATTATAGCATAGAAAGCAATAAATGGATAACCCTACCTTCGTAGGGAACATGATTACATTTAGCATATGCAACAAGCCTTTTAAACCCCTAGGTTACCCCTAGTGGATGAGTGAAGTCTCGTGAGGGTTTCCAAAAATTATATCCACAAACATTAAGCTCTTTCTCACTAAAGGCACCAATATTCTAAACAAGCATTGGGAGAAAACTACCTCAAGTATGCGATTTTTCAACCATTTCCAAGCAATCTCCCAAAATTTCAACATCAAGTAATCAAGTATGGTCCTTCATACATCAAGACAATGATCAGGCAAATCAAAACAACTCTAGAACGTTTTTAAGTGAACCGGCATCAAATATGTTGCTATCTAAGCCAACTAAAGAAATGATCACATTCGGCCTCAAACTAGCACACAAATCTAGTACTAATCATCAAAACAAAGAATGAACCTTTTATTAAAGTTTTATTCAACTAGGTGCACTTATTTTTTTCACTCGATTGTTTTTTTTTTTTTTTTTTTTTTTTTTTTTTTTTTTTTTTTTTGTTTTTGTTTTTTTTACTACCCTAAGGATCAAAGATGGAAGCATAGTACAATGTGTTGATTTATTAAGCTTTTTAGCGATCCATGAGGTCGAGCGTTAGGTCAATGACTCCCAAACTGGATGGCTTTAGGGCATTAGGTGTTTAAATACCCTTAAGGACTTACAAGCTCAAATCAACTAGGCTATAAATCAAAACTATCTCCATCTAATCATTTCCCACTTCTTGCCTTTGAGGAGAAGTCCTCACTTTTTTATTTGTTTTTGCAACAACTATTTTTTTTTCTATTTTTTTTTTAATCAAGTTATTAACCTAGAGTTTGGGCCCTCCACCTTTTGGCGTGAGAAATTCAGTGCTTGATGAGGCTAGAATCCCGGCTACTTAGTGAAAAGGGTTTGTTATCCACCTTTATCAAGAATGAATGTTTTCAATGCACTACAAGCTCAATTGGGATATAACCAAATCAATAATCAACAAAGCATGTAGCCCACAAATGAATGATAGTGTGCGCCTGTGCTAGTGTAGAATCATAGAGTGAATCTCAAAACAATCACAAGATCAAGATGATATGGACCACAAATGCAAACATGATATCAGTTTTTCAAAAAATTTACTCCTAAATGTCATCCCTATGGCATACAAGGAGTATTGGACTCTCAAGTCAAGCAATTTTTAAATTCTAAGCAATATAGTCCCCAAAAGATCAAAATCATAACTAGTCATGGACCAATCATAAAAAATCCCTCAAATACACAAGTCATGCTTAAAATCTTGAATCGAATGTAACAAAGAACACACATTACCCCCAAACTTAAATGGCACAATGTCCTCAATGTGCAAAGAGAACATAATGAAGAGGAAAGAGTATACCAGTACAACTATGGCGATGAATGGTCGGGACACAAGTATCCAAAGTGGGTGGTATAACCCCCCCAAACTTGGGATTAACTGTGGTCCTGAAAAAATGGCACTAGAATAAAACCCCATCAAATAACAAATAGGATAATAATGGTGCACAGTGGACATGCAAGTGTAAGTGGGATAGGAAATAAAATAGAGAGAGAGGAAAAAGGGCGGTCCTAAAAAATATGGGTTGCACTCTCTCACTGAAGTCACTAGAATGTACTTGATAATGGAGTCAAGTATTAATAGATATGTTAATATAAAAGCGAGGCATCCAAAATATCATGAATAAATAAGAAAAATAAAAATAGTATAAAGTACATCACAGTATCGAGCCAACAGACTGGACGCAAAAATGAAATAATAGTATCACAGTATCAGTCTAAAAACACAGGTATATTAATGAGATGAAGAGATAGAGATCAGGTAGATGAGGATGGTCTGGCAAGGCGAGAGCCTCAGATGTATCTAAAAATGTCCTGCAGCGCTGTCATGACATCCGTGCAGAGAGTGGTCACATCTGTTCTGAGGGAGACAACCACATCCTTCAATGTCTGGAGACGCTACCCTAAGGCTAGTGTCTAAGCCTGAGTGTCAGGAATGATTGGATCATCCTGACGTGGCAGTGTAGAGTCATCAGGAGACTGATGCATGTCTTAGCTCTGCTCATGATGGCTCTGCTCTAGAGAGTGATGTGGTGACCCCACTGAAAGCTCCTGCTCCAGGTTAATATCCATATGAGCTCTCTTTGACGCTGGTGCCTCTACTTCTGCTGCTGCTACTGCCTCCTCCTCCACCTCAAGATCCTCCACCACCTGTACTGCCTCTACCTCTAGACTCTTAATAAGAGCATTATAACTCTTATTCCAGTCCTTCTTCCTGTAGTGGCACGCCCTAGGCTCTGTAGGCTCCTCCGGGTTAAAAGAATAATACTGGTCCCGGAAGATCTGTGTAATCAAGTGGGCATAGGGAAGAAACTTGAGTCGCTTCAGCTTACTCTAACTGATGTAAGAATCATAGAGCTTCATCATGACAGTCCAGTAGAGGGTAAGGACTGAGAACCAATGCCCTGTATAGATAGCATATAGAGCAGCTAAGAAATCCTCTCACCTCTGGATCTTGTACCCCGCTATAAAAACATTTCGATATAAAACCAAATAAAAGAATCACATGGTGTCGAGCAAGTACGTCCGAGTGGCGAAAGTGTCTGCAGCAGTAGTAGTGCCATGAAGAGTTGTGGCTATGTCTACAAATGATGGTTTCCATAGAACTGGATAGTCAATGCCTAGAGGGCAGACATGTAGGCACTGAGAAGATGTCGCAAGAGTCTCGACAATAATGCAAATGAGATGACTGTCAATGGTAGTCCGCAACTCGGCCAGGTAACTCAGGGTTGGCCGGAGGTTCCGGTAGAACAACTGGATAAGCCTCGGGTAAACTGGA
This sequence comes from Cornus florida, assembly GCF_030987335.1. Taxonomy (NCBI): domain Eukaryota; kingdom Viridiplantae; phylum Streptophyta; class Magnoliopsida; order Cornales; family Cornaceae; genus Cornus; species Cornus florida. The sequence goes on from NW_026775576.1 coordinate 19,896,139, forward strand.
TTGGCCATTTGGGCCAAGATAGGAGAGAGGCGGCATCGGTAGATCTCATCGTAGGACCACTTGGTCGTAATCGACTGTACAAAGTAGTCCTCCTTAAATATAGACTCGTACGCCACTGAAAGGTATGAGAACTTTCGAGTGACCTTGTCTCGGACTAGCCAGGCTGTACAGATGGGGACCCTGGAATAGGTGAAGAAGGTGGTGTGGAATTACTCTTCTGTGATGATGAAGAAGCAGTGGAGGAGGAAGAAAAGGAGGCATGCTCAGACTGTGCGGGAGCTAGCTCCTCAGGCTCTTCTAGCTCTTCTCTCCTCTGCCGCACCCGACGGTTATATCTCCTATTCGCTGTGATCTTGAACCTAGGTATGGCCTGCAAAAAGAAAGAACACTTACAATTGTAGTCAGTAACAGGAAATATAAATGAAAGCACACAGATAGAAACATGTTTGTCAAATTAAGATAGACAACTCAAAATAGAATACATGAATCTATGCAAGTGGTAATGTAGCCAGTATAGACAGTGAATGATCCAATAAAGTGAAGCATGCTAAACATGACAAGAACAGAATGCAATCAAAGTGAAAAACACAGGCATTGGGCATAAATGTAATAGCATGAAACACAGGAGAGGGTATATGAGCACTATATGCAAAGTAGTGAAGTTCGATCGATCATAAAAAAAGTGATTGATCCAAGTTGGATCGATCATGACATAAATTGGATCGATCGTACCATAATCGATCATGGTACTGGTGTGATTGATCGAACCTGTGGAAAAATATGAACAGTCACAGATCCGTGACGTGGATGACTCGGGGGCATCTAAATGGTCACTTCAAGGCTCGTGACCCCCTATACACCTCAACAAAGCACGAATGGTCACTTAAATTGGCACGTGACCCCCGGATCTAAATTCGAAAATGAAAATTATATATAAAAATATATACATATATAGACCTGCTTGAAGATTCTAAAAATGGCAACAAATCAACATGGAATGTTCTAATCTAATCATGGCAAGAGGAAATCATATGAAATAAAATAAGAAAAATGAAAATGGAAACTAAAAACTTACCAAGAATGAAGAGAAGTGGATCGAGAGATGAGAGAAATGAGGTGGGATTGATATGAGAAGGAGAGCGAAGCTTGGGACATTACTAGAGTGTCGTCAGAGGTGGGGGAGATAAAGAATAGTGTTCGGAGAGAAGGCAAGTATGACGACCCTGGATTTTACAAACCCCGTGTGTCCTGACCTAAAACAGATCCAAACTGTGGAAGCTAAACAAAAACATGGCCTCTATAGATGTACATCATCCCTAAGACATAAAAATGGCTTTCCAAGGAGTCCCATGACTCAACGGAAGCAAGGGTTTCAAAACCCTACAAGAAATGGACCAAGGGTAAAATGGTCATTTTACCCAGAAATGGGTGCCACCGTGCACACCATTGGAAAGACAATGAAAAGTTAATAAATTTAGACTCAAGGATCACTTGATTCAGAGTCCAGACGAAGAAGATATGGCTAACGGAAGCAAAAGGGATAAAAAGGTCAAAATAGTCAACCAAAGACCATCTAACCGGTTACCAAACTTTCCTAACCGGTTAGGAGGTAAAACAAGATGACCGTAACACTGCCACAAGTCATCTAACCGGTTACGAGAATCCACTACTTGCACACTTGTACTAAAAGTCAGCAAAAAGCTTACAACATAGGTTTTTCGGGAAAAAATGGATTTTTGAGGGCCCAGATGACATTTTTTTGGAAAAACACAAAGAAGAATCCCCCCCCCCCCCCCCAAATCGAGTTTTCTACTTGACAACGTGGAAGGAAAAAAAAAAAAAAAAAAACTGGCTATAAAATGCCCAAATTGCCCTCTATAAAACCAGGTCATGAGGGTTAAAAAGCTGCTAAAGTGAAAAACATAAAACTGAATTTCGCGAGGGATTTTTGGTACCAAGATGATATTTTTTGGAAAAACATGAAGAAGAAACCCTCCTAAAATCATGTTTTCTAAGTGACCATGTCAAGACTGGAATTTATTTCTCGAACAAAAACCCCAAAATGCCCTTAAACCGGATTACACAATAAAAATGCAAAATGAGTCCGTAGGAAGCTCAAATCACCAAGGATGAGGCTTGTCTTGAAAATGATTATGCACGCAAATGTAACCTACCTATTGGGATGCGCTACAATGGTCCATGGCTTAAAAATACCGTCGATGCAAAATCCGACCCCCCAATGGCCAAAAAGGCAAAGATGAACTTAGAATGGAAAACAAGAAATCCAAAAATATAAAATGGAGTCAAATAACCGTTTGGCCCTTGGCCCCACTTCATACATGATTAATGAGACCATATGAAAGAATAAAAATGAAATTCCCACACCCAATACAAACATGGTGAAGTAATGATTTGCCATTTTTCAATATTTTCATAATATTTCATGAAGTTAAAAGTTACATAGAATACAATATACATGTCATTGGCCTCCGGCCTCATCTCATACATTTCAAATACATTGTAAAAGGTGTATTCATGTACACATTACATATATGGAATAAAAAAATATAAGTTTTGACGTATAAGGCTAGAAAATGATATTTCATGCTAACATTTGCATGAAATGGAAACTTGAAAACTACAAGTCATTCAAGGAATGATGAGTATCATGAACCAAGTCTTCGAACCTGAAACAAATCCCCAATAACTTCGGGGTGAGTAACATAAAACTACTCGTAGGAAATAAGCATGCATCGACCTAGCATTTTACAAGGTTATTACATTTACATGAAGCAATTCAAGGATCATGCTACCTAATGTCTATGTCATAAGTGAGACTCAGGGATCATCCTAAGCTACTCATGCAATTGAAAGAAATAACGACATACAAGTATACATACTCAGGTATAAAAAACGATGCTAAAACACGATATACGACATATAAGCATACATTTTCAAGTATTTTAAATCATGTTAAACAAGATAAACAATATCAAACATGCATACACAAGTATTCGATATATATAGAGTACTCATAAATCAAGTATACAAACACAAGTATACTAAGATAGACAAAATACGCATAAGATAAGTATACATGGCACAAGTATATTAAATGCATTCTAAACTCACGGAGCAAGTATACAAGTTCAAGTATACTAAATAGGATTCAAATACCCAAAGTAAGCATCAATTCTTAAGCTATAAGTAATCCATGATTAACAACTTGAAATTAAATGCGAAATCAAATAGTGGAAAGACTAAAACATGCGGTCGCTAGACCAAGCAAGTATTTTCGGGTAATTACGACCCACAAGGTACCACCTAGTGCGCACTTATGACTTAGAAGACTCTTGTCTCTGTACTAGAGCCAAACCCTAGCCATCACATAAATTATGTCCTCTCAAGCTTTCCAAAATTAATAAGTTCAAAACTTATACAAACTCAAATGCAAGTTACCACATTCCATGCACAAGTAAGGTTGAATTCACACAAACCATGTCCTAGAATTCAAGTCTAAATAGCATACGACATGTCATGTCCTCAATATGTAACTTATACATAAAGCAAAAATATTTTACAACAATTGAGCTACGTTACCATTCTAAGCCATGAGTACTAAATAAGCTCCAATTTAGTAACTAACTTTCAACGTAAACAATTGTAATATTTTAACAAGTTATATACCTACACAAGATATATTTAAACAAGTTATGCAAGCCAATGATATTCTATATCATGCTAAGTCCAATTACCATTTCAAGAGGCCACAAATACTAATTCTATATCTAATTAGTAATATGCTCACAAGATTATTAATTTCACTGCATTTCAAGGAATTTTCAACCTAACATGAAAAGTCTCTAAATTTCAAATCAATCCCAAATAGACTCAAATTAATATATGTTAAAGGACATAACGTGGTCTTCACATATATTATACCCAAAATCTATTTAAGTGACTACAACACTTAAAATAAAATTAATTAAGCAAATTAATTAATTTTCTCTAGATTTTCAAACAATTCTAAATGTCCTCAATTTAACATAGGTTAAAGAACATACCAATGCCTACTTTAATATTACATCACAAGTTGATTTCATGCTTAATACAACTATGTGAATTAAACTTTCATAAAAGATAAATATTAAATAAACTTTGCAATTCTTATTCAAATGGCCCCAATTTAATGTATGTTACTCAACATACCAAGGCCAAATTTACTAGCATGCCACAATTCAATTCTAAGTTGCACACAACCATATGAATTAAATCTAAGGGAAGAAGTCCAAAAGAGGAGAGAGAAGATGGCAGCCATGGGAGGAGCTAGGGCCAGCCAAGAGAGGGGAAAAAGATAGAAAATATCTGACTTTTCATTTTAGAGACCCCTATTTATAGAAAAACCCTAAAAGTGCCCCGAACAGGTCCCGCCGGGTCCCGAAAAATGGAATTTGAGCAAACGTGCTCAAACGGAAAAAATCCATGAACAAAAAAGAACCAAAATGAGAAAAGATGAACAACGGAAGAAACAGCGTCGAAAATCGAGCCCCGAGCAAAGAGATATGCCCCGAACAAGTTCGGCGGCAACCGAAGTTGGAAATCTCTGAAACTGGGGAAAACGTCCGGGAGGAAATTCTAAGAGTTCATGAGTCGACAAAAAGTGAAAATGAATCCCGTATGAGGATCCAGGCTCAAAATGAGGCATTTTGCAATAACTTTCGTTAATTACACATTGGCCCATCCAAGAAAGGGTAACTGCAAAACTGGCCCAGAAAGAAAATACTTCTAAAAATATTTTCTTAAAAACCCCTGAAATAAAATACCTCTAAAAGATATTTACGAAAAATACCCCAAGAAACAAAAATGTTTCTGAAGAACTTTGCATCCATGCCCCTATGGACACTAGGAGCAACCAGAGTACTTTCTTACAAAAGTAAAGATACGTATTTCGTGGAAATCACATAAGATGAAGGTACATGAAGTCAAAACTCAACTCCGAACATGAAAAGTGAGGTTACGCCAACAAAGTGACAAACGGGGAAAAGACAAAAAGTGAATAATGTCAAAAAACAAAAAATGTGGAAATGACGCGGTCCTTTAAGAAAGTTGTCAATCCAAAGGAAAGAGTCTCAGAAACCATTTCTGAGCACTCGTGATGACACTAAATGATGAGAAATTGAACGCAAAAAAAGAAATTTCAACGAAAAAAATTCATCTGTAAAATTCTGAGGAAAAAGGAAATGAAGGAAATGACCGGATCATTATAGCAAGGGCGTTGGATCGATCGATGAACGATCCAAATGACCCTTTGGTCATTTTTTAAAAAGTGGTCCCAACATGTTCTATCGATCACGGGGTCCGTTAGATCGATCGAACCTAGATCGATCTTGAAGGTTGTCAAATCGATCAAAGCTGCAAAACGACAAAATATTTTTGAAAATTTTTGAATTTTTAAACATATAAAATCTTTTTGGATTTTTGAAAATATTTTTTTATTTTTATTAATTATTTTCTTTTTTAAATAAAAATAAAATTTGAAATTTGAAAATATGAAAAGTCAAAGTCAAAGTAGTGAACACAGATTTATCGAAGATTGATCGATCGGATTTCGATCAATCTAAGATCGTGAAAACCTGTATACACTTCGAATGATACACAGAGAGATGAAATTTTCATTGATTTAAAATTTTTCTAAGTATAGAATTGAGATCGATCGAAGGGAAAACTGGATCGATCGAAGGAACTTTGAACGATCAAAAAATGAGTTCGAACGATACATAGAGACCTGAAATATGCAGAGAATTTCGCACAATAGGACAGAGGGGTGAAAATATGCAGAGATGGTGTTCAATCAATCGAATATTTCTTGTAATCGATCGAACAGGGCACTAAATGCCTGATTTTGAGCTAAAAGTGCATGCATTCCCCATCAAAGTCTCAAACAACAAGTATGATCTCAGATTATATCTAGACAACGCAAGAAAATAAAATAAAATAGAAACGAGGGAGGAATAGGGTTGGAAATCCTACGAAGCACTAGTGTTTAACATCTCTAGCAAGACGTTGGACTCTTTTAGCCCAGATCAAAAATCTTAGTGTGCATTCCCTCCTTAATGGGGTGAAGAAAACTTTGAACCCTACCCAACAAACCATTCCTGAAAGAACTTGTTGGATTTGATTCAAGTAACTTTAATGGTCCTTTGTCAACAAAATTCTTGGGCTTCCACGCCCTTTCAACATTTGGCTTTAAAACATTTCTCTTTAAAACCTCTTTTGAGAGCAAACCTTTTGAAATTTTAGTGCCAAGCAAAGACTCATTTTTTTCAAATTCATTTTCAATGCATTTTTCAACAACACAAACATCTTCATGCTTATCCACTGAACTCAGGCTTGGATTGAAAGTGTTCAACTTCACTTTTATGTGGCCAAATGAAAGTTTCATTATCCCCGTCCTACAATTAATGTATAAGTTTCATTTTCCCTATTCTGTCTTTTCCCCGTTTGTCACTTTTTGGTACAACCTCACTTTTCATGCTCGGAGTTAGTTTTTGACTTCACCTATCTTCATTCTAAGGGGTTTCCACGAAATACGTGTCTTTACTTTTGTAGAAAAGTACTCTGGTTGCTCCCGGTGTCCATAGGGGCATGGATGCATAGTTCTTTAGAATCTTTTTCATTTCTTGGGGTGTTTTTCATAAATATCTTTTGAAGATATTTTATTTCAGGGGTTTTTAAGAAAATATTTTTGGAAGATATTTTCATTCTGGCCATTAGTGCAGTTTTCACTTTTTAGAGGGGCTATTGTGCAATTAATGAAAGTTATTGCAAAAATACCTCATTTTGAGCCTGGATCCTTGTACATGATTCATTTTCACATTTCATTGAGTCACGTACTCTTAGAATTTTCTTCTGGTCATTTTTCTTCAGTTTCAGAGTTTCTGGCCCCGATTGCCGCTGAACTTGTTTGGGGCATATCTCTCTGCTTGGGACTCAGTTTTTGACACTATTTTTTCCGTTGCTCATATTTTCTAATTTTGAATCTTTTTTGTTCATGGAGTTTCGCCGTTTGAGTGCGTCTGCTCAAATTTTACTTTTCCAGACCCGGCGAGACCCGTTCGGGGCACTTTTTGAGATTTTCTATAAATAGGGGGACTTAAAGTCAAAAAGTGATCTTCTCCTCTCCTTATGCACAACCAGTAGCTTCCATGGCAGCCCAAGGGGGGCTACCACCCTTCTTTTCTCAATTAAACCTTCTTCCCTTTGTTAAAAAGTCATAGTGCCTTCGTGTTTTGTGTTTGCCTTGATGACGCGTACCTTTCACCCTTATTAGAATCCATTTCTAACCATTTCTTGAGTTCAGGTTTGAAGTCAAGTTGAGATTTTCATAGGGCTTCTTGGGGATTCTTGTTCATCGTGTTGTCCCTGACAAAACCCCACGGTATCGTCGAATTTGGAGCACTTTTCTTTCGGTGGGATTTTGAGATTTTCATCTCAAATTGAGGTAGGGGGTGTTATAGTTTATATTCTTGCTATATTACATGCTATGGATGCTTGTACTACTTGTTTACATGCTTGGATATCAAATCTAGAATTTTTAATTATTTATTTTCTAGCGTGAGATTTGATTTTCCCGGTGGGTTATAGCCTTGTTTAAGTATGTAACATGATATTAAATTACCCCTTGGCATGATCATTGACATATATTAAATTTAGAACATTTAGACAAGTAACAAAGATTTTATTTAATATTTATCTTGAATAAAAGATTAATTCATATGGCCTTATCTAGCTTGAAATCAACATATGTTAGCATATTATATTAGGCCCTAGTATGCTCTTCAACATAGGTGAATTTGAGAGTAATCAGAGACGTTTTGAAATCTAGTAATATTTAATTAATTTGATTAATTAATTTATTTAGAGTGTACTATTCACTCCATTGGAATTCTGACTTGATTTTATTGATGTGCATGCCATATACTTTTACATATATTAAATCGAGAATATTTGATTAGGTGTTGAAACCTTTCATTTATTATTTTTCTAGTATTAAAGTTTAATACTCATGGCCGTACCTTGCATGGAAAATTCTTGTAATAGGCTTTTAAATCAAGTCTTGGCATGTTATATAACATACTTTAATTTGAGAGCATTTGGATGAGTTTCAAGATCTAGAGATTTTAATTAAAAGAATTAATTAAAACCTATTCAATGGTTCCATAAGCTTGGTTAAGTTTCTAACTTTGTATTCATGATTTCCTTGATAAATTCCTTCTCGTGTATCAAATTGAGAATAATCGGATAAGTTTTGAAACTTATATTTAATTATTTTCCTTGTATGGGACTTAATTCACATGGTTGTAACTTGTATGTCATGGGACTTTTAGCTTTTTATCATGTATCTAGATTTCTTGTAACTTGATTTCATTAACGTTTTTAATGAACTAGCACAATTGTCTTGGAATGATTTAATTGTTCATGTATTCCTTGGTAAATAATTAAATCATTAATCTTATACTTGTGGATTCCATATGCTATATATCTTGGTTCTAATATATATAGATGCACACTATGATTTCTTGACATTTCACATGCCATGATGGTTGATGAACTTAGGGCATGACTTATGTGTTCCAAAATCTTGGTTGTGCATGAAACGTGGTTAATGCATTTCTTGTATTTTGATACTATCTTGGTTTGTACAATTTATTGATTTTGGAAGTTGGGATATCAATCAAGAATTGTCATGGCTAGGACTTGGTTCTAGTTTGGGGTATTGTCCCTTTACAACCTATAGTGCGCACTAGGGAAAAGGTACCCATGGGTTAGTAGCCCTAAAGTGATCCCAAGAGTACGGTTTTAATCCGGGCGATATCCGAGTTTCCACATTGGTTGATTTCACTCTTTAAATTTCAAGTTGCTATTCCTTGAAGATTTAAACTTGTCATGTATGTGAAATGCTCCAATTTTGTTTATTTGCATAGATATTATGCATTGTTCTTGATTCAATGATAACTCTTTTCGTGTTTCATGGAATGTCCCATCCTTGTTTAATTACATAGATGTTATGCCTTATTCTTGATTTCGTGTGTTACACCTATCATGTTAATTGCAATGCTCCAATCATGTTAATTGCTTTGATAATGTAATTCTTGTTAACTTATATCTATGTATACTTCTTGTCTTGTTAAATTGGAATGTTCCAATCATGTAAATTGCCTTGACAATTTGATCTTTGTATTTTAGCATCCTCTTTGTCGTGTTCTTTGAATTATCCCAACCTTGATTCGTTTCATATATGTATGTATATCATAATTCTTGTTAATGTTGCTCTATGGTAGCTTAGGATGATCCCTGAGTCTCATCTTGACGTAGACATTAGGTGGCATGATCCTTTTGAACTATTACATGTCAGTCTAAAAATCTCTAAAGAAATCGAGTCGATCCATGCTCATTCTCTACGAGTAAACTTGTTTACTCACCCTGAAGTTACTGGGGGGCTATTTCAGGTACGAAGACTTGGTTCGTGATGCTTATCGTTCATTGGGATGACTTATAGCTTTTAAGTTCCATTTCATGCAAGTGTTAGCATGAAATGCCATTTGTAGCCATTTTGTCAAATGTGTATATTTGATTCTAAACTTATATTATGTACTTAAGCACACTCTTTGACACTCATTCTATGTATATAATTTGTGGCCTAGGGCCAAACTTTATTTGAAATCCATGAATATTCATGAATGTTGAATTTTGCCTTTAATGAGAAAAGTATGAAAACTAGGGTTTTGATATGTCATTCTCGCACCGGTGTGTGCATTTTGTGTGAAATTCATCCTTTAGCATTCATTTGCCATATGTGAGGTGTAGCCAAGGAACAAACACCATTTAGTTTTAATTTTTGCATTTTAGTTCACATATTACATTTTTGGGCTAAAATAGTAGAAACCGAGCCTTTAAGGGTTCATCTTCAAATCAGGTGGTGCAAAGTGCATTCCGGCGCCTCCACTAGGTCTCTTTAATCATGCATAAAGTGTGGCCAAGGGCCAAATGGTAATTTGAAATCATTTGTCAATTTTAAATTTCAATTTTTCCATTTCATGTGCATTTTCACCCTTTTGGCCATTGGGGGGGTCAAATTTTGCATTAGTGGTATTTTTAAGCTGTGTACCATTGTAGCACGTCCTAATAGATAAGTTACGTTTGCATGCATGGTTGTCTCTGGGCAAACCTTCTTCCTTGGTGAAATGAGCCTCCTATGGACTCATTTTGAAACTTTATTGCATAATCTGATCTAAGGGCATTCTAAAATTTTCACGTCAGTTTTATTTTCTTCTTTTAACATGGTCACTTAGAAAATATGATTTTAGGGGGGGTTTCTTCTTTGTCTTTTTCCAGAAAATGTCATCTTGATATCGGAATTCCCTCAGGAAGTTCAACTTTCTGTTTTCAATTGTAGCAGCTTTTTGGCCTTCATGACCAGATTTCATGGAAGGGCATTTTGGGCATTTTACCATGAGTTTTTTTTGAATTCTCTACTAATTCACATAGAAAACTCAATTTCAAACGGGGGTTTTTTCTTTGTGTTTTTCCAGAAAAAATCATCTACTAGCCCGTTTCTGCTCTTAGTTGCGGACAGATCCTGTAGCAGCTTTTAACCCTCTTGGTTTAGACTGATCTAGGGGCATTTCGGGAATTTTCTTTGAAAAATAAATTCCGGTCTTGATATGGTCACATAGAAAACATGATTTTAGGTGGGGGTGGGGGTGGGGGGGGGGGGGTTTCATCACAATATTTTTCCAGAAAATGTCATCTCGGACCCGAAAACCCCGCGTCAAATCTGATTTCCTGTGCGCACCTGCACAATTTGAAAAAGTCTGTTGTAAGGGCATTTTGGGGATTTCACGTCAAAAATAAAATTTTCTTTTTAACATGATAAACTTGGAAAAATTATTTTAAGGGGGGTTTCTTCTTCGTGTTTTTCCAGAAAACATAGTTTAGTTCCTCAAAATGGCACACGAACTTCAGCATTTTGCCCAAGTTACTATTCATGACCGCGTCGACGTCAAAACTTTGTTTTGACTTTTCTCTTCCATTCGGACTCCGAATCAAGTGATTCTTGAGTCTAACTTGATTAATTTTTCACTTTCTTCCCAGTGGTGTGCTCGGTAGCACCCGATTTTATATTTTCAGAAATGACCATTTTGCCTTTAGGGCTATTTTTGTCCAGTTTTCTTGTAATTCGCTTCCGCTACTTTCTTTTGAGTTCCGTGACTTCATGGGAAGTAGCGGATGTGTTTTGGGAATGATATACATTCCAGGGACGTCATTTCCATGTAAAATGACCATTTTGCCCCTAGGGGCTTATTCGTCATATTTCTGATCTTTTGTTTTCGCGTCAGTTCTCATTGAGTTTCACAACCTCATGAAAGGTCATCAAAGTGTCTTAGAGGTGTGTTGTGCCTCGGGAGACAGTTGTCTTATTTCTTGGTTCCGCATTTGGATCCGTTATCGGGTCAATCTTCGGTTCATCACACGACGCGCTGGCCTAAAAACAAGGGTCGTCACAATATGGAAGAAGGTTCACACTTGCTCCTAATTTAAGAAGAGCCCGGTTAATGACATGATCACCAATGATGCAAGAAGTTGTAGGTGAACCAGGGTCTTTGAATTTTAGGAGAGTGTTGTGTTGAAAAATGGAGCTTACTTGCTCGGTCACAACAACTCTTTTTGGTGCTTGGCTTTTGTTCTTCCTCTTAAGGGTGCAAAGATCCTTCAAAAATTTGCCATAAGCCGCAATTTATCTAATTGCATCCAAGGGAGGAAGATTGATTTTAACTTGCCTAAACACATCAATTCTCTCATTGGCTTTGCTTTGTTGTTTTTCAAGAGAATTGGATCCTTTTAAGGCATCAATGGAGCCTTAAAACTTTTGTACCATCATTTTTTAAATCTTTTTCAGCATATAATTCATTCACATGCAATGAAGGAGGAATAGTATACGAGACAGGATAGGTGTCAACTTTTGGTTGCACCGGTTCACTCTCTTCATTTTGAACACCAACTTAGTTATCAATCACTCTTCCACTTCTCAAGGTGGTTACCACATTCACATGCTCAATTATGTGACCTTTTGAAGAGGAATTAGTCTCCACAATAAATTGTTGCTTGGGCATCTTCCCTTTCTCCCTCGCATTTAAGGTACTAGCTATTTGCCCGACTTGGGTTTCTAGCTTTGCAGTTGATTGGGAATGAGAATGAAGTAATTGGGTATTTGCCTCCAAAGTACCTAAAGCAGTTAAGACTTTCTCTTCAAAAGCGGGACTCCTTGAATTCCCTTGAGAATATGAAGATTGATTTGGAAAATGTGAGTTAGAAAATTGGTTTCTATGTGATGCTTGGTAGGATAAACGATAACCTTGGGAACCTTGGCCTTGCATTGGGGGTGGAACATACTTGCCTTGAAAACCACTTTGGGGAGGGTTTGAGCCTTCCTCTTGACTTTTCCAAGAGAAGTTCGGATGGTTCTTCCACCCGGCATTATAGTGAGTGCCATAGGGATTTGTTCCTTGGTAGACAAACGTGGTATTTACTTGTTTATGGTGTTCATTTTGCACATATCTGTGGAGACAATTGGAAGTAGAATGTAAAACACTAGAACAAATCATGATGATTCATTAGATGGATGATGAGTATGACTAGGGGAGGAAGACACTTGATTCACTGAATTTTGGTTGATCAAAAATTGATCAAACTTTTGAGATAAAGACTTCATTTCGGCAGCTATATCATTGGAATGGTCAACTTGATACAAGCTGACATTCTTCCATACTCTTAGATTTCTACCATTTTTGGAAGATAAAGATCGATGCATTAAATTATCATTCATACTCTAATATAAGCGCCATACATTATGATGCGACCCGAGCGTGTGCACAAAATAATGCACAACACTTTGGTTTTGGAAATGGTATCAAACGGGCATCATACTTTAAGTTTATATAAAAGTCGCTTAACACTTATACTGTCAAGTATAAAGTGAGAAGGGATTGTTCCTAAGGGATTGAACACGTGTTAGGATTAAACTTGATTTTAGTGCTAATGAGATTGCATGAGAGAGAGAGAAAAAAAGAGAGTTTGAGAGAAAAAGAGTTTGGTGAAGTGATTAAATAAATTGCAATGCAAGTAAATTAAACTAAGGATTAATGAGATAAGAAGAGAGTCTTAGGATTAGGATTCACCACTAAGCCCATGCAATTAACTATTTGCTTTCAATTAATGGAGAAATCATTAGTGTAATCATAGATGTGGTCACATTATCATCACAAATCACAATTTTAAGTATAGATTATCAACATCAAGAATGAATTCACCTAATGACAATTAAACTAAAGTGTAGAACCTATTCAAGACTACGTCATAACCCACCATACACATTCACAAATGTATCCAATAAGAGCACACATCATTCAAGAGGATAATACTAATTGTAATTAGAAGCATGGATTAGCATAATCAAGGACAAATTGCCTACTTGACTACCATTAATTAATGACAAGAATTCTAATTTGAAGAATAACCCATCAAGATTAAGCCTTTATCCATCAAATTAATTGACAATTGTATTAAATAAGTATCATGCTGTGGCCATCACTAAACACAACTACAAGGAGTATCTAGTGTAGACTATAATTCTAAAGTAATCACACATAGACATGCAATTTACATATAGAATTAATGGAAGTGTTACCCAAGAATTGACTCTAGCCGAGGGGGGGGGGGGTGAATAGAGTCAATGGCCAATTTTCGCAATTTATAGAATTACAATTTCTATTCAACAATTTAAGCAATTATGCAATAATCAAGATATGAGATCAAGATATGAAAGTAAACAATCTATAGCATAATTGTAAAAGAGATAAGGGAAGAGAAATTGCAAACAATGACTCGGCGATTTTAATGAGGTTCAGAAATTCCTACTCCTCGGCTCAAGACCCCTCTTGAGACTTCCCAATCCTCTATAGCTTCTCCTTACGGGTGGAGAGCAAACCTTTACATAAAACAACTCCTTGATTCACCTTGCTAAGAGACAACCTCTCTTAGTCTTCTCTTGGGTCACACCAGCCCTTACAAATCGAAGCTAGCTTGCTTCTTTTTCTTTGGGCCACACAAGCCTTTATAAATGAATATCAAATTTGTTGCATACAAATATATCTCTCTAAGATTGATATACAAATCAAAGCTCACAACTAGAGTATATATGAATATAAATGAAGCTCAATACTCTATGAAAAATAAGAATGAGAGAGGATGATATAAGTGAAGAATATAAGCTCTTATAATCTCTCAAGTGTATGATAGAGCACAAACTCTATAAAAATTCAAGCAGGAGCAAAAACCCTTTGAATGCTTAATTGAATCTCTCAAAATAGTATATGAGTGAATGATATTTAGAGAGGAAATGAAAGCTTAATGAATTCTCTTTAATGCTCTTGAGAGGTAGAAGAATGCTCTTTCAAGTGGTAGAATGCTCTCTGTAATGGTGTAATTTATGTTGCAGACCAACCTCTGTATTTATAGATGAACGGTGTTTAATATAGCTATTGCAGGTGGTTGGGAAACAATAAATGAAAATTTTTCCGTTGTAGTTCAAAACCCTAGAAGGAGCCGGCTCTTGTAAAACAACAGGAGGCTGCTCCCTAACCTTGAGAGCTGGCTCTCCATTGCATGGAGCCGGCTCCCAGCCTCTGAGAGCCTGCTCCCTATTTTGGGAGCCTACTCTTTGGTTGGAAGAAATGATTTTTCATTAAAAAAAAAGCCTACTGGAATGTTGAAAGCCTTCTCTATCTTTTATGGAGCCTTCTCTATTTCATGGAGCCTTCTCTATTTCATGGAGCCTTCTCCATTTTTCATGGAGCTTCTCTTTTTCATGGAGCCTTCTCCATTTTTCATGGAGCCTTCTCTATCTTTCATGGAGCTTGCTCCATTGCTTGAGAGAGCTGGCTCTATTTCTTATAGAGGCGACTCTTTCTTCATGGAGGTTGCTCCTAATTTTGGATTTGGACAGAAAAGAGCATGACTTCAAATGGACATCATTTAGTCCATTTAACTCTAATTGAGGTAAAATTTAAGTCTAAATTTATTGCCTTGAAGTCAGCTTTCTAATGCCACTGGCTTTACTCAAAAATTATAACCACAGAAATGGTTATGGCCATTTTAGTACAACCTGGTCATAAATTTTGCAGACCATAATCAGGCATTTTGTAATGGTTATATCTCACTCAATTCAAATCCTTTTTAGGGGAAATTTAAGTCTAAACTCAAGGGCTCAAAGTCAACTTTCCAATGCCATTGGACTTACATAAAAATTCCAAATACAGAAATAGTTATAGCATTTTTAGTACAGGCTGGTCTGAAATTTTTCTGGGCTGAAAATTACTTCTTATGAGATATCCATCTTTCTAGCACCTAGGACTTTGATGAATGGTTCAATTTAGTTCAAGACCTATTTCTAAGAGTCTAGGGACATATAAAAATGATAAATATCAAGTGAATTGTGTCTTAGAGTCATTTACCAAATCATGGTAACAAATGTTTTAAATATGAAAGATTAAGTTCGATGCCTTACTTTTACTTTCTAGAGACCAAAAGAAATCTTATGATTAATGTGCACGGTCCTAGCATTCTAGCTTAAGTTGTCAGTTCTTTCAAAGCTTATACAAGCTTGAACTAACTCATTCTTAGCAAAGACTTCATATGTTAAATATATATGTGTTGAAGTTCATATTTTATTGCTAACGATGTAGGAGCATATAAATGATGTATGATATGCATGGTCCTATAGAGATGAGCTTCAAATGGATTCATAAATACTTTGACATTGAATCCTAAACACTCACCATCCTATCTACCCCTTTTTTTCATGCTTTGTCCATGATCGTTTAGGCTTGAGGTAGTATTGCCTTCTTTCTTCCTTTGAGTTGCTTTCTTACTCATTGTAGTCCAAGCAATCTTTGGACATTGCATTTTGTTGTATCCATTTCTTTCATTGATGTGATCTTGAACAATAGAATACTTGGAATGATCTTTATAGCTTCATTGAGGCATTCTTTGAATGAATAATATATATAACACTCAATGTAAACATTAGTCCTTAAACACCATTAATGGTTTGTTATCAACAAAACAACTAGATTGTCCTTGGATGAAATCCTTAAGGTCAACAAGAAGAATTAAGTTTAAATCATCTAATAAAGAATAAAATCCCTCATTAATCATATATAGACATATAATCAACTAGAGATTTCAATGAAAGAATTCATCAATACAAGCCATAATTTGTCAAATCAAGCATTTATATATAAATAACTCACAAGGCCATACAATTAATTACAATATATTAATTCCCCATTAAAAGAAATACAAAGGTTTAGGTTACATGAACTTAGGGCTCATCCAAGCCCTAAGTGAAAAATTAGCTCATGGAGGAGAGGATCATGGTGTCAACAGGCTCCATCTCCATCTTTTAGCCCTTCATCTCTGAGTTTCTTCAAAACCTTAGCCTATTCTTTTTCTATTCTCCCCTTTTGCCTTTTTCCAGAGAGAATGATATATAAACTTAATTAAAAACTAATTAAAACAAAATAAAATAATCATCCCCCTCTCATGGGTCGTTGTTTCCCCTTTAATATAAACCATATTAGAGCCAATATGTTACAAAAATAAGCCCAACAGACCAAAGGCCGTAGCCATCAAAACAATTAAAACCCGTAACTAGTCTGCTGCTAGAAAGCTTGGCGTCCGAACGCAGTGTATAAAAAAACTTGCGTCCAGACGCGAGAAATTGCGTCCGGACGCGATACATTGCTACATCCTTACTTCCTTCTGAATGCTGTCCCAATGCTCTGGCTTGACTCCAAAAGGGTCATAATGGACCGCTGTAAGCCTATTTTTGCTTTATTGCACTGAAATACACATAAACATAAATTAGGACTAAAACATGAAAGTAAGATAGATGTAAAGACTGAAATACCCTAGCTTAGGTGCTGAAATGTGCAACATTTAAGCACTTATCACGCCCCCAAACTTAGATATTGCTAGTTCCTAGCAATGAACTACAGTATAAAAATGAATTAAATAAATATACAACTATGAACTAATAAAACAAATAAAGATAACACCACTTTTGTAGGGATTACGGCTGCATTTAGCATATGCAACAAGCCTTTTAAACACCTAGGTTAACCCTAGTGGACGAGTGAAGTCTCGTGAGGGTTTCCAGAAATGGTACCCACAACCATCAACAGCTCTTTCTTACTTGAGAAGCAATGACACATATCAAACAAGTGTTGAAAGTAGACTACTTCAAATATGCAAATTTCTACCATTTCTAAGTTATTCTCAACATTTCAACATCATGTAAGCAAAAATGGTCATTCACACATCAAACAAATTAATCATGTAAATTGAATAAATTCTATCATCTTTTTTTGAGTGAACCAACATCAAAATATGTTGCTATCTTAGCAAATCAATGAAATAATCATAGCCTTACCCTTAAACTAGCACACAAATATAGTACCAATCATCAAGACATTGAATGAACCTTGTTTATTCAATTTATTTGCAACATGCTCTCTTTGTTTTTATTTTTTTATGGGATCTAAGATAAGAGTATGGTGCAATGTAGTGATCTCTTAAGCTTTCTAGAAGATCTATTAACAAGCGTTAGGGTCAATGACTCCCAAACCGGAAGGCTTTAGGACATTAGGTGTAAAGACACACCTAAGGACTTACAAGCTCAAATCAACTAGGCTACAAATCAAAACAACTCTCATCCTATTATTTCCCACTTTCCCACATTGGTGAGAAGCACACACTTTTCTTTTCTTTTCATCTTTCTTTTTATCTTTTCCTTGTCTTTTTGTGATGGCCCTCCACTTTTCATACGAGAGTTAGGTGCTTAATGAGGCACGAATCCTGATTACTTCGTAAAGGGTTTGTTATTTATCATGCAAGGTCATTTGTCAAGAATGAAAGCTTTCAAAGCTTACTAGCTCAATTGGGATATAACCAAAACATTAATCAACTAAGCATGTACCCAACAAATTGAATGCTAGTGTACGCAAGTGCAAGTGTAGAATTCTAGAATCAACTCTCAAAGTATTTTCAACAAACATGATGATGTGTACCACAAGAGCAAACATGATATCAAAAATTAAAAATTTACCCCTAAATGGTATCCTAGAGCATACAGGAAGTATTATACTTTAACAACTTGCCATTCCAAGGCAACTATGCTTCAAAAGTTAAAAATCATGGCCAAATAGATCCCAAATCTCAATCATGCAATTAAAGCTCAACTTTAAGTAGAATGTAACAAGATCACCTTATCCCTAAACTTAAACCGTACATTGTCCTCAATGTGCAATGAGAACAATAAAAAAAATGAAAAGAGTATACCGTGTTGGCAAAAGTCTGTGAAGCCCAGCAATGATCCATTATGAAAAAGGTCTCCCCCAAACTTGGATTCAAAAACCTACTGAAAAGCCATACTAGCAACTCATATCAAATATCAAATGGGATATAGATAAACAATTCATACATTCAAAAACAATATAGACAAGATGTAAAGAGATATGAGATCAAGCCCTTTGTAAAAGATGAAAACATGCATAACTATGTAGAAGGGCATAATGGGCATAATGGTGGAACAAATTTTTGAATTTTTTTTTTTTTAAATAATCAAAGAAAAAAAAATAGTATATACAACCTACAAAATCAAAGATTAAATGGGCTAAGTTTAACGTCTCTAGTAAGACGAAATGCTACTTAAATTTTTATTTTTTTTATTTTGAATTTATGAAAGCAGAATTGTACACTAAATAAAAAATAAAATAAAATTTTATTTAGACGACGATGCAAGAAATAAAATAAAGAGAAATGAGGGAGGAGTAAAGTCGGGAAATTCTACGAAAAACCAATGTTTAACATTGCTAGCAAGACGATGGGTCGACTTATTAGTCGAAAGAATAAAAAACCGAATATAAGACATCCTCACTGATCCATTTATCTATTTTCCCCAGTGGATCTTTTCTTACAACAGCATATGCATCTTCTAAAAGAATGATTTGGAAAGAAATGATGGAAGATGCAATTTGGTTTCTTTCATCCATGGTCTCGAAAATAAAGTCCATAATGAGCGGCCTTGCACTTGGCAAGGTAATATCTTTCAAAGACTCGGTTGGATTACTAGGAAACTCAGTCTCTTCATCATTTTGGTCAACTTCCACATTGATCACTTTCTCCTCATTCACTAAGGTCACCTCAATGACTTCATGCTCAATATTATAAGGAATGTCCTCATAAATTGGATTGGCCATTGGCAGATTTTCCACTTCTTCCTCTTCTTAATAAGAAAGAGTACTTGCGATTGGAGGAAGAGTTTCTTTTGAGTTTTTCCATAGCGGGAAGTCTAAGATGGCCACGGAGTCCATTAGAGAATTCACTTCATATATGGAGCTTTCAATGTCAAATGTGTCCATATTGAAGTGAGAGAGGCATGCCTCAAGAGGATCTTCGGAAGGAATGGAAGTAATGGCTTCTTCAACAATTTCATCCAAGACATTCACCATGAAACATTCGCCGTCATCGATGGGATGTTGGCTTGTGTTGAAAACATTAAGCTTAACCATCATATTGCCAAAAGAGATGTCCATAATGCCGGACCTACAATTGATTGTCGCATTAGCGATGCCAAGGAATGGTTTTCCTAAGATGATGGGAATGTAAGTGGTAGGATTGGGAACCGTCTCAGTGTCAAGCACAACAAAATCAACCGAGAAATAGAATTTGTCAACTTTGATGAGGATGTCCTCAACAATTCCCCTTGGTTGTTTTGTAGCCCTATCGGCGAGTTGAATAACTACTGAAATTGGCTTATGGTTTCCCAAACCTAATGAAGATATGCGGAGTAAGGAATAATGTTAACACTAGCCCCTAAGTTAAGAAAAGTCCTATAGACCTCATGGTTCCCTATAGTACAAGAGATGCTTGGAGCGCCGGGGTCTTTGAACTTAGGTGGTATGCTAAGCTTAATGATGGAGTTCACTTGCTCTTCTTTAGGCTTGGTCCCTTGTTCTTCCTCTTTTAAGTACATAAGTCTTTCAAGAACTTGGCAAATGGTGGAATTTGTCAAATAGCATCAAGAAGAGGAAGGTTGATTTTAACTTGTTTAAAAACGTCCATCATGTCATTGATTTTTCTTTCTTGCCTCGAAAATGGAGTACAGTTTAAAGCTTGAGGAAGTGGAGCTTTTGGCTCATAAGGCTTCTCTACATGGGAGGAAGATGATGATGATATTGGCTTCTTAATGTGACCACTTGCCTCTAGTGAATTAGGAATGGAATTGGGAATTGTAGACGAACCAACACTTGGTTGCACCAGAACACTCACTTCACCAGGTCTCTCAATTTTATTATCAATTTTTCTCCCACTCCTCAAGGTGGAAATGGAGTATGCCTTTTGGTTAAGCGTGGGTTGAATAGGCTCTTTCCCTTTCATTGATTGAGCCATTTGCCCTATTTGGTCTTCAAGCTTTGCAATTGATTAAGAATGCGAATGAAACGCTTGATTTTCCTTTCGAAGATCACCCAAAGCTTCCAAAACCTTGTCCTCAAAAATGGGATTTCTAGGAGGCTCTTGAGGTGGATGAGAGAAAGATTGATGATTTGAAGATTGAGGATTGGAGTATTGATTCACATTTGGAGGAGGATAAGATGGAGAGTGGTATGCTTGAGACTTTGCATTTCGGAGGTGGGGAGGCACATACTTTTCTTGGGAATTTTGAAGAAGAGAAGGAATGATACCTCCTCCTTGATTTCTCCAAGAAAAGTTAGGATTGCTCCATCCGGAATTGTAGGAGTTGGAATTTGGATTACTTCCCGGATGAATGAAAATATCATTGACTTGTTCTTGATACTTACTCGGAAAAACTTGTCCAAGAGGACAATTGGAAGTATTATGAGTATAACTAGAGCAAGTTATGCACATCACACTTTGAGAATGGAAAGAGTTGGATGATTGAATTGCTGGGTTTTGGCTCAAAAGGAATTTATCAAACCTTTGAGTAAGATTTTTGACCTCGGTGGCAAAACCCATGGAACTCTCCACTCGAGAAAGATTGGAGGTTTTTTTCCTTCCTCTATTCAAATTTTGGCCAAATCGGGACGAGGAAGAACGATGCATTGAATTTTCACTCATGCGATCAAAAAGATGCCACACATCGTCTTCATTTTTGTCCAAATAGGCTCCTCCACATGAAGCATCAACCATACCTTTTTGGGTATCAGATAAGCTTTCATAGAAGCAGCAAACTAATTGCCACTTAGGAATGTCATGATGTGGACATTTCCGTAGCAAATCATTCAAACGCTCCCATTCTTCATGCAAAGGTTCTCCCTTGCTTTGAGAGAATTCACGGATAGAAGTTCTCATAGCATCGGTTCTACTTGTGGGGTAAATTTTTTTTAGGAATTCACATTGTAGTTGAACCCAAGATGTGATTGAATTTGCCCTCAAGTTGTTGAACCAATATTTAGCCTTTTCCCGAAGAGTGAAAGGGAAAAACTTCAATTAGAAAACTTCTTCTGGAAGATCCGTGATTTTCATGGTTGAACAAACTTCCAAAAACTCATCCAAATGTTTATGTGGTTCTTCATTGCTCAACCCATAGAAAAGGGGGCACATTTGGATAGTTGCGGGCTTGATTTCATATTGATATGCCCGGAAGTTTGGTAACTGGATGCATATTGGTGCATTGTATCCATTAGGAGTGTAATGATCCCGAAGAGATAATTGAGGATTTGGGGGATACACTATATGATCTTGAGGATGGATTTGTATTATTGGAGGTTGTTGCATTTGATTCGGTTGTGGAAATACATTAGGATGTGGAATTCTCAAGGGTGGATGCACACCTTAAAGTGGATGCCTATTAAGAGGGTGATACATACCTAGATTATCCATACGCCCTAGATCTGAGAATTGGTTTTCCATTAAGTGTGGGATAGTTAAGAATGGGAAGAATTCTTATAAAACTACTATCACAACTCAAGTCAACACACCAACAACAATAATTCCAAAATCTCCACAATAAAATCCTTTTCTCCTCAATGAAATATCAATGCAAAAGAAATTAAATTGCCTCCACACGGGCCAATGCTTTCTATCAAGAAAGTAATAGCCTCCTTTTAGGCTTATGCTTGGATAAGAATTTAAACAATATGATAGCCTCGACAAGGGCTATCTCGCAACCAGATAGAGAATTGAACAATTATAGTAAAAGAAATTTAAGGAAGCTCACGAAGGTCCCTAGCAACAACGTTACAATGGTGCCAAGATCCAATGCTTGCTCCTTTCTTTTCAAGTACCTAATTGAACAAGAGGGATTAGTAAGAAAATAGTAATTTAAAGAAAATAATCAAATTAACCCTGATGCCTAATTCAATTCCAACTAAAATGTCAATCCCCGGCAACGGCGCCAAAATTATGATGCGACCCGAGTGTGTGCACAAAATAATGCACAACAATTTAGTTTTGGAAATGGTATCAAATGGGCATCATACTTTAAATTTATATAAAAGCTGCTTAACACTTATACTGTCAAGTATGAAGTGAGAAGGGATAGTTCCTAAGGGATTGAACACGTGTTGGGATTAAACTTGATTTTAGTGCTAATGAGATTGCATAAGAGAGAGAAAGAAAGAGAGAGTTTGAGAGAAAAAGAGTTTAGTGAAGTGATTAAATAAATTGCAATACAAGTAAATTAAACTAAATTAAACTAAGGATTAAAGAGATAAGAAGAGAGTCTTAGGGTTAGGATTCACCACTAAGCCCATGCAATTAACCATTTGCTTTCAATTAATGGGGAAATCATTAGTGTAATCATAGATGTGGTCACATTATCATCACAAATCATAATTGTAAGCATAGATTATCAACATCAAGAACGAATTGTCTACCTAATGACAATTAAACTAAAGTGTAGAACCCATTCAAGACTACGTCATAACCCACCATACACATTCGCAAATGTATCCAATAAGAGCATACATCAATCAAGAGGATAATACTAATTGTAATTAGAAGCATGGATTAGCATAATTAAGCACAAATTGCCTACTTGACTACCATTAATTAATGACAAGAATTCTAATTTGAAGAACAACCCATCAAGATTAAGCATTTATCCATCAAATTAATTGACAATTGTATCAAATAAGTATCATGTTATGGCCATCACTAAACACAACTACAAGGAGTATCTAGTGTAGAATATAATTCTAAAGTAATCGCACAGACATGCAATTTACACATAGAATTTATGGAAGAATTAAGTTTAAATCATCTAATGGAGAGTAAAATCCCTAATTAATCATACATAGACATATAATCAACTGGAGATTTCAATGAAAGAATTCATTAATACAAGCCCTAATTTGTCAAATCAAACATTTATATATAAATAACTCACAAAGCTATACAATTAATTACAATATATTAATTCCCCATTAAAAAAAAAATACAAAGGTTTAGGTTACATGAACTTAGGGCTCATCCAAGCCCTAAGTGAAGAATTAGCTCATGGAGGAGAGGATCATGGTGTCAACAGGCTCCATTTCCATCTTTTGGCCCTTCATCTCTGAGTTTCTTCAAAACCCTTGTGACGACCCTGGTTTTTAGGCCAGCGTGTCCTGTGATGAACAGAAGATTTGACCCGATAACGGATCCGATATGCGGAAGCGAAAACAGAAAACAGGACTTTAAGAAGTCAAAGTGACCTTCCATGAGGTCATGGAACTCAATGAGAACTGATGCGGAAGCAAAAGATCAAAATATGACAAATAAGCTCCCAGGGGTAAAATAGTTATTTTTAAAAAATGTGGATTCGGGTGCCACCGAGCACACCGCTGGAAGGACAACGAAAAACTAATCAAGATGGACTCAAGAATTGCATGATTCGGAGTCCGGACGAAGGAGAAACGGCATGAGGACGACAAACAGACACTTAAAGCTTTAAGGGCAAATTGGTAATTATCCAAGAAGAACTGGGTGAAACCGAGCACGCAGTTAGAAAGACAGTAAAGTTCAAAAAAAAATTCACTTGAATCGGAGTCCGGACGAAGGAAAAAAGCCCAAAAGAAGAATCGACGTCACGGCGGCCCGACGAGGGCCATGGTGCACACAGCGCCCATGCGCGAGCCCACCAGTGCGCATGTCGGCGCCCAAAGACATGGCTGGTGGCAGCCCTTGGCTGCTGCTACATTTTTTTTTTTATCTGCCCAGAACTGAGGCTTGAAACGGAGGTCAAGACGAGTTTTTCTGGAAAAACACGAAGAAGAAACCTCCCCTAAAATTGAGTTTTCTACCTGACATCATGAAAGGAATCGAAAAAAACTCACTGTAAAATTCCCAAAATGCCCCTAGATCAGAACTGAACAAGAGGGTCATAAAGCTGCTAAATGAAAACTGGAAGTTGAAACTTCACGAGGGATTTCTGGTACCAAGACGACATTTTCTGGAAAAACACGAAGAAGAAACCCCCTCTAAAATCATGTTTTCTATTCAACCATGTCAAAAGAAGAAAATAAAACTGATGTGAAAGGTTCATAATGCCCCTAGATCAGAATATGCAAAAAAAATGCGAAATGAATTCACAAGAGGCTCAAAACACAAACGATAAAGTTTTGCCCGGAAACAACCATGTACGCAAACGTAACTTACCTATTTGGATGTGCTACAATGGTCCACGACTTAAAAATATCACCGATACAAAATCCGACCCCCCAACGGGCAAAAAGGTAAAAATGGAACTTGGAATGAAAACTCAGAATCCAAAAATACAAAACGGGATCAAATAACCGTTTGGCCCTTGGCCACACTTCAAACATGATTTATAAGACCCTATGAAAGAATGAGAATGGAATTCCCACACCCGATGCAACCATGGTGAAGCAATGACTTGTGATTTTTTTAAGATTTTCACAATATTTCATGAAGTTAAAAAGTACATAGAATACAATATAATGTTCATTAGCCTCCGGCCTCATCTCATACATATCAAATACATTGAAAGAAGTGTGCTTAAGTATACATTACATACATGGAATCAAATATACATATTTTGACATATAAGTCTACCAAATGACATTTCATGATAACATTCGCATGAAATGGAAACTTGAAAGCTACACGACATCCAAGGAATGCTAGGCGTCACGAACCAAGTCTTCGTACCTAAAATATGCTCTAGTATCGTAGGGGTGAGCAACATAAAGCTACTCGTAGGAGATGAGCATGCATCGACCTAGCATTTTACAAATTTATCACCTTAAGGTGAAACATGTTAAAGGGGTTCATGCCACCTAACATCTATATCGAAATGAGACTCAGGGAGTATACTAAGCTACCTTAGAGTGTTTCTAGCATAAATCACATTATCTATGCCATTTAAACAATATGGAAGAACGTTATACAAAGCAACAAGATATAAGTTCTTAAAGGTATTAACTTGCAATCTCGAATACAGAAACAACTAAAGTGATCATGTCACCTAACGTCTATGTTCTAAACAAGTCTAAGGAATCATCCTAGGCCATGCTGAACAATCAAACCGCAATTTACAACTTCAATGCAATCTAACCACATAAAAGCATATTATACAAGGCAACAAAATACAATTTCTCAAAGCTATCAGCTTGAAATTTAAAGCACGAAAACGACATAAGTGGATCATGCCACCTAACGTCTAAGTTATAAATGAATCAATAGGATTAATCCTAAGCTTTGTTAGAACGTCAAAACACAATTTTCAATATCGATGCAATTTAACCAACATTGGAACTTCCAATACAACGCATAAAGTACAATTTCGCAAAGTTAACATCATGTAACTTAAAATGGAACGACAAATAAGAAACAACAAGTTACAACATCATCTAGTTATCAACTTGAAAATGAAATGCGAAATCAAACAAAGTGGATACTCGGACGTCACGCCGGATCAGACCGACAACATAGTTACTTTAGGGTTACTAGCCCATGGGTAACCTCCCTATGTGCGCACTAGACCATATAGAGGGACTATACCCCGTACTAGAAACACGTCCTAGCCATAGTCAAACAACGACATCCCCAAGTTTCCAAAATCAACAAGTTGTGCAACAACGCATATATCAATAGGAATATGCAAGATGATCAACTATCTACTAAGCACAACCAAATTTGGAAACCTATACAATACATGCTCTAAATCCACAACTAAAATGATATGATGAATGTCGAATCTTCAGTGTGCAATTCGTTACACGCTATGCATGAAAGATGTTAAACACGAAGTGTGCAAATCATTACACAAGGCAATAATATATTCAATAAGGAAAACATATTATCACGAATACAAACATAGCAACTATGTTATCCAATGTTCAAAACATAACCAAATGAATATACAACAAGTCTAAGTCCATGATTTGAATATAGAAACCACTTCTAAAACACAACAAGATCATGGAAAATTGATCAAATTTAAATAGATAAACACAATTAAATTCTCTAGATTCTGATTCAATTCCAAATAACCTCAATTTAATACATGTTAAAGGACATGGCATGGTCATCACCTATATCCATTATAAAACTCAATTAGGTTGTTAGAACAACAAAGTAGAACTTGAATTAAATCATGCTAATTTAATTACCAAGGTTCTAAAATAACTTCTAATAGTCCCAAATTAATATATACTAGTAAACAAGTCATGGCCAATACAAATATCAAGTTAAAACCTTAATTAAGCTAATGGGACCACAAAATAGATTTTAATTAATTCTTTTAATTAAAATCTCTTGATTTTCAAACTTAACCAAATACTCTCAAATTAACCTATGTTGGAAAACATGCTAAGGACTAATGTAATATCACATTACAAGTTTATTTCATTCAATTTACAACCATGCGAATTAAACCTTCACTAAAGTTAAATATAAAACAAAAGTTGCAATTCTCATGCAATAAATCCCAATTTAATACATGTGAACAACCATACCAAAACTTAATTTTCTAGCATGCCACAATACAATTCCAAGTTGTATATCACCATGACGATTAAATCTTAAACATGGAATTTAATTAAATAAAAGGTTTCAAAACCTAACCGAATATTCTAAATCAAATATATGTGAAACTATATGGCATGTAAATCAAGAATATCAAGTCGGAATTTAAATAGAGTGAATAGTGCACTCGGGGCAAATTAATTAATCAAATTAATTGATAATTACTAATTTTCAAAACACCTCCAATCACTTTCAAATTCAACTATGTTGGAGAGCATGCTAAGGCCTAATTTAATATGCTAACACATATTGATTTTAAGCTAGTTAAAGCCATGTGAATTAATCTTTCACCTAAGATAAATATTAAATAAAATCTTTAATACTTATTCAAATGTTCCAATTTTAATACATGACAATGAGCATATTAAGGGGCAATATAAAATCATGCTACATGTTTAAACCAAGTCATGAGCAACCGGAAAAATTAGATCCCGTACAAGAAAAATAAATAATAAAATCTCTAGATTTTATATTTAATCATGGAAACAAGTAGTATAAGCATCACAAGCATGCTATATAACAAGAATTTAAACCTAGAACATCTCCTACCTCAATTTGAGATGAAAATCCCAAAGGCCCACCAAAATGGAATGGCTCCAAATCCGACGAAACTACTAGGCTTTGTCGGGGACAACGCCGTGAACATAACCCCCATGAAAGCCCCATCAAAATCATAACTTGACCTCAAAAAAAAACTCAAGAAATGGTCAAAAATAAATTCTAATAAGGGGGAAAGGTAGAGCCTGACGAGGGGAACAACAAATGTTAAGGCCGAAGACTTTCCATCAAGGAAAAGTGAACCAAAAGAGGAGAGAGAAGATGGCAGCACCCCTTGGGCTTCCATGGGAGCTCCAAGTCGTGCATGAAGAGGGGAGAAGATGAAAAATGAAATATCTCACCCCCCTTTTATAGAAATATCAAAAAGTGCCCCGAACGGGCCCCGTCGGGTCCGAAAAAGTAAAATTTGAGCAGATGCGCTCAAATGGCAAAACTTTGTGAATGAAAAAGATTCAAAATGATAAAATATGAATAACGGAAGAAACGGCGCCAAAAATTGAGTCCCGACTAGAAAGTTATGCCCAAAACAAGTTTGGCGCAAACCGGAGCCAAAAACCCTGAAACTGGAAAACATCGACCAAGAGGAAATTCCAAGAGTACACAACTCGACGAAATGTGAAAATAAATCCCGTACGAGGATCCAGGCTCAAACAAGACATTTTGTAATAACTTTCATTAATTGCACAATGGCCCCTCCAAAAAGTGAAAACTGCACTTATCGCCTAGAATAAAAATATCTTCCAAAAATATTTTCTTAAAAACCCCTGAAATAAAATATCTTCAAAATATATTTAAAAAAAACACCCTAAGAAAAGAAAATAATTTCAAAGAACTTTACATCCATGCCCCTATGGACACCGGGAGCAACCAGAGTACTTTCTTACAAAAGAAAAGATACATATTTCGTGGAAACCACTCAAGATGGAGATACATGAAGTCAAAAACCAACTCCGAACACAAGAAGTGTGGTTACTCCAACAAAGTATCAAACGGGGAAAAGACAAAATAGGGAAAAGGACGAAATAGGGAAAATGACGAAAAGTGAATAGTGTCGAAAAACAAAAAATGTGAAAATGACTCGGTCCTCAAAGGAAGTTGTCAATCCACAGAAAAGAGTCTCAGGAACCAATTCTGAGCACTCGAGATGACACTAAGCGACACGAAACAAAGCTCAGAAAAGAAAATTAAACGAAAAAAATTTCATTCGTAAAATTTCAAGAAAAAGGAAAGGAAGGCAAATGACTGGGTCGTTACAACCCTAGCCTGTTCTTCTTCTATTCCCCCGCTTCGCCTTTTCCAGAGAGAACGATATATAAACTTATTTAAAAACTAATTAAAACAAAATAAAATAATCATCCCCCTCTCATGGGTCCTTGTTTCCCCTTTAATATAAACTCGATTAGAGCCACTAGGTTACAAAAATAAGCCCATCAGACCAAAGCTCGTAGCCATCAAAATAATTAAAACCCATAACTAGTCTATTGCCAGAAAGCTTAGCATCCGAATACAGCATTTGGCGTTCAGACGCAGTGTATAAAAAAACTCGCGTCCGGACGCGAGAAATGGTGTCCGTACGCGATGCACTACTGCATCCTTGCTTCCTTCTGAATGCTATCTTGATGCTCTGGCTTGACTCCAAAAGGGTCATAATGGACCGCTATAAGCTTATTTTAGCTTTATTGCCCTAAAATACACATAAACATAAATTAGGACTAAAACATGAAAGTAAGATAGATGTAAAAATTGAAATACCCAAGCTTAGGTACTGAAATATGCAACATTTAAGCACTTATCACATCATCTTCATGCCTATCAATATAAGAACCACCCATAGAAGCATCAACCATTCTTTTAAAATTATCCGACAAACTTTCAAAGAAAAATTGAACCAATTGCCATTTAGGAATGTCATGGTAGGGACACCTCCTAAGCAAGTCGTTCAATCTCTCCTATGCCTCATGAAACAATTTCCCATCCCCTTGTGAGAATTCTCGAATTGAAGTTCTCATTGAATTGATCTTTGATACTGGATAGTAATTTTTCAAGAGCTCTTGTTGCATTTCTGCCCAAGAAGTTATCGAAAAAGGCCTCAAATTGTTAAACCAGTATTTTGCTTTATCTTTAAAGGTGAAAGGAAAGAGTTTGAGTCTCAAAACCTCTTCTGGCATGTTAGTGTATTTCACGGTGGAACACACTTCAAGAAACTCATCCAAATTTTTGTAAGGTTCTTCACTTGGTAGCCCATGGTAATTGGGAAGCATTTGAATTATTTGTGGTTTATTCTCATAATGGTGTGCTCTAAATGGAGGTAATTAAATGCATGTTGGTGCATTATACTCATTTGGCACATATCGATCTCTTAAAGCAAGAGGAGGATTCACAATTGGTGGCTCGACACGAGCACCATGATTTACTTGAGCAATGGGAGGTGGGGGTGGAATAAAAATTGGCTGAGCCATTCCTAATGGAACTTGGCCTTGTTGTTGTGGAATGAAAGGTCTTGGCATGCCTAATGGTACTTGAATGTTGTCATGATGCACATTAGGGTAAAGAATACCTGGTTGGTTGATGTGACCAAGGTCCTCCACATGGTCCTCATTTTACGCCTCCATTGATGAAATGGAGTTACAAGACTTACCCCTTCCCCTAAGGTTACGAAAAACCGATTTAAGATGAAAATCGAGTGGGACAAGAGTAGGATTTAACGACCTACGACCATGCATGCACAATCAAAACAACAACTAGCAACAAGCACGTAGCAAATAACAATCACTTTGCCTCCGCAACAAATCAATCAACAATCCTCCACATACATTGTTCCCATACTCCCATGCTTTCAACAATATACAAGAAAAATAAAATTGCTTCCATGTGGGCTCACGATTTATCTAAGAAATTAAACTTGCCACCATGCGGGCCGATGATTTAATTAGAGAGATAATTAGAAAAGCTCACAAAGGGTCCTTAAGTAACTTCAAATCATTTTTCAATTTTTGCTTTGCAATTTTTTTATTTTTAGCTTTTTATGCTTTTGATTTGCTTAGCTTAGCTCCTTGCTTTAGAATTACCCTTTGCTTCACTTCTCTTGGCTCAATGCACCTAGCCAATCAAGAACAAACACAATAAGTAACCAAAATAAAATAAAATAAAGACACGATCAAAAGAGTACTAATTCCTAATTGTTTCCAAAATATGGCATTGCTTATCAAATCCCCAGCAACGGCGCCAAAACTTGGTGTGCCCGTCGCATGTACACCTAAATTGCACTAAAATGTGGCCAAGTTTGAATTTATAGAGTTCCACTACTACTACTAACTACTCATATAGCTAGAGAGAGTAGGAATCATCCCAAGGGAAAGTGAACGGTATTTTTGTGGAAACAATGTTGGATTAGTAGGTCGAGTGATCAAAAGATGGTTTATTAGTTGGATTATACTACAATTTAAACTAAGCAAATGCAATGTAAAACAAGTAAAGTAATTAAGGTGTAGAGAATATAAGAGAGGAGTCTTGGGTCATAGAGTTCACCACTAAGCATTACCTTCCTAGACATTCAATGTTTGATGGATTAAGGGGAATATGTGTTGTAAATAAAAAAGTATGCCATTGATTGAAATATTAGCATGGATGGCCAAGTAAGCATACATTGTCTAGCCAATCTAGTGAATAGCACAACATATCAAATTAAGTCATTAATCCTTCCATAAGCCCATAATCAATGCTCACTCAACAAATTAGAGAAAAATACTACTTGCATTCATAAGTATGGAACATCAAACAACAAGAATGGATTGTCCACCTATCCAAGAAAGTAAAGCAACTACACTATAACTAGGCTAATGATATGAAAATTAAACTAATTAAACTAAGGTTGTGGCACAATCCATCAACAAATAAGTATGAACCATCAAATAAACTACAAAAGTATTCCATTTAAGCACCATGCCTTAACCATCACTAGATTCATAATATCAACAGACATAGACATACATCAATGTCACAAAACTTAGAGATAAACACATGAACATCCATTCTAGCATACATAAACATATAAATAGAATTAAATGATCAATTAGAAGTATTAAACTACACAAATTATTATAGAAACAAGATTTATATATATCAAATATTAAGACAAGAAATACAACACTAATCCCCATTAATTACAAAACATCAAGTCTAGGAGGCATGCTTAGGGCTATCTCTAGCCCCAAGAGATGGTTTAGCCACTCATTGATGTTGTCATCCAACCCTCAAGGGTTATCTCCATGGCAGAGCTCATCTTCCTCCTCTTGTGTTCTTGGTAAAAACCCTAGATGTGAGGAAGAACTTTCCCAAATTGTATAATTTCTCTCTCTAATCTCTAGCCAAGCCTCTCTAACTAACCAACCTCCTTACTCAAAATAGCCGAAATCCTTATATAGGTAGCTCAAGTGTCACACCCAATGGTCAGACCTCGTACACTAGGACCTCCAAATGATTGCACCACGAGCACACATTTAATTTGTCTTAAAATTAACTTTTCACGCAACTTGAGGCAGTTCGATCGATCACCAGGTTGCTTAGATCAATCGAACCTTGGCAGCGTACTTTTTGGATAAAGACAAGGCTGAGATATTTTTAGGAAGAGGACAAAAGTGGTAGGTAAGGATAAGATCAAAAGAGCTTGATCGATCGAAGAAAATGTTGGATTGATCCAACAAGGTATTTTGCTGAGGGTAAGGACAAAAGGCTCGATCCATCATGGCAAGGTTGGATTGGTCACTATGTGATCGATCGAATCTTGGGTTCGATCGATCATGGAGAGCTTTCTTCGCCACTTTGCTTCCACTTTCCTCCTTTCTTCCTTTAAGCTTGAGATTGCTTCTTTTAATGCTTTAATTCAGTTAAATTAACTTATTTTGGGGATAAGTGCCTGAAAAGGGAAATAACATGAAATTAGACTAAAATGGGAAAATAAGATAGAATAAGGTACTAGAACATTTAAGCTTAAGGGGTTTAAATGCGTACTTTTCAGCACTTATCAACACCCTTAATGTTAATGCATTTAAAATATATAAAATTGATTTTTTTATTTATTTTAGGGAGTTGATATCCACACTCTAAAATTATACTAAGGCATTGCTCCATTTCTATATCTTTTAAATTAAGTAACAAAAATAACTTTGAATTGTTCCAATACAGTTTTCTCTATTTTTTTTTTCTCTCTCCCTCTCTCCTATCTTGAAGGACTCTTTATTCTCTCTCTTTTGTTTTTTTTTGTTTTTTTTTCATTCCTTTCTCTCCCTACCATCTTTCATCTGCCCTCTCAACATATTAAAGACAAATCATTATCAAAACTATCAACTTAAAATAAAAAAGAGAAATTAATCCGAACAATAGAAAGAGAAGGTGAAAAAGAATTGTTGACGATGAAGATGATGACAACAAGACAAACATGGCCTAATAAAAACCTCAAATGCTATAATCACAAACGTGTAGTTTTTATATTATCTCTAAAAGTCGGTTTTTTTCTTTAAAAGCTTTTCAAACTTTTTTTTCCTTTTTTTTTTTTTTTTTTTTTGGGAATGTGACTTCTTTTGTGAGTGTGTGTGTGGGGTAAGTATAATTTTTCCCAGCTTTAATAAGTTCTTTTCTTGATAGAAATGGGCACTAATGTTTTTAATTTTTTTTTTTCTTCATCTAATTCTAAAGATTCACTGTAAAAATCTAAGTGACAATGATTTGCCAGAATTATGCATATTCTTATTCACCGTTGTATACAAAATAATTAATATATGATAAATATGTATTTGTAAATGATAGGGATTGGTGATTCAGTTGGAGTGAAAAGGAAGCATACAAAAAGAGAGAGAAAATATGGAAACGAGAGTAATTTGATGGTAGGTCTTCGTGATTCATTTGTAGTTAAAAATAAATCATACAAAGATAAAAAGAAAAGAGATGGAAATGAGATTAATTTGATGGTAGGTCTTTGTGATTCAGTTGGAGTGAAAAATGAAGTCTACGAAGATACAAAAAAAAAAAAAGATTTTTTCTTGAGAGAGTAGTAAAGAGCAAAGAGGAGAGAAGAAGGAATAGACCTATTACAATAGCTGAGAGTTAATTTTGTCATTTCATTCATGAATAAATAGAAGTGGAGGGTCTGCGTATAATTTTAGAGCACAAAAAACAACTCTCTTTATTTTATTATTTCTTGCATTAATGACTAATCAAATATATTCGATTAAAGAATTATGCCCAATTCTTTGACTCAAATATCACTACTCTTTTAAATATTTATTCTTTTACGTTGTTCAAAATATTTGTGCTCAAGTCGCCGGCAAATATCATATCATAAATAATTTTTATATGCCAACTGTAGGTGCAAAAGTTCGTCAATTATAATAAATTGAAGAATAAAAGCAAAACACTCAAAAAATAATAAAAACAGTAAGCAATAGATATTCAGAGAATTTGTCGATGATCTTTATTGAAAACTCATGCCTCTATTTATATAAGATTTAATGATAAATTATGGTAAGACTCTTGCTTGTCCATCACTTTTTATTGACCATTATCCTTCGTCATTATGTTCCATATAGGCTTTTCTTCTATATAAGATTCTTTCTTTGTATAAAATTCTTCCATGTAAATCTTTTCTTCTATATAGGGTACTTGCTTCATATAGATTCTTCCTTGTGAGGCTCCCTTGATAATGTAATTGACTTGATCCGAATCATGGATAATCTTTATCCTAGCTTCATATTTGACTGAGGATAGATAGAGTTAATCTGGTGCTGGGCTGATGATAGTTCTTTTGGGCTTCGTCATTCTGGGCTTAAAAATCATGTGGCCCAGGAGAAATAGGTTATGACTTATTTAATGACGTGGCTAATATTTATTGGTAGGGGGATTTTTCCCTCTACGGTTTGCCCGCAATTCCCTCCTAATTTGACCAACGGCCCCTGATTAGAAGGAAATTGAATTTGCTCGATTTCCAGAAGTGTAAGAGGCGGTTTTGAAAGTGAATATTTACATTTTGACCACAAAACTTCTCCAAAGCTTGCTCTTGTCTACCCTGTGTTTCTAGCCTTGTCAATTTCTCAGGTCAGTTTATACTTTTCTTATTGCTTTCATATCACGAACACTTCACCCACTCACGATCAAATAGAAATTATGGATTCTGAAACTACCCCTTCGGCATCTCCTGTTCTTCTTAGAGTTCCACCTCTTAGGATTTCTAACCCTATTGAGGTTACGAGTGATTCTGCCATGAGTGAAGATAATTCTTCTCCTCAAGCGGAGGAATCTACTTATAGATTTACCAATATCTTTACCAAAAAGGAAAAAGAAATGATTTTGTCAATCCGACGCCTTAAGTTCACCATTGATTCCGTAATGGAAGAGTTTGAGATCCCCGAAGTGTAGAAATAGTTGAGTACCCAACCGGCACCGATTTCAGTTCTGGTGAAGAGGTAGGTGAGAATGAACTGCTTTTATCCGTCGGACATCTTAATGCCCTTCGTTTTCCCCTTAATCACTTTTATCACTTAGTCTTCAATAAATTAGGTATTACCCCTCTCCAAGTAAACCCTAATTTTCTTAGAATAGTGTTGGCTCTTCTTGTTCGCCAAAGATTAGAAAGTATTGACCTGAATCTCGTTGACTTATTATTCAGCTATACCATTTCTAGACACCAAACCGAACTTGGCCACTATTATTTCACTTCTTTTCTTCAACAAATGATATGCACAGACCTTCCTACTTCTAAAAAGAGATGGATAGAAAGAAAGATCATTGTTAAGGGAAAGTGGTCTGTGCCTCAGTCAGAGAAACTTCCTATTCCTCGCAAATTTGGGATATTAGGTATAGAAGACCTTTATTCCTTTCATCCAGAGTGTTCTGGTTGTTTCCCTTGCCAGGTTTTTTTTTTTCGCCGTATTTATGAATTTCTTGGTATTTTTTCAGCATCATTTCCATCTTCAGTGGGTATAAAGAGGCTTGCTTTCCTTGAGGAATGAGTTTGGAACGACCCTCATTCTACAGAGGACCTCTTTTCTTCCTCTAACCTCAAGGAGATTGCGTCTATTGCTTCAGTAGCTGACTTCATGGACTTGTCGCTTCCTTCCTTTGACCGAGGATGATAAGAGAAGAGATGAAGCTCTCAAGAGAAAGGCTGCAGAGGATACTACTCTTCTGGTTATACGTTCAACTTAGCAGGAGAAGGAGACTAAAGATACCCCTTTAAAGAAGAAAGCTAAAAAGAATCCTCCTTCTTCTGCAAAGGTAAAGGTATTAATCTTAGCAAGAACAAAGGAAAGGAAGACGAGGAAATGGAACCTAAAGAAGAAGTTCGGGCTTTTATCTTGGTAGACAAGGGGGGAACCCTGGAAACTAACTTTTTCTAGGGCTGACAAGTCAGTTCTTCATTATGGAGATTCCGTAGTCACAGATCCTTCTGCTACACTGGTAGTTTCCCGAGGGATATGGCTACCTAAAGATGAGGAGCTAATGGGAAACATGGGTTTAAAACAGCTTCTTCCATCTACCCTAGTTCATGTTATGGAGGTTTGTGCTTCTTTCTTCCTTGTTTTTATTTTGTTGTTTACGTTTTATTCATATCACGATTGATTTGCAAACCCTGTATCACACCATGGCTTTGTGTGCCACTGCTGAGGCCCAATCCCTCTCTATTCGAAAAATGGAGAAGGATCTTTCTGATATGGAAAAGAAGCTCTCTAATGCACAACTGGATATAAAAATTTGTTCAGACGCAAAAGATGTATACAAAGGCCAGCTTGCTACCGCTGATGCCAAAGTAAAAGAGTTGGAGGCTGAGAATCAATGTTGAAGGGAGTCGATCTTCACTTGTGTAACAGCTGGGAAGCAAATGCAAGACCATTATTCTTCCCTTGTGCACTTATCTAGTGCCAGAGCTTTTAAATTTGGCTTCGTCCAAGGATCGGGCGATAAATAGAAGGATCATGAGGCATTTGATAAGGATATGGAGGTATCTTTTCCTTATACCGAGGGTCCCAAGGCTCAAAAAGCAGAGGTACTATTCGCAAAGATGGTGAAGAGTCACCAAGTGGGTCCTCAAGCTCCTAGCTCTTCAAACATTACTCTGGCCCAGGCATCAGGCCAGAATATGGTAGATGCCTTTGCTCCTACTCCTTTTGATCCAAAAAAGGAAATGAATTTAATTCTGTAATCTTGTCTGAACAAGTGGATCTTTTGTCTTTGAACAATGTAATATTTTTAAAGAGTTTCTATGTCTTTGATAACTTTTCCTAATTTTTGTGGATTGAAGAAAATTGTTTTTCCTCGGCACATTTTTGTGTCAGAGGATTTTGCCCCTTTTAGGGCCTTCGAACACTTTATAGACCGAAGATATTTCCTCGGCACTTATGCCTTATAAGAAATTTTACCCTTTGAAGGCCTTCGGATTTTTATGATCCGAAGATAGCCAAAAAATGAGGGGCAAGAAAGAGGTTCCCGTGATAGTTAGGTCATTGATTGGAGACTATTACACCATTTGGTGATCTATCTATTAAGGGACCCCTTCTTATTATTCATGAGTTTGTGTGGTGCGATTATAGCAATGTTTTCTTTTTCTTATATTTTTTCAATGTGGGACAATTTGTTTGATGGACTTAACTCCATTGGGCCAATTTTTTGGGCCTGATAGTAAGATGTCCACGAGGAGTATTTGCCCCCATTTGGGTTCAGGCCCATTCTTTTATAAGGCTACATGCCTTCAGACTCTCAATATCCAAGGATTTAACGTGCCTCAGCATTTATTTTATGCCTTAGAGGAATGGATTGATAATTTTGGACTCTTTTCGGTCCAAGAATTTAATATTCCTAGGTATTCTTAGAGGAATTTATTGATAACTTCGGGCTCTTGAGGTCCGAGGCTTTACTATTCTTGGCATTCTTTTGTGCCTTAGAGGAATTTATTGATACCTTTGGACTCTTAAGTTCCGAGGCTTTAATATTTCTCGGTATTCTTTTGTGCCTTAGAGGAATTTATTGATACCTTCAAACTCTTAAGATCCGAGGCTTTAATATTCCTCATCATTCTTTTGTGCCTTTGAGGAATTTATTGATACCTTCGGACTCTTAAGGTCCGAGGGTTTAATATTCATCGGCATTCTCTTTATGCCGTAGAGGAATTGGTTAATACCTTCAGACTCTTCAGGTCCGAGGCTTTAATATTCCTTGGCACTCTTTTGTGCCTTAGAGGAATTTATTGATACCTTCGGACTCTTAAGGTTCGAGGCTTTAATATTCCTCGGTGCTCTTTTGTACCTTAAAGAAATTTATTGAAACCTTCGGACTCTTAAGGTCTGAGGCTTTAATATTCCTCGACGCTCTTTTTGCCTTAGAGGAATTTATTGATACCTTCGGACTCTTAAGGTCCGAGGCTTTAATATTCCTCGACGCTCTTTTGTGCCTTAAAGGAATTTATTGATACTTTTGGACTCTTAAAGTCCGAGGATTTAAAAATGGGAGGAGGCCACGAAATAGAGTCACCATGACTAGTTAGTGCCCCAATTGGTTTAGTTGAGAGCTTATATTTCATGGAGACTCTTTGCTTAGCGTCTATTCGCTATTAGATGTGGTTTATAATAACTATTATGTTTTCTTATTTTTATCCGATGTGGAACAAAGCAAACTAAGTTTATTTCATTGGGCCAATGTTTTGGGCCATGGTGCATATGACGTTATTGTCAAAGTTTTAAGATTAGCTACCCCAACTCTCACAAAATGCCTGGTTCCCGTAGTGTTTTTGGTAATGATCATTTTCGACATTGATGTCAATTGTATCAAGAAGTTGGGGCAAGTTATAAACTAGTGTCTTATACTGTCATACTACCATACAAAGTTGTGTGTTATGGGCGAGTGCTAGTTGCCGTCGATGCTACCTTACTGACTAGTAAGTGTGGGCGGGCACTAAACGCTGTCGTTGCTACCACGCATTTGAGTATGTTGTAGGCGGGTTCTGGTCACTATTCATACTTCTATGTTGCTTTGGTTAGGTGTCTTGTTTTGACGTGTTGCTATCTCAGGGATT
The DNA here is from genome assembly GCF_030987335.1 of Cornus florida. Classification (NCBI taxonomy): domain Eukaryota; kingdom Viridiplantae; phylum Streptophyta; class Magnoliopsida; order Cornales; family Cornaceae; genus Cornus; species Cornus florida. The sequence goes on from NW_026775576.1 coordinate 19,934,927, forward strand.
CCTTTTGGTGAGTGACCTTGGTGTTGATTTTCGATTCGTTTAGATAGGCATCTCACGGTTCATGGTTTCGTGTTCCTTTGCCTAATCTTGAGGCTTTTGGAGGCTTTTGGAGTTGTCCTTTAGCGCTTTATAATTGGTTCCTCAGTGTGACTATTCATCAGGTCCTTGTTCGGTTCTCCTCGGGATGTTCCTGATTTCAGGGACGAAATCTCTTTAAGGGTAGTAGGTTGTAATAACCCGGTCATTTCCTTCCTTTCCTTTTTTCCATTTTTACGGATTTTCTTTTTTCGTTGAAATTTGTTCTTCTTCTTTTCCGAGTTCGAGTTTTTGTCCCTTTAGGTTGTCTCGAGTACTCGAAAATAGTTTCCGAGACTCTTACCTTTGGATTGACAACGTCCTTGTAGGGACTGTGTCATCTTCACATTTTCTTTTTCGACATTTTCTTTTTTCGTCTTTTTCCCTTTTTTCGATTTCCTTCGCGTAACCTCACTTTTTGTGTTAGGATTTGATCCCAGCTTTGCATGCATCCATAACATTTAATTTCTATGAAATGCATAGTTTTACTTTTTAGAAAAAGCATGCTACTTGTTTACTTTTTTGTAAAGGGCATGGATTCATCGTTTCTTAGAAAATATTTGTCCTGTTTTGGGATTTTTGTGTAATTACTTTTTGTCTTAAAGACCATATTACAATTTCTTTTGCAAGATAATTGGAGGAGGGGCCTTTTTACAAATATTTGAAATTATTTTGGAATTACTTTTGAAAATAGGGATTTTTGTGTAATTGTACATAGATGTGTGTGAGAGAGGTAGTGCTAGATCACCTAGTGAGTGGAGAAATACATATTCCTCCACTCACTTAGTCTATCTTATCTCTCTTATCTCTTTCTTCTCTTTTCTCTCTAACCTAAACTTGCCTCCATTGAAGGAAGCTTAAACCCTAGACCTACCACCACCATTTTGGTCCCCTTCCACTCACCTTAGAACTAAAAGCTTGGTCAACAAAAGTTTCCCCTCACTCTCCTCTACAAAACCCTTGAAGGGTTTCTTGAAAAACCTTTGGTTTCTTTGAATTCTAGAGAGACACTTCTCTAGTGAGGTAGGGGGTGATAAATGTTTATAATCTTAGTGTTTTAAATGCTTTTGTAGCTTAGTATAATTTATATGCATGTCTTTAACTTAATTTAAAAGTTTGCTGGTTATAGTACCAAGCATGAAATTAAGATAACACATGATATTTGGAAAGGCCATGACTTGATCTATAACTTGTGTTAATTTGAAATCATTAAGAGTTGTTTTGAAACCTTAAGAAATTAATTAATTAATTTAATTAATTTTTATTTATATGTTCCTTTGATTTAAATTTAGTTTTGACTTGATATATGTAATGACCATGATATGATCTTTAACATATAATTATTGGGAATCATTTGGAGTTCTTTTGGAATCTAGAGATTTTATTATTTTATTTTAATTAAATTCTATTTAATTGTTCTATTCATTTGATTATGTTTTTGACTTGATATATGTAATGACCATGATATGATATTTGACATATAATGAATTGAAGTCATTTTAGAGTAGGTATGAAATCTAGAGAAATTAATTATTTTGTTTAATCAATTTCTATGTAATTATTCAATTGATTTAATTAGGCTAAGACATGATATTAAATTAGGCCTTAACTTGATCTTCAACATATATTAGGCTTATTTCATTTGGATATGTTTTGAAATCTTGTATTTTTCATTAATTTGATTAGTGAATTTCTATTTTGTTGTTGTGATGATTTAATTATATATTTGAAGTTGTTTTAATAATTAAATCATGAAATTAGAACTTGTTTTATAATTACATAAGAGGACTTTATGTATTGAAAATATAGTTGTAGTTTGTATTTATTCACATTATAAAATTGACATATGATTTAAACTTGTTGTACGATTACATAAGCGAACTTTATGTATTGATGTTGTAGATGTAGTTTATATTGATACGCTTTATGAATTTGACATATTTACATGCCATTATAGTTTGAGGACTTAGAGCACGTATTATGTGTTTCTAAAATTTTGTTGTGCATGGTAGATAACTTATTACCTTGTATATACATGATGATATATATACACTTTTGTTGCACAATTTGTTGGTTTTGGAAACTTGGGATGTCATTGTATGACTATGGCTAGGGTTTGACTCTAGTACGGGGGATAAGAGTTCCCCCTATAGTCTAGTGCTCACATAGGTAAGGTTAACCAAAGGCTAGTCACCCCGTGTCAGTCTGATCCGATTCGATGTCTAAGTATATCCACCTTTGTTGATTTCACATTTTAAATTTTAAGTTGATAACTTTGAGAATTTATACATTGTTGCTATATTTCGGACGTTCCAATTTTGTTAAATATATCCACCTTTGTTGATTTCACATTTAAAATTTCAAGTTGATAACTTTGAGAATTTATACCTTGTTGAGATATTTCGGACGTTCCAATTTTGTTAAATATATCCACCATTGTTTATTTTGCATTTTAAATTTCAAGTTGATAGTTATGAAAATTTATATCTTGTTGCATTTTGTTGGATGTTGCAATGTTACTTATTTGCAAAAATATTGTAATTTGTATTAAATGTTCGAATGTAGCTTAGGAATGATCTTATAGACTCATTTGGAACATAAACGTTAGGTCGTATGAACCACTTTAGCTGATTTTGCATTTTCATTTCTAAGTCGATAATATTGAGAAATTATACCTTGTTGTGCTGTATTAGATATCCCAATGTGGTTTAATTACGTTAACCTTGTGGTTTTTGTAGTTGATGTGTTAAAGTAGCTTAAGATGATCCCTTAGTCTCATTTTGGACATAGACGCTAGGTGGCATGAACCACATGAATCAATTTATATTAACTTGCAAAACTTGCAAAACTTTAAGTTATATGCATGTTCATTTCCTACGAGTAACTTGTTTATTCACCCTAGTTGTTTGGGATATTTTCAGGTAAGGAGACTTGTTTTTGGGATACAACATCCCTAGATTTGGCTTGGTCGCATTGAAATGTCTTTCATGTAATTTCATATGCATGCACTTGTTTAGCATGCCTATTTTGATCCTTTTTGTAAACCTTGAATGTATGATATTTAGAGGCTTGTTTGGCTTCCTTTGAAATGTGCAATATGTTTTATTTTGATCCTTTTTTAAGGGGGAAATGAAATTGGGACTTGTAAACTTCTTGGTTGAGTCCCAATGTCATTTCCACCTTAGTATCATCTTTTGTATAACTTTGGATCACATGTAATGAGGCCTTAGAGCCATATTTTGCTTATTGCCTTTATTGATTAAATTGCACACTTAGGTATGTTGCACACACTTGCAAATGATCATTCATGTTTGGGGAGCTTTTTCATCATTTTTAGGTACCAATGAAACCATTTTTAAGCATTTAGAATGCATGTTTAGGTATCCCATTGGACCTGCATCGGATAGTAGTTTCTGCTGCATTTTTTTTACCTTGTTCCCAGGATCGAGTCGGCTCAATTTCCAACCGAGCCGACTCTTTCTTTAACCAAGCCGACTCAGTTCTTTAGGGAGTCGACTTGGTTCATTCAGGCTTTAGTTTCTTCATTTTTTATGCTCTTATCCCAAAGGAGTCGACTATTGTTTCAACCAAACCGACTTGGTTCTTAAAGGAGTTGACTAGGTTCATGCACACCACTTTTCCTTCATTTTTCTTGCTCTCGGCCTAAAGGAGCAGACTCAGTTGTCAACTAAGCCTACTCTTTCTAGATGTCTTGATGACCTGTCTTCAAATAGTTATAACTTACTCATTTTGGATCCAAATTAGGTCATTCTTGAGTCTAAATTCAAGGATTGTTAGTTAGCTTTCCAATAGCACCAACGTCATCTTTAGATTAATTTCCTACTAAGGGGTATGACCATTTTTGTGAGACAGAGTCGGGATTCATTTGAACCGGGTTATTCGTGGGATTTCATCTCCAATGATCATAGAACTTCATATGTGGTTATCAAAGGACTTAATTGAGTAATTTAGATTTCATAAAACTTGTTGAGAGTCAAATTTCCTTCTATTTGGGTAAAATGACCATTTTACCCCTGTCTTTGCTTTCGGTTCGTTTCAGTCTTAGTTTCCGTTTTCTTTTCCCTTTTGAGTCTCGTGACTTCTTAGAAGGTCACTTTGGCGTCTTAGAGATGGTATTCATCTCTAGAGACCTCCTCTCTCGTATTACTTCCACATTGGGGATTCGTTATCAGATCAGTTTCGGGTCACTCGCTGAAGCACCGGGTTTTGAAAACTTGGGCCGTCACAAATTTGATCTTCCACTTTGAAGATCAAATCTTCCTTTCTTCTTGATCTAGAACATCTTTTCACAATTTTTAGTTTGAGTTCATTTTGCTTGGATTCAAGAGGAACAATCATCTAGTGGGTATGGGTTAACTATATTTATACTCTTGTTGTTTCTTACTTTTTGTTGTTGATATAATTTGTATGCATGTAAATTGAAGTTCTAGGGCTGTATTTGTGATACCCCCTGATTTCGGAACATGGGTTGATCAAGTCCGCGCACAAAATTAAGGGATGTTAAAACAATTAAAGTATATAAATAAGCACAAAGTACAAAATGAAATAAAAGAATAAATAATACGCTGAAGAAAACAAATAAATAAAAATTTCTATTAATAACTCGTCAATAGTTACAACTAGGGAATCCCGTAAATCAAGGACCCATTAACCAAAATCCACTATCCATAAATCCATTAATAATTACTGAAGTAATAATGTCCTACTTTGAAATAAAATAGAAAGAATAGATAAGTCATTCAGCTGCGGATCCTCAACCTTGAGACTTGAACTTCTAATAACCTGAAAAATAAATCGTAGGTTAAACCCTACGGCGAGCTCTCTCTACCAGGCTTCTGAAAACCAATAAGCAAATCATCTCTAATCAAAACCAAACCTAATAAAGTTTTAATTTTAATAAAAATACACGTATGTATAAATTATTATATACAATATAACCTTCACATCCATTAATAGGTTCATTAATTTTCAAAACCATTAAACCAAAATTAAAACATAATCATACATAAACCAATCCACAATCTCTTTCTTTTTTAAAGAGAAACCCTTTAACCTTAATTCCATTTTAAATAATTATTTAATCATTTAAATAATAAACCATAATCTAAGGAATAATTCCTTTAATCCAAAACCCTATAACCACTAATGAATGATTTTATTTATTTAAATCATAAAGTAAAGATGTATACCTTGGCAATTCATCGATACCTTCTCCAATATTATTTATTAATATATATAAAATAATACACTAACTTATAAATACTCGATTATTCTAATTTAAGAATAACAAATCATAATCCAACCTATATATACAATAACTATAGATGAAATTTTAATCATCTAACATATGGCAATTTAATTACGCTTTGGCAAATCAACCATGCCATTATAAATATAATTATTTATATATTGGCAACTCAACCATGCCTCCTTGAGTATTTTTATTTATACATTGGCAATTTAACCATGCCTCCACAAGTATATTTATTTATACATTGACAAATCAAGCATGCCTCCTATGTATATATTTTATTCATACAAATAAGGCAATATTTTTTTAAGCCTTTGGCAACTCACCCATGCTTACAATTCATCCATGTACCAATTTTAGACTCAACGATAGCTAATTCATACATAGACATCTCATGCAGATTATAAGCATATCACTAATTTAATAACCAGTCCATCCAGATGTATCAAGTAAGAATAATAACACTAATAATCTTAATTAACATACATATATATACACATATATGTGTATAATCCTCCCTTATTAATCCTTAATTATTTAAAATCACATATACATATATATCAACAATTTTATATATATATATATATATATATATATATATATATACACATCTATCTATACAACTCATAAATTAAATAAACCATATATACACATATATAAATAAACATAATATATATATATCATCCTTCCATAACCAATTATTAATTTATTATATTAGTAGCAAATTAAATGCTGCTAAATATCTTCAAAAGCGATTTCCCATAAATACTCCATCTCGGTTTAAATAATTTTCCGACACATTCTTACTAAAACATAAATATCTCCTTGTATAATAGGAATCTAATAATAAAACTGGTACCATTGGAAAGAGGACAAAAAATTCTTAAATTTGAGCTCAAGAATGACCCAATTTCGATTTAAGATGACTGAGTTACGACCGTTTAAATTTTGAATAACAAAACAGGCAGAATAATAGACTGAGCTCAATCACTACTGTGAGCGCGACCGCACCGGATTAGAGACTCAGATTCTGACAAGTGGCGCACTCTGATTCAGTGTTGCATCAACTCTGATGGTGCGCTCTGCACCAGATTCTTTTTTCCATTGACCAGATCTAATCTATGGTCCATTTATGCGATGCACTAAGTCTCCATGGAACCGCACCACACCGAATCAATCTACTTACCTTTAAATGATCCAATGATCTAGATCAGCATGTGTACCAAATTCCTATGCACTCGCTCAAACTGGATTTCAACCCTATTAGTGCGCACATACTACTGACGCCTCTAGTGTGTATATGTACAAACAATATTTATATAATTTTGCCAAAACAATATAGAAAATAATTCTAAAATAATTCTGAAAAATATAAAATAAATTCAGAAAATTTAGAAAAATTCTAGAAAAATCCCAAAAAAATCCCAAAACTTCTATAAATCTTAATTAACCCTCTTGGGTCACAGATCAACCATAACAATGATTTTAAATATATACAACTTATATATATAATTAAAATCCAAACAATTCCAAAAATAAAATAATAATAAAACATGTTTTTAATACTCCAATTTAATCCTAATTTAATCAAATAAAATTAACTTAATATTTTTTATTAGTCCGTTCTAATCAAGATTTAAATTAATAATTTAATCAAAGTGTTGATACTCATGGTGAAATCCTTATGGGCTCTAAGAGGAAAGTTAGAAAAGAACTCATCTAAATGTTTCAAAACGAAACCGGCGCTTCAAGCTTTGATTATCTCTTCCAATTCCGGCGTCTTCTTTCTCTAATCCAACCTCCTCTTTGTCAGCCTTCTCTTCTTCTCACTCTACCTCTCCTATTTTTCTAACGTGTAAACTTTTAATCCTAAAGCCTTATGTGTATATTTATACACATTAAAATCCAAATCCTATTCCTACTATGATTACCAAATAAAATAATAATCTTTAAATAATATATATCTATTTATATACATATATATTGTATTATATGCATAAATACCTTCCATAAATAATCATTTATTTATATATACCTATATATATCAATATATATATTGACATATATACCCTTCCATAATGATTATTAATTAATTATATTTATATACATATATATATATAAATATAATTATGCAAAGATAATTATTTAAATATCTTCATAACCATAGACCTTTAATAATTAACCCAACAAGGCTTCCTTCAAGCCCAAGACTACATCCATTGGTCTCACTTAAGCCCAATCCAATTAAAATAAAATTATTAAATTGAATCTAATAATTACAAATAATTAACAAACAATTCACACAAGTATAAATACACATAAATCAAATAAACAATTCAATCATAACATTCCACAAAGCAAAACATCATATCAATTCAAAAAATATAATCACAAAATATAATCTAATTAAAATAAGACAATTAATCTAAGAACTCAATTAAATAAAACAAATCATTTAAAAATAAAATATTGGGGTATTACAGTATTAGATGATTATTGATTAAATCTAACCTAGGGTTTCATTTTTTCATAAGTCTTATATCTGATTATCCTCTTGTGTTATTGTTGTTTAACATACTAGAAGTTGGAAATCTTATGTTGTTTTGTTGTTGTTACTATGATGTTCTAAGATTATTGTTGTCATTATAGTGTTGTGATATTTGACCATGTCATTGTTAAGTTAAGGATTTAATCAATACCGGAGATTGAATCAATGATGTGATCTTCTGTGATGCTTCGCGGGATATGTGATCTTTTGTGATGCTTCGCGGGAAGGTTTAGGTTGTGTCTTGATGCAGACAGAGTGGGTGGTTGCTTATGGGTCTCGACAGTTGAAGACTCACGAGTTAAACTATCCGACATATGATTTGGAGTTGGCAGCAGTTTTCTTTGCCCTGAAAGGGTGGAGACACTATTTGTACGGGGAGAAGTTTGAGGTTTTCTCTGATCACAAAAGTCTCAAGTATCTCTTCTCTCAGAAGGATTTGAACTTGAGACAGCGCAGATGGGTTAAGTTCATGGAGGACTATGACTTTGAGTTACAGTACCATCCGGGTAAGGCCAACGTGGTGGCTGATGCATTGAGTAGGAAGTCACGGGGGACTCTTGCTAGCATTTCCATTCACAGATGGAAGATGTTAGAAGAGCTTGCAGATCTTGGTTTATAGTCTTATGAGGATGTTTCACCAACTATTTTATTTAGCCTTATGGCTTAACCGGCTCTTGTTGGTAAAGTTATTGAGGCACAGTTGGAGGATGGGGAGATGAAGGCCATCTATGTTCGGATTTTAGGCTGCAAAAATGTAGAGGGTTAGACCTTACATTAGACGGTAGTCTCAGGTACAAGGGGATGATGTTTGCTCCCTTGTCTTGTCGTGAAAATGTTCTTCGAGATTTTCACCACTCTCGACTCGTAGTTCATCCTGGTGGTACGAAGATGTATCACAATCTGCGGCAACAGTTTTGGTGGTAGGGCATGAAACGGGATGTTTCATAGTTTGTGGCTCGATGCCTTACTTGTCAACAAGTGAAGGTAGAGCATCAACGACTGGCGGGATTGTTGCAACCATTACCAGTAGCTGAGTGGAAATGGAAGCACATCACTATGGATTTCGTAACGGGACTTCCAAGGTCTCAGGCAGGGAATGATGCCATTTGGGTAATAGTTGATAGGTTCAATAAGACAGCTCACTTCTTGCCCATGGTAGTGACAAACAGTGCAGAAAGACTGAGTGGACTGTATGTGAGGCAGATGTCAAGCTTCACGGGGTTCCTGTATCAATTATTTTGGATAGGGATCCACGATTCACATCTCACTTTTGGCAGAGTTTTCAGGAAGCTCTTGACACGGGGCTTCATTTTAGCATGGCATTCCATCATCAGACTGATGGTCAGTCGGAATGCACCACTCAGGTATTGGAAGATATGTTACGGGCTTGTATCTTGGATTTCGGGTGTAGTTGGGAGGACTACTTACCTTTGGTTGAGTTTGCCTACAACAACAATTACCAAGCCAGTATTGGCATGGCACCTTTTGAGGCGTTGTATAGTAGGCCTTACAGATCTCCAGTTTGTTGGACTGAGGTTGGTGATACCGTTGCCTTAGGTCCCAACATTGTCATTGAGACTACAGAAAAAATCAAGTTGATTCGGCAGCGGTTGGTTACCATACAGAGCAAATAGCAGAGTTACGCTGACAAAAGGAGACAATCCTTGTCTTTCGAGGTAGGCGACCATGTCTTTCTTAAGATTTTTCCGCGCAAGGGACTTCTGAGATTTTGCTAGATTGGCAAGTTGTCTCCTAGATTCATTGGACCATTTGAGATATTGTAGTGTGTCGGTGAAGTTGCTAATCGTTTGGCTTTACCGCCAAACCTGGATAGGGTTCACGACGTCTTTCATGTTTCTATGCTGAGGAAGTACGAGTCAGATCCATCATATGTTTTATGATTGACAGATGTCGTTGTTAGTGAGGACATGACCTACGAGGAAGGTCCAGTCCAGATTCTTGATTCACGGGAACAGGTCTTGTAGACCAAGACCATTCCATTGGTTAAGGTCTTGTGGAGACACCACGCGTCAAGAAGGCTACCTGGGAGCTTGAGCAGGAAGTTCGCTCCCGGTACCCCCATTTGTTCTCTCTTTGAGGTACGATTTGATTTCAGGGACGAAATTCCTTTTAAGGAGGGTAAGTTATAATGACACAGTCATTTTCTTTCCTTTCTTTTTTCGGTAAATTTCTTTTTTCGTCTTTTCCCTATTTCGTCCTTTAGTCGTTTTTCATTTTTTCTTGCATAACCTCACTTTTTGTGCTCGAATTTGATTCCGGCTTTGCATACATCCATGATATTTGGTTTCCATGATATCTACGTTTTTACTTTCGTAGAAAAGTATGTTAAATATTTACTTTTCTTATAAAGGGCATGAATGCATAACTTTTGGTAATTACTCTAAACTTGAGGGGTTTTGTGTAACTAAATAAAGTAATTAGTTTTCGTCTTAGGGACCATTTTGTAATTTAATTTGGAAGATATTTTTAAAAAAGGACTTTTTTGTAATTTTTGAAAAATGTGACAAGTGTCACATTCTCATAGTGCCACTTGTTGGCATTAGGATGGAGGAACTTGTAACCTTAATCTCTTGACACATAAAGGGTGCAGATTCACCCATTTGTTGGTCTAGGATAGGAGCACTTGTTAGCATGGATGATTGACAAGTATAGGCTCAATATTAAGTCTTGGAAGTTTACATAGGATGGTGACAAGTGTAGACTTCACAATTGGTCTTGCGTTAGTGTGTGTGTGAAAGGTAGTGCAAGAGCACCTAGTGAGTGGAGAATCCCACCACATTTAGCTTAGGGTTTGCATTTTAATTCATTCATCTCTTTCCTCTCAAGAACCCTAACTTAGCCACCAATGGAGCAAAGCTTTACTTAGAGCTTTGACTTCATTTTTGGCCTCCTTCCACTCACCTAAAGCCATTAAGCTTGGAATACTTTAGTTTCCTCTCACTTTCCTCTACAAAACCCTTGTTTGGTTTTCCATTTGTAAGCTTGGTTGCCTTGGCTTTAGAGATTCAATTCTCTATTGAGGTAGGGGGTGTTATAATTTATATTTCCAAGTGATTTAATTGATCTTGTAATGATATATATAAGTTGTATACATGTCCTATGTTAATTTAAAAAATAAATAACGAATGGTAGCTTGCATATAATTCACTTTAGACTTGATATATGACATGGCCATGACTTAATCTTTGTTGTATATTAATTTGATATGATTTAAATGAGCTTTTAAATCTAGAGAATTAATTAATTTAAATTGATTTAAATTCTACTTAATTGTACCATGCTTAAATTCCATTTTTGACTTGATATTGGCATGTCCATGAGTTACTCTTTGTCATATATTTAATTGGAATTATTTGGACAACTCTTGAAATCTAGAGAAATTACTTAATTCGTTTAATTATTTTCTATTTCATTATTCTAATGATTTAGTCATTTAATTCATGGAACTTATTGTGTTTTATCACATATCATGACTTGTTGCTCAACTTGTTAATTTTGGAAACTTGGGATATTATCAAGAACTTGACTTGGCTAGGACTTGGTTCTAGTACGGGAGATAGAGAGCTCCCTACACTATAGTGCGCACTAGGGGAAGGTACCCATGGGTTAATAGCCCTAAAGTGATCCTAAGACTACGGTTTTAATCTGGGCAATATCCAAGTATCCACTTTGGTTTGATTTCGCATTTAAATTCCAAGTTGTTAACTTTGTGAATTTGCATCTCATTATACTATGTTGAAAGTTTTAATGTCACTTTAATAGCATGGATTGAAGTATATTAAATTGCAAACTTTGTAATAAGTTAAACTTATGCATGCTCATTCCCATCGAGTAAACTTGTTTACTCACTCCGAAGTTACCGGGTGTTTTTCAGGTAAAGAAGCAATATTGTGGGATGCACAACAATCTTAGACTTGCTAGACTACTTGGAGTATTTTTGCTATGTTAGAATATGCACTTGTTAGCATATCACACTTCATTTTGCTTATTATGACAAAATATGTATTTATTGTTCAAACCATGTAATGTGCACTTAAGTGCACCTTTTGATACTCTTTGGATGTGTGTGTAATGAGGCCAAGGGCCAAATATGTTTAACTAAGTACTTGTATTCATTTGGCATCAAATTTCCCTTCAAAAATGCACTTTTACCAACCTTAGAGGTTTAGCCTATGAAATTCTTGTAATTAACATGTATGAGGCCATGAGCCATTGTTTTACATTCAATTATCCATATTAAGGTTGTTGACATGTTCACACACTCAAATCTCATTGAAAATCAGTATTGAACTTTCATTTTTGAACCAATCCATGAGCGAAATTGAAAAATGGGTTGAACCTTAACACCTTTGGCATATAACCGCCCTTATATCAGCTTTTCGAGGTGTTTCGGTTGACCAAAACACCAAATCGGTCGACCGATGGCTTTTGGGAATTCTTTTGTACAGTAAATCACTCATTCTAGTAGGCTTTTTCACTGTTCAGGGTCATTTCGGTCAACCGAAACTCAATTTTGGTCTACCAAAACTTTCTCCTCTCAAAAACACTTGTTTCCAGCAAATTTATGTCTAGTTCGGTCGACCGAAACAGCCCTCACACGCTAGTCTTCCAGATTATGTTTCAGCACTGAAGTTCCAACTTCAAAAGGTCATAACTCCTTCATTCCAAACCCAAATGGGGTGATTCTTGAGCCTAAACTCAAGAATTTTGAGTCAGCTTTCCAATGATACCAATGAAATTCTCATATTCTAATCACAATGGGAGATATTCATGTTTTAGTAAGGTAGGGTCAGTTTTGGCTTAAACCGGGAAAGGTGGTTTTGTGGGATTCTTGTCCAATGTTCTTGAAACCTCTTAGAATGTAGTGAAATGATAAGATTAGGTTGTAATCACCTTGTTTGACTTGTTTAGAGTCAATTTTCTCCTTTTATTTGTGAATTGACCATTTTGCCCTTAATTAACAGATTTAGCCCGTTTTGACTCTCATTTCCTCTTTTGCTCTCTTTAACTTCCGTGACATCATGGAAGGGCACATTAGTGCCTTAGGGATGAATTTTATCTCTAGGGACCTTAGTTTATCTTTTTCTTCCGCATTTCAGATCCGTTATCGAGTCAACTTTCGAGTCATCACTGACGCACCGAGTTAAAAAACTCAGGTCGTTACAAGCTTGTTCATCATTTTTAGGAGCCAAGGAAACCATTTTAAGCATTTAGAATGCATGTTTAGGTATCATTTTGGTCTTGCATCAAATTTCATCTTCTACAACTTTTCTTGCCTTGTTCCTAGGTTTAAGTCCGCTCATTTGTGAACCAAGCCGACTTATTCTTCAACCGAGCCGACTTGGTTCCTTAGGGAGTCGACTTGGTTCATTCACGCCTCATTTTCTTTATTTTTCATGCTCTCAGCCCAAAGGAGTCAACTTAGTTTGTAAAGAAGTCTTGGTAAAGGAGTCGACTCGGTTGGTAACCGAGCCAACTCAGTTGTCAACTGAGCCTGCTCCTTCCTGCTACTTGGCAGCTTTGATGCCCTATCTTCAAATGGTCATAACTTGCTCATTTTAGATCCAAATTGGGTGATTCTTGAGTCTAAATTTAAGGATTTTGAGTTCACTTTCCAATGGTACCAATCCCATCTTCAGATTCTTTTCCTATTGAGAGATATGATCATTTTAGTGGGATAGTGTAGGATTTTCTCTTGAACAGGTATAGGGTTTCCTGGGATTTCGCTTCCAATGGCCATAAGACTTCTTATAAGTTCACCAATTGATTTTATTAGATTTATTTGATCTCATTTGACTTGTTAGGAGTCAAATTTCCTTCTCCTTGGGTAAAATAACCATTCTACCCCTATTCTTGCTTTTGGCTCCTTTTGACCTTAGCTTCCGCAATCATTTTCCATTTAAGTCTCGTGATCTCTTGGAAGGTCACCTTGTCATCTTAGGTATGGTGTCCATCCCTAGAGACCTCTTCTCTTTCTTGCAAGGATGGTTTGGGACTCGTTATTGGGTCAGTTTCTGGGTTACTCGCTGACGCATCGGGTTCTTTGAAATTCGAGCCGTCACACACATAACAGAAGGGGTGGAAACCTGCAATGACATTGTCAATGTTAAATAGTGATTGAAGATTATTTCTTATTTGTTTTCTTTGGTATATCCATTTGTATATCTATGACATGAAAATTAAACACTTGAATTTATTGAATTTCATACCAGGTTATTCAATGGAGTGACAGATGGAGTATGGTTTTCACTAAACATGTATGGAGTTAGGCAAAGACGATCATTAACTAGTTCTCCCATGCGAGGGGTTCCAATTTCGACAACCTTTGGACAACTATGGCAGTGAGTTGTGCATCCAAAATTCAGTATCAAATATAATTGCATCCACGAAATAAAGAGAGTAATAACAATACTCACATTACGTGCTGAATAGGAAGGATTGCCTTTTCTACGTCTTGATTTCACAAGCTGCCCATTCGATGTCTACACATGCAGGAAAAGGTTCAAAATTAATGGCATTATTTTCACACAATTCATTTCAATTAAAATCGGGTTAAATGCAAATCGTCCTAAATGATCCATGAAAGGTAATATACATATACACACCTACGAAACTTTGTTTAAAGCCTTCCTTTTTTTGCATGTACGTGTCTCATGAGTCGGTTTTAACCTTCTCGAGGAATGTTTGGTAGGTGGTTCTTTCATCTTCACGCCTATCGCATTTTCTACAACTGTGTTTCCAACACTGTTAGGATTATCATTGCAGATGTAAGATGATGAGGTGGATTGCATGGTACTTTATCAACATAAAATTTTCTTTTACTACTCACAAAATCTTTCAATTTATCCATCTATCCCATGACAAATTTGAACACAGCCTCATCCTTCGATGCAATCTCACCAATTTTGGTTATTAAATTACAAAATTGTCTAAACTTTCCGTGTACCAACAGTCTCAGGTCAAACATAGCTTCATTGGGCAATATCTCTTCTATGCACCCTCTAGCATTTTTAGTCCACCTCTTCATTATATAACGAGCAGGTATTTCACGAAGACGCATTGTATCTTTCATGACTTTGATTGTATAGCTGCATAACAGACCCTCAATTTCATATTTCCCACAACTACAAGTTATTTGGCTGTCCACTATAGTTGTGACACACCCTATCATCTCTTGTCCATGAACGCCAACTGTATAAACGTGTGCTTGGTTTTTATATTCCATGCAACCTAATACGAATAACTTACCACATGCTTTTATGAATTCAACTTCAAATAATTCAAGTATGTTAACCGTGTAACTCTTACCGGTATGCTCTAGAAGAGGATAATCAAATCTTAGTTTTGGTAACCTAAAAGACAGACTGTACTTGGCCTCGTGCTTATTGTAACGCTTATCGGACAAGAGTCTACCAAATTGTTGAAAGAAATCTGGAAGTGGAAGCTGCCCCTTTAAGTAAGCTTTTAGAGAACCATTCATGCTTTCACCCAACTAGGTGGAATACATTCCCACAGACCACTCATTTTTCATATATGCCAAAGCCCATTTTTCCTCTCAGGTCCAAACAAAGTCTTTAGCCAATTGTTGTCAGTAACACCATAATGTTGTAACATTAAATCCACTGTTTCAGAAATTCATCCTTATATTTATACACATAAAAGAATTTTGAAAGTTCATGCTTAATGTCAACTCCATCAGCATTTTACATCTACCGTAAATGCTTAGTTGCATTTTGCATCAGATGCCAGATATATAGATTATGCCGAGTACTGGGCATTACCTCTGACAATGCCTTTCCCATTGCTACGTCTTGGTCGGTAAGTATCGTCTGAGCAGCATTCCCAGACATAGCAATCAGGAAAGTCTCAAACAACCAGGCAAACGAAGCGGCAGTCTCATCGTACATCAAGGCGGCTCCAAAAATAACTGTCTAACGGTGATGATTAAGGCCAATAAACAACCCAAAAGTCCGGTTCCCTTGGGTAACTTTGTGATAAGCGCTAAAAAGTGCAAATTTAAACCCCTTAATCTTGAATATTTTAGGACCTTATTCTATTTTATTTTTCAGTTTTAGTCTAATTTCATGTTATTTCCCTTTTCAGGCACTTATCCCCAAAATAAGTCAATTCAACTGAATTAGAGCATTTAAAAAAGTAACCTAAAGTCTAGTGAAAAAAAGGAGCAAAGTGGAAGCACAGTGGTGAAAAATTCTTCTACGATCGATCGGACCAAGCTATGATCGATCACACTATGATCATTCCAACCTTGCCATGATGGATCGAGCCCTTTGTCCTTATCCTTAGGAAAATTTCCTATTCGATCGATCCAACATCCAATCGATCGAACCTTTTGATCTTATCCTCACCAACCACTTTTGTCTTTTTCCCAAAAATATCTCAGCCTTGTCCTTATCCAAAAGTGCGCCGCTATACTTCGATCAATCAGAGCAACCATGTGATCGATCGAACTGCCTCAAATTGCATGCAAAACAAATTTCAAGCCGAATTGAAGGTGTGCTCGTGGTGCAATCATTTAGAGGTCCTAGTGCACAAGGTCTGACCATTGGGTATGACATTTGAGCTACCTATATTTAGTAAGAGGTTGGTTAGTTAGAGAGAGAGAGAATTGGCTAGAGATTAGAGAGAGAAACATACATTTTGGGAAAGTTCGTCCACTCATCTAGGGTTTCTATTAAGAACACCAAGGCAGGAGGATGAATTCAACCATAAAGATAGCCCTTGAAGGTTGGATGACAACATCAATGAGTGGCTAAACCATTCTCTTGGGGCTAGAGATAGCCCTAAGCATGCCTCATAGACTTTGATGTTTTGTAATTAATGGGGATTTGTGTTGTAATTATTGTTTTGACCTCATATTTATATAAATCTTGTTTCTACATGATTTGTGTAATTTAATGTTTCAAATTGATCATTTAATTCTATCCATATGCCTATATATGTTAGAATGAATGTTCATGTGTTTTTCTCTAGATTTTGTGACATTGATGCATGTCTATAATGTGTTAATATTATGAATCTAGTGATGGTCAAGGCATAGTGCTTAAATGGATTACTCTTGTGGTTTATTTGATGGTGCATACTTATTTCTTGATGGATTGTGTTACCTCCTTAGTTTAATTTTCATGTCATTAGCATAGTTGTAGTGTAATTGCTTTAATTTTCTATAATGACCTGGTCATTTTCCTCCCTTTCCTTTTTCTCAAATTTTACGGATAAATTTTTTCCGTTTAATTTTCTTTTCTGAGTTCGGTTTCTCATCACTTAGTGTCATCTCGAGTGCTCAGAAATGGTCTCCGAGACTCTTTGTATGGATTGACAAATTCCTTTGAGGAACGAGTCATTTCCACATTTTTACTTTTGGGCACTATTCACTTTCGTCCTTTTCCCTATTCTGTCTTTTCCCCATTGGTCAATTTTTGACACAACCTCACTTTTCGTGCTCGGAGTTGATTTCTGACTTCACATATCTTCATTCTATGTGGTTTTCACGAAATACATATCTTTACTTCTGTAGAAAAGTACTCTGGTTGCTCCCGGTGTTCAAAGGGGCATGGATGCATAGTTCTTCAAAATCTTTTTCTTTTCTTGGGGTGTTTTTCATAAATATCTTTTGAAGATATTTTATTTCAGGGGTTTTTAATAAAATATTTTTTGGAAGATATTTTCATTCTCAGCAGTTTTGCAGTTAACCCTTTTTGTAGAAGCCATTGTGCAATTAATGAAAATTATTGCAAAATACCTCGTTTTGAGCCTGGATCCTTGTACGGGATTCATTTTCATATTTCGTCAAGTCGTGTACTCTTAGAATTTCCTCCATGTCATTTTCCCCAGTTTTAGGGATTTCTGACCTCAATTGCCACCGAACTTGTTCGGGGCATATCTCTCTGCTCGGGACTCAGTTTTTGATGTCATTTCTTTTATTGTTCATTTTTTCTCATTTTAGTTCTTTTTCGTTCACAGAGTTTCACTATTTGAGCACGTCTGCTCAAATTCCACTTTTCTGGACCCGGCGGGACCCGTTCGGGGCACTTTTAGGGTTTTTCTATAAATAGGGGACTTAAAGTCAAAAAAATCAGATTTCACCTTCTTCCTCCCCTCTTTGGCCAGCAGCCATGGCAGCCCCTTGGGCTGCCACCCTTCTCTCTTCTTTTCCGACCACTTCCCTCGCGTAAAACGCCGTAGTACCTTACTGTTTATTGCTTGCCTTGACAATGCGCACCTTTCCCCCTTAGAACCCATTTCTGCATATTTTTTGAGTTCGGGTTTGAAACCAAGTTTGGATTTTCATGGTACCTCCTTGGTGTTTAGTGTTCCTCTCGTTGTCCCCAACATAACCTTGGAGTATCGTCGGATTCGGAGCATTTTTCTTTCAGTGGGAATTTGAGATTTCATCTCAAATGCAGGTAGGGGGTTTTATAATTTATATTCTTGGTGTATTGCATATTATTAATGCTTATACAACTTATTTACATGTCTTTGTATCAAATATAGAGATTTTATTATTTATTTTACTAGTATGAGATTTGATTTTTCTGGTCAGTTGTAGCTTGGTTTAAACATGTGGTATGATACAATATTACCCCTTGACATGTTCATTGACATATATTAATTTGACAACATTTGGACAAGTATTGAAGATTTTAATTAATACTTTTCTTTAATGAAAATTTAATTCATGTGGCCTTATCTAGATTGAAATTGATATGTGATGTCATATTACATTAAGCCCTAGCATACTCTTCAACATAGGTAAATTTGAGAGTAATCGGAGGTGCTTTAAAATCTAGAGACAATTGATTAATTTGATTAATTAATTTATTCCAAGTGCACTATTCACTCCATTGGATTTCCGACTTGACATTCTTGACATGCATGCCATATACTTTCACATATATTATTTTGAGAATTTTTGGACAACCTTGATTTCTAGAGAAATTAACTAATTAGGTTAATTAATTTCTACTTAGTGTTCTAATGAGTTAGACTTGTATTTCATGGGGCTTTTGTCTTTTTATCATGTATCTTGACTTGTTGCAACTTAGCTTCATTAATGTAGTTGATGAACTTGCACCCTTACATTAGAATGATTTAATTATTCAAGTGTTGTTAAACAAATCATTAAATCATTAATCTTATACTAGTGGTATGTTTACACCAATGGATTATATGTGCTATATATATCCTAGATCGTAGTCTATGTAAATGCATACTATGAATTCTTGATATTTCACATGCCATGATAGTTGAGAACTTAGGGTATGACTTGTGTGTTTCCAAAATCTTGGTTGTGCATGAAACATGTTTAATGCATTACTTGTATCTTGATGCCATCTTAACTTGCACAACTTGTTAATTTTAGAAACTCGGGGATATCAATCAAAAAGTGACATGGCTAGGACTTGGTTCTAGTACGGGAGATAGAGAGCTCCCTACACTATTGTGCACACTAGGGGAAGGTACCCTTGGGTTACTAGCCCTAAAGTGATCCCAAGACTAGGAGAAGGTACCTTTGGGTTAGTAGCCCTGAAGTGATCCCAAGAGAAGGATTTTCTATCGTGCGTACTAGGGGAAGGTACCCATGGGTTAGTAGCCCTAAAGTGATCCCAAGAGTACGATTTTAATCCGCGCAATATCCAAGTTTCCACATTATTTGATTTCACTCTTTAAATTTCAAGTGTTGCATTCCTTGAATATTTAAAACTCTTTTCATGTTATAGGAAATGTTCCATCCTTGTTTAATTGCATAGATATTATGCCTTATTCTTGATTTCATGTATAACTCTTGTCGTGTTAATTGGTATGGCCCAATGTTGTAAATTGCACTGATAATGTGATCTTTGTATTCTAGTATCCTCTTCTCATGTTATATGGATGATGAGCGCTGAAAAGTGCGCGTTTTAACCCCTTAAGCTAAGGTATTCTAACACCTTTATCTATCTTACTTTCCAGTTTTAGACTAATTTCGTGTTATTACCCTTTTTAGGTGTTTATCCCAAAAATAAGTCAATTCAGCCAAATAAGAGCATTAAAGAAGTTAACTCAAGCTGAATGGAAGAAAGGAGAAAAGTGGGAGCAAAATGAAGCAAAGTGTGGAAATTCAGCATGTTCGATCGATCTCAGAAAATCTTCGATCGATCGAAAGTTCATTGATCTAAACAGTTCAAGATGGATCCAAGCATTTGTCCTTATCTAAAAGAATCCAACAAGTTCAATCGATCCAACATTTTCCAGATCGATTGAAATGATTCGATATTATCCACACCTACCATCCACCTACCACTTTTATCTTCTTCCCAAAAATATCTCAGAGATTTGTCTTTATTCAAAAAGGCGCCCCCAAGGATGATCGATCTCTACAGCATTCGATGGATCTCAGCCATGTTCGATCGATCTCAACACAGTTCGATCGATCGAACCTCCTCAAGTCCAAAAAAAAATAGATTCCGGCTCATTAAAAGTTGGCTCATGGTGCAATCATTGGAGGGACCTTGGTGTACGAGCCCAGACCATTGATGTGACATTTGACCTACCTATATAAGGATTGAGAGCCACTTTTAGCGCATAGTTGTTATTCATAATTTGTATATCTCATATCTTGGAGAGGAGGCTAGAGACTAGATAGCATTTACACATTTTGGGAGTTCTTCCATTCTTCTAGGGTTTCCATCAAGAAAGAGATCATTCCTACCATGGAGATAGCCCTTGAGGGTTGGATGACTACTTCAATAAGTGGCTAGACATCTACTTGGGGCTAGAGTAGCCCCTAAGTTTGCTTCCTAGACTTAGTTCTTTGTATATTTTTGGGGATTTATTTGTAACAATGTTTTGATCTTGGATTTATATATATATCTTGTGGTTTCTACTTGATGTGTATGGATTAATGTTTCCAATTGATTATCTACTTCTAACCACATGTCTATGTATGCTAGAATGGATGATTCATATGCTTTTCTCTAGATTTAGTGGAATTTATGCATGTCTATGTGTATGGATAAAGTTAATCTAGAGATAGTCAAAACATAGAGTTTAATTGAACACTCTTGCAATTTATTTGATGGTTCACACTTGTTTCTTGATGGATTGTACCACAACTTTAGCTTACGTAGTTAAATTTCATGTCTTTAGTGTAGATGTAGTGTAGTTGCTTTAAATTCATAGATAGGTGGACAATCCACTCTTGTTCCTTGGTGTTCCATACTTATGGATGCATTAAGTGTATGTTTCTAGATAGTTGTGTGTGCATAAATTGTGGTTTCATTGAATAGATTTTGGTCTCATTTGATAGGTTGTGTTTTCCATTTGATGTGGCTTGATAACCTTTGCTTATTTGCCATCCATGCCTAGTTTCAATTAATGTCACACACACACACACACAAGTTACAAGTCAATTTCCCCATTAATATACAATTGCTAGTGTCTAGTAAAGTCAAGCTTAGTGGTGAGCTCTAGTACCCCAAGTCATCCCTTCTATATCTTTCTCTAATTTATTAATCATTGAATTTTGTTTACTTTAATTTCATTTGCATAATAGCTTAATCAATCAATCCAACCAATCTTTAATCACTCGACCTACTAACCCTATACATTGTTTCCATTGCAAAGGCACCTAAAATCCCTTGGGACGATCCCTACTCACCCTAGCTATATTTTTTTTAGTTAGAGGTAGTGGTGACTTTTACAAATTTAAAACTTGGCCACTTGCACACTCACACTCTTAGTTCAACATCTCTTTGCAAACTTTTAGTGTAACGATATGGCATACACCAAGTTTTTGGCGCCGTTGCTGGGGATCTAATTGGCAACGCCGTGTTTTGGAAACAATAAGAATTAGTACTCTTTTGATCGTGTCTTTGCTTTATTTTCTTCTTAGTTACTTATTGTTTTTGTTCTTATTTGGTTAGGTGCATTGAGTGAAGGAAGTTGAGCAAAGGAGAATTCAAAGCAATGAGCTAAGCAAAGCACAAAAAGGACTAGAAATCTAAAAAGATTGCAAAGCAAAGCAATGCTAGAAAGTTAAAAAATATATCTAAGTTGCTTAAGGACCCTTTGTGAGATCTTTCTAACTCAAGCTCTAGTTAAATCATCAGCCCGCGTGGAGGCTTGTTTTTCATTTCTTAGATAAATCGTGAGCCCGCATGGAGGCAATTTACTTTTCTCTATATGTTGTTCAAGCATGGGAGTATCAGATCAATGTATGTGGATATTTGTTGATTTGTTATGAGGGCGAAGTGTTTGTTACTTGCTTATTTCTTGTTATTTGTCTTTGCTAGTGCATGCATGGTCATAGGTCATTAAATCCTACTCTTGTCCCTCTTAATTTTCATTTTGAATCGGTTGTTCGTAATCCTAAGGGAAGAAGTAGTTCTCATCACTTCATTTCATCAATGGAGGAGCAAAATAATGACTATGTGGAGGACCTTGGTTACGTAGACTAACAAGGCATCCTCCACCCTAATGTGCATCATGAAAATATCCAAGTACCATTAGGCATGCCTAAACCATTTATTCCACCACAACAACAAGGCCAAATCCAATTGGGAATGCCTCAACCAATCTTTACTCCACAACCTCCTATGGTACAAGCTAACCATGGTGTTCAAGTAGCACCACTGGTTGTAAATCCCCCTCTTGCTTTAAGAGACCATTATGTGCCTAATGAATATAATGCACCCACTTGCATTCAATTGCCTCCATTTAGAGCACATCACTATGAAATCAAACCACAAACCATTCAAATGCTTCCCAACTGTCATGGACTTCCAAGTGAAGAACCCTATAAGCATTTGGATGAGTTTCTTGAAGTGTGTTCCACAATGAAATACATGGACATGCCAGAAGAAGTATTAAGACTCAAACTTTTTCCTTTTACCCTCAAAGACAAGGCAAAATATTGGTTCAACAATCTTAGGCCTTTTTCAATAAAATTCTTGGGCAGAAATGCAACAAGAGTTCTTAAAGAAGTACTACCCGGTATCAAAGACCAATGCCATGAGAACTTCCATACGTGAATTTTCTCAAGGGGATGGGGAACTGTTTCATGAGGCATGGGAAAGATTCAATGACTTGCTTAGGAAGTGCCCACATCATGACATACCTAAGTGGCAATTAGTTCAATATTTCTTTGAAAGTTTACCGGATAATCATAAGGGTATGGTTGATGCATCTATGGGTAGTTCTTATCTTGTTAAGCATGAAAATGATGTGTGGCAATTGTATGAAAGTATGAGTGAAAATTCCATGCATAGATCTTTGTCTTCTAAAAATGGTAGAAATCTAGGTGGAAGGAAGAATGTTGGCTTGTATCAAGTTGACAACTCCAATGATATAGCCGCCGAGATGAAATCCTTATCTCAAAGGTTTGATCAATTTTTGATCAACCAAACTTCGGCGAATCAAATGTCTTCCTCCCCTAATCATGTTCATCATCGTGTATCTAATGAATCATATATGACTTGTTCTAGTGTGTTACATTCTACTTCCAATTGTCCCTATGGACATGTGCAAAATGACGACCATGAACAAGCAAATGCCATTTTTGCTAACCAAGGGAATAATCCCTATGGCAATCATTATAATCCAGGTTGGAGGAACCATCCGAACTTTTCTCGGAAAAGCCAAGGGGAAGGCTCAAACCCTCCCTAAGGTGGTTTTCAAGGAAAGTATGTTCCACCTCCAATGCAAAGCCAAGGTTCCCAAGGTTTTAGATCATCATCATTCCAATCACATGGAAACCAATTCTCTAATTCTCATATCCTAAATCAATCTTATTCTTAAGGAAACTCTAGGAGCCCCGCTTTTGAAAAGAAAGTTTTGACCACTTTAGGCACTTTAGAAGTGAACACTTAATTGCTTCATTCTCACTCTCAATCCATTGCTAAACTAGAAACCCAAGTAGGGCAAATAGCCAGTACTTTAAATGCTAGAAAGAAAGGGAAAATGCCTTTGAATGTCCCACCAAAGCAACAATGTGTTATGGAGACTCATTCCTCATCGGAAGGTCCCACAATTGAGCGTGTCAATGCGGTGACTACCTTGAGAAATGGGAAGATTGTGGACAACCAAGTAGGTATGTCCAATGAAGAGAGTGAACCGGTACAACCAAAAGTTGACACCTCTCCCGTTTTACATTTTATTCCTCCTTCATTGCATGTGCATGATTATCATGTTGAGAAAGCATTGAAAAATGATTTGAAAGATGAATCAAAGCACGATTTGAAAAAGGACTTAAAAAATTTTTGTGTTGATGATGTTTCAAAGAAAAATTTTGAAAAAGCTTTTGAGCCAAGAGCTCCATTTCCGGATGTTTAGGCAAGTGAAGATTAATCTCCCACTTTTGGATGCAATTAAGCAAATTCTGGCTTATGCCAAGTTCTTAAAAGATCTTTGCACCCAAAAGAGGAAAAACAAAAGCCAAGCACCAACACTCTCCCAAAGTTCAAAGACCCCTGTTCACCTACTACTTCTTGCATCATTGGTGACCATGTCATCAATCGGGCTCTCTTAGACTTAGGAGCAAGTGTTAACCTTCTTCCATACTCGGTATATGTCAAATTAGGCTTAAGAGACTTGAAACCGACGTCGGTAGTTTTACAACTTACCGACCGATCAATCAAAAAGCCTAGGGGTATCATTAAGGATGTTTTGATTAAAATTGATAAGTTCTTCTTCCCAGTTGATTTCATTGTCATTGACACGGAACCGGTTCCAAATCCCAAGAGCCCAATTCTTGTTATCCTTGGCCGTCCTTTCTTGGCAACTTCAAATGCCAACATCAATTGTAGGACGGGGATAATGAAAATCTCATTTGGGTATATGAAAGTGAAGTTGAATATTTTTAATCCAACCCCGAATTCAATGGACCAACATGAAGAAGTGTGTGTTGTAGAGGAGTGTGTAAACCATGAATTTGATGAAGTTAAGTCTTTACTTGAGGTTGAACATTTCCATGGTTTGTCTACGAACTTAAAAGCAAAGAAAGTTGCATTGAAGTCAAGTGTTCCAAAGGCATGGAAGCCCAAGAGTTGTTTTGACCAAGGATCGTCAATGTCGTTTGAATCAAATCCAATGAGTTTCTTAGGGAGCAATTTGTTGGGTGGGATTCAAAAATCCATTCACCCCATCAAGGAGGGGTTGCATAACAAGATATTTGATCCGGGCTAAAAGAGCTTAACGTCTTGCTAGAGACGTGAAAGACTAGTAAATGCTTCATAGGGTTTACAACCCTATTCCTCTCCTATTTCTATTTTACCTTTCATTTCTTGTGTCGTCTATATATGTTTTGGGGTTTATACACATTGATAGGAACCATGATTGAGAATACATGCACTTTCATTTAGAAAATAGGCATTTTGTTCCTGTTCAATATATCTCAAAAGAGGTTCAATCGATCGAACATCACTTCCTACATCCAATCATCCCTCTGTTCCATCGATCGAAATTTTCCTGCATAAATCAGCTCTCTGTGTATCGATCGAAAATTTCTTTGGATCGATCTGAAAGTTCCTAGATCGATCCAAATTTTTCTTGGATCGATCTTCACTCCACACTTAGAAAATTTTTGAGATTCATGAAAAAGGCCTCTCTGTGCATCGTTCGAACTTATCTGCAGGTTTTCACCTGTTCGATCGATCGCAGTATCTTTCAGATCGATCTTGAATTGATCGATCTGCACCCCCTTTGTTGACTTTGATTTGGATTTTGAACTTTAATTTAATAAAAATCCAAAAAATATTTTGAATTTTTAGTTTATTTCATTTAATTCTCAAAAATTTCAAAAATATTTTTAATTTTAGGAAATTTTCAAAAAACTAAAAATATTTTCCTTTTATCTTTTTATTTATTTATTTTATTTTATTTTTATCTTAAAAATATTTTCAAAAATTCCAAAAGATTTTTATTATCCAAAAATCCAAAAAAAAATATTTTCTTTCTAATTCCATTTTATTTTTTTTAAAAAAATAATAATTTCAAAAATACTTAATCATTTCGAAGCATAGATCGATCTGTGTTCCTTTAAGATCGATTTATGTTCGATCGATCTGAGATTTTTCCAGATCGATCGAACTTGTCGGGACCAATTTTTAAAATAAAACCCTAGGGTCATTTTGTTCGATTTGTAATTGATCTCAAACCCTCATCTCTCGCCGCTACAACACATTTTCTTCCCAACCTCCGGCGAACTCTCTGGCAAGCTTCCCGAGCCTCGAATCTCTCTCCCTCATCTTAGATCTCATCTCTCTCACCTTCAATCCACTTCTCTCGCTAATTTGGGTAAATTGTGTTTCATATCCATTTTGGAGTTTCAATCCTATATTTTTTATGTTGCCATGTTAGATCTGAGCTTCCCATGTTTGATTCTTTCCATTTTTGAGTTGATAAAGCATGTGTATATATGTGTATATATATGTATATAGCTTTTAGTATATATTTTCATTTTGAAATTGATTTTGGGGGTCATGTGCCAAGACAAGTGACCAATAGTGTATTGTTGTTGTGTAAGAAAGCCCCACAAGCTTGCTTGGGTGCCCCAGTACCATCCACGTCACAGATCTGTGACTGTTTGTATTCGTTGCAGAGTTTGATCAATCTCTATTTTTCTCAAATTGATCTGGTAAAGATCAATCTCACTTAAGTCTAAATCGATCCAACTTGAATCGATCTCATATTTTCCTGATCGATCAAATATCACAGATTTGCATTTTCACTTCACACACCATCTATTATGTTCCATGCTATCTTATTTATGCCCAATGCCTGTGTTTTCCACATTGGATGCATTCTATACTTATATTGTTTAGTATGTTTCACTTGGTCACTGTTTATTTGGCAGTGTCTTCACTTGCATAGATTCATGATTATTATTCTGAGTTGTCTATCTTATTTGACATACATGTTTCTATATA
Source organism: Cornus florida (assembly GCF_030987335.1). NCBI lineage: Eukaryota > Viridiplantae > Streptophyta > Magnoliopsida > Cornales > Cornaceae > Cornus > Cornus florida. Next base: position 19,961,766 of record NW_026775576.1, read on the forward strand.
CTGTGCTTTAATTCTTTATGCCGGTACTAACTTATTCCGCAAGTGTTTTTCTTTCTATTTTGCAAGCCATGGCTAGGGTAAAGACTGTTGCCCGTAGGCATTATCCACGCCGAGTGAGGCAGAGAGTAGAGGAGCAGGCAGGACCATCTCATGTTTAGGTCCCCATTCCAGAGCCAAGTCCAGAGTAGGTTGATGAGGCTGAGCAGATAGAGCAGTTAGAGGCAGATCCAGTCCAGTCCCCATCAGCCGACTCTAGACTACAGTCTTTAGCCTCTGCGTTATCTTCTGCAGCTGAGACTGAGCATATACCTTCTCCCTCACCACCACCGGAACAGCCAGGCCAGGTCCATGACAGACCTACCAGGAGATACTTACGCCTTAAGGTGGCGTATGAGTTAATATTTGATATTGTTTTCTTCTCCTAGTATCCCCTAACCCGATCCACCTACGATGATATTGACCGAAGGGGCATTTCAGCTATTTTAGCCCCAGTCACCTATCCAGTTTACCCGCGGCTTGTTCGGTTGTTCTACCAAAACCTCCGGCCAACCCCGAGTAACCTGTCAAAGCTGCACACTACTATTGATGGCCACCCCATCCGGATCATAGTTGATATTCTTGCCAGATCTTCTCGATGCCCGTATGTCTGCCCTCCTGATGTTCATTATCCTATTTTGGAGTGGAAGCCTTCTGACGCAGACATAGCCACTGGCCACTATGCAGATGGTGAGACTTTCGCCACCCGGACTTATCTGCCTGATGACCTTTGGTTCTACGATTCGGTACTATTCCGAAACGTATTTACGGTGGGCCATAAGATCCAGAGGCGTTCGAACTTTTTGGTGGCTTTATATGCATTCTATACAGGCCACTAGGTATCCATGCCGGCACTCTACTAGAGTGTCATGATGATATTGTATTCGACCTACATTAGCAAGGCCAAGCCTAGGCGGGCCACTTTCCTTCCATTTAGCCATCTTATCATTCAGATCCTCCGAGATCAGCGCTATCCTTTCCACCCAGATGAGCATCTAGAGACAGGAGCTTGCCATTATGGCAAGAAGGAGTGGAATAAGAGCTACAATGCTCTTATCAAGAGTTTGATGGAGGATACTGTTCTAGCAACTGCGGAGCTTGAGGAGGAGGAGATGGCAGCAACAGATGATCCAGCAGTCGCACCGGCGGCTGTCGTACATATAGAGATCGATCTAGAGCAGGAGCCTCCAGCAAAGGAGTTACCACATCACTCTCCAGCGGGGTCACCATTACATTTCCAGGAGCAGGCTCAGGATGCACATCATTTTCCTGATCCAGTGGTACCTAAGGCTCCAGCACCGACACCCGGCTTTGGAGAACGTATCCAGGCCTTGGAGGACGTAGTTGTCTCTCTTCGGTTAGATGTGGCATCTCTCCACTCCGATGTCTTAGCTGCGCTGCAAGGCATATACAGAGATATTAGGGGATCACGCCCCACTCGCCCTACCTCATTTGCCTGATCTTTATTCCTCTCTTTTATCATGTTATATATCTATGATACATTCCTGCTCTTTTGATACAATTATATTATTTTTGCAGCCAGTCTGTCGGCCCTATTACTGTGATGTACCATATACTATTTTTATTTTCCTATTTTATGCATGATCTTTTGGATGTCATATTCTACTATTGATATATCTGTCTGTGACTGACTCTATTATCAGGTGCATCCCAGTGACTTCAGTGAGAGAGTGCTGCCCGAATTTTTCAGGACCACCTTTTTCCTCTCTTATTAGTTTATTTATTATCTCATTTACACTTGCATGCCCATTGTGCACCATTATTATTCCCTTTGTTATCTGATCAGCTTTTCTCCATGTGCCAATTTTTCAGGACCACATTTAATCCCAAGTTTGGGGGGGTTACACCACCCACTTTGGATACTTCTATCCCGGCCATTCTTTGCCATAGCCGCACTGGTATATTATTTCCTTTGTTCTCTTTGCACATTGAGGACACTATGCCATTTAAGTTTGGGGGTAATGGTGTTGTTACAATATTTGTTTTCAATTCAAAATTTTGAGCATGACTTGTGTATTTGAGGGATTTCTATGGTTAGTCCATAACTAGCTATGATTTTAATCTTTTGAGGACTATATTGCTTAAAATTTAAAAATTGCTTGACTTGAGAGTCCAATACTCCTTGTATGCCTTGTGGATGCCATTTAGGAGTAAATTTTTCGAAAGATTGATATCTTGCTTGCACTTATGGTCCACATCATCCTGATTTTGTGATTGTTTTGAGATTCACTCTAAGATTCTACACTAGCATAGGCGCATACTAGCATTCATTTGTGGGGTACATGCTTTGTTGATTATTGAATTGGTTATATCCCAATTGAGCTAGTAGTGCATTGAAAGCTTTCATCTTGATAAAAGTGGATAACGAACCCTTTGTCCTTAGGGGTGTTTGAATGCCTAATGCCCTAAAACCATCTGGTTTGGGAGTCATTGACCTAATGCTCGACCTCATGGATCGCTAGAAAGCTTAATAGATCAACACATTGCACCATGCTTCCATCTTTAATCCTTAGGGATAAAAATAATAATAATAATAATAATAATAATAAAAATAAAAATAAAAAATTGAGTGAAAAGAATAAGCGCAGCTAGATCAATAAAACTTTAATAAAAGGTTCACTTTTTGTCTTGATTATCGGTACTAGATTTGTGTGCTAGTTTGAGGGTAAGGATGTGATCATTTCTTTAGTTGGCTTAGATAGTAACATATTTGATGCCGATCCACTCAAAAAGGATTCTAGTGTTATTTTGATTTGCATGATCATTTTCTTGATGTGTGGAGGACCATACTTGTTTGCTTGGTGTTGAGATTTTGGGAGATTGCTTGGAAATGTTTGAAACATTGCATACTTGAGGTAGTTTTCTCCCAATGCTTGTTTACAATATTGGTGCCTCTTTTGAAATAATGAGCTTAATGTTTGTGGGTATCATTTTTGGAAACCCTCACGAAACTTCGCTCGTCCACTAGGGGTAACCTAAGGGTTTAAAAGGCTTGTTGCATATGCTAAATGCAATCGTGTTCCCTACGAAAGTGGCGTTATCCATTTATCATTTTATTGATTCAGAGCTGTATAGTTGTTCATTTCATTCCTTTACTTAGTAGTTTATTGCTAGGGACTAGCAATATTTAAGTTTGGGGGTGTGATGAGCGCTGAAAAGTGCGCGTTTTAACCCTTTAAGCTAAGGTATTCTAGGACCTTTATCTATCTTACTTTCCCATTTTAGACTAATTTCGTGTTATTGCCCTTTTTAGGTGTTTATCCCAAAAATAAGTCAATTCAGCCAAATAAAAGCATTAAAGAAGTTAACTCAAGCTGAATAGAAGAAAGGAGCAAAGTGGGAGCAAAATGAAGCAAAGTGTGGAAATTCAGCATGTTCGATCGATCTCAAAATTTCTTCGATCGTTTGAAAGTTCATCGATCTCAACAGTTCAAGATGGATCCAAGCCTTTATCCTTATCCAAAAGAATCTAGTAAGTTAGATCGATCCAACATTTTCCAGATCAATCGAAATGATTCGATCATATCCGCACCTACCACCCACCTACCACTTTTCTCTTTTTCCCAAAAATATCTCAGAGTTTTGTCTTTATTCAAAAAGGCCCCTCCAAGGATGATCGATCTCTACAACATTCAATGGATCTCAGCCATATTCGATCGATCTCAATACAGTTCGATCGATCGAACTTCCTCAAGTCCAAAAAAAAAAATAGATTCCAGCTCATTAAAAGTTGGCTCATGGTGCAATCATTGGAGGGACCTTGGTGTACGAGCCCAGACCATTGGTGTGACATTTGACCTACCTATACAAGGATTGAGAGCCACTTTTAAAGCATAGTTGTTATTCATAATTTGTATATCTCATATCTTGGAGAGGAGGCTAAAGACTAGATAGCTTTTACACATTTTGGGAGTTCTTCCATTCTTCTAGGGTTTCCATCAAGAAGGAGGTCATTCCTACCATGGAGATAACCCTTGAAGGTTGGATGACTACTTCAATGAGTGGCTAGACATCTACTTGGGGCTAGAGTACCCCCTAAGTTTGCTTTCTAGACTTAGTTCTTTGTATATTTTTGGGGATTTATTTGTAACAATGTTTTGATCTTGGATTTATATATATATATCTTATGGTTTCTACTTGATGTGTATGGATTAATGTTTCCAATTGATTATCTACTTCTAACCATATGTCTATGTATGCTAGAATGGATGATTCATGTGTTTTTCTTTAGATTTAGTGGAATTTATGCATGTCTATGTGTATGGATGAAGTTAATCTAGAGATGGTCAACACATAAAGCTTAATGAACACTCTTGCAATTTATTTGATGGTTCACACTTGTTTCTTGATGGATTGTACCATAACTTTAGCTTACTTAGTTAAATTTCATGTCTTTAGTATAGATGTAGTGTAGTTGCTTTAAATTCACAGATAGGTGGACAATCTACTCTTGTTCCTTGGTGTTCCATTCTTATGGATGCATTAGGTGTATATTTCTAGATAGTTGTGTGTGCATAAATTGTGGTTTCATTGAATGGATTTTGGTCTCATTTGATAGGTTGTGCTTTCCATTTGATTTGGCCTGACAACCTATGCTTGTTTTCCATCCATGCCTAGTTTCAATTAATTTCATACACACACACAAGTTACAAGTCAATTTCCCCATTAATATACAATTGCTAGTGTCTAGTGAAGTCAAGCTTAGTGGTGAGCTCAAGTACCCCAAGTCCTCCCCTCTATATCTTTCTCTAATTTATTAATCATTGAATTTTGTTTACTTTAATATCATTTGCATAATAGCTTAATCAATCAATCCAACCAATCTTTGATCACTCAACCTATTAACCCTATACATTGTTTCCGTTGCAAAGGCACCAAAAATCCCTTGGGACGATCCCTACTCACCCTAGCTATATTTTTTTTAGTTAGACGTAGTGGTGGCTTTTACAAATTTAAAACTTGGCCCCAATGCACACTCACACTCTTACTTCAACATCTCTTTGCAAACTTTTGGTGTAACGGTACGGCACACACCAATGGAGTATTTCTTACCCTATTTAATAGCATAGACATTATGCTTACTTCGTGTATTTAGACCTCATTCAGTACACTTGAAACTGTACACTTGCTTCTTGTATCTAGATTCCATTTAGTATACTCGTGTCTCGTATACTTGCCTTATGTGTTTCTAATCCCATTTAGTATACCTGTGTTTTGTATACTTGCCTTACATATTTCCATCTTCGTTTAGTACACTTGTAACTGGTATGCTTGTATGTCATGTATCTCAATTCAATTGCATGAGTAGTTTAGGATGATCCCTGAGTCTCACTTTGACATGGACGTTAGGTGGCTTGGCCCCTTTTTAATTGTTTCAAGTTAATGTAAAAATCTTTAAAGAAATCGAGTCTATGCATGCTCATTCTCTACGAGTAAACTTATTTACTCACCCTGAAGTTACTGGGGGTCTTGTTCATGTACGAAGACTTGGTTTGTGATGCTCATCATTCTGTTGAGGACTTGTAGCTTTTAAGTTTCCATTTCATGCAAATGTTAGCATGAGATGCCTTTTGTAGCTTTTTATGTCAAATTTGTATATTTGATTCCATGTATGTAATGTGTACATAAGTGCACCTTTTGTATTGTATTTGACATGTATGAGATGAGGCCAGAGGCCAATGACATGTATTTTGTATCCAATGTAAATTTTGACTTCATGAAATATTATGAAAATATTGAAAAATGTCAAGTTATTGTTTCGCCATGTTTGCATCGGGTGTGGGAATTCCATTTTCATTCTTTCATAGGGTCATATTAATCATGTATGAAGTGTGGCCAAGGGCCAAATGGTCATTTGAAACCATTTTATAATTTTGGTTTTCACATTTTCCATTTCAAGTTCATTTTCGCCTTTTTGGCCGTCGGGGGGTCGGATTTTGACTCGGCCATTATCGGGAGCCGTGGACCATTCCTGCATGCTTAAAATTGCCTCTTACGTTTACGTGCATGATTGTTTTTAAGAAAAACCCTTTCATTTGTGTTTTGAGCTTCCTACAGACTCATTTTAAAATTTTCTCGCATAATCTGATTCAAGGGCATTTTGGGGATTTCCTTCAGGAAATAAATTCTGTTCTTGACTTTGTCACATAGAAAATGTGATTTTAGGGGGATTTTCTTCGTGACATTTTTTCAAAAAATGTCATCTTGATCTCGAAAACGTCGCTCTAAACTCAAAAAATGTCATCTTGATCTCGAAAACGTCGCTCTAAACTCAACTTTCTGTATTTTCCACTATTTCTGCTGCATTTCACTGTTTCTGTCAAGGTTGAACCGGTTCAAGATGGTTGAACCGGTTCAAGAGTTAGTTTTTGGTCCAACATGAACATTCTACCCATGTTAAACTAGTTTAAGAATGTTGAACCGGTTCAAGTCTTCCAGAGTTATTTGGCAGGTTCAGCCTTGGCCTTCCAACTTTGAACTGTTGTAACTTCTTCGTTTTAACTTTGAATTGGTCTGTTCTTGAGTCTAAACTGACCGCACCGAAATAAAATTTTCAATGGTACCAATTTTAGTTTTAGATTCTTCTCCTAGCTCGAGATATCCTTATTTTAGTGAGAGGGTGTCGGTTTTGGTTCAAACAGGGATAGGGTTCACTTGGGATTTCTTTTCCAGTGGCCTTGGGACTTTATGTGAAGTTACCAAAGGATGTTTTTGGACATTTGTTATTTCATTTGACTTGTTGGAAGTCAAATTCCTTTCTCTTAGAGTAAAATGACCATTTTACCCTTGGTCCTTTTTTCGGTAGGGTTTTGATACGCTTATCTTCGTTTTACTTCCGTTGAGCCTCAAAACTCTTTCAAAGTCCATTCTTGTGTCCTAGGATAACGTACATCTCCATGGACTTGTTTTCAAGTTGCTTTCGCACTTTATTCCTTTGGGTTCTGTGACCTCATAGAAGGTCATCTTAGGTTCTTAGAGGTGTGTTGTGCCTTGGGAGACCATTGTCTTGTTTCTTACTTCCACATTCTGAATCCGCTTCGGGTCATCACAGGACACACTGGGTTGAAAAATCCAGGGTCGTCACAGGTGGTATCAGAGCATCCGGGTTCGAATACCTTTCGACGACGAGTTGCGGGTGTATATCATACTTGTGTTGCCATGCTCTACGTGTTGAAATGCTTCTTGATAACATGTCTTGTTTGATAACATACCTTGTGTGATATTATATTCACATGCACAAGTGTCTTGAGACATCTATTATTTGTTAAGCATGCTTTATGTGTATATATGCTTCCTGATAACATGGTCTGGGTTGCTATCATGTCCTGGTGTCATATCACGTCTATTTGCTTATGTGGAAACTTGCTTAGAAGCTTACCTTAACTATCTTAGCATATAGTATATGCTCGTCTGTCTAAGTACATTGTATACGCTTGTTCATCTTAACATGATTATATGCAGCATATCGTCATGCCTTACGTTCTTCTCCTGTATAAACTGACATGTCTTACATAAATTTTGCTACTTGTGTGAGTAGATAGTCCGTTCCTATGTTGCATTCTAGCTGTTTACTTTCATGTCTAGTTTTGACATCATCTCTTTGGGTCTGTCGTATCCCTTGAATGCATTCTTGTTTCACGAGTTTCTTCCTTGGATAGGAGAAATTCATCCTGTAAGGACCCATGTCGGGAACCTTCTTGTCTGTTTTCTTGGTTGGGTGTTTCGGGACCTTAGTCTAACGGTTGATGCGAGTAAGGCTTATGTGAGCGTAGAATCATAGTCCTTGTCTGGTGGAGTGAGACGTGGGCAAGGGAGGCACGGTTTCATTTCCTTTTCCTTCGTGGCTTCATAGGTGTTTTGCAAGGTAGGAGCTACTGGCTCTACTTGCACTGTGGATCTAAGGCCTTAAGCGTAATGGTGCCTATGACATTGTTGTCAGAGTTTTGGGATTAGCTACCCCAACTCTCGCAGATGCCTGGTTCCCGTAGTACTTCTGGTAATGATCGTTTCCGACATTAATGTCATCCGTATCGATAGGTTTTTCAGAATTGACATGGTTCGGGGTATGTTATGAACTAGTGTCTTATACCGTCATGCTACCTTATTGACGAATAAGTTTGAGCGGGTTCTGGTCACTGTTCATACTGCCTTGTCATTCACTTCTTTTATCATGTTTAACGTTTCATTGTCTTGGGATTCTCTGGTGGTTGACATTGAGTTAACGTACCGATACGTATGAGGTGTTGTCTCGGTTCGTGGTTTCGCATTCCTTCAGTTGATCTTGAGACTTCTGGAGTTATCATTCAGTGCCTCATGAGCTGCCCTTCGGTTTGACCTTTTGTTCGGTCTTTATTCTGTTCTTTTCCAGTTTGTTCCTAATTTCGGGGACAAAATTCCTTTAAGGAGGGTAGGCTGTAATGATCCGATCATTTTCCTCCCTTTCCTTTTTCTCAATTTTTATGGATCAATTTTTTCCTTTTAATTTTTTTTTCTGAGTTCGATTTCTCATCACTTAGTGTTCGAGTGCTCAGAAATGGTTTCCGAGACTCTTCGTTTGGATTGACAACTTCCTTTGAGGACTGAATCATTTCCACATTTGCACTTTCGGGCACTATTCACTTTCGTCCTTCTCCCTATTCTGTCTTTTCACCGTTGGTCACTTTTTGACACAACCTCACTTTTTGAGCTCGGAGTTGATTTCTGACTTCACATATCTTCATTCTATGTGGTTTCCACGAAATATGTATCTTTACTTTTGTAGAAAAGTACTCTGGTTGCTTCCGGTGTCCATAGGGGCATGGATGCATAGTTCTTCAGAATCTTTTTCTTTTCTTGGGGTGTTTTTCATAAATATCTTTTGAAGATATTTTATTTCAGGGGTTTTTAAGAAAATATCTCATTCTGGGCAGTTTTACAATTAACCCTTTTTTGTAGGAGCCATTACGCAATTAACGAAAGTTATTGCAAAATACCTCGTTTTATGCCTAGATTCTCATACGAGATTCATTTTCACATTTCGTCGAGTCGTGTACTCTTAGAATTTCCTCCTGGTTATTTTCCCCAGTTTTACGGATTTCTGACCCCGGTTGCCGCCGAACTTGTTCGGGGCACATCTCTCTGCTCAGGACTCAGTTTTTGACGCCTATTCTTCTGTTATTCATTTTTTTCTCATTTCAGTTCTTTTTTGTTCACAAAATTTCACCATTTGAGCGCGTCTGCTTAAATTCCACTTTTTCGAACCCGGCGGGACCCGTTCGGGGCACTTTTAGGATTTTTCTATTAATAGGGGACTTAAAGTCAAAAGTCAGATTTCAAAGTCTTCCTCCCCTTTCTTTGGCCGACAGCCATGGCAGCCCCTTGGGCTGCCACTCTTTTCTCTTCTTTTCCGAGCACTTCCCTCGCGTAAAACGCCGTAGTACCTTTGTATTTATTGCTCGCCTTGACAACGCGCACCTTTCCCCCTTATTAGATCCCATTTTTGGCCATTTTTTGAGTTCAGGTTTGAAGCCAATTTTTTATTTTCATGGTAACTCCTTGGTGTTTAATGTTCCTCTCGTTGTCCCCGACATAACCTAGGAGTATCATCAAATTCGGAGCATTTTTCTTTCAGTGGGTATTTGAGATTTCATCTCAAATGGAGGTAGGGGGTATTATAATTTATATTCTTGGTGTATTGCATGCTATTGATGCTTATACAACTCATTTACATGTCTTTGTATCAAATATAGAGATTTTATTATTTATTTTTCTAGTATGAGATTTGATTTTCCCGGTCGGTTGTAACTTGGTTTAAACATATGCCATGATAGAATATTACCCCTTGACATGTTCATTGACATATATTAATTTGAGAACATTTGGACAAGTATTGAAGATTTTAATTAATACTTTTCTTGAATGAAAATTTAATTCATGTGGCCTTATCTAGCATGAAATTGATATGTGATGTCATATTACATTAGGCCCTAGCATACTCTTCAACATAGGTGAATTTGAGAGTAATCGGAGGTGTTTTAAAATCTAAAGACAATTGATTAATTTGATTAATTAATTTATTCCAAGTGCGCTATTCACTCCATTGGATTTCCGACTTGACATTCTTGATGTGCATGCCATATACTTTCACATATATTATTTTGAGAATTTTTGGACAACCTTGATTTCTAGAGAAATTAACTAATTAGGTTAATTAATTTCTACTTAGTGTTCTAATGAGTTAGACTTGTATTTCATGGGGTTTTTGTCTTTTTATCACGTATCTTGACTTGTTACAACTTAGCTTTATTAATGTAGTTGATGAACTTGCACCCTTACATTGGAATGATTTAATTATTCAAGTGTTGTTAAACAAATCATTAAATCATTAATCTTATACTAATGGTATGTTTACACCAATAGATTATATGTGCTATATATATCCTAGATCATAGTCTATGTAAATGCATACTATGAATTCTTGACATTTCACATGTCATGATGTTGAGAACTTAGGGCATGACTTGTGTGTTTCCAAAATCTTGGTTGTGCATGAAACGTGTTTAATGCATTACTTATAGCTTGATGCCATCTTGACTTGCATAACTTGTTGATTTTAGAAACTTGGGGATATCAATCAAGAAGTGACATGGCTAGGACTTGGTTCTAGTACGGGAGGTAGAGAGCTCCCTACACTATCGTGCGCACTAGGGGAAGGTACCCTTGGGTTAGTAGCCCTAAAGTGATCCCAAGAGAACGATTTTCTATCGTGCGCACTAAGGGAAGGTACCTATGGGTTAGTAGCCCTAAAGTGATCCCAAGAGTACGGTTTTAATCCGGGCGATATCCAAGTTTCCACATTGTTTGATTTCACTCTTTAAATTTCAAGTGTTGCATTCCTTGAATATTAAAAACTCTTTTTATGTTATAGGAAATGTTCCATCCTTGTTTAATTGCATAGATATTATGCCTTGCTCTTGATTTCATGTATAACTCTTGTCGTGTTAATTGGTATGTCCCAATCATGTAAATTGCATTGATAATGTGATCCTTGTATTCTAATATCCTCTTGTCATGTTATATGTAGTATTTCTTACCTTGTTTAATTGCATAGACATTATACTTACTTCATGTATTTAGACCTCATTCAGTACACTTGAAACTGTACACTTGCTTCTTGTATCGAGATTCCATTTAGTATACTCGTGTCTCGTATACTTGTCTTGTGTGTTTCTAATCCCATTTAGTATACTTGTGTTTTGTATACTTGCCTTGTATATTTCCATCTTCGTTTAGTACACTTGTAACCAGTATACTTGTATGTCATGTATCTCAATTCAATTGCATGAGTAGCTTAGGATGATCCCTGAGTCTCACTTTGACATAGAAGATAGGTGGCATGGCCCCTTTTTAATTGTTTCAAGTAAATGCAAAAATCTTTAAAAAAATTGAATCTATGCATGCTCATTCTCTACGAGTAAACTTGTTTACTCACCCCGAAGTTACTGGGGATTTTGTTCAGGTACGAAGACTTGGTTCGTGATGCTCATCATTCCGTGGATGACTTGTAACTTTTAAGTTTCCATTTCATGCAAATGTTAGCATGAGATGCCTTTTACAGCTTTTTATGTCAAACTTGTATATTTGATTCCATGCATATAATGTGTACATAAGTGCACCTTTTGTATTGTATTTGACATGTATGACATGAGGCCAGAAGCCAATGACATGTATTTTGTATCCAATGTAAATTTTGACTTCATGAAATATTTTGAAAATATTGAAAAATGTCAAGTTATTGTTTTGCCATGTTTGCATCGGGTGTGGGAATTCCATTTTCATTCTATCATAGGGTCATATTAATCATGTATGAAGTGTGGCCAAGGGCCAAACGGTCATTTGAAACCATTTCATAATTTTGGTTTTCACATTTTCCATTTCAAGTTCATTTTCACCTTTTTGGCCATCGGGGGCTCGGATTTTGACTCAGCCATTTTCAGGAGCCGTGGACCATTCCCGCACACTGAAAATCACCTTTTACGTTTGCATGCATGATCGTTTTTAAGAAGAAAAAAAAAAAAAAAAAAAAAAAAAAAAAAAAAAAAAAAAAACACCTTTCGTTTGTGTTTTGAGCCTCTTATGGACTCATTTTAAAATTTTCTCGCATAATCTGGTTCAAGGGCATTTTGGGGATTTTCTTCTGGAAATAAATTCTTTTCTCAACTCCGTCACATATAAAATGTTATTTTAAGGGGAGTTTCTTCACGATATTTTTTTGAAAAATGTCATCTTGATCTCAAAAACCGCTCTCCAAAGTCAATTTTCTGCATTTCACTGTTTCTATCAAGGTTAAACCAGTTCAAGATGGTTGAACGGGTTCAAGAGTCAGTTTTTGGTCCAACATGGATGTTTTACCGATGTTGAACCGGTTCATTAATGTTGATCTGGTTCAAGTCTTCCAGAGTTGTTTTGCAGGTTCAGCCTTGGCCTTCCAACTTTGAACTGTTGTAACTTCTTCGTTTTAACTCTAAATTGGTCCGTTCTTGAGTCTAAACTGACCATGTTAAAATAATCTTTCCAATGGTACCAATTTCAATTTTAGATTATTCTCCTAGCTCTAGATATCCTTATTTTAGTTAGAAGGTGTCGGTTTTGGTTCGAACCGGGATAGGGTTCACTTGGGATTTCTCTTCCTTTGGCCTTGGGACTTCGTGTGAAGTTACCAAAGGATGTTTTCAGACATTTTTTATTTCATTTGACTTGTTGGAAGTCAAATTCCTTCCTCTTAGGGTAAAATGACCATTTTACCCTTGGTCCTTCTTTCGATTGGGTTTTGATACGCTTATCTTCGTTTTGCTTCCATTGAGCCTCAAAACTCTTTCAAAGTCCATTCTTATGTCCTAAGGATAACATACATCTCTATGGAATTGTTTTCAAGTTGCTTCCGCACTTTACTCCTTTGGGTTCCATGACCTCATAGAAGGTCATCTTAGGTTCTTAGAGGTGTGTTGTGCCTTGGGAGACCGTTGTCTTGTTTCTTACTTCCGCATTCTGGATCCACTTCAAGTCATCACAGGACACACTGGGTTGAAAAATCTAGGTTCATCACAGGTAGTGGTGAACTCTATGTCCCAAGAATCTCCCTAATTTATCAAACATTGAATGCCTAGGAAGGCAATGCTTGGTGGTGAACTCTATGTCCCAAGACTCCTCTCTCATTCTCTACACCTCATTTGTTTAGTTGTTTTACATTGCATTATTTTAGTTAAATTGTAGTATTATTTAATTAACAAATCCCTTTTTTGATCATTCGACCTACTAATCCAACATTAATTCTGAAATACCGTGCCTTTCCCTTGGGACGATCCCTACTCACTCTTGCTACATTAGTAGTAGTTAGTAGTGGTAGTGGCATTTTACAAATTCAAACTTGGCCATATTTCATCACACACCTTGCACTTTGGTTGTGGATCGACGACAAGTTCACACCAAGTTTTGGCGCCGTTGCCGGAGATTTGGCAACGCCGTATTTTGGGATTAATTATGAATTAGTACTCTTTTGATCTTGTTTTTACTTTTTTTTACTTTGTTTACTTATTGTGTTTATTCTTGATTGGCTAGGTACTTGGAGCCAAGGGAAGTGAAGCAAAGGAATTCTAAAGCAAAGAAGCAAGCTAAGCTAAATAAAGCATAAAAAGCTAAAAATAAAAATTGCAAAGCAAAGCAAGGCAAAAGTTAAAAAAAATATAATATTTTGAAGTTGCTTAAGGACCCTTTGTGAGCTTTTCTAACTCTCTTGCTTAGTTAAATCATCGGCCCACGTGGTGGCAATTCTTATTTTCATTCGTTAAATCCTCGGCCCGCGTGGTGGTAATTTATTTCTTGCATTTGTTGAAAGCATGGGAGTATGGGATCAATGTATGTGGAGGTTTGTTGTTAATTGACTTGTTGCGTAGGAGGAGTGTTTGCTACTTGTTATTTGTTGAGTTGTTGTTTGTTTTGATTGTGCATGCATGGTTGTAGGTCTTTGAATCCTACTCTTATCCCATTGAATTTTAATATTGAATTAGTTGTTCAAAATCCAAGAGGGATGGGTAATTCAAGTGACTCCATTTCATCAATGGAATAACATAATGAGGACCACGTTGAAGACCTTGGTCACATCGACCAACAAGGCATTCTTCACCCTAATGTGCATCATCAACATGATAAAATGCAAGTACCATTAGGCAAGCCTAAACCCTTCATTCCACAACAACAAGGCCAAGTTCCAATGGGAATGCCAAGGCCATCCTTTGCACCACCTCCACCTCCCATTGTTCAAGCAAATCATGGTGCTCATGTAGAGCCACTAATTGTGAATCCTCCCCTTGTTTTAAGAGACCATTATGTGCCCAATGAGTATAATGCACTAACGTGCATTCAACTTTCTCCATTTAGAGCACACCATTATGAGATTAAACCACAAACAATCAAAATGCTTCCCAATTACCATGGGTTACCAAATGAAGAACCTTATAAGCATTTGGATGAATTTCTTGAAGTATGTTCCACCGTGAAATAAATGGCATGCCAGAAGAAGTTTTGAGGTTAAAACTCTTCCCTTTCACCCTAAAAGATAAATCAAATATTGGTTCAACAATTTGAGACATTTTTCTATAACTACTTGGGCAAAGATGCAACAAGAGTTCTTGAAGAAGTACTATCCGGTGTCTAAGACCAATGCAATGAGAACTTCAATTCGTGAATTCTCATAAGGGGATGGGGAAATGTTTCATGAGGCATGGGAACGATTGAACAATTTACTTAGGAAATGTCCTCACCATGACATCCCTAAATGGCAATTAGTTCAATACTTCTTCAAAAGTTTTTCGGACAACCATAAGGGTATGGTTAATGCTTATATAGGTGGTTCTTATCTTGATAAGCATGAAGATGATGTGTGGCACTTATATGACAGCATAAGTGAAAACTCCATGCACCGATCTTTATCATCTAAAAATGGTACAAATATAGGTGGAAAGAAGAATATAGGCTTATATCAAGTTAACCATTCTAATGATATAGTCGCCGAAGTGAAGTCTTTATCCCAAAGGTTTGATCAATTTTTTATCAACCAAAATTCGGCCCATCGAGCGTCTTCCTCCCCTAATCATGCTCATCATGTTTCCAATGAATCATGCATGACTTGTTCTAATATTTTACATTCCACTTCCAATTGTCCTCATGGACATGCGCAAAGTGAACACCATGAGCAAGTAAATGCCGCTTTTGTCAACCAATGGAATAATCCCTATGGCACTCATTATAATGCCAGGTGGAGGAACCATCCAAACTTCTCTTGGAAAAGCTAAGGGAAAGGCTCAAACCCTCCCTAAAGTGGTTTCCAAAGCAAGTATGTTCCACCCCCTATGCAAGGCCAAGGGTCCCAAGGTTATCGTTCATCTTACCAAACGCCAAATGGAAATCAATTTTCAAACTCTCATTTTCCAAACCAATCATCATATTCTCAAGGTAATTCAAGAAGTCCCGCATTTGAAGAAAAAGTCTTATCCGCTTTAGGTACTTGGAAGACAAATAGGCAAGTGCTTCATTCTCACTCCCAATCGATTGCAAAGCTAGAAACCCAAGGCAGGCAAATAGCTAGCACGTTGAAAGCAAGGGAGACAGGGAAAATGCCTTTGAATCCCCCACCGAAGCAATAATTTGTTGTGGAGACCAATTCTTCTTCGGAAGGTCATACACTTGAACATATGAATGCGGTGACCACTTTAAGAAGTGGAAAAGTTATTGACAACCAAGTTGGTGTTTCCAATGAAGAGAGTGAATAGGTGTAACCCAAAGTTGACACCCGTCCCGTCTCACATCCCATTCCTCCTTCAATGAATGTGAAAGAATCTATTGTTGAAAATGCTTCAAATAATGTTTTTGAGAAATTTTTATTGCCGAAGGCTCCATTTCCGGATAATTTAAAAGCATCCACATCTCTTGAAAAGCAACAAAGTAAGGCAAATGAAATCATTAATGTGTTTAGGTAAGTAAAAATCAATCTCCCTCTCTTGGATGCAATTCGACAAATTCTGGCTTATGCCAAATTTTTAAAAGATCTTTGCACCCTTAAGCGAAAAAATAAAAGCCAAGCACCTAGAAAAGTTGTTTTAACCGAACAAGTGAGCTTTATTTTGCAACACAACACCCTCAAAAAATTCAAAGACCCCGGTTCACCAACCACTTCATGCACTATTGTGTCATGTTATCAATCGGGCTCTTTTGGATTTAGAAACGAGTGTGAATCTTCTCCCCTATTCGGTTTATATCCATTTAGGCTTAGGTAATTTGAAACCGATGTCGGTAGTTTTGCAACTAGTCGACCGATCAATTAAGAAGCCCCGGGGTACCATCGAAGATGTTTTGATTAAAATTGATAAGTTCTTCTTCCCGGTCAACTTCGTTGTCATTTACACGGAGCCGGTCCTAAATCCTAAGAGCCAAATTCTCGTTATCCTTGGCCGTCCCTTCTTGGCTATCGCTAATGCCAACATCAATTGTAGGATGGGGATAATGAAAATCTCATTTGGCTATATGAAAGTGAAGTTGAACATTTTTAATCCAACCCCAAATTCTATAGACAAACATGCAGATGTATGTGTTGTTGAAAAATGTTTTACAAATGAATTTGAAAAGAATGAGTCCTTGCTTGGTGTTGAAACATCAAATGGTTTGCCTTCCAAAAAGACTTCAAAAGAAATTGTTTTCAAGACTAGAGTTGAACAGGCATGGAAGCCCAAAAGTTTTGTTAACCAAAGGCCTTCAATTTTACTTGAACCAAATCCAACGAGTTCCTTAGGGATAGTTTGTTGGGTGGGGTTCAAAGTTCCATTCACCCCATCAAGAAGGGGATGCCTACCAAGATCTTTAATCCAGGTTAAAAAAGCCCAACGTCTTGCTAGAGACGTTAAACACTAGTGCTTCGTAGGGTTTTCCAACCCTATTCTCATTTCTTTTTATTTTCTATTCTTGCGTTGTCTAGATATAATCTATCATCATCTATTTCTGTCTTGAGGTTTTGAAAAGGAATGTGTGTGCTTTCATCTCCAACTTAGGCATTTAGTGCCTGTTCGATCGATCACAAGAGCACCCTTGATCGATCGAACATCTCTGTAGTTAACTCTCTACATATTTTCAGGTCTCTATCCATCGTTCAAACTTTCTATTCGATCATTCCAAGTGCACTTCAATCGATCCGGTTGTCCCTGTGATCGATCTCAATTCCATACTTAGAAAATTTTTGAAGTTCTGAAAATTTCAGGTCTCTGTCCCATCGTTTGAACTTCTCTGCAGATTTTCGTGTCTCTATCCATAATTTGAACTCTTGGATCGATCTAAGTTTGATCAATCCCACTTCAATCGTTTAGAGTCCCACCTTTTGACCTTTAGTTAACTTTGACTTTTCAAAAATAGTTTGTCATTTTGCACGTTCGATTGATCTAAGCACCTTCATGATCGATCTTAGTTCAATCGATCCAATGGACCATCGATCACACATGTCAGGAACAGTTTTTAAAAATAGACCCAAGGGTCATTTGGATCATTCCTTTCATCGATTTGAAAGCCCTTCACTCTCTTCCGAGGCTCTCCTTGATCTTCCCCATCTCCGGCGAGATTCCGGTAAGTCCCAAACTTCCAATCCTCCATCTCCGACCTCATCTCTTTTCTCTCTTCACTTCTCTCCTCGGATATTAGTAAGTTCAAGCTTCCTTTTTCATTTTTTGTGTTGATTCATGTTTTATTTTCTTTCCATGCTTAGATTCGAAGCTTTCAAGGTTGAATTTTTTTTCATTTTTAGAATTATGAGCATGTGTATATATATGTATATATTTGTATATATCATTTTTGTTTCTGAATTTGGTTCGGGGATCACATGCCGTTTTAAGTGACCATTTTTGCATTGTTAAGGTGCATAGGGGGTCACGAGCCTTGAAATGACCATTGGGATTCGCCCCATGTCTTCTACGTCACGAACGGATGAATTTTCAACCTTCAGTAGGTTCAATCGATTACACTAGTGCTCTGATCATTTAGAGCATGATTGATCCAATACATGTCATGATCGATCCAACATGGGATCGATCACATTTTCCATGATCGTTCGAACCTCACTGTTTTACATATTGATACTCCTGTACCCTCTCCTGTGTTTCATGCTATCATATCTATGCCCAATGCTTGTATTTTCCATGGTGGTTGCATTCTTTACTTGTCATGACAAGCATGTTTCACAATACTTGATGAATCAGAGTATACCTTTTGTTCATTCACTGTATATACTTGGCTTGCATTACCACTTGCATAGATAGATTCATATGTTTCTATACTGTGATATTTGCTTCATTTCAGCATCGTGTTGTCTATCTTAATCTGACAAGCATGCTTCTATCTTTCATGCATTCATTTTGTATCTCGTATACCATTTCTTGTTACTGACTACAATTGCAAGTGCTCTTTCTTTTTGTAGACCACATCTAACCGAACTTATAGTCGCCGAGTGAGGCCCGGACTGAGAAGCCTAAGGAGCCAGCTCCTGCACAATCAGAGCATTCTTCTTCTTCATCATCATCATCTTCAGAGAGTGGGCCTGAGCCGCCTCCATCTCCTGCTCCCGTGCCACCACCGGCACAACCAGACATAGTCCGAGATAGGGTTACTCGAAAATTTGTACACCTTTCAGTGGTGCATGAGTCCATTTTTTATGAGGACGATTTTATACGGGCAGCCATGACCAAATGGTCGTACAACGAGATCTACCATCACTGCCTTTCTCCTATTTTGGCCCCAATAACCAACCCGATCTACCCGAGACTAGTTCAGTTTTTCTACCAGAACCTCAGGCCAAGTCTGAGTAACCTAACAAAGCTACAGACTACCATTGATAGGCACCTTATCCACATCACTTTCAAGATACTATCGACAGCATTTCAATGCCTACATACCTATCCTGCGGGGATTGATTATCCGACTTTACAAAGGCCATCAGATGCAGAAATGGCCACAGCTCTCCATGGCACCATTACTGCCACTGACACTTATGCCACTCAGACCTACCTGCCTGACTGCATGTGGTTCTTTGATTGGTCTTATACCAAAATGTATATATGGCTGGGCACAAGACCCAGCGGCGGGCAGACTTTCTAGCAGCTTTATATGCCATTGATACAGGGCATTGGTTTCAGTTCCTACACTCCTTTGGAATGTCATGATGAAGCTATATGATGAGTTCATTAGCAAGAGTGACCCGTAGCGGCCCAAGTTCCTCCCTTATGCTCATTTAATTATACAGCTCCTCCGGGACCAGCACTACCCATTTAATCCAGAGGAGATCACCAAGCCTGGTGCTTACCATTACCGATGGAAGGACTAGAAGAAGAGCTACAATACTCTTATCAAGAGTTTGGAGATAGAGGCAGCCCAGGCAACGGAAGATACAAAGGCAGATTAGGAGGAGGCGGCAGCAGCAGCAACAGTAGCAGTAGTAGAGGGAATTGGTATTAACTTGGAGCAGAAGCCTACAATGGAATCACCACACCCTTCTCAGGAGCAGAGCCACCACTCCCAGAGCCAGGACAAGCATCAGTCTTCTGATGACTTGAGATTGTACCGTCGGGATGACCCATTCATTCCTAACATTCAGGCTCAGTCAGACATGCGTGAGAAGTGTTATCAGGCATTTCAAGATTCAGTCCTTTCCCTCAAAGTAGATATGGCCACCCTCCACACATATGTCATGACAGCGCTACAAGACATATCCAGTCAAATCCCGGGTTCACACCTCGCCAGACCGTCGTCTTCCGCTAGACCTCTGTCTCTCATATTGATATATGCGCTCTTAGACTGTTACTTTATGATACTTTTATTCCATTTTTGCGGCCAGTCTGTTGGCCTGTTATCTGTGATGTACATTATACTTTTTAAGTTTTTTTTTTTTTTTGGATATTTTGGATGTCAGGTTCGTATTTTGATATATCTATTTATGTTGACTCCATTATCAGGTGCATCACAGTGATTTCAGTGAGAGAGAGTAGCCCATATTTTTCAGGACCATCCTTATCCCTCTCTCTCTTTCATTTACTATCCCACTTACACTAGTATGTCCACTATGCACCATTATATATCACATTTTGTTATCTGATGAGAGTTTATCCTAGTGCCATCTTTTCAGGACCACAGTTAATCCCAAGTTTGGGGAGATTATACCACCTACTTTAGATACTTGTGTCTCGCCCATTGATGAATGCTGAATATATGCATATTCGAGCCCCTAAATACGTATATGTTAAGGCCTAAAGTGATACTTCTATCCATAATTAGACTAATTTATGTTTAATGTGTGTTTGTAGGTACTTTCCCAGAAAAATGGTTAAAATCGGGACTTTATGATGATATCGAAGCTTACAGAGTCATTGCCGGTCATTCAGAGCAAGCAGAGAGCTTAAATGGTGAAGTTTGAAGAAATTCAAGCCCTACAGCTCGAGCCCAAGTGTTGAGGCTCGAGCATCACAACAAAGAAAAGAAGAAAAGTCAACAAGGCCCAAAAGCTCAAGCCTTGTACCTTGGTGCTCGATCCTTACCATAGGGTGCTCGAGCCTTAACCAAGGTGCTCGAGCGTTAACCCTCAAGCTCGAGCATGAGGCATCAGAAATTAAAGAATTGATTTTAATTGAAAGGCAATGTTCCCAGGTCTCGTGCCTTACCTCAAAGATCGAGCACCATCACTTGAGGCTCGAGCCTTGAGTCCCAAATGCTCGAGCCTGGTACCTATTGCTCGAGCCCATGAAGCTTGGATTGAGCAATGTTAAAAGAGTTCAACCCCAAAAATATTATAAGTGTTAAAGAAAAAGACGCTTCGGAAAATAGTTAAAGAAAATTGGCTAAGTGTCAAAGTGAAGATCGGGCACCATTTATTGAAGCTCGAGCATCCATCCAGAGAGACTCGAGCCTTGTTCCTTAAGCTCGAGCTTGAACCTTAAAGCTCGAGCCTTTGTTCCTAAAGCTCGAGCCTTCTATGACATGTCAGATTAAAGTTGCGGGATTGCTCTCTTTACCAGCCGTATCTCATCCCAGTTGGGCCAAAAGACCTAAAAGCCCACCAAATACTTATTTTCTTCTATAAAAGAAGGCGTAAGCCTTGATAGAAGAGGTCCAAAATTTTAATGTCTTTTGATAGTGTTATTAAGAAGGCTAAAGGTGTGGTGGCTTTTAGGGTTCCTACAACCTTAAGAGTGAAGATCCTGGGAAGAGAAGTGTCGTCCGTGATGATGGAGATGAACTCAACACAGATGATATCCAGCCTCATCATAAGTAGCTAATTCCTCTCTTAGGGCACTGATGTAACCCAACCTACTATTATGGTTTGATTGTTTTAACTCTGGGATTATTTTAATATATGATTATTTTCTTGATTATATGACTATGAGCACTTGAGACAACTCAAGTGGTTTTCACGCTTTAATAGATTATAAACTTTTATTCCCTTATCTTAAATGTAATAGTTTATTCTCTATTCTCAACCTAACTTTTTGGACGGTATCTGGCGAAGCCCTGCCGGCCATAAGAATAGAGGTCATATAATGGTATTCCAATGTTTTTTTACAAAAGAATGTTTTCATAATCTATTCTTAGGAAAGGTGGTTCAGTCGCAAAGTAGTTAAAGTAGGTAGAGTAGGTAGGCAGATAGTCCACACTAACCGCAGATAGGTTATAGTTAGCTAATCTTATAAAACATCTTTCTTTAAAACCCCAATTGAACGAATGTGATTGAGTTCAATTCTTTTGAAAAATATCATTGTTAAATTCCCAGAGTTAGTATAATTAACCATAATATGATGGTTGTAGTGAAGTCAAAGCCCTAAGACTTTCTCTCTCTGATCATTTAAATTAGTTTAATTCGCTCTAGTTAAATATTTTGTTATAATTTTAGTTTGTTAAATCGTGACAACCAACAAACTTTCCAACCAAGTTACCTGTAAATCATAAAACGAAATTAAAGACTAATGCAAATCTCATCTCCCTATGGGTTCGACATCCTCTTTATGTAGAGCTATCCTACACGACATCGTTCTATTACAAGTGGTTAATTTATTATTACGAGAGACAACAATTTTTGGGACCATTGCCGGGGAGATTATTTTTGTTTAGTTTTTAATTAGTTATTTTGGTTTACCAGTCTTCGGACTTTCTGATATCTCATCTTAATTCTTTTTCTTTTCAGGTACAAATTAACAGTGAGGACAAAGACGCTTAAGGGAGAAAAGCTTTGGTTTATTAAACCTTTTGTGAGTTCTTATTATTTTTCTGTTACTTCGAATACTTTCTTTTTGTTACTGGTAGGATTAGTGGAACCGGTGCATGTTAACTCGCCAAAATAGGTTAAAACCTTTAGTGCATGATCCTGAAATAGAGAGAACTTTGAGTCAGTTAAAAAAACTTTAAAAAATATTTGAATAATATAGATAGTTCATCTAATAACATGGTTGAACAACGTAATGCACTGGGTAATAATGGTAATGGTTACGGAGAACGGGATCCACCTGTTCTTCCACCACAACCACAATTGAGGGACCATTTTATTCCGACCACATACACTTCCCCTTCGTGCTTTGTTTTTCCGGATGCTAAACCCATTTTGAGATCAACCCTGCTATGATCCAAATACTTCCTACCTTCTATGGGTATGCTATAGAGGATACCTATAAGTACTTGGATGTGTTTTTGGAATTGTGTTCAACTACCAAGTTGACCACTTTTACCAATGATTCATTCAGAATGCGTCTTTTCTAATTCTCTCTTAAGGATAAAGTAAGAACTTGGTTGCAGTCCCTTCCAACAAATTCCATATCTACATGGGACATGTTGCAATAGGAGTTCTTGAAGAAATACTACACTGTGGGTAAAACCACACAAATGAGAAGAGAAATCATGGCATTCTCCCAAATCCCGGGAGAATAATTCCATGATGCATGGGAGAGATATAACGGTCTTCTAAGAAAGTATCCACACCATGATATTGGACAATGGCACTTAATACAGATCTTCTATGATAGTCTTACAGATTCTTATAGAAACATGGTTGATGCTTCCAGTAATGGAGACTTTCTACGTAAGAGTCTGGCTGATGCTTGGGAACTTTTTGAGGCTCTGAGTGAAAACTCAATGCAATATGCTTCTTCTTCTAGGTCTAAGTCTTCACCTGGAATGCATAAGGTTGAAAAACTTTATAAGGTAGATAAATCTAGTTAGTTAGTGGCTCAAATAGAAGCCTTGAACCATAGGTTCGATCAAATCTTTTCATCTGGCTTCACTCTTGTTGTTAATCCATAAATTACCTTGCCAAAGGAAGTTTGCTCCATCTATGTTAATCCTAACCATTTTGCTGATGCTTGCCCTATGCTGGGACAATCATCTGAGATCCCACAGGAGCAAGTGAATGTTACATTCTCTAGACCAGTTTATAATCCATATTCTTCTACATATAATCATGGCTGAAGAGATCATCCCAATTTGTCATGGCATAACCAAAGTTAAGGAAACACTACCCCCCAATCTCAGAGGCAGTACCAAAATTCATCCAATCCTATACCACAAAATAATTCTTTCAACCAATCTGGTATTTACCGTCCACCTCAGTTTAGGAATCAACCCACTCAAGCTCCAAATTTTCCACCTCTGTAATACCCTTAATTTCAAAAGGATAGTCTCGGTATTATTTTAATTGTTTTAATTGTATCTTAATTATTTATTTGATTTCTTGGCTAATTGTTGACTCGTTTAATTGATTTAATTATTAATGTGTATTTGTTTAGGAATTTAATTATTTTATTTTTATTTTTATATTTTTGAGGAATTGAAAATGGATAGTTGTAATGGACCAATCAATTGGGTCCCATGGACTACTTGGATAAGGGGTTTAATGGGTACAGATAATTACCCCTGGATATTTGTATATGTATATATAATAAATATATATATATATATATATATATATATATATATATAAGAAAAGTCCTTTAGTAATAATGTGATGTGTATATTTATATTTTTTATATATAAAGGATTACACATAGATTATACGTAAAATATATTTTACTTATTTTTTTAGTATTTAAATTTTATTTTATTTTTATTATTAGTTTGACTTGAATTGAGAAAAAGATTAGGGTTATTTTATTTGCCTATAAATATATAACTATAGGGTTATAAAAGGGGTTAGAAAATAATCACGTAATATATTTTAGAGAGAGAAAGAAGGAAGAGGAAAAAGAAGAAAGAGGTTAGGGTTTTTATCAAATCCCTAAAGGCAAGTTTTCATTCTTCTCTTCTCCTTTGATTCGTACCATATATATACTAGATTAATTATAGGTTATTTGAATAAATTAAATTGAAATTATGTTATTTTTATTTTTACATAAATTGTTGCTAGCATGAATAGTTTAATACTTAATGGATAAATACATATATATATGTGTGTGTGTGTGTGTGTGTGTGTGTTCATAATGAGTACGTGTACGAGGAAGGTATTTTTTTACATAAATCAACTTTAACCAAATTGTGTGCTGGACGAAATTAATACTTCACATATTTGGCACGCCGAACGAGGAAGGAATAAGGCCCCAAATTTGGGTAATTTTAATTTAAATTTAATTTGTTTGTTTTTCCTAGAGATAGCACGCCGAACGAGGCGAGATTGAGTTTGGGCGTGTACCAGTTGTAAATTGTGTTCAGTTTACCAGTTTTAAATTGTGTTCAGTTTCATTACTTTGGGGTTTTTAGTTAAGCAATGATTAAAGTAATGATTGAAGTTATGATTTTTGTTTTAATGATTGAAGTCATGATTCTGTTTTAATGATTGAAATAATCATTATTGTAAAGTAAAGTAATGATTGTGATCATGATTAAATTAAATTAATATTTATTTATTTTATATTTTATTGATTGTTTTATTACATATTTATTTATTTTAAATAGATTCATTAAAAAATTGGAATGCATGATTTAAGTTTACATGCTATGTATGAAATTTAATTAATTTTAAAAGGATAAATTAATTAAATATTATTTGATTAAATTATTTTAATCAATTATTTAGATTTAAATTAATTTAATCAGAACATAGAAACGTACGATTTAGTTAAGATGCATGTTAATTTCTTGTGATGTAAATTAAAATTGATATTTTTGCTCAAGTAAATACAAAGGATGTGTATAAGATTTATATCATGTTTATTTGGATTATTAAATGTAAATATTATTTACATTATCTTTGGATTGGAAGCTTTAATTTTGGCTTTGATATGGATTAATGCACCATTATGGGATGGGGGCATATTAGGGATGAATTAACTTAAAAGTTAAGTCCTACCTATTTTTAATAAGGGAATGGATTAACCATAGTGTTAAGTCCTACTTATTCGGGTCAGGTCAACGGAAATTGGATGACATATTATTGAAATAATAATTGGATAGTTTGTTTTGATGGTTGGATAGGACGGATTTTACATATGTAATTATACGCCATGATATGAACTTGAGTCTCAGGATCAGTGGTTAGGGTGCATATAGTGCCAGGGATGTGTAGCTAGATATAGTGTAGTCGTGTACCCTGGTAGGTCTAGGTACTCATGCCCACTATATGTGCGTTTTGCATATTGTCTACTATTCAGGTTGAGACAACTCTATAGTCTAGTGAGGTTCCTTTAGTGT
Organism: Cornus florida; assembly: GCF_030987335.1. Lineage (NCBI taxonomy): Eukaryota > Viridiplantae > Streptophyta > Magnoliopsida > Cornales > Cornaceae > Cornus > Cornus florida. The sequence continues at coordinate 19,987,551 of NW_026775576.1, forward strand.
GTGTGTATCTATATATGGACTATTTAGTTATTGTTGAATTAATTAAGATGTGTACGTGTATTAGGTCTCTGTTTGGGATGTAGTAGATTTAGAACTTGTATGTGGGCCTCACCCACCATTATTTTTCAGGTGTTCGTCAGTTCCAGTCTTAGAGATTGTTTGTGCCGAACAGAGACAGTCATTCACTATTCCGACTCTACGTAGGACTCTTCTTAATGATTTAATTATTAGTTTTATTTCAGTTCAGTTATTTCAGTTAGGATATTATTAAGGGTCCACAGTATGGATTCCCGAGTTGTAGTTTTAATTAATTACTAGTATCTGAGGATATGAGGATTTTATTATTGGATTTTTAATTATTATTTAGTTGAGGATTTTAAAATAGAGATTTATTATTTAGTTTCCTTTAGCTTATTATTTATTTATTTATTTATTATTCTTTTTGTATTCAAATGCTTGTTTAAATATTAATTGTTTGGTATCCCTCATATCTGTGCTCGGACTTGATCACCCGTGGCTTTAGAATCGAGGGGTATCACAACCTCCTCCTAGAAATTCTACTTTTGAGGAACAAGTACTCAATGCTCTTGTTGATCTTAATGCCAATACCCAACCTCTTAATTCTCATTCTCAAGCCATAGCAAAGCTAGAGGCACAAGTTGGGTAAATAGCGAGTACTCTATCTCAAAGAGAAGATGGAAAGCTGCCTAGTTAGCCAATAGCCAACCCGAAAGGGCAGACTTACATGATTGATGAAACCAATTCCTTAGGTATTCATCATGAGCAAGTTCAGGCTGTCACTACATTAAGGAGTGGTAGAGTGGTTGATAACCAAGTTGAAAAAGGACAGGAGGAAAAAGAAAGGCCTAGGATTCTCATTGTTCCTATCATTCATAATCTACATCCCAAGGATGTTTCCTCAAGTGTTATTCCACAATCCAGAAGAGAAGTTGAAGGTGGAGTCACTTCTTTATCTACTCCTAACCCTAAGACAACTTATGAGCCAAAAGTGCCTTATCCTGAACGTCTCAAGGAACCCTCCCACTTTGGTAAACAAGGGGAGAAAATTCAAGATATGATGGAGGTCTTTAAACAGGTCAAAATCAATCTTCCTCTGCTCGATGCTATAAAGCAAATTCTAGCCTATTCCAAATTTCTAAAGGACATGTGCACTCTTAAGAGAAAATCAAAAAGCCAAGTTCCTAAGAAAGTTTATCTCACCAAACAGGTCAGTGCTATTCTTAAGTACAACACTCCTCTAAAGGTTAAAGATCCTGGTGCTCCTACAATTTCTTGCATCATTGGAAACAATGTGATAGAGCGAGCACTTCTTAATCTTGGAGCAAGTGTTAATCTTATTCCTTACTCGGTGTATGAGAAGTTAGGTTTGGGAGAGTTGAAACCTACGTCGGTTGTACTACAGCTTGTTGACCGTTCTGTCAGATAACCATGAGGTATTGTTGAAGATGTACTCATAAAAGTGGACAAGTTCTATTTTTCGGTCGATTTTCTAATTCTTGATACAGAACCGGTCCACGATTCCAAAAAATATATTCCAATCATTCTTGGGCGACCTTTTTTAGCCACAGCAAATGCTTGCATTAACTGTAGGACTAGAGCCATGGATGGAAATATGAAAGTCAAGTTAAACATCTTCAATGCTATTCATCATCCCCACGATGATAGTGAATGCTTCTTCCTTGATGTTATTGATGAGTTGGTTGAGGAATCACTCCCAACTATTTTATCCAAGGATCCTTTAAAAGCTTGTCTGAATCACTTCAATTATGAAGATTTTGATATTGATTCCTCAAAAGTTGAAATGAATTATTTGCTCAATTCCACTCCTATCATAGATTTTCCTCCATGAAAATCTAGGTTAGAGCCTCTTCCACCACTTTCTAGTACTCCGCCTATTCCTTCTTTAGAGTCTCCACCTAAGCTTGAGCTTAAGCTACTACTGGAAAAGCTCAAGTATGCTTTCTTGGGTTTAAATGACACCCTCCCGGTGATCATTGCTTCCAATCTTACAAGCTCCCAAGAAAGTAGTCTCTTAAAAGTTTTTGAGCAAAATAAAGAGGTTATTGGGTGGAGTGTGCCTGATTTAAAAGGAATTAGCCCCACAATTTGCATGCATCAGATTCATTTAGAGAAGGATTCTCACACATCTCGGGAACTCCAACGAAGATTGAATCCTAATACAAATGAGGTAGTTTTGAAGGAAATGGTGAAGTTGTTAGATGCGGGAATAATCTACCCCATCTCATATAGCAAGTGGGTGAGTCCTACTCAAGTAGTACCCAAAAAGACAAGTATTACAGTATTTCAGAATTCTGAAGGAGGATTAGTTCCACAGCGCACTGATAAGTGCCGATATTGCATATTCAAGCGCCCTTACGTGCATTAGTTAAGTCCATTAGTGGAGTGTAATGTACAGTTTAGCTCTATTTGTGTATTTTTGTCTCCTTTCAGGATGGTTGCTCCGAAATTGATTAAAATAATAGTTTTAAGAAGCTGTTGGAAAACCAAAGTAAGTCATTGCTGGGGACTGTTAGTGGAGCAAAGTTTTTGAAGCCATCATGTGTCTGAACTCTATGGCATTGAATTTAATTGACGACAGTGTCACGACGCCATCAAAAGTTTTCAAAAAGAATGCTGAAGGTGTTGAAGCCAGGACACCCACGAGCGCCCTCCGCCCCACCGCGGGCCCCCGCCAAGCTTCCGCGGGCACCCGCCGCCCCACCGCGGGCGCCCACCAAACCCTCCAAAGAGTCCCCTCGTAATACAAGGACCCACCGGCGCCCCGCGGGCCCCTGCTAATCTACAGACAACTCTGCACTCCTCCTCCCAATGTTGTCCCCTTGACTTATTTTTATGGTTCTAATCCTCCTAGGGTTGGTAGGGCATGAAAATGGAGGGAAATTGAGAGGCTAAGGGATTAATAAAGGGATTGAGGCTAAAGGAATAAATCATCTTACATTGGGGTCAAGTTTTAGAGAGAGAAATATTAAGAGCTTGTGGGGGTGGTGTTCTTGAAGCCCTTGAGCACAAAAATGAAGGGTGAGGGTGCTTCTTCTCCTTCCTTCCTTGTATCCATGGGTAACTAAACCCCTATCTAGGGAGGTGATGAAGCCCTCCCTTGTAAGCATGTTATAGTTTAGATTCTATTTTGGGATAACAATGTATAGTTTTTGGTCTTTTCATGATCTAGAGCATCTTGCTTCTTGTAATGGATCTTAATGTATACAAATGATTATTTTGAGTTAATTATCTGTTTTAGATGGTTTCTTCTCTTAATCATTTTTGCTTGCACTTTCATGGTGACAATGGTAGTGAGATCATGGAATGGTTTTATTGGCATAAAGTTGGAGAGTCTTGATAATCCATGGCTTGGGTTCTCCCTTTGATGGTCTATGCTTGATTTCTAGCTTTATGTGCTGTCATCATTTAATTTAGGGTTTGATAATCCTTGACTTAGTAAGCATGTTTTAGGCTACACCTTAGTTTAGGTAGTTGAACATGTGGACCTTTGATGGTTTATTCTTGCCTTTTAATTTAATGAACCTCTTGAAGATATTATAGCAACCGAGTGATGCCATATATCGTGACAATTTTATATATTGTTTTCCCCCAAATTAGTCCTAATCTAGCATGTGTATAGGGATGGAGGCGGATTCACTTTCCTAGTCCTCTCTACTTGTATTTCATTTTCTTCAACTTCTTGCAAACTTTTGTTTTATGAAATTTAAATTCTTAGCTCTTAAGTGACAATAACAAAACAAACTCTCTACCACCTTCATCAAACTAAAAGTGAATATAACAACCTTGTTTGCCATAAACTAGCAGTCCCAGTGGTTTGACCTACCCGACCAATAGCCCTATTTTACAATAATTTGTGCTATTGCAAAGGGTTGATTATTATTGTGATAGTTGACGACCGATCACGCACCACCACGGATGGCGTGTGTGTATTAATTACCAAAAACTCAACTCCACTATTAGAAAAAATCATTTTCTACTTCCATTCATTGATCAGATTCTAGAGCGATTGGCTAGCCAGAGCTATTATTGCTTTTTAGACGGATATTCTGGCTATAATTAGGTGGCCATTGATCCTAAGGATCAAGAGAAAAATACTTTCACTTGTCTATTCGGTACGTTTGCATATAGACGGATGCCTTTCAGATTGTGTAATGCGCCAGCAACATTCCGGAGGTGTATGATGTCTATCTTTTCAGACATGGTTGAAAAGTTTCTCAAAGTCTTTATGGATGACTTCTCTGTTTACGGGTCCACATTCAAAAACTGTCTTTAAAATCGTTCCCCAGTGCTTCAGCGTTGTAAGGAAACCAATCTTATTCTTAGTTGGGAGAAGAGCCATTTTATAGTTCAAGAGGGTATTATTTTAGGACATATCATTTCAGAGAGAGGTATTGAATTTAATAGAGCTACAGTAGATTTAATCTCTAAATAGCCTCCTCCTACCTCCGTAAAGGGAGTGCGATCATTTCTTGGGCACGCCGGGTTTTGTCGGCGCTTCATTAAAGATTTCAGTAAAATTTCCCATCCTTTGTGTAATCTACTTGCAAAGGATGCTCCTTTTGTCTTTAATGAATCGTGCCTTGAAGCTTTCCAAAAGCTTCGCTCTCTTCTTTCTTTAGCTCCTATCATGAATCCTTCGGATTGGTCTCTTCCATTTGAGATTATGTGTGACGCATCTAATTATGCTATGGGTGTTGTCTTAGGACAACGAGTGGATAAGCTTCCTCATGTTATCTACTATACAAGCAAAACTCTTTCAGATGCACAATTGAATTATACCACTACTGAAAAAGAGTTACTTGCAGTTGTCCTCGCTTTCGACAAATTTAGATCATATCTATTGTGTTCCAAAGTCGTAGTCTATTCTGATCATTATGCTTTGAAACATCTTCTGTCCAAAAAGGAAACCAAACCCCATTTGATTCGATGGATCCTCTTGCTTCATGAGTTTGATTACGAAATCCGGGATAAGAAAGGGTCAGAAAATGTAGTAGCTAACCATCTTTCTAGAATTCTGATTGCAGATACCTCAACTTCACTTCTAGTTTGTGATTCCTTCTTGGATGAATAACTATTTGAGGTTTCTCATAAGGATTTGCCTTGGTTTGCTGATATTGTGAATTACCTCGCAATAGGCAAAATTCCTTTATCTTGGTCAAAGCAGGAAACAGATCGATTCTTCTCCCAAATTAGGATGTACTATTGGGAAGATCCTCAGCTATTCAAATACTGTGCTGATCAAATCATTCGTAGATGCATTCCTAAGAGTGAGTTTCATAGTATTCTGAACTTCTGTCACAGTTTGGCATGTAGAGGTCATTTCAGTGTAAAAAATACTGTAACTAAAATTTTTCAATGTGGTTTCTTTTGGCCTTCACTCTTTCAGGATTTATACTTATTCTGTAGGTCATGCCTTAGATGTCAGCAGCTAGGATCAATTTCTAGAAGGAATATGATGCCTTTAACTCCAATCTTAGTTATTAAGGTTTTTGATGTTTAGGGTATTGATTTCATAGGTCCTTTTGTTCTGTCCAATAAAAATGAGTACATTCTTGTGACTGTTGACTATGAGTCTAAATGGGTTGAAGCAGTGGCTACTAAAACCGCCGATCACGCAGTCGTGGTTAAGTTCATTCAAACGAACATTTTTAGTCGGTTTGGTATGCTACGAGCTATTATTAGTGATGGGGGTGCTCACTTCTGTAATAGGTACTTCCGTACCTTGGTCCAAAGATACTACAATTCTCATAAAGTTACTTCTGCCTATTATCCCCAAACAAGTGGCCAAGTAGAGATATCCAGCCATGAAATTAAGAAAATTTTTGAAAAAATGGTTAAGCTAGATCGTAAAGATTGGTCTTATAGACTGAATGATGCTTTGTAGGCTTACTGTACTACTTTTAAGACTCCGATTGGTATGTCACCTTTCCACCTTGTCTATAGTAAAGGGTGCCATCTTCCTGTAGAGTTAGAACACAGAGCTTTTTGGGCTATAAAAAAGCTCAACTTCGATATGACATCTGCTGGTTCAACAGGAAGATTCAATTAACTGAGCTTGAAGAATTACGTAATAATGATTATAAGAGTGCTAAGGTTTACAAAGTAAAGACTAAGGCATTTCATGACAAGCATATCTTGCGTAAGACTTTTGAGCCTGGGAAGAAGGTTTGGTTGTTTAATACATGACTGAAACTTTTTCCTGGAAAGTTAAAGTCACGTTGGGAAGGTCCATACATGGTTATTTCTGTTACACCTTATGGTGCAATAGAGATATAAGATTGCAAGACTGGACAATTGTCCAAGGTCAATGGACAGAGACTTAAACCCTACATAGAGGGTAGAGTGCAGAGAGGCGCAGTTAAGGCAGTGGAACTTCATGATCCTATTTACTTGGACTAGAGAGGTCAGGTTTTCATTGAGCTATTGACGTTAAACTTAGCATGCTGTCGAGCTATCAATGTTAAACTTAGCATGCTGTCGAGCTGTCGACGTTAAACTTAGCATTTGTATGTTGTACCGTAGTTTTATTGCATATTTATTTTCATTTGAGATTTAATTATTTTTCTAGGTTTACTAATTTTTAGGTTTATTTTATTTTTCTTATAATTTAGTGTTAGGTTGAAAAAGGAAAAGAAAATAAAAATTGAAAAAAAAATCCAAAAAATCCAAAAATTTGTCATAATGCTCAAGCCTGAAAGTTGCGGCTCGAGCATCTACAGCGACAGGCTCGAGCATCAGTACCTAAAGCTCGAGCCTTTCATCATCGTTAACTTTAGGGTTTTTCAGCGACCATGCTCAAGCCTTAAACTTGAGGCTCAAGCCTTTGTACTTTAAAATATTAAAAAAAACCCTCAAGCCGAGCTTGAAACCCTCGTGCCTTTGGTCTTCTTGCTTCCATTTTCTCTCCAAACTCTTTAATCTCCATTCAATCATCATCCTTACGCTCTTAAGCTTCTATTCCACATCAAAAAGGTATGAATCTCTCCATCCTTCTCGGTTTTTATATAGATGTATATATATGTATATATATACACTGATTTCATCTCAAAGTGATGCACAAATCTCTTCAAAAGCTTAATTTTGATTCTTTATAAACCCTATCTAATCACAAAATCATCAAAAAACTTGCAAAAATTCTAAATCTCATTTGGATTTGAAGAACACGAGTTCGGGTGATTTGAGGTGTTTTGGGCAAATATAAGAAGTTTTGGTGTTTTTATGGTAGTTTGGGGGTGATTTTGGAAGATTTGAGGACGTTTAAGCTTCGGTTGAAAACCAGGAAGCTCGAGCCTTCAGATTGAGGCTTGAGCATTTTCTTGCAGCAAGCTCAAGCATTAGATCCTGAGCTCGAGCCTTTTCTAGTATTAAGCTCGAGCATTATACCCCACGCTCGAGCCTCAGAGCACAGAGTTAGGAGTTTTGCTGGGACAGTGATTTTGGATTATAGAGATGTTGAGACGCCCAAGGCAGTGGGTTGTTAGGACGCCGGCGATGGCATTAGATGATTCTTGGCGGTATAGCAAGATCTGCGTTGAGACAAATTTTGTTATAGAAGATTTTCAACGGCACTGCGACACCTTTTGGGCAATGGAAGCCCCTCAGGCTCGCCAACTATTGGGGTTCTTAAGGCATCCAGCACAGATTGCCTATCCCAGGCTGGTGAGAGCATTCTACAGATCCCTACAGTTCCATACAGGAGATGAGGAGTAAGAGGAGAAGGATCACTTTACAGCCACTGTCGAGGGTATACAGCTGACAGTAAGCTGTGATACTATTACTCAGGCTATAGGTTGCCATCACAGGTGCCCAGCCGCTCTTCAGGGGAGATTTCCTGAGATTTGCCCGGGCATGACTCGGGAGGCGATGGTCCGTGCTATGGGCCAGGGGAGACATGCCACCACATGGGAGACGATCCGGAAGTTACAGCTTCCGAGATGTTTTTGGTTTTTGGATACAGTCCCCATGGCTAACGCTCGCCCTATCGGACATAAAGGTGGGCGACGTACTAAGATGGTGTATGCGACTTATGCATTCCATGCTGACTACTGGGTGTCTATTCCCTAGTTAGTTTTTGTGTAACTTTGCCATCTCTACGACAAGATGGGAAAGGCTTGACACCCTCCTATCCACCATATTCACTTTCCCAGGCTTGTCACACGCCTGATGGAGATAACGGGGGTTTCAATACCCCCGAATGAGGCTACTGTGACCGTCTTCACCCAGTACCATTTCACGCAGTGGAACAACGTCTTTGGGCATATGCCTAGGACGAAGAAGCTGGAGTAGGGTGTTGACGATGAGATCCAAGAGGATCAACGGCGCATCATGGATGCCGAGGCGAGGGGTATGCCATATGTGCTATATTTTCCACCTTATCCACCTCTGCCTACTATTCTGTCTACTGAGCCTGTTACTATAGTGATGGCAGGGGAGGACGATGATGAGGAGTATGATGATGATGAGGCTATAGAAGAGGATATGGATCTCTCTAATAGCCAGCCCTCACTGAGGAGGAGACCCGCTCCTACAGGCTAGCCTGAGAGTTTTACAAGCCAGGGTGGCCGAGCTACAGGATGGTTAGATGGTGCTGCAGCAGATGCTGATTATGCAGTAGAATATATTGGAGGAGTTACTTCGCCGCACTCCGTCCGCTCCATCCACTTCTTCCTATCCACCACCACCACCTATAGATTAGTTTTTAGGACTTTTCTATATTTTTGTTGATTATGGTAGTCTTTTTGCTGTGTTTATTTCCATATAATGTATAACTACCCTAAGTCTTTTTTTCAAAAGCATTATACTGATTTCTGATATATATATATATATATATATATATATATATATATATATATATATATATGCTTTTTGGTTATATTTTCCTTGTGTTTATATTTCTCTATACTTATTCCATATACTTGATACTCTAATGTGTGTTGGAGTTTATTGATTTTGCTAGTTACAACAGATTAAGTTTGGGGGTGATTTTGAGAGGAACCACTATGTTGAAGGAGACGATGTTGGAAACTCATTTTTACCCATCTGTGCAGTATTTTGTCATATCTTTGCTGGTCTACTTGTATGGTAATATCTTTCTCACTCTTTTTTATTCTCACACATTGAGGATAATGTGCACAATAAGTTTGCGGGTAAGGTTGGCTTGGAAATTTTAATCTGCTTACACAAGGATGTGATTTGCTATTTGATGATATAAGCATGTGTTTGAATTTGTTGATGGTTATATACTCGGTTTACAGTCTGATGTTAGTTGGAAATGGTTTGTCTACTAAATTACTGTGAACTGAATTAGTTGAAAATTTTTGAAATTAGTTGGTAGCATGTGGTTCACTCTGTTAGGATATTTGTTGTTTAATGATGTTGATCTCAGAGATGCTACACTTTGCACAATGTCACACTTGCATGAATTCTGTGGGGTAGAAATTAGAAGTCTTGTTTTGTTTTGAGTTAGACTGAGATGATCAGGTAGATTTGATAATTTTGATGACCAAGGCATATATAAAAATAAAAAATAAAAATAAAAATAAACAGAAAACTTTAGTATGTATGCAACGCAACAAAGAAAAAAAAATTCACCAATGTGAATGAAAAATGCAAAAAAGCATGATGAAAAAAAAAAAAAAGAAAAAAAAAAAAGAAAAAGAAAAGTAGAAAAGGATCAAGTTCAGGTTTGTACATAGATTGCTTAAGTGATTAAGTCCTTAGGGATGTGTTCTAACACCTAATGCCCTAAGATCGTCTGGTCTAGGAGTGATTGGCTGAAAGATTGTTACATAAAGGGTTTAGGCTGTCCAGATTACTTGAACAATTAAGTCCTTAGGGGTGTTTTAATACTTAATGCCCTAAGACTATCTGTTCTGGGAGTCATTGGCTAAAAGTTCGTTACAAGGGTAATTTAGAAAGCTTAATAAACCTGAACATTGCACAGTATCCTTTTTGAAAAAATGCAAACACGGAAAAAAAAAATGCCTTGGGAGTTGGAATTTGAAGAGTCTGCTTGTGAATTGAGAAATGGCAAGGAATAAATGCAAGTGTGGACAGTAAGCCACACGATGAATTGTAGGATCATTTTCAAAAAGTGTTTTAGAGATAAATGATTGAACTAATATGTGGGGACTATGGTTACTTAATTGAAATTAGAAGTTAAAAGTTTTTCTGATTACATGATTGGTATACTTGCTGTATTTGACTGATTAATGAACTACAGGGATGATATGATTTGAAAACAGGCTTGAATAAGCTTGTTGTGCATTTAAGGCACTGATTTGAGAAGTTTGTGGGAATCTTCATTGGAAACCTCACGAGACTACAACTCGTCCACTAGGGGTAACCTAGAGGTTTAAAGGCTTGTTGCATAAGCTAAATGCAATCCTGATTCCCACGAAAGTGGCTTTTTAGTTCTGTATTGCTAAGGGACTAGCAATATGTAAGTTTGGGGATGTGATCAGAGCTGAATATATGCATATTCAAGCCCCTAAATACGTATATGTTAAGGCCTAAAGTGATACTTCTATCCATAATTAGACTAATTTATGTTTAATGGGTGTTTGTAGATATTTTCCCAGAAAAATAGTTAAAATCCGAACTTTATGATGATATCGAAGCTTATAGAATCGTTGCTGGTCATTCAAAGCAAGCTGAGAGCTTTAATGGTGAAGTTTGAAGAAATTCAAGCCCTAAAGCTCGAGCCTAAGTGTTGAGGGTCGAGCATCACAACAAAGAAAAGAAGAAAAGTCAACAAGGCCCAAAAGCTTGAGCCTTGTACCTTGGTGCTCGAGCCTTACCATAGGGTGCTCGAGCATTAACCAAGGGTGCTCGAGCATGAGGCGTCGGAAATTAAAGAGTTGATTTTAATTGAAAGGCAATGTTCCCAGGTCTCGTGCCTTACCTCCAGGATCGAGCACCATCACTTGAGGCTCGAGCCTTGAGTCCCAAATACTCGAGCCTGGTACCTATTGCTCGAGCCCATGAAGCTTGGATTGAGCAATGTTAAAAGAGTTCAACCCCAAAAATATTCTAAGTGTTGAAGAAAAAGACGCTTCGGAAAATAGTTAAAGAAAATTGGTTAAGTGTCAAAGTGAAGATCGAGTACCATTTATTAAAGATCGAGCACCATTTATTGAAGCTCTAGCATCCATCCAGAGAGGCTCGAGCCTTGTTTCTTAAGCTCGATCCTGAACCTTAAAGCTCGAGCCTTTGTTCTTAAAGCTTGAGCCTTTGTTCTTAAAGCTCGAGCCTTCCATGACATGTCAAATTAAAGTTGCGGGATTGCTCTCTTTACCAGCCGTATCTCATCCCAGTTGGGCCAGAAGACCTAAAAGCCCACCAAATACTTATTTTATTCTATAAAAAAAAGGCATAAGCCTTGATAGAAGAGGTCTGAAATTTCAATCTCTTTTGATGGTGTTATTCAGAAGGCTAAAGGTGTGGTGGCTTTTAGGGTTCCTACAACCTTAGAAGTGAAGATTCTGAAAAGAGAAGTGTCGTCCGTGACGATGAAGATGAACTCAATACAGATGATATCCAGCCTCGTCATGAGTAGCTAATTCCTCTCTTAAGGCACTGATGTAACCCAACCTACTATTATGGTTTGATTGTTTTAACTCTGGGATTATTTTAATATATGATTATTTTCTTGATTATATGACTATGAGCACTTGAGACAACTCAAGTGATTTTCATGCTTTAATAGATTATAAACTGTTATTCCCTTGTCTTAGGTGTAATAGTTTATTCTCTATTCTCAACCTATCTTATTGGACAGTATCTAGTGGAGCCCTACCGGCCATAAGAATAGAACTCATATAATGGTATTCCAATGTTTTTTACAAAAGAATATTTTCATAATCTATGCTTAGGAAAGGTGGTTCATTCGCAAAGTAGTTAAAGTAGATAGAATATGTAAGCGAATGGTCCATGCTAACCTCAGATAGGTTATAGTTAGCTAATCTTGTAAAACATCTTTCTTTAAAACCCGAATTAACCGAATGTTATTGAGTTCAATTCTTTTGAAAAATATCATTGTTAAATTCCCAGAGTCAGTATAATTAACCATAATATGATAGTTGTAGTGAAGTCAAAGCCCTAAGACTTTCTCTCTCTGATCATTTAAATTAGTTTAATTCGCTCTAGTTAAATATTTTGTTATAATTTTAGTTTGTTAAATCGTGACAACCAACAAACTTTCCAACCAAGTTACCTGTAAACCATAAAACGAAATTAAAGACTAATGCAAATCTCATCTCCCTGTGGGTTCGACATCCTCTTTATGTAGAGCTATCCTACACGATATCGATCTATTGTGAGTCGTTAATTTATTATTGCGAGACACAAAACCCATTCATCGCCATAGTTACACTGGTATACTCTTTCCTCTTTCTTTTGTTCTCATTGTACATTGAGGACATTGTGCAGTTTAAGTTTGGGGGTAATGTGTGTTCTTTGCATTCAATTCAAGATTTTGAGCATGCCTTGTGTATTTAAGAGATTTACTATAATTGATCCACATTAGTTATGATTTTGATCTTTTGAGGACTATATTGCTTAGAATTTAAAAATTACTTGACTTGAGAGTCCAATACTCCTTGTATGCCTTATGGATGCCATTTAGGAGTAAATTTTTTGAAAAATTGATATCTTGTTGCACTTGTGCTCCACATTATCTTGATTTTGTTATTGTTTTGAGATTCACTCTAGGATTCTACACTAGCACAGGCGCACACTACCATTCGTTTGTGGGGTATATGCTTTGTTGTTTATTGATTTGGTTATATCCCAATTGAGCTAGTAGTGCATTAAAAGCTTTCATCCTTGATAAAGGTGCATAACAAACCATTTTCACTAAGTAGCCGAGATTCTACCCTCATCAAGTACTGAATTTCTCGCGCTGAAAGGTGGAGGGCCCAAACTCTAAGTTAAAAAAAAAAAAAAGTTGCAAAAGCAAATAAAAAAGTGAGGACTTCTCCCAAAAGGTGAGAAGTGTGAAATGATTAGATGGAGGTTGTTTTGATTTGTAGCCTAGTTGATTTGAGCTTGTAAGTCCTTAGGGTGTTTAAACACCTAATGCCCTAAAGCCGTCCGGTTTACGAGTCATTGACCTAATGCTCGACCTCATGAATTGCTACAACGCTTAATAGATCAACACATTGCACCATGCTTCCATCTTTGATCCTCTAGGTTAGTTAAAAAAAAAAAAAAAATAAATAAAAATAAAAATCGAGTGAAAAGAATAAGTGCACTGATGAGCGCTGAATATATGCATATTTGAGCCCCTAAATACATATCTATTAAGGCCTAAAGTAGTACTTCTATCCATAATTAGACTAATTTATGTTTAATGTGTGTGTGTAGGTACTTTCCCAAATAAATGGTTAAAATCGGGACTCATATCGAAGCTTACAGAGTCGTTGCCGGTTATTCAAAGCAAGCCGAGAGCAGAATTGGTGAAGTTTGAGGCAATTCAAGCCTTAGAGCTTGAGCCTGAGTGTTGAGGCTCGAGCATCACAACAAAGAAGAGAAGAAAAGTCAACAAGGCCTAAATGCTTGAGCTTGTACCTTGATGCTCAAGCCTTACTTCAGGGTGCTCGAGCCTTGACCTGAAGCTCGAGCATGAGGCGTCGGAAATAAAAAGAGTTGATTTAATAAAAGGGTTATGCTCCCAGGTCTCGTGCCTCACCTCCAGGATCAAGCACCATCCACAAAAGATCGAGCATCATCCACTGATGCTCGAGCATTGAGCCCCAGATGCTCGAGCCTATGAAGCTTGGATCGAGCAATATTAAAGGAGTTCAACCCCAAAAATATTCCAAGTGTTGAAGAAAAAAATGCTTCAGAAAATAGTTGAAGAAAATTGGCTAAGTGTCAATGTGATGATCGAGCACCATATACTGAAGCTCGAGCATCTATCCAGAGAAGCCCAAGCATTGTTCCTTATGCTCAAGCATGAGCCCTAAAGCTCGAGCATCCGTTCCTGAAGCTCGAGCCTTCCATGATATGTCAGATTAAAAGCTGCGGAATTAATCTCTTTATCAGCCGTATCTCATCCCAGTTGGGCCGGAAGACCTAAAAGCCCACCAAATATTATTTTCTTCTATAAAATAAGGCACAAGCCTTGATAGAAGGGGTCCAAAATTTCAATCACTTTTTACGGTGTTATTCAGAAGGCTGAAGGTGTGGTGGCTTTTAGGATTCCTACAACCTTGAAAGTAAAGATCCTGAGAAGAGAGGTGTTGTCCGTGATGATGGAGATCAACTCAACATAGATGATATCCAACCTTGTTATGAGTAGCTAATTCCTTTCTTAGGGCACTGATATAACCCAATCTGATACTATGGTTTGATTGTTTTAACTCTGGGATTTATTTTAATTTATGATGTTTTCTTGATTATGTGACTATGAGCACTGGAGACAACTCCAGTGGTTTTTTATGCTTTAGTAGGATATAAACTTTACTCCCTTGTCTTAGATATAATAGTTTATGTTTTACTCTCAACCTACCTTGTTGTACGGTATCTGGCGGAGCCCTACCGGACACAAGGATAGAGTTCATATAATGGTACTCTAATGTTTTTTACCAAAGAATGTTTTCATAGTCTATGCTTAGGAAGATGGCTTATTTGCAAAGTAGTTAAAGTAAAGTAGGTAGAGTAGGTAGGCGGATAGCCCATACAAACCGCAAATAGGTTATACTTAACTGAATTTGGTAAAACATCTTTCTTTAAACTCCGAACTGAACGAATGTTATTGAGTTTAGTTCATTTGAAAAACGGAATTGATTAAAGTCCCACAGTTGATTAATTGACCATAGTATAACGATTGTGGTGAAATCAAAGCCCTAAGATTTCCCTCTCTGATCATTTAATTTTGTTTAATTTGCTTTAGTTAATTATTTTGCTATAATTCTAGTTTGTTAAATCGTGATAACTAACAGACTTTCCAATCTAGTTACTTGTAAACCATGGAACAAAGTTAAAAACTGAAATATAAATCTCATCTCTCTGTGGGTTCGACATCCTCTCTACGTAGAACTATCCTACACGATATCGTTCGATTGCGAGAGACACATCAATTTTTGGCACCATTGCCGGGGTGATTAGTTTTTATTTTATTTTTTAATTAGTCATTTTGGTTTACCATTCTTCGGACTTTCTAATATCTCATCTTACTTCTTTTTCTTTTCAGGTAAAAGTTAGCAGTGAGAGCAAAGACGCTTAAGGGAGAAAAAGCTTCGGTTTATTTAACCTTTTTGTGAGTTCTTATTGTTTTCTATTCTTGGAATATTTTATTTTTGCTACTGTTAGGATTAGTGGAACCAGTGCATGTTAACTCGCCATAATTGGACAACATCTTTAGTGCATGATCCTGAAATAGAGAGAACTCGTAACCAATTAAAAAAGCTTAAAAAACATCTAAATTCGATAGGAAGTTCTTCTGATAATATGGCTAAACAACGTAATGCACCAAGTAATAATGGTAATGGGAATGGAGAACAGGTTCCACCTGTTCCTCCACCACAACCATAATTGAGGGACCATTTTATTCCTACCACATATACTTCCCCTTCATGCTTTGTTTTTTCGGATGCTGATGCAACCCATTTTGAGATCAAGCCAGCTATGATCCAAATGCTTCCTACTTTCCATGGGTATGCAACAGATGATCCCTATAAACATCTGGATGTGTTTTTGGAATTGTGTTCAACTACCAAATTGAATACTCTTACCAACGATTCATTCAGAATGCGACTTTTCCAATTCTCTCTCAAGGAAAAAGTAAGAAGTTGGTTGCAGTCCCTTCCAACAAATTCCATATCTACATAGGACATGTTACAACAATAGTTCTTGAAGAAATACAACACTATAGGTTAAACCAAACAAATGAGGAGAGAAATCATAGCATTTTCCCAAATCCCGGGAGAACAGCTCCATGATGCATGGGAGAGATATAACGATCTTCTGCAAAAGTGTCCACACCATGATATTGCTCAATTGCACTTAATACATATCCTCTATGATAGTCTTACAGACTCATATAGAAATATTGTCGATACTTCCAGTAATAGAGCTTTTCTGAGGAACAGTCTGGCTGATGCTTGGGAACTGTTTGAGGCCCTAAGTGAAAACTCAGTGTAACATGCTTCTTCCTCTAGGTCTAGGTCTTCACCTGGAATGCATAAGGTTGAAAAACTTTATGAGGTAGATAAATCTAACGAGTTAGCCGCTTAAATAGAAGCATTGAACCGTAGGTTCTATCAAATCTTATCATCTGGCTTTGCTCCTATTGCTAATCCACAAACTGCCTTACCCAAGGAAGTTTGTTCCATCTGTGTTAATCCAAACCATTTTGCTAATGCTTGCCCCATGCTGGGACAATCATCTGAGATCCCACAGGAGCAAGTGAATGCTGCATTTTCTAGACCAGCCTATAATCCATATTCTTCTACATACAATCCTGGCTGGAAAGATCATCCCAATTTGTCATAGCGTAATCCAAATTAAGAAAACACTACTCCCCAATCTCAGGGGCAGTATCAAAATTCATCCAATCATATACCACAAAATAATTCTTTTAACCAGTCTAGTATTTACCGTCCACCTCAGTTTAGAAATTAACCCACTCAAGCTCCTAATCTTCCACCTCCTCCTAGAAATTCTGTGTTTGAGGAACAAGTACTCAATGCTCTTATTGATCTAAAAGCCAATACCCAACTTCTGAATTCTCATTCTCAAGCCATAGCAAAGCTAGAGGCACAAGTTGGGCAAATAGCGAGTACTCTATCTCGAAGAGAGGATAGAAAGCTGCCTAGTCAGCCAATAGCTAACCCGAAAAGGCAGACTTATATGATTGATGGAAACAATTCCTCGGGTATTCGTCATGAGCAAGTTTAGGCTATCACTACATTGAGGAGTGGTCAAGTGGTTGACAAGCAAGTTGAAAAAGGACAAAAGGAAAAAGAAAGGCTTAGGACTCCCATAATTCCTATCATTCATAATCCACATTCCAAGGATGTTTCCTCAAGTGCTATTCCACAATCCACAAAAAAATTTGAAGGTAGGTCACTTCTTTGTCTACTCCTAACCCTGAGACGGCTTATGAGCCAAAAGCACCTTATCTTGAACATCTCAAGGAACCCTCCCACTTTGGTAAACAAAAGGAGAAAATTCAAGATATGATAGAGGTCATTAGACAGGTCAAAATCAATCTTCCTCTGCTCGATGCTATAAAGCAAATTTCAGCCTACTCCAAATTTCTAAAAGACTTGTGTACTCTAAAGAAAAAATCCAAAAGCCAAGTTCCTAAGAAAGTTTGTCTTACCGAGCAGGTTAGTGTTATTCTTAAGTATAACGCTCCGCTAAAGGTTAAAGATCCTAGAGCTCCTACAATTTCTTACACCATTGGAAACAATATGATAGAGCTAGCACTCCTTGACCTTGGAGTAAGTGTTAATCTTATTCCTTACTTGGTGTATGAGAAGTTAGGTTTGGGAGAGTTAAAACCTACATTGGTTGTTCTACAGCTTGCTGACCGTTCTGTTAGACAACCACGAGGTATTGTTAAAGATGTACTCATAAAAGTGGACAAGTTCTATTTTCCGGTCGATTTTCTAATTATTGATACAGAACCAATCCATGATTCTAAAAAATATATTCCAGTCATTATTGGGTGACCTTTTCTAGCCACAGCAAATGCTTGCATTAACTGTAGGACTGGAGCCATGGATTTATCTTTTGGGAATACGAAAGTCAAGCTAAACATCTTTAATACTATTCATCATCCCCACGATGATAGTGAATGCTTCTTCCTTGATGTTATTGATAAGTTGGTTAAGAAATCACTCCCAACTATTTTATCCAATGATCCTTTAGAAGCTTGTCTGAATCACTTCAACTATGAAGATTTTAATATTGGTTCTTCAATAACTAAAGTGAATTCTTTGCTAGATTCCACTCCTATCACAGATTTTCCTCCATGGAAATCTAGGTTAGAGCCTCTTTCACCACTTTCTAGTACTTCGCCTATTCCTTCTTTGGAGGCTCCACCTAAGCTTGAGCTTAAGCCACAACCGAAAACGCTCAAGTATGCTTTCTTGGGTTTAAATGACACCCTCTCGGTGATCATTGCTTCCAATCTTACAAGTTTCCAAGAAAGTAGTCTCTTAAAAGTTCTTCAGCAAAATAAAGAGGCTATTGGGTGGAATGTGGCTGACCTGAATGGAATTAGCCCCACAATTTGCATGCATCAGATTCATTTGGAGGAGGATTCTCGAATATCTCAGGAACTCCAACGAAGATTGAATCCTAATATGAAAGAGGTGGTGTTAAAGGAAGTTGTGAAGTTGCTAGATGCGGGAATAATCTACCCTATCTCTGATAGCAAGTGGGTGAGTCCTACTCAGGTAGTACCTAAAAAGACAGGTATTACAGTAGTTGAGAATTCCGAGGGAGAATTAGTTCCACAGCACACCACCACTGGATGGCGTATGTGTATTGACTACTGGAAACTCAACTCCGCTACTAAAAAAGATCATTTTCCACTTCCATTCATTGATCAGATTCTAGAGCGATTGGCTGGCCAGAGCTATTATTGCTTTTAAGACGGATATTCAGACTATAATCATGTGGCCATTGATCCTAAGGATCAAGAAAAAACTACTTTCACTTGTCTATTCGGTACATTTACATATAGATGGATGCCTTTCGAATTATGTAATGCGCCAGCAACATTCCAGAGGTGTATGATGTTTATCTTTTCAGACATGGTTGAAAAGTTTCTCGAAGTCTTTATGGATGACTTCTCTATTTTTGGGTCTACATTCGAAAACTGTCTTAAAAATCTTTCCCTAGTACTTCAGCGTTGTAGGGAAACGAATCTTATTCTTAGTTGGGAGAAGAGCCATTTTATGGTTCAAGAGGGTATTATTTTAGGACATATCATTTCAAAGAGAGGTATTGAAGTTGATAGAGCTAAAGTAGATTTAATCTCTAAGTTGCCTTCTTCTACCTCCGTAAGGGGAGTGCGATCATTTCTTGGGCACGCCAGGTTCTATCGACGCTTCATTAAAGACTTCAGCAAGATTTCGCGTCCTTTGTGTAATCTACTTGCAAAGGACGCTCCTTTTGTATTTGATGAGTCATGCCTTGAAGCTTTTCAAAAGCTTCGCTCTCTTCTTTCTTCAACTCCTATTATGAATCCTCCGGATTGGGCTCTTCCATTTGAGATTATGTATGACACGTCTGATTATGCTATGGGTGTTGTCTTAGGACAACGAGTGGATAAACTTCCTCATGTTATCTACTATGCCAGTAAAACTCTTTCAAATGCACAATTGAATTATACCACTACTGAAAAAGAGTTGCTTACAGTTATCTTTTCTTTGGATAAATTCAGATCATATCTATTAAGTTCCAAAGTCATAGTCTATTCTGATCATTCTGCTTTGACACATCTTCTGTCCAAAAAGGAAACCAAACCCCGTTTGATTCGATGGATCCTCTTGCTTCAAGAGTTTGATTACGAAATCTGGGATAAGAAAGGGTCAGAGAATGTTGTAGTTGACCATCTTTACAGAATTCTAATTGAAGATACCTCAACTTCACTTCCAGTCTGTGATTCCTTCCTGGATGAATAACTGTTTGAGGTTTCTCATAAGGATTTGCCTTGGTTTGCTAATATTGTGAATTACCTCGTAATAGGCAAAATTCATTTAGCTTGGTCAAAGCAGGAAAAGGATCAATTTTTCTCCCAAATTAAGATGTACTGTTAGGAAGATCCTTAACTATTCAAATATTGTGCTAATTAAATCATTCGTAGATGCGTTCCTAAAAGTTAGTTTCATAGTATTCTGACCTTCTGTCACAGTTTGGCATGTGGAGATCATTTTAGTGCGAAGAAAACTGCAGCTAAAATTCTTCAATATGGTTTCTTTTGGCCTTCACTCTTTCGGGATGCATATTTATTCTATAGGTCATGCCTTAGATGTCAGCAGCTAGGATCGATTTCTAGAAGAAATATGATGCCCTTAACTCCAATCTTAATTATTGAGGTTTTTGATGTTTGTGGTATTAATTTCATGGGTCCTTTTGTACTATCTAATAAAAATGAGTACATTCTTATGGCTGTTGACTATGTGTCTAAATGGGTTAAAGCAGTCGCTACCAAAACCGCCGATCACGCAGTCATGGTTGAGTTCATTCAGACGAATATGTTTAGTCGGTTTGGTATGCCACGAGCTATAATTAGTGATGGGGGTGCTCATTTCTGTAATAGGTATTTTCGCACCTTCATGCAAAGATACTCCGTCACTCATAAAGTTGCTTCTGCCTATCATCCCCAAACAAGTGGCCAAGTAGAAATATCCAATCGTGAAATTAAGAGAATTCTTGAGAAAACGGTTAAGCCAGATCGTAAAGATTGGTCTTATAGACTGAATGATGCTTTGAGGGCTTACCGTACTGCATATAAGACTCTAGTTGGTATGTCACCTTACCGTCTGGTCTATGGTAAAAGGTGTCATCTTCCTATAGAGTTAGAACACAGAGCTTTCCGGGTCATTAAAAAGCTCAATTTTGATATAATATCTGTTGGTTCTAACAGGAAGCTTCAATTAACTGAGCTTGAAGAATTACGTAATGATGCTTATGAGAGTGTTAAGATTTACAAAGCAAAGACTAAGGCATTTCATGACAAGCATATCTTACGTAAGACTTTTGAGCCTGGGAAGAAGGTTTGGTTATTTAATACAAGACTGAAACTTTTTCCTGGAAAGTTAAAGTCACGTTAGGAAGGTCCATACATGGTTATTTCTGTTACACTACAAGATTGTAAGACTGGACAACTGTCCAAGGTCAATGGACAAAGACTTAAACCCTACATAGAGGGTAGTGTGCAGAGAGGCACAGGTGAGGCAGTGGAACTTCATGATCCTATTTACTTGGACTAAAGAGGTCAGGTTTTCGTCGAACTATCGACGTTAAACTTAGCATGTTGTCGAGCTATCGTTGTTAAACTTAGCATTTGTATGTTATACTGTAGTTTATTTTGATTTTTATTTCGTTAT
Source organism: Cornus florida (assembly GCF_030987335.1). NCBI lineage: Eukaryota > Viridiplantae > Streptophyta > Magnoliopsida > Cornales > Cornaceae > Cornus > Cornus florida. Next base: position 20,008,664 of record NW_026775576.1, read on the forward strand.
TTTAAGTTTTTGATTTAGTTATTTTCTTTTCTAGATTTTAGGTTCATATTAATCTTCATTTAGGTTTAGGTTAGTGTAGGTTTGAATAAAAAAAGAAAAAGAAAATGAAAATTTTAAAATCCAAAAATTTAAAAATTTGTCACAATGCTTGAGCATGCAAGTTGAGGCTCGAGCATTAGCTACTAAAGGCTCGAGCATCGGTACTTGAAGCTCGAGCTTCGGGTTGCAAAAGGCAGCAACTGGAGATTTTTGAGAAATTTGAAGGTTTATCTTGAAGATGGTTCATCCTACTTTTGCTAAACGTGCTAGAGGGATGAAAGATATATTGCCAAGTGCGTGGCAGACAGTTCCAATTTCTTATGAAATGACCTTTGATTATCAGGCATTTATCAATGATCCACGCACTAGATGGGCTATGAAATCTTTCAGTTACAGGCATCTTCTTCATCTCATGGTCCCTGTTACTCAGGTTGCTTATCCTCGTCTTGGTTGTTTGTTTTACCTCAATCTGGTTTATAGTAAGGATGACCCTTGGGAGCTTAGAACTAGAATTGATGGGCATGACTTGATTATTAATCCTAATGCTATTGCTGCAGCTTTAGAATGTTATAATCTGCTTCCTGAGATTGTAGATGAAAAATGTAGCTGTCCGATTTTTACACCATTCCCTAGGGTACCAATTGCTGAGAATTTAATTCAGAAGCTATGTGATGGTCAATTTGCTAGGAGAAAGCGTAGTAATACTACCAAAGCCAAAATTCCTAAGAGGTTGTGGAGTATAGATTATATCATCTCTGCTAATGTCCATCCTCTTGGACATAAGAATATTAGGAATACTGACTTTCTCCAGGCCCTTTATGCTATTCAATTTGAGCACTGGTATTCGTTCCCTAGGATAATTTTCTATCAGCTACTGGAGTTTTGGTCTGAGATTGGACCGCATAAGGATATTCCTACACATGCGTTGTTGTTTCCATATATGATCACCAGGATATTAGAGTTGCAGGGTTTTGTGGTAGGCCCAAAAAAGGAATCATGTAATGAATCTCCATAATTTGGAATGAGGGAATGGAATAAAGTTTGGTCACATATGCCGGCACATCGCCGAGATGCAATAGAGTTTGGTGATGAGGGATATATAGCGGTTGTTGATAGGAGAGATGATGATGAGGCTATGGATGAGGAGGTATATCTCTCCGATTCTAGAAGGAGACCCGCTCCTACAGCCCAGCCTGAGAGTTCTTCTCAGGCTAAGATTAAAGCTTTACAGGCCAGGGTGGCCGAGCTGCAGAATGGTCAGACAGTGCTGCGTCAAATGTTGACTGCGCAGTAGAGCATATTGGAGGAGTTACTTCGCCGCACTCTGTCCGATCCATCCACTTCTTCCATTCCACCACCACCACCTATGGATTAGTTTTAGGACTTTTCTATATTTTTGTTGACTAGGGCAATATTTTTGCTGTATTTATTTCCATATGTTATATTTCTGCCCTAAGTCTTTCTTTCAAAAGCAGTGTACTGAATTCTGATATTCATACATGTTTTTTGGTTATATTATCCTTGTGTTTATATTTCTCTATACTTACTCCATATACTTGATACTCTGATATGTGTTGGAATTTATTGATTTTACCAGATACAATAGATTAAGTTTGGGGGTGCTTTTAAGAGGAACCACTATATTGAATCACACATTAAAGATAATGTGCACAATAAGTTTGGGGGTAAGGTTGGCTTAGAAAATGGACATTTTGTAATTGTTAATCTGCTTACACAAGGATGTGATTTGATATTTAATGATATAAGCATGTGTTTGAGTCTATTAATGGTTATATACTCTGTTTGCAGTCTGAAGTTGGTTAGAAATGGTTTGTATGCTACATTACTGTGAAAAGGATTCCTTGAAAATTTTTGAAGTCAGTTGTTGGCTCGTGGCTCACTCTGTTAGGATAATTGTTGTTTAATGATGCTGATCTCTGAGATGCTACACTTTGCACAATATTCACACTTGCATGAAGTCTGTGGGGTAGAAATTGGAAGTCTTGTTTTGTTTTGAGTTAGATTGAGATGATCAGGTAGATTTGATAATTTTGATGACCGAGGCATAAAAGAAAAAAATAGAGAAAGAATTGGTATGTATGCAACAAAGAAAAAAAAAATTCTTCACCAATGTAAAAAAACAGTATGATGGAAAAAAAAAAAAAAAAAAAAAAAAAAAAAAAAAAAAGTAGAAAAGGATTAAGTTCAGATTTGTACTTAGATTGCTTGAGTGATCAAGTCCTTAGGAGTGTGTTCTGACACCTAATGCCCTAAGATCGTCTGGTCTGGGAGTCGTTGGCTGAAAGCTTGTTACATAAGGGGTTTAAGTTGCCTAGATTACTTAAATAATTAAGTCCTTAGGGGTGTTTCAACACTTAACGCCCTAAGATCATATGGTCTGGGAGTCGTTGGCTGAAAGTTCGTTACAAGGGTAATTTAGAAAGCTTAATAAACCTGAACATTGCACAGTATCCTTTTTGAAAAGAAAAAAAAAATGCATACCCGGAAAAACAATATAAAAAATGCCTTGGGAGTTGGAATTTAAAGAGTCTGCTTGTGAATTGAGGAATGACAAGGAATAAAAAGAAAGTATGAACAGTAAGCCACACAATGAATTGTAGGATCACTTTCAAAAAGCATCTTTAGGGATTAAAATTGTTGAATAAATGATTGAACTGATATGTGGGGACTATGGTTGTTTAATTAAGATTGGAAATTGAAAGTTTTTCTAATTACATGATTGGTATACTTGTTGCACTTTACTGATTAATGAGCTGCAGGGAAGATATGATTTGAAAATAGGCTTGAATAAGCTTGCTGTGCATTTAAGGCACTGATTTGAGAAGTTTATGGGTATCTTCACTGGAAACCTTCACAAGACTACAACTCGTCCACTAGGGGTAACCAAGGGGTTTAAAGGCTTTTTGCATAGGCTAAATGCAACCATGATTCCCACGAAAGCGGCTCTTTTTAGTTCTGTATTGCTAAGGGACTAGCAATATGTAAGTTTGGGGGTATGATGAGCACTGAATATATGCATATTTGATCCCCTAAATACATACTTGTTAAGGCCTAAAGTAATACTTCTATCCATAATTAGACTAATTTATGTTTAATCTGTGTGTGTAGGTACTTTCCAAGATAAATGGTTAAAACCGAGACTTTATGATGATATCAAAGCTTACAGAGTCGTTACCGGTCATTCAAAGCAAGCCAAGAGCTGAATTGGCGAAGTTTGAGGCAATTCAAGCCTTAGAGCTCGAACCCGAGTGTTGAGGCTTAAGCATCACAACAAAGAATAGAAGAAAAGTCAACAAAGCCCAAATGCTCGAGCCTCATACCTTGATGCTCGAGCCTTACTTCAGGGTGCTCGAGCCTTAACCAAGGGTGCTCGAGCCTTGACCCTGAAGCTCGAGCATGAGGCGTCGGAAATAAAAAGAGTTGATTTAATAAAAAGGCTATGCTCCCAGGTCTCGTGCCTCACCTCCAGGATCGAACACCATCCACAAAGGATCGAGCATCATCCACTGATGCTCAAGCATTGAGCCCCAGATGCTCGAGCCTGGTACCTAGTGCTCGAGCCTATGAAGCTTAGATCGAGTAATGTTAAAGGAGTTCCACCCTAAAAATATTTTAAGTGTTGAAGAAAAAGATGCTTCGGAAAATAGTTGAAGAAAATTGGTTAAGTGTCAATGTGATGATCGAGCACCATTTACTGAAGCTCGAGCATTTATCCAGAGAAGCTCGAGCATTGTTCCTTATGCTCGAGCATTGTTCCTTATGCTCGAGCATAAGCCCTAAAGCTCGAGCATCCGTTCCTGAAGCTCGAGCCTTCCATGACATGTCAGATTAAAAGCTGCGGAATTAATCTCTTTATCAGCCGTATCTCATCCCAGTTGGGCCGGAAGACCTAAAAGCCCACCAAATATTATTTTCTTCTATAAAAGAAGGCGCAAGCCTTGATAGAAGGGGTCCAAAATTTCATTCGCTTTTTACGGTGTTATTCAGAAGGATGAACTCAACACAAATGATATCCAACCTTATCATGAGTAGTTAATTCCTTTCTTAGGGCACTGATGTAACCCAATCTGATATTATGGTTTGATTGTTTTGACTCTGGGATTTATTTAATTTATGATGTTTTCTTGATTATGTGACTATGAGCACTGGAGACAACTCCAGTGGTTTTTTATGCTTTAGTAGAATATAAACTTTATTCCTTTGTCTTAGATATAATAGTTTATGTTTTACTCTCAACCTACCTTGTTGTATGGTATCTAGGGGAGCCCTGCCGGACACAAAGATAGAGGTCATATAATGGTACTCCAATGTTTTTTACCAATGAATGTTTTCATAGTCTATGCTTAGGAAAGATGGCTAATTTGCAAAGTAGTTAAAGTAAAGTAGGTAGAGTAGGTAGGCGGATAGCCCATACAAACCGCAAATTAGTTATACTTAACTGAATTTGGTAAAACATCTTTCTTTAAACTCTGAACTGAACGAATGTTATTGAGTTCAGCTCATTTGAAAAACGGAATTGATTAAAGTCCCAGAGTTGATTAATTGACCATAGTATAACGATTGTGGTGAAATCAAAGCCCTAAGATTTCCCTCTCTGATCATTTAATTTTGTTTAATTTGCTTTAGTTAGTTATTTTACTATAATTCTAGTTTGTTAAATCGTGACAACCAACAAACTTTCCAATCAAGTTACTTGTAAACCGTGGACAAAGTTAAAAACTGAAATATAAATCTCATCTCTCTATGGGTTCGACATCCTTTCTACGTAGAACTATCCTACACGATATCATTCGATTACGAGAGACACATCGCCTAGTTGAATAAAGCTTTAATAAAAGGTCCATTCTTTGTCTTGATGATTGGTACTAGATTTGTGTGCTAGCTTGAGACCGAATGTGATCATTTCTTTAGTTGGCTTAAATAGCAACATATTTGATGTCGGTTCACTTAAAAATGATTCTAGAGTTGTTTTGATTTGCATGATCATTGTCTTGATGTGTGGAGGACCATACTTGCTTGCTTGATGTTAAAATTTTGGGAGATTGCTTGGAAATGGTTGAAAAATTGCATACTTGAGGTAATTTTCTCCTAATGTTTATTTGGAATATTGGTGCCTCTTTAGTGAGAAAGTACTTAATGTTTGTGGGTATCATTTTTGGAAACCCTCACGAGACTTCACTTGTCCAATAGGGGTAACCTAGGGGTTTAAAAGGCTTGTTGCATGTGCTAAATGCAATCGTGTTCCCTACGAAAGTGGCATTATCCATTTATTGCTTTCTAGTTCATTTTTGTATAGTTGTTGGTTTCTTATTTTTCTTTATAGTTCATTGCTAGGGACTAGCAATATTTAAGTTTGGGGGTGTGATAAGCGTTGAAAGGTACGCATTTAAACCCCTTAATCTTAAATGTTCTAGGACCTTATTCTATCTTATTTTGTCAATTTTAGTCTAATTTCATGTTATTTCCCTTTTCAGGCACTTATCCCCAAAATAAGTCAATTCAGCTGAATTAGAGAATTTAAAGAAGCAACCTAAAGTCTAGTGGAAGAAAGGAACAAAGTGGAAGCAAAGTGGTGAAAAATTCCTCTACGATCGATCAAACCAGGCTATAATCGATCACACTGTGATCGTTCCAACCCTGCTATGGTGGATCGAGCCATTTGTCCTTATCCTCAGGAAAATTTCCTATTCGATCGATCTAACCTTTTATCCGATCGATCGAACCTTTTGATCTTATCCTCACCAACCACTTTTGTCCTTTTTTCAAAAATATTCCAGCCTTGTCCTTATCCAAAAAGTGCGCCGCCATACTTCGATCAATCAGAGCAACCATGTGATCGATCGAACTGCCTCAAATTGCATGCAAAACAGATTTCAAGCTGAATTGACGGTGTACTCGTTGTGCAATCATTTGGAGGTTCTAGTGCACGAGGTCTAATCATTGGGTGTGACATTTGAGCTACCTATATAAGGAATTTGGCCATTTTTAGTAAGAGGTTGGTTAGTTGAGAGAGAGAATTAGCTAGAGATTAGAGAGAGAAACATACATTTTGGGAAAGTTCTTTCACTCATCTAGGGTTTCTACCAAGAACACCAAGGGAGGAGGATGAATTCACCCATAAAGATAGCCCTTGAGGGTTGGATGACAACATCAGTGAGTGGCTAAACCATTCTCTTGGGGCTAGAGATAGCCCTAAGCATGCCTCCTAGACTTTGATGTTTTGTAATTAATGGGGATTTGTGTGATAATTCTTGTTTTGACCTCATATATATATAAATCTTGTTTCTACATGATTTGTGTAGTTTAATGCTTCCAGTTGATTATTTAATTCTATCCATATGTCTATGTATGTTAGAATGAATGTTCATATGTTTTACTCTAAATTTTGTGACATTGATGTATGTCTATGTGTGTTGATATTATGAATCTAGTGATGGTCAAGGCATAGTGCTTAAATGGATTACTCTTGTGGTTTATTTGATGATTCATACTTATTTCTTGATGGATTGTACCACCTCCTTATTTAATTAGTTTAATTTTTATGTCATTAGCATAATTGTAGTGTAATTGCTTTAATTTCCTAGATAGGTGGGCAATTCATTCTTATTGTTTGATGTTCCATGCTTATGAATACAAATAGTATATTTCTCTAGTTTCTTGAGTGTGCATTAACTGTGGGCTTATGGAAGGATTAATGGCTTAATTTGATATATTGTGTTATTCGCTAGATTAACTAGACAATGTATGCTTACTTGGCCATCCATGTTTAATATTTCAATTAATGGCTCACACTTTCTTTTGCAACATATAATCCCCTTAATCTATCAAATATTGAATGTCTAAGAAGGCAATGCTTGGTGGTGAACTCTATGTCTCCAAGAATCCTCTCTCATTCTCTACACCTCATTTGTTTAGTTGTTTTACATTGCATTATTTTAGTTAAATTGTAGTATAATTCAACCAACAAATCCCTCTTTTAATCATTCGGCCTACTAATCCAACATTGATTCCGAAATACCGTGCCTTTCCCTTGGAACGATCCCTACTCACTCTTGCTACGTTAGTAGTGGTAGTGGCATTTTACAAATTCAAACTTGGCCATATTTCATCACACACCTTGCACTTTGGTTGTGGATCGACGCAAGTTCACACCACTTTGTATGTGCTATCAAATGTGTATACATCTCCTAAATGACTATAATTTGTATTCATACCAGGATTTGTCCAAAAAATATTCATTATCATTTGTTCGTTGTCCAATTGGAGGTCATCATAGAATGGCAAATTTTTGTGGCACTGTTCTTTGAAATGTGACAAGAGTCACACCAGATTACCATGTTACATATCCAAATGCCTTTTCTTTTGTAAGTAATTGAGTCGGTCACGCTTTATGAAGCCAACTGATTCAATCCCACCAACTTCCCCTGCCATTAAATAAAATGCAATAGACAATGAAAGCCCTACGACATGTGACAATTCAACATTAAATGACCAAGCAACACTAATACTTCTTTGCGAGGGCATTATGTGCCTCAAATTAGGTTTGAAAAAAGGGTCGTTGTGTGCTTCTAGAAACCTAGATACAACATAGATTTGCTTTAATCTATCATATATAATTCCCATCCGTGCACCACAACCAGTTCGAGTTCCAGACCTAAGGGTCTTTATCCACATTATCAACATTGTCCACACAAACGACATTATCAACATTCTCAACATAAACAAAATTATCAACATTCTCAACATAAACAACGTTATCACAATTATCATTATCAACATTCTCAACACAAACAAAGTTATGGCCGTTATGAACAATCTGAGCAAAATCAACATTAACGTGTGACTTTTCTTCATTCATGATTCCTACAATCAAATAACAAGCCAGCTGCACCACGGAAGTAAGAAATAAGTGTGAAAGTATGATAAAAATAACATGATCCCATCAGTATAGTAGTCTTATGCCAATATTTTTATCTTCACAAATTCGTTACAACATAAATGTGTAACATAGAAGAAACATAATGCTGTGTTAGTGGATATAACATAGCGCGTAAGGGATATATTCTCAAAAATTCAAAATTTGTTTAGGAATCATGTACACAAAATTAAGCCCAAACAGAGACGTTTGCTATGAAGTATGATAAACAGAACATGATAGTAATAAAATAAAGTGGATAAAATACAGTGGATTGATAACTAAAATCATTGCTGTCAAATATAGAAATATATGGCACCAAAACAACAATTAACATATAAATGATTTTAAATTCAGCAATTCACAAAAACAGTTATGGGATTCGTCAAAACAGAAACAGATTATGGGAATTGGTTGTTGAAATCAATTGAGGAATTAAAAGATGTAAGTGAAAATACTCACCTTGCAGTCGTCGAAATTGCTAAACAAATTAATTTAGGTGTTCAATTTAGTTGTTAATCCATAATCAACTCCATTCACCACAATCAAAGCCCTCTAATTTTTTGATTCGTTACAAACACACAAAACATAAATCGATTTTTGGAAATACAAATCGATTTTTGGAAACAAATTATTTAAAATTCAGCAATTCACAAAAACAGTTATGTGTCAAAACATAAACAGATTATGGGAATTGGTTGATGAAATCAATTGAGGAATTAGACAATGTAAGTGAAAATACTCACCTTGTTGTCGTCAAAATTGCTAAACAAAACCCTTAATTTAGGTGTTCAAGTTAGCTGTTAATCCCCACAATCAAAACCCAATAATTTTTTGTTTCCTTACAAACACACAAAATAGAAATCGATTTGTGGAAACAAAATCGATTATGGCGGGATTTGGAAAAGAATGGCAGGATTTGGGAAATAATTTACCTAATGGTGGGATTTAGGGTACTGTGGGTTTTAGAGGGATTTCCTCGCGCGCGAGATAGGCCTTGTTTGGCGCCCACTTTTGCCTCATTTACTGCCCACTGCTGCCTCAACGAAACAAAACCAAGCTTAAACCATGGTTAGTTAACGGTTCAACGTGGCAAAAACTGGGCAAGAAAAATTGGACCGCATGGACTGGACAAATAGTTAACTGAACTGAATCCTAGTCCGAAATGCAGAGAAATGTCACTGGAAGTTTATTTCATGACCCTTTGTACTTGTAGAAGTTTAATTTAGTCCAAACTGCTGTATATCAAATACCTTTGGTATAACCTCACCATCTTCGAAGAGGTGAAAGTTTACAATATTCCAAAGATACCAAATACCTCTAGTATAACCTCACCATCTTCGAAGAGGTGAAAGTCTACAATACCCCGAAGATACCATACCCCCGGGGTTTCCAGCCATTAGATGTAATGGTAGAACTCACCTGATAGATGATCCAATGACTGAGAAGCCCCAAAAATATTATACCCCAAGATATTGTAGACTTTCTCAACAAGGCTGAAGTTCGAGCCTCAGCATGAGCTAAAAGGTGTGCCCATATAAACATAATTAGTAATTACACACTACAATCAAATTTCTATTTCAATTCCGCACTACCCCACTATCTTGATTGTGTTATAGAATTCTGCTGCTGCTTCTTTTTCCGTTTTGTTCAATGTTCGGTCCTCCACTCTCCTTGAAGGAAATGGCGCACATACTTTTCGCCCTAGAATTAAATCTCCAACCATCTCTTCTTTACACTAGCAAATGTAGAAACTTCAAACTTGGCAACAGTTTACCTCTTAAAACTTAATACAAGTTTTACAAAGATTTCCAACTACTTTACTGATGATTGAGGCCAGTTTGTAATTAAAGTCGATGTTTAAATATGAAACACTAATATCTTTGAATACAAGTCATTTCCGGACTTTTTTTTTTTTAACAATAACAATTATTGTGAGTTCGAAACAAAATTTACGAAGTACAGCCTCTTTAAAAGTGGGTGAGAAAAGGTTATGCAAACAAGTAAAAAAGGGAAGAAAATTTGAAGGATCGGGAGGAAATATACAGAATGTAACATAATTGAACGACATCCAGAAGCTCAGCAGAGTTGATTAGCAATTGACCCTCTTTTCTTCTCAATGAATAAGATTTAGACCTGAAATATTCAACAGAACAACAAAAGTTGATAAATTTGCTCGCAGCAAGTATAAACTCCAACAAAACGTGTTACAGAAATCACGTACCTTAAAAAAGAGGGAAGTAAACTAGCATGGAACAATATAGGTTTGGTCCAATTTTCATATGCAGAACTGTTTCTAAAAGCAAAAACCTAGTGAAGGACATTCCATCTACACAGACAAATGGTTTATGTCAGCTTATACCACTCTTCAAGGTTTTTGCAACGCCACCATGTTTTCTGATAAAGATGATCCCAGTCGCGTCATAAGAGGATATACGGGACTGAATTCTTTGTCTCCTCTTGCTCCTATCTTTGCAGCATAATCATCTAGAGTTGCTTTAATACCTTTCCAAATCTGATCCTCACCCTGAGAATCCAGCCACAATGAATACTGTAGAGGCGTAAGTTTGTTCCTTTGCATTGGTGACTGCAATTCTTCTGGGCCTCGAGAGTAAAGATGGTGAAGTATGACACTAGGTGGCAGATCTTGAAGAAGAGGAGATGCTCCCAATTGAGATGTTTCCAAGAAAATAACGGGCCGGAATGCACGAAGGGCTCGATATGGCGCACCAAGCTGTTCAACCGGGAACAAGTTCTGGCCCACAGCTAACTCCAGCTCAGCCATGTCTCTAGCCATTCTCAACTTGCCTGACTCAGAGAGAGGTCTAACAAGAGAAGCATGTCTTATAAAGAATATCAGAACCCGAGAAGCCATGCTCCTGACAAGCCTAGTGCATATGGTTTCTGTTCCTGCAGTGATCGCATTTGATGAAGAAGGCAACAGCCTAGAAAGGAATTCACTACGGAAGTGAAGAATGCATTTTTGCAACTCTTCCATGTAAGGGGATGCATTGTTGTCCATAGCAGCATCCATGCCAAGCACACCAAAGTTCTGTTCGTGAATTTGCAAGATGCAAGACTCAAGCCGGTCAAGCATGGCTTGGAACAAGGATGTCACTGAATCACATGCAACCCCATATATGGTACCTAGTGATGGGGACAAGACATCAGAGGCAATAGTGGGCAGTCCGGTGATCATAGATGATATGCGTGTATGAATTTCTTGCAGATGCTGACATAATGCAAAGTTCTTGAGTTGTGCTGCAGTTGCAGGACCAGTTATTTGCCGTGCTTCCAGGCCAGTAGATATCTGCCGCCACAAAATATTTACATAATTTAATGTACAATTATCAAACACAAGGATCAAAAGGAGTACTTCCTCAAGGACAGTGTTGCAGTGAAATAGTTTATTCACATCCTCTATCCATACTATGAGGTACTATATGACTTGGGGGTGGTTCAAACCGTGATCAGATCAAAATCTATGCATCATAGTTGGTAATTACTTACATTCTACACATGCTTTACCAATATGGGGAAAAAAAACACACCCTCATTTCAGCCTTCAAGATCTGAAACATAACAGAAAATATTTGCGCTCTTGCACAATTCCTAGTTTAGGTAATATAAATTTTATGTATTATATATAATATGACCCGCTATTCCCTGGTCCCATGGTAAAGAAAACAAACATAATGTATTCATAATCAAATGAATATCGACCTACAATGTAATAATGACCTAGGATGGTCAGTGTTATATTCAAATTCCAATGTATAACATGAAAAGACAATGGATGCCGTCGAAAAGTAACAAAACAGCCTAACAGCAAAGTTTGGTACATGCATCTACATCCGAAAACAAGTTTAACTCTGTTCTGTGCTTCACAAAGTAATGTTCAAATAGAGATTACAAGAAAATCACAACAGCATATATAATCAACAAAATAAGTACCCAAAATGTATGACCCAATTTCCCATTAAGGATAGGATGGATGGGGCCTTGTTTTTGTAAATTATATATCAAATATATTCATTTGATATATAATTCTCCAACACAATTACTGGAACTACCCTAAAGTGAGTTCGACAACCAAAGGACTTCAAAGGAATTTATAGCATTTGAAATACAAGAACCAAAATGAACAGACAAGGAAGTAGCTCTATTGCTTAGCACGCTGATTGATCAATCCCCATATCAATGGCGCAATCAAGTTCTTAACTAAGCAATGCTGAATAGCGATCCAATAGAATTACAGAACAATAACTTATTGCCAAAAGAAAATGAAGAAGTCATTTATTGCCCTAGCAGTCATGAGGTAAGTCAAAAGTGAAGAATGAAAAATTATGAACCATGGGGGGCAGAAAAAGGGAAGATTATATGACTAGGAAATTCTAGCACATAAACAATGAAAACTGTTGCATAATTTAGGTAGAAATACATAGTCATATTTAATCTCATGCTTCATTTACATAAAGTAGCAAAACCAACTGAGAAAAAGAATAAAATAAAATTTACCTGGTACTCAGCTCTTTCTGCAAGCAGAATCAGAACTTTGTTGATTTCACGCAAGACAAGAAGTGTCAAACGTGCATCCAGCTGAACAGCTTCAATTTCTTCCTGAATGCGTGATAAAATTCTTGAGATATGTTCTTTGGAAGGAACAGTTCCACGGCTTGACACTGGAAATACGGAATTAACAAGATCAGACAGTCGACTCAGACAGAGGGCCAAGAAAGCTGTCTGATATATTTGAATTGCAGTAACCATTTGATCTTTTCCTTCTGAACTGACAGCTGGTAGAACTCCTTTGACATCTGTGTCACGTGAAATTCTCTCAAGAAGATTCTCTATCATGGAGAAGAGCTTTGGATATCCCACAGTAAATATCTCTTTCACAAAGCTTGAAGCAGTGAAAACAGACTTCATTTGGCTGGAAAAATATTTCACAAGGGCCTCCCAAACACGATCTGTTAACATTGAATCACCTTCCTAGGAGATAAAAATAATAAAAATAAAAATTAAAAAAAATAAAAAGAGGTTACAGACATCCAAGGAAGAGCATTTCCAATTCAAAACCTTGAGCATGTCCTCTCTCATCTTTTTAAACTAGAAATTGCCTTACAATTATAAAAATAGTTGGTAAATGATGCACAAGTATCACTCAGTGAAGACTGACCTAGTCTCACTACCCATAAACAAAAACGGAAGATAGAGAGAGAGAGAGAGAGAGAGAGAGAGAGAGAGACCAATCATAAATGATAAAGCCAAGGGCTAGTTTTCTTTTTGTAATGCTGAAATAAATCAACAATAATCTCAAGGCTAATTGAAATTCTTGGGCTGATATAATTATTTCCATTGTTCACTAAAAATTATAATTTCATTTTTTTTTTTTTTTTGATATCCAAGGAAGAGCATTTCCAATACAAAACCTTGAGCATGTCCTCTCTCATCTTTTTAAACTAGAAATTGCTTTACAATTATAAAAATAGTCGGTACATGATGCACAAATATCACTCAGTGAAGACTGACCTAGTCTCACTACCCATAAACAAAAACGGAAGAGAGAGAGAGAGAGACAATCATAAATGATAAAGCCAAGGGCTAGTTTTCGTTTTGTAATGCTGAAATAAATCAACAATAATCTCAAAGCTAATAGAAATTCTTGGGCTCATATAATTATTTCCATGTTCACTAAAAATTATAATTTTTTTTTTTTTTTTTTTTAATAAGTACGAAAAATTATAAATGACCGCGAAACTAATCTAGTGTCTTCTTTATTTATTTATTTATAAGTGAAAAAAAAAATTGACAGCCATACATTTTAGAAGACAAAGCTTTACATTTCCCACTGCTGTAGTCCACCTCCAAGACCAGTACGCCTTTGGAAGTTACAAGAATGGAGCCACCATATTTCTACACTAACTACTTCTAAGGATATAAATATAGCTTGCTTGCATAAGAATATGAAGAAACACAGACTACAAATTGCTAATTGATTCTTTGTAACTTTCCACTGGAGATCCAAGTAAATTTACTTTAGGCTTCGTTTGGATAAATAGGAGAGAAAAGAAAAGAAATGATAACATTAGTTATGAGAGAGAAGAAAAGATAGCAATGACGTGTATTCATGTTGGGATAAATTATGAAAGAAAAGAAAGGAAAGGATAGCATTCTTGTTTGGAAAAGGTAGAGAAGAGAAAAGAAAAGAAACCATTTTAACCAATTTACTATCATACCCTAATATTAATGTGGGGACCCGATGTCTTTTAAGTTTCTTTCATTAAAATTTTTTTTTATAAGTAAAATATATTAGAAAAACGTTCAAAAGGGGAACGCGTCCCTAATACAAAAAAACAAAAACCCTAAGGACCAATAGAGAATCCAAAGGGTCAAAAAGATCAGCAATCGAGGAGCAAACGCTTCCTCTAACATAACAGAAAAGAGAACGGAGAATATGAGATTTTAAGTGAGCAATAGTTGATTCTTTCCCTTCAAAATTTCTATTGTTTCTCTCTCGCCAAATACACCACCAAACACAATGTGGGACGATCCTCCAAAAAGCACGCGCATGACCTTTAACTGGACATCTTCTCCATGCGTTGATTAATTGAAAAGAGTGTTCAAGCATCACCCACTGAACACCGAAAATGCTGAAAATTAAATTCCAACAATCAAACGCAACAAGACAATGCATGAGAATGTGATCCACGGACTCTCCATCTGTTTTGCATAAACAATACCAATTCACAATGGTATTACCCCTCTTTCTCAAATTATCCAATGTCAAAATCTTTCCGCAGGTGGCAGTCCAAACAAAAAATTCAACTCTAAGAGGAGCTTTAGAACGCCAAATAAACTTCCAAGGGAATTCATAGCCATTAAAGTTGGACAAACACATGAACATGGACCGTACTCCATATCTACCAAGAGGGGAAGGCACCGACACAATATCATCACAACCTCTGCCAACATCCTTCTGTCAATACAGCAAGTCCAAAAAAGCGCAAACTTCTGTCAACTCCCAATCCTGAAAAGAGCGTTTAAAACGCACATCCACGTAACCCTACTGTTATCAAGATGATAACAATCAACTACGTAAGAATGCTTGTTTTCGGCAATACTGAAGAGGCGAGGAAAAGAAATAGACAGCAGTTGATCACCACACCACAAATCTTCCCAAAAACAAACGTGCCTACCATTGCAAACTTTGAATCTGTTGTGGGTGGAAAACACATCCCAACCCTTTCGAATGAATTTCCATATGCCAACGCCGCCCGTGACAGAAACAGGACGAAAGGACCAACCCCCACTCTCCTCCCCAAATCGACACGAGACAACTCTTCTCAACTGATGATAACGCTCTTTACCAAATCTCCATGACCACTTACCCAATAAAGCTCTGTTGAAAGGGACCATCTTCCGAATACCTAAACCATCAAATTTCAAAGGTTTGCAAACTTGGTCCCAATTAACAAGATGATACTTGAATTCCTCTGCTCTTCCACCCCAGAGAAAGTCACGTTGAATTTTTTCAATCCGTTCAGCGATAAAGCATGGGATCTGAAACAGAGACAAAAATAAGTGGGAAGGAACGAGAGGGTACTCTTAATAAGAATGACCTTCCACCCTTTCGAGAGATATTGCTTTTTTCCATCCTGCCAATCTCTTTTCATACCTATTGATTACCGGATCCCAACTCCCCACTATCCTGGAGGAAACCCCCAAAGGCAGTCCCAAATAAGGAAGTGGAAAAGCACCCATTCCACATCCAAGAACAGCAGCTAAAGAGGAGATATCTGAAACATCCCCCACTGGAACAATCACACTCTTTCCTACATTGATTTTAAGACTGGACACCGCTTGGAAACAAGTAAGAATGCACCTCAAGTATCTCAATTGAGAGACGTCAGCATCACAAAAAACCAAGGTATCGTCCGCGAACAACAAATGGGAAATCTCTATCTGATTGGCAACTCCTCTACCAACTCTGAAACCCCTGATAAAACCCAAATCCTCAGCTCTTTTCATTAATCTACTCAACCCCTCCATGACAATGAGAAATAAGAAGGACGATAGGGGGTCACCTTGTCTCAAGCCACGCAAACTCGCAAAAAAACCAGCAAGAGATCCGTTCACAAGCACCGAGAACATAACGGACGAGATACAAGTTTCTATCCATTTAATCCACCTATCTCCGAGCCCCATCCTCCGAATCAGGTAAAGAAGAAACTTCCAATTCACGTGATCATAGGCTTTCTCAATATCAAGTTTACATAAGATACCAGGAACACCACTCTTCAACCTAGAGTCAATACATTCCCCTGCAATAAGGACAGAATCCAAGATCTGTCGTCCCCCAACAAAAGCATTTTGTGATTCTGAAATAATTCCATCCAATGCATTCCGCATTCTAAGAACGAGAACTTTGGCGATAAGCTTATACATTCAACCCACTAAACTGATTGGTCTAAAATCCTTAATATCAGAGGCGTTACCCTTCTTAGGAATAAGGGCAATAAAAGAAGCGTTCAAAGATTTCTCAAAAGTGCCTTGAGAATGAAAAACCTGAAAAGTGTTCATCACCTCACTGCGCACCACCTCCCAACTCTCCTTGAGAAATCGCATAGTAAAACCGTCAGGCCCTGGAGCTTTATCCCCGTTACAACTAGATACCTTAAGAACTTCCTCTTCAGTAAAAGGAACCTCAAGCCCGTCACTACCCAGCGAAGAAATAGAATTGAAACGCAACACATCAAGTTTAGGTCTCCATTCCAAAGACTCAGTGTAAAGCTGCTGATAAAAAGAAACAATTCCCCCACACACCTCATCTTCTCTCCACAACTCTGTACCATTCACACGGATACGCTCGATGTGATTACATCTTCTATGGGCGTTAGCAAGTCTGTGAACGAATTTTGTATTACGGTCACCTTCTTTGAGCCACAGTGCCTGAGATTTCTGACGCCACGAAATCTCCTCCATAACAGCAATCTCTGCAAAAATCGCTTGACAAGACGCTCTTCTGGAACATAAAGACTCCACGTCTTGCCCCAGCGCGTCAAGACGGTCAAGTTCAGCAATATCAGCCAAAACTCTGTTCTTCTTCCATTCAAGATTCCCGAACACCTCTTTATTCCATTTCTTAAGTTCAGATTTGAGAACCTGAAACTTCCTAGCTAAGACATAACTAGGAGAACCTGTAAAAGATGCTTCCCCCCACCAAGACTGAACTTTCCTTTGAAAATCCTCAGATCTTAACCACATATTTTCAAAGCGGAAAGGCGTACGTCTGGATCTCATCCCTCCACAATTAAGAACTAAGGGTATATGGTCGGACGTTACCCTAACCAAAGCCACTTGAGTAACATCCGGGAACTTTTCTTCCCAATCCCCAGAAATCAAGAACCGATCCAACCTTGAGAAAGTGATACCATTAGACCAAGTAAAAGCAACCCCTTCCATTGGCAAATCAACAAGGAAATGGCCATCGATGAAATCAGAAAACTAGGTCATCTCCGACCATCTACCCCCAGTAGATCTCTCAAGCAGAGACCTAACAGAATTAAAGTCTCCGCCTAAACACCAAGGCAACGACCACAATTCCTTGACAAAGCTGAGCTCTTCCCAAAAGACTGGTTTATCACAATCAATAACAGGTCCATAAACTCCAGAAAAGACCCATTTGAAATTATCATCCTCCATCTGAAACACACATGACAAGGAATGGTGCCCTTTCTAGATATTCGTTCTGGACAATCATCTTCGATCCCACAAAATAAGAATTCTGCCTGATGTGCCAGAAGCATTTAAAACTTCCCATTCAACAAACCTTCCTCCCCAAATACTCCTTACCACCTCGTCAGACATAGCATTCATCTTAGTTTCTTGCAAGCATATAACACGAGCATTCCACTGCCTCAAAGCAACCTTAACCACCGTTCTTTTATCCGGATCATTTAGACCACGGACGTTCCATATAATAATTCGTAGCTTCATTAAGAACTAAAGATGATCAGCTGTTTACCTCCCCCCCATTTCCCACTTCTAGTCCTTCCCCTTTCTTTGGAAATTCCATCCTTCCCCTCATAATTGACATTGGAAATAAGGTTCTTCATCTCATGTTCCCCTTTCCGTTGTGATCTATTTTTGCCAACTTTAATGCTTTGATAAGTCTCTGTAATTTCATTTCCTGTCACAATAGCATGAAGAATGGACCGAGTACAATCAGCATCACCCTCCGAAGAAACACCCAAAGCAGCATTAACCATACCAATATTGTCATTCACCCATTTCATGCCCAAATCATCAGACGTTTCTAAGCAATCAGGGCGCACAACTGCCCAAGGTTCCATTAAATCAACGTCAGAATAATCCATTTCTGTCCAAGGGTGAAAATCATGAGAACAATCCTATTGCGAAGGAACCTGAACAGCAAACTCTTCTCTCTTCACTATTCCCAGACGCATTCAACTGTAAATCCATCTCTGTTCCAACCTCCTCTGTGGCAATCTTCATTAAATCAAAAACATTATTAGCTTCAGTTTCTGCTGGTAAACAGTTCAATCCTTTCAGAGCAACAAAAAGCCTAAGTTCGTTAATCAATGACACAGCTAAATTATCTGTTAGCTTGAAAATCAAATCCTTTCCAACACATACGATCACTACGTTACAGCATTCTCCACTGCCAACCAAGTTCAATGAAGACAGTGACCCTTCCATCCGTGGAACAATATCACTAGAACAATCCTTCTGTTGAACAAAACTTCATTCCACAATATGACCACCCCTTCTTAAAACCTCAGACGAAGAAGGAGAAGAGAGAGATATCTGAGAAAAAGCAGCAGAATTCAAACCTGGAGAAGAGGCAGTAGGACGTGCTACCCATTTCTGTTTTTCTTTGCGTGTCCATCCAGAGCCTTGACGGCCGACAAAAGCAGTCGGCGTGTCTCGCATTGTTTTCTCCGTCATCGACCAAAGACCCTGTGAAGAAGAAGAAGAAGAAGAGGAGGAATGGGCTTGAACCTGAACTTGGGCTTGTTCTTTTAAGTCTGGCCCCGTAACAGATTTTGGGTTATTGAAAAAAGAAACTAATAAGGAGTTGGATCCGTTTTTAATAACTCTTCGTTTGGTGTGGGCTGTCCGAGGCCCAAACCTATCCGAAAATGGGTTGGCCTTAAATAGTCCGTATTTAATAGGCCCATGATTCACCCTTTGGCCCATATCTTTTTTAGCCCAGTCAGACTTATGGCCAGCCCATTCTCTTCATTAACCCTTAAAGATAAGGATAAGGAAGGATCTGGATGAAGGCCTGAACGCCAGCCACGTGCATATTTCTATTTGTCAGCATCAACGCGCTTATTCGGCGCGTGACTACCACTTGATCTTCCTCCCACAAATTTCACCGCTCTTTGTGCCTCTCTGTCCTTCATCCATTGCCGGATTTGCAGCATCTCTTCATCCCCTTTGTGATATGACCTATGGCTACCTTCAAGACTCTCTGCCAAAGGAACCAACTCCGGCGAGATTTCTTCCCAGATCGCAACCTTGTAACAGAAGGTGTCGTCGTTGATAAACACAAACGGCGGACAAGCTGATCCAATTCTCACTATGATACGGACACTCTCGGCGTCCCTCGTTTCGTCAGCAACAACGTTCACGAAACCACCACACAAATCCCCCACTTCGACAAAAAGGGCGTGACACCATAAATGAAGAGGAAGACCAAACAGCAGGATTTGTTTAAGGCCTTTGTCTTTGAGAACCTCACAACAACCAACTCTGAAGGACCACACATCGACCACACATCGATCCGCAAAGTTGTAGAACCCCATTGCCGTCAGCCTTCCTTCAACACCCGTTGAGCCTTCGCCTGAGAAGGGAACCTGAACAAAGAAGTGAATCGGATAAGGGAGTAACCCCAACCCCACCAGACGTATTCCATGCCCGAGCTGCACATTCTTCAATCCGATCACACCCCCCAACTTCCTTGTCAAACCGGCCAACCAAACAAGATAAGAGAACCGATTTTCTCTCTCCGACGGATCCCCCGTCTATGTAAAGTGACGGCCCACGATGGGGAATTGCCGACTCCACAACCCCTGTAAGTGTAATTCTTGGAATCTTTGCAATTTCTAAATAAGACTTCATAACAAACAAAACCACGCTCGCCCTCAAATCGCCCCTAGTGACGTCATCCTCTATTGACTAGATTCTTTATTGAACCAAAGTTTTATAAGTTTCTTTCATTAAAATGTTAAGGTTATTTTCGGTATTATGAAAGTGTCACTTAAGTTGCTATCCTTTCTCTCCAAATCTTCCCACTTTTGGAAGTATAGCAAAGGAGAGATTTGGAGAAATAAGCTATCCCTCCATATGTCTCCAAATCCTTTTATTTTCTCTCCTCATTAACAAACCAAACATGAAAATCACTATCCTTTCCTTTCTTTTCTTTTCCTTCCAATTCTATCAATCCAAACGAAGCCTAAGGCTGTAGCTGGCAATTTGATGCGCAATTGAAGATGGTAGTCGACAGATCAATCGAAGGATACTAGAATTTGCAAGGATCTAATATACAAACAGATGCATAAGCTAAAAAGATCTTAAGAAAAAATTGATTGCATATATTTTTTCTTTACGCATTCATCAATCCTCATATATTAAATTGGTGAATGTGATATATAAATGTTGGCATGTAAATAGCTCCAGAGTTGATTTGAAGAATCAATGCCAAGTCGCCAACAAAAATCAATCAACCGAGAGTGTGTGGACGACTAATCTATAGATCAAAGTGTAATTTAAGCAGCAGATCACATGAGGAACATTATCTATGTTGACAGAGCGGACTGTGTGACTACAGACTCTGTGCATGAGTTTGGTGGATCAGTCTGTGCCAAGAGGTAACTAGGGGGTTCTAGCGTCATTGAACTGTCAACCTAGAAGTAATCTCTTTCTGACATTGGATTCTGATCTAACTGGACTAGGTCCCATTATTTTTCCTATTTCGTTTTTCCGCACAAAAATCTTGGTATCCATTGTGCTATTTTATTCTACTTTAATTTGCATTTGATTGAATGTGTGTTATGGCATGATGGATGATTTGTATTTGACATTTAGTTTAATTTAAAATTTGATTTTTCAGTAAGTTTGTTGAAATTCAAAAAGTGGTCAAAACTACCATCAAGACCAATAACACTCCCCACCCCCAGTCAAAACATGGACCTTGCACTAACTTTCTATTAAAGCCTAGAGTTTCAGTACTTACCTCATCTAGGACACTGTGTACTCTCAGGTATCATAGTTTCAAGTAAAGGACCAACCTTTCATATATAGCATGGCTCCATTCCAAATCATATTGTATGATGAGATCTTAATATGTTATGTATATATATGTATATATATATATATATATAAACAAGTGGTTAAGTTCTTAAGCTCATCCTAGAGATAAATTGAGGCTCATTTTGTAATTTTCCTCTTGGAAATCCTAGAAATTTAGGAATGGGAGTAAAATAAGGATAGTCATGGAACGACTATATTTTCTTACACAAAGCACATCGTTATTGTTCTCTTTGATTACTTTGTTTCATTGCTTTGTGGCTTGGATCGTTTGGTTGGATGAAAATTTGCATGAGAATAATTAATTAATTCATTGAAAACGATTGAAGTTTAGATTATGAAAATATTTACAAAGCGTGCAAAAAACTTATGAGCCCCTCTCTCTAGGTCTAATTGAGACTGTTGGGTTAATAAGACTTATGGTGGCGTATATTTGATTGATCAAAACTAAAGTATGTAATTTTGTTGTTACTTTTAGTTTAGTTAGATTTTTAGGAGTGAGTTAGTGTCATGGTAAGTGTCATGTTAGTTACCTCTTCAACAAGGTCAAAGATGTAATTCAAGGTTCTAGTTTCAACTGAGGGAAAAAGCAAAATATGCAACACCAAAGGGTACAAAGGTAAATAACACTGCTATATGCACTCATCAAAATTTAAGATTCATGCATACATGGATTAGAGTTTTTGAATTTCATGTTTCGATTTGGAAAATCCTAAGGGAATTGCATAAAGGTGTTCTTGGAAACTACCTTGCTTGAAAATTTTGCAAATATAGATTCACAAAGCACTTCGACTGGTTGACAGGTCAACCTAGAATGACCAAGCCACTCGAAAATCTAGTTTCCTTTTCAGATTATAACACTAAAATTCTATTCTCTTACAACTGTGGATTGTCTATAAATATTCTGTCATGTCATTAACCATGATATACAGGGAGATGCATTAGCTAAAAAGATTTTATAAAAAATTGAGTGCATATATTTATCTCTAAGCATTCATCAATCATCATATATATTAAGATCAGCGAGTTTCATATATAAGTGTTGACATGTAAATTGCTGCAAAGTTGATTTGACAAGAACACCAACAACAATCAATCAAATGACATTTTGTGGACGACTGATCTATAGATCAAATGCCTATTGAAGAAGCAGTGGGTTTGGTGGATCAGCCTGTGCCAAGAAGTAACTAAGGATTCTGGGGGGGTCATTGAACTGTCAACCTAATTGTTTGATTTGACTAAACCAGTTCTCATGGTTTTTCCCGCTTATATTTTCCATATAACAATCTTGGTGTCCACTGTGCTATTTTATTCTACTTTAATTTGTTTTAAATTGGATGTGTGTTATATTTAGCATGATGGATTGATTGGTATTTGACAAATAGTTTAAATTACTAATCTCGGGTAAAGGTCCAACTTGTCATATAACATAGATCCCTTCAAAATCATATTGCATGATGAGATCTTGATATGCTATATAAAAAATAAAAATAAAAAGCGGCCAAGCTCTCAAGCTCGTCCTGGAGATAAATTAAGGCTCTTTTCATAATTGTTCTCCTCGAAATCCAGGAAAATTAGGAATGAGAGTAAAATAAGGATAGTCAAGGAACCACTACTTTTTCTTACAAAAAGCACAACATTATTGGTTTAGCTAGCATAGCCAAATTTTTAGTTCTCATAGAGAGGCCTTCAAGTAGCTCAAGCCATGAATAAGAAAGGTATTAGTTGAGGGTGATCAATCAATCCTCATAACAAAAATTTGTTGTACATCTGATAAAGCCACCAATACTAAATGGTCTAAATCATAGCAGAGAAATCTAGATCCTAGGTTGCATAGCTCATGGTTTCATTCATGATCATATACTTGGATAAGCATGTCGCAGGATGCAGTTGTGTATCTAAATATAGTTAACTACAATGTCAGTGTCTTTACTTTTATCCTAGCCATGAATATGAATATATATATATATCCTAGTTGATACTCAACCCCCCCTTCCTTTTCTCAAGGAATTGTTTATGAATATGAATATATTTACTATAGCATGTTCAACAAAAGCATTTCACTCAATGGAAAATATCCATCTGAATGTAGGTATAAGGTTGTATAATAGCTAATGAACTTCTAGTCAATTGGAATGCTTTTTCTCTCATTAGATCTTGGACCCACCTTTTGGGCATGTGTCATGTGGTAGGCATGTCTAGCACATAAAGCCGTAGTGACAACATTTTAGCAAAGAGATTTGATCAACAAAGAATGAGATATGTCATGTCTACATATTTCCATTGTTAGAGAGTTGAATTTTATTTGTACTTTTCTATAATTATTAAGGGTAACTTTGTCTTTTCCTATTTTAGTTAGGCTTTACATTATATCTCATCTTTTGTAATTCGACAGTACTGTAATGCAATATACGGAAACAACTTCACTTCTTTTCTGTGCAGATTTACAATAAATTTACATCCATAACTTCCTATATCTTGAAAACAAAAAATTACAAATTATCAACAACTCATGGCAAAGTTGATAACAATGAAAATTTTTAATTTATTTAAAAAATTGATAGATACCACCTCATAGATCAGATCAGATCAACTTTTGTTTACACTGTTATTCTGAAACACTGCAAATCAAGAATGGTGCAAGTCACACATTCAACATGCCAACCAAAAGAATCACGTTATGATGACAAAAGAAATCTAATTTTTCTAAACATCTTGCTCAGAAACAACCCACAAGACATTGCATTAAAAGCATAACAATTTCGCAAAGAAATAGCCCACTTTTTTTCTCGAGAAAAAAGGGAAACAACGGATGTAGCTAAGTGGCTCAAGGCAGTGGATTGTGAATTCAACTGCGCGAGTTCATACTTTCATACAGTATCTTAACTGAGTTATATGTAATGATCAATAAATTCAGTTTAACATGGCATTGAGGTAGTGAATACTTGACATGCATATATTACTCAAAAGAAACATCCTTTAAGTATTAAACTATCAATAGACATGAAACTTCCTTTTAATTCCATAAGAACATGTAAACAATATATTAACCCAAAACCACATCCACACTACATCCTTCAGCACGTTTCTGAGCATCAAATCATCCTTGTTCAATCCCAATACCAACAGCACTATAGTTATTCCTTTATTTATTAGTTGACAATTTCAACAATCACTAATTGGTTCTCAGTATAACAAAATATGTATTTCAATGTAATTTCGCTTTTAAATAAAATTCATGAATTATAGATAGTGGCATTGCCTATATGTTAACTAGAACTCAACAACATAACTTGAATCATTTGGCAAAATGCAAAAGAATAAACATGCCAAATGGGGACTTCAGGTCAGTTGAGAAGCTATAGTCTCGTGGCATTTTAATGTTCTAAGAACTACATGATGCTTCATCATTAACTCAATCATGACATTATATCTTCACTGCTTCATCGTTAACTACATGATGCTTCATTTTGTTAACCATTTAATCTTTCTTATTACTGAAAGCATAGATCTTCACTGCATTACAGAAAACAAATATTGATTTCTAGGAACACCCGGAACAAAAAGAGATGAGAGAACACAGACTGAACAACTTCTAACAGATATTTCAAATCACTCACCTGCATGACCTCATCAAGCAGCAAAACATGCGTAAAAGGGTCTCTTTTCTTCGACAGAACCCTTTGCAAATGCCAAACTGCAACCACAATGGAATGCAATTGATCCATACAAGTACTCATCCTCTGCCACAGTGCCTCCTTTGCCTTTGCCCCACCGCCAATTTGCGGTGTCCCACTCCTCTGTATCCCTCCAAGTCCGGGCCCAAACCCATCCCCGGAAGGGGCCGAAATGGCCTTCATGTCCAGCGCAGCACTCACACTCTTCACACCCTGACTCTTGTACTTGTTTATCAACCCATCCACTGTTGCCTTCAATTCACCAAGATTGTAAAACACCTGCAAGCCCGCCCCAACCTCAGCTTGATTGAAACCCTCCAATCCTCTCTCCAAAACCCTCATTCCCTCTGACCGCAACTTCTGTCCGGCATCGAAAACCCAATTCAATTCCTCATCGATCACGGCGATGCCGGCTAACTCATTCTCGTTACACAGGCTCAAGATCTCGCAGTGCAGTTGGGCCGCCTTGGAGAGGTCGAGCTTTTCGGGTTCGGATTCGGCAGCGGCCATGACGTCGCGGAGTTTCTTGGAGAGGCGGAGGACGCGGATGGTGAACTGGAGGAGCTCGGTGGTGCGGTGGAGGTTGGAGAGCTGGAGAGTTTTGGCGCGGATCTGGCGGTGGGGGTCGGCGATCTCGGAGCGGACTCTGCGGACGGAGGATTGGAGGGTGGAGACGGCAGATCGGAGGGCGGCGAGGGAGGAGTCGGCGTCTCTGAGGGAGGAGAGCTGAGAGAGGAGGTCGTGGTGGCGGGAGAGGACCTCGGAACGGAGCTGCTTCTCGAGGAGGCGGATGCCATCTTGGAGCTTCTCGGCTCGGGCGGCGGCGGATCCGGAGGAGAGGGCGGCGGAGGAGAAGCGGGTGGAGTCGAAGTCGGAGGAGAGGAATGCGGAGAAGATTGGATCGGAAGAGAAGGAATCAAGTGGTGAAAATGAGAATGAGGTAGATGGTGGGGTCGTGGTTGAATTGGGTGTGTTTGTTGTTCTGTCTTTGAAGGTAGAGAGGCGTTGGAGAGGAGAAGAAGAAGAGGAAGGGAGTGGGGATCTCTGGATCGCTGGAGAAGCCATTTTTGGGTGCGCACTTCTTGCTTGCTTAGCAGTTAGTTTTTCACCTGTTATGTTATGAGCTTCTTTCTTCTCTTTTATAGTTCAGGAAAAATGACACGTAGAGTGAATCCAATAATTTCATTTTATTGGCTCGAGGCTCTTAATTTTTTTGTTCTATGAACAATTTCATTTAATTATGGATGAATTACATTAGAGAATTGTAAAAAAAAAGAAAGAGACAACTAAATAAATGGAATATAGATGATTAGCCCCGGATCGATCTAATCGGATTAGGCTGCATCAGTCCTAATCCGATCTTTTGGTAACGAATTGAAAAACATATGAATTCCATCCGATTCGTGACAAGGACCAGTTTGATCCGTAGGATATTGGGTCAGATCAGATCAGTTCTACGGATTAAGTTTTTTCTTAAATGGACCAATAATTATTAAACCTTTGTCATTTAATTGTTTGGTTGTAAATAGTTTAATTGAAACAATTTAAAATTTAGAATAAAATGAATTTTAAATTGAATTCTCCAAAATACCCCCTCTTAGTGACTAATAAATTAAATTAACAAAATAACATTGTTCTATAATATTTTTACAAGAAACGACAGCGATGGTGTGCTGGTCCCACCTTTGAATTATGGTTTGCACTTTTAAATGTCAAAAAGTCTGTCACAGGTTCTCTACATTGAGCTCTAAGTGATTCTGACATGAACAGTGCGTATAATTGATCCACATGGGTAGCTTAGTCATTTCACAGTGTTAAGAAAACTTTTCAAATGATCTTAAGGAATGTACATTGTCTCGAAGACTCTTTGCAAGCTTTTTAGGGTTAAAAACCCTAGTACAGATATTGAAATTTTACTATAGAGCATTTCAGGGGCAATTAAGTCTTTTCACACATGTATTATATTATAATACATGTGTATGATGGTACATTGTGATGAATTGCTTATAATCTCAAGTTGACCAAGTGATCACAGTCTTAGCTGCAGAAGGCAATGTATATTGACAAATGTCACTACAAAGGCATTTTGGTCAATGCAAATTGCAAATAATTCTTTTGACATGTGCTATGTGGTCCTAATGTGAGAATATGCAGGTTGTCATTTTTTGCTTAATGATTAAACTTGTTATACATTCATATACATATACATTCGCAATGTTGTCAATGAGCTTGTATGTTAGAAGATATTTTATGTGAAGGTGGCAGGGGTATTATGGTACACTCACAAAGGAATTACAGATTATTATGTGACCAATGATTAGATAATGGTGACATATACATTTCCTCTTTGAGATAGGATTTGTATTCAAGGTGTACTATATATATGTTGTTATAGTATTTTCTAGGTTTTAAGCCTTTGAGAAAACCCTAAAGCAAGCTGCATTGAGACTGAAAAGAGAGTTGTATACGAAAACACATTTATGAGATTATTTGTACAGTCAGAGCATTCACAAGAGTAGATGATCAAATGGAGGCCTGCTGCTGTGATTTTTGCTGGTGTAGAAGCTAGTTTTGAGGTTTAAGTTTGATTTAAGCTTGTTGTAGTGCTGAGGCAAGTTTAAGGCAAGTGGGACTTATTATTTTACATCTGCAGAAAGTATGTTTGTGAACATCTTCTTGCTGCATTTGATTTTGATATCTCGGACCTATGTATTATCCTTTTTTGGTTTAGCTTGTTAATCTGAACATAATATCACTATATCTTGCTATGAGTTGCATTATTATCATCTGAGAAAGTTTATATAGTTAAATCTATTGGTAACATATATGCTTCAAATGATATTTAAGATATAATTAACCATATGCTAATATGCCATAAAATATTTATAATATGCTAAAATAATTAATTAAATATTCAACTAGATATTTAATTAAACATGCAAATTAAAGCAATAAAATAATAATAATAAATAAAAAACTTGAACCGAGGCTAGTATTGAATACTATGTCATTAAAACAGATTCGCGCTGTTATGGTACTAATGGACTCAGTGGCGTCTATCTCCCAGGATACAACGGTCTACATCCACCAGTAGCAGCACTACAAACTCGTGGATACGGCGAACCTCCTCCGTGTAATACTCTCTCTGACTCAAAAATGCATCTATACTAAGTAAATGCTGAATTGGGTGCAATCCGAACCAAATGGTTCGGACCAATCTTAATATGGCTCGATGAAATTGGATTAGGGTCTAAGTGGCTCGAACAACTTAACCTATGATTTGAACCCACTTGGGTTGGGTTCAAGTCTAGAGAGGGAGATAGAAGAAAATGAAATAAACGATTTGAAAATGATCCAAAGGAGGGTATTTATAGGCAACAAGGTTCCTTTTCGGGTGGGTGCAACCCTTTGGAAAAAACTAAAAATTAGTTTTTAAGTAATGTGCCTTTTCAGATTGGGTGTGTCTCTTCATCATTGGACACAACCATTTATATGTTTCTCTTCATCATTGGATACAACCATTTATATGTGTCTCTTCACACTGGACACATTCCTTCAATTGGTTGCAATGGTTAACATAGTATATGTTCACCAATAGACACATCCACTCCAATAGGTTACAATGGTTCACATGGTATCTGTTCACCAATAAACACATCCACTCCAATAGGTTGTAATGGTTCACATGAATAGTTATGTCTGTTGGTTTTGAGTTGCATCTTTTCATTCCATAACCAACCAGTAATCGCACTTGTCCAAGGCATCTATTAATGACTAATCAAACAATTTTCATTCACAATTTCAAACAATCCCCCACATGAATGGAAATTGGCTGCTTAAATGCAAAAGACGATCATGCAGACACTAGAGAGAGTATAATCGGAAAGTTACTGCATCAGGATAAGTAACTTTTGGCTTTGAACCTTCCCTAGTGTATTGCTATCGGATTTACTGGCTAACCAGTGAACGCGATTAGTAGGCATCGGTATATGCTACCAATAATAATCAACCCTTGCACAAATCATTGTAAAATAGGGCTATCATAGGGGTAAGTTGAACCACAAGGACTGCAAGTTTATGGCAACCAATGTCTTTAAAATCACTTAGTTTGATGAAAGAGGTGTAGAGTTTTTGGTTGGTTTGTCACTTAGAACTAAGAATTAAAATTGCATAAAACAATAAATTGAAGGAATTTAAGTAGAAAGAAACTTAGGTAGAGAGGACTAAGGAAGTGAATCAACTACCAACCCTATAAATATGCTAGCTTATGATTAACTTGAGAAACAAATTAAATATATATGGCAATGATATATAGCAGTACAAGATTACTACATTATCTTCAAGATGTTCAAAGAATCAAGAGTTAAGTATAATCCCTCAAAGTTTCACATGCTTGAACTACTTAAATTAGATTGTAGCCTTGACATGCTCACTAAGCTAGGGACTATTAAACCCTTCAATCACTATGGTAAAAGCACATGAAGTTAAGAACCAAGAAAAATCCATCAAAGGGAGGCCCTAAGCTATGGACTAACAAGTTTATCATACAACATGCTAATAAACCCATTTCACAATCTCATTTCCATTCTCACTATGAAGACGCAAGCTATATGATCATAAGAGGAAATAATCTAAGATAAGATAATCAACTCAAAATGATCATCTATAGACATTAATATCCATTACAACATGTAAAGTGCTCTAGATTATGAAAATACCATATACACACTTCATTCCCCAAATTAAAATCAAAACTAGAGAATGCTTACAAAGAAAGGCTTCATCACCTCCCTAGAAAGGGAGTTAGTTACCCATGGATGCAAAGGAATAAGGTGTGGACGAGACCCTCCCCTCCATTTTCGCCCTTAACAGCAAAGAATAACTCACAAGCTCTTAAGAATTGGTGGCGTATTCATCGTCGCACCACCACAAGCTTAAGAGTGGGCATTAAGGCGAGTGCCAAGTTTTACATTTATAAAAGCCACTACTACCTTCACTAAAAATATAGTTAGGGTGAGTAGGGATCGTCCCAAGGGATTGGAGTCGAATTTGGTTGTGGAATCACTATTAGGGTTAGTAGGTCGAGTGATTAAATAAATGGTTGGTTGGTTGATTAAACTAGAGAGCAAATTAAACTAAATAATTGAATGCAATAAAGAGTAAGTAAGAGAGAGAAAGATCTTGGGGTTTAGAGGTCACCACCAAGCAATACTTTTCTACACTCTTAACAAGTGACTAATGAGGGAAATGTGTGTTGTAATATTGATGTGTGTGTGTGTTTGGTTGATTCAACTAGTAAGGGTGACTAATTAAGTATACATTGTCTAATAAACATGTGAAAAGCATAATATATCTAATAATTAAGTATATATTGTCTAAATAGCATGTGAAAAACACAATATATCTAGCAAGTCATTAATCCTTTCATTAAGCTCACAAGCCAAATACACCACAAGGTTAGAGACATATGTTACTTGCATTCAAAAGTATGGAGCATCAAACAATAAGCATGGATTGTTCTCCCATCTAACAACTATGCTACCACTACACTACAATTAAGCTAATGACTTGAAATTAAACTAATTAAGCTAAGGGAGAGGCACAATCCATCAAGAAATGAGCATGAACCATCTAGAAAATTACAAGAGCAATCTTTTAAGTACAATGTTTTGACAATCTCTAGATCTATGGCATTAATACACATAGACATGCACCAATAACACAAGAAATAGAGACAAACACATGAACATCTATTCTAGCATACATAGACATATGGATAGAATGAAATGATCAATTGGAAGCATTAAACCACATAAATCATTGAATAAACAAGATCTATATATATAAAAGTGCCAAAACATGTATTACAACACTAATCTCTTAATACTACACAAAATCAAGATGTAGAAATCATGCTTGGGGCTAACTCTAGCCCCAAGAGGATGTCTAGCCACTCATGGTAGTGCTTCTCCAACCCTCAAGGGCTAACTCCATGGTAGAGATTTGCTCTTTGGTTGATGAAGAGTCTCCAATGGTGTCTCTAGCCTCCTCCTTCTCTAAGTTTGCTTTCCAAGTGTTCTTACAAGGTATGAGATGATATGATGTGATATGGTATCTTCTATTGTAAAAAGTAATCCTTATCCTTATATAGGTAGGTCAAAATGACACATAAAATGAGCTGGGGTTGTGCAGCAAATATTTCCCAATGATTGGATAAATGACAACTTTCAATGAGCTGGAAATTTAACTTTTTCGCACTGGAGGAAGTTCGATCGATCGAACCTTGGACTTGGATCAATCGAACATGGCTGAAATCTATCGAACTTAGGTTGGATTGATCCTCAATGGTAGCGCTTTTTGGATAAAAACAAATTTGAGATATTTTGAAGATATTTTTGGGAGAAGGACAAAAGTGGTTGGTAGGGTTGTACAACTGGATAAGATCAATCTTTTGGATAAGGATAAGGCAGTTCGATCGATCGAAAAATGATGTTGGATCGATCGAACTTTTGAGATCTCTGAAAATGTCATCATGACTCTGATCCATCTTGAAGTGCCGAGATCGATCATGTTGGATCGATCGAACCTTGATCTGAGATCGATCGAAGATGTTGATTTCCACCTTTTTCTTCCTTTTGCTTCCACTTGGCTCCTTTCTTTGATTTATCCCAGAATTGCTTCATTTCTGCTCTTATTTGGCTGAGTTAGCTTATTTTCGGGATAAGTGTCAGAAAATGGAAATAATACGAAATCAATCTAAGACGGTAAAGTAAGATAGATAAAGGTACTAGAATGCCTAAGCTTAAGGGGTTTAAATACGCACTTTTCAGCGCTCATCACACCCCCAAACTTAAAATATTACTAGTCCCTAGCAATGAACTAGAAAGTAAAAGAATGAAATGAATAACTAAAAAATAATAAATGGATAACGCCACTTTCGTAGGGAACACGATTGCACTTAGCATATGCAACAAGCCTTTTAAACCCCTAGGTTACCCCTAAAGGACTAGTGAAGTCTCGTGAGGGTTTCCAGAAATGGTACCCACAAACATTAAGCTCATTCTCACAAAGAGACACCAATATTGCAAAAAAGTATTGGGAGAAAACTACCTCAAGTATGCAATTTTCAAACATTTACAAGCAATCTCCCTAAATCTCAACATCAAACAAGCAAGTATAGTCCTCCACACATCAAGAAAATGATCATGCAAATCAAGACAACTCTAGAATCCTTTTTGAGTGGACCAGCATCAAATATGTTGCTATCTTAGCCAACTAAAGAATTAATCACATCCTTACCCTCAAACTAGCATACAAATCTAGTACCGATCATCAAGACAAAAAGTGGACCTTTTATTAAAGCTTCATTGTTCTAGGTGCGCTTATTCTTTTCACTCAATTTTTTTTTTTATTATTGAGGATCAAAGATGGAAGCATGGTGCAATGTGTTGATCTCTTAAGCTTTCTAGTGATTCATGAGATCGAGCGTTAAGTCTATGACTCCCAAACCAGACGGCTTTAGGGCATTAGGCGTTCAAACACCCCTACGGACTTACAAGCTCAAATCAACTAAGTTACAAATCAAGATAACCTCCATCTAATCATTTCTCACTTCTCACCTTTTGGGAGAAGTCTTCACTTTTTTTTTTTTTTTTTTTTTTTAAGCAAGTTCAATTAATAACCTAGAGTTTGGGCCATCCATCTTTCGGCGTGAGAAGTTCAGTGCTTGATGAGGCTAGGATCCCGGCTACTTAGTGAAAAGGGGTTGTTATCTACCTTTATCAAGAATGAAAGTTTTCAATGCACAGATGAATCAATTGGGATATAACCAATTCAATAATCAACAAAATATGTACTCTACAAATGAATGTTAGTGTGCGCCGGTGCTAGTGTAGAATTCTAAAGTGAATTTCAAAACAATCACAAAATCAAGATGATGTGGACCACAAGTACAAGCAAAATATCAATCTTTCAAAAAATTTACTCATAAATGGCATCCACAAGGCATACAAGGAGTATTGGACTCTCAAGTCAAGCAATTTTTAAATTTTAAACAATATAGTTCTCAAAAGATCAAAATCATAGCTAGATATGGACCAATCATAGAAAATCTCTCAAATACACAAGTTATGCTTAAAATTTTGAAGTTTAAAGCTAACATTGTAAAGTACACCATTACCCCCAAACTTAAACGGCACAATGTCTTCAATGTGCAAAGAGAACAAAAGGAAAGAGTATACCGGTGCAATTAAGGCAAAGAATGGTTAGGACTGAAGTATCCAAAGTGGGTGGCATAGCCCCCCCAAACTTGGGATTAACTGTGGTCCTGAAATTTGGCACTCGGATAAACTCATCAGATAACAAAAAGGGATAATCAGTGCACAGTGGACATGTAAGTGTAAATAAAATAAAGTAGGGAGAGAGGTATAAGGGTGGTCCTGAAAATTGTGTATCATATTCTCTCACTATAGTCACTGTGATGCACCTAATGGAGTCAAACATGCAGAGATAAGAATATAATAGATGACATCCATAGCAAAAACATATATAAAGAAAATAGAGTACTGGATACATCAAAAGAGCAAAGCCAACAGACCGGCTGCAAATAATATACAGTGACAGAAATAAAGTATAGAGCACAGAGGTGTAGTATAAAAAGATAGAAGAAACTGGAAATCTCAGGTGGACGAGGCAGGACGGGCAGGGCGAGCTCCGCGGATATCGCGAGATAAGTCTCGGAGTGCAGTCATGACATCCATGTGGAATGTAGCAAAATCAGCTTGGTGGGCTACAACATCGGCTCGAATGGCAACAGTATTAGCTCTGATAGCAACTATTGCATCCTCAAGAGCCTGAAGACACTCTCCAAAGCCGGGGGTCTGACTAGGAGCCTTAGGTACGGATGAATCAGAAGAAAGATCCTGAGTCTGCGCCTCTGCATGAATGGGTGATCCAGCCGGAGAGTGCTACTCTGCGTCATCTACAGGTCGCTCTAAATCAATATATATGTGCTCGGCAGCTGGACCTACTGGTACATCGTTCGCTGCGGGGTCTGCTGCTGCTGCCTCTGCCTCCTCAGCCTTGATCTCCTCTGCGGCCACTATTGCGTGGTCCTGCAGTCTAGTGATGATAGCATTGTAGCTCTTATCCCTGTCCTTCTTCAAGAAGTGACATGAACCTCTCTCAGGGTGCTCCCGAGGATGGAAAGGATAGCGCTGATCGATCAATATCTGGGTGATGAGGTGGCCAAAAGGGAGAGACTTAGCCCTTCCGGGCTTTTCCTTGCTGATATACTAGTCGAAGAGCTTCCTCATCACGCTCCAAATGAGCGCGGGGATAGATACCCAGTGGCCTATATAAAATGCGTAGAGGGCTGTCAAATAGTCTCCTCGCCGCTGAATCTTGTGCCCGGCCATATATATGTTCTGAAAGAGAACGGAATCAAAGAACCACAGGTCATCTGGAAGAAAAGTGCGGGTGGCGAAAGTCTCGCCATCGGCATGGTGACCTGTCAAGAAAACTGCCATGTCGGCATAAGAAGGCCTGTATAGCCTCGGATATAGTTCCTGTAGCTTCGGAGGGCATCGGTGTGGACAATGACATGAGCGGGCTAGCGTGTCCACCGTAATAGTAATCTGATGGCCATCTATAGTAGTGACCAGCTCTGCCGTGGTGCGTGGGGACGGTCGGAGGTTCTGGAAGAATATCCGTACTAACCGCGGGTAGACTGGCTCAGTAATTGGGGCAAGAATAGCTATAAGGCCTTTCTGGATAATATCATGGTAAGCTGATCGGGTCAGTACCGATCTGGAGAAAAAATCTGTGTCAAACACTGACTCATGGTCCGCTGTCATGTGCGCAAATCTAGGTGCGGGCCTATCACGCTCTCGAGCTGGCTGAGCTGGCTGGCGTGGTGGAGATGGTAATGGTGAATGCTCAGCTCCAGCATGTGATGGAGATGGGACGGTGTAAATGCAGGCTGAGCCG
The DNA here is from genome assembly GCF_030987335.1 of Cornus florida. Taxonomy (NCBI): domain Eukaryota; kingdom Viridiplantae; phylum Streptophyta; class Magnoliopsida; order Cornales; family Cornaceae; genus Cornus; species Cornus florida. Next base: position 20,043,641 of record NW_026775576.1, read on the forward strand.
TAGAAGTAGATGGAATATGATCATCCTCAGCCTCATGAGTAGGTGACTAAGGTGGAGTAGGCTGTAATGGCTCCTCTTGTGCATGAGAGGGCTCTGCTAGCTCATCTATCCTGGGTCGGATATATCTCTGAGGCCCGTGTTGCCTCTTGGCAACAGTCTTGCGCTTAGTCATGGCCTGAAAAATAATTTAAAAACTTACAAGGGGAGTTAGTGCCAGAATAAAGAATTGAAAGCACAAAATAGAAACATGCATGTCAAATAAGGTAGACAAAACATATAGATGACATGAATCTATGCAAGTGACAGGATATGAAGCATGCTAAACAATGTAAGTATGAAATGCATCTAATATGGAATATCACAGGCATTGGGCATGAATGAGATAGCATGAACATAATACATGATGAATGAAGTGTGTGTATGAGATCTATGAAGTTCGATCGATCAGAAAAAGGTTTGAGATCGATCTCAAAACTTCGATCGATCTGAGAAATTTTGAAAAACTAAGTTCGATCTATCTCTCAAGATCGATCTGAGATAGAAGTTCGATCGATCGAACTGTGCAAAGGTGAAAACTGAAAGGTCATAAATTTGTGACTTTGGAAGCACGGGGGCCACAAGAACAGTGTCGTGGGCCCATTAACTCATCAAATCATCAATCCTACTCACATAGCATGGCCCATACTCCCACAAATTGAATCAAAACTCAAAAATATATAACCATATATACATATATATACACATATATACAAACATGCTTCAAGCTCCATCAATGGAGGATATCATCAACAAAATATCATGGATTCAACATTTAAAACATGTATTGAACAAGTGGAAGCTTGAAATTATGAGATGTGGCTCGGATCTTACCTCAAGTCGCGAGAGAAGATGAGAAGAAGATGGAGATGAAAATCCGAGAGGAGAGAGAAAGAATCAACATTTGGATCTCGCCGGAGAAGATGGTGAAGATGGGGCACAGTGGTGACGGGAATGAGGGACAAGGGTTTGGAGGGTTGGATCGATGTTGAGACCCTCAAAGTCTATTTTTAAAAACTTTTCCTGATTAGTTCGATTGATCGAACTGAGATTTCAGATCGATCGAACTTTGATGATCTCTCTTCAAAGTGTTTTTGGAATTTTTGAAATTTTTGAAAAATTAAAAACTAAAATTAAAAATTAAAAATTAAAATTGAAAAATAGAAAATATTTTTGGATTTTTGAAAAGTAGAATAAAATAAAATCTTTTTGGATTTTTGAAATAAATAAAGTAAAAATCTTTCTCTTTTTTTTTTTTTTTTTTTTTTTTGAAAAATTAAGTAAATAAAACAAAATCTTTTTTTTTTTGGTATTTTTTGGAAAATGAAATGAAATAAAATAAATATTTTTGGATTTTTTGAAAATTAAAAAGTCAAATAAAGTCAAACAAAAGTCAAAATAGAGAATTGAATAATAGAGATCGATCAGACAGAGTGCAAAAATATGCAGATTTTTGGTTTAAAAATTTGGTTAAGTGTTGGAACTTACAGATCGATTGAACTTTGAAGTTAGATCGATCGAAGAACTTCAGATCGATCTTGAAATGTTTTCGATCGATGAGACAGAAAGTTGAAATATGCAGGTTGATGCAGGCTCAAAATTTTCTACATGTTGGATCTCAAGATCGATCGAACTTTGAAGTTTGATCGATCTAAGGTTTTCTGATCGATCTGAGAATAAGTTCGAACGATGGGACAGAGAGGTGATTTGGATGCAGGTGGATGCAGGTCGAAAATTTTTCTAAGTGTTGGATGCAGGTGGAAGTTCGATCGATATAACTCTCATTTGAGATCGATCGAACTTATACAAAATGCTCAATCACAACATAAAAGTTCATGCAATCCTAATCACAGTTCCTAGCAATGCATATGAACCAAAAACAAGTATCTAGACTTCGCAAGAAATGAAATTTAAGATAGAAATGAGGGAGGAATAGGGTTTTGACACCCTATGAAATGTTTTGCTAGTTTTTAACGTCTCTAGCAAGACAATGGGCTCTTTTAGCCCGGATCAAAGATCTTGTAATGCATCCCCTCCTTGTTAGGGTGATAGGTGCTTTGAACTCCACCCAACAAATGGTTCTTTGAAGAACTTATTGGATTAAGCTCAAAAGAAACTTTTGATCCCTTGTCAATGCAATCACAACCTTTGGGCTTCCATGCCCTTTCAAAGCAAGAATTTGAAACAACACTTTGAGAATGCAAGGTTGAAGATGATCCTTTTGAAGTTTTGGTCTTACACAAAAGCTCACTTCCTTGATATTGAAGATCATGACATTTATCTACAACATTAACCTCTCCTTCATATTTGTCAAATGAATTGGGTGTGGGATTGAAGATATTCAACTTCACCTTTATGTGGACAAATGAGATCTTTATTATCCCCGTCCTACAATTGATGTTAGCATTAGCGGTTGCCAAGAAAGGACGGCCAAGGATAACGGGAATTTAGCTTTTAGGATTGGGGACTAGTTTTGTGTCAATGACAACGAAATCAACGGGGAAGAAGAATTTGTCAATCTTAATCAATACATCCTCAATTATACCCCTAGGCTTCTTAATGGATCGGTCGGCAAGTTGTAAAACTAACGAAGTCGGTTTCAATTCACCTAGGCCCAATTTGACATAAACCGAGTATGGAAGAAGGTTAACACTTGCTTCTAAGTCAAGAAGCGCCCGATTAATGATATGATCACCAATAATGCATGAAGTAGTAGGTGAACCGGGGTCCTTAAACTTTGGTAAAGTGTTATGTTGCAAAATTGAGCTTACTTGCTCGGTCAAAACCACTTTTCTTGGTGCTTGGCTCTTATTCTTCCGCTTTTGGGTGCACAAGTCTTTCAAGAATTTAGCATAAGCCGGAATTTGCTTGATTGCATTCAAAAGTGGAAGATTGACTTTCACTTGCCTAAACATTTTCATGATTTCATTAGTTTTTGCCTTTTGCTTGTCTTTTGAAATGGATCCTTTTAAGGCACCCAGAAATGGAACTTTTGGCTCAAAACTCTTTTCAAAATTTTTCTTTGGAGTCTCTTCAACACAAGAAGTTTTTAAATCACTTTGTTTCAAATCATTTTTCAACAAAACCTTTTCAAATTCATTTTTCAGCAAATCTTTCTTCAAATCATTTTCAAAATCATTCTTCAAATCACATTTTGAAGCTTTCTCATTTAGAAGATCATGTATATGCAATGAAGGAGGAATGGGATGTGAAACGGGATGGGTGACAACTTGAGGTTGCACCGGTTCACTCTCTTCATTGGACATTTCAACTTGATTGTCTACAATCCTACCACTCCACAAGGTAGTCACCGTATTAATATGCTCAATGGTGTGGCCTTCCAATGAGGAATGGGTTCCCACAACACATTGTTGCTTAGGTGGGCCATTCATAAGCATTTTTCCCTTCTCTCTAGCATTAAGAGTGCTTGCTATTTGCCCCACTTGGGTTTCTAGCTTCGCAATAGATTGAGAGTGGGAATGAAACAATTGTGTGTTAGCCTCTAAAGTGCCCCAAGTATTCAAAACTTTTTCTTCAAAGGGGGGACTTCTAGCATTTCCTTGGGAATAAGATTGGTTGGGAAAATGAGAGTTAGCAAATTGATTCCCTTGTGATTGATAAGGTCTATAACCTTGGGATCCTTGGTTTTGAAGTGGATGTGGAATGTACTTCCCTTGAAAACTGCCTTGGGAAGGGTTTGAGCCCTCTCTTTGGTTTTTCCAAGAGAAATTCGGATGATTTCTCCAACTTGGATTATAATGAGTACCATAAAGATTGTTCCCTTGGTTCACAAAAGCTACATTGACTTGTTCATTAGGTTCATTTTGCACTTTTCCGTGAGGACAATGAGAAGTAGAATGAAGAACACTAGAACAAGTCATACATGTTTCATTTGATGCACGATGAGAATAGTTAGGGAAGGAAGATACTTGGTTCGCCGAGTTTTGGTTAATCAAAAATTGATCAAACCTTTGAGATAAAGACTTCATTTCAGCGGCTATTTCATTTGAATGGTCGACTTGATGTAAGCCAACACTCTTCCTACTTTGTGAATTTCTACCATTCTTGGATGATAATGTTCTATGCAAAGAATTTTCACTCATGCTCTCATAAAGACGCCACACGTCTTCCTCATGCCTATCAATGTATGAGCCACCCATGGAAGCATCAACCATGCCTTTGTAATTGTCCGATAAGCTCTCAAAGAAATATTGAACTAATTGCCATTTGGGCATGTCATGATGTGGACACTTCCTAAGCAATTCATTAAAGCGTTCCCATGCCTCATGAAACGTTTCTCCATCCCCATGTGAAAATTCCCGAATTGAGGTTCTCATGGCATTGGTCTTAGAAACCGGATAGTACTTCTTCAAGAACTCTTGTTGTATTTCTGCCCAAGAAGTGATTGAAAAAGGCCTAAGATTGTTAAACCAATACTTTGCCTTGTCTTTTAAGATGAATGGAAAAAGTTTGAGTCTTAAGACCTCTTCCGGCATGTCCGTATATTTTACGGTGGAACATACTTCTAGAAACTCATATAAATGCTTGTAAGGTTCGTCACTTGGAAGTCCATGATATTTAGGAAGCATTTAAATGGTTTGTGATTTAATTTCATAGTGATGTGCTCTAAATGGTGGCAATTGAATGCATGTGGGTGCATTGTATTCATTAGGCACATAGTGATCTCTTAAAGCAAGTGGATGATTAGCAATTTGAGGTGCAACATGGGCACCTTGATTTTGATTTCCTTGAATGATGGGAGGTTGTGGAGCATACATTGGCCTTGGCATTCCAAATGGAACTTGGCCTTGTTGTTGTTGTTGTGGTTGGTGGATGAATGGCCTAGGCATGTCTAATGGTACTTGCAAGTTCTCATGATGCACATTTGGATGAATGATACCTTGTTGGTCTATGTGACCAAGGTCCTCTACATGCTCTTCATTATGGCCTTCCATTGATGTAATGGATTGGGTAGAAATAGAACTTCCTATTCCCCTAGGATTTCTAACTACGGATTTAAGATGCAAATCAAGAGGGACAAGAGTTGGTCTTAGTGATCTACGACCATGCATGCACAATGTAAAAACATATAAACACAATGAATGAACAAACACTTCGACTTCACAACAATTCAATGAATCTTCCTCCACAAACACTTAACCCATACTCCTATGCTTTAACAACAATGATGCAAAGAATAATTAAGATTGCCTCCACGCTGGCTCACGATTTATCTAAGAATTTAAAAACAACAAGCCTCCACGCGGGCCGACGACTTAACTAAAGGATTGAGTAAGAAAAAGCTCACAAAGGTCCTTTAGCACTTCAACTCCAAATTTAAAGCTTAGCTTAGCAATTTTTTAGCATTTTTCCTTTCTTGCTTAGCTCCTTTGTTTGAATGCTCCTTTGCTTGCTTCCTAGCTCAATGCTCCTTGTCAAAGATGAACAAACACAATAAGTAATCAAAAGAAAAATAAAAACAAAGTAAAGACACGATCAAAAGAGTACTAATTCCTAATTGATTCCACAAATATGACGTTACCTAATCCCCGGCAACGGCGCCAAAAACTTGGTGGTGTATGTCGCTGTCACTGCACCACAAGCTTAGGAGTGTGCATTAAGGCGAGGGCCAAGTTTTACATTTATAAAAACCACTACTACCTTCACTAAAAATATAGTTAGGGTGAGTAGGGATCGTCCCAAGGGATTGGAGTCGACTTTGGCTGTGGAATCACTATTAGGGTTAGTAGGTTGAGTGATCAAACAAATGGTTGGTTGGTTGATTAAACTAGAGAGCAAATTAAACTAAATAATTGAATGCAATAAAGAGTAAGTAAGAGAGAGGGAGATCTTGGGGTTTAGAGGTCACCACCAAGCAATACTTTTCTACACCCTTAACAAGTGACTAATGAGGGAAATGTGTGTTGCAATATTGATGTGTGTGTGTGTGTTTGGCTGATTCAACTAGTAAGGGTGACCAATTAAGTATACATTGTCTAATCAACATGTGAAAAGCACAATATATCTAACAATTAAGCATATATTGTCTAAATAGCATGTGAAAAACACAATATATCTAGCAAGTCATTAATCCTTTCATTAAGCTCACAAGCCAAATACACCACATGGTTAGAGACATATGCTACTTGCATTCAAAAGTATGGAGCATTAAATAACAAGCATGGATTGTCCTTCCATCTAACAACTGTGCTACCACTACACTACAATTAAGCTAATGACATGAAATTAAAATAATTAAGCTAAGGGAGAGGCACAATCCATCAAGAAATGAGCATGAACCATCTAGAAAATTACAAGAGCATTCTTTTAAGCACAAAGTTTTGACAATCTCTAGATCTATGGCATTAATACACATAGACATGCACCAATAACACAAGAAATGGAGACAAACACATGAATATCTATTCTAGTATACATAGACATATGGATAGAATGAAATGATCAATTGGAAGCATTAAACCACATAAATCATTGAATAAACAAGATCTATGTATATAGAAGTGCCAAAACATGTATTACAACACTAATCCCTCAATAATACACAAAATTAAGATATAGAAAACATGCTTGGGGCTAACTCTAGCCCCAAGAGGATGTCTAGCAACTCATGGTAGTGCTTCTCCAACCCTCAAGGGCTAACTCCATGGTAGAGATTTGCTCATTGGTTGATGAAGAGTCTCCAATGGTGTCTCTAGCCTTCTCCTCCTCTAAGCTTGCTCTCCAAGAGTTCTTACAAGGTATGAGATGATATGATGTGATATGGTATCTTCTATTATAAAAAGTAATCCTTATCCTTATATAGGTAGGTCAAAATGACACACAAAATGAGCTGGGGTCGTGCAGCAAATATTCCCCAATGATTGGATAAAGGGCAACTTTCAATGAGCTAGAAATTTAACTTTTTTGCACTGGAAGAAGTTCAATCAATCGAACCTTGAACTTGGATCGATCGAACATGGCTGAGATCTATCGAACTTAGGTTGGATCGATCCTCAATGGTGGCGCTTTTTGGATAAAAACAAATCTGAGATATTTTGAAGATATTTTTGGGAAAAGGACAAAAGTGGTTGGTAGGGTGGTACAACTGGATAAGATCAATCATTTGGATAAGGATAAGGTAGTTCGATCGATCGAAGAATAATGTTGGATTGATCGAACTTTTGAGATCTCTGAAAATGTCATCATGACTCTGATCCATCTTGAAGTGCTGAGATCGATCATGTTGGATCGATCGAACCTTGATTTGAGATCGATCGAAGATGTTGATTTCCACCTTTTTCTTCCTTTTGCTTCCACTTGGCTCCTTTCTTTGATCTCTCCTAGAATTGCTTCATTTATGCTCTTATTTGGCTGAGTTAGCTTATTTTCGGGATAAGTGCCTGAAAATGGAAATAATACGAAATCAATCTAAGACGGGAAAGTAAGATAGATAAAGGTACTAGAATGCCTAAGCTTAAGGGGTTTAAATATGCACTTTTCAGCGCTCATCAAGAACAATATTTCTCTCTTTAGAAACCTTACAAAATATGAGATGTCTTTAATACAATGCATCAAGCCTCTAATAAGCAACCATAGCCTTCCAACCACTTTAAATTCGTGGCCCAAAATCCCTAGAGAAGTGTAGAGCAATCCCTTGAATCAAGGGGTAACATTAGGTGAAACAATGCAGCCCACGACCTCTTGTTTGCAGATTGACGGGCGCCCATGTCCTGATGAGAATCCACGCGCTGGCAAGGGTAACTTGAGGCTTGGCTGAGGCTAATGGTGGCACATGGTGGGGGCCCACAGTGCATAGCGGGGCCTAGCAAAATTATAAACTTTCTGGACCAATCGGCGAGCGCCTGCAAGGCTCTTGGGGGCAACTTTGCTTTTTAAAATGATTTTGGCTCGGCCCGATGACACGATCATTGTTCTTAGCACTTTTTGTGGAGAGAACCTTGAGTTCAATGGTTCACTGGCTTGGCAAAAATGAAGGTTCCCGGCAATGGCATGCTTTGATCTTCAAGAATTCACCAAAGCTTCACTTTTAACCCTTTTTGAGGAACCATCCTAAAAGCAAACAAAAACATGCAAATGAAGAAAATCTATACAATAGGACCAACAAATGGACTTAACTAATGTAAATAAGGGCGCTTGAATATGAAATATTCGGCGCTTATCACACCCCCAAACTTACATTTTACTAGTCCCATAGCAAAACCAAAATGAAGGACTTAACAAAATGACAACATTTGAAACTACTATCCACAGACATCAACCATGGTGCAAGAAAATGCACACAGCTCATTTGCAACTTAGAACAGATATAACATTGGAGACGGAATCATTTTTGCAGACTACCTTGTGTATATGAAGCCTTGATATAACACAATGGCTAAAAATATTTCAATTCTCATGCATCAACATCATAGTCTATATAAATACTTCAATTGTCATCTCTTTAATAGAAATCAACTCTAACTTCAATGAAAGTGAACTGGATTCCCAATATGCAGCTTTTACCTTCTCTTTCCAATTTCAAAACACAAGTTTTCAAATCATGGAATTTCCCTTTTAAATGAGGTCTCTGAGGCATGATTTATTCAAAATACACATTTTATTATTATTATTATTATTATTTTTTGCATACATAGTATGGTTGTGCAATGCCGAAGTTCCTTAAGCTTTCTAACCGACCCATGTAGCAAGTGTTAGGCCATCAACTCCTAAAGCGGATAGCTTTAGGGTGCTAAGTGTAAAGACACTCCAAGGGCTTAATAACTTGACTTGGCAAGGCTACGAACTCCAACGAACCATATTTATTTATTTTTTTCATTTCGTGAATGACCGTGTAATGCCTAAGTCCCTTAAGCTTTCTAACTAACCTATGTAGCGAGTGTCAGGCCAGCAACTCCCAAACTGGATGGCTTTAGGTGCTAAGTGTAACGACACTCCAAGGGCTTATATATATATATATATATATTTTAGATCAATGCCAAAGATATCCATTCATTAGGGTCATCATTTCAAATCAACTGAGTCATGGTCAAGGTAAATTAGGTTACATGCCTCACAATAAAGTTTTCAGTGTGCATCTGTGAAATGTGAAGCATAGAAGAGTATGAAATCCGACGAAAATCTAATTGAAGCATTTATACAAACCGATTTGAATCAACATGATCATTTCAGATTTTTCTTTATTTTCAAAACTATCATTTGCCTCTATACACATAGTATTAAACACATGCTTCAGTCTCCAACAAGTTCCAAGATTAAAAGATCATTACTTCCTAAAAATTAAATTTATTAACTTACATGAATCAAGTTAGAACGTGCAAGCAAAAATGCAATACCAAAATGTACCACCAAACTTGAATGTCACATTGTCCTCAATGTGAGAAGACAAATAATGGAATTGGAAATGAAAAATAAAAAGGGTACAAAGAGCAATAATACCAAGGAGAGGAGGAAAATCGGTGGCGTTGTAAAAATATACCACCATGTGAACTCTAAGAGCACTCCCCCAAACTTGAATCTAAAAAGAACCTGTTAAGAACACATCTATGCACAACAAGCATCATATAAATCCAGACAGAGATAAAACTAAACAACTGCAATTTTATTTAACCAAAAACCGAGTATCCATGCAAAATAGGAAAAAGGATTGCAGTTATAAGTTCAAGATAGGAACTTAAAGTAATGCCAAACGCGGCCGAAAGTAAAGCAAAAGAGTACTACTGAAAATGAAAATAGGAATTAAAAGCAGGAAATCAATCTATCATCGGAGTAGAGGATGAGCCACCGGCACCGCCTGGGGGTCAGTCAATCAAAGATTGCAGCATGGCCTGTAATACCTGCTGTCCCTCCTGAGTCTCCTTACGGAATTCCGTAAGGGTGCCCTCCATGGTCTCAGCTCACGGCTGAAGGGTATCAAGACAGGTACTGAGAGAGTTGTAATCGGCACGGGACATAGCAGGCGGTGGTGGCGCAACTGGTGCGGGAGTAGCTGGCGCAAGAGCAACAGGAGCAGCTGGACCTCCCTAATCAAACACACTGCCAATGCGGGCTTAACGAGAAGTCTTAAGCTGGATGGTGCTTGACTTCCATGCACCAAGGTCAAAAAGAAATACCTTAGTGCTCCGCTCTCCTCTCTGGGGGACTTTGAACTTTTTATTCTTAAGCAGCTTGGTGACCAAGTACGGGAAAAGAAGTGCCCAAGTGAGGGCATTATCCGATTGCATCACAAAAAGATCATTGTAAACCTTGAGAAGCTGGTCCCAAATGAGTTGTGGGACACAAAACCAATGTCCCTTCTCAGCGGCATAAAGGGTGTACAGAAAAACCCCCTTACGCTCAGAGTGCTTAGGAACGAGAAGGACATTTTTGGCAAGGACGGAGTCCAAAAACCACAGCCGGCACGGAAGGTATGACTTATTCGTGCTTGATTTGCAACTGCTGTTATACTTATTCTGGCATATTTCCTCTACAATTTCAGACAAGGCCAGATTAACTAGAGGAGCACCGTACAGAGGCTGGTCCTCCTCATCCAAAAGAGATGCCAATGGACACTCCAAGGCTGTAGCAAGGTCATGAAGGGTGATTGCAAAAGATGTGCCATCAATGGTGGTCTTAATGACCTCCGGCTCTACACATGAATTAAACATGTTGGAGTAGAATTGGTGGACGATATGCGGATAGAACGAGCTGATAAGCGCCGAATATTATATATTCAAGCGCCCTAAATTGCATTAGTAAAGTCCGTTGTATGTTAATTTATGTAGATTATCTTCATTTCTATGTTTTTATGCATTTTCAGGTTCATTGGCCAAAATGGAACAAGAATAAGGCCTTGTGGAATCTTGAGCAACAAAAGGTGCCAATGCTGAATTCTGGCAGCAGTAGAACCTGAACTTTGCTTGCCATTTTGACCTTCCAAACTCGAGAACTGGACTTCCCTCATAACATGAAAGATTTAGACCTCTGAATTATCTTTCTAAATCTTCAAACGGTTTGTCATTCGGAGCTCGGAGCAGAGATTTATGGCCTTGTTACCAGAGGTGCGCAGAACTGCCTGGCAGCAATGAAATTCTGCCTTGATCTTCATTTTCGACCAACCATCCTTGAGAATTGGATCTCCACTAAAACATGAAATATTTAGAGCTCTGAATTAGCTTTCTAAATCTTCAAACGGTTCATCATTCGGAGTTCAGAGTGCAAAGTTATGGCTGTTTAACCAAAGTAGGTCTGGGCGGAGCAAGTGAAGCATGGGCATTTTTACACTAAATTCGAGTGCTCGAGGCCTTGCTTTGAGTGCTCGAATTTTGGGCAGAATGCCCTTCGGAAATGGCTCATTTCAGCCCACTTGCACCTTGGTTTCTTCATTTTGCTTTCCTCTTTAATGAAGTGGTTGGAGATGTTGGTTGGTGGCCTTTTTGGTGGTAGATAAGAGGGATATGAGCCACACAAATGAGAGGAGCTTCATTCTACAAGATTAGAGGAGAGAGAAGAGAGCAAAGGAAGGAGAGTTCTTGGAGCAAGAAAGGGGAGCTCGAAAATGGAAGGAGGATCCATGGTTCTTCTTCATTCTAAGGCTCCCATGTGTAACTAACTCCTCCTCTAGGGAGGTAATGGAACCCCTCATTGTAAGCATGCTTTACTTTTGATTCTAGTTTGGGAAAAATAATGTATTTTGTGGTGATTCCATAATCTAGAACTCTTACTTGATGTAATGAATTGATTTTGATTTAATGATCATGTTGGACCTACTTTCTTGTCTTAGAATGTATGTTTTCATGGTTGTATGGTTTACATTTTCATGGTGACAATGAAGATGAGATTTTTGGAATGGTTTTAATGGCATGTTGTTGAGAGATTTGATAGGCCATAGCTTAGGTTCTTCCTTGGATGGCTTATTCTTAATTCTTAGCTTCATGTGCTCTTATCATGTGATTGATGGTTTGACAATTTCTAGCTTAGTGAACATGTCTTAAATTACACTTTAGTTTAGGTAATTGAGCATGTAAAATCTTTGATAAATTGTTCTTGCCTATTGATTCCATGAATCCTTTGAAGGTAATGTAGTAACCATGAGTAACTACTTATTATAGCCACATATTTATGTTGTTTTTCCCCGAATGAATCATATTCTAGCATGTTTATATTGTAGGTGGTGAAGTTACTTCCCTAGTCTCTTTTACCAACATTTTATCTCTTTTAAATTCTTGCAAGTTCTATTTTATGCATCTTAATTTCATAGCTTTAGTGACAAACCAAGCAAACACCCTATTCCCCCTTATCATTCTAAAACGATTCTAGACGCTTAGGTTGCCTTAAACTAGCGCAGTCCCAGTGGTTCGACTTACCCGACCAATAGCCCTATTTTACAATGATTCGTGCTATTGCGAAGGTTGATGTATAATTGGCCAACTGATCACGAGCCAATGCAGGGTTTGAAAAGAGCTTTGAGGCCACAGTCTTTCAATTCTTTGACTGCCCAGGCCGTTTCTGGGTTTTCTTTGAACTCATCTTTAATAACAAATTTGGCTTCCGTTTCAATGGGCCACTCAGCCTAATTTGGAGTGGGAGCTTCCTCGGATGGTTCCTCAGAGGAACGAGCATGCTTGGAGGAAGTTTTGGGAGACATTTGGAAGAAGGAGTTGGCTTAGGCAATTTATCGAACACTTGGCATGCAAGAACAAATTGTAAAAGGCAAGAATTGATTAAAATGGTGAAAACCCCAAAATTTTTGTCCTGCAATCAAGATATACCAAGCCCCAACAACTACTATACCTCTACACAATCAATCACATCCTCCATTAATCCAAAAATTAAAAGAAAGAGAGAGAGAGAGAAGCTTACCCAAAGTGAAGAAATCCACAAAATCCCTTTTGCTTGGTGCAAAATGGATGGAATGATGAGGATGATGGAGATGGAAGAAGGTTGGAGATAGAAGGAGATGAGATGGAAAAGAAAAAGAATAGAAGGAGAGGAATAAGGGTTTAGGTAGGAGAGAGTAGGATCGGTTGGAAGGATGAGAGGGAAGTTAAAAAATTCAAAATGGGCCTTGGAAATGGGTGTTTTAATTCATGGCCCGAAGCCTGGCGAGGGTGTCCATAAGGTGCCAAGGCTTGGCACAGGCCAAGCCTGGCATGCAGCTGGACCTCCCTTTGGCGCTCGGCAGGTCCCCGTAGAGATTGGCGGGTGCCCGCAATTTTGGACAGAATCTGCCTTGGCATTTTGGCCGAACAGAGGCCGGGCCGAGGTCGAAAAATCCTCCAATTAGAAACTTAAGCTTCTATAGACCTTAGACACCTTGTATAACCCTCAAAACGGGATTCGGAGCTCATTTCCAAAAGCGCTAATTTTGGGGTCCGAATTTCCTTTGATTTTTTTGGATTTTTGAGAAAATTGCCGAAATAACCTTAAAAAATTCTGAAAATGGTATCGAGACCTTAAAATTACTAAGTAAGCCGAAAGTGACTTTTAGAACGCAATTCGAGACAGTTCCAAAAAAGTTCACATTTTGGCTACACTTAGCTAATTTCTGAAAAATCTTGGCTAAGGCAACTTGAAAGAAGGAAGCTTGGAAGTTGAAAGAATTGCTTCCCGAGAGTGCTAAATTTAATGTCGATAGCTAGATAAACCATGATTTCGCATCAGTCCTTGTAAATTGGGTCCGTCAATAGGACTTTCTCCACTTTTCGAATGGGGACTATGCCATCAACATAAGGTTTAAGCCTTTGGCCATTAATCTTAAAGAGAGATCCATCGGTAAGATCTTAAAGTTTAATTGTACCATGAGGAAAGACAGATGAGATAATATATGGACCATCCCACCGCGAACGGAGTTTTCCGGGAAAAAGTCACAACCTAGAATTGAAAAGCCAAACTTTCTGTCCAGGGGTAAAAGACTTTTTGACAATGTGCTTGTCATGAAATGCTTTAGTCTTTGCCTTATAGATTTTGGCGCTTTTATATGCATCATTTTGAATTTCCTCAAGCTCATTGAGCTGCAATTTGCGAGTAGAACCAGCTTGTTTAAGGTCAAAGTTGAACTGTTTTATGGCCTAAAAAACGCGGTATTCTAACTCCACTGGGAGATGACAAGCTTTGCCAAAGACAAATTGATATGGTGACATGCCGATGGGCGTCTTATACGCTGTCTGGTAGGCCCAAAGCGCATCGTTTAGTCTTAATGACCAATCTTTGCGGTCCGGTCGAACCGTTTTTTTCCAGAATATGCTTGATCTCACGATTAGATACTTCCACTTGACCACTCATTTGAGGGTGGTAAGGTGTGGCAACCTTATGAGTAATAGAATACTTCAGAAGGATAGATTTGAGATAGCGATTATAGAAATGAGAACCTCCGTCACTGATAATGGCCCTAGGCGTACCAAATTGACTGAAGATGTTCGATTGAAAGAACTTGATCACAACTTTATGATCATTGGTTTTGTTAGCTTTCGCCTCAACCCATTTAGACACGTAATCCACCGCTACTAGAATGTACTCATAGCCATAAAAGGATGGAAATGGTCCCATGAAGTCAATTCCCCATACATCAAAAATTTCTATGATTAAGATAGGGGTAGCGGGCATCATGTCTTTTCTGGACATGGATCCGAGCTTTTGGCATCGCTTACATAACTTGCAGAAATTGTAAGTATCCCGAAACAAAGAGGGCAATAAAATTCGCTTTGAAGGACTTTGTCAGCAGTTTTCTTGGTACTGAAGTGTCCTCCACATGTAAGAGTGTGACAGAAATTTAGGACACATGAAAATTCAGTTTCGGGAATGCATCGCCAGATGATTTGGTCCGGGCAATACTTAAATGATTCCGGATCTTCCCAAAAGAAATTTTTGACTTGGGAGAAGAACAAGTCCTTCTCTTGTTTGGACCATTTGGACGGAATTTTTCCCACCGCAAGGTAGTTGACAATATCCACAAACCACGGAAGATTTGAATGAGAAATCTGAAACAGTTGCTCATCCGAAAAGGAATCACGAATTGCAGCAAATTCAGAAGATTTCTCAATGAGTAGTCGAGAAAGATGGTTAGCGACGACATTGTCTGTCACTTTTTTATCACGAATTTCAATGTCAAACTCTTGGACTAAGAGTATCCATCGAATTAGACGGGGTTTAGTCTCTTTTTTGGCGAGCAAATTCCTAAGAGCGGCATAGTCCGAAAAGACAATGACTTTGGATCCAAGAAGGTAAGAACGGAATTTATCCAAGGCATACACCACGGCTAGCAACTCTTTTTCAGTGGTGGTGTAATTTAATTGAGCATCGAGAGAGTTTTGCTAGCATAATAAATAGCATGTGGTAGCTTATCCACACGCTGGCCCAAAACCGCACCCAATGCATAATCGGATGCATCACACATGATCTCAAAGGGAAGAGACCAGTTAAGCGGTTTCATGATTGGGGCTGAAGAGAGAAGAGTATAGAGCTTCTTGAAAACTTCCAAACAGGCTTCATCAAAATTGAAGGGAATATCCTTGGCAAGAAGATTACACAAAGGCTGGGATATTTTGCTAAAATCTTTGATGAAGCGGCGATAAAAGCCAGCATGACAAGGAAGGAACGGATTTGTCGGACAAAATTTAGAGGAGAAAGGTTAGAGATTAATTCGACTTTAGCTTTGTCAACCTCAATTCCCCTTTTAGAGATAACATGTCCTAAGACAATGCCTTCTTGGACCATAAAATGACTCTTTTCCCAACTTAGAATAAGATTTGTCCCCTTACATCTTTGAAGCACAAGGGATAGATTTTGGAGACATGAGTCAAAGGAAGATCCAAAAACGGAAAAATCATCCATAAATACCTCCAAGAACTTCTCGACCATATCGGAAAATATGGACATTATGCACCTTTGGAAAGTTATCGGTGCATTGCATAGCCCAAAGGGCATGCATCTATAGGCAAATGTTCCAAAGGGACATGTGAATGTGGTATTCTCTTGATCTTGAGGATCAATTGCCACTTGGTTATAGCCGGAATAACCATCAAGGAAACAGTAGTAGCTTTGCCTGACCAGCCTTTCTAGGATTTGATCAATGAATGGGAGTGGGAAATGATCCTTCCTACTAGTAGAATTGAGTTTCCGGTAGTCCATGCACACACGCCACCCGGTGGTGGTGCGTTGTGGCATGAGCTTTCCCGCTGAATTTTCAACAATGGTGAGACCGAATTTCTTGGGAACAGCTTGAGTTGGGCTTACCCATTTGCTATCAGAGATGGGGTAGATGATTCCCGCATCTAGTAGCTTGATCACTTTTTTCATGACCACTTCCTTCATGTTTGGATTCAACCGGCGTTGCACCTCTCTAGAAGGTTTAGCATCGTCCTCCATATGAATACGATGCATACAAATAGAAGGGTCGATTCCTTTCAAATCAGCCACTGCCCAGCCAATAGCTTCTTTGTACTCTTGTAGCACCGCTAAAAGGCTATTTTCTTGGTCATTTAAAAGGTCCAATGCAATGATGACTGGACGAGTTTTATTTGCACCAAGAAACACATACTTGAGGTGGGCCGGGAACGGCTTTAACTCAAGTTGTGGTGGAGATTTCAATGAAGGGACCGGAGGAGTAGTGGAAAGTTGAGGAAGTGGTTCTCTTAGCACTTTCCCAGGAGGAAAGTCCATGATTGCATCAATGTCGAGCAAATAATTTACTTCTTGGATGGATTGATTAATATCAAAGTTTGTAAAGTCAAAGTGAGACATGCAAGTTTTAAGAGGATCCTTGTTTATAATGAAGGGGAGAGATTCTTCGACCACTTCATTTACCACATCAATGAGAAAACAATCATCCTCTTCGGAAGGATGTTGAGTTGCATGGAAAATGCGGAATTTGACTTGCATATTTCCAAAGGCGATATCCATCACCCCGGTTCGGCAATTTATCGAAGCATTAGCCGTAACTATAAAAGGCCTACTGAGGATTACGGGAATATGTTTCTTTGGATCATGGACCGGTTCCGTGTCAAGAACCACAAAGTCTACCGGGAAGTAAAATTTTTCCACTTTGATGATGACATCTTCAAGAATGCCCCGTGGGTGCTTGACCGATCTGTCAGCAAGCTGCAAGACCATGGAGGTTGGCTTAAGATCTCCTAACCCAAGTTGTAAGTAAACTAAATATGGAATCAAGTTCACACTTGCTCCTAAGTCAAGGAGGGCCCGTTCTATGTTGTTGTCACCAATGACACACGAGATCCTTATACTTTAGAGGAGTGTTGTGCTGAATTATCGCATTCACTTGTTCAATTAGCCTTACCTTCTTCAGTTAATGACTTTTGAAAGTGCGCTTTTGAGTACATAAATCCTTGAGAAATTTGGCATATGGAGGATTTCACTTGATAGCATCCAAGAGAGGTAGGTTGATCTTTACTTGCTTAAAGACCTCCCACATGTCCTGAATTTTACAACTTTTGTTCCTAAAATGTGTCGACTCTTGGAAACATTGAGGAAACGGAGCCTTAGGCTCATAAGAAGTCTCCACATGTGGGGTCACAAGCTTGGACTTTTCAGTGCTAGAATTTGGATTTTTAGGAGTGAAATTTGGATTAGAGGAGTTAGGATTTGGTTTTTTGGGAGGGAGAACTTGTTCATCTTTTCCTCCATCAACCTTGTTGTCCACAATTCGACCACTCCTAAGGGTGGTGATTGCTTGGACATGTTCATGAGTAGGCCCACTCGGAGGAGGGACTTCGTCAATCATATGGATCCCTCTAGGATTCTCAAATGGTTGAGCGGGAAGTTTTCCCTTATCTCTTTGAAGAAATTGGTTCATTAAATTAGCTATTTGTCCCACTTGATTCTCAAGTTTAGCTATTGACTGAGTATGTGAATGAACCATTTGGAGAGTGGGCTGCAATGATGTCAATAGTTGCTTGTTAGATTCTAACATTTGCTTGTTAAGGGGTTCCATCATTTGCTTATTTGCAGCGAGAATCTCATCAGTTGGAAACACAGGAGGTGGAGTAGAAACATTTGGATTATAGGGTGGACGGTAGCTTGAAGAGGCCTAAAATTGCCTATTTGGAAATTGAGAAGAGGGCTGATTTTGATGCCATTGATTTTGAAATGTCAAATTTTGTGGGGCGGGTTGCCTCCATAAAAAATTCGGATGATCTCTCCATCCCGGATTGTACGTATTGGAGTAAAGATTATTTTCGGGTCTGGAAAACATAGCATTTGCTTGCTTTTGATTGTTACTAGGAAATTGCTCCGGTGTGGGGCAATCTTTTGAAAGATGAAATAGGCTAGTGTATGATGCACACACTACGCTCGCTGAATTTTGAGACAAGGAAGAAAAGAGATGTGGTGCCATTAATTGATAGAATTTGTGAGCTATGGCATCCAATTGAGAAGATTCTTCCCTCATTGTCTTTGGTTGACATAGATTGGTGTTCTTTGCATTGGTTGAGGTTAGAGCCCAACGAGAATTATGTTGCAATGAGTTTTCACTCAAATTCTCGAGTAAGGTCCAAGCCTCATCCACATTTTTAGACATGAATATCCCTCCACATGAAGAGTCAACCATGAGTCTATGTGGTTCGGTTAAACCATCATAGAAAGCTTACACCAATTGCAATTTTGGAATTAGGTGGTGCGGACATTTCCTAAGAAGGTCTTGAAGTCTTTCCCAAGTCTCATGGAGTTGTTCCCCATCGATTTGCGAAACACTAAGAATGGAACGCCTCATTTGGTTGGTTTTACTCACCAGATAGTATTTTTTTAGAAATTCTTGTTGCAATTGTGCCCATGTAGTGATGGAATTTGCAGCAAGGGAGTTCAACCAATATTTTGCCCTATTTTTTAAGGCGAATGGGAAGAGACGCAAATGGAGTGCCTTTTTAGGGAAGCCCCTAAGCTTGATGGTAGACTAGATTTTAAGGAACTCATCAAGATGCTTATAGGGGTCTTCATTTTTAAAGTCATGAAAGGATGGAAGCATTTGAATTGTGTTAGATTTGATCTCATATTAGGCTGCATCGATGTTTGGCATCACTATGCAAGAAGGAGAGGCATAAGTGGTAGGTATGAAATGGTCTCTAAGAGTCATAGGTACCACATTTGAAATTTCAGCCCTATCATTATTGATTCCCTCATTCCTGACATTTTCTTCATTTCCGGCCATTACATTAAATTCAGGTTCAATTCCTCTTATATTTTCAGATTCCTTAAGGTTTCTTCTAAGAGTCCTCTCTAATGAATTTATATCAATTGGGGCTTCAAGAGTTGGCAAAGATAATGACCTACGTCCCAACATCAACAACACAATTCACAATAAGCACAACACTTCTTCACTATAACATCCACATATAATGTTCCCTTTCTCCTCAATTATCAACAAGACAGAAAATAAATGGCCACGACAAGGACCGATGCTTTGTAAAATAGTAAAACAGGAATAGCCTCGACAAGGGCTTCACAAGTTAAATATCACTAAGTTAAACACATGCAAGAAATTCACAATTTTTAAACTAAAAATTTAAAAAACTTACCGGGAGTCCTCTAGACTTACAATTTTTTTTCAGTTTTCCCTCGACAAGCCTTGAGTCCCTGGAATCTTACAAGAATACTTAAAATACAATGTCACCAAAACCAAACAAGAAAATATACACAAAACACAATATTCATAATCAAACCAATGTTAATCCTTAAACCTCGGTTACGAAACCGTTTGCAGTCCCCGGCAACAGCGCCAAAAATTGGTGGGCGTCGGTATATGTTACCAATAATAATCAACCCTTGCAATATCACAAATTATTGTAAAATAGGGCTATCATAGGGGTAAGTCAAATCACAAAGACTGCAAGTTTATGGCAACCAAGGTCTTTAAAATCACTTAGTTTGATGAAAGAGGTGTAGAGTTTTTGGTTGGTTTGTCACTTAGAACTAGGAATTAAAATTGCATAAAACAATAAATGGAAGGAATTTAAGAGGAAAGAAACTTAGGTAGAGAGGACTAGGGAAGTGAATCAACTACCAACCCTATAAACATGCTAGCTTATGATTAACTTGGGAAACAACTTAAATATATATGGCAATGATATGTAGCAATACAAGATTACTACATTATCTTCAAGATGTTCAAAGAATCAAGATTTAAGTATAATCCCTCAAAGTTCCACATGGTTGAACTACCTAAATTAGATTGTAGCCTTGACATGCTCACTAAGCTAGGGACTATTGTAATACCCCTAATTTTAAATGGATATTCCTGGTATTTCATTTATTATTTAATTGCATTTTACTTGATTATGTGGCATTTTATTTGATTATTTGTTTATTTATTTATTTGCCTGTTTATTTGATTTAATTGATGAATTGTGTTATTTAAATGAATTATTTTATTTAATTGCTTATTTAATTATATTTTGTTTTTCTTTAATTGACTTAATTATTTGCTTATGTGATTAGTGAATTAAATGTTAATAAATTAGGGTTTTATTATTCTTTTATGTTTCACGGGTTAGCCGACTAGGGTTTTAAATAGTTAAGGTGGCCGTCTTTTAATAAGTGGGGAATTAGAATTAGGTTTTAATATGTGAGGCCTATATATATATAAGTTATGGGTCTGCAAGGGTTTTAGAACCCTTTTCCTGTAACCCGTAACTGAGGAGGCAGAGAAGAGAAACAGAGAGTGAAGTTGAGAGATAAAAAGAGGGGTGCAAGGAGGATGGGACGGAGTGCTTCTGGGTTGAACCAAGGGCAATGGAGGAGTGGAACGACAGTTTAGAAGGTGGTCGAAAAACTTAGAGATGGTGGTTTAGAGTTTCAAAACTGAAACTCAAGGCAAGTCTCTATTCTATCTCTTCCCCTTAAACCTGTGTTCTGTGCATGCCTAGCTAGACTCTAGGGGTTTAATTAAAGTTAAGATGGAATAGTCATGCATGTTTAATCAGATTAAACAGAGAATTTCATTATTATATATGCTTGTTCATGATTTTCTTTATTCTTAGATTTTTATGCCTAGACTGTTGTTTAAGTTGAATCTTTGCCTACTAAAACACTTAAAATAATTTAGTATGGACGTATGGGACTTAGGTTGAAGCTTAGAGGCCTTAACAATGAAGATTTAGGGTTTTACAGAGGCTGAACGAATGAAGAAGACGACTTCAGCACTAACTAAGCCGACTGAATTGGTAACTTAGCTTGCTGAATTGGTAACTTAGCCTGTTGAATTGGTAACTTAGCCTGCTCAGTTGGATCGCAATATGGATTTTTGGTTTAATTGCCCAGAAGTTGCGTTTTAATTGTTTTAAAGTGTTGTTTGGGCTATACAGGGTAGTTTTACTTCATATAAACTGTTTTAAATGTTGTATATGATTGGCATAGACCCGTAAAATTATGAGGAAACATTAATTCATAATTGGACTAAGGAATAGGGCAAGATGAACCTAAGGGAAAAACCGGTAGGTTGCGCATTGTTTGGTTAATTAAATTACTTGCCGGAATTTGGAGCTTCTGTTATATAAATTAATACTGTTTAATCACATCTAAACAGTGTAATAAGTATAGTAAATTACTTGAATGCAACTATGCTTGGTTTGGAATAAATTGGTATTTGTATGCTGTTTATTGTATCAATTTATGGACTAGGTGGAGGATTTAAATGTTATGACATATTTTAGCAATTTAAATAGTTGGAACATGATTTTTAGGTTTTGTAATGAATGCCTAATATTGTTGGATATGTGCTAATTTATATTAATGCATATTTTGGTGTATGATTGAGGAGTTATTTATACCTGCTTTGTCAATTATACGGACTTGTGTGTTGTATGCACTGGTATGGGACGGTGGCATACTAGGGATGGATTAGTTAAAAATACTAAGTCCTACCTATTTGGAATTAAGGTGGATTAACAATAAAGGTTTAGTCCTACTTATATATGTGTATATGCAACGGTATGGGACGGTGGCATATTAGGGATGGCTTAATTCAAAACACTAAGACCTACCTATATTGGGGATGGTTTAGTTCAAAATGCTAAGACCTAACCTATCGGATTAAAGGAATGGATTGTAAAATATTAAATCCTAAATTGTGTTTAAGTTTGATCAACTGACTAAGTTGAGTGACTTCCTGGATTAGTTGGTTGTAGTTAAGTCATATCAGCTGAATAAGTTGAGTGACTAGCTGGACTGTGTTCTGTATATCACCTCAATGAATAATTGAATGGCATACTCTGGTTTCAGACGGATTTTAGATCTATGATTATGGTACCACGAGATGAGCTTGAGTTTCAGGCTCGTTGGTTAGGGTGCGTATATGTAGTGGATGCGTAGCTGGCTATGGTAGGATGAGGTGTACCCTGTTAGGTCTAGGTACTCATGCCCACCTTTGGGTGCGTTTTCGTATGTTGTCTTCTATTCAAGTTGAGACCCTTATTATAGTTCAGTGAATGTCCCTTAGTATGGATATATATGTGTATGGACTAAGTAGTTATTGTTGAGCTATCTAGGATGTATCTGCGTATCTGGTTTTTGTATGGATTGTAGTGGGATAGGACTTGCAAGTGGGCCTGACCCACTTCCTTATTTTTCAGGTGTTCGTCAGTTCCAGGGTTAGAGCTTAGGCGTACAGAGCAGATACAGACACTCATTCCTCCAATTACGTAGGATTACTTTCTATGTTTAGCTTTATATTTTGTTTCAGTTGTTTCTTTTCCAGTTTGGGATTTTATTAGGGGTCCACTTGATGGATTCCCGAGTTGTTAAATTAATGGAGGTTTTGGATTATCGGATTTTAACAATTTTATTTTGAGGATTTTTAATTTAAAATTATTTCAGCGTTATTAATTATTTTCTTAATTCATTTTGTAATCCGTGTTTGTTTTAAAATATTAATTGTTTGACATTACCTCGGGTTTGGGCTCAGGCCTGATTAACCCGTGTCTCGGATCCGAGGGGTGTCACAACTATCAAACCCCTCAATCACTATGCTAAGAGCACATGAAGTCAAGAACAAAAAAAAAAATCCATCAAAGGGAGGCCCTAAGGTATGGACTAACAAGTTTCTCATACAACATGCCAATAAACCCATTTCACAATCTCATTTCCATTCTCACTATGAAGATGCAAGCTATATGATCATGAGAGGAAATAATCTAAGACATGATAATCAACTCAAAATAATCATTTATAGACATTAATATCCATTACAACATGTAAAGTGCTCTAGATTATGAAAATACTATATATACACTTTATTCCCTAAATTAAAATCAAAACTAGAGCATGCTTACAAAGAAGGGCTTCATCACCTCCCTAGAAAGGGAGTTAGTTACCCATGGATGCAAAGGAACAATGTGTGGATGAGATCCTCCCCTCCATTTTCGCCCTTAGTAGCCAAGAATAACTCACAAGCTTTTAAGAACAATATTTCTCTCTCTCTAGAAACCTTACAAAATATGAGATGTCTCTAATACAATGCATCAAGCCTCTAATAAGCAACCATAGCCTTCCAACCACCCTAAATTCGTGGCCCAAAATCCCTAGAGAAATGAAGAGAAATCCATTGAATCAAGGGGATAACATTGTGTAATACCCCTAATTTTAAAAGGATAGTCCTGCTATTTTAATTAATTATTTAATTACATTTTTATTGGTTTAATTGTTTACTTGCTTGTTTTATTTGAATTAATTGAATTAATTGTTATTCTTTGATTTATTTCACTTAAATTGAATTAATTGTTATTATGTGACTTATTTGAATTAAATTGAGTAAATTGATTAATTTTTTATTTTATTTATTATTTGTCTTTAATTGAAGTATTGCAATTAATTAGGGTTTTGTTTTATTTTTCTTCATGTTGTAGCCGACTTAGTTCTCCGTCTCATATTACACTTAGGCTTAGGTTTAAGGGTGGCCTATAAATATAAGTATTAAGTTTTGCTTAGGGTTTAGAATCCTTTTCACGACTGTAGAGGCAGAGAGAGAACAGAGGAGGGTTTACAGTATTTGGATTTCGCCGGAGAATTTAGGAAGACGACAGTCTGAGGCCTAAAGGCAAGTTCTATTCCTAACTCTCTCCCTTTGGCTCTTGTTCTTTACATGACTAATACAACTCCAGGACTAAATAAAGATTAAGATTAAACTAGATTGCATGTCTGAGATACTTAAAACTGGATGTGTTTACAAGTTGGTTATTGTTTGCTTTAAATTCTTTCTTGTGTAACTCCTGATTTACTTCATATTTTAATTGATGTCAATTAATTAATAAAGGATTTAATCAGTGCTGGAACACCTTGGGAAAACATTAAACTTAATCTGGTTCGCATGGGTGATCACTTGAAACGGTATGTTCACGAATGGGTAATTGTTCTGGTTTAAATTCTTCTTACATAATTTGCATTTTAATTGATGTTGGTTGACGAAATAAGAGTTTAATTAATTCTGGAACACATTGGACCTAGTATTAGACACCTAGGAGCTTTAGGAATGGAGGACAGATGATCAGAAAGTCAGAAAATAGCCGGCGTCGAAGAAGACGGAGGATGGGAAGAGTGGAGGCGGCTCCACCCTTCAATGGAGGCGGCTCCATTGAAGTGGAGCCAGCTCCACACTTTATTGGAGGGGGCTCTGTGATACCCCTCGGATCCGAGACACGGGTTGATCAGGCCCAGGCCCAAACCCGAGGGAATATCAAACAATTAAAGTATTTTAAAGTAAACACAGACAACAAAATGAAATAATAAAGATGGAAATAAAACTGAAAGAACATTTAATTATAAAACCCTCCATGCATAACTGAAAAATAAAACTACAATCCTCCAAAACTCCAAGGTTACAACTTGGGAATCCATTGGTGGACCCCTAACCAAAAATTCAACTGAAACTGAAAACTGAAAATAGATAATGTTAGAAACATCGAGAGAAGTCCTACGTAATCAGATGGATGTGAGATTGTCCTCGACAAGCACGATCAAGCTCTAAGGCTGGAACCGTCCTGTACCTGAAAAGAATAATGAAGGAGTGGGTCAGACCCACGAGCAAGTTCTAATCTAACTGCAATCCATACAGTGACCCGATACGCAGATACACCGTAGATTCCTCACAATATCTATCTAGTCCATACGTAAAAATATATCCACACTAAGGGACATTCACTAGTCTATAATAGGGGTTTCAACCTGAATAGAAGGCAACATGCGAATACGCACCCAAAGGTGGGCATGAGTACCTAAACCTAACAGGGTACACCTTAACCTATTATAACCAGTTACGCATCCACTGCATATACGCACCCTAACCAACGAGTCTGAGACTCAAGCTCAGCTCGTGGTACCATAAACATATATATAAAGTCCGTCCAAATCCAGGGTATGTAGTTCAAATATTTAATAAACTGACATACAACAAACCAACTGGTTAGACACTCAACTTATTCAGTTGATGTGACTGAACCACAGTCCATTAATCCAGGAAGCCACTTAACTTTGTTGTAGTTGATATGTCTTAACCAAAATTAGGATTCAACATTTATAAATCCATTCCTTAAATCCGTTAGGTTAGGTTTAGGCGTTTTGAGCTAAACCGTCCCTAGTATGTCACCGTCCCATGCCGGTGCATACAATCCTCCATATCCTTGTAAATTACATCATATATATAACATTTTAGTAATTTACAATCCAAAACTAATAACCAAATAATTGCAAAAAGAAGTTTAACAATCTAGCAATTAAAACCAGTATTAATCCATGTAACTGCATTAAATAATTTAATATTCTAACAATTCACATCCAAAACATGCATAGTTCAAATTTGATATAACAATGACCCTATCATGTTTTTAAAATCAGTTCTATAATAATATTATAGTCCAATAAATCGCTAAATTAATTCAAGCGATTTAGTTCCTTCCATCCGGTAACAGCGTACTAAGTTGTATACTTATTTTCTGTTTTACCCTTTAGCACCGGGCCACACACTAAGCCATAAGTCCAAATTATTAAATAAAAGACTTCATCATAAATCTAAAATTTAATTTAGAATCATATTATAGCCCCTTAAATTGTCAAATCAAAATTAGACAATAAATTTCCTTCCAGCCGTTAACCGTACGCAAAGTTGATAAATAACGCACTGTTAATTCCACTAATACCAAGAGGGTATTTGATGCAATTCAAGACCTTTATTACATCATAAATTATTTATTAAGAAGCCCATTAAAATTTTAAAACTGTTCAAGAACCACAAGTGCCCAAACAGTAGCCACCTTGGAACCTGCTCTAGAGAAATAGAGCAGGCTCTAAATCAGCATAGAGCCGGCTCTACCACCACCTTGGAGCCGGCTCTAAACAGGTGGGAGCCGGCTCTTGGCATTCCAGAGCCGGCTCTCTCTCCCCCTGCGAGCTTCTCCTCCGTTTCAGCTTCGTTCTGACCTCTGTTCCAACTCCGGCCAGTTGCAATCTTTCTGTTAGGTTTTAAAACTAATTTAAGAGTCATATTTAAGCCTAATAGCATCCCCAAGATTTTATTATAATAATTTGAAACCAATTACAGAGATTAAACGAAGCCATTAAATTAGTATGCTTGAAGAACAACACTGAAAATTAATTTAAGAAAATTTCAGTTCTCTTCCAAACCCTCTGTTCCCCTTTACCATTGAACCTAAGGATCTTATATCAATCCCAATAACATCCCCATGGTTCATTTACAGAGATTAAAAGCAATTCCAAAGACTAAAGTTACAACAGAGCAAAATGCTTAAAGAACAGAAAACTGAAACGAGACATGCATGAACTGTAACAAATTGATTTTCAACATAAACAGATCATTCACATGACATATATTAAACATATATCTTCCAGTTATTGATTGGTTAAACCCTAGAGATTATCTAGGTGCACAGAACACGAGCCAAAGAGAAGGAGAAAGAGAAGAACTTGCCTGTGATTTCAGTTATGAAATCTCGGCGTCGTCTTTAAGTTTTCCGGCAATTACTGCAACACTGTCTAGCCTCCTATAACTCCGTCTCTAAACCTTACTCAACCTCCTTGATCCTCTCTGTAAAATTCCCCTCAAGCCTTGCTCTGTTTCTCTCACAACTGCTCTCTATTTCTCCCTCTATATCTTAGGTACGTGACAATGCTTTTGTATTCTAGAACCCTAAATCCATACACTGTTCTATTTATATATAGAGACGTAAAATAAACCCTATTGCCTGTACGTGTAGAGACAGAGCCCTAATTATAATCCCCGTTGGCCCATAACAAAACCTACGTCGTAAAACAGTGTCGGCTACATACGAACTCCATTATACAATTAACACTATAACCTAATGCAATAAATAAAACCTTAAACTTAATCCAATTAAAATAACCCACGAAATTGAAATAATTAAACAAAAATAATTAACTAAAACAACCAACCAAACTAACACAAAACAAATAACAAATAATTAAACAAACAATCAAAAGACAACAATTAAAATCATTAAATAAAACAAACAAAACAAAACAATTAACAAATAATTCAAATTCTAATTAACACAATTAAACAAACAATTAAATAAAATGCAACCAATAATAAAATAAATTCTAGGAATATCCTTTAAAAATTAAGGGTATTACATTCTTTCCCCCTAACAAAAGGAATTCCGTCCTCGGAATTCGCTCTTACCTTCTTCCAATATTTCAGGAAACTGCGAGCGAATGACATCCTCATGTTCCCAAGTGGACTCAGCCGCATTGTGATGACTCCACTGAACACGCACCAAAGGAATCACCTTATTACGAAGGATCTGATCCTGACGATCGACAATACGACATGGTGGCTCCAAATAAGTTGCATCCGGCTGCAACTCAATCTCCCCAACATCTATATGCTGATACCGATCCTCATCTCGCAGAAATTTTCGCAACATGGACACATGGAATACGTTGTGTACGCGGTCCAAATTATCCGGCAGTGCCAACCGATAAGCAACAGCTCCAACTCGATTCGTAATCATGAATGGACCGATAAACCGCGGTGCCAACTTCCCTTTCTTCCTAAAGCATATAACACCTTTCATAGGTGACACTTTGAGTAGAACCTGATCTCCAACTCGAAACTCCAAAGCACGAGTGCGACGATCAGCATAGCTCTTCTACCTACTTTGGACAGTACGCATGCGATCTCGAATAAGAGCAATCTTTTCAGAGGTATCCTTGATGAACTCAGGACCTAAGAATCGATTCTCTCCAACCTCCATCCAATAAACAGGTGATCGACACGGTCGACCGTATAACACCTCAAAAGGTGCCATCCCAATAGTCTTCTGGAAACTATTGTTATAAGCAAACTCCACAAGTGGCAAATATTCCTCCCAATGGCCCTTGAAATCCAGAACACAAGACCGAAGCATATCTTCCATAATCTGATTCACCCTCTCAGTCTGTCCGTCAGTCTGAGGATGATAAGTAGTACTAAGGTGTAACTCCGTACCTAAAGCCTGTTGCAAGCTCTTCCAAAATCCAGATACAAAGCTCGAATCCCTGTCCGATATAATAGACAATGGAATGCCATGTAGCTTCACAATCTCTGAAATATAAAGCCTCGCCAACTGCTCCGAAGTGTAGTCAGTGCAAATAGGCAAGAAATGAGCTGACTTGGTCAACCTATCCACAATGACTCATATGGAATTATGCCCCTTGAAAGAATTTGGCAACCCTTCCACAAAATCCATAGATATGCTCTCCCATTTCCACTCCGAAATTTGTAGTGGCTGTAGAGCTCCTGGCGGCCTCTAATGATCAATCTTAACCATCTGACAAGTACTACACTGAGAAACAAAAAGAGCAATGTCCCTCTTCATACCTGCCCACCAAAACTGCCGCTTCATATCCTTATACATCTTATCGCCTCTTGGATGAACAGAGAACTCAGAGTGGTGAGTCTCAGTCATCACATCCTTCCTCAAATTATCAGCAGAAGGTACCACTAACCGTCCCTTGTACCTTAAACCTCCATCAGCCCCAACATAGTAGAATGGAACTTCTCCGGAAGCTATCTCTGCGACCTTGTCGACACACTGCTGATCGGTGAGTTGTGCTTGTAAAACCTTGCGAATGATAGAAGGTGTAACCACCATGCAAGCCATAAAAGCGTCTGACAACTCATCTACATTCTTCAAAGCATTCCACTCAGTAGTGAATAGAGCAGAAAGACTACCAACAGGTCGGCGATTGAGTGCATCCGCCACTACATTCGCTTTCCCTGGATGGTACTGTATAGAAAAATGATAGTCTTTTACAAACTCCAACCACCTGCGCTATCTCATATTCAACTCCCACTGAGTGAACAAGTACTGCAGACTCTTGTGATCACTGAATAATCTGAAGGACTCACCCAATAGATAATGCCTCCAAATATGCAAGGCAAAGACCACTGCTACCAACTCCAAATCATGTGTTGGATAATTAAGCTCATGAGGCTTAAGTTTTCGAGATCCATAAGAAATCGGTCGCTCCTCCTGCATCAATACATATCCAAGACCCTGCAACGAAGCATCCGTGTAAACAAGATACTCTATCCCGCTCTGCGGAGTAGCCAGAACTGGTGCAGAAGTCAGCTTCCTTTTCAGCTTATCAAAAGCTCGCTGACAGTGTTCATCCCACACGAACTGTACACCTTCTTGGTTAGATGAGTGAGTGGTCCTGCTATCTTAGAGAACCCCTGAATGAATCTCCTGTAATATCCTGTCAGACCGAGAAAACTCTGAATCTCAGTAGGTGATGTAGGTTGTCCCCACTCAACCACCACTGAAACCTTGGCCGGATCCACTGCTATCCCCTTTTCTGATACCACGTGACCCAGAAATTTCACCTCCCACTGCCAAAATTCACACTTCTCGAACTTGGCATATAACTGGTGCTCACGAAGTGTCTGCAAGACTATACGAAGATGTCTAGCATGATCGTCCTCCGACCGAGAATAAATCAAGATGTCATCAATAAAGACAATAACAAACTGATCCAAATAAGCCCGGAAGACTCTATTCGTTAAGTCCATGAACACTGCAGGTGCATTAGTCGTCCCAAACGGCATAACACGAAACTCATAAGAACCATATCTCGTGAGAAATGCTGTCTTAGGAACATCCTGCTCCCTAACCCTCAGCTGATGATACCCAGAACGCAGATCAATCTTGGAGAAGTATGTGGCTCCCCTTAACTGATCAAACAAGTCATCAATCCTGGGCAAAGGATACTTGTTACGAATCGTAACCTTGTTCAACTCCCTGTAATCTATACACAGCCGAAGCGAACCATCCTTCTTCTTCACAAACAGAACCGGTGCTCCCCAAGGTGACGTACTCCTACGAATAAATCCCTGGCTGAGTAACTGCTGAATCTGATCCCTCAGCTCTCTCATCTCTACCGGTGCCATCCTATAAGGTGCCCTAGCAATAGGCGCAGTGTACCGAGTTCTTCATTGTTAGAAATTTGAATAATAGAAATTTCTTAACAACTTATATATACTGAATTTGACTATGGTTATTTAAATTGCCGGGACTTGTTTTAGCAATTTTCTGTCAATGATTATACGTCTCTAACCATGTATCAATGATGTAAAATAAGCATGTCAAATTATATATTGTTGTTATGCTTAGTGAGGATTAATTGATGTGTAGTTTTTATTATTTTTTGCATCAATTACTGGGTTGGTAAAATATGAGCATGATAGATTATCTATTTTTATTTTCCTTGTCATGAAATTGATTGATGTATCTTATTACTTAGAGTTATCAATTACCGGAGTAAGCATGTTAATTTAAATATGACTGTTTGTGCTTATTATGGATCAGTTGATATGTGCATTTATTATTTGTGTTATCAACTGCTGGATGTTGGATTACATACACTGGTATGGGACGGTGGTATGTCTAGGTTTAGATTAGCTTGAAACGCTAAGTCCTACCTGTATCGGAATAAGGGAACGGTTTATAAAAAAATAAAATCCTACTTATATATAAGCCTGTGCGGCTGAACAAGCTGAATGGCTAACTGGATTTACTATGGATAAATAGGATGGACTTTAAGTATATATATTTATGGTACTGCGATCTGAGCTTGAGTCTCAGAGTCGTCGGTTAGGAAGCGTATATGTAGGATGTGTAGCTGGATATAATAGGTTGAGGTATACCCTGTTAGGCTCAGGTACTCATTTCCACTCAGGTACATTTTTCATGTTGCCTTCTATTCAGGTTGAAACCCCATGCATAGTCCAGTGAGAGTCCTGCAGTGTGGATATATATATAAATGGATTATATAACTATTGTTGTGTTGGTTAGAATGTATATGCGTATCGAGTCTCTGCTTGGATTGTAGTAGGATAGAACTTGTTCGTGGGCGTGACCCACTTCTATTTTTCAGGTATTCGCCAGTTCCAGACTTAAACCTGGTCGTGCTGAGCAGAGACTATTACTCACTCTTCCGACGGCGTAGGACTTCTCTCCATGGTTTAAATTTTGGATGTTCTTTTAGTTATTTATATTTCAGTTTGGATTTTCATAATAGGGGTCCAATGGATGGATTCCCGAGTTGTTTAACTGTTGGAGGTTTTATGGAGGATTGGATTTTAAGTATTTAAATTTTAAAGGATTCTATTTTAGATTTCTTCCAGCTGTTAGTTATTCATTTCATATTCAGTTTTGTAATCTGTGTTCATTTAAAATACTTTAATTGTTTGATATTCCCTCGGGTTTGGGCTTGGGTATGATCAACCCGTGTCTCGAATCCGAGGGGTATCACAGTTGGTATCAGAGCACTCCAGGTTCACTCTAGGATGGTTCATATTAAAACTTCCGCGTAGCATTTTCTCATGATTAGAGCTTAAGTTTAAGATTCATTGTATTCCTTTAAGGTTCAGTTTAAGTTGTTCTGATGTCTGTTCTTTCTATGTTAACAGATGGTTAACGCTAGAAGAGGACAGAACATGAAAAGAAATAGGAGACAAAGGAGAGCGGCACGTAGGCAACAAGATCGTCTACAGGGTCAGCTAATAGAGGAAGAGCAGCATTTGCCAGAGTTTCAGGATGATGGTTAGTTCTATGAAGAATAGGAAGAAGTTCAGCAGGCTCAGGATCAGGTCTGAGATCCAGAGTATCCTCCTCATATCAACGACCTTATTGCTCGGGCTATAGAAGCAGGGGTAACAGCTACACTTCGGAATCATCCTCAGGTACAGCCGGCACCGATACCAGCACCGGTTGTTTAGAATGATACTTGGGAGAAGGCTAAGAGTTCTTTCACAAAGGGAAGCCCACCTGAATTCACAGGCTCCACCGATGCGAAAGTAGCTCATCAGTGGAAGAAGGATATCGAGCGACATCTTCGATTGGTTCAGTGCACGGAGGTTCAGAAACAGAAGTTTGCTACCTTCAAGCTAGTCAGGGATGCACTACAGTGGTGGGAGTCAGTTACCACCACAGAGGAGAGAGTGTCATTAACTTATGATTAGTTCAGTGCACGCTTTGATGAGAAGTACTTCCCCTATGCAGTCAGGGCAGCTATGAAGACAGAGTGACAATGGCAGAGTATGAGCAGCAGTTCACGCGCTTATCTCTTTTTGGTCCAGAGGAGGTGGATACAGAGGAGAAGAAGCGTAATAGTTTCGTTAAGGGACTGATGTGGTCTATCAGGAGAGCTATTACAGGTAGTTCAACCTATACTACTTACACTCAAGTGGTAGACGCCGCTCTACAGTGGTATCAGTTGACTGTGGACTTCAGACAGCCCAAGGGTGAGAAGTGGGGTGGCAGAGACTCTGCAAATCAGTCAGCTGAGAAAGGGAATGGCAACGGTCACCGATATAATGACTAAGGCAAATTCCAAGGACAGTAGTCTTGGAAGAAGCACAAGGGTGGTCTGGATGCTCATAGGGATGGGGCACCTATTCAGCGACAGCAAAATGGGGGACCACAGGCAGGACAGGGGTAGCCACAGGCTAACCAATAGAGGAGGCCATTTAGTACTTTCTAGGGTAGTTGCTACACTTGTGGAGAGTATGGTCATATTTCCAGGCAGTGTCCTAAAGTAAGACAGGGATGGGGACAACATGTGCAGCAGGGACAAAGGGCGCCAGTACCTTTACCCGCTCCACAGGTTCCAAGGATTCAAGGACAGACATTTCCGGCATTACCGGCACTGCCGCAACCTCATGGACAGGCACCGCAGTAGTTGCATTACGGCAAGGTTTTCAACCCCATGCCGCAGGATGTTCAGGCACCTCAGGTTATTGAGGGTATGTTTCTTATCCATGGTTCAAAAGGTCGTGTTTTATTTGATATGGGTGCTACACACTCATTTGTAGTTAGATCTTTTATTGCTTTATCTGGGATGACGACACGGGTATGCAGTAGACCTCAGGGTATTTTTACACCGTTAGGTAATATAACTATTCTACATGAAAGTGATGGTCCTGTGACACTAGATATTGGTAGACTCAGATTTCTAGCCAATCTTTTGGTCCTGGACATGCACACTTATGATGTGATACTTGGGATGGATTGGTTATTGCATTACCATATCCAAGTTGATTGTTATGATAGGTCTGTTGTTTTTACCATACCTGGTCAGGATATGTACGTCGTCGCTATGCCACGTCTTAATGAGGGCACTAGCACTTAGTTGTTCCATATGGAGGAGGAAACGGAGGAGGGGATTACTGTATCATTTGATAGCATACCAATTGTACAGGACTTTTCGGATGTATTTTAGGAGATTCCAGGGTTGCCGCCTAGTCGCGAGATAGATTTTGTGATTGACTTAGCTCCAGGCACTACGCCTATTGTAGGGCACCGTATAGATGGCACCAGTGGAAATGCGAGAGCTGGGGGATCAGATTTAGCAATTACTCAGCCAGGGATTTATTCGTAGGAGTACTTCACCTTAGGGAGCACCGGTTCTGTTTGTGAAGAAGAATGATGGTTCGCTTCGCCTGTGTATAGATTACAGGGAGTTGAATAAGGTTACTATTCGTAACAAGTACCCTTTGCCCAGGATTGATGATCTTTTTAATCAGTTAAAGGGAGCTATATACTTCTCTAAGATTCATCTGTAGTCTGGATATCATCAACTACGGGTTAGGGAGCAGGATGTTCCAAGGAAATGTTTCTCACTAGATATGGATCTTATGAGTTTCGTGTCATGTCTTTCGAACTGACTAACGCACCAGCAGTTTTCATGGATTTGATGAATAGAGTCTTCAGGGCTTATTTAGATCAGTTTGCCATTGTCTTCATTGATGTCATCTTGATTTATTCTAAGTCAGAGGACAATCATGCTAGACATCTTCGTACAGTGTTGCAGACGCTTTGTGAACATCAGTTATATGCCAAGTTCGAGAAGTGTGAATTTTGGCAGCAGAAAGTGAAATTTCTGGGTCACGTAGTGTCAGAAAGGGGGATAGCGGTAGATCCAGCCAAGGTTTCAGCAGTGGTTGAGTGGGGACAGCTTACTTCACCTGCCGAGATTCGGAGTTTCCTCGGATTGACAGGATATTATCGTAGGTTCATCCAGGGGTTCTCCAAAATAGTGGGACCACTCACTCATCTGACCAAAAAGGGTGTACGGTGTGTGTGGGATGAACATTGTCAGCGAGCTTTTGATGAGCTAAAGACTAAGTTGACTTCTGCACCAGTTCTGTCTATTCCACAGAGCAGGATTGAGTATCTTGTCTACACAGATGCTTCTTTGCAAGGTCTTGGTTGTGTTTTGATGCAGGAGGAGTGACCGATTTCATATGGATCTCGTAAGCTTAAGCCTCATAAGCTTAATTATCTAACATATGATTTAGAGTTGGCAGCAGTGGTCTTTGCCTTATATATTTGGAGGCATTATCTGTTGGGCGAGTCCTTCAGATTATTTAGTGACCACAAGAGTTTGCAGTATTTATTTACTCAGCGGGAGATGAATATGAGACAACATCGATGGTTAAAGTCTATGAAACATTATCAATTCTCTATCCAGTACCATCCAGGGAAAGCGAATGTAGTAGCAGATGCACTCAGTCGCCGACCTGTTGCTAATCTTTCTGCTCTATTCCCCACTAAGTGGAATGCGTTGAAGACAGTGGATGAGTTGTCGGATGTTTTTATGGCTTTCATAGTAGTTACACCTTCTATCATTCGCAAGGTTTTGAAGGCACAACTCACGGATCAGCAGTGCATTGACAAAGCTACAGAGATAGCTTATGGTGAGGTCCCATTTTACTATGTTAGGACTGATGGAGGTTTGAGGTACAAGGGACAATTGGTGGTACCTTCTGCTGATGATTTAAGGAACGATATGATAACTGAGACTCACCACTTTGAGTTTTCTGTTCATGGAGGAGGCGACAAGATGTTTTGGTGGGCAGGTATGAAGAGGGACATTGCTTTTTTTGTTTCTCAGTGTAGTACTTGTCAAACGGTTAAGATTGATCGTCAGTAGTCGCAAGGAGCTTTACAGCCACTACCTATACCGGAGTGGAAATGGGAGAGCATTTATATAGATTTTGTAGAGGGATTGCCTAATTCCTTCAAGGATCACAATTCCATTTGGGTCATCGTGGACAGATTGACTAAATCAGCTCATTTCTTGCCTATTCGCACTGACTTCACTTTGGAGCAGTTAGCGAGACTTTACATTACAAAGATTGTAAAGCTGCATGGAATTCTGTTGTCCATTATATCAGACAGGGATTCGAGCTTTGTGCCCGGTTTTTGGAAGAGCTTTCAGCAGGCTTTGGGTACAGAATTGCATCTTAGCACTGCTTATCATCCTCATACTGATGGACAGACTGAGAGAGTTAATCAGATCATGGAGGATATGCTTCAATTGTGTGTTCTTGATTTCAAGGGCCACTGGGAGGATTATTTGCCACTTGTGGAGTTTGCATATAATAATAGTTTTCAGAAGACTATTGGGATGGCACCATTTGAGGCATTGTACGGTCGATTGTGTCGATCGCCTATTTGTTGGATGAAGGTTGGTGATAGCAGATTCTTGGGTCCAAAGTTCATCAAGGATACTTCTAAGAAGATTGCTCTTATTCGGGATCGCATACGCACTGCTCAGAGCAGGCAGAAGAGTTATGTCGATCATCGCACACGTGCTTTAGGGTTTCAGGTTGGGGATCAAGTTCTACTCAAAGTGTCTCTTATGAAAGGATTGATGTGCTTTGGGAAGAAAGGGAAGTTGTCTCCATGATTTATCGGTCCATTCATAATTATGGATCTAGTTGGAGCTGTCGCTTATTGGTTGGCACTTCCGGATAATTTGGATCATGTACATAATGTGTTCTATGTTTCTATGTTGCAAAAATTTCTAGGAGATGAGGATCGGTATCAGCATATCGATGTTGGGGAGATTGAGTTGCAGCCGGATGTAACTTACTTGGAGCCACCATGTCATATTATCGACCGTCGGGATCAAATCCTTCGTAATAAGGTTATCCCTTTGGTGCGTGTTCAGTGGAGTTATCACAATGAGGCTGAGTCTACTTGGAAACGGGAGGATGTCATTCGCTCGCAATTTCCTAAAATATTGGAAGAAGGTAAGAGCGAATTCCGAGTACGAAATTCCTTTTGTTAGAGCGAATTCCGAGTACGAAATTCCTTTTGTTAGGGGGGAAGAATGTAATACTTTTAATTTTAAAAGGATAGTCCTGATATTTTAATTAATTATTTAATTACATTTTTATTGGTTTAATTGTTTACTTGCTTGTTTTATTTGAATTAATTGTTATTCTTTGATTTCTTTAACTTAAATTAAATTAATTGTTATTATGTGACTTATTTGAATTAAATTGAATAAATTGATTAATTGTTTTTTTAATTTATTATTTGTCTTTAATTGAAGTATTGCAATTAATTAGGGTTTTGTTTTATTTTTCTTCATGTTGTAGCCGACTTAGTTCTTCGTCTCATATTACACTTAGGCTTAGGTTTAAGGGTGGCCTATAAATATAAGTATTCAGTTTTGCTTAGGGTTTAGAATCCTTTTCACGACTATGGAGGCAGAGAGAGAACAGAGGAGGGTTTACAATAGTTGGATTTCGCCGGAGAATTTAGGAAGACGACGATCTGAAACCTAAAGGCAAGTTCTATTCCTAACTCTCCCCCTTTGGCTCGTGTTCTTTACACGACTAATACAATTCCAGGACTAAATAAAGATTAAGATTAAACTGGATTGCATGTCTGAGATACTTCAAACTGGACGTGTTTACAAGTTGGTTATTGTTTGCTTTAAATTCTTTCTTGTGTAGCTCCTAATTTACTTCATGTTTTAATTGATGTCAATTAATGAATAAAGGATTTAATCAGTGCTAGAACACCTTGGGAAAACATTAAATTTAATCTGGTTCACATGGGTGATCACTTGAAACAGTAAGTTCATGAATGGGTAATTGTTCTAGTTTAAATTCTTCTTGCATAATTTGTATTTTAATTGATGTTAGTTGATGAATTAAGAGTTTAATTAATTTTGGAACACACTGGACCTAGTATTAGACACCTAGGAGCTTTAGAAATGGAGGACAGATGATCAGAAAGTCAGAAAATAGCTGGCGTCAGAGAAGACAAAGGCTGGGAA
The DNA here is from genome assembly GCF_030987335.1 of Cornus florida. Classification (NCBI taxonomy): domain Eukaryota; kingdom Viridiplantae; phylum Streptophyta; class Magnoliopsida; order Cornales; family Cornaceae; genus Cornus; species Cornus florida. The sequence goes on from NW_026775576.1 coordinate 20,081,267, forward strand.
GAGTGGAGGCGGCTCCGTTGAAGTGGAGCTGGCTCTACACTTTATTGGAGGTGGCTCCAAGATGGGTGGAGGCGGCTCCACATGTTTTTGGAGCCTGCTCCCTTGATTTCTTTAATTTTTTTTTTTATTTTTCTGCTATTTTCAGCGAGGTTTGGCTACTGTGTATGGAATTCTGGGGTTTCAGACTTCAATTAGGGACTGTGATGGTAGGTTTTGGATGGTTTAGAAGTGCACGTTAAAACACAGAAGGTGTACCCAGTTCTTCATTGTTAGAAATTTGAATAATAGAAATTTCTTAACAACTTACATATACTGAATTTGACTATGGTTATTTAAATTGTCGGGACTTATTTTAGCAATTTTCTATCAATGATTATACATCTCTAACCATGTATCAATTATGTAAAATAAGCATATCAAATTATATATTTTTGTTATGGTTAGTGAGGATTAATTGATGTGTAGTTTTTATTATTTATCGCATCAATTACTGGGTTGGTATAATATGAGCATGATAGATTATCTATTTCTATTTTCCTTGTCATGAAATTGATTGATGTATCTCATTACTTAGAGTTATCAATTACCGGAGCAAGCATGTTAATTTAAATATGACTGTTTATGCTTATTATGGATCAGTTGATATGTGCATTTATTATTTGTGTTATCAACTATTAGATGTTGGATTACATGCACTGGTATAGGACGGTGGCATGTCTAGGTTTGGATTAGCTTGAAACGCTAAGTCCTACCTATATCGGAATAAGGGAACGGATTATAAAAAAATAAAATCCTACTTATATGTAAGCCTGTGCGGCTGAACGGCTAATTGGATTTACTATGGATAAATAGGACGGACTTTAAGTATATATATTTATGGTACCGCGATCTGATCTTGAGTCTCAGAGTCATCGATTAGGAAACGTATATACAGTAGGATGCGTAGCTGGATATGATAGGTTGAGGTATACCCTATTAGGCTTAGGTACTCATGCCCACTCAGGTGCGTTTTACATGTTACCTTCTATTCAGGTTGAGACCCCCTGCATAGTCTAGTGAAAGTCCTGTAGTGTGGATATATATATAAATGGATTATATAGCTATTGTTGAGTTGGTTAGAATCTATATGCGTATCGAGTTTATGCTTGGATTGTAGTAGGATAGAACTTGTTCGTGGGCCTGACCCACTTCTATTTTTCAAGTATTCGCCAGTTCCAGACTTAGACCTGATCGTGCTGAGCAGAGACTATTACTCACTCTTTCGACGACGTAGGACTTTTCTCCATGGTTTAAATTTTGGATATTCTTTTAGCTATTTATATTTCAGTTTGGATTTTCTTAATAGGGGTCCAATGGATGGATTCCTGAGTTGTTTAACTATTGGAGGTTTTATGGAGGATTGGATTTTAAGTATTTAAATTTTAAAGGATTCTATTTTAGATTTCTTCCAACTGTTAGTTATTCATTTCATATTCAGTTTTGTAATCTGTATTCATTTAAAATACTTTAATTGTTTGATATTCCCTCGGGTTCGGGCTTGGGTGTGATCAACCCGTGTCTCGGATCCGAGGGGTATCACAGTTGGTATCAGAGCACTCCAGGTTCACTCTAGGATGGTTCATATTAAAACTTCCGCGTAGCGTTTTCTCATGATTAGAGCTTAAGTTTAAGATTCATTGTATTCCTTTACGGTTCAGTTTAAGTTGTTCTGATGTCTGTTCTTTCTATGTTAACAGATGGTTAACGCTAGAAGAGGATAGAACATGCAAAGAAATAGGAGACAAAGGAGAGCGGCACGTAGGCAACAAGATCGTCTACAGCGTCAGCTAATAGAGGAAGAGCAGCATTTGCCAGAGTTTCATGATGATGGTCAGTTCTATGAAGAATAGGAAGAAGTTCAGCAGGCTCAGGATCAGGTCTGAGATCCAGAGTATCCTCCTCATATCAACGACCTTATTGCTCGGGCTATAGAAGCAGGGGTAACAGCTACACTTCGGAATCATCCTCAGGTACAGCCGGCACCGATACCAGCACCGGTTGTTCAAACTGATACTTGGGAGAAGGCTAGGAGTTCTTTCACAAAAGGAAGCCCACCTGAATTCACAGGCTCCACCGATGCGAAAGCAGCTCATCAGTGGAAGAAGGATATCGAGCGACATCTTCGATTGGTTCAGTGCACGGAGGTTCAGAAACAGAAGTTTGCTACCTTCAAGCTGGTTAGGGATGCACTACAGTGGTGGGAGTCAGTTACCACCACAGAGGAGAGAGTGTCATTAACTTATGATTAGTTCAGTGCACGCTTTGATGAGAAGTACTTCCCTTATGCAGTCAGGGCAGCTATGAAGACAGAGTTTTTTAATCTGTAATAAGGGAACATGACAATGGCAGAGTATGAGCAGCAGTTCACGCGCTTATCTCTTTTTGGTCCAGAGGAGGTGGATACAAAGGAGAAGAACCCGTGTCTCAGATCTAAGGGGTATCACACATTGGGTGAAATAATGTAGCCCACGACCTCTTGTCTGCAGATTGGCGGGTGCCCGCAGCGCAAGACGGGCACCCGCGGGATGTCCTGATGAGAATCCACGCGCTGGCAAGGGCAACTTGAGGCTCGACTGAGGCAAATGGCGGGGGCCCACAGTGCATGGCGGGGCCCCGCAAAATCACAAACTTTTTGGACCAATCGGCGGGCGCCCGCAAAGCTATTAGGGGCAACTTTGCTTCTTGAAATGATTTTGGCTTGGCCCGATGACACGATAATTGTTCTTTACACTTTTTGTGGAAAGAACCTTGAGTTCAATGGTTCACTGGCTTGGCAAAAATGAAGGTTCCCGGCAACGGCGTGCTTTGATCTTCAAGAATTCACCAAAGCTTCACTTTTAACCCTTTTTGAGAACCATCCTGAAAGCAAACAAAAACATGCAAATGAAGAAAATCTATACAACAGGACCAACAAATGGACTTAACTAATGTAAATAAGGTCGCTTGAATATGCAATATTCGGCACTTATCAGCGATGTCTTGAACTGTTCAGCCGATTATGTAAACCAAGACAATAACAAACACATAGTATCTAACAACCCGGATTTTTAAGTGTTGAAATTCAATTTATTTCATGACATTTAAATTGTCATAGTTGATAATTTAATTTTTTATTTGAAGACTTACCCAATTTAAATATTTATTGGGTTTAGATTATTGTCACAAGGTATGCACTTGTATATATGTATTTGTGATATATATATTAAGTTTGATTGAACATTTATTTTAAATTGGAGATTTACCAATTAGAAATTGGGTCATTGATTATTGAATTGGAGACTAGAGTTTAAATTTAATTTTAATTTAATTTCATGATTTTAGTTATCATGGGAGATGGCAGCCGAAAATTGGTAGAATAAAGAAGATTGAATATTTTATTTTGATTGAATTTACCCACTTTAGATTTTTAGTGGGAATAGAATTGGTTTACAGGTTTTGTATATATAAATGATCATATATATATATAAATTGTAGCATCAGTTTGTGATGAAGGAGCAAGTTGGTTCCAAAAGTGGGTTTTGATTATATATCTATTTTGGTTATAAAGAAGCTTAATTGATGGGCTGGCCGAGATTTAGAAAGAAAAAGGGAAAATGGAATTGGTTGTCCGCGGGCCCCACTTGTTATTTAAAAGAGTTGAGAATGGTTTGATTTGGTTATGATATATATATATACTTTTATGTGTTGTGAGGTGGAATGCACTTGGACGAGATTTGAAGAGAGAGGCTTTGATATTGTGAAAATTGTGATGATATTTTCGCGGGACCCACTGGAGACTTGTTTGCCAATTTTCCTTGGCTTAGAAATGTTCACGTGGTCTGTTATAGTTGTTGGTTAAATGGTTTTTGGAAGGTGATAAGATGATAAGGAAGGAGGTGGTGGCGTGGGACCCATTAAATGATATTTTGGCAAATTATTCTTTTTGCCTTGTTCCCCCACGTGGCTTTGTTGGTCTTGAAGCACAATGGGTTTTGACTTTGATTTTATGCATGTATATTATGTATATATGTGTTGTCTGATGGAATGAGGAAAAAGTGAGATGCACCAACCAAAATTAGAGACAATAAGAGATATGATTTTTTTTGCGGGGCCCACGAGACTTTTGGGCATCACTTTCTCTACTTTGATTTTTTCGTGCACATGGGTTATTGGAATCTGATGAACAAAGAAATGAAATGATTTGAGAGATAAGAAAGTAATTGTCCTGTGATATTTGTGTTGGGTCGGTACATATTGCCTATATATTTGGTGTGTTTGTGTACTGCTAAGTTGGAGAAATGATTCAGAGAATGAGAAAAATAGAGGAAAGATTTTAGAGAGAGTTTAGATAAAATTGAGGACAGACAGCCGAGAGACGGCACAGAGGGCCGGACTTGAGGCTTTGATATTTCAGTGATGATTTGTTTTGTAGAGTAGGGATCATCATACCTTGAATGACTTAGATGATTTGTTTCAAATATTTTATGATTGCTCTTTTGTTTAAATTGCATATACGTATTTTTGTTTAAAAATATATGTATATTTTTGTGAAATTAATTTTGCATGAAACTTCTTGAAATCCTTGTTATTGTTTTTCCTACTGTCTCACCCCCTACAGTTTCAGGTACCGAGGATGAACTTGGATTGCTAGTAGCGGGCTTAGGTTGAAGAGTTGGTGTTGAGGAATTAATTTATTTATTTTGAGAGATGTTGTATTCATTTTTGAGGAATTGATTCTATATCAATAAAATGGTATTTTCTTTTGAGATCCTGGGTGTAAATTGAAGTATTTTGATTTGAATAAATCGAAGATTTTATTTAGAAAAATTCGGGGCGTTACACAGTAGCTTTCCTCATAAAGTTGGTTCTCATTGTTGTGTTCATTTTGGCCTTGAACAAGTCTTGGTATTCAATGAGTGCTCCAGAAAACTTAGCCTTTATAGTTCTCATAGAAGCGACCCCACTTCACACTCATATAGGTGATTTCTTATTAAGAGTATCCTACCATACCCCACTTGAATTTTCAGGGTATAAGAGTCATTAAAAGTGTAGCTTATCCTAATCCTCGTTGTAGGTAGCACTGTCTCATTATAGAATGGGCAGAAGATTTATATCTTCCCAGTGCTTCTGGTGAGCCTTTTAGAATTTTTGTTGTCCTTTTGAACCTAGATCTTGAGATCTCCAGTCAACTAGGTTGGATTTCCATTAAGATGACTCGTTAGCTTTCGGCTTTTAATCCCATTCCCCTCGATGATCTGTACAATTGGTCTCTAGTACAACCCTCAATTTTATATGTGGCCACAAGGTTGTGTTTATAAATATTACACTCTGTAGAGATTTCTCCAATTGAGAGCAACTGAATACTTTGTGCCCTAAAATTGCTTATTGTTAGCAATATCCTTTTCTTTAGTGGCACAAGTGTAGACTTATTTTGAAATGTACTCTAGATAAAGTCTATTGACTTTCCTATTTAATTTATTCAAAGTTTCTAACTTTGAATTATATGAAGAAGATACAACTATACCTTTAATATTAAAGACATATCCACTCTTGGATTTGAAGTCTTTAATATCCCACATCCAAATTGCATCACTGTTACATCTCCAATTTAGTTAGACACCTCGATCTATGCAATATTGGACTTAGGGTATATCTCAACTACCTAATTTATTGTTTTTCAGTGATCCTATATTGGATTGAAAGGTTATTAAGATGCCTTGTAATCTTAACCAGTGATATACTTTGACTAGTATTTGTATTTGAGATTTACATCTACAAAAGTTAGCTAGGCTTTTGTTGTCATAACTAGTATTATCACAATCTCACTTTATTGAGAATATACTATGTTATCAGATGTTAATTAATTTTTTAAGGCATATAATGACTTATGTATCACATTTATGTCATTATCTCAGTACCAGCTTTAATCCACTCAAGGACTTATAAGCTTGCACACTTTACTCTTCAACTAGAACAAATAACTCAGCTCTTCCATTGGAAAAAGAACTCTTCTAGTTGTTCCATAATATTTTCCTCAGAGAAAACAACATGCACTATTGTTATAATACTATAAATGATTTTTGGTTCTATCCTAAAACTCTCAGGACTCGAAACCCCCCACATTTATAAGTATTTCTCTTAAGATGAGTGACTCGTAACAAATTTCATCTATGGATAATATCTCCCATAACTTTGGGATAATCCTGAAATTTTATCTCTAATGTATTTATTATGATTTTTCAACTATGGAAGTACCATATATTAAATACTTCACCTTATCTACCTTTTCAAGGTTCCATATTTGCTTCTCAACAAGCATATATAACAGTCTATAGTGCATATGTACTCACTTTATCTTTAGCATATTCTTATAATAATTCACTGACATTACCGTGAATTGATGCTAAAGATATAAATTACAATGGGCTCTAATTAATATTTGCTTTTACATCTTTTGTATTTATAAATTGAGTTATTTATGTTTAGGTTCATGTTAAGCCAGTCGTATTAACATGTCATAACCTTTCATGTGTCACACATTACATAACTCAATCATTTAAGCAAATAATTATCTTATTATTTAAGCTTTGGATACAATCACCACAGAGTGAACACTCACTTCTCAGCTATCATTACTAGTTTAAAGTGAGTTCTTAGCTATCTTTACTAGCTTAGATTAAGTACACTCTTCTCATATCTCACTACTAGGTTATGATGAACACCCACTTCTCAGCTATTACCGCTAGTTTGAAGTTAAGTTTGTTTAGCTATCAATTATAGTAGTTCATAACTTTAGTACACACTTATCTAAGTAATATACCTTGGTAGTAGAGTAATTTGTTTTGAAGAATATTCTTTAAAAACTATTACTTTACAAGTAGTATTATTCCCTCCTACATGAGCAGATATGATGTATAGCTCAAATAACTTATGGCTAAAATGGCTACTCATCACCCTCATGTTTTTTACTATCAAGTTGAGAGTTAGAACCAACTAACAGATTTTTATTTTCCTCTTAGGTTCTGTGCACTTCATTAATCATTTTAGCTTATAGCTAATTTTACTCTTTGGTTATGTGCACTTCATTAATCATTTTAGCTTGTAGCTAAGCGAATTAGTTTGCAACTCAGTAACATTTTAGCTTTTAGCTAAATTGTACATCAGAGCTAGCTAGCTTGATTTAGCTTGTCTCGGTGTACTTGCTTAGTGTATTCATAACATTTTTCATTAAACTCTTTAGAGTTATTGGAAAATCTTCACTTATTCAACCCATTCACAGCTATACGTGTCTTAAACACTAGTATAAATCTTTTTCCCTTGACTATCGAGAGTGTAATGACCCGGTCATTTCCTTCCTTTCCTTTTTCCTTAGAATTTCACGAATGAATTTTTTTCGTTGAAATTTTTTTTCTTAGTTCACTTTCTTGTCACTTAGTGTCATCTCGAGTGCTCAAAAATGGTTTCTGAGACTCTTTCCTTTGGATTGACAACTTCCTTTAAGGACCGAGTCATTTTCACATTCGTTTTTCGATACTATTCACTTTTCGTCCTTTTCCCTATTTTGCCTTTTCCCCGTTTGTCACTTTGTTAGCATAACCTCACTTTTTGTGTTCAGGGTTGGTTTTTGACTTCATGTATCTTCATTCTAAGTGGTTTCCACGAAATACGTATCTTTACTTTTGTAGGAAAGTACCCTAGTTGCTCCCGGTGTCCATAAGGGTATGGATGCAAAGTTCTTCAGAAATATTTTTTATTTCTTGGGGTGTTTTTCATAAATATCTTTTGGAGATATTTTATTTCAGGGGTTTTTAAGAAAATATATTTGGAAGATATTTTCATTCTGGGTCATTAGTGTAGTTAACCCTTTTTGCAGAGGCCATTGTGCAATTAATGAAAGTTATTACAAAATGCCTCATTTTGAACCTAGATTCTCGTACGGGATTCATTTTCACTTTTCATCGAGTCGTGTACTCTTAGAATTGCCTTTTGGTCGTTTTCCCCCAGTTTCAAGGTTTTTGGCCTCGATTGCCGCCGAACTTGTTCGAGGCATATCTTTCTGCTCGGGACTCAGTTTTTGACGCCGTTTCTTCTGTTATTCATATTTTCTCATTTTGGTTCTTTTTTGTTCATAGATTTTTTTCATTTGAGTGCGTCTGCTCAAATTTCACTTTTGGGGACCTGGAAGGGCCCTTTCGGGGCACTTTTAGGGTTTTCCTATAAAAAGAGGGTGAGACATTTCATTTTTGACCTTCTCCTCTCTTCATGTATGACCAGCAGCTGCCATGGTAGCCCAAGGGGGGCTGCCACCCTTCTTCTCTCAATTAAACCTCCTTCCCTTTGTTATAAAGTCATAGGGCCTTTGCATTTTGTGTTTGTCTTGACGACGCGCATCTTTCCCCCTTATTAGAACCCATTTTTGGCCAAATTTTGAGTTCAGGTTTGAGGTCAAGTGAGAATTTTGGTATGTCTTCCTTGGGGTTTATTGATCACGGCGTTGTCCCTGACAAAACCCCGAAGTATCATCGGATTCAGAACGGTTTCATTTTGGTGGCTTTTGAGATTTTCATCTCAAATTGAGGTAGGGGATGTCTTAGATTTATATTAATGTTGTATTGATTGTTATATAAGTATATACAACTTGTAAGCATGCCTTTGTTCAAGTTTTAGAATTTAATTTAATTATTTTCTATGTTTAAGATTTAATTCTCATGAAGGTGTGTACCTTAGAATTAAATTGTGGCATGCTAGTAAATTAGGCCTTGGTATGTATATCAACATATATTAAATTGGGAACATTTGAATAAGAAATGCAAATTTTATTTAATATTTATCTTTTGTGAAAGATTAATTCACATAGTTGTAACAAGCATGAAATCAACTTGTAATGTGATAGTAAAATAGGCCTTGGTATGTTCTTCAACCTATGTAAAATTGAGGACATCTGGAATTATTTGAAAATCTAGAGAAAATTAATTAATGAGTTTAATTAATTTTATTTTAAGTGTTTTAATCCCTTGATTCAATATTTGATGAGATATATGTGAAGACTATGCTATGTCCCTTAACATATATTAATTTGAGATTATTTGGGATTGATTCGAAATCTAGAGAATTTAATTATTTTAGTTAATTAAATTCTGTCTACTTGTTCCATGGATTTAACTATGTCTTTGAAATTGTTCCTATGTTTAAATCTAGGAATTGGACTTAGCATGATATAGGATATCATTGTCTTGCATGACTTGTTTAAATATATTTTGTGTAGGTATATAGCTTGTTAGAATATTATAATTGTTTACGTTGAAAGCTAGTTACTATATTGTAGCTTATTTAGTATTTGTGGCTTAGGATGGTAATTTAGTTCAATTGTTGTAAAATACTCTTACTTTAGGTATAAATTACATATTGAGGACATAACATGTCATATGCTATATAGACTTGAATTCTAGGACATGGTTTGTGTGGACTCAACCTTACTTGTGCATGGAATGTGGTAACTTGCATTTGATTTTGTATAAGTTTTGAACTTATTGATTTTGGAAAGTTTGTGAGGACATAATTTATGTGATGATTAGGGTTTGGCACTAGTACGTGGACAAGTATCCTCTAAGTCATAAGTGCGCACTAGGTGGTACCTTGTGGGTCGTAATTACCCGAAAATACTTGTTTGGTTTAGCGACCGCATGTCCTAATCTTTTCACTATTTGATTTCGCATTTAATTTCAAGTTGTTAATCATGGATTACTTGTAGCTTGAGAATTGATGCTTACTTTGGGTATTTGAATCCTAATTAGTATTCTTGAACTTGTATACTTGCTCCATGAGTTTAAATTTCATTTAGTATACTTGTGCCGTGTATACTTGCCTTATGCATATTTTGTTTAGCTTAGTATACTTGTGTTTGTATACTTGATTTATGAGTACTCTATATATATATCAAATACTTGTGTATGTATGTTGGATATTGTTTTTCTTGTTTAACATGATTTAGGGTACTTGAACATATATGCTTATATGTCGTGTATTATGTTTTAATACGGTTTAGTGTACTTGAGCATGTATACTTGTATATCGTTGTTCATTTCAATTGTATGAGTAGCTTAGGATGATCCATGAGTCTCACTTTGACATAGACGTTAAGTGGCATGAGCCCCTTTAATATGTTTCATCTTAGGGTGATATAATTGTAAAATGTTAGGTCGATGCATGATCATCTCCTATGAGTAGCTTTATGTTACTCACCCACGTAATGGGGACATTTTTTAGGTACATGGACCTTGATTTGTGATACACACTAAGCCATGGAAGTTTCGTAGACTTGAAGTATCATTTTCATGAAAATGTTGGCATGAAATTTTATTTGTAGCTTTGTATGTCAAAATTTGTATATTTGATTCCATATATGAAATGTGTACATAAGTACACCTTTTACGATGTATTTGACATGTATGAGATGAGGCCGGAGGCCAATGACTATTATTTTGTATCCTATGTAACTTTTGACTTCAAGAAATATTATAAAAATATTGAAAAATGACAAGTCTTCGCTTCACTATGTTTGCATCGGATATGGGAATTCCATTATTATTCTTTTATAGGGTCTCATTAATCATGTATGAAGTGTGGCTAAGGGCCAAACAGTAATTTGAAATCATTTCATATTTTTAGATTTCAAATATTCCATTATAAGTTCATTTTCGCCATTTTTGGCTGTCGGGGGGTCGTATTTTGCATCGACCATTTTTTAGAGCCACGGACCATTCCTACGTGCTTAAAAACACTAAATAGGTTTGCGTGCATATCATTTTAGCCTAGAAATGCATTTAGGGTCAAATGAACACTTGGTGCAAAGTTGCATTTTCCTTGTTTTTGGCCTAGACTGATCAGGGGCATTCTGGGCATTTCACAGTGTATTTTTTTTTTCTTCTTTTGACATAGTCGGGTAGAAAATGTAATTTTAGGGGGAGTTTCTTCTTCGTGTTTTTCTAGAAAATGTCGTCTTTATACCGAAAATCCCTTGCAAAGTTCAGTTTTCTACTATGCATGTAGCAGCTTTTTAACCCTCTTGGTCTAAACTGATCTAGGGGCATTTTAGGAATTTCTTTTAAAAACTAAATTCTGGTCTTGACATAGTCAAATAGGAAACGTGATTTTAGGGGGGGGGGGGGGGGGTTTCTTCACAACATTTTTTCAGAAAATGTCACCTCGAACCCGAAAACCTCGCTTCAAATCTGATTTCCTGTGCGCACCTGCACTATTTGAAAAAGTCTGTTGTAAGGGCATTTTGGGGATTTCACGTCAAAAATAAAATTTTCTTTTGACATGGTCAACTTGGAAAAATTATCTTGAGAGGGGTTTCTTCTTCGTATTTTTCCAGAAAACGTCGTTTAGTGCCTCAAAACGGCACACGATTTCATCATTTTGCCTAGGTTACTATTCATTGCTGTCAAAACACTATTCACGACCGCGGCGACGTCAAAACTTTGTTTTGACTTTTCTCTTCCATCCGGACTTCGAATTAAATGATTCTTAAGACTAACTTGATTAGTTTTTCGCTGTCTTCCCAGTGGTGTGCTCGGTAGCACCCGATTTTATATTTTCAGAAATGACCATTTTGCCCTTGGGGCTATTTTTGTCTGGTTTTCTTGTAATTTGCTTCCACTACTTTCTTTTGAGTTCCGTGACTTCACGGGAAGTCATGGATGTGTCTCGGGAATAATATACATTTTAGGGACGTCATTTCCATGTAAAATGACTATTTTGCCCCTAGAGGCTTAATTGTCATATTTTCGATCTTTTGCTCCGCATCAGTTCTCATTGAGTTCCACGACCTCATGGAAGGTCATCAAAGTGTCTTAGAGGTGTATTGTGCCTTGGGATACCGTTGTCTTATTTTCTTGCTTTCGCATCTGGATCCGTTATCGGGTCAATTTTCGGTTCATCACAAGACGCACTGGCTTGAAAAACCAGGGCCGTCATAGGGAGAATTGACATAATTGGACTAGTTAATTTTTGTTTCTTGTATTAAATATACAAACCAATCATGAACTCATATACAAAGTTAATAATATCACACATTAAATAAACTATATTGTAAAATTGGATTACTATGCACATTAAGTAATTCAATTATATAGTTCAATATTATAGTATCAAATAAAAGTAAACATTTATAAAAATAATATTGAACTTACATAACAATATAGTTTAATATTACATCACATGATTAATTATATCACATAATTAATCTAAAAAATAATTTAATAATAACATTCAGAAGAAGACTTTGTTTCCTTAAAGCTTTGTGACTCATTCTCCAATAAACATGCTATAAAATTAGGATCAAAAGATATAGATGTTCTAGCCCTCTTGCTAGATCTAAGTTCATACTTATTTTCATTGTATGATTTATGCACAAGAAAACGATATGCACTATTGTTATGAGCATAACCTATATATCAAAGGTTTTATGTAACGATTCACTCCACCACATGGTATGATATTGTCCATTTTAGGCTATAGCCCGCACGGTTTTGTTCTTGGGTTTTATCCCAAAAAGTCTCATACCAATTGGAGATAACACTACCACACATAGCACTTCCCATTTCCATTACCTAAGCGATGTGGGACTGTGCACTTGTAGTTCGCCAAGTGTGGTAGTCTGTTAGTGCCTCTTGTACCCGTCCACAACACACCCACCTACAAAGTTGTCACATTTTAAGTCCCACTTTAACTTTCTTAGGAGTAAGAACTACAACCTTAGCTAGACACCCCCACACATTTAAGAATTTACAGGAAGGTTTTCGACCTTCCCATAATTCACATGGTGTCACATTACTTTAAGGTATTTTATTGAGAACATAATTTGTGGAAAGCAAAACTTTCCCCCACAAATTCTGAGTTAAACTATAACTTATCAACATAGCATTCATAATTTCTTTGTGAATGATACTATATTCTGAACAAATATCATCACATGGTATTTTGTATTAACCACCTCTACCATTTCTCAACACCTTGATATTTTTGCCAAGTTGATTCTCAACCTCATTGTTGTAATGATTAAACATTTCTAAGGTTTCATGTTTGTTTCGTAACAAATATACATAACAGTATCTTGTGCAATTATTGATAAAAGTAACAAAGTACTTTTTTCCACCTTTAGTTGATACAAATTTAAGATAATATAATATACTACATCATATTACAAAATTAAAATAATTCAACCAATATTGAATTATATAAATAATTCAATAATTTACTTATATAGCATGTTTCAATTTCACATAATATTGAATACATCAATATTTAGCATATTATTATATAATAATGTATATAACATTATTTTATTATATCTCAATTATTAGTATAATCTCTACTTGTCTATATCTTAAATAGAAGCATATAATAAAATCTACGCAAGGAATGAATCTGTCTTAAGATTATTGGTAAAATATATGCTTCAAATGATATTTAAGATATAATTAACCATATACTAATATGCCATAAGATATTTATAATATGCTAAAATAATTAATTAAATATTCAACTAGATATTTAATTAAACATGCAAATTAAAGTAATAAAATAATAATAATAAATAAAGAACCTGAACCGAGGCTAGTATTGAATACTATGTCCTTAAGATAGATTCGCCCCGCTATGATGCTAATGGACTCAGTGGCGTCTATCTTTCAGGATACAACGATCTACATCCACCAGTAGCAGTACTATAAACTCGTAGATACGGCGAACCTCCTCCGTGTATGTGATACCCCCTAATTTCGGAATACGGGTTGATCAAATTCGCGCACAAAACCAAGGGATATCAAAACAATTAAAATATTTAAACAAACACAGATTATAAAATGAAATAAGGAATAAATAATACGCTGAAGAAAAAACTAATAAATAATAAATCCATTAATAATTCTCCAATGGTTACAACTCGGGAATCCTATAACTCAAGGACCCGTTAACCAAAAGACACTATCAAGAATTCATAATTTAATACTAACGTCAAATGAAGTAATAATATCCTATTTTGAAATAAACAGAAAGAATGGATAAGTCCTCCAGCTGCGGATCCTCAACCTTGGACTTGGACCTCTAGTAACCTAAAAGATAAAAATAAAGTAGGTCAAACCCACGAGTCAGTTCTCTTTACCAAGCCTTTAAAAACTAATAAACAAATCATCTTTACCAAAACCAACCCTAATAAAGTTTTAACTTTAATGTACGACGATAGACATATATATAGTACAATAATCCTATTCATTAATAGGTTCATTAAATTATAAAAATCATTAACCAATGATTAATTAATAATCATACTTAAACCAATCCACCAATATAAATTTCTTTTAAAAAGAAACTCCTCCAACCTTAATTCCATCTTAGACCGTAATTTAAATAAACAACAAATTTTAATTAAAAGAATACTACATTTAATCCAAAACCAAATTATAATTTCAATTATTTATATAACATAGTTAATGTCTATGCTTTGACAATTAGTCTATATCTTTACCAATATTATTAAAGCAATATAATAAAATAATAAATAACCAGTAGGTACTAGATTATTCTAATAAGAATATTCAATCCTAATCCAACTTATACGTATAATATCCATAGATGAATTTTAAATCATCTAACACATAGCAATTTAATTGTGCATTGGTAATTCAACCATGACATTATAAATATATTTATTTATATATTAACAATTCAACCATGCTTCCTTAAGTATATTTATTTATATTTTTAATTAGCAACTCATCCATACTTTCCATATATGAAATTTATTCATAAATAATAAGGCTGTATATTTAAGCCTTTGGCAACTCATCCATACTTACAATTTAACCATGTACCAGATCTTAAAACTAATTTAAGAATAAAACAAATCATACATAAGCATTCCATGCATATTATAAACATATCATTAATTTAATGATTTAACCAACCATACTACCTATTAATCAAGATATGTTAAATAAGAATAATAATATTAATATTCTTAAATATATATATATATATATATATATATATATATATATATATATATATATACACCTCCTTCTATACTAAACATATATTATTTAATTCCTATATATGGATATATAATATATATATATATATATATACATACACACTTCATTCCATCACCAATTATTCATTTAATATATATTCGCCCACTAAATCCCATAGTGATACTCTATGCTTCTCAAAACACCACGACCACATCCTCTAATGGTTGCTTTCAACCTTAACAGCTTAAAAATAAATTTTGGGAATTCACTGAACCATTTAGGAACTTCCAGGTACCTCAAACATCCCCGCACGCGCTCCCATGTGCCGCCACACGCGCCTAGACCCACTGCATGCGCCACCAGAAGCTGACAAGTGGCCACACGCGCTGCCACGCGCCTGCTTCTCCCTTTGGCTGATGTAGCACACTCCCATTGGCTGAATGTGTTCAGTCCTCATGCGCGCGCCACACTGGATCTTTTCACCGCATCTCTATGGCCTCCACACACTTGCGCTGCACTACATCAACTCTCTCTTCAATCAAGCCACCTTTATGGCTCAGATTTGTGGCACACCGTAATAAGGTAAGCTGCATCGCACTAAAGCAACCATCCTTCATAATGATATATCAACAGCCCAGAACCGCGTGCACACACTGTTACACTACGCTGCGCCGCACTGGATAATAGTATCCTTATTCTTACGCTAATATGTAACAGTGGCATATATTTAATTTAAAAATTATAAAAATAATTCCAAATACATTCCAGAATGTTCCTAAAAATACAAAACAAATTCTAAAAAAAATTTGAAAAATCCAGAAAAATCCCAAGAGCTTAATTTATTATTTTTGGGCATACACACACATGTATAATTATATTAAGATCTATTTAATTTAATTAATCACACTACACAAAGTTAAAATAAACTATAAAAATTTCAAAAATTAAAGTTTAATTAACCTAACCACACATACCAGATTTAAATTATCAAAACAATACATACATATATTCACATGTTTAAATTTATAATTTTGTAAATAATAAACATGCTCATATACTGATTAATAAATTAATTTAATAAATAAAATAAAATAAAATAAAACTATAATTTCGATAACCAAGGTGATAAGTTTATGAGTTCTAAGAGGAGAAGTAGAGAAGAACTAGCTTGTTTCTTCTAAATCCGGCCTCCTTTTTCTCTAATCCGACTTCCTCTTTGTCAGCCCTTCTTCTTTTCTCTCCATCTCTCTTATCTTTCTAATGTGAAAAACTTTTAACGCTAAAGTCTTATGCGTATATTTATACACATTAAAATCCAAATCATATTCCAATTATGACTACCAAATAAAATAATAAGAATAATCATCTTTAAATAATAAATATATATACATATATATATTATATAGTATATATATATTCATTCCATAAATAATTATTAGTTAAATAAATCATCTATACCTATATATATATATATATATATATATATATATATATATATCATTCCATAATGATTATTAATTAATTATATTTATATACATATAATTATGCGAAGATAATTATTTAAATATCTTTATAACCAAGAGCCTTTATTAATTAACTCAATAAGGCTTTATTCAAGCCCAAGACTACATCCATTGATCCCAATCCTCTCAAGCCCAAACCAATTAACTTAAATAAATAAAATAATTAAATTAAACCTATTAAATAATTAATTAACAAAAGAATCACACTAGCTTAAATACACACAAATCAAATAAACAATTCACTAATAGCATTCCACAAATCAAACACCATACCAATTCAACAAATATAATTATGAAATATAACTAAATTAAAACAAGTCAATTAATCTACCCACTTAATTTAAATAAAACAAATCATTAAAAAAATAAATAAAATAAAAACAATTAATCACAATTAAATCAAACAAATAATTTAAAAATAAAATAAAAGTATTAATCCCAAACAATAAATCCTTTAAAATATCGGGGTATTACAGTGTAATACTCTCTCTGACTTAAAAATGTATCTACACTCTATAAATGCTGAATTGGGTGCAATTCGAACCAAATGATTCAGACCAATCTTAATATGGCTCGATGAAATTGGATTAGGGTCTAAGTGGCTCGGACCACTCAACCTATGGTTTGAACCCACTTGGGTTGGGTTCAAGTCTAGAGAGGGAGATAGATGAAAATGAAATGAACGATTTGCAAATGATCCAAAGGGGGGTATTTATAGGCAACAAGGTGCCTTTTCGGGTGGTGCAACCCTTTGAAAAAAACTAAAAAGTAGTTTTTAAGCAATGTGCCTTTTCGGATTGGGTGTGTCTCTTCATCATTGGACACAACCATTTATATGTGTCTCTTCATCATTGGATACAACCATTTATATGTGTCACTTCACACTGGATACATCCCTTCAATTGGTTGCAATGGTGGTGTCTATTCACCAATAGACACATCAACTCCAATAGGTTGCAATGGTTCACATGGTATCTGTTCACCAATAAACACATCCACTCCAAGAGGTTGTAATGGTTCACATGAATAGTTATGTCTGTTGGTTTTAAGTTGCATCTTTTAATTCCATAACCAACCAGTAATCGCACATGTTCAGTCCAAGGCATCTATTGATGACTAATCAAACAATTTTCATTTACAATTTCTAACAGAATCAAGGCTGTTGAAGTTGAGTAATAAGTGCACAAAACTTGCTATTTTATACTCAGTTTTGTTTAATTAATATTTTCTATTAAATAAACTTGCTTATCCCTGCTTTTCATATTTTATTGGGGCTAATTTCGGAATGAGAAGAAAAGAGACAAAAATAGCAAAAATGTGAGATTACATGATCATTTAAAGTCAAATTCAAAATTGGCTTTTCCATCAAATCGGCAAAGATTAAGTCAAATTGGAAAAGATATCAAGCCAAATTGTAAAGCACATCAAGTTAAACATATCAAGCCAAATTGGAAAGCATATAATTCTAAATTGGAAAGTAGCAAGATTTTAGGAAGATTTTATTTTCACTTCTGTAATTAGAATTTCTTCTCCCAATCGTTCCATTCTAAACTCTATAAATAGGGACATATGTAGAGGAGGTTTAATGTATATTGTTAGTGAGAGAAAATAATAAAAGTTAGAGAATTTTTGTTTTAAATTTGTTTCTTATAATTTTATTTTTATGAAGAGCAGTTTTATTTTTTTGTTAGTATGCTAGCTTAAACACCCTTTCTCAAGGAAGTGATGAAGCCACCATGGTTAAAATATAAATAGTTGTATCCTTCATCTTGTGTAAGTTTTTCTCTTTAGAATATTATTTTATTTTGTGTTCTTATTTTGAAAAAAACTTAGAAGGAGGATTCTTCGTATTTGCCAATTAATGGTAATTCGGAAAATGCCTACTTCTATTTCCCAAATAAATATCAGATTAAGTAAAAATATGTTCTCTCATATATAAGCAAGTGTTATTTAATGCTATGATTTTTCTTCATCTTTCCAAGTTGTAATTGGACTAGTGAAGTGATTTGCTCACAGGAAGAAAATTTACATAAAAAGAAATATATAAATTTATTTATATTAAGCCGTGGTGATGGATTCTTTCCTTTGAGATTTTTCGTATTATTTGATCAGAAATTATTTAGTCTTATTTATTTATTTTGTTTTTAGTTCATTATTCAAACATCATCAAATTGTTTTTAAAATTCTTTTTCTATCCCTTTTAATTGATGTTTTGAATCTATGTTCGGAATCTAATTTGAGAGTGGCTCGACCCTGCTTATCACTATATCATTTTTAGTTTAGTCTTGGCAGGTTTTTCTTTATTTTTGCATGAAGTGTAGAGAAGCAACGACAATATTCACAATTCTACATTCATCAAATGGCGTCGTTGCCGTATCAAGATTAAGATTTCAGAGAAAAAGATTCAAAACATAAATTTTGGGATCCCACCCAAACTTTCTATCCCTCCCTTTCATTTTTTTTATTATTATTTATTTCTTTTCTCTTGATTAAGTTTCAAAAAAAAAAAGTAATATATATATATCCTGGTGATTCTTTTTATTATATTTTTAATTTTATTTTCCTTTTCTTCTCTATAGGGTTACAATAGCAGTGTGTAAAAAAAAAATAAAAAATAAAAGAATTGTTGATTCGGATTGAGGACTAATATGGGAGCATTCAACACTTGGATATTCTCATTGGAGCGCGTCTTCCAGGTAAGTACCTCATTTATACCGCAAAACTCATTTCTTTTATTTTTCTTTTTAGATAAGGAAAACATAATTTTTTTTAGGTAAATAATTTTTGCATGCGAACTTTTTTTTTTTCCTCCTAGTTGGTACTCACACATACATGTCTCTTCTGAGACTTGAACCCCTAACCTCCCTTTGGGAAGTAAGAAGCTGATACCGCTAGGCCTGGCTTGTTGGTTTTTGCATGCGAACTTTATGATAGAATAACTTAGAAATAACCCTAGGTTCACACTTTCTTCCATTTTATTTTCTTTTATTATTTTCTTTTATTTCTATTTTTATTTATATATAAATATAAAGGAAGACAATTCACCCACTCCACTCCCTTTTTCTTTTTATTGTTTGTTTTGACTATGCATATTTTAATTAGCATATGCATAAGATACTTAAGGGTAGAACCCCAACAAGATACGGTCAGGATTCCATCACCCATTTATGTGGCCCACAAATCACAAAATCCAAGCATTTGTCAAACCCTGCGCTGAATTTAATTAAAATTCATTTAGACATCAGCCATTTTTAGGGTTACGAGCTCATAGGCCCTCTGGGAAGGACGCGGTTGTCAGTAACTGCAATGAGCAATTATCAAATTGATAAATAGTAGACCAGTTCTAACTAGGAGTGTGGACGAACCATCATTAAGCAGGCCAAAAGCCTCTCCACTCTTTCGTGGGAACTACTCCGTTGTTAGTTTGATGGTCCTTAACTGATAATCTCTCAACTTAAAACTGGAAAGGAGTAGGAGTTGTCTAATTAGGGAGAATTAATTTGGATACCATCCTATTAATTCTTTTTAAGATTAGATTTAAAAATTCATCACTCTTGAATTTAAGCTCAGGATAAAAAAAAAAGGCCAAAATTTTTTGTATGGTTTGTGTGTTCTGTCCCATGTCTAGCCCTATTTTAGGATCTAACTTGCCTGCCTCATTCTCTAAAAATAAAAAAAATAAAAATAAAAAACTGAATTGTCTGCGTGTTTATGCCTAAGTGGTTGTGGGTTAACAAACGTTTAATCCGTTGTTCTAGTGATCCTTCACTCCTTGAGTTAAAGAAAACCCTCCTGCTCTCTTCAACCACCCATCAATATCCAATGGCTGAATCTAAGACTTTGAATGATTACTTTGCACTCATCACAGCCAACCTACCCAATTGCATAGTTCTCCCTGAAATTACTGCACCCCAGTTTGAGATTAGGCCCGCTACGATCAACCTTTTACCCAAATTTCATGGATTTGAAAGTGAGCAACCCTATATCCATTTAGGAAAGTTCTTAACTATTTGCAACACTTTCAAAAATTAGGTTTTGAATGAAGATGGTGTCAGATTGCGTCTATTTCCTCTCTCCCTATAAGATAAGGCTACCTCATAGTTAAACTCCATTATTCCAAATTCTATTCAATTAGGGGATGAACTTGTAAATTCATGAACAAATGTTACCCCAGTCAAAAGACTAAGTCAATGAGAGATTCCATAAGCAATTTTAGAGGGAAAAATGAGGAATAATTTCACCAAACTTGGGAGCTTTTTCATGATTTACTTCTTAAATGCCCACACCATGGCTTTGATAAAGCCTAACTAGTTTAATGTTTTTATAAGGGGCTTTCACCTATGAACCGAACCATGATCGAGTCTATGCACCAAGGTAAATTCAAGGCCCAAACCCCTAACCAAGACTACACATTCTTTGAGGAACTAGCTGAGAATGCCCAAAATTAGAATTGGAACACTGATCAATTTTCTAGGAATGACCAAACCAATAAAACATCTTCTTGGTATGAGATCAAACCTGAAAATGAATTAAAATCTATGATGCACAATCTAGTTAAAGGAGTTAAAGACTTGACCAAAAAATTCAATGCTTTTGCACTTATGTCCACAAATGTGCAATGCAATGTGTGTTCTAGTTCATATCATCCTACTGAAGTATGTTCTGTTTATTGTCCCTTTGAAACTTCAGATGCTCAAGTGTGTACCTTTAATACCTACAGGAGACCAAAGGCTAATACGTTTAGCCAAACTTACCATCCTGATACTCGAAACCATTCTAAATTTTTATGGCGACAAAATTTGCCTTCCCAAAACTTAGGTGGCAACCCGGTTTCTAAGGTAATTCCAATAGGCAACCTCAATCTCAAGGTTTGTTTGTTCCTCAAGGTCAGTTCCCACCGAATAACCAGTTGAGTAACAATCATGATCTAGTACTTAATCCTACGAGCAATTATGTTCCTCCTGTCCCACAGAACCAACATGTTTCCAACTATGAGGACACTCTGAAGATGATTGCCCTTAATCTCGACCAATCCAATAAGCAATCCAATCAGAGAATTCAAGCTAGAAAGTCACTTTAACCTTTTGACTCAGAACCAACTACAATTCCAACAATTAATGCAAAATCAGTTAAGTCAACTCACTCAGTTTTGTCTGAATGACAGAGGGGTACTTTGCCTAGCCAACCTGAAATCATCCTTAAAGGCCATTTGGTTAATTACGTAGAAAATTTTTCTACTATTAACCAATTAAATGATCATGTGAATTACATCATAACACTTAGGTCAGGAAAACAAATCGATAATAAGGTTGAGCTACCCACCCAAGATGAGCTTAACCATCAAAGTCTTGTCCACCAAACCCTCCATAAGCCAAAAAGGACCAAAATTCTCAAATTGATAATCCTACTCTTCCGCCCTATGTTCCACCTGCACCTTTCCCTTCCCGATTAGTCAATAATAAAAAGGAATCCCAATACAATGAAATATCAGAAAATTTTTAAAATCTTCAAATTAATATTCCGTTTCTCACTGCCATTAAGCAAATTCCTTCTTATGCAAAGTTCATGAAGGACTTAGTCAAGAGGAAAACCAACATCCCCAAAGAAGCCTTTATAGCCCAACATTGTTCCTCCTTCCTACAAAACCAAGTTGTGGTCAAACATGAAGACCCTGGAAGTCCAACTATCACTTGTAGCATTGGAGAAAATTTTGCTGCCAGGCCCTATTGGATCTAGGTGCTAGTGTGAACTTGTTACCTTATTCAGATTGAACTGTGATGTTTCCATTTTTCTCCATTTTTCATTTTTCTGGAATTTTGTCGTTGCATGGGCATTTTTTTCTTTCGTCGTTTTGCGAACTGGACATTGCGGAGTGTGCCAGTTGTGTCCAAGACTTGTTTGGGACATTTTATTGAATCCAGGACTCTTTGAAATGCAAGGGTCATTATTTGGGCATTTTTCAGTTTTTCGGGTCGGACGGTCCCGTGTGGAACCCGCTACCGGAATTCTCGATTATGGGGATTTTAGTTGGATTCATTTGCATCATATTTATTTTATTTAATGTTTTATATGTGGCTATAATTTAATGTCTATATATATATGTTGCGTATGGTGCAAAATAAAGACAAAAAGAAAAAGGGAAAATAAAATGGAAATGGTGTGACCCACCCTTAGGCCATTTAAGGACAAAAAGACCATGTTTGGTCTCTATTCTCTCTTCTCTCCAGCTGGTCTCTCTCACCTCACTCTTCTTGTTCCATTTTCTTTTTCTTTTTGTATTAAAACTTCAAAGTTAGATCTCTCTTTGAATATTTGGTAATTTTGGAAGCCGTTTGAGACTATTCGAATCCCACGACGAGATTTACGAGTTGATCAGAGCCAATGTTCATTTGGCCATCATTTAAAGGATCTCAAAATCTTAGGGTTTGAAGTGAAATTGGGGGTTTTGCATAAAATTAAGGTAGGGGTCTCTAATACTCAAATTCTTGTTCCTTTGTGAGTTTTTCTACTTTAATTGTTGTCAAGCATGATTAAATTGAATTGATTGTTCCTTAGATGATTTAATTGAGTATATAGAGCATGTAATTATGTGTATTTGTTGATTTACTTGGAAAGTATGCTTAATGTGTTAATTTTCTATGCCTATGATGCTTAATAATTTGTTAGAAATTTTATGTGGAAGCATGTTAATTGTGTGATAATAATTCTCTCTATTCCCATAGTATTAAAAAGACATGTGATATGCATATAAGCATTGGGCATGAAAGAAGAAGGGGAAGTGTTTTGAAATGAAATTGAAAAGGGGATTTTGGGGAGAAATTTGAGAAAATTAGTTTTGAGAAAACTCGATTGCCGCGGAGTCACCAAAGGGCCAGTGTGTTAATATAGCCTAGAGGGAACTAGGGAGATTGCCCTAGCGTGGTTGAGCTATCTGGGCCCCAAATAACGCTGCGGAGGTACCAAAGGTCAAGGACAGTAGCCAATCCTTCTCTCGTGTCGCTGCGGAGTCACCAAAGGGCAGGTTGTATTAACAGCTTGTGAAATGATGGATGTTCCTGAAAATGGGGAGTAACATGCATAACATTACATTCATGGCACGACATTTATTCATTTTAAACTTGGAATTGATATTGTATTTTTCCCGACTTTGCATGACCCCAATTCCTATTGTCCTATTCATTGTCTGGATTCACGGGGCTACAAGAGGTGTGTCTTAGACACCACCTACTGAGCAATTTGCTCATCCTATTTTATTTAACATTTTTCAGGACCCGGGAAAAAAGTTGTAGACACTGAACCATCTCAAGCTTAAAGAGGATTAGAAACTTGTTTTTGCTACTCTTTTGTGTATCTACTAATCTTTTGTAAAGTCTCAAATATTGTAAAGTTCTCGCATATTGTGAACCATGGTTATGTGTTGTAATTAAAAACCATAATGGTATTTTGGTATAAACTTAAGACTATATAAATATGTGATGATGAATGGGAAAGAAACTTTGTTGTGAATAATCATTAATACACCCTTTGTATCAATTTATGTCTTGAACTATTGCTGTGAATTTGGAGTTCCAATCCATAACAGGTTTATTGTGAGTCTAGTTGGCATAAAACACAGTCAGAGGCCATTCCAGTAAATTTCAGGGTTCAGAGCCTTGTTTCGGCCTGCGGATCCCCATCATCAGCCGACCGAACCCCCATCATCAGCCGACCGACGCAGGCTACAGTGAAAGTCCCGAGAGCATGTATTCTTTACCACCGTTTCGGCCGACCGACCATGTAGGTCAGCCGGCCGACCAGGGGCTATTAACCGACTGACTGTCCATCTTGACCTACATGTTTTGGACCACCTGGTAATGTTGAGTATTAGGATAGTTAAGGACCTTGGATTTGACTTGTATGATAACTAAGGACATAAAAAATGGATGGTGTGATCTAGTTGACCTCGGGTCAGGGCAAGGACCCTGTTAACGTTCCTGACCCACGGGTTCGGGTCGTTACAAATTTGGTATCAGAGCGATGGTTTGAAAACCATTAGGACGATGGGTAGAGGCCTACGTAAAGTTGCATGGGAAGTTGCTTGCATTATTTATGTGATTATTTGCTACATGTTTATTATTTGAAAAAGCATGTTTAACTACTTATTTGTTTATGTGCTTATTGTTTACGCTAAAATGTTTCTTGCATAGTTTTGCATGTTAAGTGATGGAACGACATTATTTCATGTTAAGTCGTCCACAGTGGACCTTAGCGTCATGTCATTAAGCCGTTTCATTATTTTATAGTACGATGCTGCCACGAAGGGAACCCAAATGTGTTGGCTATAAGTCGACAAGAGAAGATGTTGGTGAGAGCTCTAGCTCCAATCCGGCGGAGCAAAATGAAGAGGATACACTTCTTAGGGATTTGATTCCCCAAGAGGTGTTCCTACCAGAAGGGATGATGTTGAAGCACCTATTGAAGAGGGTGAAGGTCCGACGGAACCAGCATTGAACCGCTTATTGCAGAGAGCCTTGAGGGCTACAATTGCTACTCATCCGCAGCCGCTACCACAACTGGTAGTTCAAGTTGAGGAAACGCCAGCCCAGAAGTGTCTCAAGTTGATTTCAGGGTTTTCTAAGTTGATGCCAATGATGTTCGAAGGTGATGCAGATCCCATAGTAGCGGATGACTACATGGATCAAGTTGAAACTCAATTGACCTCTATGGACATGATGGATGATTATGTGAAAATCATCCTAGCCACTTACAAGTTTTCTAAGGATGCTAAGCTTTGGTGGAAGTCAATCACCAATCGGCACAAGGTGGAAGATATGAGGGAGAAGTTCAAGGAATTATTCTATGAGAAGTATTTTCTAGTTACCAAGAGATGGGAGTTAAAGGATTAGTTTATTAGCCTTATTCAAGGCAATATGTCGGTGACGGAGTACGAGAATAAATTTACGTCTCTTTCTCGCTCTGCTCTAGAGATGGTGAGCAACGAAGTTGATAAGGTTTGGAAGTTTGTCTCCGGGCTTGATTACAAGATGAGGCCATTGATAATGGCACAGTAAATCAAAGTTTATTCAGAAGCAGTGAAAAGAGCATTGATGCTAGAGGCGGAGGCTAAAGATAAAGATGCAAGAAGGGAACAGTGGAAGCAAAAGAGGAATGCAGGGTCATCTTCAGAGGGACCTTCATGGAAGAGGAACAGGGGTGGTTCATCTCAGTTTCAGGGACAGTAGTCTGCACGATCGGCTCCTACCACTCCTATGCCAGTTAGGTCTGACAAGAGTGGAGTTGTTTGCTTTCAGTGTCAGCAGCCTGGACATTACAAGTCTAATTATCCCATGAGATCGTCTTCAGTCTCATCAGCTCCGAGAGCTTGTTATGGGGGTGGCCAACAAGGCCATTTGATTCGAGATTGTCCAAGTCAGGGAGCAGGCACTGGTAGTGGCAGAAGGTCACGGTAGAGGCCGTCACAGTCGACTACAGTTCAGTCTGGTTTTAGACCGCTGCCACCACCACAGCCCGTCATGTCTTCACAGGGTTCACGACCAGTTAGGAGGGATACTCCTACTATGTTAGTGCAGCAGTTCGGTGTTCAGGTTGACAGTTCTCAAGCACAGGCACCACAGGGACGTGTCTTTGTACTTGTACCGACTGATGCATCTTTTGGACCATCAGTTCTCCGAGGTATCTTTCCAGTGTTTGATTCTTGGGCTTGTATTCTCTTTGACTCTAGTGCATCTTATTCCTTCATTTCATCATTATTTGCACTTGTATCGGGATTAGAGGTCAGTTTCATGGATCGGGCATTGTGTGTTGATACGCCAATTGGGTTTCAGTGTCCTTGAGTTGAGTTGTGAGGGATTGTTCCATCATGATAGCTGGGCGAACTTTCATGTTTAACCTTATCCTCCTGGAGATGACTAGTTTTGACATCATTCTCGGGATGGATTGGTTGGCTTCGTTTCATGCCACGATCGACTGTTTCAGAGGTAGAGTCACAGTTTGCACTCCTGAGGGAGACTGTTTCTTTTTCAAGGGAGATCAGAGTGATTCCCAGATTTCATCGTTGTATGGAATTCATGGATGGAGTCTTGGTGATTACTTCTTAACTAGTCTTTTAGCCGAAGAAGATGGTGTTGTGGATGAGGATTATCCTATTGTTGTTCGTGGTTTCTTGGATGTTTTTCCGAAGAATTTGACAAAGTTGCCTCCTCATCGAGAAGTGGAGTTCACTATTGATTTGATGCCCGGTACCGTGCCGATTTCTATGGCACCGTATCGTATGGCACCAGTTAAATTAGAATAATTGAAAAAGTAACTTAATGATTTGAGAATGAAAGGTTTCATCCGACCGAGTGAGCCACCGTAGGGCGCACCGGTCTTGTTTTCTAAGAAGAAAGATGGTTCTTTGAGGTTGTTCATTGATTACCGGAAGTTGAATCATGCCACCATCAAGAACAAGTATCCTTTGCCAAGGATAGATGATCTATTTGATCAGTTAAGGGGAGCCAATTATTTCTTGAAGATTGACTTGAGATCAGGCTACTATCAATTACGGGTTAGGGATGAGGATATCCTAAGACAGCGTTCCGTACACGGTATGGACAATATGAATTCCTTGTTATGCCTTTTGGCTTGACTAATGCGCCAGCGGTATTCATGGACTTGATGAACCGTGCCTTTCACGATTACTTGGACCAGGTTGTGGTAGTTTTCGTGGATGACATTCTTGTGTATTCACGATCTCAAGAAGAACACGAGATCTATCTGAGTATTGTATTGTAAATTTTGTGAGAACACCGATTGTATGCCAAATATAAGAAGTGTGAGTTTTGGTTACATGAGGTGAAGTTTTTGGGACATGTTGTTTTGGAAGGTGGAGTGTCAGTGGATCCATCAAAGATAGAAGTGGTTTTGACTTGGGAGTAACCCAAGAATGTGTTTGAGATCCGAAGTTTTCTTGGTCTAGTGGGTTACTATCGGAGATTTGTGAAACATTTCTCCAGTTTAGCAGCGCCTATGACCCGTTTGACCCGGAAAGGGATCAAGTTTACGTGAAATGAAGCCTGTGAGTCATCTTTTCAAGAGTTGAAGACAAGATTGACTACAGCTCCGATGTTGGTGATACCTGAGTGTGGCTTAGGTTATGTGATTCATTGTGACGTTTCACATGATGGTTTGGGATGTGTGTTGATGCAGGACGGTAGAGTAGTGGTTTATGGGTCTCGACAGTTGAAGACTCATGAGTACAACTACCCTACTCATGATTTGGAATTAGCGGCAGTCGTGTTTGCTTTGAAGTGTTGGAGACACTACTTGTATAGTGAGAGATTCGAGGTGTTCTCGGATCACAAAAGTCTCAAGTACCTTTTCTCCCAAAAGGACTTGAACAACAGACAGAAACGATGGGTTGAATTTTTGGAAGATTACAATTTTAATTTGCAGTATCATCCGAGCAAGGCAAATGTGGTAGCAGATGCCTTAAGTCAGAAATCTCGTGGAAATTTGGCCGGTTTGGCTATCCGGAAGTGGAAGATGCTTGAGAGTTTGGCAGAAATGGGATTATATTGTTATGATGAGGATGATTGCAGTGAGTCAGCATTCTTGTTTAGTCTTGTGGCTCAGCCTACTCTTATTGGGCAAATAATTGAGTCACATAGACAGGATTCAGATTTAGATGCCATTCACACTTTGATCTTTAGTGGTGAGACAGTGAATGATTGTACTTTGCATACAGATGGAGTTCTGTGGTTCAGAGATTTGTTGGTTGTTCCCATAAGTTGTCGTGAGGACATTTTACTGGAGTTTCACACTTCCCGCTTTGCAGTTCATCTAGGTGGGACTAAAATGTATCACAATTTGAGACGTCAGCATTGGTGGAATGGGATGAAGAAAGATGCTGCACAGTTTGTCACTAAGTGCCTTATTTGTCAGCAGGTGAAGGTCGAGCATCAGAGACCAGCAGGCTTGTTGCAACAATTACCTGTAGCGCAGTGGAAATGGGAACAGATTGCTATGGATTTTGTGACAGGTCTTCCAAGGTCATAGAGAGACAACGAGGCCATATGGGTCATCATTGATAGATTGACCAAGACAGCTTACTTTTTGCCTATTAAAGCAACAGATGATGTAGAAGCACTTGGTGCACTTTATGTGAAGGAGATTGTAAGGTTACATGGAGTTCCTGTAACCATTGTTTCGGATAGGGATGCCAAATTTACTTCGAAGTTCTAGAAAAGACTTCAGGTAATGTTTGGTTCATTGTTGCACCTCAGTACGGCATTCCATCCACAGATGGCCGGCCAGTCAGAGCGTACCATCTAGATCTTGGAGGATATGCTTCGGGCATGTGTACTTGATTTGGGAGATAGTTGGGAAGATCACCTTCCACTCATTGAGTTTGCCTACAACAACAGTTATCTGGTAAGCATTGAGATGGCTTCATTTAAGGCGTTGTACGGCAGGCCTTGTAGGTCTCAAGTCTATTGGACTGAGGTAGGCGAGACAACCGCCTTAGGACCTAACATAGTACTCAAGAATACTGAAAAGATTAAGTTGATCAGACAGAGATTGCTCACAACTCAGAGCCGACAGAAGAGCTATGTGGATAGGCGGGGGCAACCGCTATCTTTTGAGGTGGGAGACCATGTTTTTCTACGGGTTTCTCCGTGGAAGGGATTGATGAGATTCGGGAAAAGTGGCAAGTTGTCGCTACGATTCATTGGACAGTTTGAGATTTTGGATCGCGTAAGAGAGGTTGCCTACAGACTTGCTTTGCCACCACAAATGGACAGGGTTCATAATGTTTTTTATGTATCGATGTTACGGAAGTATGAACCGGATCCATCCCATATTTTGGATTGGGCTGATGTGGTCATTGATGAGGATGTCTCCTATGAAGAGGGACCAGTTCAGATCCTTGATACACGACAGAAGGTATTAAGGGACAAGATAATACCTCTACTGAAAGTTCTTTGAATGCATCATGGAGTCGAGGAGACTACTTGGGAGCTCGAGCAGGAGGATTGCTCCAAGTACTCGGCTTTGTTTTCTTCCCCAGTTATGGTTTGATTTCGGGGACGAAATCCTTTTAAGTTGGGGAGATTGTGACGTTTCCATTTTTCTCCATTTTTCATTTTTCTGGAATTTTGTCGTTGCATAAGCATTTCTATCTTTCGTCGTTTTGCAAACCGGACATTACAGAGTGTGCCGGTTGTGTCCGGGACTTGTTTAGGACATTTCATTGAATCCAGGACTCTTTGAATTGCAAGGCTGATCATTTGGGCATTTTTCAGTTTTTCGGGTTAGACGATCCCGTATAGAACCCGCTACCGGAATTGTTGATTATGGGGATTTTAGTTGGATTCATTTGCATCATATTTATTTTATTTAATGTGTTATATATGGCTATAATTTAATGTGTATATATATATGTTGTGTGTGGTGCAAAATAAAGACAAAAAGAAAAAGGGAAAATAAAATGGAAATAGTGGGACCCACCTTTAGGCCATTTAAGGCCAAAGAGACCATGTTTGGTCTCTATTCTCTCTTCTCTCCCGCTGGTCTCTCTCACCTCACTCTTCTTGTTCCATTTTCTTTTTCTTTTTCTATTAAAACTTCAAAGTTAGATCTCTCTCTGAATATTTGGTAATTTTGGAAGCCGTTTGCGGCTATTCGAAGCCCACGACGACATTTACGAGTTGATCGGAGCTAATCTCCATTTGGCCATCATTTGAAGGATCTCAAAATCTTAGTGTTTGAAGTGAAATGGGGTTTTTTGCATAAAATTGAGGTAGGGGTCTCTAATACTCAAATTCTTATTCCTTTGTGAGTTTTTTTATTTTAATTATTGTCAAGCATGATTAAATTGAATTGATTGTTCCTTAGATGATTTAATTGAGTATATGGAGCATGTAATTATGTGTATTTTTTTATTTACTTGGAAACTATGCTTAATGTGTTAATTTTCTATGCCTATGATGCTTAATAATTTGTTAGAAATTTTATATGGAAGCATGTTAATTATGTGATAATAATTCTCTCTATTCCCATAGTATTAAAAAGACATGTGATATGCATACAAGCATTGGGCATGAAAGAAAAAGGGGAAGTGTTTTGAAATGAAATTAAAAAGGGGATTTTAAGGAGAAATTTAAGAAAATTGGTTTTGAGAAAACCCGGTCGCCACGGAGTCACCAAAGGTCTAGTGTGTTAATATAGCCTAGAGGGAACTAGGGAGATTACCCTAGCGTAGTTGAGCTATCTGGGCCCCAAATGACGTTGCAAAGGTACCAAAGGTCAGGGACAATAGCCAATCCTTCTCTTGTGTCACTGCGGAGTCACCAAAGGGCGGGTTATATTAACAGTTTGTGAAATGATGGATGTTCCTAAAAATGGGGAGTGACATGCATAGCATTACATTCATGGCACGACATTTATTCATTTTAAACTTGGAATTGATATTGTATTTTTCCCGGCTTTGCATGACCCCAATTCCTATTGTCTTATCATTGTCTGGATTCACGGGGCTACAAGAGGTGTGTCTTAGACACCACCTACTGAGTAATTTGCTCATCCTATTTAATTTAACATTTTTCAGGACCCAGGAAAGAAGTTGTAGACACTAAACTATCTCAAGCTTAAAGAGGATTAGAAACTTGTTTTTGCTACTCTTTTGTGTATCTACTAATCTTTTGTAAAGTCTCAAATATTGTAAAGTTCTCGCATATTATGAACCATGGTTATGTGTTGTAATTATAAACCATAATGGTATTTTGGTATAAACTTGAGACTATGTAAATATGTGATGATGAATGGGAAAGAAACTTTGTTGTGAATAACCATTAGTACCTTCTTTGTATCGATTTATTCCTTGAACTATTGTTGTGAATTCGGAGTTTCAATCCATAGCAGGTTTATTGTGAGTCTAGTAGGCATAAAACACAGTCAGAGGCCATTCCAATAAGTTTCAGGGTTCAAAGCCTTGTTTTAGCCGGTTGATCCCCATCATCAGCCACCGAAACCCTAGGTTCGGTCGACCGAACCCCCATCATCAGCCGACCGACGCAGGCTACAGTGAAATTCATGAGAGCATGTATTCTTCACCACCGTTTCGGCCGACCAACCACGTAGGTCAGCCGACCGACCTTGCCTTGTCAGCTGGCCGACCAGAGGCTATCAACCGATTGATTATCCCTGTTGACCTGCATGTTTTGGACCACCTGGTAAGGTTGAGTATTAGGATAGTTAAGGACCTTGGATTTGACTTGTATGATAACTAAGGACATAGAAAATGGATGGTGTGATCTAGTTGACCTCGGGTCAGGGCAAGGACCCGGTTAATGGTCCGGACCCACGGGTTCGGGTCGTTACATGAACAATTTGAGGAAAACTGATGTTAGAATCCAATTAGCTGATCGATAGTTAAGATTCTAAGGGGTATTATTGAGGATGTGATACTGAAAGTGGCTGATTTTTATTATCCTGTAGACTTCATTGTGATAGTTACCCAACCCACTCAAGGTAAAGAAATTCCAATCATTTTAGGTCAATCATTCTAAGCTACTGCCATTGTATTGATCAATTGTAAAAATAGTAATATGACCTTGACTTTTGGAAATATGAAAGTGGACGTCAATGTATTTAGCTTGATACAACAACCACCTGACTCAGATTCCATTGAAGAGGTTTATTCTGTTGAGTCTTTAAAAGCTTACACATTTAAGTAATCTTACCCTGAGGATCCTACATGCTCGTACCTAAGTGAGTCTAATATTTTTCCTGTGGCGATAGCTCCTGACTTATTTGATCACCAAGAAATCCAAGTACTTGAGGTTATTAGGGCGAATATGGAAGGCATAGCTTGGTTCATTGATGATACTGAATGTATTAGTCATTTAGTGGTACAACATCACAATCACTTAGAAAATGATGATATAACTTAAAAGAAGTTGCATTTGATGAAGTTGATCTTTTTGGGGGTACTACCCCATTGCGTTAGGCTGAAAACGTTAAACTTAGTGCCCCTGGGAAGCAACCTAGCCGGTTGTGTATATGATTTTTGAGTCTTAGTAGTTGTATCTCACTCCTACTCATTAGCTTTGTAACTATTTAGTATTTAAATATGGTTATTGATACGACCTTAGTGTGTGCACAAAAATGTGTTACTTTTAACAATGTGAAATGGGTATCATCTTCTAAAATTTATAAAAACCACTTAACACTTATACAATGAAGTATAGTGAGAAACAATCGTTCTCAGGGATGGAACACGTGCTAGAATCAAATTGAACTTTAATGTTAATGAGATTGAAAAGAGAGTTGGTTTGGTTTGACTAAACTAGAATTCAACTTAAAACATATAAACTTGCTCAAATGATAAGAGATCAACTCATAATAAGATATCATGCATATATATTTATAACAAAAGGCTAAACTAGACAAGTCACGGATGGAGGTTTGAGATGTCAAATTGAACTACAACAAGTATATGAACATGACCACAAGTTCTGCAGTTGTAAAATGGTAAAACAAACTTGCCTCAACCTCTGGACACCTCTGAAATGGACTCAAGCTTGCATTGAACCTCTAAACCAGTCCTCAGTAGCAGCAAACCAGCAATATATAGCCTTGACCATCATCTTTAATTGCACACTCACACAATATGGATTACTAAGTTGAAATAGATTACAAATTAGTCTCTCAACTCAGTGAAAGATCATTGTTCTTGGTGTCTCGAGTATATGCCAATATAGCTCACAAGGATGCTCACGAGGGTGCTCAACAAGGTTTATGAGACTCATTGCTATAACATGATATATATAAGTGTCATCGGCTTGTACTCCTACCCTAAACAGAAAATCCACATGGCACTATCAACCAATCATTGGCACAGGAAATCCCAACATTCCCTTAGTGAAAGGACTATAATGCCCCTGGTACAGCTCACTGTTTTGTCCACTAGTGAGCATGCTATTTAACAACTTGTATGTATATATACACATCAATATATATCAAGCTTAACCACTAATCAATACATAACAAGCCTCACTTTCTCACACTAGGACCACAGGACACGTGTCACATATTTGTTCTTCATTTGTAATGACCAAAATAACCCTGCAAGGGATACTTGTCAATACATATAGATTTTTGTAGCTATAGTTGTGAACACATGATCAAATTGTGATTTTGAGCAATGCAATACAATGCACTATCCTAACTAGGTGTATAATGATAGAATACATGTGTAAAAAGACTCAATAGCCCCTGAATGACTCTGTTGACAAATATCACCTTCTGAACCAGAACCTATAAACCCTAATTGGACTATAATGAGCATTATCAACACAATGTACCTTTCTTAAGCTATCTTAAATGATATCTCATGAATGTAAAATGACAGTGCTACCCCTATAAGTTTCTATAATACACTGAGTATACTAGAATCACTTGAAGCTCACAGAAATGGACCTGTGACAGCTTTTTGACATATAAAAGGGCAAACCCTAATTCAAAGATGGGACCGTGCAACATTAATTAATTCTGGAAATTTTAGTTAACTTTCCCATCAATTAAACTATAAATGTGTGGCCTTAGTTATTCTCAAAGTTAGTGGGAGTAAAATTCATATTTAGTGTTAAAGGTGGATCACAGTGACATTATTGTACATGAGATTAAACAATTTAACTTTTTAAACATTTGAGATGAAGGTGTTGGTGAAGCCTCTTTATTGGTATTAAGTTTCACCTAAATAAATCTCGTGGAATTCTTAAACTATCAGGAGATTGAAGGATCTGTAGAATGCCTCCCAATGTGTTTTAGTTTGGGATTATTTGCTCAGTAAAGATAGATTGTGGGTTTCTTGGTTTAAAGCTAGATATAGGGGTACTCTTCATACTGGAATATTGTCCCTAGGGCTACTCACTCAGTTATTTGGAAAAATATGATCAATATCAGGGAAATAATGCAGCAAAATCTTAGGTTTTCTATTGGAACATGCCAGAATATTCGAGCTCTTATCCATGGTGTGGTGGTCAAACTTTGGTGCAAAAATTTGGGCATAAAATGATTAAAAGGTTAGCTCTCCCATGGGATTCATCTTTTGATAGACTTATGGCTAATGAGAACTGGAATTTGGAGCTGCTTCAAGATGATATTTTTACTCTTCTCAAAGATTATGTGTTTTCAGTTCCAATACATGCTAGCGAAGACAAATTTCTTTAGGATGGTGGGGCATTCTCCTTCAAGAGAGCTTGGCATAAATGTAGAGTGCAATATCTAGAAGTTGAATGGTTTAGGCTGTGTTGGAAAAGGCTCGGCCTAGGTGGTCAGTCCATTGGGTGTTTTTGTTTCATGATAAGCTGCATTCTTTGATAAATCTGCAGAAAAGGAAAATCTAATTGGCTTTTAGACGTTCCATTTGTTAATAAGATAGTGATATTAGGGACCATTTGTTTCTTGAGTTTCAATTTGCTAAGGAAATGTGGTGCTAGCTAGGGGATGTTTTGGGCTAGGACATAACACAAATTTCTGGTATGAGAAGTTTTTTGGGAGCTATTTCTGTGGTTTGAGCAGAAGTCTAATAAATTTCTTAATAATTTGTTTGTGACTTTTTTGTGGAGTATTTGGCAAGAGAGAAATGGTAGATTTCATGGTTCAGTTGATAGATCTTCTTAGAAGGTGGCTAGACAAACTCTTTTTGAAGTTCTAAATGTACTTGGTGTTAGCATCTAAGATCTTTTGTGATACCCCCGGATTTCCGAATGCGGGTTGGCCAGGCCCATGTCCGAATACTTGGAGATATAAAAAACAAATCGGCAATAAACGAACACAGAATACAAGATGATAAAAAATGAATACAAGATTTTTGATATCTCTCCCAAAACAAATCTCAAACGGATTTGGAAATCTGTAGGGATGTTCAAATTATTAGCTCTCCCAAAGGGATTTTTCATCGTACGCTTTGATAATGATAAGGCCGTAAATAGCATCCTTCAACGCATTCACACGTATCAGGGGAGACTTATGATTCTCAAGAGATGGGATAAAAATGTGAATTTAGAGAAGGAGGTCCTGGGTTCGGTACCTATATGGGTGCGTCTGTTTAATCTTCCAATGCATTGCAGAGGGAAAATGTCCATAGCTTGGGTTTGCTCCCAATTCTCAAAACCATTATACCCTGATGAGGCTACACTAGCAAGGGAGATAGGAGGTTTTGTCAAGGTTATGGTTGAAGTAGATATCCATGATGAACTTCCGGAAGTGGTGAATATTGATATTCATGGTATTGACTGTGAGATTTTTATTGAATATGATTGGAAACCTCAACTTTGCAGGAAATGTAATGGCTATGATCATTCGGAGGCTAAATGTCCAATACAGATTCAAAGCAAGAAACCAGTTACTGAATGGATTGTCAAGCAAAAAGGGAAATTGGTTACACAGATAGAAGAAGTTGTGAAGCTTGATAATGTGACTGTAGAGAATAGTAATGGAGGTAATATACCTTTGGATGAAGGAGTACAAGATGATAACCATAATATGGACAAAGACAGTTTAGAGAGTACCGTGAATGAAGTTACAAACAAGGCTTTAATTATAGTTTAAGATGGGATTAGTGTGGAAAAAGATAAGCAAGCTGTTGATTTGGTTTCAGATTTCGAACCTCTTGAAATTTCTCCCATTAAAACATTAAGGCAAGAGGCTACTCCAAATTCCCTTACAGGGTCTGGTTCACATTCTCCCACTGGGATTGTATCCCCTGTTATAGGAAATGAGGGAAAGCTTGATGGTAAAGGTAATGCTTCACCAAGTTTGATTACTCCTTTAACTAAAAATCAGAAAAAGAAACAGAGGAAGAAGGAAGCTGAGATGGAAGCTAGCACAAGAATCACTCGAGGTATGGTGGCTGGTGGAGATATTCCACCCTCTGCTGTTACCTAATGATTGGTATGTAGAATGTGAGGGGGCTCAACAGGAGGGGGATGCAACATGAAATTCGCTCCTAGTTGAGTCTGAACTCTTTGTCCTTGGTTTGCTTAGTGGAGACTAGGGTTCAAAGTAATAAATTTAGTAGAATTTGTGCTACATTGAGGGATAATTGGCAATGGTGTTACAACTATGATGCTGTATATGGAGGAAGGATTTGGGTGGTTGGAACCTGTAATCCTTGAGGTTCAAATTTTGGAAGTTAAGGCTCATGTCATTTTACTCAAGGTTAAAATTCGAAATGCAGGGGTTGTTTTTTAGTTTAATGGTGTGTATGGTGAGAATACTGTTGAAGAAAGAAGAGATCTTTGGACTTGTTTATCAGATATGGCTACTTATGTTTCTGGTCCTTGGATCCTTATTGGGGATTGGAATGTCATTAGAAGCAATGGGGAAAAGTTAGGGGAAAAAACATTCCTCGGAAAGTTTTAAGGGAATTTAACGATGTTGTTGATTCTCTTACTCTCTGTGATATTCCTATCTTAAATGGAAAGTTTACTTTGTGTAATAATAGAAGAATTGCCAAACGAATTTATGCCCAACTTGATCGTGGATTAATGAATGAAGATGGGAGTGTTATGTTTCCTTATTCCAAAATTGATATTACTTCTTCTATGTTATCTAATCATTGGGGTTTGTGTGTGAAGATTCCAACTAATGTGGCTGATGGTCCCAAACCTTTTAGGTTTCTACAGGTTTGGAATGCTCAACCTGTGGTGAAACAAGTTGTTGCAGAGGCTTGGCTTGCAAGGGTTACTAGAGATCCTATTGTTAGGGTAATCATGAAGCTCAAAGCAGTGAAAAAAGCTGTCAAGGTCTAGAATATAACAAAGTTAGGTTCTATTTTTGAGCAGGTCATTTCAGCAAGGAACACATAAGAGGAAAGACAGTTAGCTTTGTCTAATTCTCCTCTGTGTGTGGAGACTGTCCAGAGAGAGGAAGAAGATAGGAAGAGCTATGCAGCTACCCTATCTAATGAAGAAATTTTAGCTGCATAGAAGTCTAGAATTACATGGAAGAAAGATCAAGACAGGAACACAAATTTTTTCTATCTGATACTAAAGGCTCACAGGGTTGTTAACAATATTACGAGCCTTAAAGATTCTACTGGGAGATTTGTAATACCCCTAATTTTAAAAAGGATATTCCTGGTATCTAATGGTATTTAATTTATTATTTAAGTGCATTTTATTTGATTATGTGTCATTATTTTTTTTATTAGGTGCTTAATTTATTTCTTTTGTGATGATTTAATTTATTTAAATGATATTTATTTTTAGTTATTTGATTGGAATTACTTGTTAGTATTTTAATGATTTAAGTGGCATTAATGGTTTAAGTGTAATTGGTTTAGTTATTTGATTGGAATTACTTGTTAATGTTTTAATTATTTAATTGACATTAATGGTTTAAGTGTAATTGGTTTAATTATTCTATGTGTCTCTTATTTTATATGTGTCTTATTTGGTTTAATTGGGTTTACTAATTATTATTTTATTCAATTAGATTATTTGTTAAGTATTTAATGGTGAATAGGGTAATTAGGTAAATACATCTAACTAGGGTTTTAATTACAGTATAAATTAGGGTTTTATATTATAGCCGTCGTAGGTTTCTACGTTAATTGGATGGGGCGGTTAGGATTGTGAGTTGGACTTAAATGAACCTAGGGTTTAGGAAAACTCTATAAGTATAAGGTAGACGTCTGTGTAGGGTTTTTTTTAAACAAAGCACACGTTTTGTGGAAGTGGAGAAGGAAAAACGCAGTTTTTCACATTCTGCCAAGGTTTGATCAACGCTGAGATCCTGCTTCGTCCGTAGTCCGATCGAGCTGAATTTTGGAGGAAAGGTTCATGACTCAGTGATGCACAATCTGAACGGTGAAGATCAGAGTTTGACCTTGGGAACAGTGATTCGTACCCGTGAACAGTAACCGGGTTTTGGAAGTCGCACAGGTTTTTTTCCATTCTGCCCAGATTTCATCAAACATCCGATCCTGCTTCGTCCGTGGTCCGATCGAGCTGAATTTTGGAGGAGAGGTTCATGACTCATTGACGCACAATCTGAACGGTGAAGATCAGAGTTTGACCTCGGGAACAGTGATTCGTACCCGTGAACAGTAACCGGGTTTTGGAAGTCGCACAGGTTTTTTTCCATTCTGCCCAGATTTCATCAAACATCCGATCCTGCTTCGTCCGTGGTCCGATCAAGTTGAAATTTGGAGGATAGGTTCATGACTTAGTGTCGCACAATCTGAACGGTGGAGATCAGATTTTGAGTTCAGGAATAGTGTTTTGTACCCATGAACAGTAACCGGGTTTTGGAACTCGCCGGGATTTTTTAAGAAGACGACGTTGAAACTTTGAACAAAAGTTTCTGAGGCAAGATTCTATCCTTACTCTTTACCTTAGGCTTCATACTCTTTGTACTCTTAAATGATTTCAGGATTAATGAAGATTAAACCAAACTAAAATGATATCTGTTTTGCTGTGAAACTGGTAGTTACAGTAGTGTTGTATGCTTGTTCAACTTAAACTAAGCATGTTTGTGAATGCATTGTGGTTCTGTGGTTCACGTTTTTCCTTACCACTGCTAGTATAAATTATTGGAAGGATGGGTCTAGATGATAGTTATCTTAACTTCTGTAATAGCAACTGTTGGAACTTAAATACTAGGAGGATTTGAGTTTAACACTAGATCGGTTTTGTGGAACACTATAATTTGAGCATGTCTACATACATACTGTGAATATTGTTTTGATGCTTACATTATCACAGTTAGTATCAACTGTGGAGGTTAGGATTTTGTGATACATACCCTACGTATTTGTATGTCATTTGTAAGGTGTTAAATGAAAGTTTTAATTAATTCTGTCTTTATATCAGACTAAAGGGAACAACTTAAATTGGGCATGTATATGTTGTTGTTGTGACCCTATTTATCAATGCTTATTTTATCACTGCTAGCATTGAATGTTGGATATTGGAATTTAGTTGATATATACTTGATTTATTGGTATTATTGACTACTGGAGGATTGGAAAGTAGGCACCGGTATGGGACGGTGGCATACTAAGGATGGGTTTGGTTTTTAAAACAATACCATTACCCACCTACTTGGAATAAGGATGGGATTAACTAAAAGTTAAGTCCCGTGAATTTGTATTGTCATGGCAACTACTTGTTGAGCGGCAGTACCAGGGATTTTGGATGGATTTTATATATGTACTGTTATGTTGCCTCGGTATGAGCTTGAGCCTCAGGACCGATGGTTAGGGAGCGTATATGCATCGGGATGTGTAACTGGCTACGATGGTTGGAGGTGTACCCTATTTAGGTATAGGTACATATGCCCACTTCGTGTGCGTTTTAGTATGTTACCTCTATTCAGGTTGAGACCGGCCTGTAGTCCAGTGAGAGTCCTTTAGTGTGACTATATATATATATTTACAAACTATTAGCTATTGTTGAATTGTTTAGGATGTACATGCGTATCGGGCCTCTGTTTGGATTGTAGTAGTATAGAACTTGCGCGTGGGCCTGACCCACTTCTATTTTTCAGGTACACGACAGTTCCAGGCTTAGACGTGTTCGTGCTGAGCAGGGGTCTCTATTCACTCTTCCGACGATGTAGGGCTCTCTCTATAGTTTTATTTCTGGACGTTTATTACAGTTGTTCTATCTTCCGTTTGGATGTTTAATAGGGGTCCACTAGAGATAGATTCCCAAGTTGTAAACTGATGGAGTTTTGGAGTTTGGGTTTGATGGATTTTAATAATTATAATATTTTGCGGATTCTATTTTTAGTTCCTTCCAGCTTTAATTTCATTTCTTAATTTATTTTGTATTCCGTGTTCATTATAAAATATTAATTGTTTGATATTCCCTCGGGTTTGGGCCTGGGCCTGATCAACCCGTGTCTCGGATCCGAGGGGTATCACAGTTGGTATCAGAGCACTCCAGGTTCAAGTGTCTCTAGGATGTTTTCATATTAAGTCTTCCGCGTAGCGTTTTCTCTTGAATAGAGCTTAAGTTAGGATTCAATGTATTCCTTATGGTTCGTATAGAAAGGGTACTTACGTCTGTCTTTTCGTGTTAACAGATGGTTAACGCTAGAAATGGACAGAACATGCAAGGAACTAGGAAGGAAAGGAGAACGGCACGTAGGCAACAATATCTCCTACGGCGTCAGCAAATGGAGGAAGAGCAGCAAAGGCTTGGGTTTCAAGATGACATGGATCAGTTTCAGGAGGAACAGGAGACTGTTCAACAGACTCTGGACCTGGTCAGAGATCCAGAGATTCCTCCTCACCTCAATGACCTCGTTGCTTGGGCTATAGAGGCTGGGGTAACAGCTGCACTTCGGAATCAGCCTCAGGTACAGCCGGTACCTGTACCAACACCAGTGGTTCAGACGGATTCTTGGGGAAAGGCTAGGAGCTCTTTCACAAAGGGGAGTCCACCTGTGTTCTCAAGCTCAACCGATGCGAGAGCAGCTCACCAGTGGAAACAGGACATTGAGCGTCATCTTCGTTTGGTTCAGTGCACGGAGGTTCAGAAGCAGATGCTTGCTACTTTCAAGCTAGTTGGGGATGCACTACAGTGGTGGGAGTCAGTTACCACCTCAGAGGTGAGGATGACATTGTCTTATGATGAGTTCAGTGCTCGCTTTGATGAGAAATATTTCCCCTATGCAGTCAGGGCAGCTATGAAGACCGAGTTTCTAAGTCTGCAGCAGGGAAACATGACAGTGGTGGAGTATGAGCAGCAGTTCACACACTTGTCTCTCTTTGCACCGGAAGAGGTGGATACAGAGGAGAAGAAGCGCAACAGTTTTGTCAAGGGACTGATGTGGTCTATCAAGAGAGCTATTACAGGTAGTCCAGCCTATACTACCTATGCTCAGGTGGTAGACGCCGCTCTACAACAGTATCAGTTGACTGTGGACATCAGACAGGCTCGTGGTGAGAAGCGGGGAGATAAAGACTCTACTAATCAGTCAGCTGAAAAGGTGAATGACAATGGTCACCAACAGAATGACAAAGGCAAGTTCCAAGGACAATAGCCTTGGAAGAAGCACAAAGGTGGTTCAGATGCTCACCGAAATGGGGCACCTATTCAGAGGCAACATAATGGGGGACCACAGGCAGGACAGGGTCAGCCACAGGCTAACCGACAGAGGAGGCCATTTGGTACTTTCCAGGGTAGTTGTTACACTTGTGGAGAATATGGTCATACCACCAGGCAGTGTCTTAAAGCAGGACAAGGACAGGGACAGAGACAGTATGTGCAGCAGGGACAGAGGGCGCCAGTGCCTCTACCAGCTCCACAGGTTCCACGGATTCAGGGACAGACACATCTGGCTTTACCGGCACCGCTGCAGACTCAGGGACAGATACCACAGCAGTTACACTATGGCAGGGTGTATAACCCCATGCCACAGGATGTTCAGGCACCTCAGACTATTGAGGGTAAGTTTCTTATTCATGGTTTGCATGGACGTGTTTTATTTTATACGGGTGCTACATACTCATTTGTAGCTAGGACTTTTGTTGCTTTGTCTGGGATGAGGACGATGGTATGCACTAGACCTCAGGGTATTTCTACACCATTGGGTGATATAGCTATTATACATGAGAGTGATGGGCCTGTGACACTAGATATTGGCAGACTCAGATTTCTAGCCAATCTATTGGTCCTGGACATGCACACTTATGATGTGATACTTGGGATGGATTGGTTGTCTCACTACCATGCCCAAGTTGTTTGTTTTGATAGATCTATTATTTTTACTATACCTGGTCAGGATATGTATGTAGTAGCTATGCCACGTTCTAAAGGGGGCGGTAGCACCTATTTGTTCCATGTGGAGGAGGAAAATAAGGAGGGGATTACTGTGTCATTGGATAACATACCGATTGTACAGGATTTCCCGGATTTATTTCAGGAGATTCCAGGGTTTCCACCTAGTCACGAGATCGATTTTGTGATAGACTTAGCTCCAGGCACTGCGCCTATTGCTAGGGCACCCTATAGGATGGCATCGGTAGAGATGAGAGAGCTGAGGGATCAGATTCAGCAGTTACTCAGCCAAGGTTTTATTCGTAGGAGTATATAACCTTGGGGAGCACCGGTTCTGTTTGTAAAGAAGAAGGATGGTTCGCTTCGTCTGTGTATAGATTACAGGGAGTTGAACAAGGTTACGATTCGTAACAAGTATCCTTTGCCCAGGATTGATGACTTGTTTGATCAGTTAAGGGGAGCCACATATTTCTCCAAGATTGATCTGCGTTCTGGGTATCATCAGCTGAGGGTCAGGGAGCAGGATCTTCCTAAGATAGCATTTCT
Organism: Cornus florida; assembly: GCF_030987335.1. Taxonomy (NCBI): domain Eukaryota; kingdom Viridiplantae; phylum Streptophyta; class Magnoliopsida; order Cornales; family Cornaceae; genus Cornus; species Cornus florida. The sequence continues at coordinate 20,124,167 of NW_026775576.1, forward strand.
CACGCAATATGGTTCTTATGAGTTTCGAGTTATGCCGTTTGGGACGACTAATGCACCTACAGTATTCATGAACTTAATGAATAGAGTCTTCCGGGCTTATTTGGATCAGTTTGTTATTGTCTTTATTGATGACATCTTGATCTATTCTCGGTCGGAGGACGATCATGCTAGACATCTTCGCATAATCTTGCAGACGCTTTGTGAGCACCAGTTATATCCAAGTTCGAAAAGTGTGAATTTTGGCAGCGGGAGGTGAAATTTCTGGGTCACGTGGTGTCAAAAAAGGGGATAGCAGTGGATCCAGCCAAGGTTTCAGCGGTAGTTGAGTGGGGACAGCCTACATCACCTACTGAGATTCGGAGTTTTCTCGGTCTGGCAGGATATTACAGGAGATTCATCCAGGGGTTCTCCAAGATAGCAGGACCACTCACTCATCTGACTAAAAAGGGTGTACAGTTTGTGTGGGATGAACACTGTCAGCGAGCTTTCGATGAGCTGAAAAGGAAGCTGACTTCTGCACCGGTTCTGGCTACTCCGCAGAGCGGGATAGAGTATCTTGTTTACACGGATGCTTCGTTGCAGGGTCTTGGATGTGTATTGATGCAGGAGGAGCGACCGATTTCTTATGGATCTCGGAAACTTAAGCCTCATGGGCTTAATTATCCAACACATGATTTGGAGTTGGCAGCAGTGGTCTTTGCCTTGCGTATTTGGAGGCATTATCTGTTGGGTGAGTCCTTCAGATTATTCAGTTATCACAAGAGTCTGCAGTACTTGTTCACTCAGTAGGAGCTAAATATGAGACAGCGCAGGTGGTTGGAGTTTGTAAAAGACTATCATTTTTCTATACAGTACCATCCAGGGAAAGCGAATGTAGTGGCGGATGCACTCAGTCGCCGACCTGTTAGTAGTCTTTCTGCTCTATTCACTACTGAGTGGAATGCTTTAAAGAGTATGGATGAGTTATCGGATGCTTTTATGGCTTGCATGGTAGTTACACCTTCCATCATTCGCAAGGTATTACAAGCACAACTCACCGATCAGCAGTGTGTCGACAAGGTCGCAGAGATAGCTTCCGGAGAGGTTCCATTTTACTATGTTGGGGCTGATGGAGGTTTAAGGTACAAGGAACGGTTAGTAGTACCTTCTACTGATAATTTGAGGAAGGATGTGATAACTGAGACTCATCACTCTGAGTTCTCTGTTCATCCAGGAGGCGATAAGATATATTAAGATATGAAGCGGCAGTTTTGGTGGGCAGGTATGAAGAGGGACATTGCTTTTTTTGTTTCTCAATGTAGTACTTGTCAGATGGTTAAGATTGATCATCAGAGGCCGCCAGGAGCTCTACAGCCACTACCAATTTCGGAGTGGAAATGGGAGAGCATATCTATGGATTTTGTGGAAGGGTTGCCAAATTCTTTCAAGGGGCATAATTCCATATGGGTCATTGTGGATAGGTTGACGAAGTCAGCTCATTTCTTGCCTATTTGCACTGACTACACTTCGGAGCAGTTGGCGAGGCTTTACATTTCAGAGATTGTGAAGCTACATGGCATTCCATTGTCTATTATATCGGACAGGGATTCGAGCTTTGTATCTGGATTTTGGAAGAGTTTTCAGCAGGCTTTAGGTACGGAGTTACACCTTAGTACTGCTTATCATCCTCAGACTGACGGACAGACTGAGAGGGTGAATCAGATTATAGAAGATATGCTTCGGTCATGTGTTCTGGATTTCAAGGGCCACTGGGAGGAATATTTGCCACTTGTGGAGTTTGCTTATAAAAATAGTTTCCAGAAGACTATTGGTATGGCACCATTTGAGGCATTGTACGGTCGACCGTGTCGGTCACCTGTTTGTTGGATGGAGGTTGGAGAGAATCGATTCTTAGGTCCTGAGTTCATCAAGGATACCTCTGAAAAGATTGCTCTTATTCGAGATCGCATGCGTACTGCCCAAAGTAGGCAGAAGAGCTATGCTGATCGTCGTACTCGGGCTTTGGAGTTTCAGGTTGGGGATCAGGTTCTACTCAAAGTGTCTCCTATGAAGGGTGTTATGCGCTTTGGGAAGAAAGGGAAGTTGTCACCGCGATTTGTTGGTCCATTCATGATTACGGATCGCATTGGAGCTGTTGCTTATCGGTTGGCACTTCCGGATACTTTGGCTCACGTCCACAACGTGTTTCATGTTTCCATGTTGAGGAAATTTCTTCGAGATGAGGATCGATATCAGCATATCGATGTTGGGGAGATTGCGTTGCAGCCAGATGCAACTTATTTAGAGCCACCGTGTCGTATTGTCGACCGACGCGATCAGATTCTTCGTAATAAGGTTATTCCTTTGGTTTGTGTTCAGTGGAGTCATCACAATGAGTCTGAGTCCACTTGGGAACGAGAGGATGTCATTCTCTCACGATTTCCTGAAATATTGGAAGAAGGTAAGAGTGAATTCCGAGGACGGAATTCCTTTTGTTAGGGGGGAAGAATGTAATACCCCTAATTTTAAAAAGGATATTCCTGGTATTTAATGGTATTTAATTTATTATTTAAGTGCATTTTATTTGATTATGTGTCATTATTTTTTTTATTAGGTGCTTAATTTATTTCTTTTGTGATGATTTAATTTATTTAAATGATATTTATTTTTAGTTATTTGATTGGAATTACTTGTTAGTATTTTAATTATTTAAGTGGCATTAATGGTTTAAGTGTAATTGGTTTAGTTATTTGATTGGAATTACTAGTTAATGTTTTAATTATTTAATTGGCATTAATGGTTTAAGTGTAATTGGTTTAATTATTCTATGTGTCTCTTATTTTATATGTGTCTTATTTGGTTTAATTGGGTTTACTAATTATTATTTTGTTCAATTAGATTATTTGTTAAGTATTTAATGGTGAATAGGGTAATTAGGTAAATACATCTAACTAGGGTTTTAATTACAGTATAAATTAGGGTTTTATATTATAGCCGTCGTAGGTTTCTACGTTAATTGGATGGGGCGGTTAGGATTGTGAGTTGGACTTAAATGAACCTAGGGTTTAGGAAAACTCTATAAGTATAAGGTAGACGTCTGTGTAGGGTTTTTTTTTTAAACAAAGCACACGTTTTGTGGAAGTGGAAAAGGAAAAAAACAGTTTTTCACATTCTGCCAAGGTTTGATCAAAGCTCAGATCCCGCTTCGTCCGTAGTCCGATCGAGCTGAATTTTGGATGAGAGGTTCACGACTCAGTGACGCACAATCTGAACGGTGGAGATCAGAGTTTGACCTCGGGAACAGTAATTCGTTCCCATAAACAGTAACCGGGTTTTGGAAGTCGCACAGGTTTCTTTCCATTCTGCCCAGATTTCATCAAACATCCGATCCTGCTTCGTCCATGGTCTGATCGAGCTGAATTTTGGAGGAGAGGTTCATGACTCAGTGATGCACAATCTGAACGGTGGAGATCAGAGTTTGACCTCGGGAACAGTGATTCGTATCCATGAACAGTAACTGGGTTTTGGAAGTCGCACAGGTTTTTTTCCATTCTGCCCAGATTTCATCAAACATCCGATACCGCTTATTCCGTGGTCCGATCGAGCTGGAATTTGGAGGATAGGTTCATGACTCAGTGTCGCACAATCTGAACGGTGGAGATCACATTTTGAGTTCGGGAATAGTGTTTCGTACCCGTAAACAGTAACCGGGTTTTGGAACTCGCCGGGATTTTTTAAGAAGACGACGTTGAAACTTTGAACAAAAGTTTCTGAGGCAAGATTCTATCCTTACTCTTTCCCTTAGGCTTCATACTCTTTGCACTCTTAAATGATTTCAGGATTAATGAAGATTAAACCAAACTAAAATGATATCTGTTTTGCTGTGAAACTGGTAGTTACAGTAGTGTTGTATGCTTGTTCAACTTAGACTAAGCTTGTTTGTGGATGCATTGTGGTTCTGTGGTTCACGTTTTTCCTTATCACTGCTAGTATAAATTATTAGAAGGATGGGTCTAGATGATAGCTATCTTAATTTCTGTAATAGCAACTGTTGGAACTTAAATACTAGGAGGATTTGAGTTTAACACTAGATCAGTTTTGTGGAACGCTATAATTTGAGCATGTCTACATACATACTGTGAATATTGTTTTGATGCTTACATTATCACAGTTAGTATCAACTGTGGAGGTTAGGATTTTGTGATACATACCCTACCTATTTGTATGTCATTTGTAAGGTGTTAAATGAAAGTTTTAATTAATTCTGTCTTTATATCAGACTAAAGGGAACAACTTAAATTGGGCATGTATATGTTGTTGTTGTGACCCTGTTTATCAATACTTATTTTCGCACTGCTAACATTGAATGTTGGATGTTGGAATTTAGTTGATATATACTTGATTTATTGGTATTATTGACTACTGGAGGATTGGAAAGTAGGCACCGGTATGGGACGGTGGCATACTAAGGATGGGTTTGGTTTTTAAAACAATACCATTACCCACCTACTTGGAATAAGGATGGGATTAACTAAAAGTTAAGTCCCGTGGATTTGTATTGTCATGGCAACTACTTGTTGAGCGGCAATACCAGGGATTTTGGATGGATTTTATATATGTACTGTTATGTTGCCTCGGTATGAGCTTGAGCCTCAGGAAAGATGGTTAGGGAGCGTATATGCATCGGGATGTGTAGCTGGCTACGATGGTTGGAGGTGTACCCTATTTAGGTATAGTTACATATGCCCACTTCGTGTACGTTTTAGCATGTTACCTCTATTCAGGTTGAGACCGGCCTGTAGTCCAGTGAGAGTCCTTTAGTATGACTATATATATATATTTACGGACTATTAGCTATTGTTGAATTGTTTAGGATGTACATGCGTATCGGGCCTCTGTTTGGATTGTAGTAGTATAGAACTTGCGCGTGGGCCTGACCCACTTCTATTTTTCAGGTATACGATAGTTCTAGGCTTAGACATATTCGTGCTGAGCAGAGGTCTCCATTCACTCTTCCGACGATGTAGGGCTCTCTCTATAGTTTTATTTCTGGACGTTTATTACAGTTGTTCTATCTTCCGTTTGGATGTTTAATAGGGGTCCACTAGAGATGGATTCCCAAGTTGTAAATTGATGGAGTTTTGGAGTTTGGGTTTGATGGATTTTAATAATTATAATATTTTGCGGATTCTATTTTTAGTTCCTTCCAGCTTTAATTTCATTTCTTAATTTATTTTGTATTCCGTGTTCATTATAAAATATTAATTGTTTGATATTCCCTCGGGTTTGGGCCTGGGCCTGATCAACCCGTGTCTCGGATCCGAGGGGTATCACAAGATTGGTCCAAGATGCGAATGGTGTTAAAAAGCTGTAACATTATACATCTCTCTTTTCCTTAAGGGAACAAAATTCTTCTCCCTCTGCAGTTTATATCAGAAGAACTCTTTCTAGGGATGAGGCTGCTAGATTGGAAGGGTTGGTTAGAAGGGATGAAATTAAGATCACTGTATTCAATATTGGTATGGATAGAGCTCCAGGACCAGATGGCTTTACTGTAAGATTTTTCAGGGATTACTGGGAGACAATGGGAAATGATGTGTGTAAAGCGATGATCCATTTTTTTTTTAATAATTCAGTTATGGACAAGGATTCAATAGCACATTCATCACGTTAATTCCTAAGACCAAAGAAGCAGACAAAGTGGGGGATTTTAGGCCAATCTATTTGTGCAATGTTCTTTATAAGATTATTACCAAGATCTTGGAAAATAGGTTGGGAATGGTATTGGACCAAATTATGGGAAAGGGGCAGAATGTTTTTATTGCAGGGAGGAAAATTCAAGATAATATTATCATGGCATCTGAATTGTTGAGAGGGTTTAGAGCTAAGATTACTCAACCTACCTTAGCTTCGGAAGGTAGATCTCAGGAAAGCATATGACTCAGTCCATTGGATGAGTTTCTTGAAGTGTGTTCCACCGTGAAATACACGGACATGCCGGAAGAGGTTTTAAGACTTAAACTTTTTCCATTCACCCTTAAAGACAAGACAAAATATTGGTTCAACAATCTTAGGCTTTTTTTGATAACTTCTTGGGCAGAAATGCAACAAGAGTTCTTAAAGAAGTACTATTCGGTTTCTAAGACCAATGCCATGAGAACCTCAATTTGAGAGTTTTTATAAGGCGATGGGGAAACATTTCATGAAGCATGGGAGCGCCTAAATGACTTACTTAGGAAGTGTTCACACCACGACATACCCAAATGGCAATTAGTTCAATGTTTCTTTGAAGGTTTGTCGGATAATTTCAAATGAATGGTTGATGCTTCCATGGGTGGCTCTTATATTGATAGGCATGGGGATGATGTGTGGTGTCTTTATGAAAGCATGAGCGAGAATTCAATGCATAGATTATTATCTTCCAAGAATGGTAGAAATTCAAGTGGAAGGAAAAATGGTGGCTTATATCAAGTTGACAACTCTAATGAAATAGCCGCCGAGATGAAATCCTTATCTCAAAGGTTTGATCAATTTTTTATCAACCAAAACTCGGCAAACCAAGTGTCTTCCTCCCCTAATCATGTTCTTCATCGTCCATCTAATGAATCATGCATGACGTGTTCTAGTGTCTTACATTTTACTTCCAATTGTCCCCATGGACATGTCTAAAATAAGCATCATGAACAAGTCAATGCAGCATTTGTTAATCAAGGGAACAATCCTTATGGCAACCATTACAATTCTAGTTGGAGGAATCACCCGAATTTCTCTTGGAAAAGCTAAGGGGAAGGCTCAAACCCTCCCCAAGGTGGTTTTCAAGGGAAGTATATTCCACCTCCAATGTAAAGCCAATGATCCCAATGATTTAGATCGTCATATTAATCACATGGAAACCAATTCTCTAATTCTCATTTTCCAAATCAATCATATTCTCAAGGATATTCTAGAAGCCCCGCTTTTGAGGAAAAAGTTTTAACTGCTTTGGGCACTCTAGAGGCGAATACTCAATTGCTTCACTCTCATTCTCAATCCATTGTTAAGATAGAAACCTAAGTAGGGCAAATAGCTAGTACTCTAAATGCTAGAGAGAAATGGAAAATGCCTTTGAATGCCCCACCAAAGCAACAATGCATTGTGGAGACTCATTCCTCATTGGAAGGTCATACAATTGAGCATGTCAATGCAGTGACAACCTTGAAAAGTGGGAAGATTGTGGACAACCAAGTGGGTATGTCCAATGAAGAGAGTGAACTAGTGCAACCAAGAGTTGACACCCTTCCCGTTTCACATCCTATTCCTCTTTCATTGCATATACATGATCATTCAAATGAGAAAGTGTTAGAAAGTGATTTGAAAAGTGAGTTCAAAATTGATTTGAAAAATGAATTCAAAAATTCTTTTTTTTTTTAGTTAGCACCAGGAACTCCCCTAGGCAGGGCCCCTTCGGGACCCACCCTAGGTTACAAACCTGGGGGTGTAGAGCCTCGCCCCAAGGATTTAATTCAAAAATTCTTGTGTTGAAGAAACTTCAAAGAAAACTTTTGAAAAAGATTTTAAGCCAAAAGCTCCATTTCTGGATGCCTTAAAATGATCCATTTCCATTGACAAACAAAAGGCCAAAACAAATGAAATCATAGATGTGTTTAGGCAAGTGAAGGTTAATCTTCCACTTTTGGATGCAAATTCTGACTTATGCCAAGTTTTTAAAAGATCTTTGCACCCAAAAGAGGAAGAACAAGAGCTAAGCACCTAGGAAAGTGGTATTGACCGAGCAAGTGAGCTTAATCTTGCAGTATAACACTCTTCCAAAATTTAAGGACCCTAGTTCACCTACTGCTTCTTACATCATTGGTAACCATGTCATTAATCAGGCTTTTCTTGATTTGGGAGCAAGTGTCAATCTTCTTCTATACTCGGTATATGTTAAATTAGGCTTAGGAGACTTAAAATCGACGTCGGTGGTTTTGTAACTTGCCGAACGATCCATAAAAAAGCCTAGGGGTATCATTGAGGATGTCCTGATTAAAATTGATAAATTCTTCTTCCCGGTCGATTTCGTTGTCATTGACAAGGAACCGATTCCAAATCCCAAGAACCAAATTCCCGTTATCCTTGGCCGTTTCTTGGCAACCGCAAATGCCAACATCAATTGGAGGACGGGGATAATGAAGATCTCATTTGACCATATGAAGGTGAAGTTGAATATCTTCAATCTGACTCCAAATTCATTTGACAAGCATGAAGAAATAAGTGTTATAGAAAAATGTCATAACAATGAATGTGAAAGAATGAAGTCTTTGCTTGAAACCAAAACGTCAAAAAGTTCATCTTCGACCTTGAAATTAAAGAATGATATTTCAAAAACTTGCTTTGAGAGGGCATGGAAGCCCAAAGATTACATTGACAAAGGACCAACAATTTCCTTTGAACCTATTTGTTGGGTGGAGGTCAAAGTACTTATCACCCCATCAAGGAGGGGATGTACTACAAGATATTTGATCCGGGCTAAAAGAGCCCAATGTCTTGCTAGAGACGTTAAAGACTAGTGCGTTTCGTAGGGTTGATAACCCTATTTCTCCCTCATTTCTGTTTTAACTTTCATTTCTTGCGACGTCTAGATATTTGTTTTAGGTTCATATACATGACTAGGAACTTTGATTGAGGATTGCATGCACTTTGATGTTGAAAATGAGCATTTTGTGCATGTTCGATTGATCTCGAAAGAGGTTCGATCGATCGAACTTTTATACCTGCATCCAATCACCTCTTTGTTTAATCGTGTGAAGGAAACCTGCATATTTCAGCTCTCTATTCCATGCGAACTTCAGTTCTAATCGATCTTAAGTTCCAAGATCGATCCAACTTCCTCTTGGATCGATTCTCAGTTCCAACACTTAGAAAAATTTTGAACCCCATGAAAACAAGCTCTCTGTTCCATCGTTCAAACATGTATGCAGGTTTTTGCATGTTCGATTGATCTGAGCCTCTTTGAGATCGATCTATGTTCTTTGCTCACTGTTGATTTTGACTAAGTTTTGACTTCTAAATTTCAAAATTAATTAAAAAAAAAAAAGTTTTCAAATTTTTCAAAATTTCAAAAATATTTTTGTTTTGTTTTAATATATTTTCCAAAACTCCAAAAAGATTTTTTTTTATTTTAATTTTTTATTTTTACTTTTATTTTATTTCTTGTTTATTCAAAAAAAAAAAAAAAAAAAAAACCCTTTTCAACATTGTACCCTTATGCGTAGTCATCCATGCTTTATACTTTAATTATGGTTTGATCTCATATCTCATATCTCTCTCATCTTGTGTTACATTGCCTTCGAATGCATGATTTGATTATTCTTATCCCATTTTATATATGATGTAAGTTTGCTAGTGTGGTTATTTGAGTAGGTTGTTACTTCCAAGTTTGGGGGAGACATCTTTCGACTTGGATCATGACCGGGCTTCATGTCTTCACCACCTCGGTATACTCTTTCCCTCTTTTCTATTATTCTTATTGCACATTGAGGATAATGTGCGGTTTAAGTTTGGGGGTAAGGTGTCTTTATTGCATTCTACTTAAAGTTGAGTTTGAAATGCATAATTGAGAATTGGAGATCCATGTTAGCTATGATTTTGATCTTTTGAGGACTATATTGCTTAGAATTTAAAAATTGTTTGACTTGAGAGTCCAATATTCCTTGTATGCCTTGTGGATGCCATTTAGGAGTAAATTTTTTGAAAGATTAATATCTTGCTTGCACTTGTGGTCCACATCATCCTGATTTTGAGATTGTTTTAAGATTCACTCTAGGATTCTACACTAGCACAGGCGCACACTAGCATTCATTTGTGGGGTACATGCTTTGTTGTTATTGAATTGGTTATATCCCAATTGGGCTAGTAGTGCATTGAAAGCTTTCATTCTTGATAAAAGTGGATAACAAATCCTTTTCATTGAGTAGCCGAGATTCTAGCCTCATCAAGCACTGAATTTCTTGTGCGAAAAGGTGAAGAGCCCAAACTCTAGGTTAATAATTGAATTCAAAAAAAAAAAAAAAAAAAAAAAAAAGAAGAAGAAGCAATAAAAAAGTGAGGACTTCTCCCAAAATGTGAGAAGTGAGAAATGATTAGATGGAAGTTGTTTTGATTTGTAGCCTAGTTGATTTGAGCTTGTAAGTTCTTAGGGGTGTTTAAATACTTAGTGCCCTAAAGCTGTCTGGTTTGGGAGTCATTAACCTAACGCTCGACCTCATGGATCGCTAGAAAGTTTAATAGATCAACACATTGCACTATACTTCCATCTTTGATCCTTGGGATTAAAAAAAATAATAAAATAAAATAAATAAAATAAAAAAATAAAATAAAATTTAGTGGAAAGAATAAGCGCACCTAGATCAATAAAGCTTTAATAAAAGGTCCACTCTTTGTCTGGATGATCGGTACTAGATTTGTGTGCTAGTTTGAGGGTAAGGATGTGATCATTTCTTTAGTTGGCTTAGATAGCAACATATTTGATGCTGGTCAACTCAAAAAGATTTCTAGGGTTGTTTTAATTTGCATGATCATTTTCTTGATGTGTGGAGGACCATACTTGCTTGCTTGATGTTGAAATTTTGGGAGATTGCTTGGAAATGGTTGAAAAATTGCATACTTGAGGTACTTTTCTCCCAATGCTTGCAATATTGGTACCTCTTTTGTGAGAATGAGCTTAATGTTTGTGGGTATCATTTCTGGAAACCCTCACGAGACTTCACTCGTCCACTAGGGGTAACCTAGGGGTTTAAAAGGCTTGTTCCATATGCTAAATGCAATCGTGTTCCCTACGAAAGTGGCGTTATCCATTTATTATTTTTTAGTTCATAGTTGTACAGTTGTTCATTTCATTCCTTTACTTTCTAGTTCATTGCTAGGGACTAGCAATATTTAATGTTGGCCTAAGGATTTTATCTAAAGGTCAATCTTATGCTTTGATGATTACAATCCATTAATGATGTTTATGTACTAATATTTTCATTGAGTGAAGTATAGTTGATCAATCATTCAATCCTCAATGATGAGCTAGAAGTTCCATCTCAAGCATTCCAGACACTCAAGCAATGATTTCAAAGAAGCATCAAAGTGTAAGAAATTAAAGAAGAACTCGGACTTCAAAGATCATTCAAGCTTTTCAGCAAATCTTCATCAAGCCTAGACAATCATGGTCAAGAAATGAAGAAAAGCGTAGATAGGATGGTGAGAGCTTAAGATTCAATGTCAAAGTTTAGTTGAATATATTTTGAAACTCAAAATTACAATTCATGCATATCATTCTCATTTCATCTTTCAAAGAACATAAAATTAGCTCATTAGGTTTTTGAACACATTCATATGAGCCTTACATCATACTGGAATTCATTTTAAGTCTCCTACTGAAAGTAGAGAAGGCTCTACAAAATTAGAGAAGGCTTAGGGGAAAGTAGAAAAGGCTCTACGAAAGTAGAGAAGGCTCTAAAAATCTAGAGAAGGCTTAGAAAATTAGAGCAGGCTCCTTTTCAAATAGAGACGGCTCTAAAAGCTATTTTTCAACGAAAAATGAAGTTTCCATCCAAAGAGCGGGCTCCCAAAAAGGAGAGCCGGCTCTCAAGGCTAGGGAGCCGCCGCCTCTTGTTTACAAGAGCCGGCTCCTTCTAGGGTTTTGATTTACAACGGAAACTTTTTCATTTATTGTTTTCCAACTACCTGCAACAGCTATATTGACCATTGTTTATCTATAAATACAGAGGTTGGTCTGCATCAAAAAATATACTATTACAGAGAGCATTCTACCATTCCTGAAAAGCATTAAAGAAGCATTCGTTGAGCTTTCATTCCCTCTGCTTTCATTTCCTCTTTTACATTTCATTCTACTGTAGTAATTCTGGGCTTCAGATATATATTCATCTTTACTATAGTCGTGAGCAGAACTGTGTACTTCTATCTGTGAGAGATTAATTGCATAATTCATTTCTATTCCAAGTTATTGTAAAAGGGTTGGTGTAACCCAAAAGAAAGTCTAGGAAAAGGGTGTTCTCTTAGCAAGGAAGAAAAACAAGATCTTGCTTTAATTGAAGGTTTGTTCTCGACCATTAAGAAGAAGCTCTAGTGATTTTGGGAAGTCTCAAGGGGGACCTTGAGCCGAGGAGTAGGAGTTTCCGAACCTCGCTAAATCACCGAGTCATAGTTTGCAATCTCTCATCTCTATCTCTCTTATACTTATGCCATACACTGCTTGAATATTTCAGTTTCTCTGTGCTTAATAGTTTGTTAGATTTAATATTTTTAAATTACAAAAATTGGCCCTTGACTCTATTCACCCCCCCTTTAGAGTCAATTAGTGACTAACAATTGGTATCAGAGCCTAATCTCTATAAAAAGATCTAACCATCTTAGAGAACGACCATGGCCAATACAAATTTTCATCAAGAAGGTCAATCTAACAATAGACCTCCTTGGTTTGACAGAAATGACTACAACTATTGGAAGATCAAAATGAGAGCATTCCTAAGAGGTGTTGATATAGATGTCTGGAAAGTCACAGAAAAAGGAGACCATGTTGTAACCAAAATAGTAAATGGTGAAATTGTTCCAACACCTGATATTGAATGGACCCTAAATGACCGTAGGCTTATACAATGTAATGTCAAGGCTATCACTAATCTCTATTGTGCTTTAAGCAAAGACGAATTCAATAGAATTTCGGATTGCGAAACGGCCAAAGAAATTTGGAATAAACTTGAAGTTACCTATGTAGGGACCAGTCATGTAAAGGAATCCAAAATGAATATGCTTGTCCATAAATATGAACTTTTCACCATGAACAACAGAGAAACTATGAGTGAAATGTATTCTCGTTTTACTAACATTGTGAATCCTTTGAAGGCTCTTGGAAGATCATATACATTGTCCGACAATGTGAGAAAAATTCTTAGGTCTTTGCCTAAAAATTGGGAAGCCAAGAAGACCGCCATCCAAGAGGCCAAGGATCTCAATACACTCCCTATAGATGAACTCATTGGCTCATTAATGGCCTATGAGTTAGAGATGAATGATAGAGATGAAGACAAAGAAGCTCAAAAGAAGGATATAGCTTTTCAAGCTACTACCAAAGAAGTCACAATTGATAGAGCTCCTAATGATGAAGAAGAAGAAGAAGTTGTTTTCATTACCAAGACCGCGAGAAGAGTTCTTCAAATGAAAAAATTCTAAAAGAGTAACAACTTCAAAAGAAATAGTGCATCAAGTGCGCAAGGAAAAAGAGAAGCACCTACATGTTTTCATTGTGGAAAACCGGGACATTTCAAATCCGATTGCTATGCCTACAAAAATGAAAAGGAAAGGAAAAAGAAAGGCAAAGCCATGCGAGCTACATGGGAAGATGATGATTCAAATGGATCGGAAAGTGACGATGAACTCAATGAATTGGTCAATCTCTGTCTCATGGCCGATGAAGATGAGGTAAATTCTAATCATGACTCATTTGATTTAGAAACTTCATATGATGAATTAGTTGATGCACACAATTATTTGCTAGATGCTTTTAAAGAATTACATGGTGAATTAGGCAAAATGGTTCAAAAGTGTGCTAGCCTTAGAAGAGAAAAGCTTATCATCTATCAAAACCTTGAAAAATCTCAACTTGAAAATGAAACCTTGAAAAAGGAAAAAGAATTAGCTAAAGAAACTGCCTCAATTAAGTTAATTTCTGAAAATGAATCATTGAAAGTCATTATTGAGGATCAAGTTGAAACCTTAGCCAAATTCACAAAAAGGAGAGAGAATTTAAGCATCATTCTTGGAAAGCAACGAAATGCTTATGCTAAGGATGGGCTTGGATTTGATCCTCATAATAAAGATTCATGTTTATTGAAAAGGAGAAAGCCCTTGAACAATTACTTTGTTAAAAATTCCTCCTTTAGTCCAACATGCAATTATTGTAAAAAGATAGGACATAAGATCAATCATTGTCCTATTAGGCCATGTAGGACAAAAGAAGTTTGGGTTGTTAAAGGGACTTATGTGCTTCTTCCTAACTTTCATGGACCCAAAAGAATGTGGGTACCAAAAGAAGATTACTCAAATTCATTTTGTAAGTTTGCATGAAGTCTTCATATTCATCCAAGGACAAATGGTTCCTTGATAGTGGATGCTCAAGACATATGACGGGAGATCAATCAAAATTTCGCTCTATCAAACCTCACAAAGGAGGAAATGTTACATTCGGCGACAATTCAAAAGGCAAGGTCATTGGCATTGGAACTATTGGTATCTCCTCTTCCTTATCTATTGATGACGTTTTACTTGTTAAAGGCTTAAAACACAACTTATTTAGTATTAGCCAACTATGTGATAAAGGATATGATGTTTTGTTTAAATCGGATAAATGCATTGTCAAAAAGGATAATAATGAAGTTTTTCATGCTCTAAGAAATGGTAATGTGTACACTTTGCTTTTGTGTGAATTACATGATCAAGATGTCAAGTGCTTTGTATCCTCAAATGAAAATTGTTGGTTGTGGCATAGAAGGTTTGGTCATGCTAGTATGGATTTGATTTCAAAGCTATCTAGAAATGAATTAGTCAAAGGCCTCCCAAAGACTAATTTTTCTAAAGATAAAACTTATAGCGCATGCCGAATAGGCAAGCAAATTAAGACATCATTTAAAAGGAAAAAGGACATAACAACTACAAGGCCACTTGAATTAATTCATATGGACTTATTCGGTCTGAAGAGAATTGCTAGTCTTGGTGGAAAACTCTATGTATTTGTCATTGTTGATGATTACTCTAGATTCTCTTGGGTATTTTTCCTTACACACAAAAATGAGGCTCGTGCAATCTTTGCTAAATTTTGTAAGAGAGTCGAGAACGAGAAAGAGTGTAAGATTAAGTCCATTAGAAGTGATAGAGGAAGAGAGTTCGATAACCAAGATGTAGAAAGATTTTGTAATGAAAATGGATACAATCATAATCTTTCGGCTCCTAGAACTCCTCAACAAAATGGAGTTGTTGAAAGGAAAAATAGGTCTCTCCAAGAAATGGCTAGGACTATGTTAAATGAACATAAATCTCCTAGAACTCTTTGGGCCGAAGCCGTTAGTACTTCATGCTATGTCATAAATAGAGTAATCATTAGAAAACTTCTTAATAAGACTCCTTATGAACTTTGGAACAAAAGGAAGCCAAATATTGGATACTTTAAAGTTTTTGGGTGTAAATGCTTTGTGTTAAATGACAAAGATAGTCTAGGAAAATTTGATCCTAAATCGGATGAAGGTATTTTTCTAGGTTATTCAACTCGTAGCAAAGCATTTAGAGTGTTCGACAAAAGAACACTAGTGGTTGTGGAATCTGTACACGTCGTATTTGATGAATCACCATTACCCCCCTTAGGTGCTCATTGGATGATAATGAAGATGTGATTGAGATTGAAAAGAACATTGAAAATCTTGATTTAAATGGTTCGTCTATTGAAGATCACTCCAAAGATGTTCAAAAGATTGTCACTCTCATGAAGATACTCTTCCTAAGGCTTGGAAGCAAGTGTCTAATCATCCAATAAATCAAATTATTGGCGATCCATCTAAAGGAGTAAGCACTAGATCTTAAATAAGTAATGTTTGCAACTATGTAGCTTTTGTTTCCCAACTTGAACCAAAGAATATTCTTGAAGCCGAAAATGATGAATCTTGGCTCTTGGCCATGCAAGAAGAACTTAATCAATTTGAAAGAAATGATGTTTGGCATTTGGTTCCAAAACCTAAAGATAAAACTGTCATTGGCACAAAGTGGGTGTTTAGAAATAAAAAGGATGAATCGGGAACAATTGTGAGAAATAAGGCAAGGCTTGTTGCTCAAGGTTATAATCAAGAAGAAGAAATTGATTATGAGGACACTTTTGCCCCCGTAGCTCGACTTGAAGCTATAAGAATGCTCCTTGCTTTTGTAACTCATAAAAACTTTAAGTTATATCAAATGGATGTAAAAAGCGCTTTCTTAAATGGCTTCATTGAAGAAGAAGTTTATGTTGAACGACCACCTAGTTTTGAAAGCTATAATTGTCCGAACCATGTTTTCAAATTGACAAAAGCATTGTATGGTTTAAAACAAGCTCCAAGAGCTTGGTATGAAAGACTAAGTGGTTTTTTACTTGCTAATGGGTTCATTCGAGGAAAAATTGACAATACTCTTTTCACTAAAACCATTGACTGCAACTTGTTGGTCATTCAAATTTACGTAGATGATATTATCTTTGGATCAACCAATAATGTATTATGTGAAAAGTTTGCCTCTTGTATGCAAAATGAATTTGAAATGAGCATGATAGGTGAACTAACCTTCTTCTTAGGGTTGCAAATCAAACAAACACTTGATGGTATTTTTGTTTGTCAATCTAAGTATGTTAAGGATTTGCTAAAGAAATTTGGCTTGGAGGAAGTCAAGCATGCCATTACTCCAATGAGCTCTTCTTTGAAACTTGACAAAGAAGAAAAGGGAATTAATGTGGATATTAAAAAATATAGAGGTATGATTGGTAGTCTCTTATATTTAAACGCAAGTAGACCGGACATCATGTTTAGTGTATGCTTATGTGCTCGTTTTCAATCTTGCCCTAAAGAATCTCATCTATGTGCTGTTAAACGCATCTTTCGCTATTTAAGTTATACTACATTCTTATGTCTTTGGTATCCTAGACATACATCATTTGAACTTGTTGGTTACTCGGATGCTGACTTTGGAGGATGCAAAGTTGATAGAAAAAATACTAGTGGGACTTGCCACTTCATTGGACAATCACTGGTTTCTTGGTCCTGTAAGAAACAAAACTCTGTCGCTCTATCAACGGCGGAAGCCGAGTATATTGCAGCCGGTAGTTGTTGCGCTCAAACGCTTTACATTAAGCAACAACTTGAGGACTTTGGACTTCATTTTGATTATGTTCCTATAATGTGTGAAAATACAAGTGCAATTTGTATTTTAAAAAATCCGATTCAGCATTCTAAGACAAAGCATATAGAAATTAGGTACCACTTTCTTAGGGATGATGTCTCTAAAGGCGACATTGAACTTATGTTTGTCAATACGGAGAAACAATTAGCTGATATTTACAAAACCACTCCAAGAAGATAGGTTTAGCTTGCTTAGAAGGGAAATTGGAATGTGCTCAGAAGAAGAAATACAGCAGTAAAGTAAAGCAGCAGCAGAGCCTGCTTCATTCAGAAAAAAGTCGTCTCTTTGAAAAAAAAGAGCCGTCTCTACACAAGGCAGAGCAGTCTCCACAAATGATATCAAATTACTTGCTCTCGGGATCTCAAAAATTTTAAGAAAGAGCCTGCTCTCAAACCTGCATACAAATTGGAATTGGAAGAGCCGTCTCTAGAAAAGGCAGAGCCGGCTCCTTCAGTGCTAAATTTTTTCCAACTCTCGGGATCTCCTTTGCAGACAATTGAGCCTGCTCAACAAAAAGGAAGAGCCGGCTCCTAAAATGCCTTAAACATCCATCTCTCGGCATCTCTGAAAAAGCCCAAAAGAGCCGGCTCTACAAATTTATTGAGCTGTCTCCAAAAATTGGGTCGAGCCGTCTCTACATTTCTTCTTGAGCCGGCTGTTCATTTTTTTTTTTTTTTTGCTTAGCAAGGAGCCGGCTCTAAAATTTCTAAGAGCCGGCTCCATCTTTTTTTTAGAGCCGGCTGCCAATGGCCAAAGAGCCGACTCAACAATCTAAGAGCTGGCTCCATTAAATTCTAAGAGCCGGCTCCATTAAACTCCAAGAGCCGGCTCCATTTGCTGAATACAGACCTCACGAATTGCTTCTGCCTGTTGGTTTTTTATTCTATTTACATCTATTCACTTTTGGGTATTATCTCATCCACTTCCAGAGAGCTTCTTGGCTAGGGCATTGTTCATTCTCCTCCAATTTCTTCACAAGTAAGTGAATTTACATCTAATTCTTTCCACATTTCATTAATTCATTGGTTGTTAATTGAATTTTCAGTCATTAATTTTTATTTTCAGCCTTTGAATCCATCATTCTATGAATCCCTTAACTATATCCATAACTTTTCTCTTCCAATTGAAATTTGCTTGTTTATGATCTGTAATTTCAAAATTTATTCCACAAACTTCCATTTGTACTTTAATCAATTTGTTGATCCATCATACTTAGATCAAATCTTAAGTTCTTGCATAAATTTTGTTATCAAACCCATTTTTTTTTTTTTTTGAATAAATGTGATATCTTTGGTTCATTTGAGTAGTACATTTCAATATGATGACTTTGGTTCACAAATCTGTCGAATTCCTACTCTTAAGATGAAGTTATATATATCTAAATTCCTAGAGCATGTTATATAAATTTTTTTTTGGGTTTATCAAGCACACATTTTAGGATTGTTCCATGCACTGTCTTGTCAAAATTCCATATGCTTCCATTTAAGTTTAAATTTAAATCCTCCATTATGATTCCATTTTGATTCTTCATGTCTAGATAAATTATTTTTCACTCAAAATTCTAACTAATGTGCAACTATAATTAGGCCTTTTCATTGGTTCAATATGTTTTATTATTTCTAATGTTAATCTTCTGTCTAAACTTATTTGAGATTTGAATTTTTCATTGTCTTTTAAATTGGATTTTTATTTAGAGAATTCGTCTGTAATTTCAGTTTAATTTCTAGAAATGTCCACGGCTTCATCCTCACGTAGAAAGAATCCTTCTCGTGGACAAAAACGGTCTACTCAACATAATGATGAATCAGGCCCAAGTGAACCAAATCCTCCTCCACTTCAAATCTCTGCCACCATGCTATATAAAAACCCCACATACAAAAGCATATATGACAAATTCTTTCAGCATAGAAAAGTGGCCACAGCAATGGTGTTGTCAGACACAATTCGCAATGATCTTCATCTCAACACCTATAAATTGTTTGATGCAATTGGCCTTGGATCATTTGTTGGAATGAATGAAGGATACTATCCAAAATTAGTAAAGTTATTCTACACTCATCTTGAAGAAATGCCTGGAGAAGAAAAACTTAACTGCTATGTGGCTGGTATATATTTTCATCTTGATACAAACAGCATTGCTCGAATCCTTCATCTTCCCCCTGTGGATGGAATTCAATTCTATTCTCATTTCAACTGGTTTAAAAGACAAGGTTTTGATAAACTCGCGGCTATTCGACAAATGAGTTATGATTCAAATGTAACCAATACCAAAGAGGTCAACACAAAGCAATTAACTATGGAAGCTCGGTTGATTCACAAGATCATCATGTACTCTATTCTTCCCAAATCCGACAGTCGATCCAAAGTTTCCCACATGGACGTCTTTCTTATCTGGTGTGTCCTAAATGGCAAGCACTTTGATCTTGCATACATAATATTTCATCACCTTCTTACATGCAAAAAAAAGAAAAAGGTCTCTCTATATTATCCCATGGTTCTCTCTCACATATTTATGGCTAAGAAAGTTCCGCTTGATAGTCGTGAAGCAGTCAAACCAGGGCCAAGACACATTTTCACTGCCTCAAATCTTGCGTCAATGAGGCTAAAAAGGGATTCCAATGGAGTGTGGTTTTATCCTAGGCAACGAAGGTTCGAAGAGGCTCGAGCTAGAGGAGAAGAGATTGAGGATGTTGATGATGGGGATGAAGACGAACATGAAAGTGATGACGATGATGAAAATGAGGAAGTTCCAGTTGAAAATCGTACCAATCGTGCTCTCTTGTTGGAAATTCTCAAAGGCACTCGTCAAAACCAAGCCACTCTTGAAAAACAACAAACTCAACTTGACAAAATGCATATGGCAATCGCTCATCTTAATGAGGATTTTGCAGAATTTCGAAACCAATATGGACCTTCTTCTCCTTAGAACAGTTTTTCTCCATTTCAAACCCTCTTTTGTGTGCACTTATTAGCTTTATTTGCTTTAAAGAAGCATTTTCCTGTGTTTTATAAACTATGCCTTTATCTGTCATATGGTACTCGTGTTCACAGTCTCTTTCTATTATCTATAAAATGCCATATTTGGTTATCTTTTACCCTTTAATTCATTCTTCTATGATATTTCCTGAACTAGCAAGTTATTTTTCTTTATCTATTCATTTTGTCTCCCATTTTTTTTTTTGAGATGACAAAGGGGGAGAAAGATGTGTTATCATGCTGATGTGCTATTCTATTACTTTTTAAGTATCTTGATAGATGTATATTGATAGGGGGAGTCTTCTAAAAATGTCTGTGAAATTTATATGCTTTCAAATTGCCTAAAATAATTGTTTTAGAATCAAGTTTGATATAATTTTCAAGATATGCTTATTGATAGGGGGAGCATTCTTTCTAATGCATCTCTATGTTGACTATAAACACATCAATGTTTTGTCATCATCAAAAAGGGGGAGATTATTGGCCTAAGGATTTTATCTAAAAGTCAATCTTATGTTTTGATGATTACAATCCATTAATGACGTTTATGTACTAATATTTTGATTGAGTGAAGTATAGTTGATCAATCATTCAATCCTCAATGATGAGCTAAAAGTTCCATCTCAAGCATTCCAGACACTCAAGCAATAATTTCAAAGAAGCATCAAAGTGTAAGAAATTAAAGAAGAACTCGGACTTCAAAGATCATTCAAGCTTTTCAGCAAATCTTCATCAAGCCTAGATAATCATGGTCAAGAAATGAAGAAAAGGGTAGATAGGATGGTGAGAGCTTAAGGTTCAATGTCAAAGTTTAGTTGAATATATTTTGAAGCTCAAAATTACAATTCATGCATATCATTCTCATTTCATCTTTCAAAGAACATAAAATTAGCTCATTAGGTTTTTGAACACATTCATATGAGCCTTACATCATACTGGAATTCATTTTAAGTCTCCTACCGAAAGTAGAGAAGGCCCTACAAAATTAGAGAAGGCTCAGGGGAAAGTAGAAAAGGCTCTACGAAAGTAGAAAAGGCTCTAAAAATCTCGAGAAGGCTTAGAAAATTAGAGCAGGCTCCTTTTCAAATAGAGACGGCTCTAAAAGCTATTTTTCAACGAAAAATGAAGTTTCCATCCAAAGAGCAGGCTCTCAAAAAGGAGAGCCGTCTCTCAAGGCTAGGGAGCCGCCTCCTATTGTTTACAAGAGCCGGCTCCTTCTAGGTTTTTGATCTACAATGGAAACTTTTTCATTTATTGTTTTCCAACCACCTGCAACAGCTATATTGACCATTGTTTATCTATAAATACAGAGGTTGGTCTGTATCAAAAAATATACTATTACAGAGAGCAATCTACCATTCCTGAAAAACATTAAAGAAGCATTCGTTGAGCTTTCATTCCCTCTGCTTTCATTTCCTCTCTTACATTTCATTCTACTTTAGTAATTCTGGGCTTCAAATATATATTCAACTTTACTATAGTCGTAAGCAGAACTGTGTACTTCTATCTGTGAGAGATTTATTGTACAATTCATTTCTATTCCAAGTTATTGTAAAAGGGTTGGTGTGACCCAAAAGAAAGTCTAGGAGAAGGGTGTTCTCTTAGCAAGGAAGAGAAGCAAGATCTTGCTTCAATTGAAGGTTTGCTCTCCACCATTAAGGAGAAACTCTAGTGATTTTGGGAAGTCTCAAGGGGGACCTTGAGCCGAGGAGTAGGAGTTTCTGAACCTCGCTAAATCGCCGAGTCATAGTTTGCAATCTCTCATCTCTATCTCTCTTATACTTGTGCCATACACTGCTTGAATATTTCAGTTTCTCTGTGCTTAATAGTTTGTTAGATTTAATATTTTTAAATTGCAAAAATTGGCCCTTGACTCTATTCACCCCCCCTCTAGAGTCAATTAGTGACTAACAATTGGTATCAGAGCCTGATCTCTATAAAAAGATCTAACCATCTTAGAGAACGACCATGGATAATACAAATTTTCATCAAGAAGGTCAATCTAATAATAGACCTCCTTGGTTTGACGGAAATGACTACAACTATTGGAAGATCAAAATGAGAGCATTCCTAAGAGGTGTTGATATAGATGTCTGGAAAGCCAAAGAAAAAGGAGAACATGTTCCAACCAAAATAGTAAATGGTGAAACTGTTCCAACACCTGATATTGAATGGACCCTAAATGACCGTAGGCTTGTACAATGTAATGTCAAGGCTATCACTAATCTCTATTGTGCTTTAAGCAAAGACGAATTCAATAGAATTTCGAATTGCGAAACGGCCAAAGAAATTTGGGATAAACTTGAAGTTACCTATGTAGGGACCAGTCATGTAAAGGAATCCAAAATGAATATGCTTGTCCATAAATATGAACTTTTCACCATGAACAACAGAGAAACTATAAGTGAAATGTATTCTCGTTTTGCTAACATTGTGAATCCTTTGAAGGCTCTTGGAAGATCATATACATCGTCCGACAATGTGAGAAAAATTCTTAGGTCTTTGCCTAAAAATTGGGAAGCCAAGAAGACCGCCATCCAAGAGGCCAAGGATCTCAATACACTCCCCATAGATGAACTCATTGGCTCATTAATAGCCTATGAGTTAGAGATGAATGATAGAGATGAAGACAAAGAAGCTCAAAAGAAGGATATAGCTCTTCAAGCTACTACCAAAGAAGTCACAATTGATAAAGCTCCTAATGATGAAGAAGAAGAAGAAGTTGTTTTCATTACCAAGACCGCGAGAAGAGTTCTTCAAATGAAAAAATTCTAAAAGAGTAACAACTTCAAAAGAAATAGTGCATCAAGTGCGCAAGGAAAAAGAGAAGCACCTACATGTTTTCATTGTGGAAAACCGGGACATTTCAAATCCGATTGCTATGCCTACAAAAATGAAAAGGAAAGGAAAAAGAAAGGCAAAGCCATGCGAGCTACATGGGAAGATGATGATTCAAATGGATCGGAAAGTGACGATGAACTCAATGAATTGGTCAATCTCTGTCTCATGGCCGATGAAGATGAGGTAAATTCTAATCATGACTCATTTGATTTAGAAACTTCATATGATGAATTAGTTGATGCACACAATTATTTGCTAGATGCTTTTAAAGAATTACATGGTGAATTAGGCAAAATGGTTCAAAAGTGTGCTAGCCTTAGAAGAGAAAAGCTTATCATCTATCAAAACCTTGAAAAATCTCAACTTGAAAATGAAACCTTGAAAAAGGAAAAAGAATTAGCTAAAGAAACTGCCTCAATTAAGTTAATTTCTGAAAATGAATCATTGAAAGTCATTATTGAGGATCAAGTTGAAACCTTAGCCAAATTCACAAAAAGGAGAGAGAATTTAAGCATCATTCTTGGAAAGCAACGAAATGCTTATGCTAAGGATGGGCTTGGATTTGATCCTCATAATAAAGATTCATGTTTATTGAAAAGGAGAAAGCCCTTGAACAATTACTTTGTTAAAAATTCCTCCTTTAGTCCAACATGCAATTATTGTAAAAAGATAGGACATAAGATCAATCATTGTCCTATTAGGCCATGTAGGACAAAAGAAGTTTGGGTTGTTAAAGGGACTTATGTGCTTCTTCCTAACTTTCATGGACCCAAAAGAATGTGGGTACCAAAAGAAGATTACTCAAATTCATTTTGTAAGTTTGCGTGAAGTCTTCATATTCATCCAAGGACAAATGGTTCCTTGATAGTGGATGCTCAAGACATATGACGGGAGATCAATCAAAATTTCGCTCTATCAAACCTCACAAAGGAGGAAATGTTACATTCGGCGACAATTCAAAAGGCAAGGTCATTGGCATTGGAACTATTGGTATCTCCTCTTCCTTATCTATTGATGACGTTTTACTTGTTAAAGGCTTAAAACACAACTTATTTAGTATTAGCCAACTATGTGATAAAGGATATGATGTTTTGTTTAAATCGGATAAATGCATTGTCAAAAAGGATAATAATGAAGTTTTTCATGCTCTAAGAAATGGTAATGTGTACACTTTGCTTTTGTGTGAATTACATGATCAAGATGTCAAGTGCTTTGTATCCTCAAATGAAAATTGTTGGTTGTGGCATAGAAGGTTTGGTCATGCTAGTATGGATTTGATTTCAAAGCTATCTAGAAATGAATTAGTCAAAGGCCTCCCAAAGACTAATTTTTCTAAAGATAAAACTTATAGCGCATGCCGAATAGGCAAGCAAATTAAGACATCATTTAAAAGGAAAAAGGACATAACAACTACAAGGCCACTTGAATTAATTCATATGGACTTATTCGGTCTGCAGAGAATTGCTAGTCTTGGTGGAAAACTCTATGTATTTGTCATTGTTGATGATTACTCTAGATTCTCTTGGGTATTTTTCCTTACACACAAAAATGAGGCTCGTGCAATCTTTGCTAAATTTTGTAAGAGAGTCGAGAACGAGAAAGAGTGTAAGATTAAGTCCATTAGAAGTGATAGAGGAAGAGAGTTCGATAACCAAGATGTAGAAAGATTTTGTAATGAAAATGGATACAATCATAATCTTTCGGCTCCTAGAACTCCTCAACAAAATGGAGTTGTTGAAAGGAAAAATAGGTCTCTCCAAGAAATGGCTAGGACTATGTTAAATGAACATAAATCTCCTAGAACTCTTTGGGCCGAAGCCGTTAGTACTTCATGCTATGTCATAAATAGAGTAATCATTAGAAAACTTCTTAATAAGACTCCTTATGAACTTTGGAACAAAAGGAAGCCAAATATTGGATACTTTAAAGTTTTTGGGTGTAAATGCTTTGTGTTAAATGACAAAGATAGTCTAGGAAAATTTGATCCTAAATCGGATGAGGTATTTTTCTAGGTTATTCAACTCGTAGCAAAGCATTTAGAGTGTTCGACAAAAGAACACTAGTGGTTGTGGAATCTGTACACGTCGTATTTGATGAATCACCATTACCCCCTCTTAGGTGCTCATTGGATGATAATGAAGATGTGATTGAGATTGAAAAGAACATTGAAAATCTTGATTTAAATGGTTCGTCTATTGAAGATCACTCCAAAGATGTTCAAAAGATTGTCACTCTCATGAAGATACTCTTCCTAAGGCTTGGAAGCAAGTGTCTAATCATCCAATAAATCAAATTATTGGCGATCCATCTAAAGGAGTAAGCACTAGATCTTAAATAAGTAATGTTTGCAACTATGTAGCTTTTGTTTCCCAACTTGAACCAAAGAATATTCTTGAAGCCGAAAATGATGAATCTTAGCTCTTGGCCATGCAAGAAGAACTTAATCAATTTGAAAGAAATGATGTTTGGCATTTGGTTCCAAAACCTAAAGATAAAACTGTCATTGGCACAAAGTGCTTGTTTAGAAATAAAAAGGATGAATCGGGAACAATTGTGAGAAATAAGGCAAGGCTTGTTGCTCAAGGTTATAATCAAGAAGAAGAAATTGATTATGAGGACACTTTTGCCCCCGTAGCTCGACTTGAAGCTATAAGAATGCTCCTTGCTTTTGCAACTCATAAAAACTTTAAGTTATATCAAATGGATGTAAAAAGCGCTTTCTTAAATGGCTTCATTGAAGAAGAAGTTTATGTTGAACGACCACCTAGTTTTGAAAGCTATAATTGTCCGAACCATGTTTTCAAATTGACAAAAGCATTGTATGGTTTGAAACAAGCTCCAAGAGCTTGGTATGAAAGACTAAGTGGTTTTTTACTTGCTAATGGGTTCATTCGAGGAAAAATTGACAATACTCTTTTCACTAAAACCATTGACTGCAACTTGTTGGTCATTCAAATTTACGTAGATGATATTATCTTTGGATCAACCAATAGTGTATTATGTGAAAAGTTTGCCTCTTGTATGCAAAATGAATTTGAAATGAGCATGATAGGTGAACTAACCTTCTTCTTAGGGTTGCAAATCAAACAAACACTTGATGGTATTTTTGTTTGTCAATCTAAGTATGTTAAGGATTTGCTAAAGAAATTTGGCTTGGAGGAAGTCAAGCATGCCATTACTCCAATGAGCACTTCTTTGAAACTTGACAAAGAAGAAAAGGGAATTAATGTGGATATTAAAAAATATAGAGGTATGATTGGTAGTCTCTTATATTTAAACGCAAGTAGACCGGACATCATGTTTAGTGTATGCTTATGTGCTCGTTTTCAATCTTGCCCTAAAAAATCTCATCTATGTGCTGTTAAACGCATCTTTCGCTATTTAAGTTATACTACATTCTTATGTCTTTGGTATCCTAGACATACATCATTTGAACTTGTTGGTTACTCGGATGCTGACTTTGGAGGATGCAAAGTTGATAGAAAAAACACTAGTGGGACTTGCCACTTCATTGGACAATCACTGGTTTCTTGGTCCTGTAAGAAACAAAACTCTGTCGCTCTATCAACGGCGGAAGCCGAGTATATTGCAGCCGGTAGTTGTTGCGCTCAAACGCTTTACATTAAGCAACAACTTGAGGACTTTGGACTTCATTTTGATTATGTTCCTATAATGTGTGAAAATACAAGTGCAATTTGTATTTTAAAAAATCCGGTTCAGCATTCTAAGACAAAGCATATAGAAATTAGGTACCACTTTCTTAGGGATGATGTCTCTAAGGGCGACATTGAACTTATGTTTGTCAATACGGAGAAACAATTAGCTGATATTTACAAAACCACTCCAAGAAGATAGGTTTAGCTTGCTTAGAAGGGAAATTGGAATGTGCTCAGAAGAAGAAATACAGCAGTAAAGTAAAGCAGCAGCAGAGCCTGCTTCATTCAGAAAAAGAGTCGTCTCTTTGAAAAAAAAGAGCCGTCTCTACACAAGGCAGAGCAGTGTCCACAAATGATATCAAATTACTTGCTCTCGGGATCTCAAAAATTTTAAGAAAGAGCCTGTTCTCAAACCTGCATACAAATTGGAATTGGAAGAGCCGTCTCTAGAAAAGGCAGAGCCGGCTCCTTCAGTGCTAAATTTTTTCCAACTCTCGGGATCTCCTTTGCAGACAATTGAGCCTGCTCAACAAAAAGGAAGAGCCGGCTCCTAAAATGCCTTAAACATCCATCTCTCGGCATCTCTAAAAAAGCCCAAAAGAGCCGGCTCTACAAATTTATTGAGCTGTCTCCAAAAATTGGGTCGAGCCGTCTCTACATTTCTTCTTGAGCCGGCTGTTCTTTTTTTTTTTTTCTTTTTTGCTTAGCAAGGAGCCGGCTCTAAAATTTCTAAGAGCCGGCTCCATCTTTTTTTTAGAGCCGGCTGCCAATGGCCAAAGAGCCGACTCAACAATCTAAGAGCTGGCTCCATTAAATTCTAAGAGCCGGCTCCATTAAACTCCAAGAGCCGGCTCCATTTGCTGAATACAGACCTCACGAATTGCTTCTGCCTGTTGGTTTTTTATTCTATTTACATCTATTCACTTTTGGGTATTATCTCATCCACTTCCAGAGAGCTTCTTGGCTAGGGCATTGTTCATTCTCCTCCAATTTCTTCACAAGTAAGTGAATTTACATCTAATTCTTTCCACATTTCATTAATTCATTGGTTGTTAATTGAATTTTCAGTCATTAATTTTTATTTTCAGCCTTTGAATCCATCATTCTATGAATCCCTTAACTATATCCATAACTTTTCTCTTCCATATGAAATTTGCTTGTTTATGATCTGTAATTTCAAAATTTATTCCACAAACTTCCATTTGTACTTTAATCAATTTGTTGATCCATCATACTTAGATCAAATCTTAAGTTCTTGCATAAATTTTGTTATCAAACCCATTTTTTTTTTTTTTTTGAATAAATGTGATATCTTTGGTTCATTTGAGTAGTACATTTCAATATGATGACTTTGGTTCACAAATCTGTCGAATTCCTACTCTTAAGATGAAGTTATATATATCTAAATTCCTAGAGCATGTTATATAAATTTTTTTTTGGGTTTATCAAGCACACATTTTAGGATTGTTCCATGCATTGTCTTGTCAAAATTCCATATGCTTCCATTTAAGTTTAAATTTAAATCCTCCATTATGATTCCATTTTGATTCTTCATGTCTAGATAAATTATTTTTCACTCAAAATTCTAACTAATGTGCAACTATAATTAGGCCTTTTCATTGGTTCAATATGTTTTATTATTTCTAATGTTAATCTTCTGTCTAAACTTATTTGAGATTTGAATTTTTCATTGTCTTTTAAATTGGATTTTTATTTAGAGAATTCGTCTGTAATTTCAGTTTAATTTCTAGAAATGTCCACGGCTTCATCCTCACGTAGAAAGAATCCTTCTCGTGGACAAAAACGGTCTACTCAACATAATGATGAATCAGGCCCAAGTGAACCAAATCCTCCTCCACTTCAAATCTCTGCCACCATGCTATATAAAAACCCCACATACAAAAGCATATATGACAAATTCTTTCAGCATAGAAAAGTGGCCACAGCAATGGTGTTGTCAGACACAATTCGCAATGATCTTCATCTCAACACCTATAAATTGTTTGATGCAATTGGCCTTGGATCATTTGTTGGAATGAATGAAGGATACTATCCAAAATTAGTAAAGTTATTCTACACTCATCTTGAAGAAATGCCTGGAGAAGAAAAACTTAACTGCTATGTGGCTGGTATATATTTTCACCTTGATACAAACAGCATTGCTCGAATCCTTCATCTTCCCCCTGTGGATGGAATTCAATTCTATTCTCATTTCAACTGGTTTAAAAGACAAGGTTTTGATAAACTCGCGGCTATTCGACAAATGAGTTATGATTCAAATGTAACCAATACCAAAGAGGTCAACACAAAGCAATTAACTATGGAAGCTCGGTTGATTCACAAGATCATCATGTACTCTATTCTTCCCAAATCCGACAGTCGATCCAAAGTTTCCCACATGGACGTCTTTCTTATCTGGTGTGTCCTAAATGGCAAGCACTTTGATCTTGCGTACATAATATTTCATCACCTTCTTACATGCAAAAAAAAGAAAAAGGTCTCTCTATATTATCCCATGGTTCTCTCTCACATATTTATGGCTAAGAAAGTTCCGCTTGATAGTCGTGAAGCAGTCAAACCAGGGCCAAGACACATTTTCACTGCCTCAAATCTTGCGTCAATGGGGCTAAAAAGGGATTCCAATGGAGTGTGGTTTTATCCTAGGCAACGAAGGTTCGAAGAGGCTCGAGCTAGAGGAGAAGAGATTGAGGATGTTGATGATGGGGATGAAGACGAACATGAAAGTGATGACGATGATGAAAATGAGGAAGTTCCAGTTGAAAATCGTACCAATCGTGCTCTCTTGTTGGAAATTCTCAAAGGCACTCGTCAAAACCAAGCCACTCTTGAAAAACAACAAACTCAACTTGACAAAATGCATATGGCAATCGCTCATCTTAATGAGGATTTTGCAGAATTTCGAAACCAATATGGACCTTCTTCTCCTTAGAACAGTTTTTCTCCATTTCAAACCCTCTTTTGTGTGCACTTATTAGCTTTATTTGCTTTAAAGAAGCATTTTCCTGTGTTTTATAAACTATGCCTTTATCTGTCATATGGTACTCGTGTTCACAGTCTCTTTCTATTATCTATAAAATGCCATATTTGGTTATCTTTTACCCTTTAATTCATTCTTCTATGATATTTCCTGAACTGGCAAGTTATTTTTCTTTTTCTATTCATTTTGTCTCCCATTTTTTTTTTGAGATGACAAAGGGGGAGAAAGATGTGTTATCATGCTGATGTGCTATTCTATTACTTTTTAAGTATCTTGATAGATGTATATTGATAGGGGGAGTCTTCTAAAAATGTCTGTGAAATTTATATGCTTTCAAATTGCCTAAAATAATTGTTTTAGAATCAAGTTTGATATAATTTTCAAGATATGCTTATTGATAGGGGGAGCATTCTTTCTAATGCATCTCTATGTTGACTATAAACACATCAATGTTTTGTCATCATCAAAAAGGGGGAGATTATTGGCCTAAGGATTTTATCTAAAAGTCAATCTTATGTTTTGATGATTACAATCCATTAATGATGTTTATGTACTAATATTTTGATTGAGTGAAGTATAG
The DNA here is from genome assembly GCF_030987335.1 of Cornus florida. Taxonomy (NCBI): domain Eukaryota; kingdom Viridiplantae; phylum Streptophyta; class Magnoliopsida; order Cornales; family Cornaceae; genus Cornus; species Cornus florida. Next base: position 20,154,153 of record NW_026775576.1, read on the forward strand.
TTGATCAATCATTCAATCCTCAATGATGAGCTAAAAGTTCCGTCTCAAGCATTCCAGACACTCAAGCAATAATTTCAAAGAAGCATCAAAGTGTAAGAAATTAAAGAAGAACTCGGACTTCAAAGATCATTCAAGCTTTTCAGCAAATCTTCATCAAGCCTAGACAATCATGGTCAAGAAATGAAGAAAAGGGTAGATAGGATGGTGAGAGCTTAAGGTTCAATGTCAAAGTTTAGTTGAATATATTTTGAAGCTCAAAATTACAATTCATGCATATCATTCTCATTTCATCTTTCAAAGAACATAAAATTAGCTCATTAGGTTTTTGAACACATTCATATGAGCCTTACATCATACTGGAATTCATTTTAAGTCTCCTACCGAAAGTAGAGAAGGCTCTACAAAATTAGAGAAGGCTCAGGGGAAAGTAGAAAAGGCTCTACGAAAGTAGAAAAGGCTCTAAAAATCTCGAGAAGGCTTAGAAAATTAGAGCAGGCTCCTTTTCAAATAGAGACGGCTCTAAAAGCTATTTTTCAACGAAAAATGAAGTTTCCATCCAAAGAGCAGGCTCTCAAAAAGGAGAGCCGTCTCTCAAGGCTAGGGAGCCGCCTCCTATTGTTTACAAGAGCCGGCTCCTTCTAGGTTTTTGATCTACAATGGAAACTTTTTCATTTATTGTTTTCCAACCACCTGCAACAGCTATATTGACCATTGTTTATCTATAAATACAGAGGTTGGTCTGTATCAAAAAATATACTATTACAGAGAGCAATCTACCATTCCTGAAAAACATTAAAGAAGCATTCGTTGAGCTTTCATTCCCTCTGCTTTCATTTCCTCTCTTACATTTCATTCTACTTTAGTAATTCTGGGCTTCAAATATATATTCAACTTTACTATAGTCGTAAGCAGAACTGTGTACTTCTATCTGTGAGAGATTTATTGTACAATTCATTTCTATTCCAAGTTATTGTAAAAGGGTTGGTGTGACCCAAAAGAAAGTCTAGGAGAAGGGTGTTCTCTTAGCAAGGAAGAGAAGCAAGATCTTGCTTCAATTGAAGGTTTGCTCTCCACCATTAAGGAGAAACTCTAGTGATTTTGGGAAGTCTCAAGGGGGACCTTGAGCCGAGGAGTAGGAGTTTCTGAACCTCGCTAAATCGCCGAGTCATAGTTTGCAATCTCTCATCTCTATCTCTCTTATACTTGTGCCATACACTGCTTGAATATTTCAGTTTCTCTGTGCTTAATAGTTTGTTTGATTTAATATTTTTAAATTACAAAAATTGGCCCTTGACTCTATTCACCCCCCCTCTAGAGTCAATTAGTGACTAACAATTGGTATCAGAGCCTGATCTCTATAAAAAGATCTAACCATCTTAGAGAACGACCATGGATAATACAAATTTTCATCAAGAAGGTCAATCTAATAATAGACCTCCTTGGTTTGACGGAAATGACTACAACTATTGGAAGATCAAAATGAGAGCATTCCTAAGAGGTGTTGATATAGATGTCTGGAAAGCCAAAGAAAAAGGAGAACATGTTCCAACCAAAATAGTAAATGGTGAAACTGTTCCAACACCTGATATTGAATGGACCCTAAATGACCGTAGGCTTGTACAATGTAATGTCAAGGCTATCACTAATCTCTATTGTGCTTTAAGCAAAGACGAATTCAATAGAATTTCGGATTGCGAAACGGCCAAAGAAATTTGGGATAAACTTGAAGTTACCTATGTAGGGACCAGTCATGTAAAGGAATCCAAAATGAATATGCTTGTCCATAAATATGAACTTTTCACCATGAACAACAGAGAAACTATAAGTGAAATGTATTCTCGTTTTGCTAACATTGTGAATCCTTTGAAGGCTCTTGGAAGATCATATACATCGTCCGACAATGTGAGAAAAATTCTTAGGTCTTTGCCTAAAAATTGGGAAGCCAAGAAGACCGCCATCCAAGAGGCCAAGGATCTCAATACACTCCCCATAGATGAACTCATTGGCTCATTAATAGCCTATGAGTTAGAGATGAATGATAGAGATGAAGACAAAGAAGCTCAAAAGAAGGATATAGCTCTTCAAGCTACTACCAAAGAAGTCACAATTGATAAAGCTCCTAATGATGAAGAAGAAGAAGAAGTTGTTTTCATTACCAAGACCGCGAGAAGAGTTCTTCAAATGAAAAAATTCTAAAAGAGTAACAACTTCAAAAGAAATAGTGCATCAAGTGCGCAAGGAAAAAGAGAAGCACCTACATGTTTTCATTGTGGAAAACCGGGACATTTCAAATCCGATTGCTATGCCTACAAAAATGAAAAGGAAAGGAAAAAGAAAGGCAAAGCCATGCAAGCTACATGGGAAGATGATGATTCAAATGGATCGGAAAGTGACGATGAACTCAATGAATTGGTCAATCTCTGTCTCATGGCCGATGAAGATGAGGTAAATTCTAATCATGACTCATTTGATTTAGAAACTTCATATGATGAATTAGTTGATGCACACAATTATTTGCTAGATGCTTTTAAAGAATTACATGGTGAATTAGGCAAAATGGTTCAAAAGTGTGCTAGCCTTAGAAGAGAAAAGCTTATCATCTATCAAAACCTTGAAAAATCTCAACTTGAAAATGAAACCTTGAAAAAGGAAAAAGAATTAGCTAAAGAAACTGCCTCAATTAAGTTAAGTTCTGAAAATGAATCATTGAAAGTCATTATTGAGGATCAAGTTGAAACCTTAGCCAAATTCACAAAAGGGAGAGAGAATTTAAGCATCATTCTTGGAAAGCAACGAAATGCTTATGCTAAGGATGGGCTTGGATTTGATCCTCATAACAAAGATTCATGTTTATTGAAAAGGAGAAAGCCCTTGAACAATTACTTTGTTAAAAATTCCTCCTTTAGTCCAACATGCAATTATTGTAAAAAGATAGGACATAAGATCAATCATTGTCCTATTAGGCCATGTAGGACAAAAGAAGTTTGGGTTGTTAAAGGGACTTATGTGCTTCTTCCTAACTTTCATGGACCCAAAAGAATGTGGGTACCAAAAGAAGATTACTCAAATTCATTTTGTAAGTTTGCGTGAAGTCTTCATATTCATCCAAGGACAAATGGTTCCTTGATAGTGGATGCCCAAGACATATGACGGGAGATCAATCAAAATTTCGCTCTATCAAACCTCACAAAGGAGGAAATGTTACATTCGGCGACAATTCAAAAGGCAAGGTCATTGGCATTGGAACTATTGGTATCTCCTCTTCCTTATCTATTGATGACGTTTTACTTGTTAAAGGCTTAAAACACAACTTATTTAGTATTAGCCAACTATGTGATAAAGGATATGATGTTTTGTTTAAATCGGATAAATGCATTGTCGAAAAGGATAATAATGAAGTTTTTCATGCTCTAAGAAATGGTAATGTGTACACTTTGCTTTTGTGTGAATTACATGATCAAGATGTCAAGTGCTTTGTATCCTCAAATGAAAATTGTTGGTTGTGGCATAGAAGGTTTGGTCATGCTAGTATGGATTTGATTTCAAAGCTATCTAGAAATGAATTAGTCAAAGGCCTCCCAAAGACTAATTTTTCTAAAGATAAAACTTATAGCGCATGCCGAATAGGCAAGCAAATTAAGACATCATTTAAAAGGAAAAAGGACATAACAACTACAAGGCCACTTGAATTAATTCATATGGACTTATTCGGTCTGAAGAGAATTGCTAGTCTTGGTGGAAAACTCTATGTATTTGTCATTGTTGATGATTACTCTAGATTCTCTTGGGTATTTTTCCTTACACACAAAAATGAGGCTCGTGCAATCTTTGCTAAATTTTGTAAGAGAGTCGAGAACGAGAAAGAGTGTAAGATTAAGTCCATTAGAAGTGATAGAGGAAGAGAGTTCGATAACCAAGATGTAGAAAGATTTTGTAATGAAAATGGATACAATCATAATCTTTCGGCTCCTAGAACTCCTCAACAAAATGGAGTTGTTGAAAGGAAAAATAGGTCTCTCCAAGAAATGGCTAGGACTATGTTAAATGAACATAAATCTCCTAGAACTCTTTGGGCCGAAGCCGTTAGTACTTCATGCTATGTCATAAATAGAGTAATCATTAGAAAACTTCTTAATAAGACTCCTTATGAACTTTGGAACAAAAGGAAGCCAAATATTGGATACTTTAAAGTTTTTGGGTGTAAATGCTTTGTGTTAAATGACAAAGATAGTCTAGGAAAATTTGATCCTAAATCGGATGAGGTATTTTTCTAGGTTATTCAACTCGTAGCAAAGCATTTAGAGTGTTCGACAAAAGAACACTAGTGGTTGTGGAATCTGTACACGTCGTATTTGATGAATCACCATTACCCCCTCTTAGGTGCTCATTGGATGATAATGAAGATGTGATTGAGATTGAAAAGAACATTGAAAATCTTGATTTAAATGGTTCGTCTATTGAAGATCACTCCAAAGATGTTCAAAAGATTGTCACTCTCATGAAGATACTCTTCCTAAGGCTTGGAAGCAAGTGTCTAATCATCCAATAAATCAAATTATTGGCGATCCATCTAAAGGAGTAAGCACTAGATCTTAAATAAGTAATGTTTGCAACTATGTAGCTTTTGTTTCCCAACTTGAACCAAAGAATATTCTTGAAGCCGAAAATGATGAATCTTAGCTCTTGGCCATGCAAGAAGAACTTAATCAATTTGAAAGAAATGATGTTTGGCATTTGGTTCCAAAACCTAAAGATAAAACTGTCATTGGCACAAAGTGCTTGTTTAGAAATAAAAAGGATGAATCGGGAACAATTGTGAGAAATAAGGCAAGGCTTGTTGCTCAAGGTTATAATCAAGAAGAAGAAATTGATTATGAGGACACTTTTGCCCCCGTAGCTCGACTTGAAGCTATAAGAATGCTCCTTGCTTTTGCAACTCATAAAAACTTTAAGTTATATCAAATGGATGTAAAAAGCGCTTTCTTAAATGGCTTCATTGAAGAAGAAGTTTATGTTGAACGACCACCTAGTTTTGAAAGCTATAATTGTCCGAACCATGTTTTCAAATTGACAAAAGCATTGTATGGTTTGAAACAAGCTCCAAGAGCTTGGTATGAAAGACTAAGTGGTTTTTTACTTGCTAATGGGTTCATTCGAGGAAAAATTGACAATACTCTTTTCACTAAAACCATTGACTGCAACTTGTTGGTCATTCAAATTTACGTAGATGATATTATCTTTGGATCAACCAATAGTGTATTATGTGAAAAGTTTGCCTCTTGTATGCAAAATGAATTTGAAATGAGCATGATAGGTGAACTAACCTTCTTCTTAGGGTTGCAAATCAAACAAACACTTGATGGTATTTTTGTTTGTCAATCTAAGTATGTTAAGGATTTGCTAAAGAAATTTGGCTTGGAGGAAGTCAAGCATGCCATTACTCCAATGAGCACTTCTTTGAAACTTGACAAAGAAGAAAAGGGAATTAATGTGGATATTAAAAAATATAGAGGTATGATTGGTAGTCTCTTATATTTAAACGCAAGTAGACCGGACATCATGTTTAGTGTATGCTTATGTGCTCGTTTTCAATCTTGCCCTAAAAAATCTCATCTATGTGCTGTTAAACGCATCTTTCGCTATTTAAGTTATACTACATTCTTATGTCTTTGGTATCCTAGACATACATCATTTGAACTTGTTGGTTACTCGGATGCTGACTTTGGAGGATGCAAAGTTGATAGAAAAAACACTAGTGGGACTTGCCACTTCATTGGACAATCACTGGTTTCTTGGTCCTGTAAGAAACAAAACTCTGTCGCTCTATCAACGGCGGAAGCCGAGTATATTGCAGCCGGTAGTTGTTGCGCTCAAACGCTTTACATTAAGCAACAACTTGAGGACTTTGGACTTCATTTTGATTATGTTCCTATAATGTGTGAAAATACAAGTGCAATTTGTATTTTAAAAAATCCGGTTCAGCATTCTAAGACAAAGCATATAGAAATTAGGTACCACTTTCTTAGGGATGATGTCTCTAAGGGCGACATTGAACTTATGTTTGTCAATACGGAGAAACAATTAGCTGATATTTACAAAACCACTCCAAGAAGATAGGTTTAGCTTGCTTAGAAGGGAAATTGGAATGTGCTCAGAAGAAGAAATACAGCAGTAAAGTAAAGCAGCAGCAGAGCCTGCTTCATTCAGAAAAAGAGTCGTCTCTTTGAAAAAAAAGAGCCGTCTCTACACAAGGCAGAGCAGTGTCCACAAATGATATCAAATTACTTGCTCTCGGGATCTCAAAAATTTTAAGAAAGAGCCTGCTCTCAAACCTGCATACAAATTGGAATTGGAAGAGCCGTCTCTAGAAAAGGCAGAGCCGGCTCCTTCAGTGCTAAATTTTTTCCAACTCTCGGGATCTCCTTTGCAGACAATTGAGCCTGCTCAACAAAAAGGAAGAGCCGGCTCCTAAAATGCCTTAAACATCCATCTCTCGGCATCTCTGAAAAAGCCCAAAAGAGCCGGCTCTACAAATTTATTGAGCTGTCTCCAAAAATTGGGTCGAGCCGTCTCTACATTTCTTCTTGAGCCGGCTGTTCTTTTTTTTTTTTTTTTTTTTGCTTAGCAAGGAGCCGGCTCTAAAATTTCTAAGAGCCGGCTCCATCTTTTTTTTAGAGCCAGCTGCCAATGGCCAAAGAGCCGACTCAACAATCTAAGAGCTGGCTCCATTAAATTCTAAGAGCCGGCTCCATTAAACTCCAAGAGCCGGCTCCATTTGCTGAATACAGACCTCACGAATTGCTTCTGCCTGTTGGTTTTTTATTCTATTTACATCTATTCACTTTTGGGTATTATCTCATCCACTTCCAGAGAGCTTCTTGGCTAGGGCATTGTTCATTCTCCTCCAATTTCTTCACAAGTAAGTGAATTTACATCTAATTCTTTCCACATTTCATTAATTCATTGGTTGTTAATTGAATTTTCAGTCATTAATTTTTATTTTCAGCCTTTGAATCCATCATTCTATGAATCCCTTAACTATATCCATAACTTCTCTCTTCCATATGAAATTTGCTTGTTTATGATCTGTAATTTCAAAATTTATTCCACAAACTTCCATTTGTACTTTAATCAATTTGTTGATCCATCATACTTAGATCAAATCTTAAGTTCTTGCATAAATTTTGTTATCAAACCCATTTTTTTTTTTTTTTTGAATAAATGTGATATCTTTGGTTCATTTGAGTAGTACATTTCAATATGATGACTTTGGTTCACAAATCTGTCGAATTCCTACTCTTAAGATGAAGTTATATATATCTAAATTCCTAGAGCATGTTATATAAATTTTTTTTTGGGTTTATCAAGCACACATTTTAGGATTGTTCCATGCACTGTCTTGTCAAAATTCCATATGCTTCCATTTAAGTTTAAATTTAAATCCTCCATTATGATTCCATTTTGATTCTTCATGTCTAGATAAATTATTTTTCACTCAAAATTCTAACTAATGTGCAACTATAATTAGGCCTTTTCATTGGTTCAATATGTTTTATTATTTCTAATGTTAATCTTCTGTCTAAACTTATTTGAGATTTGAATTTTTCATTGTCTTTTAAATTGGATTTTTATTTAGAGAATTCGTCTGTAATTTCAGTTTAATTTCTAGAAATGTCCACGGCTTCATCCTCACGTAGAAAGAATCCTTCTCGTGGACAAAAACGGTCTACTCAACATAATGATGAATCAGGCCCAAGTGAACCAAATCCTCCTCCACTTCAAATCTCTGCCACCATGCTATATAAAAACCCCACATACAAAAGCATATATGACAAATTCTTTCAGCATAGAAAAGTGGCCACAGCAATGGTGTTGTCAGACACAATTCGCAATGATCTTCATCTCAACACCTATAAATTGTTTGATGCAATTGGCCTTGGATCATTTGTTGGAATGAATGAAGGATACTATCCAAAATTAGTAAAGTTATTCTACACTCATCTTGAAGAAATGCCTGGAGAAGAAAAACTTAACTGCTATGTGGCTGGTATATATTTTCACCTTGATACAAACAGCATTGCTCGAATCCTTCATCTTCCCCCTGTGGATGGAATTCAATTCTATTCTCATTTCAACTGGTTTAAAAGACAAGGTTTTGATAAACTCGCGGCTATTCGACAAATGAGTTATGATTCAAATGTAACCAATACCAAAGAGGTCAACACAAAGCAATTAACTATGGAAGCTCGGTTGATTCACAAGATCATCATGTACTCTATTCTTCCCAAATCCGACAGTCGATCCAAAGTTTCCCACATGGACGTCTTTCTTATCTGGTGTGTCCTAAATGGCAAGCACTTTGATCTTGCGTACATAATATTTCATCACCTTCTTACATGCAAAAAAAAGAAAAAGGTCTCTCTATATTATCCCATGGTTCTCTCTCACATATTTATGGCTAAGAAAGTTCCGCTTGATAGTCGTGAAGCAGTCAAACCAGGGCCAAGACACATTTTCACTGCCTCAAATCTTGCGTCAATGGGGCTAAAAAGGGATTCCAATGGAGTGTGGTTTTATCCTAGGCAACGAAGGTTCGAAGAGGCTCGAGCTAGAGGAGAAGAGATTGAGGATGTTGATGATGGGGATGAAGACGAACATGAAAGTGATGACGATGATGAAAATGAGGAAGTTCCAGTTGAAAATCGTACCAATCGTGCTCTCTTGTTGGAAATTCTCAAAGGCACTCGTCAAAACCAAGCCACTCTTGAAAAACAACAAACTCAACTTGACAAAATGCATATGGCAATCGCTCATCTTAATGAGGATTTTGCAGAATTTCGAAACCAATATGGACCTTCTTCTCCTTAGAACAGTTTTTCTCCATTTCAAACCCTCTTTTGTGTGCACTTATTAGCTTTATTTGCTTTAAAGAAGCATTTTCCTGTGTTTTATAAACTATGCCTTTATCTGTCATATGGTACTCGTGTTCACAGTCTCTTTCTATTATCTATAAAATGCCATATTTGGTTATCTTTTACCCTTTAATTCATTCTTCTATGATATTTCCTGAACTTGCAAGTTATTTTTCTTTATCTATTCATTTTGTCTCCCATTTTTTTTTTGAGATGACAAAGGGGGAGAAAGATGTGTTATCATGCTGATGTGCTATTCTATTACTTTTTAAGTATCTTGATAGATGTATATTGATAGGGGGAGTCTTCTAAAAATGTCTGTGAAATTTATATGCTTTCAAATTGCCTAAAATAATTGTTTTAGAATCAAGTTTGATATAATTTTCAAGATATGCTTATTGATAGGGGGAGCATTCTTTCTAATGCATCTCTATGTTGACTATAAACACATCAATGTTTTGTCATCATCAAAAAGGGGGAGATTATTGGCCTAAAGATTTTATCTAAAAGTCAATCTTATGTTTTGATGATTACAATCCATTAATGATGTTTATGTACTAATATTTTGATTGAGTGAAGTATAGTTGATCAATCATTCAATCCTCAATGATGAGCTAAAAGTTCCGTCTCAAGCATTCCAGACACTCAAGCAATAATTTCAAAGAAGCATCAAAGTGTAAGAAATTAAAGAAGAACTCGGACTTCAAAGATCATTCAAGCTTTTCAGCAAATCTTCATCAAGCCTAGACAATCATGGTCAAGAAATGAAGAAAAGGGTAGATAGGATGGTGAGAGCTTAAGGTTCAATGTCAAAGTTTAGTTGAATATATTTTGAAGCTCAAAATTACAATTCATGCATATCATTCTCATTTCATCTTTCAAAGAACATAAAATTAGCTCATTAGGTTTTTGAACACATTCATATGAGCCTTACATCATACTGGAATTCATTTTAAGTCTCCTACCGAAAGTAGAGAAGGCTCTACAAAATTAGAGAAGGCTCAGGGGAAAGTAGAAAAGGCTCTACGAAAGTAGAAAAGGCTCTAAAAATCTCGAGAAGGCTTAGAAAATTAGAGCAGGCTCCTTTTCAAATAGAGACGGCTCTAAAAGCTATTTTTCAACGAAAAATGAAGTTTCCATCCAAAGAGCAGGCTCTCAAAAAGGAGAGCCGTCTCTCAAGGCTAGGGAGCCGCCTCCTATTGTTTACAAGAGCCGGCTCCTTCTAGGTTTTTGATCTACAATGGAAACTTTTTCATTTATTGTTTTCCAACCACCTGCAACAGCTATATTGACCATTGTTTATCTATAAATACAGAGGTTGGTCTGTATCAAAAAATATACTATTACAGAGAGCAATCTACCATTCCTGAAAAACATTAAAGAAGAATTCGTTGAGCTTTCATTCCCTCTGCTTTCATTTCCTCTCTTACATTTCATTCTACTTTAGTAATTCTGGGCTTCAAATATATATTCAACTTTACTATAGTCGTAAACAGAACTGTGTACTTCTATCTGTGAGAGATTTATTGTACAATTCATTTCTATTCCAAGTTATTGTAAAAGGGTTAGTGTGACCCAAAAGAAAGTCTAGGAGAAGGGTGTTCTCTTAGCAAGGAAGAGAAGCAAGATCTTGCTTCAATTGAAGGTTTGCTCTCCACCATTAAGGAGAAACTCTAGTGATTTTGGGAAGTCTCAAGGGGGACTTTGAGCCGAGGAGTAGGAGTTTCTGAACCTCGCTAAATCGCCGAGTCATAGTTTGCAATCTCTCATCTCTATCTCTCTTATACTTGTGCCATACACTGCTTGAATATTTCAGTTTCTCTGTGCTTAATAGTTTGTTAGATTTAATATTTTTAAATTGCAAAAATTGGCCCTTGACTCTATTCACCCCCCCTCTAGAGTCAATTAGTGACTAACAATTGGTATCAGAGCCTGATCTCTATAAAAAGATCTAACCATCTTAGAGAACGACCATGGACAATACAAATTTTCATCAAGAAGGTCAATCTAATAATAGACCTCCTTGGTTTGACGGAAATGACTACAACTATTGGAAGATCAAAATGAGAGCATTCCTAAGAGGTGTTGATATAGATGTCTGGAAAGCCAAAGAAAAAGGAGAACATGTTCCAACCAAAATAGTAAATGGTGAAACTGTTCCAACACCTGATATTGAATGGACCCTAAATGACCGTAGGCTTGTACAATGTAATGTCAAGGCTATCACTAATCTCTATTGTGCTTTAAGCAAAGACGAATTCAATAGAATTTCGGATTGCGAAACGGCCAAAGAAATTTGGGATAAACTTGAAGTTACCTATGTAGGGACCAGTCATGTAAAGGAATCCAAAATGAATATGCTTGTCCATAAATATGAACTTTTCACCATGAACAACAGAGAAACTATAAGTGAAATGTATTCTCGTTTTGCTAACATTGTGAATCCTTTGAAGGCTCTTGGAAGATCATATACATCGTCCGACAATGTGAGAAAAATTCTTAGGTCTTTGCCTAAAAATTGGGAAGCCAAGAAGACCGCCATCCAAGAGGCCAAGGATCTCAATACACTCCCCATAGATGAACTCATTGGCTCATTAATAGCCTATGAGTTAGAGATGAATGATAGAGATGAAGACAAAGAAGCTCAAAAGAAGGATATAGCTCTTCAAGCTACTACCAAAGAAGTCACAATTGATAAAGCTCCTAATGATGAAGAAGAAGAAGAAGTTGTTTTCATTACCAAGACCGCGAGAAGAGTTCTTCAAATGAAAAAAATTCTAAAAGAGTAACAACTTCAAAAGAAATAGTGCATCAAGTGCGCAAGGAAAAAGAGAAGCACCTACATGTTTTCATTGTGGAAAACCGGGACATTTCAAATCCGATTGCTATGCCTACAAAAATGAAAAGGAAAGGAAAAAGAAAGGCAAAGCCATGCGAGCTACATGGGAAGATGATGATTCAAATGGATCGGAAAGTGACGATGAACTCAATGAATTGGTCAATCTCTGTCTCATGGCCGATGAAGATGAGGTAAATTCTAATCATGACTCATTTGATTTAGAAACTTCATATGATGAATTAGTTGATGCACACAATTATTTGCTAGATGCTTTTAAAGAATTACATGGTGAATTAGGCAAAATGGTTCAAAAGTGTGCTAGCCTTAGAAGAGAAAAGCTTATCATCTATCAAAACCTTGAAAAATCTCAACTTGAAAATGAAACCTTGAAAAAGGAAAAAGAATTAGCTAAAGAAACTGCCTCAATTAAGTTAATTTCTGAAAATGAATCATTGAAAGTCATTATTGAGGATCAAGTTGAAACCTTAGCCAAATTCACAAAAGGGAGAGAGAATTTAAGCATCATTCTTGGAAAGCAACGAAATGCTTATGCTAAGGATGGGCTTGGATTTGATCCTCATAACAAAGATTCATGTTTATTGAAAAGGAGAAAGCCCTTGAACAATTACTTTGTTAAAAATTCCTCCCTTAGTCCAACATGCAATTATTGTAAAAAGATAGGACATAAGATCAATCATTGTCCTATTAGGCCATGTAGGACAAAAGAAGTTTGGGTTATTAAAGGGACTTATGTGCTTCTTCCTAACTTTCATGGACCCAAAAGAATGTGGGTACCAAAAGAATATTACTCAAATTCATTTTGTAAGTTTGCGTGAAGTCTTCATATTCATCCAAGGACAAATGGTTCCTTGATAGTGGATGCTCAAGACATATGACGGGAGATCAATCAAAATTTCGCTCTATCAAACCTCACAAAGGAGGAAATGTTACATTCGGCGACAATTCAAAAGGCAAGGTCATTGGCATTGGAACTATTGGTATCTCCTCTTCCTTATCTATTGATGACGTTTTACTTGTTAAAGGCTTAAAACACAACTTATTTAGTATTAGCCAACTATGTGATAAAGGATATGATGTTTTGTTTAAATCGGATAAATGCATTGTCAAAAAGGATAATAATGAAGTTTTTCATGCTCTAAGAAATGGTAATGTGTACACTTTGCTTTTGTGTGAATTACATGATCAAGATGTCAAGTGCTTTGTATCCTCAAATGAAAATTGTTGGTTGTGGCATAGAAGGTTTGGTCATGCTAGTATGGATTTGATTTCAAAGCTATCTAGAAATGAATTAGTCAAAGGCCTCCCAAAGACTAATTTTTCTAAAGATAAAACTTATAGCGCATGCCGAATAGGCAAGCAAATTAAGACATCATTTAAAAGGAAAAAGGACATAACAACTACAAGGCCACTTGAATTAATTCATATGGACTTATTCGGTCTGAAGAGAATTGCTAGTCTTGGTGGAAAACTCTATGCATTTGTCATTGTTGATAATTACTCTAGATTCTCTTGGGTATTTTTCCTTACACACAAAAATGAGGCTCATGCAATCTTTGCTAAATTTTGTAAGAGAGTCGAGAACGAGAAAGAGTGTAAGATTAAGTCCATTAGAAGTGATAGAGGAAGAGAGTTCGATAACCAAGATGTAGAAAGATTTTGTGATGAAAATAGATACAATCATAATCTTTCGGCTCCTAGAACTCCTCAACAAAATGGAGTTGTTGAAAGGAAAAATAGGTCTCTCCAAGAAATGGCTAGGACTATGTTAAATGAACATAAATCTCCTAGAACTCTTTGGGCCGAAGCCGTTAGTACTTCATGCTATGTCATAAATAGAGTAATCATTAGAAAACTTCTTAATAAGACTCCTTATGAACTTTGGAACAAAAGGAAGCCAAATATTGGATACTTTAAAGTTTTTGGGTGTAAATGCTTCGTGTTAAATGACAAAGATAGTCTAGGAAAATTTGATCCTAAATCGGATGAAGGTATTTTTCTAGGTTATTCAACTCGTAGCAAAGCATTTAGAGTGTTCGACAAAAGAACACTAGTGGTTGTGGAATCTATACATGTCGTATTTGATGAATCACCATTACCCCCTCTTAGGTGCTCATTGGATGATAATGAAGATGTGATTGAGATTGAAAAGAACATTGAAAATCTTGATTTAAATGGTTCGTCTATTGAAGATCACTCCAAAGATGTTCAAAAGATTGTCACTCTCATGAAGATACTCTTCCTAAGGCTTGGAAGCAAGTGTCTAATCATCCAATAAATCAAATTATTGGCGATCCATCTAAAGGAGTAAGCACTAGATCTCAAATAAGTAATGTTTGCAACTATGTAGCTTTTGTTTCCCAACTTGAACCAAAGAATATTCTTGAAGCCGAAAATGATGAATCTTGGCTCTTGGCCATGCAAGAAAAACTTAATCAATTTGAAAGAAATGATGTTTGGCATTTGGTTCCAAGACCTAAAGATAAAACTGTCATTGGCACAAAGTAGGTGTTTAGAAATAAAAAGGATGGATCAGGAACAATTGTGAGAAATAAGGCAAGGCTTGTTGCTCAAGGTTATAATCAAGAAGAAGGAATTGATTATGAGGAAACTTTTGCCCTCGTAGCTCGACTTGAAGCTATAAGAATGCTCCTTGCTTTTGCAACTCATAAAAACTTTAAGTTATATCAAATGGATGTAAAAAGCGCTTTCTTAAATGGCTTCATTGAAGAAGAAGTGTATGTTGAACAACCACCTAGTTTTGAAAGCTATAATTGTCCAAACCATGTTTTCAATTTGACAAAAGCATTGTATGGTTTGAAACAAGCTCCAAGAGCTTGGTATGAAAGACTAAGTGATTTTTTACTTGCTAATGGGTTCATTCGAGGAAAAATTGACAATACTCTTTTCACTAAAACCATTGACTGCAACTTGTTGGTCATTCAAATTTACGTTAATGATATTATCTTTGGATCAACCAATAGTGTATTATGTGCAAAGTTTGCCTCTTATATGCAAAATGAATTTGAAATGAGCATGATGGGTGAACTAACCTTCTTTATAGGGTTGCAAATCAAACAAACACTTGATGGTATTTTTGTTTGCCAATCTAAGTATGTTCAGGATTTGCTAAAGAAATTTGGCTTGGAGGAAGTCAAACATGCCATTACTCCAACGAGCTCTTCTTTGAAACTTGGCAAAGAAGAAAAGGGAATTAATGTGGATATTAAAAAATATAGAGGTATGATTGGTAGTCTCTTATATTTAATCGCAAGTAGACCGGACATCATGTTTAGTGTATGCTTATGTGCTCGTTTTCAATCTTGCCCTAAAGAATCTCATCTATGTGCTATTAAACGCATCTTTCGCTATTTAGGTTAGACTACATTCTTAGGTCTTTGGTATCCTAGACATACATCATTTGAACTTGTTGGTTACTCGGATGCTAACTTTGAAGGATGCAAAGTTGATAGAAAAAGCACTAGCGGGACTTGCCACTTCATTGGACAATCACTGGTTTCTTGGTCCTGTAAGAAACAACACTCTGTCGCTCTATCCACGGCGGAAGCCGAGTATATTGCAGCCGGTAATTGTTACGCTCAAACGCTTTACATTAAGCAGCAACTTGAGGACTTTGGACTTCATTTTGATCATGTTCCTATAATGTGTGATAATACAAGTGCAATTTGTATTTTAAAAAATCCGATTCAGCATTCTAAGACAAAGTATATAGAAATTAGGTACCACTTTCTTAGGGATCATGTCTCTAAGGGCGACATTGAACTTATGTTTGTCAATACGGAGAAACAATTAGCTGATATTTACAAAACAATTAGCTGGTTTCTTGGTCCTGTAAGAAACAAAACTCTGTCGCTCTATCAACGGCGGAAGCAGAGTATATTGCAGCCGGTAGTTGTTGCACTCAAACGCTTTACATTAAGCAACAACTTGAGGACTTTGGACTTCATTTTGATCATGTTCCTATAATGTGTGATAATACAAGTGCAATTTTTA
Organism: Cornus florida; assembly: GCF_030987335.1. Lineage (NCBI taxonomy): Eukaryota > Viridiplantae > Streptophyta > Magnoliopsida > Cornales > Cornaceae > Cornus > Cornus florida. Next base: position 20,169,936 of record NW_026775576.1, read on the forward strand.
TTTCAAAAAATCCGATTCAACATTCTAGGACAAAGCATATAGAAATTAGGTACCACTTTCTTAGGGATCATGTCTCTAAGGGCGACATTGAACTTATGTTTGTCAATACGGAGAAACAATTAGCTGATATTTTTACAAAACCACTCCAAGAAGATAGGTTTTGCTTGCTTAGAAGAGAAATTGGAATGTGCTCAGAAGAAGAAATACAGCAGTAAAATAAAGCAGCAGCAGAGCCTGCTCCATTCAGAAAAAGAGTCGTCCCTTTGAAAAAAAAGAGCCGTCTCTACACAAGGCAGAGCAGTCTCCAAAGATTTTATAATTTTGCTTGCTCTCGGGATCTCAAAAATTTTAAGAAAGAGCCTGCTCCATAAAAACAAGATCCGGCTCTCAAACCTGCATACAAATTGGAATAGGAAGAGCCGTCTCTAGAAAAAGGCAGAGCCGGCTCCTTCAGTGCTAAATTTTTTCCAACTCTCGGGATCTCCTCTGCAGATGATTGAGCCTGCTCAATAAAAAGGAAGAGCCAGCTCCTAAAATGCCTTAAACATCCATCTCTCGGCATCTCTGAAAAAGCCTAAAAGAGCCGGCTCTACAAATTTATTGAGTCGTCTCCAAAAATTGGGTTGAGCCGTCTCTACATTTCTTCTTGAGCCGGCTGTTCATTTTATTTTTTTTTGCTTGGCAAGGAGCCGGCTCTAAAATTTCTAAGAGCCGGCTCCATCTTTTTTTTTAGAGTCGGCTGCCAATGGCCAAAGAGCCGGCTCAATAATCTAAGAGCCGGCTCCATTAAATTCTAAGAGCCGGCTCCATTAAACTCCAAGAGCTGGCTCCATTTGCTGAATACAGACCTCACGAATTACTTCTGCCTGTTGGTTTTTTATTCTATTTACATCTATTCACTTTTGGGTATTATCTCATCCACTTCTAGAGAGCTTCTCGGCTAGGGCATTGTTCATTCTCCTCCAATTTCTTCACAAGTAAGTGAATTTCCATCTAATTCTTTCCACATTTCATTAATTCATTGGTTGTTAATTTAATTTTCAGTCATTAATTTTTATTTTCATCCTTTGAATCCATCATTCTATGAATCCCTTAACTATATCCATAACTTTTCTCTTCTATATGAAATTTGCTTGTTTATGATCTGTAATTTCAAAATTTATTCCACAAACTTCCATTTGTACTTTAATCAATTTGTTGATCCAACATACTTAGATCAAATCTTAAGTTCTTGCAGAAATTTTGTTATCAAACCCTTTTTTTTATTTTTTATTTATTTTTATTATTATCTGAATTTTTTTTTTTTTTTTTTTTTGAATAAATGTGATATCTTTGGTCCATTTGAGTAGTACATTTCAATATGATGACTTTGGTTCACAAATCTGTCGAATTCCTACTCTTAAGATGAAGTTATATATATCTAAATTCCTAGAGCATGTTATATAAATTTTTTTTTGGGTTTATCAAGCACACACTTTAGGATTGTTCCATGTACTGTCTTGTCAAAATTCCATATGCTTCCATTTAAGTTTAAATTTAAATCCTCCATTATGATTCCATTTTGATTCTTCATGTCTAGATAAATTATTTTTCACTCAAAATTCTAACTAATGTGCAACTTTAATTGGGCCTTTTCATTGGTTCAATATGTTGTATTATTTCTAATGTTAATCTTCTGTCTAAACTTATTTGAGATTTGAATTTTTCATTGTCTTTTAAATTGGATTTTTATTTAGAGAATTCGTCTGTAATTTCAGTTTAATTTCTAGAAATGTCCACGGCTTCATCCTCACGTAGAAAGAATCCTTCTCGTGGACAAAAACGGTCTACTCAACATAATGATGAATCAGGCCCAAGTGAACCAAATCCTCCTCCGCTTCAAATCTCTGCCACCATGCTATATAAAAACCCCACATACAAAAGCATATATGACAAATTCTTTCAGCATAGAAAAGTGGCCACAGCAATGGTGTTGTCAGACACAATTCGCAATAATCTTCATCTCAACACCTATAAATTGTTTGATGCAATTGGCCTTGGATCATTTGTTGGAATGAATGAAGGATACTATCCAAAATTAGTAAAGTTATTCTACACTCATCTTGAAGAAATGCCTGGAGAAGAAAAACTTAACTGCTATGTGGCTGGTATATATTTTCACCTTGATACAAACAGCATTGCTCGAATCCTTCATCTTCCCCCTGTGGATGGAATTCAATTCTATTCTCATTTCAACTGGTTTAAAAGACAAGGTTTTGATAAACTCGCGGCTATTCGACAAATGAGTTATGATTCAAATGTAACCAATACCAAAGAGGTCAACACAAAGCAATTAACTATGGAAGCTCGGTTGATTCACAAGATCATCATGTACTCTATTCTTCCCAAATCCGACAGTCGATCCAAAGTTTCCCACATGGACGTCTTTCTTATCTGGTATGTCTTAAATGGTAAGCACTTTGATCTTGCATACATAATATTTCATCACCTTCTTACATGCAAAAGAAAGAAAAAGGTCTCTCTATATTATCCCATGGTTCTCTCTCACATATTTATGGCTAAGAAGGTTCCGCTTGATAGTCGTGAAGCAGTCAAACCAGGGCCAAGACACATTCTCACTACCTCAAATCTTGCGTCAATGGGGCTAAAAAGGGATTCTAATGGAGTGTGGTTTTATCTTAGGCAACGAAGGTTCGAAGAGGCTCGAGCTAGAGGAGAAGAGATTGAGGATGTTGATGATGGGGATGAAGACGAACATGAAAATGATGACGATGATGAAAATGAGGAAGTTCTAGTTGAAAATCGTACCAATCGTGCTATCTTGTTGGAAATTCTCAAAGGCATTTGTCAAAACCAAGCCACTCTTGAAAAACAACAAACTCAACTTGATGAAATGCACATGGCAATCGCTCATCTTAAAGAGGATTTTGCAGAATTTCGAAACCAATATGGACCTTCTTCTCCTTAGAACAGTTTTTCTCCATTTCAAACCCTCTTTTGTGTGCACTTATTAGCTTTATTTGCTTTAAAGAAGCATTTTTCTGTGTTTTATAAACTATGCCTTTATCTGTCATATGGTACTCGTGTTCACAGTCTCTTTTTGTTATCTATAAAATGCCATATTTGCTCATCTTTTGCCCCTCTAATTCATTCTTCTCTGATATTTCCTGAAATGACAAGTTATTTTTCTTTATCTATTCATTTTGTCTCTCATTTTTTTTTTTAGATGACAATAGGGGAGAAAGAGGTGTTATCATATTGATGTGCTATTCTATTGCTTTTTAAGTATCTTGATAGATGCATATTGATAGGGGGAGTGTTCTAAAAATGTCTGTGAAATTTACATGCTTTCAAATTGTCTAAAATAATTGCTTTAGAATCAAGTTTGATATAATTTTCAAGATATGCTTATTGATAGGGGGAACATTCTTTCTAATACATCTCCATGTTGACTATAAACACATCAATGTTTTATCATCATCAAAAACGGGGAGATTGTTGGCCTAAGGATTTTCTTTAAAGGTCAATCTTATGTTTTGATGATTACAATCCATTAATGAGGTTTATGAACTAATATTTTCATTGAGTGAAGTATAGTTGATCAATCATTCAATCCTCAATGATGAGCTAGAAGTTCCATCTCAAGCATTCCAGACACTTAAGCAATGATTTCAAAGAAGCATCAAAGTGCAAGAAATTAAAGAAGAACTCGGACTTCAAAGATCATTCAAGCTTTTTAGCAAATCTTCATCAAGCCTAGACAATCATGGTCAAAAAATGAAGAAAAGGGTAGATAGGATGGTGAGAGCTTAAGGCTCAATGTCAAAGTTTAGTTGAATATATTTTAAAGCTCAGAATTACAATTCATGCATATCATTCTCATTTCATCTTTCAAAGAACATAAAATTAGCTCATTAGGTTTTTGAACACATTCATATGAGCCTTACATCATACTGGAATTCATTTTAAGTCTCCTACTGAAAGTAGAGAAGGCTCTACAAAATTAGTGAAGGCTCAGGGGAAAGTAGAGAAGGCTCTACGAAAGTAGAAAAGGCTTTAAAAATCTAGAGAAGGCTTAGAAAATTAGAGCAGGCTCCTTTTCAAATAGAGACGGCTCTAAAAGCTATTTTTCAACGAAAAATGAAGTTTCCATCCAAAAAGCAGGCTCCCAAAAAAGGAGAGCTGGCTCTCAAGGCTAGGGAACCGCCTCCTCTTGTTTACAAGAGCCGGCTCCTTCTAGGGTTTTGATTACAATGGAAACTTTTTCATTTATTGTTTTCCGACCACCTGCAACAGCTATATTGACCATTGTTTATATATAAATACAGAGGTTGGTCTGCATAAAAAAATATACTATTACAGAGAACATTTTACCATTCCTGAAAAACATTAAAGAAGCATTCGTTGAGCTTTCATTCCCTCTGCTTTCATTTCCTCTCTTACATTTCATTCTACTGTAGTAATTCTGGGCTTCAAATATATATTTATCTTTACTATAGTCGTGAGCAGAACTGTGTACTTTTATCTGTGAGAGATTTATTGTACAATTCATTTCTATTCCAAGTTATTGTAAAAGGGTTGGTGTGACCCAAAAGAAAGTTTAGGAGAAGGGTGTTCTCTTAGCAAGGAAGAGAAGCAAGGTCTTGCTTCAATTGAAGGTTTGCTCTCCACTATTAAGGAGATGCTCTAGTGATTTTGGGAAGTCTCAAGGGGGACCTTGAACCGAGGAGTAGGAGTTTCCGAACCTCGCTAAATCGCCGAGTCATAATTTGCAATCTCTCATCTCCATCTCTTTTATACTTGTGCCATACACTGCTTGAATATTTTAGTTTCTCTGTGCTTAATAGTTTGTTAGATTTAATATTTTTAAATTGCAAAAATTGGCCCTTGACTCTATTCACCCCCCTCTAGAGTCAATTAGTGACTAACATTTTGGGGGTGTGATGAGTGCTGAAAAATGCGCATTTAAACTCGTTAAGCTTAAGTATTCAAGGACTTTTATCTATCTTATTTTCCCGCTTTAGATTGATTTCATGTTATTTCCGTTTTCAGGCACTTATCCCCAAAATATGTTAATTCAGCCAAATAAAAGCATAATTGAAGCAATCTTGAGATGAATGAAAGAAAGGAGCAAAGTGGAAGCAAAATGAAGCAAGTGGTGGAAGTTCAGCAAAGTTCAATCGATCATAGAATTTCTTCAATCGATCTGATATAGATCGATCTCTGCACTCCAAGATGGATCCAAGCTCTTTTGTACTTATCCAAAAATCCCACAATGTTCGATCGATCCAACATTTATCAGATCGATCGAAAAGATTCCATCTTATCTTGTTGTACCACCCCACCTACCACTTTTGTCTCTTTCCTAAAATATCTCAAAAAATCTCAGATTTGTCTTTATCCAAAAAGGCGCCGCCATGGGAGGATCGATCCAGCCAAAGTTTGATAGATCTCAGCCAAGTTTGATCGATCTCAGCATAGGTTCGATCGATCGAACCTTCTCAAGTGTGAATTAAATCAATTTCCAGCTCATTAAAAGTTGTCTCATGGTGCAATCATTGGAGGAGCCCTTGTGTACGAGCCTAGACCATTGGGTGTGACATTTAAGTTACCTATATAAGGATTATGAGCCATTTTTACACATGTTTTTTAGATACAACATTTGATATCATTCTTAGAGAGGAAGAAAAGAGAAGAGGAGGCTAGAGACACATTCTTGGGAAGTCTTCCATCTACCTCAAGAAGAAGAACATTTCTACCATGGAGATAGCCCTTGAGGGTTGGAGGACACTATCCATGAGTGGCTAGACATCCTCTTTAGGGCTAGAGTTAGCCCTAAGCATGCCTTCTTTACCTTGATTTATGTATTTTTGAGGGGATTTGTGTTATAATACATGTTTTGACATTTTTATATACATAGATTTTTTTTTTATTTAATGATTTGTGTGGTTTAATTCTTCCAATTGATCATTTCATTCTATCCATATGTCTATGTATGCTAGAATAGATGTTCATGTATTTATCTCTAGCTTTTGTGTTGTTGATGCATGTCTATGTGTGTTGATACTACGGATCTAGAGATTGCCAAGATATAGTGCTTAATAGAATGCTCTTGTGGTTTATTTGATGGTTCATACTCATTTCTTGATGGATTGTGCCTCTCCCTTAGTTTAATTAGTTTAATTTTCATGTCATTAGCTTAGATGTAGTATAGTTACCTTAGTTGTTAAATGGGAGGATAATCCATGCTTGTTATTTGATGTTCCATACTTATGAATGCAAGTAGTATATTTCTCTAATCATGTGATGTGTTTGGATTGTGAGCTTAAAGGAAGGATTAATGGCTTAATTTGATATATTGTGCTATTCATTGTGTTGTTTAGACAATATATACTTAATTGGTCATCTATGCTTGTTGAAACAACCACACACACTCACTATTGTTGCAACATATGTTTTTCCCTTCATTAATTATGAATTGAGTGTATAGAAAGGTGATGCTTAGTGGTGACCTCTAAGTCCCGAGACCTCTCTTTCTTATTTTCTCTATCCTTTTATTACTTGTTTTACATTGAGCTTGTTTAGTCTTAATTGTAGTTTAATTAACCAAACCAACCACATTTTGATCACTCGACCTACTAACCCTAATCTTGTTTCCATAGTAACACGACCCACTAATCCCTTGGGACGATCCCTACTCACCCTAGCTATATTTTTAGTTAGAGGTAGTAGTGACATTTATAAATTTAAAACTTGGTCACATTACACACTCACACTCTTAGTTCATCTCTTTGCCAACTTTTGTGCAACGCGACGGCAACCACCAGATAACGTCATATGGGTTTGTTTTCCCAAACCGGTGAGCCGATGGTGGTAACACCAGGTTTTTGCGCCTTGGACAGTGTTGGATGCTCTTTCTTTTTGATCACGGTGTTGGTAATGTTTCCTTTGTATGTCTTTCTCTTCTTGCTCTCTTTGTTTTCATTTTTGTCTCTAATTTTTCTCTGTTTTCCTTACTTTTTTATTTCTTTAGCCATGGCTCTTGTCTTCTCGATGGGTTAAACGGTTATGAGTGAGGCGTTTCTTCCTGTTGGTTGTGCTTATGGCCTGTAGCTAGATGATGCCAAATTCTTTGGTCAGAGTGGTAATAATTTGGTGTGGGAGTTTTCAATTATTCAATGTGATCGGAGCTAGGTTTATGTTAATGATTGCAATTCCACTAGTCGGTTCACCGGTGCAATCTCTTTCCTTTCCGATGCAGAAAAAGTATGGGACATGGATTGTTGCTCCAAATTTGCTAGGGCAAGAGATTAGCCATCTCTTTGGGAATCGTTTTGGAGCTGTTCACTCTCGAAAGTGGATTTTGTTCATGAAGAAAAATCATATCTTGAAAGTTCACTGTCAAATTCGCATTCTTTATCCCCAAAATTACCGGCAATACTTTACCGTCCACGATGATGCCTTAGGATGCTGTAATGTCACGCCGTTAAATCAGCTGTCTTGTTTGCATTTGCGTATTGAGGAAGCTCCGTGGTTGGATCTGATACGGGGGAAAGCTTCTAGTGTGAATTTGTTGGGCCATTTGAAATTGGCCTAATAAGTTAATTTCTTAGCCCACTAATGTTTTATATTCCAATGCACCACGTGGGCTCAATTAAATTCTTGGCCCAAGTTGGAAAGACTAAACTACATGCTAAGTTAGTTAAAATACTAAGCCCAATCTTCTGATGGTTTCTTCAAATCTTGTGTTTGAGATTACCTTATGGGCTCCTCTAATGGTGGATTCGGTCGCATATATATGCCATTGGGAATTTCTATCTCCTCCAGTTCATTGTGAGTATTCTGTTGGAGGATCATGTTTGATCAGTCTCTATTATGGAAAATCCCTTGGGTGGAATTGGTGCAATGTAATGTGGATGCAGGGTTTCATAAGAAAGAGCTGGCTATTAGGGGAGGGGAATCTTTCGGAGCTCATGAAGGCATATATGTTCGTGTCCACAGAATGGCTACATGATGTTTTGTTTTTGTTTATCCGTTGTTAAGGAAATATTGTTGCTATGCTATTGTCATGCTTTCAGTTATTGACATTCTACTTGATCTGTTTGTTGAATATTCTCGTGGTCACATCCTTGGGATAGCCATTGATGCTTTTATGTAATATTATTGGTTAGTAGTGTTTTTGTTTGTCAGAAAAAAACAAAAAAAACTTGGTGGTGGTGGGTAGTGGATGGCAGCGATGGTGGTGGGTGGTTGGTGTCGGAGTTGTGAAGAAGAGATGGTAGTTATGCAGAGAGAAAGTGAATAGAAAGAGAAAGTTGAAATATAGACGAGGATGACAGAGAAGGGCATTTTGGACCAAAAGAGTATATTTATCGTATTGGTAGTTAATTTTATTTATTAACTCTTTCACTTACATACTATTTAAATATGAAAAATAATTCTTGCACTGAATAATCGAATTCATTAGACAATTCAGTAAGTATCACTACTCTTTAATAACTTGTCATTTATTAAATTATTTCTAAAAGTAATTTCCCATTTGGGTGAATTTGGATAAAAATAGCTCAAATACGGAGTCCGACGAAGAAATGTCCAATATATTGAGGGCAATATTGCTGTTCTCTCACGAATTTGATGCAAATGGTAAAAATGTAATTTTATAAGGATTAATTAGGTTATAAAGTCTTTTAAACAGATTTAACGATTGTGCGAGGACGGACACCTGGAGAAGGGGTCTCTGATATCTTCATAACGAAAGTGGCGTCTCTTTAGAATCGACAAATGTTATGGGGGAGGTGTAATTTTACACTTTGACCGATAATCGGAAAATTGTGGGAAGATTGGCGAGCACGATGAGTAGTACGCAGCTTCAGAATCCAAACTCAGTTTCGGACAAAAAATCTTTCTCATTTGATGATGTCTCCAAGTTATTCTATTTGCCACTTTTTGAAGCCGCTGAAAATCTCGGTAATCCTCAATAAATCTCTCCCCCTCTCTATATATATTTCAGGTTAGTTCTTTTCTAACCTATAATTTACTGCTCTGTATCCTTGTATATCGTTATGCTTTTCTTGTTTTGGAATCATAAAGTGTTTTCCTCAAAAGCTACAAAATTCTTTGAAATGTGAATTAAAATTAACCTTATAGCTGTCATTTAGGTTTAAGTTGGTAATTGTTCACGGCTTTCTGAAATATGTCCATTACTTGTTTCCTGAGAGTCTGAGACTATGCTTGTTCTAACTTATATGAACAGCCCTAATGTATCCAAGTCACTAGGTACTTGTTATATAAAAATATTTTTTTCTTTCTTGATACCTTTAATAGTGTGAATCCCATGGTACTTGCTGGTTTATTGATTTGCTGACAGTATTTTAACGTCTCAGTTTGATTTTCCACAATTTTAATGGGTTATAAAATTAAAAATATGGGTTGGAATAGATTGATGGAAAAAAAAAAAAAATGATTCTTTTTTTTTTTATTTTCATGTAATGGAACATAAGTATAGTCCATCACAAGGAAAAAGAAAACCAAGATATGATTTATCCAGTATCAAACACGAAGTACGAGAAACTAGAACACCAGAATGTGGATTTACTGTTGTTGATATGAATGATCGGAGTCGGAGGATAGTTTTTCTATGTAAGGAACATGATCTTTATAAATCTAATGTTACAATTGGCATAATTGTTCATAATAACTACTTATTAAAAATAATTGTTCATAATCCCTAGAATCTACTTATGTTTTAGGTCAATTAATGTGGTTTTGATGTAGAAGAAAAGGGGCTAACCCAATGCACCAGGCTCCTGCCATTGCGGGGTCTGGGGAGGGTTAGATGTACGCAACCTTACCTTCGCATGCAAGGGTGGAGCCAGAAAAATTCATTTGGGGGTGGGGGGCAAATTAGTAATATAAAATTATATTGTAAAAATAAAATAAAATAAAATTTTCAATGCATTTTCAATGTAATTTTTCAAAAGCCTATCTATAAATGATGTAGAAAAAAAAAATGAAGAAAAGAATAGTTGAGAGCCAATAAATGAGGTTGTCAAAGAGTCGAGCAATCCTCATTTTAATTCACAACAAATAATATACACACACGTGCGCGTGCGCGCACACACACACACACACACACATATAAGAAAATGATCTCATGCTCACCGTTGAGCAAGAGAATTTCTACACACTTTATATAATGGCCGTTAGATATAAGCTAATGGTCAGAGTGCAAACCCACTATTATGTGTTTTAAATTTCCAAATATAACAAACTACAAAGAGTCAATCATCACTGGGTCTCCTAACACAGAATATAAAATTAACAAAGATCCCTTCAAAGAAAGAACTACAAGAGAATTGATGATTACATTCTTGTCTCTGATCTAGTCCTAGTATTTTGGAATAAACATTGCTGCAAGAAACTCTTAAATCACTTGCCATGAGAACACCTAGAAGAAATGGCTCACCAAGAAAAAGTTCTTCTCAACTTCCAAGCGGACTAAATCACTGTCATTGAACAAGTGAATTTGGCATACTCCTCCAATTATTGTAGTTTAATTAACATGGTTTAGGAAGTCAACTATATAGCATTGTCTAGTAATCATCAAAACTACATGAAATTGTTGAACAAGTGAAAAACTGTGTTTGAAGAATTAATTATGCAAAAAGGTACAACCCTACAACATTTGAAGGTCATACTTGTAATCTTGTAGTTCTTTGTTTGAGAGAGACGTGAGAACGAAAGGTGAAATGAGCCGAGAGGTTTCTATTTATTTAATTTTGGTACTTACCTTTTATTGTTACAATTGGTGGTATTCATAATATTAAATTTGGAAACTAAAAATAGGGAGAGATTGGTTTGTGTTAACAGGAAAAGATATAGATAGGTTTGGAATGTGACCGTTAGAATCTAACGTTCACTATAGAAAGTGTGGATGAATGCTCTTGCTCCCCATTGAGCAAGAGATCAGGACTCATATATGAATAGATTTCTAATATATACTATGTATGTTGTAGCTAGCAAGAATTACAGTAATAACTAACAAGTTTTTTACTATATTTAAATTTTTAAATGCAAAACTAAAAAAAGTTCATTCAAACTACCTTTAATAACCATATATAGATAATAAAAAAACAACTTTTTAAAATTTTGGAGGGTCAACTTTAATTTTTTTACACAAAATCACCATTAATATCCATAAATATCTAATCTAGCATTAATAGAATTTTGAGAAACATTGGAGGGCTAACTTTAATTTTTCTACACAAAATCACCATTACTAGCTATAAAGAGGCTGCCCCCCTCCCTCCGCCCCTGTCTGCATGAAGATACTGTTTTTGTTTTCGAACCTGTGACCTCCAGCTCACAATGGAGGTCACGTTCTGTTTTTATTTTTTTTAGTCTAGTTTCCTGCTACTTATTTTCCTTTGAAGTAGCCTGCTGATTTTATGTGATTTTCAAATGGCAGGTGTTTGTACAAATGTTCTAAAGAAAATATGCCATGACAATGGTCTTGTTAGGTGGCCACACCGAAAGGTAGGCTTTAAAGTTACCGAATTAGGTTTCCTCTATGGAATTTGTATGTTTGTTGGGAGAGTAATTGCTCTCTCTCTCTCTCTCTCTCTCTCTCTCTCTATTTTTTTTTATTTGATAATTTGGTTTAGGTTCTACTTTATTATCTTTGTTGATATCTCGTTAGTTTTTGAAGTTGGGGACTTGTTCACCATTGCACGGATGCTATTCTCAGTGTCTAATTGGTTCATGTAATGGCTAGAGAGATTGTTGCGAATTTCTTCTGTGTTGATTTTAGGAATGTGCAATGATTTGTCATTTCCTTTTTTTGAATATTTTTTTCGGGTTAAATTTAGGGTTTTAGCCTTATTTGTAGTAGTTTTATGATTTTAAAAGTGATATTCAAGTCCATATACATTGGGTAGGATGATTATAAGAAAGTTATTACTTGTGTTTCAGATTTTGCAGAGCCTATTAATAGGTATTCTAGTTAGGAAACATTTATTGATTATTTAATAATATTTAGAAAGTCATTCTACAAATAGATAACATTGTACTTTCCTTATAACAAATAGATTAGGTATGGACTGAGTCCCGTGGTTTTTTCTATTTGAGTTCTCCATGTAAAAAAATTCTTTATCTCTTAGTATTTGTTTATGTAATTTTTTTACAATTGTTTGGTTGGATGGTTTATATTTCATATTTGTAAGTAATACTAGCAAACAAGTTTAATTTGAGCAAAAATAAAACCTATTCACCCATCTAAGTTTGTTTTGGGCATTCCATTGCACAAATTTTATGAATAGAGCACAAACACACCCCTAATAAGTGCCATATCTCCGTGGATTTACATTTATGAGGTTTCTGCATTTCTATGTTTTCCTTCTCTCCTCTAAATCTGGTTCTTTGTAGGCTTCTTTTGTCATTTCTTTGTCACTTTATTACAATGTGCAGTTTTTGAAATACATCAGTCTCGGAGCGATCTTGGTCTTGCACTACTAAATTTGGCATAGATGTCAGTTCATTGTCACCGTAGTTGGTGCCACCCTCTTTCAGTAGACAAAGGGTACTTGATTTTTGTCTTTGATTTACTCTTTTGAGATGGCCAATCTACCTAGCTCCCCTTTCCTATCTCTATGAAAACATATAAAGAAAGGAAAAATAAATTCAACTATACTAACAAGTAACAACAACTGTAGCTGTAGAAAGCATATGATTAGAATAAAATCAAACAAATACTTGATTTTGAAGTCATTCGCATGCTCCATGTGAAATTCCATTTAACTTTTTTGTTTTTGGCATGGTCATTAGATTTTGGATTCAGTTCTGGTTGCCAGTAAGGCTGCAAACGAGCCGAGCCGAGCCGAGCCGAGCTTTAGGCTACTCAGGCTCAGGCTTGGTTTGTTAGATGCTCAGCCTGGTCTTGGCTCGGGACCATGACGAGCTCAAAAAACTGAGCTCGAGCTCGTTATGGTTTTAGAAAGTTCGGGCTCATTTAAGAAAACAAAGTTAACTCATATTCAAAATTGGTCCAAGCTTGTTTTCAAGCTCACCACGCCCGTTTAGTAAACCATTGCATTTTTATCTTACACTTTCAAAGATTAAAGAATTCCAATAAAAATAGAAACAAATATAAATGAGCCCTATAACGAGCCTACGGTTCATGAACATATATGAACCCTATACGAGCTTATGTTCATGAACATAAATGAGCCTACATGAGCTCATGTTCACTAGCTGAGCCTAACACTAATTGGGATTGGATCTTTTACTATGAGCCTAGAAAATGAGCTCGAGCCGGCTCGTTTGCTCAACGAACAAGCCCGAGCTGTTCATGAACAACTCAGTTCATTTGTAGCCTAGTTGCTAGTGAGTGTGTGGCTAACAAGTACCACCAAATTTAGCTGTAGAAAGTGTATGATTGGAATAAAATCAAACAAATACTTGATTATGAAGTCATTGATATGCTCCATGTGAAATTCCATTTACCTTTTTCTTTTTTGCATGGTCATTAGATTTTGGATTCAGTTCTGATTGCCAGCAAGTGTGGATTCCAGAATCAGCAGTGACGTGTCGGGGTGATGTGTAAGCTTGATGTGGAGAAGATGTACGACCACGCGAGTTTGAATTTCTTGATGTATAAATTGGAGAGGTTGGGTTTTAGTGAGAGGTGGAGGGGATGGATTTGATTCTGCGTCTCCACAGTGAGATTTTCAATATTGGTGAATGGGGTTCCGACAAGCTTTATTGATAGCTCAAGTGGGTTAAGATGGGGCACACGCTCTCCATTCCTTTTCATTATTGTGATGGAGACTTTTTGTAGATTGATGAGAAGGGTTGAGGAGTTGTGTTGGGTTTTATTAGAGGCTCCAGGGTGTCAGGCATCACTCTAATCAGTTGGAAATTTCTCATCTGTTGTTTACTGACGATACTATTGTATATGTGATGTGGATGAGGCCTAAGTGAGATATTTGAGGTGTGTTTCCATGCTGTTTTAGGGTAAAAATTTAATCTTAGGAAGATTGAGATTGTGCTGGTGGATGAGGTTGGTGAGATTGCTTCCTTGGCCAACATATTGGCTTGTGGTGTTGGGGTTTTTCCAGTGGTTTATTTGGGTTTGCTGTTGGGTTTTCCTTTGAGGAGTATCTTTGTGGGATTACTTATAAAAAAGAAGAAGAGAGAGTATCTTCATAGGATCCAGTGGCAGAGTGGTTTGGAGGAGGCTTGCAGGTTAGAAGAAACAATATCTGTTGAAAGGAGGGCAACTGAGGAGAACCCTTTCTAGTCTTCCTACCTATTTTATATCTTTATTCCCAATTCTGTCCTTAGTGAAGAGGATTTGAAAGCTACAAAGGATTTTCTGTTGGGGGTGGTACGGGGGATGAGTTTAGGACTATCTTGTGGGTAGGGAGCAGATCCGCTGAACTCTTCAGACAGGAGGGTTGGGTGTCAGGAGACTGGACTTGTTCAACAAAGCTTTGTTGGACAAGTGGTTGTGGAGGCATAATTTATTGAGGAGGATCATAAGTTACAAGTTTCGGGAACCTGGAGGTGGCTAGTGCTCTTTAGAGGTGAGATCCCCAGCTGGGGTAGGCATATGGAAGTTCTTCCAGAAAGGCTGGGATGAATTCTCTAAGCACATTTGCTTTAGAGTGAAGATTTGGAGTCTTATTAACTTCTTGGTGGACTTGTGGTGAGGCGAAAGGCCATTAGAGGGGACTTTCCCAAGGCTATTTCATATTGCGGTAAATAGACAGGCGCTGGTTGCTTACTTCTATCCATCTTGATAGATGAGGATTGACTTGAAACATTCAGTTCGAGAGGTTTCTGCAGGATTGAGAGGTGGAGGATTTGGTGGAGTTTCTGGCACTGCTATATCGTTTGAGAGTGTTTGGGGAGGGCCTGGATGAGTGGTATTGGGCGGGTTCTAGTCATGGAAGATCCAAGGTGTGATCCTTCTACAAAAATTTGTTGGTAATTCAGGCGCCTTCCTGTCCATGGAAAGCAATCTGTTGTTCTAAAGCCCCTATATAGATTGCCTTTTTGGTTGGTTGGTTGACTATTCACAACTTGAGGAGGTGGCGCCGGATCATTGTCAATTGGTGTTTGATATGTAAGAGGGATGAAGAGTTGGTGAATCATCTCCTTTTCATTGCCCCATGGCTAGGGACAGATGGGCCATTTTTTGTGCTATTTTTTGGGGTTCAGTGGGTCATGTCGGAGTCCATGAAGTGCTTAATCTAAATTTGGAGAGAATGTTCAGTAAGGTCCCAAGCTAGGGATGCGTGGAGGGCTGCCTCCTTTTGCTTGTGGTGGGCTTTGTGGAGGGAGAAAATAGATCTTTTGATGGGGGTTGGAGTCTTCTATAGCGGTGGTCAGTTTTTTTATTATTATTATTTTTGTTTTTTTGTGTAGTTCCTTTATTCTTTGTGTTCATGGGAGGAATTGTGGATCTAGGAGATTCTTTTGTCTTTTTTGGATAGCTTGAGGATACGAGTTCTTGGCTTGTGCAGCTGTTTTGGGGTTGCTCCCCTTTTTGAGTGCTTTTAAATGAAATCTTACTTTGAAAAAAAAAAAAACACTTTTAACTGCTCGAGGTAATTTCGTGTCCCATATTGTCTTAGTTTCTTGGGGTGGAGCAAGGAGATGTTTGTAAAAATATTTACAAGAAAACATGCTAGATGGGTTGAGGCACCAAACCATGATTGGCCAGTGGATTTTGGCTGCTAGAGGAGTTGACATTCCATGATTGGCAAATGGAGAAGGAACTTGAGGAATAACCAGTGGATTCTAAATCCTACAAAGACAGAATAGTCTGGGGAAGACAATAGGAAATAAACTTCATCTAGCAAATGTCCTCCCAGAAATAATCTGGATATGTTAAAGAACAAACCCATTCCTGGGTTTTTGGGATAATGTCCTTAATTTAATCAGCTGATTTTGCATTAATGCTAATTGTTCTTCAGATCACAAACATGACTGTGGTTAAATTATAACTCTTATGTATGCTTAGATCTGGCATACAATACTACAATGCTTGGCTTGGTTATGACCAAACATTTTTTTATGAGCGTGATCTGTAAATCCTGTCTCTTGCTTGAAAGACTTCAGCCACATGGTCTCTCGAGCCATGTGGATTAGGGTCTTAAATCCGCTTTACATTAGACCTATCCATTTCTTTGTGCCTTGTATTTCTCCATATCACTGACTTATCTCCAAGGCACAAGATGACCATCCCCAGACCCACAATGGCTGGAGTCTCGTGCATATAGCTAGCCCTTTTTTATGGGAAACTAGAAATTGCAAGAACATACTGAATGATATATGTTGGCAAATATGATAGCCACGATTTATCGAATGACTTACCGTATTAGTAGAGATTTGATTATGCTATAGATTATGCCATAGAATATTCTGTGAATGAGTGATTTATCTCATTGAAGCCTTTATACAATTCTCTCCTTTTTCTACTTTTTATTTTTCTTCTTGGTATCAGAGCCAACACCTTTCCACACCTTTCAACAGCCTTGCTACTTGTGCGACAGCCAGCTTAGGTTGTTTGTGACATCGTGTGACGTTGCCTACACATGTTTTTCTATGTTGCTGTTTTGTGATCGAAAACAGGTATTTTTAAGTTTTACAATATTTTTTTTTACTCTTCTAGGGTTGGGTAAATTGGGATAGTTGGTCTCCAACACCTAGAAGGGCTTGGGTAAAAATATTTTGAGTGTACAAAGAGGTTCCAGATATTAAGAAGGAGGCTGTTTAGGTATATGTAAGCGGGCAACACTCCTTAAAAGAAGTATGTATTTGGAATTTTTGGGAATGGTCCAAGGAGACATTGTTATTGTTTATGGTCTGAGGAGACCCTTTGATTTATTAATAGAATTTGTGCTGTTTTTGGAGTTTTTTATTGTCGTGTGACAGATTATGGCAGATTCAGGGTCCTCGACTGTTAATTCTCTTGGCTCAAGTTCTGTGGGTGGTGGTGCCATTTTTCCCACCAACTCATCAGAAAATCCAGGACTTCAAATCACCACAGTGAAGTTGGATGGCTCCAACTATTTGATTTGGGCACAGTCTGCCAAGATGTTCATTGGTGGCAAAGGCAAGATTGACTATATTACTGGTTATTAGAAAGAGCCAGCTGAGTTAGAGAAGGCATATGCATTACATATCCACAGTGGTTTGCAGATAACGCTATGGTTCTGTCTTGGCTAGTCAATTCGATGCAACCAAACATAGCCGTTGGCTATATGTTTATGAAGACTGCTAAACAAATTTGGGATTCAGTTCAACGCACTTATTCTTAGAGGCAAAATAATGCACAGATTTTCCAGTTGGGGTGAGATATCACCAGGATTTCTCAGGGTGACTTGACAGTTTCAGGCTACATCGCCAAGCTTCATGCTATTTGGGAGGAGATATCATATTATGATTACTTTCACTCTTGGAAGGATCCAGATGATGCAGTTTTATATCCAGGGATTGTGGAGAAGAATTGAGTGTTTTAGTTTCTTGTCGGGTTGAACGATGAGTTTGTGTATGCTCATGTTCATTTATTGGGCTTATCTTCATTCCCTACTCTTGATGATGCATAATCTTATGTGTTGTCAGATGAGAGCCATCAGACTCATCCATTAGGTGTTGTTTCTGTTGATCGTTCCACTATGGCAGTTCGGTTCCCAATATTTCAGGAACTACACCATCCCAGTCAGTTCAGAGTTCTACCACCGGTCCTCTTTTAGGACGACAACGTGGGCTGTGTGGCCATTGCAGAAAAATTGGTCCCATCAAATCTCGTTGTTATGCTTTACATGGATGCCCACCGCAACAGAAACAACAACTTCGATCCTCTGTAAATTATGTTACACAACTAGTCTAGTTGTCAACTCCTGACAAATCTGCCTCTACATCTTCTGCCACTTTTACCTCGACTCAAGCTGATTTGGACAAGTTCAAACAATTCTTCAACTAAATGGAGGCACCATCTCAGCCAACCTCTACTTATGCCCACTCAGGTACTATTGCATCTGCACATAGCGTGTCTACATCTTCGACATCATGGATCATTAATTCTGGTGCTTCAGACAATATGATTGGTATGCCTTCATTCTTCCAATCTTATAATATCTGCTCTGGCCATCGCAAGGTACACCTTGCGGATGACTCTCCATCTTCCATTGCTGGGAAGGGTTACGTATCAGTTACTCCGTCATTAACTTTGTCAGATACACTTTATGCTCCACAGTAGACTACAAATCTCATTTTTGTTAGTCTCATTACTAAAAAATTAAATTGTAGTATAACGTTCTTTCCCTCTCATTGTATTTTTCAGGATCTGGTGTCAAAACGGACGATTAACAGTGGGCGTGAAGTGGACGGTTTATACCTGTTGGATACTCTTTTGTCACCTCAAGCAAATTCAGTTTCATTTTCTAATTATGTTTCATCTAATAAAGCCCAGCTTATGCATTGGCACATGCATTTAGGAAATATTTTTTTTGGTTATTTAAAACATTTATTTCCTTCCTTCCTTTGCAACGTGGCAGTCTCAGATTTATCCTGTGAGACGTGTTACTTGGCTAAACATGTTCGTTCCAATTATCCTGCTAGTAGTAATAAATTTGCTTTTAACACCTTTTGATTTTGTTCATTCAGATGTGTGGGGTCCTTGCCCAATTACTTCTAGTCTTGGATTTCGATATTTCGTGTTGTTCCTTGATGATCATAGTCGTGTTACATTGGTTTATCTTATGAAAACCAAAAATGAGGTGTACATCATTTTTAAAAATTTTATGACAATGGTTTAGACTCAATATGGTCATACCATTAAAAAATTCAGATTTGACCAGGGTACGGAGTACACTTAGGGGAGGTACAGCGGTTATGTACAAAATTTGGGATTGAACATCAGATGTTTAATGTTAAACCCCTCAACAGAATGGTTGTTCTGAGAGAAAGAATCGCTACATCCTTGACTTAGTCAGAGCAATTTGCATTGGCACGAATGTTCCCCAGTCATTTTGGGGAGATGCAGATACATCATTAATAGGACTCCTCCTAGGGTTCTTAACTTTGCAGCCCCACTCTCAAACTTACATCCCAATTCATCTCTTTTTTTGATTCCTCCACGAGTCTTCCGGTGTGTGTGCTTTGTTCAGCAGTTGGGGCAGACTCGTACAAAGCTTGACCCCAAGGCTTTGAAGTGTGTGTTTTTGGGCTATTCTCAATCTCAAAAAGGTTATAGGTGTTACCATCCTCCCAGCCGTCGGGCGGTTTATATTCATGGATGTTTCTTTCTTTGAGCATACACCATACTATAGTGGTCCAGTTGGTTCTCAAAGTGAATGGTTCCTATTGAATATAATTGATGATTACCTTTTTTCGTCTTCAACTCCTCTACCTTTACTTGTTTCGTCTTCTATGATTCCTCCTCGTGATACCCCTCCAGTAGGGGGAATTATTCCTTTTCTACAGGTTTATAGTCGGAGACAACAGGTACAAGCTTCTCCTCCTACGATCGACTACCTTATTCCTTCGGCACCAACTCCGCCTTCTCAAGCTATTGTTTCGCTTGATGATTGCCCCATTGCTCTTCGAAAGGGTTAACGTTCTTGTACTTACCCTATTTCTAATTTTGTTTCTGATTGTGCTCTCTCACCCTCCTATCGGAGTTTTCGTGTTTCTGTTGCCTCGGTTCCTCTTTCTTCTAGTGTTGTAGATGCACTAGCACAAGCTCAATAGCGTGATGCTATGACAGAAGAACTGTGGGCACTTAAGAAAAATCATGTTTAGGGCATGGTTTCGCTTCTTATTGGACGAAAGGCTGTGGGCTGTCGTTGGGTGTTTACAGTTTAGCATAATCATCTGGGTCTGTTGCTCGTTACAAGGCCCAGTTGGTTGCCAAGGGTTATTCTCAGACTATGGCATAGATTATCAGGAGACTTTTGCCCCTGTTGCCAAGATGAATACCATCCGTGTATTATTTTCCGTTGCGATTTGAACTTGGCCTCTATTTCAGTTAGATGTCAAGAATGCCTTTCTCAATGGTGATTTGCAGAAGGAGGTGTACATGGTTCCCCCTCCGGGCTTTCGTTCTCCTGCTCATTCTGGTATAGTCTGTCATCTTCGTCGTTCCCTGTATGGCCTCAAGCAATCTCCTCGAGCTTGGTCTGATCACTTTGGCACTGCCATGCTCAAGTTTGGTTTCCATTAGAGTGCAGCTGATTATACCTTGTTCTTAAGTCATTCAGGCGGTAAGACAGTTGCTCTCATTGTGTATGTTGATGATATTGTTTTTACCGGATATGATACTACCGGAATTGCTGAGGTTACGAGCTATCTTGGCTGTCAGTTTGAGATTAAGGATTTTGGTCCCCTTCGGTACTTCTAGGGCATTGAGGTGGCTCGCTCCAAGGCTGGCATTTTCATCTCTCAACGCAAGTATGTTCTTGCCTTACTTTCTACTTTTGGTCAGCTTGACGCTCGTCTTGCTGATACTCTGATTGAGCAGAATCATTGGTTGACTGATTATGAGGGAGAGTTGTCAGATGTTGGTCAGTATCAACAACTAGTGGGGAGGCTCATCTATTTATCCATGACTCGACCTGTCATTGCTTATGCCGTGAGCATCGTGAGTCAATTCACGCACTCACCTCGTACCCCTCACCTTGATATAGCTATTCGGATCTTTCGCTACTTAAAAGGGTGTCTGGGCCGTGGTATTTTGTCTGCCAATCATGGTCACTTACGTGTTGAGGCTTGGACAGATGCTGATTATTTCAGATAGGAGGTCAACTTCGGGCTATTGTACCATTATTGGTGGTAACTTGGTGCAGTAAGAAGCAGGAAGTTGTCTCTTGATCTGGTGCAGAGACAGAGTATAGGGCTATGGCTCTTGGGTTATGTGAATTGCTATGGTTGAAAACCTTGATGACAGACTTGTGCCTTCTAGTGTCGTTTCCATTCTCACTCTACTGCGACAACAAGTTTGCCATTAGCATAGCAACAAATCCCGTTCAACATGATAGGACTAAGCATATAGAGATGCTTTCGAGAGAAGATTGTCTCTGCTCAAATTTGCTATCATGGAAGAGATCTTGTGGAGACAAAAGTCTAGAGCCTTGTGGCTCCAGGAGGGCGACAAAAATACGAAGTTCTTTCATAGACTTGCCTATGCCCATAGAAGGGGCAATCATATTGGGAGGATTCGGGTGGAAGGAGAGTTGATGTGTAAGGAGGAGGTGTGAAGGGGAATTGCTGATTTCTATAAGATGTTTACAGAAACCTCAAGTTAGAGGCCATCGTGGCGGCGCCCGGGGGGAAGGGGGGGTGGGGGCGCTTCACTTTGACTCTATTTCTGCTGAGGAGTGCACCAGTTTGGAGGAGCCTTTTTCAAAAGAGGAGGTCTTGACTGCTTTTTCTATAAGATGTGGTTTACAGAAACCTCAAGTTGGAGACCATCACTGGGGGGCTTCACTTTGACTCTATTTTTGCTAAGGAGTGCACTAGTTTGGAGGAGCCTTTTTCAGAAGAGGAGATTTTGACTGCTTTTTCTATAAGATGTTGTTTATAGAAAATTGGAGGCCATCAGGGGGCCCCGGCCCGCCGGGGGGGGAGCTCTATTTCTGCTGAGGAGTGCACTAGTTTGGAGGAGCCTTTTTCGGAAAAGGAGGTATTGACTGCTTTAAAGAGTTGTAATGAGGATAAATCCCCAGGACCTGATGGCTTTTCCATTAGATTCCTTTTGGAAAGCTAGGAGGTGGTTAGGGAGGAGGTGATGGGTACTTTTCATGCTCAGGGTTGTTTTGAGAAAAGTCTGAATGCTACCTTTATTGCTCTTATTCCAAAGAAAAAAGGAGGGGGCCGGGGGGGGGGGGGGGGGGATTCGATGTTTGGGATTTTCGACCCATCAGTCTAGTGGGATGCATCTACAAGTTGATTGCCAAAGTTATTGCTTTTAGATTGAGGAGAGTCTTGGATGGGGTTATTTTCAAATCTTAAAATGCCTTTGTGGGAGGCTGTCAGATTTTGGATTCAGCCCTTATCACTAGCGAATGTGTGGATTCCAGATTGTGTAGTGGGGTTCCTGATGTCCTTTGTAAATTGGACATTGCGAAGGCTTGTGATGTGAGTTGGAGTTTTCTTCTCTATTTGTTGGAAAGGATGGGGTTTGGTGAGAGATGGAGGTGATGGATTCAGTTTTGCATTTCCAATCCTCGCCTCTATGTGCTTGTGAATGGATCTCCGACAGGAACTTTTTCCAGTTCGAGGGGCTTAAGGTAGGGGGATCCGCTCTCTCCTTTTCTTTTCCTTATTGTGATGGAGTTCCTTAGTAGATTGTTGAGGAGGGCTGTGTACTTAGGTTTTCTGGGAGGCTTTACGGTGGGGATGGATGCAGCTAGTTAGTTGGAGATTTCTCACTTGATGTTTGCTGACGACACTTTGGTGTTTTGTGATGCAGATGTGTCCCAGTTAAGATATTTGAGATGTGTTCTAATTTGGTTCCAAATTGTCTCCGGTCTGAAAGTGAACGCGGGAAAGAGTGTTTTGGTGGGGAAGTTCCTGAGATCACGATTTTAGTAGGGGCTCTTGGATGTAGCATTGGTTCGTTTCCTATCTTCTATTTGGGTTTACCCCTTGGTTCGTCCTCAAGGAGGGTGGGAAGCCGGATCCTGTGGTGGAGAGGTTCGAGAAGAGGTTGGCGGGATGGAAAAAACAATATCTTTCTAAGGGAGGAAAGGTCACCTTATTGAAGAGTACACTTTCAAGTCATCCTACTTACTTCCTTTCTTTGTTCCATATTCCTCATTCCGTGGCTAAGAGGATTGAGAGGTTGCAGCTGAATTTTCTTTGGGGGGATTGGGGGAGGAGTTCAAGTTCCATCTGGTTCGCTGGGAAAAGGTTTGTTGTCCGATTTGTGTCGGAGTCTTGGGTATCAGAAGATTGGTGCTTTAGAAATGGCTCTCCTCGGGAAGTGGCTTTGGAGATTTGGGGTGGAGAGACATAGGCTTTGGAGGAGGGTGATTGCAAGTAGATTTGGGGAGGGGAGAGGAGGTTGGAGTTCCCTTGAGGTGCGTACTCCAGGGGGAGTTGGTGTTTGGAAATTCATTCGGAAAGGATAATATGTTTTTTTTGAAACGCATCAAATTTCATCTTAGGGATGGTAAGAGGATTAGTTTCTGGGAGGACGTTTGGTGTGGTAACCGCTCGCTTGCTCTCTTTTTCCCTCGGCTTTTCAGGATTGCCACGGATAGGCAGACCATGGTGGTTGACTGTTATCGACTTGATAGCGGAAGATCATTTCACGAGGCACTTTCAGGATTGGGAGATCAAGGATGTCGTTGGTCTTTTGGAGTTACTTTATCGCCAAGAGATCATGAGTGGAGATTATGATGGATGGTTATGTGTCCCTGCTTCTCAGGGTCACTTTGATGTTCGGTCCTTCTATAGATGTTTCATGGAGGGACTCGGGGTTCCATTCTCGTGGAAGGTTGTTTGGCCCTCCAAAGCCCACTTAAAGGTGGCTTTCTTTGCTTGGACATCTGTTTTGGGGAAGATTTTGACTTAGGATAATTTGAGAAAAAGGAATCAGGTTGTGGTCAATTGTTGCTACATGTGTCGTAGAGATGAGGAGACGGTGGATCACCTTCTCTTGCATTGCACCATGGCTAGGGAGTGCTAGGATTTGATGCTTGGTTTGTTTGGTGTTCAGTGGGTTATGCCAAGGTCCTCTAGAGGGTTGATTGAGGCTTGGAGAGGTCGCATAGTGGGGGCCCAAGTCCATGATGTTTGGAGGGTTACGCCATTGTGTGTCTGTTGGTGTCTTTGGCTCGAAAGAAACAAGAGATCCTTTGAAGGAAAGGAGACTCCTATCTCCATGCTTAAGTTCTCTATTATTACTACTATTTTTTGTTGGGTTATAGGGAGAAATTATAGATATTTAGAGGAGATTGTAGATTTTATGGACTCCTTGAAAGTTTATAGGCCTTTTTGGCCTTGTGTAGTTCCCTTGGGACATGCTCCCCTTTTGAGTGCTTTTTATACATTTTACTTATAAAAATAAATTTGCACTCCATTTATCACAAGCTCTCAGCAACTTGCAAACATTCTTTCAAAGGGCGTCGATTGTGTTTGAGAATGCATTGTCCAAGTTAGGCGTTTCAGATATCCACGCACCAACTTGAGGGGGAGTGCTAGCAGATATGATAGCCACGATTTATGGAATGACTTAACATATTAGCGGCAATTTGATTATGCTATAGAATATGTCATAGAATATTCTATGATTTGATTTAGATTTGATTTAATTTCCTATCTTGTAATATGAGCATGTGTTTTTTTTTTTTTAATTTTTATTTTTTTTATCTATAAATACTAAAGCTGTGAATGAGTGATTTATCTCATTCAAGCCTTTATACAATTCTCTCATTTTTCTTCTTTTTATATTTCTTCTATATAGGATTACTTTTTTATTGTTTTAATATTGTAGGTGACACTTGGAACTGCTTATTTTGTTATTTATATTTATATCATTATTCAATCTCTTTGAAATGTATCCTAGTTTCTCTCTGGAAAGAGTGTTGAAGAAATTAAGAGGGATGCTGCTAGAGAAAGAAACATGGAACTTGCTGAGTTGTCAAAAGCTACTGGTGAAAGGAATGGAAGTTCAGAAGTATCATCATCTTTGTAAGTTGGTTTAATTTTCATATGCTGACTGGAATTTGTTATAAACATGATCTAACATGCCATTCTTTTCCTAGGCAATTGGCTAGGACCTGTTCTAGGTACCATCACGTGTCATGCATAATTTATAATATTATTTACTAATAAAAGATTCAAATCAAGGCATTCAGTTGGCTACTATCAGCGGAAGTTAGTTTACCATATAGAAAATCGATCGAAAAAAAGTACTAGATCTTGTGTGGAGTGGTAAAAATTTGACAATTTATATATTTTTCTTATTATGTAAAGCCTTATATACAGCACATCTATTAACTCTATGCATATGCCCCATCAATAATATGCCATTCCTCTCTTTTTCTGCATCTGATTCATTTTATGTTTGTACGTGAACCAACTAGATGTCACCTTTACTTCCTATGTTGATGATATTGTTATCACTGGGAATGATTCAGAAGAGATTCATCGAATGAAGTCATTCTTGGGGACAAATTTCGAGGTTAAAGACCTCAGATCATTGAAATACTTTCTTGGCATCGAGGTGTGCAGATCCAAGAAAATGGTGTTCATTTCTCAACTGAAGTACGTGTTAGATTTGTTGGCTGAAACTGGTTGGCTTGGAGCTAGACCTATTGATATTCCCATTGAGCATAACCATAGGCTTAATAATGTGGATGGCTACCCATTAGATGATCTGGGAATATTTCAACGATTGCTTGGGAGACTGATTTACTTATCTCTTACGCTCCCAGATATTGCCTACATTGTTTGTGTGATTAGTTAGTTTATGCGTGCTCCACGTACACCTCATCTTAAGGCAGCTTATCATGTTCTCCGCTACGTCAAGGGCCATTTGCGTGTTGAAGCCTATACGGATGTTGATTGGGCTGGGTGACAAATCGAGGATCTACTTTAGATATTGCACATTTGTTGGAGGTAATCTTGTTTCATAGCGAAGCAAGAAACAATCTGTAGTAGCTAGATCTATGTGTGGAGGGTTGAGTTCAGATCCATGGTACATGGAGTTTGTGAGTTATGGCTACGAACTATGCTGGATGAGTTGGGTTATCCTGTTCGCGAGTCAATGAAGTTGTATTGTGACAACAAGGCTGTTATTAGCATTGCCCATACCTGTTCAACATGACAGGATAAAGCACAGGATAACACTTGATCGGGTTGCTGATTTTTTGACCAAGGGTGTGAGCAAGACTTGCTTGCAAAATATGTTAGTCAAGGTGGGCATGATAGATATCTTTGCACCAGTTTGGGGGGAGTGTTGTTATGGGCTTATTTGTTACTACTTATATAAAGTAGGGTGCTTATGTGTAATTTCTGAAACTTCTTAGTATAAATAGAATGTGGTGGAAAGATGAATGGATTATTTCATTCTCCCTCTCTCTCTTTCCCCAACTGTCTCTATTTTTCTTTCATCCTCTTCCTTCTCTTCTTTTTCATCTTCTTCTACTTTAGTCTTGTTTTGATAATCTCTTAAAGTCAACGGGGGGTTGAATTGGGTCTATTACAAACAATAGATTCTTTTTTGAATAACTGTATCCTATGGTTCTTGTTATGTTACATTTGGTTAACTAATTGAGAATGCCTAATATTGGTCTCTAAGTTGATTTAAATGATTAACTTATTTGTAAATGGATTAATGATTAGGATTGCGATGATCAATTGTTGTATAATTACGATGATTAATTGTTGTATGTACGTTTATTACTTTACATGATACATGAACTTTTGGTGCCATGACTCGAAGATCAGTCTCCGTTAAAAGCATAATACCATTAAAATCTAAATAGGGTAGCAGCCACCTAGCAATTCCTTTCTGCATTGGATGTAAACATGTATACATGTCAATGTAAATTGCCATTTTATTATGGTAATTGGGTCTGCTGTTTTAAATTGGTTACTGGTGGCTTGAGTTCTGTGTTTAAAACCAAATGAGGGAAGCTGACTATCGATTGATTCAGTTTTATTTTATTTTATTATTATTATTATTATTATATATATATATATATATATATATATATATATATATATATATATATATATTGATAAGTAAAAAATCATAAAAGGTACACAAAAGGGTGTGCTCCCAAGAGAACAAAAAGCCGCCTACAACGACATTACGACTTTAAGCTATTCACAAAATCCAAAAGACTATCCTTAGATATACAATTTCGCCCATTAAACCCAAAAGAATAAAGAAGATAGTATATTGTATTTGAGAGACCAAATAGGAGACTCCTCCCCATCAAAGGATCTCCTATAACTCTCACGCCACGAGCCCCACCAAAGACAAAGGAGAGTGGTCCTCCAAGCATCTCTCATTCGGCTCTCCAGTGTACACCCTTTCCAAGCATCTCTGACAAATCAACCGTGGACTCAGGGAACACCCAAGCCGCACCAAAGGCAACCAGGAACATATCCCAAAGATCCCTCACCATAGGGTAGTGAAGCAGAAGGTGGTTCACAGATTCCCCCGACTTCTTGCACATGCAACACTAGTTCACCACAATCTGGAGTCTTCTTCTGAGGTTGTCGAGAGTGAGGATACTTCCAAGGGCAGCAAACAATGCAAAGAAAGCCACATTCAAGGGGGCTTTTGTCCTACAAATAGCTCTCCAAGGGAAAGGAGGGCCAGGGATCTCCATAAGACATTGGTGAAAGGAACTACTTCGAATTCCTTCCATCTGAATTCTAGACTGGGAATTAGGCTGTTGGAGAGATCGAGACCCAAAGGAATTTCGAGCAGTGTGGAATGATTCAATAGATGCATTAGAGAGGCGGGAAGAAGTCGAGGGTCTATTATTAGGAGTAAATTGAATTTCGACATTTCCTTCACCATTGTCAATAATGCTTCCAACCTGATTTTTCTGTGGCACATCCACAGGGGTGGCGTTGGATAAAACCCATGAGGCAGGTTGGGTTATATCAATCCATTTGAGTGTTTTGGGAGTGGCTTCAGGAGCTTTGTTAATGTTGGCTTGAAAAAGAACAGTAGCATTTTCAGGTTGGACAAGATTGATGAATTGAGGGTTCATGGTGGTCATGGCCTTAAAATATATTCGGTAACTCGGATTAATATTTTTGGCATTGGTTTTCATGCGATGTCTTTGAGTTTGGATATTAAGTGTGAAGACATCCAGAATATGAGGATCACCCAAGGAAACCAAAAAATTAGGATAACAATTAAAATAAACTTGTCCTTTTGATAGAGGCTTGTCTCGACCATGCCATGTAAGGATTCTTCAAATCCAAGATCACGACAGTCACGGAGATTAACTAAAAGAGATGTATCTAATCCTGTGTCTGTCATAGGTTTAAGCCCTACTTGCACTAATCCTAGATGAATGTATTTATATTTATCTTTCAATTTTTTTTTGATAAGTAATAATTCATTAAAAAAGCGTTCAAAAGGGGAACGCATCCCTGAAAAACAATACAAGGCCAAATAGGGCCTTTAAATCCTAAACAAATCCAAAAACTCTACAAGCTAATCCAATAATTTACAATTTCTTCCTAGAACCCAACAGAAAAGGTGCTAAGAATGGAGAATTTCAAGGACCCAACATGATTTTCCTTTCCCTCAAAAGATCTCCTATTTCTTTCAAGCCATAGACACCACCAAACGCTCAAAGGAGTAACCCTCCAAGGGTCACGAGCTTGGCCCCCCACTATACACCTTCTCCAAGCCTCGATCTAGCCTTTGGTAGACATCGGCATTACCCAATGAATCCCAAACAAACCGAAAAACACAAGCCAACAATTTCGGGCGTCAGGATAGTGAAAAAGAAGATGATCAACTGTTTCCTCGTTGTTTTTGCACATAAAACACTGATTCACCACGATATGTCTTCTCTCTGAAGGTTGTCCCGAGTCAAGATCTTTCCCAAAATGGATGTCCATGCAAAAAATGCTACTTTGAGAGGGGCTTTTGTTCGCCAAACGGCCCTTTATGGAAATGACAGGCCAGGGGCATCCACCAAACAACGATAAAATGACCGAACATCAAAACGCCCAAGTGAAGATAGAACCCAAGCGCATATGTCTGAACTATCCTCCACTAGCTCTCGTCGATATAACAAATCCAAGAAAATCATGGCATCCTCCATCTCCTAATCCTGAAACAGCCACAAGAAACATACATCCCATAACATTCTTCCACTATCAAGGCGATAGCAGGCGACCAACATGGCGTGTTGATCAGAAGCAATCTGAAAGAGAAAAGGGAAAATGCTAGCAAGGGAACGCTCCCCGCACCAGATGTCATCCCAAAGACGTATCCTCCTGCCATCTCTAACATGAAATCTGATGTGCTTAGAGAATTCATCCCACCGCTTCTGAATGTGCTCCAAACCCCAACCCTATATGGCAAGCTCACCTCAGGGGTGTGCCATCCTCCTCTCGCCTCCCCGTTTCTGCTCACAATCACCCCCCTCCAGAATCTATTTCTCTCTATCCCGAATCTCTAAAGCCATTTTCCCAATAAGGCCTTATTAAAAGGCAATAATCGTCTGATTCCCAACCCACCTTGCTGAATTGGAGTGCAGACCCTCTCCCACTCCACCAAATGATACTTGAACTCCTCCCCTTAACCACCCCATAGAAAATTTCTTTGCAGCCTCAATACTTTTAGCCACTAAAGAGGAAGAAAGTACTCTTCAAAGGAGTGACCCTCCCCCCTTTAGAAAGATACTGTTTCTTCCACCCAGCCAGCCGTTTCTCAAACCTCTCCACCACTGGATCCCAACTGCCCTCACTCCTGAATGAAGCCCCAAGCGGTAGGCCCAAGCCGATTTGCTCAATAATTGAAAAGTCTGATTACTATTAGTAACATTCAAATCCTGTTCAACAGTCTTTATAGAATAAGTTTGTCTTAATTTAAATTCACGAATATATAACTCATTAATGAGAATTTTCCAATTAGCTAAAAGTTTTTCAATATAAGCAATATTAATTTCACTAATATTCTTGATATGAGAACTAGAACTGCTAAGACTAAATCCTTTATGAAACATTGATTTCAATAATTTATCCATTTAAAATCTTATGAAAATCGGTCAACAAAACCCCACAATGCCTAATGCCAAAATCCACGGCTAAATGGCAACAAAGGGTATAGATGCGACAAAGTGATACATAAAAGATTATAAACCAGATAAACAAAGGAATCAATGAAGCATATAAACACTAGTAATAGCACTAAACGGCTCTGACACCAAACGGTCCTGAGTAATAATACTAATACTAATACTAATATACCAAAAAAGATTTATCAATATAAAATAACAATTATTAAAAGATGAAGGTGCTGTGAGTGATTTCACCATACTAGGGGCGATTTTTGGGAGATTAGGGTTAGTGTTTGTCCTGGGCTGCTAGGGTTATGTATGTATAAGTGAAGGGATGAAGTCATTTCTTGAGGTTACACGGCTCCCAAGGATTTCATTTTGGGTGGGGGGGGGGGGGGGTGGTTGTTAAGACAGCGATCCCTCATAGAGGGCCATCGCTGTATCTCGATGAGGCATCAGTTGAAGGGAGAAGATTGATGTTGTTGTCTTGCTTGGTCGGACGTTTTGACAAAGAGGTTGGGGGTTGTGATTGAATAGAGGAGTGGGCGGCGCGGGCGTGGAATACGTCGTGTGGGGTGGGTGTGACGCCATTATCTGACTCTCTTCTCTTGTTTAGGTTTCCATCTCCAACGGAGGCTCAAAGGGTGTTGAAGGAAGGACGGCGACAGTGGGGATCTGCTACCTTGAGGATTGATGTATGGTCTTTTAGGGTCGGTTGCTGTGATGTGCTCAAGGACAGAGGGCTTAAGCAAATTCGGCTGTTCAGGTTTCCGCTGCATCTCTGGTGTTAGGCACTATTTGTTGAAGTGGGGGATTTATGTGGCGGTTTTGTCAGTGCGGAGGCGAATGAAACGAGAGATGCTAAAAGTGTTAGGATTATAGTGAAAGTTGGAACTAATTGCCCGAAGATGGTGTTTATACATGATAATAGTTTCTGCTACAGAGGTTCGATTAGGAAAAAGGTATTGCCAGAGCTTGTTCCCACAACGGAAAGCTTAGAAGGGAGCGATGGGGCTCATCTTATGATGGAGGAAAAGTGAATCAGGATTCTCAGTAAAGGAGAGAAAGGGGTTATTGAAATTCAATAGTGGTTGAAGGAAAGGGAAAGGTAGAGAGCAATGCGGTATGTGGGAGGAAGACGATGGGGTTGTCACGCACCGGACAGGAGCGTTCAGAAGGAGTGGAGTAAGGATCCACATGGAAGGCCGAAAAGGAAGTTTAAATGGTATGAGCCAGCTGTATGGCCAAATTTTGGGGGAGTGGGGGTGGAGTCACATGGACTACTTGTGGCTAATGATTGTGGGCCTGGGGGGAAAAGTCCGCAGTGCTGGGCTTGATGGTGTACATGTGGGGACTTAGATGTATGGCCTGGACCAATATGGGAGTAATTTTAGGGTTTCCTTTAAACCATCAAAAGAAATGTTTACAAAGAAGGGCTCCTCGCAACGATTTTCCAAGGTGGGGCGTGAACGACAAGAGGCGAGAGGCGAGGAATTAGGCGACTCTTTCCGACCACGCCGTGCTTTTCAGGTTCGTAGCCGGTTGATAGGCAAAAAATGGTCGCGATTTCAGAAACAGAAATGGGTTGTAGCTGGAGGTGGTGGCCGAGGTATGTCCTCTGTCTTGAACTTGGAGAACTCTTCTCTCTCTACAACTACTTCTTCTTCTTCTTCTACTTCTACTCCTCCTTCTGGGGTGGTGAGGATAGTGGGTGAGAGGGAGGGAAGGGGGAGGCCACCGTTGGTTCAGAGGCTTGCGAAGATACCTGAAGAGGATGGTGAAGGGAGTGGTTCAGTTTCTTCAGTCAGGGAGGATGGGGGGTATAAGCACTCAGTGGAAGAGAGGGGTTTGATCAAGCTGATGTCGAATGCTACAGAACAAGGGAATGCTTTTTTTAGTGTGGGGTGCAAGCGTATATTGATAACTGATGGAGGATCTGAACGTTTGTGACTAGAGTTCAACACAGGCAGTGAAAAGGATGATTTAAATGATAATGATGTTGATGCGGAGCATAATTATCCTTTATGGGACATCGGGGATGAGGGTGGAGAGAGTATGGTGGGCTTCCACACTCCTTTGGCAGTGGTCAGAGATGGTCAGGGACCCTCGGAATTGGATGGTTTCGATGATAACTGGTTTATGAAGGGTATTGAGGAGGAAAGCAAGTGAAGGAGTTGTTTCAAGTAGTGGAGGATGAATGGGTAAGGAAGAAGGAGAAGAGCTTGACTGTTTTGAAAGGGGTGAGAGAGCTGAAAGGCCTGTTTTCTGAAGTTAACTATGAGGGAAGGAGTGGAGCAGGGAGAGTGAAGAGGAATGGGGGAAGGAGGGGGAGTGGAAGACTCAATGGTTGTCAATGAAGCTCAACATTGTGTCTTGGAACGTTCGGGGACTAAATGACTGGAGGAAGAGGAAGGTGGTGAAGGCTTTGATTCGAAAATGGAGAGTGCATGTGGTGTGCTTGTAGGAGACTAAGTTGGGCATGGAGGAGTCCAAGATTATGAAAAGTCTGTTTTGTTTTTGGGGGGAGGTGGGGTGGTGTCGACTTGTGGATTGGGAGGTTATTGATGCAGAGGGGACTGCTGGGGGAATTGTTGTTCTTTGGGATAGGAGATGGGTGTCGAAGGTTGATGTTTGGAAAGGGAGATATTCATTATCATTACTTTTTGAGTTTGAGGAAGATGGTTCGAAGTGGTGTTTTTCAGGTGGTTTATGGGCCTGTAGGTGATGTGGAGCGTAGGGAGATGTGGGAGGAATTGGATACCATTAGAAGTATATGGGGGGTTCCGTGGTGTGTTGGGGGGGGGGGGGGGGGCTTAACAGAGATCCTCTAGGGGTTCGTGGGATGGAGTAATAGTTGATTTCTCTTAGTTTGTGGAAGCTAACAGGTTATTGGATTTTCCCATGGTGGGAGGCGCATTCACATGGTCGAGTGGGAGGGATCCTCCTCCTTTTTCTAGGCTGGACTGATTTCTCATTTCATTGGAGATAGAGGAGAAATTTCCAGATGTGTCACAAGTGGCGTGTGTACAGGCAATATCTGATCATGTTCCTATTTTGCTTGATTGTGAAGGGATTAGGAGAGGAAAATCCCCCTTTAGATTTGAGAACATGTGGCTATGAGTGGGTGATTTCAAAGAAAGGGTCACGAATTGGTGGGGCGCTTATGATGTTAGGGGTAATCCAAGCTTTCAATTGGCAGCTAAGTTGAGATTCTTGAAGGGCGACATTAAGGTCTGGAATAAGGATGTGTTTGGCAAGCTGGAGTGGAGGAAAAAACTACTACTGATGGAAATTTCAGAGTTGGATAGGAAGGAAGGGGCTGAGGGGATTTCCGTGTTGGAGAGGAGTAGAAGGGAGGAGCGCAAGGCTGAGTTTGAAGAGACTGTAGTGATGGAGGAAGTTTCGTGGAGATAGAAGTCGAGAGCCCTATGGCTTAAAGAAGGTGACAGAAATACTAAGTTTTTTCGCCGACTATCTAACGCTCATAGAAGAGGGAACAACATTGGGAGGATTAGTTTTGATGGTGTTATGGCTGAAATTGAAGAGGAGATCTAGACAGGTTTTGTGGCATTTTATTAGGAATTGTTCACAGAGTCGGTCTCTTGGAGGTCGGGTTGGATGATATTGAGTTTGATACAATTTCTGATGAGGATAGAGTGGGTTTGGAGAGGCCATTTGGGGAGGAGGAAGTGCTGGAAGCTCTTAGGAGCTGTGATGGAGATAAAGCTCCTGGTTTGGACGGGTTTACAATTGCGTTTTCCCAAAAGAATTGGGAGGTGGTGAGAGCAGATGTGATGAGAGTAATGCATGCTTTTTTTGAGGAAGGTTGTTTTGAGAAGAGTTTGAATGCCACATTCATTACTCTTATACCTAAGAAGGGTGGAGCGGTTAAAGCTAGAGATTTCAGACCAATTAGCTTGGCGGGCTCTGTTTATAAGATTATTTTGAAGATCTTGGCTATTAGGCTAAGAAAAGTTTTGGATGGGGTCATCTCGGAGTCCTAAAATGCGTTCGTTGGAGGAAGGCAAATTCTCGACCCAGTTCTTATTGCCAGTGAATGTATTGATGCAAGAGTCAAGAGTGGTGAACCGGGGATTGTGTGTAAATTGGATATTGAAAAAGCATATGACCATGTGAATTGGGTGTTCTTATTGTATTTGTTGGAGAGGATGGGGTTTGGAACCAAATGGAGAGGGTGGATTTATCAATGTATTTCGACGGCTCGTTTTTCTATCTTAGTGAATGGGTCACCGGCAGGTTTCTTCGCAAGTTTGAGAGGTTTATGTCAAGGGGACCCATTGTCCCCATTTCTCTTCATTATTGTAATGGAAGCATTTAGTAGTCTCATGAAAAGGGCAGAGGTATTGGGCTTTATTCAAGGTTTTCGGTGGGGCGTGTGCCAAACCAGATTGTTACATCTCACTTGTTGTTTGCTGATGACACTATTGTTTTTTGTGATGCGAGTGTGAATCAATTGAGACACTTGAGGTGTGTGTTGACCTGTTTTCAAGTTGTTTCGGAGCTGAAGATTAATATTGGGAAGAGTGTGATTGTTCTAGTAGGGGAGGTGGATCATATTCATGAGTTGGCAGCTATTTTGGGTTGCGGAGTGGAGGCTTTTCCGTTTTCTTATTTGGGGTTGCCCTTGGGTGCTTCCACGAGGAGAATTGCTGTTTGGGATCCATTGGTGGAACGTTTTCAAAGAGGTTATCTGGGTGGAAGAAGCAATACTTGTCGAAAGGGGGTAAACTCACATTGCTGAAGAGTACCCTCTCTAATCTTCCTACATATTTTATGTCTTTGTTTCCAATTCCTAGAACAGTGATTAGTAGACTTAACAAGATTCAGGGGAACTCTTGTGAAATGGGAGAAAGTGTGCACCCCTATTCAAAGAGGAGGCTTGGGGCTTTACAGGTTGGAAATGATGAAGGTCACAACTAGGGTTGCAATTAGTGTGGTCTAGCCTGAGCCAAAGCAAGACCCACCCATAGTTTGGTCAGTCTTGGCTAGTCCTTTCTAAACCTATGGATGTGCCTAGGCTAAAAAAGATGAGCCCAACCTGAAATTGGAATGGGCTTTGGCTAAGGCCTTGGGCAACCAAATGAGCCTGACCCCGATCCTATACATACATATGTTGTATTTGTTATAAGTATGTTTATTGTTATGCTTATATGTATATTATTTTCCTTCTTCAGTTTGTTTGCCAACGTATGGAAATCGTGATATTTGAATAACTGTCTTTTTCAGCCCAAAGCAATACAACCTAATGGAGCCTGATGTTCTTCCGTCAACTCGAGACCATGCCAAGCTCATAAAGTTGGTCTGGAGCTTAATTGAGCTTGAATTGCTCGTGTTTAAGGTCAGGTCAATGGGCTTCACAAAAATGCTAAAGCTCAGGTTGAGCCTGTGCAGATGTCAAGCATGGCCGAACCTATTTGAATTTATTCCTAGTCATAGCTTAATGTTCTCACAGTGTGGTGCATTGATTACAATGTGATTGATAAGGTCATAATCAGGGCTGCAACTCGAGTAGGCTAACTTGAGTTGACTCTAGTGCAACCCAATGTTTGGTCGGATTTGGATGGTCCATTCTAAACCTCACGATGGGCCTAGGCTAGAAAACACAAACCAACATGAGGTTGGTCTTGGCTTCAGCTGATTTTTCAGGCAATCTAGTACAACCTGACCCCGACCCTGTTCAAAATTGTATTCATTGTAGGTTATTTAGATATCTTTATCAATATGTAGATTGTACAAAATAATAATATGTTCCTCTCTTTTGGTTGCCAAGAAAAACAAGATGTAACAATGTAAATAACCTATGTTCAGCCAAAATTGGTACAACCCAATGGCCCCGCATTCTTCTCAAAGCCTGAACCTAACTTGAACTCGTAAAGTTGATTTGGGTTTGGATTCAGGCATGAGTTACTCAGGCTTAAGGTCAGGCTCGGTAGGATTAGTTAGAATATGCTAAAGCTCGGGCCGGCTAGAAGTTAAACTTAGCCGGACCTGTATGAGTTGCAGCCCTATTCATAACTGACTCTGCTCACAATGTTACTGAAGATCATGATGTAAAAGATCTCACCTTGCTCTCTAGATCAATCCATCACGGCAGGAGAGTTATATGATTGCAGGGATTACAAGAGCTACATGCACAATATTACAACTGCTCACAGTTCTCTAGTAGCTCACTAGGTACTGCTTCTAACTCAGGCAAGTTCCTTCGACACTTGGCTCATCGAGAACCACATATCTACACAGCTATAGATCATGGACCATAACTTGGAACTCCAGAGAAAGCATATTTTGCTCCAGCTTCAAGCTTCAG
Organism: Cornus florida; assembly: GCF_030987335.1. Lineage (NCBI taxonomy): Eukaryota > Viridiplantae > Streptophyta > Magnoliopsida > Cornales > Cornaceae > Cornus > Cornus florida. The sequence continues at coordinate 20,206,041 of NW_026775576.1, forward strand.
TTGTTTGACAGCCATGGGAGAGATTCCTTAAGATCACACATTTGGCTTTACCTCTTTTACATCTGCCGTACAGAATGGATTCTTTCATGTATTTTTTCACGGCTAACTTTAAATGAATTATGCTCAATTACCTCGATCCTTTCTCATCATACTAGACTACATTTTAAAGCAATGTCGTTGCTTTAATTTTATGATATATTATACTTACCAATTGAACAATATTTCCAATTTAATTGATTCCTGTGCCCCAATATGCTATAACAATTTTGAACTGCTTCTTGGTTACAAGACCTGTGTGATATCAGATACTTGTCTTAACTTTTAGCTTCCTGCTTTGCATTATGGAATCATCAATCTATAAGCCCCTTTTAAATTTTCTCATGAGGAATCTAAGGACCATTACCCTAGGCACGTCGACAACTGTGTGATATCAGATACTCTTCTCAACTTTTAGCTTTCAGCTTTGCATTATGGAAACATTAATCTATAATCCCCTTTTAAATTTTCTCACGAGGAATCTAAGGACCGTTACCCCAGGCACTCCATAATTCCTGCGAAAATTTGATAAATAGTTTGCTCCAGTGAAGATAGGATCTTAGTCCATAGGGTTATTAGGGTCCCAACCGTTCAGCCCATTCACTTGCAATATTGTTGCAAAATTGAATGAAGCAACATCACCATGACATGTCCTAACTGGCTCGTGCCCATTCAGCATTTCCGACTCAGTGGATGGCGAAATCCGCCTACTCTTGGTCGGTTAAGACAGAATGAAGAGCACTAGCTCTGATACCAATTGTTGCCTAGGCAACAACTTTTCTGTCTAAGAAGACTCTGTAGCGTGCATAGGGGCTTTCTCCTCAAAAGCACAGACTCGGTTAGATAGGGAGAATGATGTTGAAAAATACAAGAGTCAAAATAGGAACAAGCATCACCGCAAGTGGAAATTTTTTTAAAGGGAAGGTATGGAAGATTCTTGCTTGAAGACGAGCCAGATGGTCGACCGTGGTATCATGATATCACATTCGATTAGATCTAGAGGAGGAGAAAAGGGGGTGGGGGTTGTTAGTGAGTTCGTCTTGTGAATATTAATTTGAAACTAACTTTACCTTTATTCTTTATTTAAAATTCTGCTAATTGGTTTGATCTGTGTTCCATTGTTATCACACAAATGCATAAAGTAACAAATAAAGTATAACAGACACCAGAACTTTTACATGGAAAACCCTAAACAGAAAAAAATCATGGGATGTTGTCCAACCATGAACAGCCCACTAGGAGAAAGATTTTACAACCAGGTTATCAATTTCGCACCCTATAGTTACCTCCTAATGCATGCATGTTGACGCTAAACTATCTACTTGAGTCTCAGGCAGTCCGCTCCGTCAACAGATCTGCTCCTCACACAGTCTGCTTCTCCATGGTTTGTTCAATCCTTGATCACTTCGTTCTACTCGGTTGAATTGCTCTTTGTTATTAATTCTGATGAACTCTTACTCAATTACACATTTTAAATAATCAATGGGAAACCCTAGACCGAGAAACAAGGCTCTCTTTCTCTCTCAAAATAGGAATTCTCTCTATAGATTATGGAGAGACATAATTGGGTACTCTAGACTGACTAAAGCTTCATATTTGCAGCCAATATAGGAGACTTGTGTAGTATGGTAAGTAGAATCCCTTTAAAAGTTCAATTTGAGAGAATTTGCAAAAATAAGTTTTCATAGTGTTCTATTGATTGAGAGCTATCAGTCTTCACACTATCCTTGCTTTGATCGATCGATCCATCGGTCAAGCCACTTCATTTTGATTTTTCTAGAAATATGTGGATCATTCCACCCTTTGATCAATTTAATACTGGACTTCCCTCGATAGATCGATTGAGAGAATTTGCAAAACTCAGTTTTCATAGTGTTCGATTGATTGAGAGCTATCAGTCAATACACTATCCATGCTTTGATCGTACGATCCATCGGTCGAGCCACTTCAATATGATTTTTCCTTGGAAACCTGTGGATCGATCCACCCTTTGATTGATTTATGCTTAAGTTCCCTCGATTGATTGGCCAATGATAATCGCTGTTTTGTAAAAATTCAGCAATCACTGTTTTGTAAATATTCAGAATTTTAAAAATGATTAAGAAAATTTGGAATAGAAACCTTAATTTTGAAAAACAAGTGAAAACATAATTTTGAGCCAATTAATGACCAAATCTAGGTCAAACAAGGTCTCATTTACCTTTAATTTAGATATGTGATCGATACTTGAGAGATTTGCAACATATTCTTTGCTGATCTTCTTCTCCGTCATCTTTTGAGGTTGTAGACAACCGACTTATGCCATTAACAATCATTACAACCCAAGTTTTGAGTTGAAATTTGTTCATAATCCTAACATCATGGTTAATGATCTTGTACTTTTTTCTCTTGTATTTTCAATTTTTTTTTTTTTTTTAATAATAATCTTTGAATGCAGAGGCCCTCAACTCCAGAACAAAACTTTAAGTTCTGTACAAGAATTGTCTAACTCACGGGGGATCACAACACAGCAGCAAGGAAACAAGAATGTTCAGAATGGAAGACCCCAGAATTCGCATTGCTCAAGCTTGGCAAAAGGAACTCAGGTCAGCTTGGATGAGTTTAAGTATGGATTTCCATCAGATGGCTTATCAATTGCCTCCTATAGATGGTGGGGAAGCAACGGACCGGACCATACTGAGAATATCCGTGTAAATGGAGTCCAAGTCTTCCAAGAACACAAACACCAATCCAAAGAACTGGGGGATGATGGCGCTTGTTCATTATCAGAAAATGGAATAGATGAAAGCAACACTGGTGCCCTTGGTTCTGGTTTATTGTCAGCTGTGAGAAAAAGGGCTGTAGATGGAGGAGGAGATGCACTAAAACTAGGTGTCTATAGGAGATACGGAATAAACAAGCTTGGAAGACGGGAGAGAACACTGCTTCTTCGAATATTCAAATTCCCATTACAAAGCTAGTGATTACATGTTTTTTTCCCTTACCCTTTCCAGAATTCTGCTGGTGCTATCTTTTGGTCTTTAGATTGAGAGCATTTAAATTCATCCGTGAGTTTTAACTGCTGTACTAGGTGCTCAATCTTCAAATATTTATCAAGAGCTTTTGCAAGAAATTTTCTGCACAAGCATAGATACCGTTGAATATGATCTAAAGCGGAAAAAAAGTAATTATCGAAAAAACATAGCAATCATAGTGAATGGTGGATAAATTTCTTGCTCACTTTTCTGTTTATTATTATTATTATTATTATAATTTCATATTGGACATGATAGGCTAGCAAGGTGGGATTCGAATTATAACTCTCACATTGCTGGAGTTCTCCAGCAACCTCCCATTTAAAGGCAGGAAGAAGCTTTTTTCATTCCCCTTCGAAGAGCCAAGACTAGAAGACATGAAGACCTACCTGGTTTTAGGAAGAGGTGATACTAAAGTTGGTTATTATTTGAATACCAAAGGTGGCTATTTCTCTAGCCCTTCTTTTTCTTTCATTTTCTCATCTCTCCATTATGTTTTTTTAGACATAGCTTATTTTCTCTCTCTTTCTCTTGCATGCTAAATTTAGTATATTATTATTATTAATTTTTGAAGAGTCCCAAAATATGTGAGATAATTAAAGTGAGTTCAAATAGAGTGGGATAGTGAGATGGAGAGACTATATTTTGAGGTGAGAGAGAAAAACATCTGTAACGAGAGAGACGAGCAAAGAACAAGTGAGCAAAAAAGATAAAAATAAAGAAGATAAAAGTTAATAAGAGAAGATGAAAAGTTTTATCGGTTCCCTTAATAAAGAAAGTGTCGTTTTCCCATTTACTTGCCGTATTTCCAAAACACAGAACCATATCTTTGTAAAAGTGTGTTCTTTGTCTATGCATTAACGATGATGATGCTACATTTAAATTTTCATCACTAAATAAGAAAAATTAATGATGAAAAATTAATAGGTATGTAATTCAAGAAAAGGAAAATTACTACTATCAATACTATATAAAATAAAATAAAAAACTACTGATTTAGGAAAAAAATTTGTTATTGTTATTGTTTTGGATAATTTCATCATTATATTTTTTTATTTGGGAGAAGATATTTGCACTCCAATTGCACTCTTCTTCTTTTTTTTCTTTAAAGCAAATGACTCTAAGCTAATTAATGCATCATTCCTTATTTTATAATATCATATCTATCTTTTTCACTGTAAACCTTTTAAGGAAGGGATCATCTCCAAAGAAATTTTATCTTTTCTTACCTTAATTATTTTTTTTTTGGGAAAAGAAAATTTATTCTTAGGATGATGGTCAATGTTAAAAGTAGTCACAATTATTCAAATCAGGAAAAAATTATTCAACTTAAATTATGAAGAGTTACTTGTAAATACTTTAAGATGAATTAATACCACGTTATAGTTGTATATAATACCATCTCTTTTTTATTTTTTATTTTCACAAAATCCATGTTCTTGTAATTTTATTATCAAAAGAGTTAGGACTTTATTTATCAACAAGATAAATGTAAAGATTCAAAGAAATAAATTAATTCTTTAAAAATCACATCCCAGAAAAAAAAAAATCCAAAGTAAACTCAAAGCATAAAATAAAAAATGAAATTTTGTAATTACCATTATGTAGGTGCAAGCATTTGCTTCGCTAGGAAAAGTCAAAATAATTGCAACGCACTCAAGGAATCAATGAAGAACAATGAACAACAATTATGGAATTTTGCTCATCCTTTATTGTGAGGACCTTCCCACTATTTATAATGAATTACAACAGTTGAATTAGGGTAGGACTCAGCATTATTTGTCCGTCAAGTTCTTTCTATATGATATTTGTTTCCTTACATAATTACATATGCTTCACATAAATGAATTATAACCATAATATAATTCCTTCTCCAGATGGGATTTAGGCTGCAGAAGTGGGCCAGATCTCCTTCGCAATGTTGGGCTTTTACGCCATGGTGCATCATTCAATTCCATCCTCCATTGGCCTTCGGTATTGGGCCTCATTCTCTGGATCCATGATTCCTTCCTTTGTTTTGGCCCATGTGGTGTGTTTGAAAGTGGCCCCCATACGATGATGTGTCGCGCTTTTATTGGAGGGAGATTTTTCCCTCCACACTTTGCCCCCAATTCCTTCTTAAATTGGATAATAGGCCATATTTTGAAGGGAATTAAGGTGATTGGGAGTTTGCGTGCAGATGAAGAGGCAATCGCTTTGGATCGTACTTGCAACCTTTGGGATTCGTTACAAGATCAGGGTTCTCATTTGCCTCCAGTATTTTTCCCATTCTTTATGTTATTGATCTTCTAGCGATTCCAGGTCAGTGTCTCTTAACTCTTTCTTTCCATCTTATTCAATTTTGAGTTCTGAAGATATCAACGATACAAAACCTTTAAACCACTATGGCTACGAATTCTGATACCACGATCTTTGCTTCTCCGAAACTGGTTTCGCCCTCCACCACCTAAGATAGGGGCTCAACTAATTGGAGATTCTTAATCAAATGAGATAGGAACACCTTTTAAGGCTGAGGAATCCCACTTCCGGGTTTGATGACCCCTTTTCAGAAGCCGAGAGGGGTGTAATCCTAAATGTGGCAAGACAAGCTGTCAAAATTCCTCCTCTTGTGAAGGGATTCAAGATTCCCAAAAGGATGGAACTTAGGGCTTTTCCCCTTGACGCCAATTTTTGTACCAGTGAGAGTGCAGGGAAGACGAACTACTAATGTTGGTTAGACAATTGATTGCTCTCAGTTTTCTCCTTCACCTCTTCTATCATTTAGTTCTGAATCAGCTTGGGTTGGCCCCTCTTCAAGTGAACCCTACTTCTTTCGGATCATCTCATCTTTTCTGGTTATTTAGGAAAATTAAAAAGCTTGACCTCAAAATCATAGACCTTTTAGTGAGTTATCAGGTTTGTAGACATCAAATTAAGTTAGGTAGATACCACTTCTCTCCTAGGTGTAGAATCTGTTATGACCTTCTTACATCTGGAAAGAATTGGAAGGAAAGGATGATTGTTGTGGGTAGTAAGTGGTTCATATCTCAGTCCAGCAAATTTCCAATCCTCATGAAATTTGGCAAACTAGGTATTGGGGACTATCCCACTCTTCATTTTGCTTACTCTGGCTATGTGATCTATGAAGTTTCTCTCATTCGCTTTATTTATGAGTTTCTTGGTTTCATTTCAGTTTCTTTTCTTGCTTCGGTTGCTCAGGACACTTTCATCTTTGAAATCAAACACGTGGAAGAATCCTTCACGTATCAAGGTCTTCATCTCTTCATAAAATCTTGAAAGGCTTGTTTCGGACACTTCTTTAATCAAAGAAATGGATCTTACCATTCCTGATTTTGATATCATAGAACTTACCAAGGAGGAAATGAAGAGGGCGACATATTTCAAGAAAAGAGCTGCTGAGAAAAATCTATTGAGGTTGTGCAGGGGACTGACTCTGTTGAGACTAAGGGGATTGATAAGGTTGAGCCTCTTTAGAAGAAGGCAAAGAATGCTTCAAACCCTAAGGGATCCTCAAGCGCTAAAGGCACTGGCACAAAAAAGGTGAAAAACAAATATGTAGAGGGTGAAGGAGTTAGAGGTTCTTGCCTTTGCTGCTGTAATTAGTGGTAGACCTTGGACCCCTACTTTTTCAAGATCAGATAAATATGTTCTTAATACGAGTGACTCGGTGATAAAGGACCCTTCTGCATCACTCTCAATTGTTAGAGTGACCTTTGACCAAAACCTGGGGATCCGGATCGCTAACCAGGTCTTTACCCGAACCCAAGGTTACACAAGGGTGTTATGGTTATTTCACGTCATTATAATAGTTCTAGAGTCTATAGGGGTATAATGGTCATTTACCATAGTCAAATAATGGTTTAGGACCTAAAAAGGATAAAGTAGTCATTTAGTACATTTATTATGGCTTCAAAATTAATCAGGGGTAAAACTGACATTTCTATGGACATTCTATGCTTTGGTTGAAGTCTAGGGGTAATTCGGTAATTATACTGAAGATGGGATCAAAGTGCAATTTCTAGCTCATCTAACCGGGTACATGATTTCATCTAACCGGTTAGATAGCTTGGTCCAGTGAGCATGCAAAACTGAGGACCCATCTAACTGGTTATATGGCCATCTAATCGGTTAGATAACCCCATCTAACCGGTTAGATAGGAAAATTCATCTAACCCCCTCTTTGCCCCATATAACTAACCGGGTAGATGGGAGCATCTAATCGGTTAGATGGTGCCCAGAAATAAAGTGATCGATTATCACTTCACAAACCTGTTCAAATGCTACCCAAAGTGCATAAACATGAAATATAAATCCACACACATCATCTAACTCAACAACAACACATTTGATCACCAAAACAAGTCTTTGATTCATCATTCAAAAAAAATCTCTATAATCCATTACATACATATCCCAAAAGAATGAATCATGTTCAAAAGAATAAGTTTACAAAATAATGAGGCCTCCATGACTATGATTACAAAGGTTTCTCATGAAGCTAGCAAAAGAATAAGGTTACATGCATTTGATCATTACCTACACAATTCTATTACAAAAGATACCAAAAGTACATAAATCAACTTCTAAGCTTGCGGGGGTGCATCGTCTACAACCGACTTCCCATGTCCTGAAAATATTAAATAAGGGGTGAGCACAACTCTCAATAGGAAATGCCTAAAGCATTAATTTTGGGCTCCCTTGAGTCAACAACCAAAGAGCGGTTAAGAGAAGTCGGGATCATGCACGGGAATGTCAAGAAACAAATAAGTAACATTATCCATTCAAGGCAACAATTTTCACAACTAGTTCATATACATGGATGTAACAATGGTATGAAATATACCACCATCTCGACCATAGTCCTGACCCAACACAACACACACTGAAAACCGCTAACCGAATCTATCAAGGCGAGATTGATTAGCTATCACTGACTCCAAACCGGCAGCCATTTGGGGCCTAATAATCAATGTTACACATCCAAATCCGGCACGCGATCCCTCTAGGTCGAATTAGTCCCGAATTCGCGAAATTCGGTTCCTTTAATAAAACATTTTTCACACCTTTCCCAAACACATCCCATATGACAATTTCACTCCATTTCCCAACCCTGTCCATGCCATGAATTAAATCATGCAATGTTTAAGATCAACATCAACATGCTTTGCAATATTAACAATACTAACAATCTAATTAACATGTTTGCTTTCAAATAAAAGATATCATTAAATTTAACCATGAATCCCAAGATAGCAACTTAACACATAACATGCTTTTATAACCAAATTAGTATTTCAAATATACAGCCAACAACATTAACAACCATAATTTCACCACTAATCACAAAATATCATTTCAACCTCCAAATTATCAATTTGAACATAGTTAGCATGGAACCAAAGTAAGGAACTCAAAGCAAAATGATTTAAACACCCTACCTCAGATGATGAAACCCAAACTCCTAGATCCAAACTCGAAATTCCACCAAATGTGTGCAAGATCGGTATCAAATGAAAGGCCTTGATGAGTTTTCCAAGTTTGTTAGCTATGGTATAGATCAATTCTTGTTTTATCTAGATCAAACCTCAAGATTTGTATGAAAAGATGAAAAAATGAAAAGAAGAAAAAATGAGGAGAGGGAGAGAGAGTAAGTGGCCGAGAGAGAAAGTGGGAGAAATGAGATTGTGGTCAAAGTTGACCTTATCCTTCTTCAAAATAAGTGGCCTACATTGGGTCAAAAGTCCACCCAACACTCAAATGCCTATAATGCCCTCTAAGGTTCATTTAACCACATGTCATGCCATAAACCATCTCCCTCCACCCACTAACTACATATATACTTATATATGTATATACAAATAACACATTACCTCATAAATAATTAAATGCATGATAATTGAAAAATAATACCGGGGCCCACATGATGTGCAAAATAATGTATGAAAAATAAATAAAATTAAATTAAATTAAAAAAATCCATGACATTACAATTTCCCAGGTGAAGCTTCTCACCATGGCACCTGTTCGCGTTATTAAGGTAAATACACCTCTGTTGGTCATCTTCTAGCTTTCTTCTATATATGTACATGTCCCTAGAATCATATTAGTTATTTCTTCTTACAGAATGCTTTCTATATTGTAATACTAAGCAAGGTTGTTGAGAGTAAACCTCTTGAGACTTTCCTAAATCCACTTTGGCTTTTCCTTTTGAGTGGAGAGCAAACCTTTATGTCCTTAAACTAAAACTCAAGTCATATATAGCTCGTCCAATCATAAGCGGACAAAAGTCCTTAAACTCAGCCTCTATCATTATTACCAAACTTTGTTTTACTTGATTCCCAAACAATGGGATATGTAGGCAACCCTAAGTTCAGTCAAGCCCCCACTCCACTTCCATATTTCATCGATGTCACCTCCTTCATCAACAGTCATCCTATCTTTTCATCACATTTTTTTTTTTAACTACGTTCTACCTGATTCCGTCATGCTACTCATAGCATCAAATACGTATCTAGGTTCGGTCCCATCCTTCATTTTCTTTTACACACTTCACATATAATCATGTAATGCAATGGAATTTAACATGAAAAATAAGTAATTGTACTTGGTACAGGTGTCTTTGGATGCCTAACTCATTTCCCAAGTGTAATCAACCCTTGAATCCATTAATTTGGTTCTCGAAGACCAAACGATAGTTAAATAGGGCCTACACTTTACATTTCTATAACTTAGGTGACCTAGCACACCAGAACTTAATGTTAGGTGGAGACTCCCAAAACGAATCTATTTGGCCCTACCACACATTCAATTTCAAGGCCGTAGTCGCCCTCGTTGCATATAAGTCCATGATTTTTTTTTACGACAGCTGGTGAGCTCCTCCGCCACTGGGGACATTCAAAAGCGGGGCCAGCTTAAGGAAAACTCTTGGGTCGTGACACCCTTTCTCTCATAACCCAAGTCCCTGAACTTTCCCTAATTGATTTGCCAAACTAATCAATTTCTGATTCCACAGTATGGTGTCCATTTCCCAATGAAAATTTCTCCATGAAACACACCTTGCTTTGGCTCTCCTCGCCATCACCACATGTTCATTAGCAGCATTTGATTTGGAATTCCTTTTCAATCTTAAGGTGCAAGTTGACACTCTGGCTCACACTTCATAGTCAACTCTCTACTTTGGACAGAGCATATGTGAACTCCAGGATCCGAACAAATTTATGCCAATTTTGTTTGTCCTCAACTGAATCTCATTATCCTCAACTGAATCTCATTCATATCTTTTCTTCTCATACTCTTTCTCCAGCTTCATTTGGAATTTCTTGAAAGCAAAATGTTATTTTCCACATTTCCCCTGCCTCTTGGGATCAACTTGTTTCATGGACTTCTCATCATTGGAAGCAAAAGATTCCTCCAAATTCACTTAATAAGATGGTGCTTTCGACTATAGTATATTGTACCTGGGTTAAAGGAACTGAAGATGCAAGAAATATCTCTTTCTATTTGGGCAGAATATCCTTACACTTCAAGATTTTCCAACCCCTTTTCCCTCTGTTTTCATCCTATTTATAGATTGTTATTGACCTTCTAGACATTTTCTAACTAACTCCTTACGTTGGGCTCATTCATTGAGCTTCTCTAGTCATGGGCTTGATCACTTCCAACAGGCCTTCAGCTCGATTCTTCAATCTTGGGCCTGACCTGCGAGAACTTGGTTTTGTCCAAGATCACTTACTCGGCCCGTACCGTTTTCGGCATCCTCATCTGCCCCCATAATCTCCCCTTAATTAATTAGGGTGAGATTATCAATGGGAACTAATCATGATTTGGCGGCTCTGGGTGATTACATGGGGGAACGAGCAATTGGCTCAGGAATCAACATTTTCAAAATCCAAAATCTCTTTACCTTTCTGACGTCTCGGTTATTAGGTCCACCTTTCCTTTATAAACCCCCAATCCGTATTCTCAACCTTCTTTACTGTCTCTATCACATCTCACTGTCAATCAACTCACTGTTCATCCTTTCCATCAAATCAAATCTTCCCCGGTGAATCCCTGCGAAAGATTCTTCCTTCTCGGCTACTTTGTAGCATCTTTTGCAACCTTCAATCCTCCTAAGGTTAGTTTTGTTTCCCTTTCTCTTTTAAAACTTTATACTTCCTTGGGGATCGTGTTCGTCTTCAGCATGCCCATCGATTTAGACATTCTTCACATGAAACTCCAACTCCCTAGCAACATCCATATTAGGGAGTGTCCCAAGATTGTAGACACTAGAACTGGTGCCGGCTTTCTTCTTGGTGAAATCTTGTTTTCCATCCTTCATCTAAACATTATTAGATTCCCTTTGCATCCTTTTTTCAGTTACGTCTTTAATAGGTTGAGACTTTCCCCTCTTTAAGTAAACCTCAAATTTCTTAGGGTTCTATCCATTCTGCTGCTTCTGAACCATGACAGGGGTTTAGATCTTGATATTATAGATCTTCTTCTCTGTTACAAAGTCAGCAAGATCAGGTTAGATGACATGTATTACCATTTTTACCCTATTGAAAAAAGATCCATCAGTACGGACAAACTCGACTCTGAGAAAGGGTGAAAGAATAGCATAATTAGGGTTCGGGGGGCTTAGTTTGCTCCGGCTGCTAACGATTACCCTATCCCGAATGCCTTCGGTGAATGCTCTGTTTTTTCTTACAAAAAATTCAAGACCCACAAGGGCGATTGCCCTTGTGAAATTTGCACTCCTTGCTTCTATTATTTTCTTTGCAATTCTTTGGGTATTCCTCATAATGAACTTAGTTACAACATTTGCAGGGATAGGATCAACCATCTGAAGGAATACGTTCTGAGCAACGTTCCTTCTTGCTCGGAACTCCTTGTGTCCGAGAATCTCAACGATATTTCACTCCTCGGCACTACCATAATTCAACTCCGGATCCCTTCTTTCAGCAGAAGGAAAGACCCTCCTAGAAGTGTCACTGCTCCTGCCCCGGTTTCCTCTCCAGCCTCGGCATCCACTTCTGCCACCACTTCCAGCACCTTACTGAACGTTGTGGCTGCCACCAACCCAGTTGTCAACGCTTCGCCTGTCAATTCGAGCACTGCTCCAGGGGCTAGTAACCCTTTAAGAGTTACTGCTCCGGTCCAAAATAAGGAACGAGGGAAGAGACCTCAGCCTGATCGAAAAACCGACCCCGATGACATCTCTCTCTCAAGAAGGATTCGACCCTCTAGGGTGGGTGCATCCTCAACTCCCCAGACTATGGCTATCAGCGCTCCTAGAACTGGTGGAACTTCTACTTCCCCTCCTAAACTAGTTCCCTGGGACCCCCGATTCATCCGAGCAAATGGGTTGGTTGTCAACACAAATGACACCATGTTCAGGGATGGCCCAATCGCCATGGCTTATTACAAGACCTTGTGGTCCCCCAAGGACATCGAGGTGGTAAAGGCGCTGACCCAAAAGGAAATGTTCAGCCATTTTCCCCTAGCCGCTATTGAGGTAATTCTCAATCTCTCATCTGGTAAGATTAAATAAGCCTTCATATACTGACCTCTTTGAATATACACTCGGCTAAATTAGTACTCGTGCATTTATTTGCAGACTTTGTTTGGGATGATGACAATGCAGAAGCATGTCGAGTCATCCAACGCTCGAGCACGTAGGCTTGCCAGTGCGTTTGATGTGGCTAACAAGGAGAATAAAATCATTAGCACCAAGAACGCTGAACTGATGGTGCAACTGAACAATGTTAAGAAAGAAAGGGACGTTCTGAAGAAGGATGTAGGTTCCCTTTAAGATGAGAAAAATGCTCTTTAAACTGAGAAGGACATCATGCTGACCAAGCGAGAAACTCTGAAGGCAGAAAAAGAAAATCTCCAGCGCTTGTTGGATGACGAACGGTCAACGCTGCTGGCTCTTGAGAAGAGAGCTTTAGATGAACGCGAAGCCTTATTCAGTGTTATAGGTAGGGTTGAAGGAGGAATAAGGGCTCTCCATACTCGTTTCTCTTGGATCATAGCCCTCAGGTATGCCGAAGGGTACAGAGACGGCTACACCGACCGTTCTCCTTCTAAAGGTCAGACTAGTTCATATGCCAGCCCTGATGATGTTGACAAGGAGTTGAAGATCAACCCTCCCAGAATCTATGCTGACCCGGACCCCACTCCTGACAAGCACATCTTTAAAGAATGCCAAGAGATTGCTTCCTTCGGGGTCATCCCTATCCCCTCATCTGATCAGCCTCTGGATGTTCCTCCTCTATCCACCATGATTCTCCCTGCACCTGTTGCCGAGGGTGGAACACAACTGAATGACGTGATAATCCAGGTCAACTCTCCTACCCGAGGAGATAGGACAGTTAATGATGGTAAGGTAAATGCCGAGCGTGATCAAGAGACTGAGGGAACTGATACGGCTAGCTAAGAGCTTGCAGATGTGCCAACTTTTTGCAATGTATTAATTTCAATAGGATACTCCACTCTTATAATCCAAAACTTAAATTTTAATGAGATAAACGATTTTTAGCCAACTCTTAATGTCATCTTATTGCTTCTCTTTAGATATGTATCTGGTGCTCATCCATGATAACATTCTAACAATTAATTTCATTTCCAATGCAAGTCTTTGGCATTCGGCTCGTAGTGCCACTTACTTAGCTTAAGTGCCTGGCGTTTGGCTCATAGTGCCACTTGCCATTTCACTTTTCATTTTTGTGCAAGTGTTTGGCGTTCGGCTCAGAGTGCCACATGCCACTTACTTTGCTAAGTGCTTGGCGCTCGGCTAGAATGCCACTTGCCACTTTCACTTTTCATTTTTGTGCAAGTGTTTGGCATTCGGCTCAGAGTGCCACTTGCCACTTACTTTGCTAAGTGCTTGGCGCTCAGCTAGAATGCCACTTTCACTTTTTCATTTTTGTGCAAGTGTTTGGCGTTCGGCTCAGAGTGCCACTTGCCACTTACTTTGCTAAATGCTTGGCACTCGGCTAGAATGCCACTTACCACTTTCACTTTTCATTTTTGTGCAAGTGTTTGGCGTTCGGCTCGGAGTGCCACTTGCCACTTACTTTGCTAAGTATTCTTTGCTCAGTCAGCTTTTGTTTTCTCTTTTTTCTTGAAACAAAATGGCATTTTCTTTTATAGATTTTGGAAATTCCATGCATACATTTGTGAGTACATAACTTAAAGCGTGCATTGCTTAAAATGTATTTCAACTTCCTACTGGTAGTACCTTTTTAGAGATGTAGTATTCCATGGTTTATTGACCAACCTTCCAGCCATGGTCTCCAGAACGTATGCCCCATTTCTTATGACTTCCGCAACTCTGTATGGACCTTCCCATGGTGACATCATCTTCTTGACAATTCCCACCTTCTTCTTCAGAGCTAAATCACCAAGTGCAAAATCTCTATGCCTCACCTTTTTGTTGTGGCTATTCATGAGCGTCTGCTGATAAGCTGTAAGCCTTATTGCTGCTGCGTCTCTCTTTTCTTCTAGTAAGTCAAGGTTGAGTCTCAACATGTTATCGTTCTGCTCTTGATTCCATGCCAAGCTCCAAATAGTCAAAACTAAATGCTCAACCGATATTACTGCCTCAGTGCCATATGCCATAGTGAATGGGCTTTTTCTAGTCGGTCGTTTCGGGGTTGTTTTCTAAGCCCACAGGACGTTTGGGAGCTTATCCAACCATTTCCCTATTTTTTTTCTTAAGCTTCTTCTTTATACAAGAAAAAATTATTCTGTTCGTGATCTCAGCTTGACTATTTGCCTACGGGTGGCTGACTGTTGCTAACTTTTGATTAATTCCATATTCTTCCAACAATTCCCACACTTACTTGCTGTCAAGATTAGTCCCATTGTCCATAACAATTAACCTTGGAACACCAAATTGACAAATGATATTACCCCAAATGAAGCATCTCACTTGAGTCTGAGTCACGCTGGGATATGGTTTTGCCTCCACCCATTTGATAAAGTAATCTGTTGCAAGCAGAACATACTTATTCTGCGATCTGGTGGTCGGTAGCGGGCCAACCACATTCATCCCCCATTGTGCGAAAGGCCATGGTTTAGCCATTATATGCAAGTCTTTAGGTGGTTGGTGAATCAATGGTCCGAACCTTTGGTACTTATCGCATCTTCTAGAGAATTTCTCCGCATCTCGCGACATATTTGGCCAAAAATATCCCTGCGTCATTGCTTTGTGCGCTAGAGACCTTCCCCCTGAATGATTACCACACACACCTTCATGGATAGTTCGCAATATCTGCCTAGCTTCTGTGGGGGTAACACACATCAAGTAGGCCATAAGTAAGACCTCCTATACAACTGGTTGTGGACTATGGCATACTTTGCAGCATTCGATCTGATCTTCCTTGCTTCATCTCTTTGCTCGGGCAGAACACCATCTCGTATATAAGTCATAATTGGATTTATCCAGCTCGGCTCATATGGTATGACATTCACTTGCCAAGGATCCGAGCTTGATGGTTCTTCAAAGATAGATAGCTGGCATAACATACCAACTGAAATCACCCTTGCCAGTGTTTCTCCAGTTGTCGACGCACTGCATGCTAACCGATTGGCGTCTTCATTACGCTCCCTCGGTAATTGGATGAACTTGATTTGATCAAAACTCTTAGCCTTACATATAACGGCAGAACGGTACGCCTCTATTGTTTCATCCTTGGCTCCATACTCCCCAGTCACCTGCCAAACAATCAGCTACGAGTCGCTAAAAGCAACTAAACTTTTGACCTTTAGTTCATTGGCCAGCCTCAATCCAGCCAGCAATGCCTCATATTCTGCTTTATTATTAGTTGCCTTGAACTTAAGCCTGATCGCCTGACTCAATGTGGTGCCTTCTGGCGTTTGCAACTTAATCCCAATTCCTGCCCCCATCTAATTTAAAGAACCATCAACGAAAAGCTTCCATGAAGATTCTCCAAGATTTTCCTCTGGCTCCTCCATATCACACTCCAATAGGAACTCAGTTACCGCTTGTCCTTTGATGGCCGTTCGGGGTTCATACGTTATGTCAAAAGAGCTCAGCTCTATTGCCCACTTTGTCATTCTCCCAAACAAATCTGGCTTATGCAGAATCACCTTTATGGGAAAAGTGGTCGAACGACTATAAGATTGGATTCGAAGTAGTGCCTGAGTTTTCTCTTTGCATTTACCAAAGATAAGATCACTCGTTCGGCCTTTGAGTACCTTTTTTCCGGCTCGGACATTATTTTGCTAACATAGAACACAGGAAACTGCTTACCCTCTTCACATCGTATCAGAGTGGCACTTGTTGCAACATTGGAGACTCCAAGGTACAAAAAAAGCTTTTCTTCTGGTTCTAGGGCAGTTAAGACTGGTGGGTTTTGCATATATTCTTTCAACCGGTCAATGCTTGCCTTTGCTCATCCTCCTAAGATTGTTTTCCCTAACTCCTTATTGTATTGAAGAATGGTTTGTATCGATATGACAACTTCAAAATGAATCGACTTAGTGCCGCTATGCGTCCAGTGAGAGCTTGCACTTCCCTGACTATACTTGGTTCTGCATTTTTCAGTAGAGCCTTCGCTTGGGCTGGGCTAACTTCAATCCCTCTGTTATTAACCACGTGGCCAAGGAATTGCCCGAAACCTATACCGGACGAGCACTTGATCGGGTTCAACTTCATACCGTACCTCCTCAGTACTCCGAACACCTCTTGTAATTGTTGCAAATAATGGTCCTTCTTTCTGCTCTTTACCACCATATCATCGATATAAGCTTTTATGGTCTTACCCATTTGATTCTTAAAAATCTTACTGATCAGCCTTTGGTACGTGGCTCCGGCATTCTTCAGTCCGAACGGCATGACCTTGTAACAGTATATCCCTCGTTTAGTAACAAAAGAGGTCTTTTCTTCATCGTTCGGATCCATAGGGATTTGATTGTATCCTGAATAGGCATCTAGAAAGGTTAGCCGTTTGTACCCAGTTGTAGTATCCACCATCTAATCAATCTTTGGAAGTGAAAAGCTATCATTCGGGCAGGCTTTATTCAGGTTGGTGAAATCAATGCAAACTCTCTATTTCCCATTCTTCTTTTGCACTATAACCATGTTCGATAGCCAGGACGGATATTGAACCTCTCTAATGAACCCAACCTTTAATAACCTATCAATCTCATCGGCAATGATCTGGTTGCGCTCTGGGGCGAACCTCCTCTGCTTATGTCACACAGGTTTGACGTTCAGATCCACGTTAAGGGAATGATAAGACACAGGGGGTCTATCCCTGGCATGTCCGAATGGCTTCAAGCAAACACATCCGCGTTCTAAGAAAGGAAATCAACTAATTGGCGTTTTTCTTCCTCTGTGAGCCCTGAGCCTACTCTTGTGGTTCGGTCTGCCCTCAAATGATCAATTTGTATTTCAACTAGAGGTTCTTCGGTCAATGCCGGGGGCTCCTCCTCCCCGCTTGTGCTGGGGGGATGTTTCTGTAATTGCTATCTCGGGCTAGCAGTATGGACATGAGCTTTCCCTTCCTAGCAGCTTTTAGAGTTACCGAGTAACACTCCTTGGCTGTAACCTGGTCCCCATGGATATCAATCACCTTATTCCTATCTGGGCTCAGACATCTCATTACCTAGTGCAGGGTCGATGGGACTCCCTGGACCCTATGTATCCATCCTCTCCCCATCAATAGATTGTAAGACGAATGGATCTCAACTACCATAAAACTTTCAACTAGTTCCCTCTTAATAGCTCGGACAAGCAATTCTACCGTGCCGATTGGTTCTACTCGCGATTGGTTCTACTCGTATTCCATCAAATCCCAACAATGGATATCTAATAGGTTTAAGGTCCTCAGGCTTGATCTCGAGCTGATCAAACGTGACCCTTGGTATGACGTTCGCACTGCTCCCTGGGTTAATCAGCACCCTTCGCACTAAGCAATCTGCCACCATCAAACTAACGACCAAAGGATCTTCATGAGGAATCTAAACTCACAACAAGTCTGTTCTGTCAAACTTTATCTGTGTTGAGGCATTCTGTCGGTGCAGAGTGTTTACACTGCCTATTCTCCTCTTCATCTGTGCTTGAAGGAGACGCGTTCGGAGTAACTCTTCTGACTATTCAGATTATTCAAGTCAGCTATGAATTGCGTTTATAATCCGAACGGGTTGGGTGCTATAGTGGCTCGACTTTTGAGTTCTTTTAACCTATTCAGCTGGTCGATTCTGCTCTATTGGTGGCCCTTGGACATATCTTGCAAACTCCCCCCTGGATATCAGCATCTCCACTTGCCTCCTTAGGTTCCTGCATTCATTAGTTAGGTGACCGAAATCACTATGAAAAACACAGTGTTTGGACTGATCCCTCTGCTCAAGAGGTTGTCTAATTGGTAGGGGAGAATGAAACTTATCTTTATTTTCTTGGAACAGCCTAGCTAAGG
Organism: Cornus florida; assembly: GCF_030987335.1. Lineage (NCBI taxonomy): Eukaryota > Viridiplantae > Streptophyta > Magnoliopsida > Cornales > Cornaceae > Cornus > Cornus florida. Next base: position 20,224,519 of record NW_026775576.1, read on the forward strand.
TGAACTTGAGTGGAGTAACCAGTTCTTCTTCCCTCGGCCTCTTCTCTACCTTCCAAGAGGTTTGACGCTGCGAAAAAGCTTGTTTATGCCAGATCTTGGCTTTAGACTTCTCCTCTGTTGATATAATCGATGTCTTTCTTGCATTAGCTGCCTCCTCTTCTTCCAGACGCACGAATTCGTCAGCTCTTTCATTCAGTTCATCCATGGCCTTTGGCATATTCACCACCAGGCTTGTGTGGAACGGCGTCCCTCGGTTCGTGGCCAGTTTGAATGCTTGAACCGCCATGGAGGGATGACATTCCATTACTATGCTTTTGACAAGGTTGAACCTGGTGAGGAAAGCTTGGAGCCTCTTATCTTCATGTTTCTTCATTGTAAAAAGGCTTGAAACATCCTTGGCCAGGCGCTTATTCCCATAATACTGGCTTATGAACTTGTCGCACAAATCTTGGAAGCTAGCGATCGAGCCTTGGGCTAAATTTTGAACTAATTAAGCGCTGGCCTGGCCAAACTTGTAGGGAAATAGTTGCACATCAAAGGATTATTGATCGGTTGAGAATTCGATCTATAATAAATCAACCTTCGCAATAATACGAATCATTGTAAAATAGGGCTATTGGTCGGGTAAGTCGAACCACTGGGACTGCGCTAATCTATGACAACCTAAGTGTCAGGAGTCTTTTTAGAATGATAGGGGTGTTCATAGAGGATTTGTTGGTTGTCACTTAAGCTATGAAATTAAGATGCATAAAATAAAAGTTTGCAAGAGTTTAAAGGAGATGAAATACAAGTAATGAGGACTAGGGAAGTGAATCCGGCTCCATCCCTATACACATGCTAGGTTAGGATTAATTTAGGGGAAAAACAACATATATTATGGTCATGATACATAGCAACACTTGGTTGCTATAATATCCTCAAGAAGTTCATTAAATAAAAAAGCAAGAATAAACCATTAAAGATTCACATGATCAACTACCTAAACCAAAATGTAGCTTAGAACATGCTTACTAAGTCAAGGATTATCAAGCCCTAAATTAAATGATGAATGCACATGAAGCTAAGAATTAAGCATAGACCATCAAAGGGGAACCCTAAGCAATGATCTATCAAAGTACTTATTAACATGCCATTAAACCATTTCATAACCTTGTCTCCATTCTCACCATGAAAACTCAAGCAATATGATTAATATAAGACATCATCTAAAGCAAGATAATCAACTTACAGAAATCATCCATACATATATCAACATTCATTACAACAAATGAAGTGCTCTTGGTTATGAAAAGACCACAGAAAATACATTGTAATCTCCAAAATAGAGCCTAAATTAGAACATGCTTACAAGGGAGGGGCCTCATCACCTCCCTAGATGGAGGTTTAGTTACCCATGGGAGCCTTAGAAGAAGGAAGAAGCTTGGTCTCCATCCCCATTTTCGAGCTCCTTTGTTGTAGCTTCAAGAACTCTATCTTTTCCTCCTCCTTTCTCTCTCCAAAAAATCTTGCAAGATGAGATATGATCTATTTTATGTGTGGTTCCCCCTCCTTTGTAAACATTATCCTCCCAAACCCCTACCAAATAAGGCTCAACTCCCACCAAAAGACATCTCCAACCAACCCATAAAGATGGAAATCAAAAATGAGGGAATCAAGCAGCAAGTGGGCTGAAGTGATGGATCCCGGAGAGCATTCTACTCAAAGTTCGAGCGCTCTAAGGTAGCACTTCGAGCGCTCAAAGTTTGGGTAGAATGCTCCTTTCTCTTGACCTACTTTGCACTACTTTGGTAAAACAGCCATAACTTTCTGCTCCGAGCTCCAAATGATGAACTGTTTGAAGATTTGGAAAGCTAATTCAAAGCTCTAAATAGGTCATGTTTTAATGGAAGTCCAGTTCTGGAGTTTGATAGGTCAAAAATGGCGAGCAAAGTCAGACTCCATTGCTGCCAGAACTTTAGCCTTGAGCACATTGTTATTCAAAGATTGAACAAAACATCATTTTTGTTCCTTTTTGGCCAATGAACCTGAAAATATATAAAAACATGCAAATGAAGATAATCTATATAGAATAATCAAATAATGGACTTAACTAGTGCAACTAAGGGTGCTTGAATATGCAATATTCGGCGCTTATCAATTATTCTCCGTATTCAAAGCCATTTTTAACTGAATGTAGTAAATGTGATCGCTCAGATCAGTCGTTCCATCAAACAGAATGAATACCAGTATGGAAAATTTTCTCGGATTTGGAGCGTTCAAGATCTTGTCAGTGAATGGAGAGGCAACCGTTCGTGCTGACGAATGGAGGGCCTTATTTTCCCTTAAAAACCGTGAGGGAATCCTCTGATCTTTAGATCTCCTCTCTGAACTCCTGTAATCATACGTAGCCATTGAAGACCGGTAGAGTGGAACAAACGATCTTTCCTCCGTGAACTCCCTCAGCCACGGTGACGTAGCTCTATGATGACCAAACTCCATGGCTTCCTCACGCCTTAATCTTCCTGGATTTGGATCAAATGTTGCAGCTTCCTCTCGCATGACCCGCTCGCGATGTGGATCCAAGTGGATAGATCCCTCTCAATCTTCCATTTGACAGACATTTGGAGGTAAATCGCTTGGCACGATCTCCTCATGATGAAGATTCATGTGATTATTTCCTTCCTGATCATTTTGATGAGCAACATTAGACTGTAAAACTTTCCCCCTTACTGGAGGTGGTCGTGGATTGACCGGAGCTTCGCGACGCTCTATTCCAGCTCATAATTCTGCATTCTCTTTCCTCAAGATCTCAATCATGCTCATCAGTTCATCAAGCTTTGACTGCTGGCCATTCTACAATGGATTTGAATTCTCACCTCTTATCATCATTCCTGATCGGAGCAAAGTTATTAACTATAAGTTCCGGATCGGATCTGAGCTTCGCTGATGCGAACGTATCTGATCTCGAACTAGCTGAATTTTGATCTCATTTAGCCGGATCTAAATTTCTCCTACTGTGAACTTGTTAGATCTAGCCTCACTAAACAAATCACAATTGCGTAGATCCAACGCGTATCTCTCACCACTATTCAGAATCGAAACTCTGTAAGAAAAATTCCGATCGCACCGATCTGGATTCAATTTTCAGAGATCAAGCTTTTTGTTCACGAACTAGTCTTCAATCTTCATCGTTTCCCACAAACGGCGCCAGTTGAAGATGCAAGAAATTTCTTTTTCTATTTGGACAGAATATCCTTACACTTCAAGATTTTACAACCCCTTTTCCCTATGATTTCAGCCTATTTATAGACTGTTACAGACCTTCTGGACATTTTCTAACTAACTCATTGCATTGGGCTCATCCATTGGGCTTCTCTAGTCATGTGCTTGATTACTTCCAACAGGCTTTCAGCTCGATTCTTCAATCTTGGGCCTGACCTGCGAGAACTTGGTTTTGTCCAAGATCACTTACCCGGCCTGTTTCTAGCTGCATGGGCAGTACCCGGCCCGTGCCGTTTTTGGCATCCTCATGAACAATTGAATCTTTAAGGCCAAGAGACTAATTCAATCACGGGTACTAAAGAATATCTTGGAATTGGTGTATAATCAATAATCTTCCACTCATACCAGGGATGTGATACCCCTCGATTCCGGAACATGGGTCGATCAAGTCCACGCACAAAACCGAGGGAAATATCAAACAATTAAGGTAATAAACAAGCATAGAATACAAAAGGAAATAAGAATAAATAAATAAGCTGAAAAGAAACTAAATAATAATAAAATCCTCCAATAAACAATCCAATAGAATTAATCTGCAATAATAATCCGAATCTTCTGATACAAGTAACTATCTAGATTTCAACTCGGGAATCTATCCTGTGGACCTATAACAAAATCCCAATACTAATAACTGAAGTAAAGAAATCCAAAGACGGAAAATAAAGGAAATTCTACATAGAAGAGTGATGAAGACTGTCTCTGCTCAGCACGAACAATCTCTAAGTTTGGAATTGACGAACACCTGAAAAATAATAGTGAGTTAGACCCATGAATAAGTTCTACTCTATTACAACCTAAATAAAGACCCGATATACGTATACATCCTAGTCAACTCAATAATAACTAAGTAATCCGTATATATATAGATACACACTAAAGAACTCTCACTGGACTATAAGGCGGTCTCAACCTAAATAGTAGGCAACATGCAAAAAACACACATACAGTGGGCATGAGTACCTAGACCTACCAGGGCACACATCTATCCACTATATCCAGCTTTACATCCCAGTCAATATATGCTCCCTAACTACTGATCCTAAGACTCAAGCTCATATCATGTCACATATCTATACATATATAAATTCATCCTATCCAAAACAGAAAAGTAAACATCCGCCATATTCTTTCAATGACATTTCATCATACTAGTTCCGTGGCCTAACATGAATAGATAGGACTTAAATTAATAGTTAATCCATCCATAATATGCCCCCATATCCTGACAATGGTGCATTCATCTATATCCAACAATTGATGCACACATATATAATTACACATCAAATAATCCAGTTATAACATGATATAAATCATACAGACATTCCTTGCATATAATTAAGCAATAATACCAATTCTAAGTTGCATGCATTTGTCTTACATTACAAGTAATTTACATGCATCTCAAATAAATTACATAAACCTCCATAGTCTGATTAAAATCATTTAAATCCAAATAATTGTTTAAAATAATTTAATCCAACATAATCAACCATTAATTAACCTTTTAAATTAATTGAAGTCCTCACTTAGCATAATAATATATACAATTCATTCAAATCTATTATCGGGTCAATTACAGTTATTTAGAAACATTAAAAATAAACCCGAACACACCCTGGCACGAGACCCCATGCACAACCCTACACTGGACCAAACCAGTACAAAATGCCCCAAACCAGTTGACATGAACCATGGAGACATCGACTGGTTTACCCATGAACTGGTCGACGTGTAACCTGCAGTCATCGACAGATTTGCATAAATCAGTCGATAGGTTCTCCAAATCGGTCGTTGTGTCCCTGTGACACTTCGTCTTCTCCGGCTCCGGCGACTATTTTCTCCTCCGTTAAGGGTCCTATTGCTTCTATTCTAAGTCCCAAAAGATCCCAAACATTAATTAAAGCCTTTATGTATACATTAGACCATTTAAATCAAGAAATCATGCATCAAGATTCAAAACCCAACAAATTTCATAAACTGAAGCATACATACAATTTTTAATCCAATTAGCATGCAAAGTTGTTTATTAATTCTAATTAATCATCCTAGAGTGTCCTAAGCATGTATAGAACACTTGATCTAAGGAGATGAGATAGAAGAAGAACTTGCCTTAAGGTTTTGGAATGAAAACCTTCTCTTCTTTTTCCTCTACTTTTCCGGTGACCCTTGGGTTGCTTTCAAAACTCACTGCTACTCGGTCCTAACCCACAAACAACCTCCTTCCTCCTTTCCTTGGTTCGGCCTTCAACTTTGGCCAATCCCTCTATTTCTTCCCTCACGTTTTCTCTCTAAAACCTTCTATTCTTTGCCTCCTCTACAATATATATATATATATATATATATATATATATATATAACCCTTGAACAGACTGTTCTTAAATATATTAAAAATGAGAAGAAAAAATATTGGGAGAGAAATATTTTCTTTGTATATTTCTCGTATATCAAAGAATATACAAAACCTATAATAATAGGCGATACATAGCGTAAGAAAAGGAAACAAAAATAACTACTGATTCTAATCTAAAGTCAACTATCTTATTTTGTACATAATTAACTATTTACAGCTAGAAAATCCCTAAGGATCTGGCAATATCTCAGAGCCAAATAACTACTTTTTCCAACACTCCCCCTCAAGCTGGATTAAAGATGTCTTCCATTGCTAGCTTGCCAACCAAGTAGTCGAATTGTCTTTTGTGTAGACCATTTGTGAGTATATCTGTAATTTGCTCCGTAGTTGGGACATATGGCATGTAGATCAAACCATTCTCAATCTTTTCTTTAATAAAGTGTTTATCAACTTCCACATGTTTCGTTCTATCATGAAGAACAGGATTGTAGGTAATCGAGATTGCTGTCTTGTTGTCGCATTATACTCTCATAGGTGAGGTGCTCAATATTCTTAAGTCATTTAGCAGTCTCCTGGTCCATAGAACTTCACAAATCCCATGGACAACTGATCTAAACTCAGCTTCAGCACTACTTCTAGCCACTACGTTTTGTTTTTTACTGTGCCAAGTAACCAAGTTTCCTCCAACAAAGGTGAAGTAGCTAAAAGTTGATTTTCAATCAATAACGCTCCCAGCCCAGTCCGCATTAGTGTAGACTTTAATTTGTAAGTGTCCCTATCTCCTGAATAGGAGGCCTTTACTAAGAGTTCCTTTTAGCTACCTCAGGACTCTATATACTGCCTCGAAGTGTTCTTGTCTTGGTGAGTGCATGAATTGGTTCACTCTGCTTACTGCAAAAGCTATGTCAGGACGAGTATGGGATAAATATATAAGTCTTCCAACAAGTACTTGAAACTGTTCAATATTCACCATATCCTCCTTTCTTGCAGGATGTAGTTTTTGGTTGGGCTTGGCTGGAGTCTCAGTTGCTTTACATCCAAGTAAGCCTATTTCATTTAACAAATCAAGTACGTATTTGCGTTGAGTGACAAAAATACTTTCCTTAGATCTAGTAAATTCTATGCCGAGGAAATATTTCAATTCTCCCAAATCCTTGACTTCAAAATCTTTAGCTAAACCCTCCTTTAATCTTTCCAGTTCAATACTATCATCACCTGTGAGGATTATGTCATCTACATAAACAATCAATATAGTAATTTTACCTTTTCTTAAGTGTTTATAGAATATGTTATGATCTCCTTGACTATGACAGTAGCCATATTTCTTTACAGCCTTCCCAAATCGTTCGAACCATGCTCTTGGAGACTGTTTGAGGCCGTACAATGATTTCTTCAGCTTGCAAACTTCGTCTTCTCCAAATCTCTGTTCAAATCCTGGAGGTGAGTTCATGTAGACTTCTTCTTCTAAATCTCTATTTAAGAAGGCATTTTTAATGTCTAACTGGTGTCGGGGCCAATTGAAATTTGCAGCCAAGGATAACAAAACTCGTATTGAGTTTATTTTGGCTACTGGAGCAAATGTTTCTTGGTAGTCAATTCCAAAGGTTTGTGTAAACCTTTTTGCTACAAGCCTTGCCTTATACCTCTCTACGCTAGCATCAGCCTTGCATTTTATTGTAAACACTCATTTTGCACCCTACAATCTTCTTATCCCTTGGTATTGAAACTACTTCCCAAGTACCATTTTTCCTCAAAGTATTCATCTCTTCCATAACTGCTAACTTCCAATTTGGATCATCTAGAGCTTCCTTGATGGTTCTTGGCACAAAGGTTAGATATTTTAGAAGTAAATGTTTTATGGCTATTAGAGAGTCTGTGATAGGATAGATAGTTGGTAATGGGGTGTTTGGTGCATTCTAAGGTTTTTTTCCTAATGGCTATGGGAATGTCAAGATTTATGGGAATCAGTTTTGGTAAGGCAGTAGGAGGGAAAGAATCGGAAGTAGGATCAGATGAAAATGATGAAGGAGTTGTGATAGGAATAGAAATTGGAAGGAGAATGGGATTAAAATTACTTGAACTATCCGGAGGACCTTCACTTGGAGATTCTGATTGACCTTGTGGTTGGATGATCTGTTTGTCTTTATTTCCTTGCTTTTTTTTTTTTTTTTTTTTTTTTTTTTTTTTTTTTTTTTTAGTATAAACCAATAGCTTAGGTTTAGTTTAATTTTCTTATAATATTTATCTCCCTGTTTGTGATTTTTCTGCATTTGGCAAACCTTGACTTGGAACTTCATTTTCAATATCTTTAACAAGTTGTTTTTGTAAGTCAAGAAAAACAGTTTCAGAGGAATAGGATTTGGTATAAGGCCTATAGTCTCTCAAAAATTGTCTTCTTCCATTTCTCTCTCCCCCTGAAGATAATTTTTACTAAAAAAGGATTGATTTTCAAGAAATTGAACATCCATACTGACATGAATTTTTTTCGTTTGTGGATTATAGCACTTATATCCTCTTTTATTTGGAGCATAACCTATAAAGACACATTTTTCAGCTCTTGGGTCAAGTTTAGAGTGAAATGTGCTAGGTATATGAACAAAAATAATGCAGCCAAAAATTTTCAATGGTAAATCTGAGTTAATTCTACATTCAGGAAAGGTTTGTTTGAAATAATCTAAGGGTGTGACATATTTAAGAACACGGCTAGGCATCCTATTAATTAAATAGGATGCTGTTAAAATAGCCTCTCCCCATAAATATTTTGGCACATGCATAGAAAACATCATGGCACGAGCTACCTCAAGTAAATGTTTGTTTTTTCTTTCTGCAATTTCATTTTGTTGAGGAGCATCCCGACAAGTAGATGGATGTAAAATACCCTTTTTTCCTTTAAACAAACTTCCCAAATGTTCATTGAAATACTCAGTTCCATTATCAGAGCGTAGTATACTAATTTTTGACTAAAATTGGTTTTCGACCATTTTGTAAAAATCTTTAAACAATTTTTCAACTTTAGATTTCACATTCATTGAGTGTGATCATCTATGAAAGTAACAAACCATTTTTTTCCAAACCCCGTGGTAACTTTAGAGGGTCCCCACACATCACTGTGAATCAAGTAGAAAGGTTTTGAAGCACGATATGGTTTTGAAAAATAAGTAGTTCGATGACTTTTAGATAAATGACAATTCTCACATTGCAAGGAAGAAAAATCCAAATTTTTAAACAAACTAGGAAACAAATGTTTTAGATAAGGAAAACTAGGATGTCCTAGTCTCAGATGCCAAAGCATTATTCGTTCATGAGCAGAAATTGAACTAATACTACTATTAAAGCCATGAGCTATTTTATTACTGGAAAAATTGTCATTGAAGTAGTAAAGACCATTGATCATCTTAGCACTGCCAATCGTCTTCCCCAAGTTCTGGTCCTGAAATTCATAATAAGAATCAAAGAAGATAATACGACAGTTAGAGTCTTTAGATAATTTGCTGAAAGATAAAAAATTGCAGGCCAATTTTGGAACATGAAGGACAAAATTCAAAATTATATTTTCTGAGATTTTTATTTGGCCTTTTTCTTGCAATAGGGGAAAAACTACCATCGACAATCCTAATTTTTTCATTCCCAGAACAAGGTGAATAAGTATAAAAAAGGTGAGAAAAAGACGTCATATAATCAGACGCCCCGGAGTCAATAATCCATGGTGCAAAGTCTAGGCTACAGGATAAAGCATTAGGATTTCTACCTGTTTGAGCAAGGGAACCACTAGGAGTACCTAGTGAAGAATTGGACTTTAGCAATTTGAGAAGATGATCTATCTGCTCCTTGGAGAAGGGACCTGTTTTAGCTTTGTTTTTCGAAGGGAATGAATGATTAGATCTGTCGCGCAGCTTGCTGCTTTTCTAGTTTGCTAGCTTTCCATGGATTTCCAGCAGGTTTCTCGGGTATGACGTGGCCTATTACAGAAATCACACCACATCAGAGGCCTTTCATCCTGCCTTCTCTGATTAGTGGCAAATACCTTGTTCGCACTTGCATCAAATGCAACCAAGGCTGAGTTCTCGACAGGTGCAACAGCTCCCTTTTCTCCGAGCATCACATTTCTGCGGCTTTCTTCACGTCTAACTTCAGCGAAGACTTCACCAATTGAGGGTAAAGGCTGTCGGCCAATTATTCTCCCCCTAACTTTATCGAATTCAACGTTTAGACCTGTAAAAAACTTGTAAATTCGATTATTCTCCAACATCCTTTTGTTATTGTAATGACCCGGTAATTCTTTCCTTTTCTTTTTCCTCAGAATTTCACGGATGAATTTTTTTTCGTTGAAATTTCTTGTCTGAGTTTAGTTTCTTGTCGCTTAGTGTCGTTTTGAGTGCTCAGAAATGGTTTCTGAGTCTCTTTCCTTTGGATTGACAACTTCCTTTAAGGACCGAGTCATTTCCACATTTTTTATTTTTCGACACTATTCACTTTTTGTCTTTTTCCCGTTTGTCACTTTGTTGGCACAACCTTGCTTTTCATGTTCGGTTTTGCTTCCATTTTTGCATGCATTCATGATATATGATTTCTTATAAATGTGTATTTCTATTTTCTTAGAAAAGCATGCTAAGTGTTTACTTTTCTTGTAAAGGGTATGGATGCATAACTTTTTTGTAATATTCTTAACTTGTGGGGTTTTAGTGTAATTACATAAAGTAATTATTTTTCATTTTAGGGCCCATTTTGTAATTTAATTTGGAAAATATTTTGGAAAAGGACCTTTTTGTAATTTTTGAAAAGTGTGACAAATGTCATACTCCTATGGAACCACTTGTTGACATTTTGATGGAACCACTTGGAAGCTTAATCTCTTGACACATGAAGGGTGGAGATTCACCCATTTGTTGGCCTAGGATTGGACCACTTGTTGGCTTAGATAAGTGACAAGTGTATGCTCTAAATTAAGTCTTGCAATTATTTTTGGGCTACTTTGGGATTATAGTTTTAAAGAAGGGTTTTTGTGCAATTGACCAAACTTATGTGTGTTGAACATGGTGTAAGATCACATAGTGAGTGGAGGATTTCTATTTCCTCCACTCACACTTCATTTCATTGTCTCATTATCTTCCTCACCCTAGCCACCATTAGAGGAGCTTGATGTTTAAGCTTTGACCTTGATTTTTGAGGCCCTTCCACTCACCTTTGACCATGAAGCTTCGAACACTTTTTGTTCCCCTTATCCTCCTCTACATAACCCTTGAAGGGTTTGCCATTTCGTGTTGATTTGCCTTGGATTCAAGGGGAACAATCCACTTGTGAGGTTGGGGGTGTTATAGTTTAATTTCCAAGTCATTTTGATTACTTTTGTAATGGAATACAAGTGATATGCATGTTTTAATATTAATTTAAAAAATTAATGATTGTTGTAACTTGCATATAATTCACTTTTGACTTGATATGTGGCATGGCCTTCACTTGATCCATGTTATATAATTAATTGGAGCCATTTGAATGAGTTTTCAAACCTAGAAATTTAAATGAATTTAATTTGATTTAAATTTTATTTAATTGTACCTTACTTGTTTTCCATTTTTGACTTGATATATGGCATGACTATGACTTAGTCTTTGTTATATATTTATTTAGGATCATTTGAACAACTTTTAAAAAATTAGAGATTTAATTAATTTAAATTAATTAAAATCTACATGATGGGGTCTTGCTCATTTTGCCCTTTTAATTTGATATATGTAATGAGCATGCTATATTGTTTAACATATATTAATTTAAGGTTATTTGGAATTGATTTGAAATCTAGAGACTTTTCATATTAGGTTGAAAATCTCTTGAAATATAGTGAAATTAATTGTCTTGTGAGCATATTACTAATTAGATGCAGAATTAGTATTTGTGGCCTCTTGAAATGGTAATTGGACTTAGCATGATAAGTGATATCGTTGTCTTGAATAGCTTGTTTAAATATATCTTGTGTAAATCTATAGCTTATTAGAATATTACAATTGCTAAATTGAAGCTTATTTAGTACTTGTGGCTTAGGAGGGTAATGTGGTTCAATTGTTGTAAAATATTCTTACTTTGTGTATAAATTGCATATTGAGGACACGACATGTCATATGCTATTTAGACTTGAATTCTAGGACATGGTTTGTATGGACTTAACCTTATTTGTTCAAGGAATATGGTAACTTGCATTTGATTTTGTATAAGTTTTGAACTTATTGGTTTTGGAAAGCTTGTAAGGACATAATTTATTTGATGGCTAGGGTTTGACTCTAGTACGAAGACAAGAGTCTTCTAAGTCATAAGTGCGCACTAGGTGGCACCTTGTGGGTCGTAATTACCCGAAAATACTTGCTTGGTCTAGCGACCGAATGTCCTAGTCTTTCCACTATTTGTTTTCGCATTTAATTTCAAGTTGTTAATCATGGATTACTTGTACCTTGACAATTAATGCTTACTTTAGGTATTTGAATCCTATTTAGTATACTTGAACCTGTATACTTGCTCTGTGAGTTAAGATTGCATTTAGTATACTTGTGTCATGTATACTTGTCTTATGCCTATCTTTTTTGGCTTAGTACACTTGTGTTTGTGTACTTGATTTACGAGTTTTCCATATTAAATGTATACTTGAGTAGATATGCTTGGATGTTGCATAATTTGTTTTAATATGGTTTAGTATACTTGAAATGTATGCTTGAATGTCGTATAACATGTTTTGACATTATTTAGTATACTTGCGTATGTATACTTGTATGCCGTAGTTCATTTCAATTGCAAGAGTAGCTTAGGATGATCTCTCAGTCTCACCTTGACATAGACGTTAGGCGGCATGATCCTTTTGAATTGTTTCAAGTTAATGTAAAAATCTCAAAAGAAATCGAGTCGATGCATGCTCATTCTCGACGAGTAAACTTATTTACTCACCCCGAAGTTACTGGGGGGCTGTATCAGGTACGAAGACTTGGTTCGTGATGTTCATCATTGCTTGGATGATTGTAGACTTGAAGGTTTTTAACTCTTGTAAAGGTTGGCTTGGAATGCCCACTTATAACCTTTTATGTCAAAATGTGTATATTTGATTCCATATATGTAATGTGTACATAAGCACACTCCTTACGATGTATTTGACATGTATGAGATGAGGCCGGAGGCCAATGACATGAAACTTGTATCCTATGTAATTTTTGACTTCATGGAATATTATGAATATATTGAGAAATGTTGAGTTATTGCTTCACCATGTTTGCATCGAGTGTGGGAATTCTATTTTGATTCTTTCATAGGGTCTCATTACTCATGTATGAAGTGTGGCCAAGGGCCAAATGGTATTTTGAAACCATTTCATAATTTTGAATTCCGAGTTTTCATTCCAAGTTCTATTTTTGTCATTTTGGCCGTTGGGGGGTCATATTTTGCATTGGCGATATTTTTAAGCCGTGGATCATTGTAACACATCTTATTAGGTAAGTTACATTTGTGTGCATGATCATTTTTAAGAAAAACTTCTTCCTTGGTGAAATGAGCTTCTTATGGACTCATTTCACATCTTTATTGTACAAACTGATTTAGGGGCATTCTAGACTTTTTACTATAGTTTTATTTTCTTCTTTCAATATGGTTGAATAGAAAACGTGATTTTAGGGGGGGTTTCTTCTTCGTATTTTTCCAGAAAATGTCGTCTTGGTACCGAAAATCATTCACGAAGTTCAGCTTTCAGTTTTGCATTTTGTAGCTTTTTGGACCCTCATGACCTGATTTCATGAAGGGAATTTTGGGCTTCTTACATTGAGTTTTTTTCGATTCCTTTCACAATTTCACATAGAAAACTCAATTTTGAGGAGGGTTTCTTCTTTGTGTTTTTTCAAAAAATGTCATCTTGTCCCTCAAAAATCAAATTTTTGACGAAAAACCCCTGCTGCCAGGTTTCCTTGCTGACCCTTCTGTTTTTTTGCTTCGTAACCAGTTAGAAGGGGTCTCCTAAATGGTTAGATGTGCTTGGTCAGTGTTGTGGTCATGATTTTGGCCTCCTAACCGGTTATGAAGGTGTGGTAACCGGTTAGATGTTCTAGGGTTTGCACCTTTTGACCTTTTTGCCTCTTCTTCTTCCGTTAGCCATATCTTCTTCATCCGGACTCTAAATCAAGTGATTCTTGAGTCTAAGTTCACTAATTTTTCGTTATCTTTCCAATGGTGTTCTCGGTAGCACCCACTTTCATGTTAGAAATGACCATTTTGCCCCTAGGTTCATTCTTGTCCGTTTTCGAAACGCCGCTTCCGCATTTGTTTCTTTTGGGTTCCGTGACCTCGTTGAGAGTCACATTAGTGTCTTAGAGATGTGTTGTATCTCTAGAGAACATTGTTTCATCTCATCACAGGACATACTGGGTTGAAAAATCCAGGGTCGTCACAGGTGGTATCAGAGCTCCTAGGTTCAAAAACCTTAGGAAGACGGGTTTTGGGTGCATATCATGCTTGTGTTGCCATGCTCTATGTTTTTAGTTGCTTCTTGATAACATATTTTGGTTTGATCACATGTTTACATGCTTATGTGGACGTATGTTTAGAAGTTTACTTTAACTGTCTCAGCATGATATATATGGTTGTTGCTTTAGTATATTATATGTGCTAGTCTGTTTGAGTACATTGTATATACTTGTAGGTCTTAGCATATTGTATGTGCTTGCCTGTCTGAGTACATCGTATATGCCTGTTTGCATTAGCATATTGTATGTGCTTGTTTGCCTTAGCATACTGTATATGCTTGTCGGCTTAGTACACTATATATGTTTAACTGTCTGAGCATGTTGATTTACGCTTGTATGCTTAGCATGATGGTAATGCTTGTTTGCTTTAGCGTATTACATGTGCTTGTTATTCTTAGAATGATTGTGTAATGCATATATTGATATGCCTTATGTGATTCCTTCCTACTTGTTTAAGTATGTAGTCCGTTGCTATGTTACTTGTTAATTGTTTACTTTTATGTCTTGTTTAGGCATTGTGGGTTGTCCCAACTGGGTTGGTTGAGATTGATGCTAGGGCATCATCTCTTGGGGTTTCGTGGTGACCTTGATGTGATGATGTCATTGGAGTCTTGTTTCTTGCATCATGGGATGACGAGTCGGATTGACTCGAGTCCATCCTTGGGGATTTGGAGTTTTGTTTTTGTGAGCCTCAATGGTGAGGTCCTCGCGTCTCTTCTTCTTAGAGTGATGGTTAAGGATTTGATAGGTGCGTTGACCTAAGATATTTTCTTGTCTTGCCTTAGATAGCTCATACGAGCTAAGGTTGGGGCGTGAGTGTTTCCGTGCAATTAATTACATTGGTGTAATTAATTACTCTCCCTTGTTATGGAAGACTTGGGGTTGCGTTTAGGGTTCTGAAAGGATCCTGTGGAGTTCTCATTGAACTCATTAGCAACTTAAGTTGAGTTCTCTTGTTGGTGTCTTGTAGTGGTTAGTATTGGGACTATCCATTACATCGTTGTTTATTTTGTGTGGCGTTAGGATCCTACATTGTGTGTGAGCCAGTCTTGGGAAAGAATTGTAGGCTTTTTATTTTGGGATCCTTAGTGTTCATTCTGGGGAGATAATTCCTTTCCTCATGATGAGAGATCGGACTCATCTGGGTTTTTGAGATTTTTTTGTGAGTTTGTCCTTTTGAGAGGCATTTCATCCCTTCTTGCTTGTGTTTTGTAGGATTGTTATTTACATAGTCATTCTTACATGTTTATATGCCTTGTTGTTTTGAGCATGCCTTAGAAACATGTTTAGGGGATGTGACTATTTGATGGTTATGTGCTAGTATAGATGGTATGTTTTTCATTTACTATATCTGCTTATCATGCTAGCGTCATAAGTGATGTGTAACGTGTCTCTGATGCTTGGCCCCTATGTGATAGGTAGTATATTTGATTGCCCTTGTACACTATGTGTTTAGTTGTTTGGTGCGTGGATTTTCGCTTACGTTTAGTATACTTGTACGTAGTGTGCTTGCACATTAAATACTTCATTTTGTTATTGTTTAGTATACTTGAGCCTGTATACTTGTTTACTATGGATTTAGTACTGCTTGGTATACTTGTGGATGTATACTTGTACATATATATATATATATATATATATATATATATATATATATATATATATTGCGTTTCTGTTTCGATTTTGCTTAGTATCCTTGTGTATACTTACATATGTATATATGTTTCATGACTAATTTCTTTATTAGTTCATTCCTTTTATCATTCCTGTATTGTGCTTAGGGTTGTATAACCTTGGTTGTCAGGAGTATGTGTGTGAGCTTGATCTGATGCCTTGATTCCTAGGCGTAGCCTTGTAGTAGGTCAGCTTCAGGATGACGTGGAGGGTTTTGGGTGCATTATCTTGTTGGGAGTCATTGTGACTAGGGCGATGATGATGTTGTTTGATTTATAAAGTTAGATCCATTGGCTTGAGGGCGTAGACTTGTCAGGCTTTGGATTCGGGACTGGTGTGGTTGACAACGATGTTTTGAGACTTGGGGTTGTTAGTTTTTCCAGTATTGGGGATTTAAGGCCTTAAGTGCAGTGGTACCTATGACATTGTTGTCAGAGTTTTGGATTGGCCAAGAAGGTCCAGCCAGACATTTTGGACCATATCGCAACTCTCATAGAATGTTTGGTTTTCGTGGTGCTTTTGGTAATGATTATTTGACATTGATGTCATTTGTATTGATAGGTTTCACGGGTAAGCTCGTTGGGGGAAGGTGACGAATTAGGGCTTTATACTGTCCTACTACTGTACAGGTTGTGTGTGGGCGAGTGCTAGTTGTCGTCGATGCTACCTTGCATTACCTAGCTAATAATGTGAGTATGGGTAGGCACTTGACACTGTGGATACTACTACACCTTGGGTACGTTGTGGGCGGGTTCTAGTCAGTATTCGTGCTGCCATGTTGCTTCTGGTTGTGTTCCTTGTTTCGATGTGTAGTTGCCTTGATCTCCTTGGGATGGTTGACATTGGGTTAGTATGTCAATTTGTTGGAGTGGTGTCTCACGGTTCGT
Organism: Cornus florida; assembly: GCF_030987335.1. NCBI lineage: Eukaryota > Viridiplantae > Streptophyta > Magnoliopsida > Cornales > Cornaceae > Cornus > Cornus florida. The sequence goes on from NW_026775576.1 coordinate 20,241,180, forward strand.
GGTTTCATGTCCTTTCGTTGATCTTAGGACCTTTGGAGTTGTCCTTGGGTACTTTATGATCTATTCCTTGGTGTGACCTTGTGTACAGTCCTTCTTTGGTTCTTCTGGGAATGTTCCTGATTTCGGGGACGAAATCTCTTTAAGGAAGGTAGGTTGTAATGACCCGGTCATTTCTTTCCTTTTCTTTTTCCTCAGAATTTTACGGATGAATTTTTTTTCGTTAAAATTTCTTGTTTGAGTTTAGTTTCTCGTCCCTTAGTGTCGTTTCGAGTGCTCAGAAATAGTTTTTGAGTCTCTTTCCTTTGGATTGACAACTTCCTTTAAGGATCGAGTCATTTCCACATTTTTCATTTTTCGACACTATTCACTTTTTGTCTTTTTCCCATTTGTCACTTTGTTGGCACAACCTTGCTTTTCGTGTTCGGTTTTGCTTCCATTTTTTCATGCACTCATGATATATGATTTCTTAGAAATGTGTATGTCTATTTTCTTAGAAAAACATGCTAAGTGTTTACTTTTCTTGTAAAGGATATGGATGCATAACATTTTTGCAATATTCTTAACTTGTGGGGTTTTAGTGTAATTATATAAAGTAATTATTTTTCATCTTAGGGATCATTTTACAATTTTATTTGGAAGATATTTTAGAAAAGGACCTTTTTGCAATTTTTGAAAAGTGTGATAAGTGTCATGCTCCTATGGAACCACTTATTGACATTTTAGTGGACCCACTTGGAAGCTAAATCTCTTAACGCATGAAGGGTGGAGATTCATAACACTTGTGGGTCGTAATTACCCGAAAATACTTGCTTAGTCTAGCGACCGAATGTCCTAGTCTTTCCACTATTTGTTTTCGCATTTAATTTCAAGTTGTTAATCATGGATTACTTGTAGCTTGAGAATTGATGCTTACTTTGGGTATTTGAATCCTATTTAGTATACTTGAACTTGTATACTTGCTCTGTGAGTTAAGATTGCATTTAGTATACTTGTGCCATGTATACTTGTCTTATGCGTATCTTGTTTGGCTTAGTATACTTGTGTTTGTGTACTTGATTTACGAGTTTTCCATATTAAATGTATACTTGAGTCAATATGCTTGGATGTTGCATAATTTGTTTTGATATGATTTAGTATACTTGAAATGTATGCTTGAATGTCGTATAATATGTTTTGACATTATTTAGTATACTTGCGCATGTATACTTGTATGACGTAGTTCATTTCAATTGCAAGAGTAGCTTAGGATGATCCCTGAGTCTCACCTTGACATAGACGTTAGGTGACATGATCCTTTAGAATTGTTTCAAGTTAATGTAAAAATCAATAAAGAAATCGAGTCGATGCATGCTCGTTCTCTACAAGTAAACTTGTTTACTCACCCCGAAGTTACTAGGGGGCTGTTTTAGGTACGAAGACTTGGTTCGTGATGTTCATCATTGCTTGGATGATTGTAGACTTGAAGGTTTTTAACTCTTGTAAAGGTTGGCTTTGAATGCCACTTACAACCTTTTATATCAAAATGTGTATATTTGATTCCATATATGTAATGTGTACATGAGCACACTCCTTACGATATATTTGACATGTATGAGATGAGGCCAGAGGCCAATGTCATGAAATTTGTATCCTATGTAATTTTTGACTTCATGGAATATTATGAATATATTGAAAAATGTTGAGTTATTACTTCACCATGTTTATATCGGGTGTGGGTATTCTATTTTGATTCTTTCATAGGGTCTTATTACTCATGTATGAAGTGTGGCCAAGGGCCAAATGGTATTTTGAAACCATTTCATAATTTTGAATTCTGAGTTTTCATTCCAAGTTCCATTTTTGTCATTTTTGCCGTTGGGGGGTCATATTTGGCATCGGCGATATTTTTAAGCCATGGATCATTGTAACACATCTTATTAGGTAAGTTATGTTTGCGTGCATAATCGTTTTCAAGAAAAACTTCTTCCTTGGTGAAATGAGCTTCTTATGGACTCATTTCGCATCTTTATTGCATAAACTGATCTATGGGCATTCTAGACTTTTCACTATAGTTTTATTTTCTCTTTTAACATGGTTCAATAGAAAACGTGATTTTAGGGGGGGTTTCTTCTTTGTGTTTTTCCAGAAAATGTCGTCTTAGTACCGAAAATAGTTCACGAAGTTCAGCTTTCAGTTTTGCATTTAGCAGCTTTTTGGACCCTCATGACCTGATTTCACGAAGGAGTATTTTGGGTATCTTACAGTGAGTTTTTTTCAATTCCTTCCATGATTTCATGTAGAAAACTCAATTTTGAGGGGGGTTTTTTCTTTGTGTTTTTTCAAAAAATGTCATCTTGGCCCTCAAAAATTCAATTTTTGACGAAAAACCCCTGCTGCCAGGTTTCCTTGCTGACCCTACTGTTTTTTTGCTTCGTAACCGGTTAGAAAGGGTCTCCTAAACGGTTAGATGTGCTTGGGCAGTGTTGCGGTCGTGATTTTTGGCCTGCTAACCGGTTAGGAAGGTGTGGTAACCGGTTAGATGTTCTAGGGTTTGCTCCTTTTGACCTTTTTGTCCCTTCTTCTTCCGTTAGCCATATCTTCTTCATCCGGACTCCGAATCAAGTGATTCTTGAGTCTAAGTTCACTAATTTTTCATTGTCTTTCCAATGGTGTGCTTGGTAGCACCCACTTTCATGTTGGAAATGACCATTTTTCCCCTAGGTTCATTCTTGTCCGTTTTTGAAACGCCGCTTCCGCATTTAATTCTTTTGGGTTACGTGACCTCGTTGAGGGTCACATTGGTGTCTTAGAGATGTGTTGTATCTCTAGAGACCGTTGTTTCATCTTTTGCTTCCGCATTCTGGATCCAGTTCAGGTCATCACAGGACACACTGGGTTGACAAATCCAGGGTCATCACAGTTATGATCACAATCTTCTGGCAATTTCCACTCGTAGTTATTGAATAGGTCCAAATCTTGCCATAACAGCTTCAAAGAATTGAAATACTTGGTGACGTTGTCCTATCCTTGTCGGATTTTACCAAGTTTTAATGTCAACTCAAAGATTTGGGACTGATTTACTATATTAGAATACATCTAATTAACATTGTCATTGGATAGCACATGTAATTGCAGCTGATATCTTCCTCCATTGAATTTACGAGCCAAGTCATGACTGTGGAATTTTTCACATCCCAGGTTAAATACGCCGAGTCTTCTTTTTGTGTTGCCTTCTTATCTCCTATTGTTAGGTAACCAATCTTTCCCCATCCACTGATGTACATCTAGACAGATTGAGACCAATGCAAGAAGTTACCACCATTCAATCGAATATTAGTGATTTGGACAGAGTATGAATCAGAGTTCGAAGCATGGGTTGTAGGAGTTTTTGATGGGGCTGTGGAAGTAGTGGAATTAGATAAAATTTCTGACATGGTGAAGGATGACTGGAAGAAGAAAAAAAGGGTTTCTGTAAGAGTCAGAGATTGAGTCCTTGTTCTGATACCATAAAAACGAGAAGAAAAAATATTGGGAGAAAAATATTTTTTTTTGTATATTTCTCGTATATCAAAGAATATACAGAACCTATATTAATAGGTGATACATAGCGTAAGAAAAGGAAACAAAAATAACTACTGATTCTAATCTAAAGTCAATTCTCCTATTTTGTACATAATTAATTATTTATAGCTAGAAGTCAACTCTCATATTTTTTACATAATTAACTATTTACAGCTAGAAAATCCCTAAGGATCTTGCAATATCTCAGAGCCAAATAACTACTTTTTTCAATATATATATATATATATATAAGCCACAAATCCTATCCCTATTCTAATTCTACTATCATAAGGAAGAAAATAGAAAAAGGAAAATATAATATATATATCTATATATAACTATATCAGTTCTATTACGTATATTCATAAATATTTAAATTAAACATATATATATATATATATATATATAAATGACTAATCCAAGTATTATTACTATTACTATTAATAATAATAATAATAATAATAATAATAATAATAATAAAACAATCCTTATTATATATATATATATATGTATATATATGTGTATATATATATATACCACTATCCATGGATAATTATCCGTACCCATCAGGACTCCTATTCAAGTAGTCCATGTGAACCGATTAGTTGGTCCATTAATACTATTCAAATCCAACTCCTTTAAAATAAAATAATTAAATCATAACAATTAAATACAAATAAACACCTAACATTTAAATAAATAAATACACATCATTTAGCATACAATTCAATTAACCAATTAATTCAAACAAACACATAAACAATTAGCTAATAAATCAAATAATTAAATAAATACAATAAAACAATTAAATAAATCTAGAGACTATCCTTTTAAAATTAGGAGTATTACAAGTGACTCACTACTTTTTAAAATTAGGAGTATTACAAGTGACTCACTACTTGTTAGATGCATTGTTCTTGATTTGGGATCTACCTTTTTCCTTCATCCGACCTCTGCCAAAGCCTTCTGTTTCGTTTCTGATTCGTTTGCAGATGTTGTACAAAGGAACACCACCGGAATGCTCTATAACCTTTTCCTCAAAGGTTTTGTCTATGATTGTTTGTGCCTTGAAGGAACACCATTGGAATGCTCTATAACCTTTTCCTCAAAGGTTTTGTCTATGATTGTTTGTGCCTTGAAGGAACACCACTGGAATGCTCTATAACTTTTTCCTCAAAGGTTTTGTCTGTGCTGGTTTGGGCTTAGCCGATACCAGTCTTGGATTGCATGAGCCTTAACTACACCTATCTTTGCCATGCTTTTGTTTTTGCCTCCTCTTTGTGGTCGACATGTTTTCATGGTTGGGCTTGGCCCACCTATACACATTAGGGGTGGCAATTTATTTTTACAGGTCATAATCGTGTTGTGTTAACCTAAGGTATTTTACTAAAAAGGTAAACACAAACTTGACCCATTTAATAATCATGTCAGGGACCCTTGACACTAATACGACCTATTTGTTATACCGATTACACGTGTTAACCTATTTAATGACATATTTACAAAAACAAGACATTTAATAATCAATCAGACAAATAATACTAGAAAAAATATAAGTTTCATTTAACTCAAATATTCAAAGTAAAGATGACAAAAAAAAAAAAAAAAAAAATCGTCGTAACAAAGTAGATAGAATACAAATGTTAAATAAAAAATCATAAGGCATAGTTATGATTTATGTTGAAATGAGTTAATGGTACATAGTAGTTGAGTCTAAACAGATAATAGTTTAAACATGTCATATTCACGATTATGACACATTAAGTTAAGCGGGTAGGTATAAACGGGTTCAACTCCTCAATCCTAAAACGAACAATTAAGTAAACGAGTTAATCTTGTCAACTTGTTTATAACCTAAACTCGTTTTAAGGTCAACCTAAACCCGCTTATCTCGTGTTGACGGGTCACGTGGAATTTTGCCATCCCTACTTATTATACAAGAAAATTTCTTTAATTTTCTACTTATATCTATATCTCCTAATGGGCCCTAACATTAGAAAAAAAAATTAGACCAGCCCAATAACAAAGACCCGGGCCAACACATGTCTTTGACCTTGGAATCCTTTAAACCCAATGTTGTTTTTAACCTTGGTATAGTAGTCCAATTCTATTTACCCACAATGCCAGTATATTCCTATGATGGGTGAGTATATTCTCTGATGGATTTGGAATGTGACTGCCTATTTTGTACATTTAACATAAGTTTCTATATATTTCGATTGATTTGTGAGGATTTTTTTATTTTAAAAAAAGCAATTAATGCTAAAAACATAATCCACCAAATTTCTCAAATTTAAGAGCCATTTGCAATTAGTGCTTAAGAAAACAAATTAATCATAATCACATGAATTATATAATGTGTTTTTAATGCCAAAATCGTCCAATATAGTATAAATATACCCACTTGGAGTCAACCACTTCAATAATTGTTTTAATGAATTAAATTTATTTAATATATGTTAAATCTGGCCAAAATTTAGCCTTTAGGGGATCTAATCACGACACAAAACACTAACATTTACTTTTAAAAAACAACAATGTAAATCCAAAAAACGAGTCTTCCCTTTATCAATGAATTAAATATAATCAAATATGGACAAAAAATTTAGCTTTTAAGGGACCCACCCAATCCCAACACCCAACACAAGCATCTACTTTTTCAAAAGGAAATGACAAACAAATCTTCTGTTGCTTCTTTACAACCACTTAAACGTAAGGTGGGTGAGGATGACAACTCTAGGCCCGTGACACCTAGCGTAGAATGCAGCGAAATGAGGCTCGATACGACTCCAAAGTTTTAATAGCCCTATTTTATTTTCAAGTTTAGAGAGATGATACAATTTAAAGTACTTTTATTTTTTGCGGAAATAGTAAACTATGGTAGGTCCTCCATTGCTACAAAGAAAGTGCGATTCATGTTCACGGTCCCACTCTTTTTAAAGTATGATTGTACCATCCCCATCTACGTGACGTCATTTCTTAAACACTAAATTTACTGGAGAAATTTCTTAAAGTATGGTTGTACCATCCCCATCCATATGACGTCATTTCTTCAACACTAGTAAATTTACAAGAAATTATTTAAAGTATGATTGTACCATCCCATCACATGACGTCATTTCTTTAACAATCAGTAAATTTACAAAAAATTATTATATGATTTGAAAATTATTTCGGCCAATCATATAATGACACATAAATAAATGTATCATTTTTATTTTATTTTTTGTTCGCATGTTATAGTGTGATTAATGGGCCAGTAGTCTGGTGATCATGGGCGGAGCCGGTTAATGCTCGGAGGGCACATGCCCTGACGTGTCCCGTCTACTATAATATATATACTAAATATATAATTTTTTCCATGTCTATATAAGAAAATTCACATAATGCTCCCCTAAAAATTTTATTTTCTAAAATTATATTTTAAGTTCTTATTTCTTTTCTCTTTTACTCTTTAAATTAGTTTAATTTCTTAAAAAACAGTTAAATTTTGTTTTTTTGAATCAAACTCTAATTTTTTTTCCCTTTCAAAGTTCTCCTATTTTTCTGTCATTTTTCTAATTTTTTTTCAACTATTTATCTTTCTTATACTACATATTATTTTGTAATAATTTGCCTTTTGATTTGAAGAAACTATATTTGTTTTCATGTTTATTAATTTTTATTTGTTTTATACAGTGCTCCCACATATTTAATTTTTTTGGCTCCACCACTGCTCTAGACCATATAAATTTGCACTTCATAAAACTTTTTATTCCACAATATACTTTTAATTCTTTTATGCTATGTTTAGTGTGTGTTTAGTGTGCATGAATGAAATGGAATGCAAGTGGGAATGGAATAAGAATAAGAATGGAATGAAATGGCTATTTTCATTCTATTGTTTAGTTCTAAATATGAAATGTGTAGGAATGAAATAATAATAACCATTCTAATATTTGATTGGACCAATTTAAAATTTAGAATGAAATAAATTTCAAATTGAGTTTTTCAAAATATCACTCTTAGTAAAAAATAAATAAAATTAACAAAATGAGCTTCTATATTTTTTTTAAAATAAATGGTGGCAGTGGCGGTGGTGGATGGTGGTGGAGGTGGAAAGCGGTAATGGTGTAGGTGGTGGTGTTGGTGGAACGCAGCAGTGATGTTAGTGGAAGGTAGTGGCAATAGTGCGGTGGTGGTGGTGGAAGGAGATTGTGGTGTATAAGGTGGTTTGTGGTGGTGGTGGAAGACAGCGGAGTTGACGATGGTGGGAGGCGGTGACGGTAGTGGTGGAAGGTGGTGGCAACGATGGTGGTGGTGAAAGGTGATGGTGGTGGAAGGTGAAAGGCGGCGATGGTGGTGAAAGGCGATAACGGTGGTGACGGTGAAAGGCGGTGGCGCGCGGTAGTGGTGGAAGATGGTGTCTGTGGTGGACGGTGGTGGCTGTGGTGGAAGGCGATGGTGAAATGCGATGGCAATGATCGTGGTTGTAGTGGTTGCGACAAAGTAAGGTGGTGTTAGTGGTGAGAGACGGTGGCGGTGGTGTGGTGGAAAGTTAGTGGTGGTCTGTGGTGGAAGTTGGGGGTGGTGGAAGGCGATGGTAGTGGTGGTAGTGGTGAAAGGCGAAAGTGTGTAGTAGAAGGTAGCAGTGATTTTTGAACTTCGAAGGCTTTTTTTAGAAGTTAATATTTTTAAAAAAATTATTTAGGAATAAAATGATTATTTAATAAATTTAGTTGTGAAATAGATTTTTATTCACAAGAAATGATTTTTATTGCATTAGAATGATAATTTTTACTTTAAATTGTATTAAAAAATAAAAAATAAAAATAAAAATAAATGATTAGGTGTTGCAGCACAACGAACATAACATTAAAGAATCACGTAGGCTGTGCCCTCTTTCTCCATCCCAGATTCATGTCCAACATTAAAATTAATCATATTGCTAGATCGCCATGTGAGGATCATTTTATATTGGTCAGCACAAGACTCACTTTCGGTCCAGCTTTTCTATGTTTAATATATTAATATATCACATACATATATTATACACTAGTGGTGGACAATTAATAATGTCACAGCTCCAATTCCCATTTACCAAATCTCATATATTCTCTCTCTCTCTCCTCTTATTCCTTTTTAAGAATTTTGAAACGCAGGAAATAGTAAAATAGGTTTACCTGAAAAGAATTAAAATATATTTTACTTCAAAATAAGCTGAGCAAATAATTTCTTTGTGCCTGTTGCACTATATATATATTTTTAAGGGGCCTGTTGCACTATATAACAGGTACATCTAATAGTTTATTATTGCGAGTGTCATATAGATACGCAACTCGTATTACATAGATAGTCCAGATGAGGTGGTTGCAGGATGCAAGGGGATGAGTCCGATGACGTCTATTAAATGATGATGAGGATTGTTGTGAAGTTGTGAAAAACAATAACATTTACTACAACCAGTGATTTGGGGCTAAGTAGCTCCCACAATCTGTGAAATGAATGAATGGCATCCACCCCTTTCTGAAAAAAAGGACAACTCACATTTATGTGCTTCAACGAACCCGCATCCCAACGAGCCTGCGTCCCGACAACTCACAATTTACGCTTGTCAGATCTTCAAAAATGAAAGACGTGCAGGAGCACCTCCATCGATCAAACCCTGACAACTCACATTAAAGCACAGCTGGCTGTCAGTTCTTGAAGAATCGTCAAGGACCATCTCCATGATTCCGTCCCTAAGGACAACCCCACCCCACATCAACCGTCCCCAAACTCACAAACCCTCTCCCATCATCATTTCCCATAACTCATACCCCCACTAGAGCCACATATTGGTATTCGTCGTGGACCATTGATTGCGGAATACATAAATAAAAATTTAATTAATAATGATATAAATTTGACAGATTAGTGATCGGATGATTTTTATTCAGTGATCTTATTGGCGGACCACTCATTCTCTATCACGATAAAATAATAATTTTATTTAGTCTTTTAATCATTTCATCATCTCCCTACTATCAACCTTACAAAATTATTTAAGTAAAAAGGAATCAATGGAGAAAATCTTTTAATTTTTAAAAATTTTAATTAATGGAGAAAAATATTTTATTATTAATATTTCTTTTTATTAAAAATTAGGGACAAGAATTTATGGAGAAATTTTTTCAATATTAATATTGTTTCTTATATCTATCTTTTTTCATTTTTATTATTTTTTCTTTTATATAAAGAAGTATACCATTATATTGAACATGAAAAGAAAGATTATTATAATAAAAGATATGTATTTGGGTTTTGTGTGTCGTAAATGTAAACTTCGCTCAATCACATATATTTTTGCCTTGTGTTCCTCATATTTTGCTTCTCCATTCAATTTTAACAGTATGTACCAAGATGGGAGGTGCAAAGTTCATAAAAAAAGATTGGAATTTACCGGTGAGAGAGGAAGCACCTAACAAGATACCCAATAGAAATTGCTGTATTTAATATATATATATATATATATATATATATGAAAAGGTTTCATAGGCAAACAGATGCGAGATAGTTATCTCTGTCACCTTTTATGACAAGAAGTAGAGTTTTTCTCTTTTTACATAGATTCTTTGAGATATAGTAGTAAATTTTTATATATTTTTTTTGTGTGTGTTTGTGAGTGTAAAAGAGAAAGGGAAGCTAAAGAAATTCAAATGAGTTTGTGGGTGAGGTGTATGAGAGAGAGAGAGAGAGAGAGAGAGAGAGAGGAGTTGGGTAAGAAAATGCTGAAGAAAGTGGGTATCCGAGTTTGAGCTGGTTTGGTGTTGTTATTTGAATAAAAAAAAAACGTATGTACTTCTATAATTTTTTTATAATTAAATAATAAGTATTTTTTATAATTAAATTATGTTTTAAAATACTTTTATTTTTAATTGTATAATAATAATCTTTTAAGGGTAAAATAATTTCCTAAAATATACTATATCTATTCATTTAAAAACTCCAAATTCTTGGTCAAAATTTGTAACTATTGAAAGTGTTTTTAATCATTACCAAACACACTTTTAAAAATGAAAAGGCTTTCAAACAGTAGAAAAACAATCATAGACCGATAAAACTAAAAATTAAGTATTAAAATTTTTAAGAGTTGAATTTTAAATGTTGAAGTTTTTAAAAACTAATTTAAAACAAATATTTTTTTGATATCATTTTAAATTTTCAGAATTAAGCATTTGATGTCTTTGTTATTTAAAGTTTTATTCATTTTAAGTGATGTCGATAAATTAAGTTATCAAATAAATACCACATTGAAAGAATTTGGGGGATGTATGGAAAATGAATAGGGGTGACAATTTGTGTTTACGGGTCATAATTTTAATCTGTCAACCTAAGGGTATTATATTCAGAAACGTTGTTTCTACTTTATTGTTTGCTCAATACTATTTCGAATCTTGTTTGGTAACGTAAATTTGTTGCATGATTTTTGAAAGCAAAAACACGAAAGCATGTTTGGTAAAAAAATGTTACAAGTTTGAAAATTTGAATGGCTAATTAAAAATATCATTTTAGAAATTTTTTATTTTAACACTACTTTTGCTACAGTATAGAAGCAACCAAAAGTATCATTTTTATACTTCCAATTTTTGGCACTTTTTAGGAACAACAAATGTTACCAAACATACTTGGTGTTTTTGCTTTGCTGTGGTACACTAGTAAAAACAAAAAATACGAAGCAAAAACATTAGCCGAACATGTCTTAAATAGGTCAACCTGAACATGACCCATTTAATAATCATGTCAAGAACCCTCAAGATTAGTCCAACCTGTTTATTAAAGAGTTACACATATAACCCGTTTATGATCTATTTACTAAAATGAGACATTATATTATTTCGATTATTAATAATACTCAATATAACAATAAGTACTAGAAAAAATATAAATTTCAATCAACCAAATTGCTATTAAAATTATTTCTATTACAAAACGAGTTATACGGGTTGAACTCCTCAATCCAAACACAATATGTTTTATTAAACGGGTTAATCATGTCGACTCATTTACGACCCGAATCCATTTAACATAACTCAAACCCATTTAACTTATCTAGTGTTCGAATCGTGTTGACGAATCTTGTCTAATTATTATTATTATTTGAAAGATTAAGCAAATGATTGTATGTTCAAACCCCAACCACTCTTTTGGAGAATATTGCTCATTTGGTCATGGTGTCTAATTTTGTTACCCTAGAAATGGATAAAGGTTAATTTGGTCATAGTCTTTCACCATTTAATGAAATGCTAGACGCGGCACACAAGTGCTGTCGGTGATCCATTGGCGTACTTTTGTTCGGAATGGAGATTTTCCTTTACAAATATGGCTATAAAGTTAGGCAACTTTAATTATTTCCAAATATGGCAGATGATAAGAAATTTAAGACTTGTCTTGTTGAAGCGTGAAATAAAGAGGCATGTCTTTTTACGATGTTGTATGATTTGTACCATAGATTCATACTACCATAAAAAAGTAGAACATATTTTTAGAGAAATTTTCAGATACCTCTAAAGAAAAAGACTCAACTACCCTTCAATAAGATAATGAAGGAGAGAGAAGGAGAGAGAATCTGGGTGAATATGACCTCAAAGATTTGTCTCGCTGCCTGTCCGCCTCTCTATGTAGCAGCGGTCAAGTGGATACCCACGTTTGCTCCACAGACGACCAGGGATTCGAGATTGAAGGCTCATTTCTATGTGCACGAATCCTTTCCATGGCACTTCTCACTGAAGGGTGTTCATAGCGGATCCAATGGCTCTGATGAAGTTATGTCACCTAGAGTTACCTTATCATTGCCCAATGTGGGTGTCACTTGTTAGAAGCTGATGGGGCATGTTGACAAGTCAATACAATCCTAGCCAAATCCTCCGTGGCAATTTGAAAAGTCAAAGGTCATGAAAGATTAAATTTCGAGAACCCTAAGCCCTGGCAGCGTTTCAGGCCCATCAAGCCTCGAAAGATTAAACTTCGAGCACCCTAAGCCCTGGCATTGCTCCAGGCCCATCAAGCCTCGAAAGATCAAACCTCGAGCATCCTAAGCCCTGGCATCGCTCCAGGCCTATCAAGCCTCAAAAGATCAAACCTCGAGCACCCTAAGCCCTGGCATCGCTTCAGGCCTATCAAGCCTCAAAAGATCAAACTTCGAGCACCTTAAGCCCTGGCATCGCTCCAGGCCCAACAAGCCTAGAAAGATCAAACTTCGAGCACTCTAAGCCCTGGCATCGCTCCAGGCCCAACAAGCCTCGAAAGATCAAACTTCGAGCACTCAAAACCCTGGCATAACTCCAGGCCCAACAAGCCTCGAGAAGCCAATCCTCAAGCACCCTGAGCCCTTGAATCATACTAGGCCCATTAAGTCTTGAGAGACCAACTCTCGAATACCTCGAGTCCTGGTGTTACGCCAAATAATATCACTTTGAAAGACTGGAGCCCTAGGGGGCTCACCATCAGGGGATTGCGTATAGCACGAGACGAAGGTAGGGTCTTTGCGGCTATAGGAATCTATGTTTGGGAAACTTAGGAGGATCTTGGATTGGTGGATGAGAAGTCAAGAGGTGCCTTCGCTCTCAGCAAGGCCCAATTAACAAGATGATGGGATTATACATGTCATGACAGCAAACCTTAAAATCACAATTAATGCTGTGTCAGGCTTGACCAACCGACGACCAAGCAATATTTAGTGCCCCTAATTAAAGGAGAAGTGACATGGCAATATAGGACAAGGCTCGAGGAAAGGATTAGACCCTTCAGACTCCTAATGCATACGAGGAACCATGCACGGAAGGGACCATTGGATAATAACCAATGGAATCCAGATCTATAAATAGCACTGTCCTATGAAAGAATAACCAACCCTAGAAGAGGAAGCTGTCATAAGATATTGCATACTTGCCCTATCACCATCTTTATCTTGATAGTTGGTCTTCTTCTCCTCCTCCTACATTAAGCATCTCCTCTATTTTCCTTCATATTTGTATTCCTGATATCACCATTATATTATTGTTTACCACCTAGTTAAAAAAGAACCCTTACATTTTGGCGACTTCACTAGGGATATCAGTGCAAGCAGATGGAATCACAGGATATGCCAATCCATTATTTAGAGCCCGCTGTTGAAGGAGGTGGTGATTCTCCCCTTCAGTCTCAGGCACCGTCACATGCTTCCAATATTCATGCACCACACATCACAATGCCAGAGAGCTCAGTAGCCCCTTCTGTCCATGAGGAGTTGTTGCAGTCCAACCTTGACCTTAACGCCCGCTTTGACAGACTGGAGGCCCTTATTATGGAAAGTGCACGGGCCAAAACCACTTCTCCTGCCAGGGTAGCCCTGCCTGAGCACGACGATCCAGGTATTTCGTCCACTTATGTGCCACCACTGTGGTATCCACCGACACAGGCACAAGCAGCCCCAAAGCCCATCTCGGTTTAGGTTATCCCACCGGCAAACCCTTACCTGGAGTATGTCACTGAATCTATGCTACGTAATTTCTTTATAAAGCATGCCCTGTCCGCCGCACGTGCGCTAGTACTACGTACAGAGCCTCTATATCCAAAAAGTCTCGCTCAGACTTCGTACCCATAGGGGTACATCATACCAAAGTTTCCCAAGTATGATGGCATCAAGGGTGATGCTGATGAGCACTTACAGAGATTCGTAGAGTCTTTAGGCCAACATAGACACGATGAGGTCCTGCGTCTTTGAGAATTCTCCAAATCCATCATAGGGCTCGCATACAGATGGTTTCGAAGCCTCGAGCCAGACTCGATTACCACTTGGCAGCAGCTCTCTCAGAAGTTTCATGATAAGTTTGGTCAAGCCATCGAGAGGGTCACCACCCTCTCACTCACCAAAGAAACATAGGAGCTTCATAAGGAGCCCCTTAAGTTCTTCTCTCGCTTCCAAGCCCGCGCGAGGGAATGCTTTGAGGGTAGTAGCGAAAGGGATTTGGTTGACATTTGCATACAGGGAATGAAAAAGACTTACAGGATACATTTAGTCAACTTGGGACTCAATAGCTATAGTGACCTCACCACGGCTATACGAAACATTTGCAAGGACCTCGCACCTCCTAAAGCAGAGGTCGCAAGACAGGTTACTCGCAAAGATACGCCGGTAGTTCCTCGCAATGACAGAGCAAAGAAGCGCCGTGAAGCAGATACCAGAGCCAAGGGATCTCATTCTAAGCGAGGTAATGATCCTCCTCCCTTCCCGGTATGTATTCAGGAAGTCGCTAGCAACCTTTAACAATGGGTCAAGCACGGTGTGATCGTGCTACTTATTCCTCACAAGGAGCCAACCGCACAGGAACGCGCCAGTCTAAATTTTTGCATCTTCCATCAAGCCACTATGCATCCGACAAGCGCCTGCAGAACCTTGAGACGAATCTTTCAACAACGGCTCGAGGGTGGTGATCTCGAGTTGACCACACTGAAGGATGTGTGCGCAATCCTTATCCTCGTCATCGCGGTGTGGCCGTGGTCACGTATTATGATGAACTTGAGGAAACCAATCCTATGCAGTCAAAAACTCAGGTGCAGTACAATAAAGAAGAATGCTGCACAGCAGTTTTATCGAGTCAGCATACCTCCCAGCAAGCCCCTTTGGCTATTTCTTTCTCTAAAACTGATAAGAGAGTGTCTACTCCCCAGAATCATCCTCTTTATGTCACTACGTAGGTCAATGGCAGAGAGTTCCGATACGCTTTTATGGATAATGGGTCCTCCATCAACATCATGCAATGGGTAACTTTCCAGAAAGCTGGTTTGCCCTAGGAGCGCCTTGTCAAGGAGGCCATCGAAGTATATAGTTTTGGCAATGAATCCCATTAAACCCTCGGTTATGTAATTGTTAATCTAGCGGTTGGCAAGTTCCATGCTCCAACTAAGTTCCATGTTATTAAGGTCGACACCTCCTACCATGTGCTCATCGGACAGGCATGGATGCATTGCTTTAGCATAGTAACTTCAACTTATCACCAATGTTTCAAGGGCATTTTGGGTAACAAAGTCATCATGGTCCCATGCTTAGATAAGCCCTTTGCCAAGCACGAGGCCCATTTTACTGAGGCCTTCTTCTTTGATGTTTGGACGACGAGGATGAAGAAGGAGAGGCGCATATCATTCGTACTCCGCTGCCCAAATGGGAAAAGGTACAGCAAGGCATTTTCTAACCTCCCCAACCATACGTTCCCAGCCGTAGCGCAGAGGTCACAACTCCTCGGGAGTACAAATGGGTCCGGCTGCCGGATGGGCGCTATGTCTACCGTTTATGACGGTGTGCGGGCTCAGCTTTAGCGAGCCCAGTTGTCGAACCTACATCTATGGAAGGGGCATCCCTGCAACTTCCAGATCTTGAAGAAATCAATCTTGCCTCCGCGGGACAGGAGCCGCGGACTACTTTCATTTCCTCGCAACTAGACCCATCATTGCGCAACAATCTCATCTGCCTCTTGAAGGAATTTTCAGACATCTTTGCTTGGACTTACAGCGAGATGCCAGGGTTAGACCTCTAGCTCGTGACACACCATCTTAGCACCATGCCAGGTTCGCGCCCCATTAAACAAGCACCTCGAGTCTATCGTCCTGAGCTCGAGCTTCAGATCAAGGCCGAAGTCAAAAACTTACTTCTTGCAAGTTTCATTAGACCAATCTTACATCCCACTTAGCTGGCAAATATTGTTCCTGTGAAGAAAAAGAATAGGCAAATCTGGAATTGCGTCGATTTTCGCGATCTCAACAAGGCATGCCCAAAGATGATTTCCTTCTTCTGATCATAAACACGCTGGTTGATGCAACGGCCGGGCATTCACTTTTTTCCTTCATGGATGGATACAATGGCTATAATCAGATACAGATGGCTGAAGAGGATGCCCACAAGACTGCATTCCGAACACCACTTGGCAATTTCCATTACACTGTTATGCCTTTCGGGTTAAAGAATGCCGGAAGCACATATCAAAGAGCTATGATTGCCATTTTTCATGATATGTTGCATCACACGGTGGAGGACTATGTCAATGACTTGGTGGTGAAGTCCAAACAGCGAGAAGATCATCTTCAAGGTTTACGTCAAGTATTCAAAAGGTGCCGCATGTATAATCTACGCATGAATCCCCTTAAGTGCGCATTTGGGGTAAGTCGAGGCAACTTTTTGGGCTTCTCAGTACATTGCCAAGGGATCGACCTCGACCCCACCAAGGCTCGCACAATTGTAGATATGCCCTGCCCCTGTTCTTTCAAATAGCTCAAGAGTTTTTTGGGCAAAGTTTCATATTTGTGTAGGTTCACACCAGCACTTGCAGAGGTTTTTCACCCTTTCAGCACACTAATCAAAGGCAATGCCAAATTTATTTGGACAGCAGCTCATCAAGTAGCCTTTGAGAAGATTAAGTCCATTCTTACCTCCTCAACCATAATGCACCTACCTATCAGGGAACCGCCTTTACTTCTCTATCTTACCTCGACTGACAAGTCTATTGGCGCTCTTCTCGCGCAAACATTCGAAAGGTAAGAACGACCAATCTATTATCTCAGTCGCCTTGTACGAGAGGCTGAAGCTCGCTACTCAGCCATCGAACACCATTGCCTCGCATTTGTATTTACAGCATAGAAATTTAGACACTATTTCATGGCTCAACGCGTCCATTTGATCACAAGGCGTGACCCATACAGGCACCTCATCTCTAAGCCAATCATCTTAGGATAAGCTTTGCGATGGCTCTTAGCCATCTTAGAGTTTGATTTTACATGCTTTGCACCGTGGGGTATTAAGAGCCAAGCTTTAGCAGATTTGCTCGCCCAGTTCCCCGAACAGAGGCACGAGCCTCTCGATAACGCATTACCCCTTGACAAACTCCAGGTTGCTGCCCTACAAGATAGTCACAGTGAGTGGCAACTTACTTTTGATGGGTCTTGCACTAGCAAGGGAGGAGGGGCAGGTATCGTCCTCACATCTCCAGCTCAACACATCACAGCGGCCTTCCAACTCACTTTTCGCTGTTCTAACAACGAAGCCGAGTATGAAGCACTCATTCTTGGCCTCCTCACAGCCCTTGACAAGGGCATCTCAAGATAATGCATATGCGGGGACTCCAAACTAGTTGTTAAGAAAGTGAAGGGCGAGTACGCCATACGCGAGCCTTCGCTCGCATCTTATCTTACCATTATTCAAAGGCTCCTCGCTAGATTCTCCTCCGTTCGGTTCCTGTATGTACCTTGTTCCAATAATAGGTACTCAGATGCACTTGCAACATTGGCCTCTAAACTAACAATTGCAGATGACATGACTCAGATCCGCATCACTAAGCGCATTGGTTCAGCTACCATCACCGAGCTTTTCCCAGCCCAAATTGTTTCGGATAATGACTGGCGAGCCCCAATCATTAGTCAACTGAAGCAAAGAACATGACCACTGCCTCTCATGTAATTGAAATCATTCCAACCCTTGCAGGGGTTACTATACTTCCACCTACCATGTGGAACGTTAACCAGGTGTTTGGGCCCTTGCGACGCCGAAACAGCTCTCAAAATAACTCATCAGCAGCACTTTGCTACACCTCTGGCGCTGTATCGACGATTCCAATGTCAGGGTTATTATTAGCCAGATATGGCAATACAGGCCAATGCCCTGCAGCGCACCTGCCCGCAATGTCAAGCCAAGATGGACGAGACAGAGTCTTGTATTCTCGAGGTGGTTGATTGGTGTCGCTCATTCATTGAATTCCTCTCGCATGGCACCCTTCCAGACGATAAATAAACTGCTGCAAGGATAAAGAGGATGTTTGCACGATTCGAGCTTAGGGAGGGTGAGCTTTTTCGTCATACCCTCAATGGTACGTATTTATGATGCTTGTCTCACAGCGACACCATGGAAGTTCTCAAGAAGTCTCACTAATTGGAGTATTAGGGCTCGCGTAAGCTCTTTGTGCACTTGTTGGACAAGGAAGTTTATTGCCCACACTATGGAGCGTGACGCCAAGTCCCATGTACAAAAGTGCAGGCCTTACCAATGTCACCATCATCATATACATACTGCATCTACGCCCTTCCACCCTGTTGAAGTCCCTTGGCCATTTCATACATGGGGACTAGATCTTATCGGACCAATCCATCCACCAGTGCGAGGTCATATGTGGATCCTCGTTGCAACAGAATTCTTTACTAAGTGGATTGAGGTGGTCCCCCTCAAGCATGCCACCGGTGGGGCCGTCGCGGCTTTCATATAGGAGAATATCATCTGTCGCTTTGGGATCCCTCAGTGCCTTCTTACCGACAATGGTATTCCTTTCATCAATCCTAGAGTCAAGCAATTGCTCACGCAATACAATGTCCAGCATAAACGTTCATCGCCATACTACCCACAAGGTAATGGCCAGGCCAAAGCCTCAAACAAGAACCTTATTCGAATCTTAGGTGGAACCCTCGAAGAAAACCCTACCGCATGGGTGGAGCAATTTCCCCTAACATTCTGGGCTTATCGCACTTCCAGCAAGCACTCTACTAGTTAAACTCCGTTCTCCTTTGTCTATGGAACCGAGGCTGTCTTGCCTGTAGATATTGTAATCCCTGTGGCACAACTTACCTCGCGAAGTGGGATTCCTATGTCTCGAGATAATGAATTGGAAGACCTCGATGAGCGACGCGAGGCAGCCCTGTAGTGTCTCCAGCAATATCAGCGCAACATAGCGTGAGCATACAACAAACATGTCCTACCTCGACAGTTCAAACTACGCGAGCTCGTTCTTAAAGCTGCCCCACACATTATGCGAGGTCTCTCAGCCCCTAAGTTCTCACCTAATTAAGAGGGCCCCTATATTGTCAAAACATTTAGTGATAGTGGTTATTACACACTCGAGGGCTGTGATCACAGCCCCATTAACAATGTCTGGCTGAAGTCCTACTTTTGTTAAGCTTGGTTATCCCAAACGAAAATTTCTCTTTCTTAATTAGTTTGGTGCATGCCTCAAGTTTTTGCAAAATTAAATCATGGCAAGGGAAAGAGAGAGAATAAACAAAAGAGAAAAAAAATCACAAATTTTTCTCATTCAATGTTTTTTGATTACAATTGTGGTGTCCTTGACTCTTACATACATCAATAACAAAAGAGCGACCTATGACTCTAGTCCACATACGAGGACAGCAGTGAGTAATCATCGTCGAGCTCCTGTGAGTATGCCACCATCACCGCCAAGCTTTCTCGCTCTTGTGCGAGCTCCCCCTCCAATTTTTCAATGCAAGCTCGTGTTTCCTGAAGGCATGGTGCGAGCAATCGCTGCTGGAGACACTTTTCAGCCACATAGAGTCATTTTCGCAGCCACGAAACAAGAACCTCGAGCCTCTGAACATCATCCAATAGGAGTATGGCCTCCTTGATGAGGTCTTCATTGGTCGAGCCCTGTTCAATTTCCATAAAAATCTCCAAAATCTTGTTAAGGCATAGGTACATGGATTGTCGTACATATGCATGGCGTGATGATAAAAATTGTGACACCTTAGGGTGGTGCGCGAAAGATGTCTTGAGGAGCTGTACATAGGCCCAATGGAGTGGCATGCCCATCCATTCTACCTCTACACCAGCATCATGTGTCCTCGCGCCACTATCAGCGATTTACTCACTTACCAAAGTTGGCCCACCAAGTGGGCGCGAGGCCTGTTCTGTTTGAGTAATGATTTGTTCACCCCATGAGCCTGTTGTAGTCTGCTCAACAATGGGAGGTGTGGACTGTCTCGATTAGGTACCTACAACATTCACCATATGGGTCTCAGTTCGACACTCAGGGAGGTCTCTCGATGTATGCAAGTCTGTCGAGTGAGAAAGTGGGGACCCCCCCTCTGTTGAGGCTTCACCATGTGTAAGGGAGTTTTGTTCTATCCCTTGTGTTTCCAAGGGCAAAGTTTGATCCTCACCATCAGGAAAGACATTTCTCTCGGAGGTGGCCTGTTCAGCCATGTTTCTATCTCCAGATGGCGAAGGCCCTCGTACCTCCATGCGATAGCTCGGAGCTATTTCTCCACTTCTTCACAAGGGCACCCTCTATGTTTTCACCCCTGGGTGACTTAATAATAGGCTCATCTCGAGGAATTGTCACCTCAGGAGTTGGAGACTCAGACGAGTGCTCACCCTTGGTACAGAAGTCCTAGCGAGCAGCATTCTCCCCTTCCATTGGTCATTCTGCCTCCTTAGTGACATCAACATTGTTTCGCGGAAGCTCTGATGTACTAACATTATCTCGCATCATCTTCGCCACCTCCGCAGTGTGAGTACGCACAGGCATGTCTTGAATGGTAATGAGAGGCAAAACATCCAGCGCCAGATCTTCCATTTCTTCTTCTCTTGCTCTCGCTGAGGTGTCCTCCTGACCACAACAATGTAGGGCACTCTCACCTAAGGCTTGTATAAAGTCAAAAGTAGGTAAATTTGGAAACTCACTGTCAGAAGCTAATACTTAGCCTGAGCTTATGTCATGGATAGTGGTGTTAATTCCACCATCTCGTACCCGGCGAAGCTTGCGCCCCCCACCTCGCCCCGGCCCAAAGGCAGCAGCCATCGAGCCATGCTCTCTAACTGTTCTCCATCGTCTTCAGAAGTGTTAGTATCCTCACTCTTAGATGGTTTATCCATGAATGGAATTCTGCTTGAGGAGGCCATGAGTCAAGATGTGTTTGGCACTGGAGGCCTCACATTCTCCTCCCTCGCGGTAGCAATGACTGGCTTTGCAGCACTCACAGCTGCTCGCTTTCTGGGGGGGGGGGGGGGGGGGCAATGTTTGCATGTGAAGTGGCTCCTGTTTTGCGCCTGTGGGCAGGCGCTAGGATTACCTCAACCTTAATAATAGCGGTCGTCGTTGCAGGCTACGAGGATTCCCCTTACTTCATTATGGCCGGTGCAGGATCAGGGACAAAACTACATAGGGCACCCCTGTTAAATGCTATAGGGGGCCTCAACGAGTGATCCCCCGAATAGATCACTAATGCTTTCGCGCGCTGGGCAGTACTTTGATAAAAATCTTTCCAGCTCGCTAACTCTATAGCCCAGAGTGAGCGAGCTGCCTCTATACACATAGGGATCCTGCCCCTCCCTGGTAGGAAGAGAGTGCCAATCCCTTCACGAAGCAGTCCAATGTGATTTGCTAAAAATCTCGCAAAGCTACTCTCATAAGAGTCCTCGCCCTCGACAAAGATGTATTGCGAGGGCACCCCTCTGTCATAACCAAATTGCAGAGGCACTCTGCGAGGATTGTATGTCTTCGATATTTGGCCACCCTCCCATATGGCGGGAAAATAACCAGGGGTGGTCATTAACAGAAACACCAGCACCTCGTTCGCGTTTAATCGATGAGCACCTGCTGGAATATGCTCATCGTCATCAAAATACATGGGTAGGGTCAATGCCCCAGGTAAGATCGCAGTATATGGGCAACTAACAAATTAGAAGCTTTAGTCAAATGTTTATCCTAGCCTTCCTTGCAGAGAGCGCCCATGCCATCTCATCCCTTGCACCACCTCTTCATCCATAGCCAAGTCTGTAGGGATGGGGCGTAAGACTAAACCTCTCGTACAAAAACATCTGTAAGAAGAGGTTAGAGGTATAGGAGCCATGAACATAGCGACCCACAGAGTGCACCATATCTTCTCCCATCATATCCAGGCGATGGTATAATGTACCCAAAAATAGGGGCGCGAGGGCCACTTTCACACCACTCGCTAACTTCACTGCGAGTTCTAGGAGCCGCGACAGGGGCGCATCCTCCGGGGTGCCCTCCAAAATGTATCTCGATAGCCAGCACAGCAAGTAAGCTGCGAGGCTAGAAGAATGATCAATTTAGGGACCCGGAATCCCTTTTCGCCCCTCCTTCGAGAGATTTTTCTTCGACATTGGAAAATCTCTAAAGTAGTAGTGCACCAAAGCGCCGAGAGTGGCTTTGCGTGTACCCTTGCCTCGATCAGCATGACAGACACCCAGTGCGCCCGACAATGTCTTAAAGTCTTTGGTCTTATCCAGAGCCACCTTGAGGTCTTGAGCCAAAGCCTCTTCAGTGGGCGAGAATCCCCAAGAGCCAGGCTTCTCCACACCCTGAAAAGGTAAACCCAATAGTTGGCCTACATCCTTGATAGTAGGTGTAAATTCCCCCCATACTGTGATAAAGGTGTGTGAGCTCGAGCTCTACCGTGAGGTCAACTCCCATAAAGCTGCAATGTCGTGAGGAATGTGTATTTGGCGAAACAACTTAATGCAATGTAATAAGCTCGTTGCTTCCAGAATCGCCTTATACGCGGGGTTAGCAAGAATCGCATCAGTCCACGATTCCCAACTATGGCCAGGGCTAATGTGACTGCTGAAATTCACATAAGACTCAGCAGGGATGCGAGGAGCAAGGCTAATCTCAACCTTCTCTTCCATCAACTCCACCACCTCTAGTGGTTCGCCGGCAACCACAGCCTTGTTGGCCCGATGCCAAAACAGGTCCGTTTTCCCAAAGAATGGTGCTTGCCACCATTTTAAATCTGCTGGCACTTTAGGGGGAGGATAATCCTTTTTGCCTAGTTCTTGTTTTATGCTAACCATGATGGGAATCCCACAAATCGAGTAAATACGAACAAAATTTTAAGTTTTTTCGCAAGCTCTCTTCGTCAGCGATAATGGACATAAAGGCAAGAGTAGCAGTTGTTACTTCTATGTTCACAAATAACCCTTCCCACTATTAACCCCCTTTTAAATAACTCCCTTACCTCGGGAACCCCAAAAATCGAAGAGGCAACAGATGGCACATTAATGACTGGAGGCGACCTTTCACGCTCACGTCCCTTTAACCTCCTCGAAACAATAAATGACAAAGCCACCTAGTCTTGCATGCGCAATAATTTATTCTGAATTGTCACACATGCAGGGGGCAAAATATGGGTGTTACTTGTTAGAAGCTGATGTGGCATATTGACAAGTCAATACAACCCTAGCCAAATCCTCCGTGGCAATTTGAAAAGTCAAAGGTCTTGATTGACAAGTCAATACAACCCTAGCCAAATCCTCCGTGGCAATTTGAAAAGTCAAAGGTCTTGAAAGATCAAACTTTGAGCACCCCAGGCCCTAGCATCGTTCCAAGCCCATCAAGCCTCGAAAGATCAAACTTCGAGCACCCTAAGCCCTGGCATTGCTCCAAGCCTATCAAGCCTCGAAAGATCAAACCTCGAGCACCCAAAACCCTAGCATCGCTCTAGGCCCATCAAGCCTTGAAAGATCAAACTTCGAGCACCCTAAGCCCTGGCATCACTCCAGGCCCAGCAAGCCTCGAAAGATCAAACTTCAAGCACTCTTAAGCCCTAGCATCGCTTCAGGCCTAACAAGCCTTGAAAGATCAAACTTCGAACACTCAAAGCCCTGGCATCGCTCCAGGCCCAACAAGCCTCGAGAAGCCAATCCTCGAGCACCCTAAGCCCTGGCACCACACCAGGCCCATCAAGCCTCGAGAGATGAACTCTCGAATACCTCGAGTCCTGGTGTTACGCCAGACAATATCACTTTGAAAGACTGGAGCCCTAGGGGGCTCGCCATCAGGGGATTGCGTATAGCACGAGATGAAGGTAGGGTCTTCACGGCTATAGGAGTTTATGTTTGGGAAACTTAGGAGGATCTTGGATTAGTGGATGAGAAGTCAAGAGGTGCCTTTGCTCTCAGCAAGGCCCAATTTACAAGATGATGGGATTATACATGTCATGACAGCAAACCTTAAAATCACAATTAATGCTATGTCAGGCTTGACCAACTGATGGCCAAGCAACATTTAATGCCCCTGATTAAGGGAGAAGTGACATGGTAATATAGGACATGACTCGAGGAAAGGATTAGACCCTTCAGACTCCTAAATCTCCAGGATTACTCACGTAATCCAGATTAGGAGTAATCCATGCGAGGAACCATGCATGGAAGGAACCATTGGATAATAACCAATGGAATCCAGATCTATAAATAGCACTGTCCTATGAAGGAATAACCAACCCCAGAAGAGGAAGCTGTCATAAGATATTGTATACTTGCCCGACCACTATCTTTATCTTGATAGTTGGTCTTCTTCTCTTCCTCCTACACTGAGCATATCCTTTGTTTTCCTTCGTATTTGTATTCCTGATATCACCATTATATTATTGTTTATCACCTAGTTAAAAAAGAACCCCTGCACCCAATAAGCGCCAACTCAACATGTGAATTAAAAAAGTTTCTAAATTCAATTTTGTTTTACCATGTACAAATACTGTATGCAAAAAGTTATATACAAAAATATTTTATTCAGTTATACATGGGACCCAATACAGTAAAAACCCAATTAACTTTTACTTTTTCTCTTCTGTTCATCTTCTTCAAGTTTCTGTTCTCTTCTTCTTCTTTCATCCTCTGATTTTTCACCAACACCAAATACCTTCATCCTCATATGGGTAATGGAATTGACTCGGTAAAATAATGGAATTGATTTCAATTGATTTTATGTTTCCTCCTATTCCCATAAATATATATATACACGTTTTAAAGTGGAATTGATTTGTCTGATAAAGGATGGTGACCACAAAAAACCCAATTTTGATCGGTATACTCGATCACCATGAGAGATGATTCTGGTTTGGTAATTAATGGATACTGATCTTGAATTTAAAGATGGTGATCAAAATTTGGGAGGAAATATGAGATAAAAACTTATTTCTTGAAAAATAAGTCTAAATAGCATGTTAATATTTTTCACTTTTTGCTACTTATTTAAAAGCTGTCATCACCAAAGGAAATTTTGTGTATATGCATTATATATCTAAATCTTTTGACAAATTAAAATTTTGTGTAATTACATTCATATAAATAAATAAATTTTGTACAATTATTCTATCTACAAAACAATAGATTTAGAATCACAACAAATTTACCTATCTATTATGCATCTCAAAACATATTTGAGATGCACAATCGATAAGTAAATTTAGAATTTTAGATTACAATAAATAAGAATCACAAGGTCTTACAACATGTATCATGTATGAATTGAATATTGTCTCAGAATATTTTCATAACACATATAAAAAATAAATTTAGAATTTTAGAGTACAATAAATAAGAATCACAAGTTCTTACATGTATCATGTATGAATTGAATATTGTATCAAAATATTTTCATAACACATATCAAAAATAAATTTATAATTTTAGATTACAATAAATAAGAATCACAAGTTCTTACAACATGTATCATGTATGAATTGAATATTGTATCAGAATATTTTCATAACACATATCAAAAATATACTTCACAAAGTATCGTCTTCCATTCGGTTGTTGATTAATAAAATTTGATTTTGAAAAAAAAAACTATTTTGCCAACAATGAAGTAAAATAGCAATTTTAAATCAAGATATGTATAGGTAAGTATTCATTATGTTTTAGACATTAATTTATATAATAAGTGATACGTGTTACAAGTAATTTATAATATTGGATATAATTTAAGTTTGAAACATGTTAAGCTTAAGTTGTGTAACATGTTTTCCGTTTTAACAATGAGACAATCTTCCACTCATAAAAGAAAGTTGATGGATTTATTTGATCCTATTCCTTTTTATATTATTGTTGTATTATAAAATTCATAAATGATATATGTTACAATTAAGTTGAGATGTATCATATAATTGATTTTTGAAACATTATACTTTAAAGTTGTGATGTTTTCAAGATATGTTTGTTTAATATTACGTAATTTAATGTTTGTTCAAGATATGTTTGTTTAGCACATTATTAATTTTTCAATTTTTTCTACTTATTTAAAAGTTGCTATTACCAAAGGAAATTTTGTGTATATGCATTATATATCTCAATCTTTGACAAATTAAAATTTTGTGTAATTACATTCCCAAAAAAAACAAATTTTTGCTACTTATTTAAAAGCTGTCATTACCAAAGGAAATTTTTGTGTATATGCATTATATTATCTCAATCTTTTGTCAAATTAAAATTTTGTGTAATTACATTACAAAAAAAACAAATTTTGTACATTCATTTTATATACAAAACCACAGGGCCTCAAAACATTCACTTCCCCAAATCTTGCCTCAATTAAAATGAAAATTTCAAATCCACAAGCCATACTCCCCTATATCTTCCTACAATATCTGTTAGAAAGGTGTGTGAATGTAACTTGTCTGCAACGTGTCTATGTATATCACATTAGACTACAATATGTGAATATTAATTATATGTTGGTTGCAATAAGAATATTCTGGTGTGAAAGGTTGTGTCGATTCGGGTAAGGTGATGTTTTAGGAGTGGTTATAACCAATAGATTCAACTAATCTAAACCATTGCATCTCAAATGAATAGACACATCTAATAACAATGGGACACCACTTTGATTATAATCAACCATTGCAACCTATTGGAAGTGGTTGTGCCTGTTAACAAAGAGACACCAACTTATCTATAAATACCCACCATTGGTTGCCATTTAGGTGGGCAATTGATTATTCTCTCTCTCTCAAGATGAACCCAACTTAAGTGGGTGTGGGTTCAAGCCATGGTCAAGTGGTTTGAGCCACTTAGGCCTAAAACCAATTTCTTTGAGCCATATTCAATTTGATCCGAGCCATTTGGTTCGGATTGTACCCAATTCATTTTTTATATAATATAGATGCATTTTTGAGTCAGAGAGAGTATTACACGGAGAAGGTTTGCCGTATCCACGAGTTTGTAGTGCTGCTACTGATGGATGTAGACTGTTGTATCCTGGGAGATAGACGCTACTGAGTCCGTTAGCACCATAGCGGGGCGAATCTGTCTTAAGAACATAGTATCCAATACTAGCCTTGGTCTAGGTTCTTTATTTATTATTATTATTTTATTGCTTTATTTTGCATATTTAATTAAATATAGAGTTGCATATTTAATTAATGATTTCTTAGCATATTGTTAATTATCTCATGACATATTAGTATAAGATTTATTATATCTTAAATGTCACATGAAGCATATATTTTACTAACAATCTTAAGACAGAATCACGCCTTGCATAGATTTTATTATATGCTTCTATTTAAGATATAAACAAGTAGAAATTATACTAATAATTAAGATATAATAAAATATTGTTATATATATTATTGTATGATAATATACTAAATATTGATGTGTTCAATATTATATGAAATTGAAGCATGTTATATAAGTAGAATGTTAAATTATTTATATAATTCAATAGTGGTTGAATTATTTTAATTTTGTAATATGATATTATAAAGTATGTTACATTAACTTAAATATGTGCCAACTAGAGATAGAAAAAAAGGTATTTCATTCTTTTTATCAATGATTGCATAAGAAGATGTTATCTATATCTATTACGAAGCAAAGATAAAGCCTTAGAAATGTTTAAATATTACAAAAATGAGGTTGAGAATCAACTTGACAAGGTGTTAAGAAATGATAGAATTTGTGAATACGAATCATCATTTGCTGATATTTATTCTGAACAAGGTATTATTCACGAAGAAATGATGAATGCTATGTTGACAAGTTCTGGTTTAACTCAGAATTTGTGAGGGGAAGTTTTGTTTTTCACAAATTATGTTATCAATAAAATACCTCAAAAGAAACTAATGTGACATCATATGACTTATGGAAAGGTTGAAAAACCTTCCTATAAATTCTAGAAGTGTGGGGGTGTCTAACTAAGTTTGCAGTTCTTACTCCTAAGAAAGTTAAAGTGGGACTTATAATGTGGCGACCTTGTGAGTGGGTGTGTTATGAGCAAGTACAAGAGGCACTGACATGCTACCATACTGAGCAAGCTACAGGTGAGTAGTCCCACACCACCTACGTAAGGGAAAGGTAAAGTGATTTTATGTAGTGGTGTTATTTCCAATTGGTATGTGGCCTTTTGAGATAAAACCCAATAACAAAGTCGTGCGAGCTCGATCCCAAAATGGATAATATCATACTATGTGGTGGAGTGGATCGTTACATAAAACCTTTGATAGGTTATGCTCATAACATTAGTGCATATCATTTTCTTGTGGGTTAGAACGTCTACATCTTTTGGTCCTGATTTTCTAGCATGTTTATTGGAGAATGAGGCACAAATCTTTGAGAAAGCAAAGTCTTCTCCTGAATATTATTATTTCTTCGATTAGTTATGTGATATAATTAATCATATGGTATAATATTATTTATGTGAGTTTAATATTATTTATAGAAGTACTTACTTTTAATTGAGATTATAATATTACTTAATGTGCACAGTAATTTAATTTTACAATATAGTTGATTTAATGTGTGATATTATTAATTTTGTATGAGTTCATGACTGGTTTGTGTATTTAATACAACAGACAAAAATTGACTAGTCTAGTTATGTCAATTCTCCCGATAGTCAAGGGAAAAAGATCTATACTAGTGTTTAAAGACACGTATAGCTGTGAATGGGCTAAATAAGATAAGATTTTTCGATAACTTTAAAGTGTTAATGGAAAATGTTATGGATACAGTAAATAAGTACACTGAGACAAGCTAAATCAAGCTAGTTAACTATAATGTACAATTTAGCTGAAAGCTAAAATATTACTAAGTTGCAAACTAGTTAGCTTAGCCATAAGTTAAAATGATTAATGAGGTACACAGAACCTAAGAGGAAGATGAAAATCTGTTAGTTGGTTCATACTCTCTACTTGGTAGTAAAAAACACGAGGGTGATGAGTAGCCATTTTAGCCATAAGTTATTTGAGCTATACATCATATCTGCTCATGTAGGAGTGAATAATATTACTTGTAAAGTAGTAATTTTTGAAGAAAATTCTTCAAAAAAAATTACTCTACTATCAAGGTAAACTACTTAGATAAGTGTGTACTAAAATTAAGAGCTACTAGAATTGATAACTGAGCAAACTTAACTTTAAACTAGTGGTAATAACAGAGAAGTGGGTGCTCATTATAAACTAGTAATAATTAATGAGAAGAGTGTGCTTAATTTAAGATAGTAATGAGAGCTTAAAAACTCACTTTAACTAGTAATGATAGTTGAGAAGTGAGTGCTCACTATGTGGTGATGTACCCAAAGCTTAAATAATAAGTGAGTTATTTGCTTAAATGATTGAGTTATGTGATGTGTGATACATGAAAGGTTATGATATGTTAATATGACTGACTTAACAGGAACCAAAACATGAATAACTTAATTCATAAATACAAAAGATGTAGAGCCAAATATTAATTAGAGCCCATTGTAATTAATATCTCTAGTATTAATTCACAGTAACGTCTATGACATATTATAAGAACAAGCTAGAGATAAAGTGAATATATATGCACTAGAGATTGTTATACATGCTTGTTGAGAAACAAATATAGAACCTTGAAAAGGTAGATGAGGTGAAATATTTCAAGAGTTAGAAAACCATAAGAAATATATCATATATAAAATTTCAAGATTATCCCAAAATTTCAAGATTTCTCACCAGATAAGAAATACTTATAAATGTAGGGTTCTAAATCTTAAGAGATTTTGGATAGAATCAAAAATCATTTATAGTATTATAACAATAGTGCATGTTGTTCCCTATAAGGAAAATATTATGGAACAACTAGAAGAGTTATTTTTCCAGCGGAAGAGCTGAGTTATTTATTCTAGTTGAAGAGTAAAGTGTGAAAGCTTATACGTCCTTGGGTGGATTAAAGCTGGTACTAAGACAATGACATAAATGTGATGTATAAGTTATTGTATGCCTTAAAAAATAATAATAATAATAAAAAATAAATTAATGATATACTAATTAGCATATTTGATATGAAAGATTTAACATCTGATAACATAGTATATTCTCAATAAAGTGAGATTGAGATAATACTAGTTATGATAACAAAAGCCTAGCTAACTTTTGTAGATGTAAATCTCAAATATAAATATTAGTCAAAGTATATCATTGGTTGAGATTGCAAGGCATCTTAATAACTGTGTTTAATTGCACATTTTCAATCCAGGATCGGATCACTGAAAAACGATAAATTGGGTAGTTGAGATACACCCTAAGTCCAATATTGCATAGATAAACATATCTAACTAAATTGGAGGTGTAACAGTGATGCAATCTGGATATGAGATATTAAAGACTTCAAATCCAAGAGTGGATATGTCTTTTATATTAAAGGTGTAATTGTATGTTCTTAATATAACTCAAGTTAGAAACTTTGAATCAAATAGGAAAGTCAATAGACTTCACCTAGAGAACATTTTAAAGTAAGTTTACACCTGTGCCACTAAAGAGAATGATATTGCTAACAATAAGCAATTTTAGGGTACAAAGTATACAGTTGCTCTCATTTGGAGAAATCTCTGCAGAGTGTAATATCTCTAAACACAACCTTGTGGCCATATATAAAATTGAGGGTTGTACTAGAGAGCAATTGTACAGATCATCGAGGAGAATGGGATTAAAAGCCGAAAGCTAACGAGTCACCTTAATGGAAACCCAACCTAGCTGACTGGAGATCCCAAGATCTAGGTTCAAAGGACAACAGAAATTCTGAGTGACTCACCAGAAGCACTGGGAAGATATAAATCTTCTGCCCATTTCTATGATGAGACAGTGCTACCTACAACGAGGATTAGGATAAGCTACGCTTTTAATGACTCTTATACCTTGAAAATTTAAGTGGGGTATGGTAAGATACTCTTAATAAGAAATCACCTATATGAGTGTGAAGTGGGGTCGCTTCTATGAGAACTATAAAGGTTAAATTTCTGGAGCACTCATTAAATACCAGGAGTTGTTCAGGGCCAAAATGAACACAACAATGAGAACCAACTTTGTGAGGAAAGGTATTGTGTGTTTGTTATTGTCTTGGTCTACACAAACTGCTGAACAGTTCAAGACATCGCGTTCACTGGTTAGCTAGTAAATCCGATAACAATACACTAGGGAAGGTTCAAAGCCAAAAGCTACCTATCCTGATGCCGTAACTTTCCGACTATACTCTCTCTAGTGTCCGCATTATCATTTGCATTTAAGCAGCCAATTTCCATTCATGTGGGGGATTGTTAGAATGGTGTATGAATGTAACTTGTCTGCAATGTGTCTATGTATATCACATTACAACAACATGTGAATTTCAATTATATGTTGGTTGTAACAAGAATATTCTAGTGTGAAAGGTTGTGTCGATTCGGGAAGGTGATGTTTTAGGAGTGGTTATAAGCAATAGATGCAACTAATGTAAACCATTGCATCTTAAATGAACAGACACATCTAATAACAATGGGACACCACTTTAATTATAACCAACCATTGCAACCTATTGGAAGTGGTTGTGCCTGTTAACAAAGAGACACCACCTTATCTATAAATACCTACCATTGGTTGCCATTTAGGTGGGCAATTGATTATTCTCTCTCTTTCAAGATGAACCCAACTCAAGTGTGTGTGGGTTCAAGCGATGGTCAAGTGGTCTGAGCCACTTAAGCCTAAATCCAATTTCATTGAGCCATTTTCAATTTGATCCGAGCCATTTGGTTTGGATTGCACCCAATTCATTTTTTATATAATATAGATGCATTTTTGAGTCAGAGAGAGTATTACATGGAGAAGATTCGCCATATCCATGAGTTTGTAGTGCTGTTACTGGTGGATGTAGACCGTTGTATCCTGGGAGATAGACGCCACTGAGTCCGTTAGCACCATAGCGGGGCGAATCTGTCTTAAGAATATAGTATCCAATACTAGCCTCGGTCCAGGTTCTTTATTTATTATTATTATTTTATTGCTTTATTTTGCATATTTAATTAAATATAGAGTTGCATATTTAATTAATGATGTCTTAGCATATTGTTAATTATCTCATGACATATTAGTATAAGGTTTGTTATATCTTAAATGTCACATGAAGCATATATTTTACCAACAATATCAGCATCAAACTACCGACCCCCAAAAAAAAAAAAAAAAAATCAAATCAAATAATAGCATTCACAATCAACGCTGATTTTTGTTCGGTGACCTAGAAACTTGTTTCAAGTTTCAGTGACCAAATCACAAACTCTCTGCTGTAGTCTCAGTCTATCAACGAGCCTTCCAACATCGGCGAGCAGAACCAATCAAACCAGACCCAACAACCTCCATTGTTTCCGGCCAAGCTTCATTCACATCATTAATGTCCGGCGAAGTTAATGGTGGTGCTCCTTTGTTTCCGGCCAAGCTCCATTGTTTTCCGGAATGTATGGTGATTACTTCAATTTCAGAGGGAGAGAGACCTAAAGTGAAATAATGAAATATCAAGAGGATATAGAATAAAATTTTAGAGGGAAATCAGTTTTATATTTTGGAGGGAATTTGAATTTCATTTGATATAAATTCTTATATAAATACATATGTATATATGTATATATACCTACAAAGTAAATACTCTTTTTTATTAAAAAGGCCATGTCACCGATTTACCCCTCCAATGACGGCCTCCAATGAGAGGCGACTTGGAGCCATTTCTATCATATACGGAGTAAGATTTTATACATAATATAATACATGTGGGAAACTAGGATGGCCTGCATGACGTGTGTGAATAAATATAATATATATATATATATATACATACATGTTACATTCTCCTAATTTTTTGTGAACACGTGAATTAGATGACAAATGAATATTTTTTAATAAGATATCAGTTCCACGATTCTCTCCCTACAATCATTCTATTAGTACCACATGCATAAGTATTAAAATTAAATTTTAATAATAAGATCTAAACAAAATTACTATAATATTTAGAGTTAAATTGGTTAGATGAAAATTTATGGTGGAAGTAAAAATGGTGAAAGTAAAAGAAAGGATTTTTTTTTTTTTTTAAAAAAAAAAATTTAGTATGAAAATATTATTTTGTTAGTTTCAATAACAAGAAAATAAAAATAAAATAATTTAGTTACCAAAATTATCCTCATTATTTTAAATACTAATAAATAAATAAATTTTGTATTAGATGAATCATCTTTATACGCAAACTCCATCGTAGCCTAGCGGGTGGGTTACTCCTCATTGTCCTAGGGAGCCCGGACTTCGAAGCCTTTGCACTCCGTAACTTCTAATCTAACTTTCTTGTCTTGAAAAAAAAAGATAATGCTCTTTATACCCAATTACTTATATTAATTTTTAGCAAATAAATAGTAAAAAAATGGATTATTAAAAATAATAACTTTTATTTATATTCATATTTAAATTAGAACAACTTAAGGATGACTAAATTTTAGTTACCAGATTATTATTATTATTATTATTAGTGTATTTTTGATAATAATTATATTTATATTCAAATGTAGAATGTAGTTCACTTATACTAACAAATTCGTGTTCTCATTTGAATATTAAATATATCATTTTTCAAGCCCTCTAGGAGAAACACTAGATGGCAATACTGCTGACTAAAAATTGTCATGCAAAAGTAACATATTCTATAGTTCATGCATAATTTATCAAGTCCCATATTTTAATATACCACTTCTATGCAAATTTTTCTTTACAAAAATCATACATGTTGGATTGTTGTGATATATATGATAGATTCCAATCCATCTCATCCTACTCATATATTCATGAAAATTGCAAAGTGATATCATTTAACATTCCACTATTCAATTGTTACTTTATTTCAAATATGTTCTACAAATTGAACATAACGAGGTATTTGATATGCAATGTATTGGATAACTGTTTAACCAACCAGATATGAATGGGAGCATTTGAAGTTGTGAGTACTAGCCAAAAGGATTTTAAAGTCTCAACTTAATCACCACGCTAAACGACTTGTGATTATGTGAAATGAATAACGAAGAAGAGAGAATATAGAGAAACAACTCAATTGGGGAAGGGTATGAAACTTAAAAATAAAATGACAGTATTTGTGAGACAATAAAACTTTCCTACGTATTATGCGGGGAAATATTTTGGAAAAATTCATTGAATGCAGGAATCTTACCTTTTCTAAAATTTTCACTTTTCATTTAACCATATTTTTAAATTTTTTAAAAATTAAAAAAAATTTCAGTGTCTTTTCCTTTCTACTTACTTCACACTAACCCAACTAACCCTCATGGACCATAAAATAAAAAAAATAATAAATTTATTTATTATTATTTTTTTTTCAAGGCAAGAAGGGTTAGAAGTTAGATTAGTAGGTGCAAAGAGTCGAAACTTGACACTCCCAAAATCCACCGGAGGCACTAACCACTGGACTATCGAGACATTTGCTAAAAAAATAATAAATGGTTATCAAATCTTTTTTTTTTTTTTTTTTTTGCTCTTTAATGACTATTTGAGGGTAATTTTATCAAAATACTAAGCTCTTTTTCTTAAATGGTAAGAGGATTTAGAGTAAGACAAATATTTTTTTCTTAAATGTAAGAGATCGAATTTAGAGTAAGACTATGTAAACTATAATTATTTGTGGAAACCATTAATCATAAATAAATATAAATCCTAAGATTTTAGAATTTCATTACTTTCACATACCTATAATGCATAAATAAAGTAGTTAAATATAAATACCTCGATCTGTGATTGCAAATATTGTAGAGATCAAATCCAACTTTGAGATCCTTTAACAACGAACTAAGTTGCAACTCTAAACAATAGGTAAAGCGTGGAAACTAATTTATCTCTGTTGGCCTTTTGCACATATAAAACTTTATACGTGTTATTTCAATAGCGTACATAATTGATGTGATATATGCACTTTTATATAAAGGCAGAGAGAGGAATAATTTTCATTTTAGTAACTGTAATTCCACTTTCCATCAAAGTAAGGAACAAATAGGAAAACACTTTCCCAATAATTAATTACCAAAAAGGTAATTTATAAGTTGACCAATAATATAATATTAATCTTATATCTATTTACTTAACCACTAATTAATGAAATATATCATATGTCCAAATTATGTGGGTCACATAATTAATAAATAATCTTATAGTCTTCCACTTGGCCTATATGATAACTTAGTGTGCACTATAAATCAAATTGACTCATTAAGCTGGTCATCATAAATACTATGGTAAAGAAACTACTAATGCGAGTCATAGCGGTTATTTGTCACTAAATGACACAGTTCCTTCCATGTACCACAACACTAGTAACCTATTTAACATAGTCTATAAATAAGAAGTATTTATAATAGTCTAATAATAATGTATTTTCCATGACTATTGCTGTTGTCATTCATTCAAAACAATACGTACATGTACCATACATAAATTAACAGGAAATATCGTAAACACATTTAATGAGCTCAAAATGTCATATATATATAAGCAGTGTTAAGCAATCCACTAAAAATAATAATCATCATTGACTACATTCAGGATCTATTCTTCCAATATATTCTATAAATGTCTTGGTTGGTAGTCCATTCGTTAATGAATTGTAATCATAAGTTGTGTGTTTATATGTTCAATAGATACTCGTTATTTCAAAACACATTCTTTAATGATAAAGTATTTCAACTTCAGAATACCTATCATTTTTCATACAAGAAGATCCAACAATTGCAGCATAAATTTTTCTGCAATCTGAAAATGATACCCATAACTCCAAGTCTTGGAATAAATTCTGCAATTATAAATTGTAGCCTTAAAGCATGTTACAAATTAAAAATTCATAATAGACAACGTAATAATAAATTATTTTGCACTTTTTCATAATATTGCTCCTCTAGCCAAAAGGAACAAATAACCAATTGTGAATTAATTAATATCCACATATTCATAAAAATATCTCCCTGAGGGTGAGCATATAATCTTTTATCCCTTACCGACTTGTATATACATCAAACTCCACATATATACATAATGAATATTTTTTGTTTCTTTACTTTCTAGCTAACTCATTGTTTGGGATTACATTAGGCTGAATTTATCCCCTTTTATGTATGGAACAATACTGGTTGAACAATGTTCCATATCAAATCTTTCTAGAACTTTTTCAATATATGTTTTCTAAGAAAATCCTAAAAATTCACGTGTGATCTATCATAGAGTATTTCTTGTAATGACCCGGTCATTTTCATTCCTTTCCCTTTTCTCATATTTTCACGGTTATTTTTTTTTCCGTTGATCTTTTCCTTTCTGAGTTCAGTTTCCAATCACTTAGTGTCATTTTGAGTGCTCGGGGATGGTTTCGAGACTCTTTTCTTTGGATTGACAACTTCCTTTGAAGACTGAGTCATTTTCATATTTTCATTTTTCGGACACTATTCACTTTTTCGTCCTTTTCCCTATTTTGTCTTTTCTTCGTTTGTCACTTTGTTGGCATAACCTCACTTCTTGTGTTCGGAGTTGGTTTTTGACTTCATGTATCTTCATTCTAAGTGTTTTCCACGAAATACGTATCTTTACTTTTGTAGAAAAGTATTCTGGTTACTCCCGGTGTCTATAGGGGCATGGATGCACAGTTCTTCAGAAACATTTCCATTTCTTGGGGTGTTTTTCATAAATATATTTTAAAGATATTTTATTTCAGGGGTTTTTAAGAAAATATTTTTGGAAGATATTTTCATTCTGGGCCAGTTGTGCAGTTTTCACTTTTTTTGGAGGGGCCATTGTGTAATTAATGAAAGTTATTGCTAAAATGTCTTGTTTTGAGCCTAGATCCTCGTACGGGATTCATTTTCACTTTTCGTCAAGTCGTGTACTATTACAATTTCCTTCTAGTCGTTTTTTCCCAGTTTTAGTGTTTTTGGCCCCAATTGTCGCTGAACTTGTTCAGGGCATATCTCTCTGCTCGGGACTCGGTTTCTGACGCCGTTTCTTCTGTTATTCATATTTTCTCATTCTGCTTCTTTTTTGTTCACAGAGTTTTGTCATTTGAGCGCGTCTGCTCAAATTCCACTTTTCCGGACCCTGCGGGGCTCGTTCGGGACACTTTTAGGGTTTTTCTATAAATAGGAGGCCTTAGGAAGAAAAATTAGATTTTTCTGTCTCTCTCCTCTCTCTTGGCTGGCAGCCATGGCAGCCAAGGGGCTACCACACTTCTCCTTCATTTTTCGGCCACTGCCTTTTAGTAAAAAGGGGTAGTGTCTTAGTGTCTTATGCTCTTCTCGCCGTGCTTTACCTTTCCCCCTTATTAGAATCCATTTTTGGCCATTTCTTGAGTTCGGGTTTGAAGTCAAGTTATGATTTTGATGGGGCTTCCTTGGGGGTTATGTTCATCGTGTTGTCCCGGATAAAACCTAGGAGTTTCGTCGGATTCGGAGCGGTTTCGTTTCGGTGGGGATTTGAGATTTCATCTCAAATGGAGGTAGGGGGTGTTATAATTTCATATTTTTATTGTCTTGCATATTTTTGATGCTTATACAACTTGTATACTTGCTTTTGTTCATAATCTAGAATTTAATTTAATTATTTTCAATGGTTAAGGTTTAATTCTCATGATGATGTATAATTTAGAATTAAATTGTGACATGCTATAAAATTATGCTTTGATATGTTGGTTAACATATATTAAATTCGAATTATTTGAATAAGAATAGCACCTTTTATTTAATAATTTTCTTTAGTGAAAGTTTAATTCCCATGGACGTACCTTGTATGAAATTAACTTGTGATAGGCTTTTAAATTAAGTCTTGACATGTTCTTTAACATATTCGAATTTGAGAGCATTTGGATGAATATGAAAATCTTGAGATTTTAATTAAAAGAATTAATAAAAATTTATTTTGTGATTCCATTGGCTTAATTAGGTATTTAACTTGATATTAGTGATGACTAGGACTTGTGTACTAGTATATATTATTTTGGGACCATTTAGAGTTGATTTGTAAAATAGAGATTTAATTATCATGATTTAATTAAATTCTATCTCATTGCTCCATGGATTTTAATTATGTTGTAGAAGTTGTTACTATATTTAAATCATGGATTTGGACTTGTTGTGTAGTCACTTAGTTATGTTTTAAGTATTGAGTACATTGTTGTTAAAATTATATTCATGAGAACATGTTTTCTTTATGGAATATATTGTTTCCTTGTGCAATGAATTGCACACTTTGTAATTGACATTGTATATGCCATTTTAGAATTTAAACTCCAAGGCATGGATTGTGTGGTTTCAACCTACTTGTGCACAGAAGGTGATTTCGTGCATTATATAAATTATGTATAAGTTGTGAACTTATTTAGATTATTTTGGAGTCTTGGGATATTGTTATTACAAGTGACATGGCTAGAGTTTGGCTCTAGTGCGGGAGGTATGAGTTCTCCCCAATTGAGATAGTGCGCACTAGGGTGGTCTTCCCAGTGGGTTAATGTCCGGAATAACCATTGAGGTCTCAGCAGAATTCTGAGCTTGATGTCCAAGTCTTCCACTATTTGATTTCGCATTCAATTCCAAGTTGACAATCATGTTTAATTGTGACTTGCGGTTTTGGCTATTGGCGATTTGATATTGTTAAGTACATCCATACTAAATTGCTATATTTAGTTGTTTGCACACTTTTAGATTTTAAGTTGATAACTTAGAGAATCTATGTCTTGATGTGTGGTAGTAGAAATTCTAATTATACTAAATTGTTATATTTAGTTGTTATTGCATTTTAGATTTCAAGGTGATGGCTTTGAGAATCTATGTCTTGATGTTTTGTATAGCATGCACCTATGTTGTTGAAATTGCATAAAGGATGTGTTTATGCTAGTAATGATTTAAGGTAGTTTAGGATGCTCCCTGGGTCTCACCTTTGACATAGGCGTTAGGTGACATGACCCCTTTTGAATTTTTTTATGTTGTTATAAAAATCTATAAAGAAATCGAGTCGAAGCATGCTCATTCTCTACGAGTAAACTTGTTTACTCAGCCCGAAGCTACTGGGGGATTTGTTCAGGTACAGGATTCAAGATTGGAGATTTGCACTTGCCTTGGGTGATTCATAGATTTGAAGCTTCTTTTAAAGTATTCTTGTTCACATGCAAGTGTTAGCATGTTTGAGTCTTGCTTTTAAAGATGTAATACTTAGTAGGTTCATCATGCCCATTTTGCCTTATTGTATGTAAAGTTCGGATATACTATTTGGGACCTATTTGATATGTATGACATGAGGCCAAGGGCCACAAACCTTTAAGTTCAAGTGTGTGTATTTAAACTTCAAGTTTTGCCTTTGAAATGTATTTTTATCAACCTTGGAGGTTTGGCATGTAAAATCTTGTAAATGAAATGTAATGTGGCCGTAGGCCATTGTAATATGTTTAAAATGTCATATTACACTTGCATGTATGTTCACATTATCACACACTTGCATATAATGCAATTTGATCATACCATGGGGGATTCAAATGAGACTTAAAGTCTCTTTTTCAGTGTTGGTGCATAGCAGGTTCATTTTCACATTTTAAACCTGTTTCAGTCGACCAGTGGCTTGTTTCGGTTGACCGATGCTCTTTGGTTTTCAATTGAACAGTAAAAGTCCAATTGCAGTAGCCATTTTCAGTTCCGAGCCACAAACCGGTTGACCGGTTTGTCATTTCAGTCGACCAAAATGAAGAGCCATTTCCCTTCTTCTTTTGGCTCACTTCGGTCGACCAAAGCTCCATTTTGGCCGACCGAAATGGAGCTGCCTTGTGGTTTTTTTTTTGTTTGGTTGTTGTCTCTTCAGGCTGTTATCATTTTGTTTGTTCCTACTCGACTTTGTTGACCTTGTTTAAGCCATTTAATGAAGCACATGGTCTAGTTTGAACTAGATCTTGTTCCTTTGGTTGTCATTTGTGCCACAAGTTACCATTTGATTCTTTTCATTCTAACTTCCGCTTCTGGTTAATTCCTTGAGTTCCGTGACTTCATGGAAGGTCACACTTGTGTCTTAGGGATAGTTTATATCTCTAGAGACTTGGTTTTATCTTTTTCTTCCGCATTTCGGATCCGTTATCGGGTCAACTTTCGGTTCATCGTTGACACACTGGGTTGAAAAACTTGGGCCGTCACAAGTGGTATCAGAGCTCTTAGGTTTGAATACCTTAGGACGACAGGTTTTGGGTGCATATCATGCTTATGGTTCCATACTCTATGTATTTATATGCTTCATGATAACATATTTTGGTTTGATAACATGTTTATGTGCTACATGTGGTATGCCGTTTGTTAGTATGATTTAATTCCTATGTAAAGAGTATGACATGTGATGTATGCAAGAGTAGATTTGTATATGCATGATTATTTTGCATATTTAGCAGGACTTGGGATTAGTTATAGGATGTTCGAGTTGAGATTGAGCTGTTTGGTGAGTTTACACTTAGTGCAATGGTTGGTGTCTTTGGTTTTGTTTAGGCACTCTTCTTTGACGTTGTTGGTGATTGTCCACATGGTTTTATGGTAGTATAGGTTGTTGTCAACCTAGCTTTGGTTTTGAGGTAGGTGGTGAGACACCTTTTGTTTAGGTTCTCATGAGGTGAGTCATTTGGCTTTGCCGTAGTGCTGGATTTGTTGGTTTTGAGCCATGATGAGGTTATGGACCTCGTAGGATCCTTGGTTGTTTGGGATGATTCCTCTAGGATTGTAATTTTCGTGGGTGGGTACATTGTGGGCGGGTGCATGGCATTGTCATGCTCCCGTACTGGCAAGCTACAAGTGCAGTTTGGATGGAATCGATGTTGGTTTTGTTTTAATAGGCGTTGTCCTTTTGATCGATGATGGTGATGGCTGTTTTGGGGATTAGTCGTAGTGATTGATTTGGTTGTTGTTGATATAGTTGTAGTTGCCATTTCTTTGAGTTCTGCTTGCGTGATAACGTTTTTGGGATTAAGTCGATTGATTGATGCTTTGGGTAGAGAGAGCATTGCACTGTTAGTATCACTTGTAGCGTCACCTTTAGATTCGGAGATGGATTGTTAGAGTCTTACCATTGTGGTAAGGGCTCACATTTGTTTTGAGATAAGTTGTTGTCGCGTTTGTTTTTGGAGTCTGTTTATTGCTAGGACTAGTCTTTCCTTTCACATAGACACTCTAGGACACGATGTCTATAGGATTCATTGTTGCATCATTTTTATCTTCTGCAGTTTCGTTTACCACCATGTTAGTAGTTTGATTTATGATATTGTGATGCATGAGTAGGTGGAGGTATGTTCACATTTGCTTTCTTGTTTTGTGGCATTAGTATGCCTTCTTTATATGCATAAAGATGCTATGTTGTTACTTCGTTTTGGTGACATAATTTTGTGCTTACATGGAGACATGCTGCATGTACCCTTGATTTTTGTCTATGTGAGTAGACTTACCTTCTTGGTAGTTGCATTCCTTGTCATATGCATGACTTTCATGTTCAGTTTTCCCATTTGTTTCCTTCGATCGCACGCAGTGTGCATGCAGGTTTCCACGATGATTTCATTGGGAAATTCCTTGTAGAGGAGTTGTCACATTTGTTTTGTCTTGGGCTATCCACTTACTTAAGGTGGGAAGAATGCTCTCTTTTCTCGTTTGTTATGTTGACACTTGTGGGGGGAAATAAGGTTTCTCCTCTTTTCTTGGTTCGTATTAGGGACTTCACAAGGAGTAAGTCTCTTCTCTTCGTTGCGTTGTGCACAGCTTTGGGGTTGGCTGGTCCGTGAGGATCATCATTGTTGTATTGAGTCCTTGGTAAGGATTTGGTTGATTTTGGTCGACTTACTTCCATGTAGGGGCTGAAGTCTTTGACATTGTTGTCTTTCATTTCAGAGATGAAGTCTTGGTGTTGTCCTTCTTAGGACTGGTAGTTTCCTTTCCTTCGTATCTTTCCTTGGGGAGTTTTACCGTGGTTGTTAATGGGTTGTGGTGCTCAGAGTGAGTGGATTGGTGCGAGATCATTTTCCGGGGACTTGTGTCCATATCATTGAGGATCTGTTCAATTAGTGAGGTGAGCTTGATGCTCTTTTGAGGATGTCTTTAGGAGAGTTGTTTCAGTTTTGGAGACATGGATGTGGTTAACTCTTAAGAAGAGTTTTGGGAGATCATTGTTGGATATGGCTTATTTGTGGAGTTTTCTCATCCTAGTTATGACTAGGTATTGTTTTGAGGAATCATAGTTCCAGTGATTGTTTATAGATGGAAATTGAGGAATTTTGACTTAACTTGGTGTCGCCAAGTACGGTTTTGAGAGACACATTTTGTGATTTTGATTATTGTTAGAATTTTGATATGTGTGCCACTTGGTGAACTTGTGTTTTGAGGATTTAGTTATCCATGATAGGGATGTGGATCTGATGTTTGATCATGGTGATTGGGCTTGTAGTTGATTTGTTTCAGGGAGATATGTAGGACTTTCGATGAAATGTCTTGTAATGAGGTTCATTTTGGTTTCTAGAGGTTTTGACTTGTTTTTTTAGGCTTGGGATTCTTGATTGATGTTGTTAGTAGGAGTATTTTGAAACATTGGAGTTGTCATTTTGTTGTATTTAGGATTTAAGGCCTTAAGCGTAGCGGTACCTATGGCTTTGTTGTCAGAGTTTGGGATTGGCCAGGATGGTCCGGTTGGACGTCTTTAGACCATATCTCAACTGTCACAAAATGTCTAGGCTCCATGGTGCTTTTGGTAATGATCATTTTTGACTTTGATGTCATTTTTATCGAGAGGTTTCATGGGTAGACCTAGTGGGGGGCAGGCTATGAACTAGTGCCTTATACTGTCATGCTACCATACAAGTTGTGTGTTATGGGCGAGTGCTAGTTGCCGTCGATGCTACCTTACTGACGAGTAAGTGTGGGCGGGCACTAGGCACTATCATTGCTACCACACATTCGAGTACGTCGTGGGCGGGTTTTGGCCACTATTCGTACTGCCACGTTGTCCTTGTTCAGTACCTTGATTCGATATGTGGGGATTTTGGAGTTCTTTTGGTGGTTATTTTTGCATCCGTGTGATGGGTTGTCAGGAGGGATGCTATGGTGGTTGTCTTCTGTTTCCTTGTCTGACCTTGGATTCTGTGTGTGAGTCTTGACTTGTTCTGTGGCCGCCTGGTCACTTTCATTTTGAGAGGTTGTCTTGTCATGAGCACGTGGGTGCGGCTAACATTGGCTTCTACGTTGTCCTTCAGTGTTGGATTTGCTTTCATAGCATGTTTTGTGGGATACTCGGAGATGTACTCCGTAGTTATCTTGGTTTCGCCTTTTCATTTTCTTAGGGCTGGATTTCGGGGACGAAATCCCTTTAAGGTGGGAAGGTTGTAATGACCCGGTCATTTTCATTCCTTTCCCTTTTCTTATATTTTCACGGTTATTATTATTTTTTTTTCCGTTGATCTTTTCCTTTCTAAGTTCAGTTTCTCATCACTTAGTGTCATCTTGAGTGCTCGGGGATGGTTTTTGAGACTCTTTTCTTTGGATTGACAATTTTCTTTGAGGACTGAGTCATTTCTATATTTTCATTTTTCGG
Source organism: Cornus florida (assembly GCF_030987335.1). Lineage (NCBI taxonomy): Eukaryota > Viridiplantae > Streptophyta > Magnoliopsida > Cornales > Cornaceae > Cornus > Cornus florida. The sequence continues at coordinate 20,285,127 of NW_026775576.1, forward strand.
ACACTATTCACTTTTTCGTCCTTTTCCCTATTTTGTCTTTTTCTCATTTGTCACTTTGTTGGCATAACCTCACTTCTTGTGTTCGGAGTTGGTTTTTGACTTCATGTATCTTTATTCTAAGTGGTTTCTACGAAATACGTATCTTTACCTTTGCAGAAAAGTATTCTGGTTGCTCCCGGTGTCCATAGGGGTATGGATGCACAGTTCTTCAGAAACATTTCCATTTCTTGGAGTGTTTTTCGTTAATATCTTTTAAAGATATTTTATTTCAGGGGTTTTTAAGAAAATATTTTTAGAAGATATTTTCATTCTGGGCCAGCTGTGCAGTTTTCACTTTTTAGAGGGGCCATTGTGCAATTAATGAAAGTTATTGCTAAAATGTCTTATTTTAAGCCTGGATCCTCGTATGGGATTCATTTTCACTTTTCGTCAAGTCGTGTACTCTTAGAATTTCCTTCTGGTTGTTTTTCCCCAGTTTCAGTGTTTTTGGCCCCGGTTGCCGCCGAACTTGTTCGGAGCATATCTCTCTGCTCGGGACTCGGTTTCTGATGCCGTTTCTTCTGTTATTCATATTTTTTTTTTTATTCTGCTTCTTTTTCATTCATAGAGTTTTGTTGTTTGAGCGCGTCTGCTCAAATTCCACTTTTCCGGACCCGGCGGGGCCCGTTCGGGACACTTTTAAGGTTTTTCTATAAATAGGAGGCCTTAGGAAGAAAAATCAGATTTTTCCCTCTCTCTTCTCTCTTTTGGCCGGTAGCCATGGCAGCCAAGGGGCTGCCACCCTTCTCCTTCATTTTCCGGCAACTTCCCTTCAGTAAAAAGGTGTAGTGCCTTAGTGTTTTATGCTCTCCTCACCGTGCTCTACCTTTCCCTCTTATTAGAATCCGTTTTTGGCCATTTCTTGAGTTCGGGTTTGAAGTCAAGTTGTGATTTTGATGGGGCTTCCTTGGGGGTTATGTTCATCGTGTTGTCCTCGACAAAACCTAGGAGTTTCGTCGAATTTCGAGCGGTTTCGTTTTGGTGGGGATTTGAGATTTCATCTCAAATGGAGGTAGGGGGTGTTTATATTTCATATTTTTGTTGTCTTGCATGTTTTTGATACTTATACAACTTGTATGCATGCTTTTGTTCGTAATCTAGAATTTAATTTAATTATTTTTTATGGTTAAGGTTTAATTCTCATGATGATGTATAACTTAGAATTAAATTGTGGCATGCCGTGGTTGTTGATTTGGAAAATAGAGATTTAATTATCATGATTTAATTAAATTCTATCTCATTGCTCCATGTATTTTAATTATGTTGTAGAAGTTGTTACTATATTTAAATCATGGATTTGGACTTGTTGTGTATTCACTTGGTTATGTTTTAAGCATTGAGTACATTGTTGTTAAAATTATATTCATGAGAACATGTTTTCTTTATAGAATATATTGTTTCCTTGTGCAATGAATTGCACACTTTTTAATTGACATTATATATGCCATTTTAAAATTTAAAATCTAAGGCATGGATTGTGTGGTTTCAACCTACTTGTGCATAGAAGGTGATTTCGTGCATTATATAAATTATGTATAAGTTGTGAACTTATTTGGATTATTTTGGAGTCTTGGGACATTGTTGTTACAAGTGACATGGCTAGAGTTTGGCTCTAGTGCGTGAGGTATGAGTTCTCCCCAATTGAGATAGTGCGCACTATGGTGGTCTTCCGAGCACGAGTCTCTCAAAATCGTGCTTGGCAACACCAAGCTAAATCAAAATTCCTCAATTTCGATTCAAAACCAATCATCGGAACTACGATTCCTCAAAACTATGTCTAGCCATTGCTAGGACGAGAAAATTCCATAAATAGGCCATATCCAACAGTGATCCTCCAAAACTTCTCCTAAGAGTCAACCACATCTAGATCTCCAAAACCAAAGCAAGTCTCCAAAAGGCATCCTCAAAAGAGTATCGAGCTCACCTCACGAATCAAACACTTCCTTAATGATATGGACGTAAGTCGCCGTAAAATGATCTCACACCAATCCACTCATTCTGAGTACCACAACCCATCAACAACCACGGCAAAACTCCCCATGGGAAGACACGGAGGAAAGGAAACCACCAGTCCTAAGAAGGGCAACACCAAGACTTCATCTCTGAAATGAAAGACAACAATGTTAAAGACTTCACCCCCTACATGGAAGTAAGTCGACCAAAATCAACCAATTCCTCACCAAGGACTCAAGACAACAATGGCGATCCTCAAGGACCAACCAACCCTAAAACTGTGCACAACGCAATGAAGAGAAGAGACTCACTCCTTGTGAAGTCTCTTATTCGAACCAAGAAAAGAGGAGAAACCCTACTCTCCCACAAATGTCGACACGACAAATGAGAAAAGGGAGCATTCTTCCCACCTTAGGGAAGTGGATAGCTCAAGACAGAATAAATGTGACAACTCCTCTACAAGGAATTTCACAATGAAACCATCGTGGAAACCCGCATGCACACTACGTGTGACCGAAGGAAACAAAAGGGAAAATTGAACATAGAAGTCATGCATATGACAAGGAATGCAACTACCAAATAAATAAATCTACTCGCATAGATAAAATCAAAGGTACATGCAGCACGGCTCTACGTAAGCACAAAATCATTTCACTAAAGTACAGTAACAACATGGCATCTCTAAGCATATAAGGAAGGTTTGTAATGCCGCACAACAAGAAGGCAAATGTGGACATACCTCCACCTACTTATGCATCGCAATATCATAAATCAAACTACTAACATGGTAGTAAACAAAACTACAGAAGAAAAAAATGATACAATAATGAACCTTATGGACATCGTGTCCTAGAGTGTCTAGGTGAAAGGAAAGACCAGTCCTAGCCATAACCTGACTCCAAAAACCAACACGACAACAACTTGTCTCAAAACTAATGTGAGCCCTTACCACAATGGTAAGACTCTAACAATCCATCTCCGAATCTAAACGTGACACTACAAGTGACACTAACAATGCAATGCTCTCTCTACTCGAATCACCAATCAATAGACTTGATCCTGAAAGCGTCATCACATAAGAGAACTTTAGGAAAATGGCAACTATAACCATATCAACAACATCCAAATCAATCACTACGACTGATCCCCAAAACAACCATCACCATTATTGATCAAAAGGATAACACCTATCAAAACAAAACCAGTATCGATTCCATCCGAACTGCACTTGTAGCTAGCAAGTACGGTAGCATGATAGTGCCATGCACCCGCCCACGAAAATTCTAATCCCAGAGGAATCATCCCGAACAATCAAGGATCCTATGAGGTCCATAACCTCATCATGGTTCAAAACCAACAAATCCAACACTACGGCAACGCTAAATGACTCACCTTACGAGAGCCTAAACAAAAGGTGTCTCACCACCTACCTCAAAACCAATGCTAGGTCGACAACAACCTACACTACCATAAAACCATGTCGACAATCACCAACAACCTTATGGAAGAGTGCCTAAACAAAACCAAACACACCAACCATCGTAATAAGTGAAAACTCACCAAACGACTCAACCTCAACTCGAACATCCCATGACTAATCCCAAGTCTTGCCAAATATGCAAAACAATCATGCATATACAAATTAAATCTATCATACATCATATGTTATGCTCTTTACAATAAAATTTAAATCATGCTAAACAAACGGCATACCACATGTAGCACATAAGCACATAAACATGTTATCAGACCAAAACATGTTATCATGAAGCATATAAACATATATAACATGGCAACACAAGCATGATATGCTCCCAAAACTCGTCGTCCTAAGGTTCTCTAACCTAGGAGCTCTGATACCACTTGTGACGACCCAAGTTTTTTAACCCGGTGTGTCAGTGATAAACCAAAAGTTGATCCGATAATAGATCCGAAATGCGAAAGCGAAACCAAAAACAAGGTCTATAGGGATATCAATCATTTCTAAGACACCCAAGTGACTTTCTATGAAGTCATGAAACTCAAAGAAATAACTAGAAGTGGAGACTAGAAGAGAAAATTGGTACCCTATGGCACCAATGACAACCAAGGGAAACGAATCCTAGTTTAACTAGACCACATATGCCGTTACATGACCCAAACATGATTAACGAAGTTGAGTGCAAATAAACTAATTGGTGCAAGCCTGAAGAGATAGAACCCAAACAAAATCAACAAGGCAGCTCCATTTTGGTTAACTGAAATGGAGCATCGGTCTGCCGAAATAAGCCTGGAAAAAGAAGAGAAAAGAGCTTTCAGTTCGGTCGACCAAAGTGACAAACTGGTTAATCGGTTTAAGGCTCGAGATAAAAAAATGAGTTTCGGTCGACCGATGTAGAGAACCGATCGACCGCAATAAGCCTCGGTGGTGAAAATGGCTACTAGAGTTGGGATTTTTGCTGAATAATGAAATCCAAGAGGGGTTTAATCGACCAAAATAGGCCACCGGTCTACCAAAATTGGTCAAAAACGTGAAAAATGAACCTGCTATGCATCAAGGTTGAAATGAGTTCCTAAGTCTTATTTGAATTCCCCATGGCATGATCAAACTTAATTATATGATGATGTAAGCATACACGCAAGTGTAAAATGGTACAATGGCCTATGGCCTTATTACAATTCATTTACAACATTTGACATGTCAAATCTCCAAGTTAGAAAAATTACATTTCATAGGCAAAACTTAAACATGCTAACACTTGCATATGAACAACAACGCATTAAAAGAAACCTCGATCTACAAATCACCCAAGGCAAGTGCAAATCTTCAGATCTTGTATCCTGTACCTAAAATATGCTTGAGTAACTTTGGGGTGAGCAATATAAAGCTACTCGTAGGAAATGAGCATGCATCGACCTAACGTTTTACATGTTTGCATGATTTAAACATCGTGGTTCATTCCACCTAGCGTCTATGTCAAAGGTGAGACTCAGGGAGCATCCTAAGCTGCCTAAGATCATTTATAGCATAAAACACATCATTCATGCAATTCAAACAACATAGGAGCATGCTATACAAAGCGACAAAATATAGATTCTCAAAGTCATCAACTTGAAATCTAAAATGTGTAAACAACTAAACATAACCATTTAGCATAATTGGAATTTCTAGTACCACACGTTAAGACATAGATTCTCAAAGTAATCAACTTGAAATCTAGAAGTGTGTAAACGACTAAAGTGGGTTATGCCACCTAACGTCTATGTTCCAAATGAATCTATAGGATCATTCCTAAGTCACATTTGAACAATATAGCATAGACATACTTAGCAACATCAAAATTTAAAATGATTCATTAAAAATCATAAAACATGAATGTACTTAACAACATTAAATCGCCAATATCCCAAAACCATAAGTCACAATTAAGCATTGGTTGTCAACTTAGAATTGAATGCAAAAACAAATAGTAAAAGACTTGGACATCACGTATCGGACTAAACCAAGAACAAAATGGTTATTCCGAGCATTAACCCGCTGGGAAAACTACCCTAGTGCACACTATCTCAATGGGGAGAACTCATACCTCCCGCACTAGAGCCAAACTCTAGCTATATCACAGTAACAATGTCCCAAGACTCCAAAATAAATAAGTTAACAACTTATATACGAAATATATATATATACAACACGAAACTACATTCCATGCACAAGTAGGTTGAAACCATACAATACATGCTCTAAATCCACAACTACTATAGGATGACAATGTCGAATCTTCAGAGCGCGATTCGTTACGCGCTATAATAACATCACATGTCGAATCTTCAGTGTACGATTCATTACACGCTATAACAATATATAATTCAATATTGAAAGCATAACTTATAAATCCATTGCAAGTCTAAAATCATGCTTCAAACATACTACCAATGTTAAACACATGATTAAATCTTTAACGCAATAAAAACTGAAATTAATTACATAACCTAATTAATTATCTAAGTTTCAAGTCTCGATTTAATGATCCCTAATTGACACATGTTATACAACATAGTATGGTCGTTACATATACCACATGAAAAACTTAATTAGGTCATTAAAAAATAGGATGGAATTTAATTAAATCATGATAATTGAATTCATAGATTTTAAAACAACATCAAATGGTCGCAATTTAACTTATGCTAGTGTACAAGTCCTAGTCATCACAAATATCAAGTTAAAACTCAATTTAAGCCCATGGACCCATTAAATAGATTTTAATTAATCCTTTTAATTAAAAACTCTAGAATTTCGTACTCATCCAAATGCTCTCAAATTAAAGTATGTTAAACAATATGCCATGACTTAATTTAAAAACATATCATAAGTTAATTTCATGCAAGGTAAGGCCATAAGAATTAAACTTTCACCAAAGATAATTATTAAATAAAAATTCCAATTGTTATTCAAATAATTTCAATTTAATATATGTTAATAAACATATCAAATCCAAACTTTCTAGTGTGCCACAATTTAATTCTAAGTTATACATCATCATGAAAATTAAATCCTAACCATAGAATTAATTAAATTAAATTCTAGGACTTAAACAAAAACATGCATATAAGTTGTATAGTCATGGAAAACACTCCATACAACACATATAAAATCCTAAAACATCCCCTACCTCCATTTGAGATGAAATCTCAAATCCCCACCAAAATGAAACCGCTCCGAATCCGACGAAACTTCTAGTTTTTGTCGGGGACAACACGATCTACATGAACCCCCAAGAAGCCCCATCAAAATCACAACTTGACTTCAAACCCGAACTCAAGAAATGGTCGGAAATGAATTCTAATAAGGGGGAAAGGTAGAGCACGTCGAGGGGAACGATAAACGTTAAGGCCGTAGAGTTTTCACTAAGGAAATAAAGTGGAGGAGAAGAAAGAATGAAGGCAGCCCCTTGGGCTCCCATGGCTGCCGGCCAAGAGGGTGAAGAAGATGACGGAAATCTGATTTTTGACTTAAGACCCCCTATTTATAAAAAATCTCAAAAAGTTCCCCGAAAGGGTCTCGCCGGGTCCGGAAAAGTGAATTTTGAGCAAACACGCTCAAATAACAAAACTCTATGAACCAAAAAGATTCTAAATGATAAAATATGAATAACGAAAGAAACGACGTCAAAAACTAAGTCCCGAACAGAAAATTATGCCCCAAACAAGTTCGGTGGCAACCGGTGTCGGAAAACCTGAAACTAGAGAAAAACAACCAGAAGGAAATTCAAAGAGTATGCGACTCGACGAAAAGTGAAAATGAATCCCGTATAAGGATCCAGGCTCAAAATAAGGCATTTAGCAATAACCCTTATTAATTGCACAATGGCCCATCCAAAAGTGAAAACTGCAATAATGGCCCAGAATGAAAATATATTCCAAAAATATTTTCTTAAAAACCCCTAAAATAAAATATCTTTAAAATATTTTTACGAAAAACACCCCAACAAAAGAAAAAAATTCTAAAAAACTATGCATCCATGCCCCTATGGACACCGGGAGCAACTAGAGTACTTTCTTACAAAAGTAAAGATACGTATTTCGTGAAAACCACTTAGAATGAAGATATGTGAAGTCAAAAACCTACTCCGAACGCAAGAAGTGAGGTTATGCTAACAAAGTGACAAACGGGGAAAAGACAAAATAGGGAAAATGACGAAATAGGGAAAAGGATGAAAAGTGAAAGTGTCCCGAAAAGTGAAAATGCGGAAATGACTCGGTCCTTAAAGGAAGTTGTCAATCCAAAGTAAAGAGTCTCAGAAACCATTTTCGAGCACTCAGAACAACACTAAGCGATGAGAAACCAAACACAGAAAGGAAAGGATAACGGAAAAAAATTATCTGTAAAATTTGAGGAAAGGGAAATGAATGAAAATGACCGGGTCATTACACTCTTTTGGATTTAGGAGTGAGCATAAATCTTCTTCCTTATTTGATATATATCCAATTAGGCTTGGGTGATTTGAAATCGACGTCGGTAGTTTTTCAACTAGCCGACCGATCCATTAAAAAACCCCGGGGTATAATAGAGGATGTTTTAATTAAAATTGACAAATTCTTCTTCTCGGTTGATTTCGTAGTCATTGACACAAAACCGGTTCCCCATCCTATGAGCCAAATACCCGTTATCCTTGGCTGTCCCTTCTTGGCTACCGCTAATGCCAACATTATTTGTAAGACGGGGGTAATGAAGATCTTTTTTTGGCCACTTGAAGGTGAAGTTGAATGTCTTTAATCCAACCCCCAATGCTATGGACAAACATGAAGAGATTTATATTATGGAAAAATGTTTTAAAAGCAAAATTGACAAAAATGAGTCCTCTCCTTGTGTTAAAAAATTAAATGGTTTGCCTTTGAAAGAGTTTTGAAAAGATGTCTTGAATTCCAATGTTAAACGGGCATGGAAGCCCAAAAGTCTCTTTAATCAAAAGCCATCAAATGCACTTGAATCAAATCCAATAATTTTCATAGGGAATGGTTTGTTGGGTGGGGTTCGAAGTTCCATTCACCCCGTTGAGAAGGGGATGTCTACCAAGATCTTTGATCTGGGCTAAGAGAGCCCAACGTCTTGCTAGAGACGTTAAAGATTAGTGCTTCGTAGGGTTTTCCAACCCTATTCCTCCCTCATTTCTTGTTTTTTTATTTTTTATTTTCTACGTCTTCTAGATAAGTTTCGAGTTGATCATTTAAGTTTCCAGGTAGTTTGAATCATTTCCTACACTTTCAGTGTCATTTTGATCGATCGAAGACACCTCTTCGATAAATCGAATTTTGCAGAGGCCCATTTTGCCTTGGAAATTGCTCTCAGGATCTTACCACTTCGATCAATCGAAGTCTATTTGGATCGATCGAAGTTCTTAAAATACAACTTTTCATCTTCCATTCAATTGATCAAAGTTCATTTGGATTGATCGAAGTAAGTGATCGATCGATCGAAGAATTTCGTCTTTTCAAATTTTGAGATAACTACTTTAGCTGTTGGCCTTCCCCAAACCCTTTTTTTTTTATTTTCTTTTTCTTTCTCCTCCTTTTCCCCTTCTTTTTTTCCTTTTCTTTTCTTTTTTTCTCTTTCTCTCTCTACCTTTCTCTCAACTCTCAGCCTTCTCTTATCTCTTTCCCCGAACCTTACCTCTCTTCATCTCTCATCACTCCCTTATCTCCACCTCCCAACTCCGGCGAAGACCACCCCACCCCACCTTTGTCCATCTTTTTCGGCGAGCCCCAAGCATGTTCAAGCCGTCACTGCCGATCTCCATTAAATCTAGCGGAAGCTTTGGCTATTCGGCCAAGCTCGTTATCTCTCTCCTTGCTTTATTCTCCCTTAGAAGCATCTATTCTCATCTTCTCTGGCCAATTTAGGCCAATAAGAACTCGATCCAACTCCGGTGACACTCTGCAGGTTCCAGCGAGTCTCCAGCAAGACTCCGGTCATCTCTTTCGGCTACGGTTAGGCCGAAAAGCTTGGTTTCGTCCCAAAAATCTCTCTTTCCATTTCCTCCCCTCATTTTCAAACCGGGTATGTAGATATTCATTTTTCATTTTTTATTTTAATTTTATTTTATCTTTGATTTTAATTTTTCTTTTTATTATTGCATTTTTCAATTTAGTTTTATTTTTATTTGAATTTATGTTTGTATATACATTATAGTTCAAATGGAAAATGGAAAATGGAATATAAAATTAAAAAATCAAACCTTTAAAAAATTGGAAATATAGAAAAATAATAAAAAAAAATAAATAAAAATGGATTGAATGGAACCATGGGACTTGAAACTTTTGCTTTGAAAGTATTCACTGTGATGTTGAAGTTGGATACCATGTTGAATAGAGGATTGGGACAACCTTGAAGTTTGTAGTTTAAAATACTGTGGAGTATGGTGTGTTGTAGTGTAGAAGGAGAATGGGCAAATTTATATGTGGATTTTGTGATTGTGGGCGGTGTCCCTTTTGTCGTGTTGAATCGAATGTGAGATTTTTGACTTGATTAAGCTATATGAAACTTTGACATGTGATTGAATGAATATATGCTTCTATGATTGACTTTGTTGAAAATTTATGGAATGCACATTTTTAATGGAACCCAGGCCGAATTAAAAAAAAAAAATTAAACTTGTGTTTACATTATTTAAATGGCACTTGGTTTATTTGTTTGAACTTGAATTGAAAAAGGAAATTGGAAAAGGAATTTAAAGTTAGATTTTTGAATTGAATTGAAACATAAAACAAATTTTTTTGGAAATTTGTCTTGTGATTCTTGAATAGATTTGGAATTTGAATGTTATGAACTTTTGAAAGTTTGCTTTGGAATTTAAAATGAAAACGTAAATGCCAAAAAGGAATTGTTTTGAAGTATTTGAAAGAAATGAATTGAAAATGGGCACATTTTGAACTTGAAAAATTCTGAAAATTTTAAAGTTGCAATGGCATAAAAAGCTTGAATACTTATGAGCATGATTCCCGACTTGTTTCATTTGTTTGTATTGAGTATGCAATGCATGGATGTTGTTTGATTCTAAATTGTTTTAAATGGATGTAAGCATGACTTGATTTGAAACTTGTGCTTTTGAAATTTTAAAATGCAAAGTCATGTTTAATTTAAAAAGTGTGATTTCAAATGGACTGTTTTGCTAGTTTTTGATCGTAAATTGACTCTTGCTCATGGTTAAGGTGCATTGGTTTGGCAAATTGATTCTTAATTTCTTAAAGTGCCGTTGTGATCACACTTTTTGGTTTCAAAATGTAAAATGGAGTTTTTGAACTTTGTTTTGAAAATGAGAAGTCAAGTTGTTTAATTCCTTCCTTTGTTGATTATTCAATGCATGATTCTTGTTATGAAGCTTTCCTACAATGCATATGAATGTTTGGATCTCAAAGTTTTCAAAAAATTCCAATTTTGCCACAAAAGTGTTGAAAAATTCCAAAGTTGACCAAAATGCCCTTAAATGAATTGAAAGTTGTTCCATTTGATTAATCTCCATCCAAATGCATGTGCTAAGTGCTTTTAAACTTATTTGTACTCAATTCTTGATTCTTGCCATGCTAGGGTATAAGTTTGATATCTTTTAACCCCAAATTGTTATGATTTTGAAACTTCTCTTGAAAAATATGTTGAATTGCCATTCTAACCCAACTTTTTGAAGTCAAATTTCTAATGTTGCTTGATAAGCTTGAAACTTGTCAAATATAATATTCTTTGAATAATTGTATGCATTTTGGAATAATTTGCAACTTGTTGCTTATATATACACTTGTTGCATACTTTTGTCACATTGATGGTTTTGAGAGTTTATGTGCTTATTTTAAATAAATCTTTATGGCATTGATCTTTGAATAAGTTTGGGGGAGGGAAATAAATGTTTGGAGTTCAAAATGCATGTTTGGGATGTCATTGTTGTTCTTTGGCCTTAGTATCTATTCTTGAGCTTAATTTGAATTTGGAACTATCATTTGAAGTTAGTTTGGGGGTATATTTGTCTTGTCTTGAAAAGGTTTTTGGAAAATGCCATTTGCTTGATTCTATATTCTTGTGATCCATTTCTTGAAAGCCAAGTAAGGGCTCGAGACCGAGGTTCTTTGTCGATCATGATTTTGATTAAAAAAAGGGTAAGTTTCTTGCTATCATTTAAGCTTAAAGGGGTCATGAGCCATAAGCGATCAATTTTCTGCTTATTTATTACTTAGAGGGGGTCACGAGCCATGAGTGATCATAGGATGTTCATTTTGTTGAAATGGGTACGGGAAATTTCTTTGACTGGAGTTTGACTTTGATATTTTTGTTTCATTCAGATACATGCCATAGAGTTGCATACCATGTCCAGGATTCATTTTTGAACTTGTATATCATAACATGCCTAGGATGGAAGTGTTTTACAACTGTGCAATTCACTTAGTCTTTATTTCATAAAATACATGCTTCTTGAGTTCTCGGTTGACAGTTGCCATGATTATATAGTCTATGTTATCCTGCTTGTTTAATTGGTCTTAAATACTGAATTTGTAGACATTTTTGCTTAAGAATTGATACGATATCATCTTAGGGTTTGTTTGCCATGAAGTTACAGAATCTTCTTGAGTTTTAGGCTTGTGAATACACATTACATCCTTTATGCACATCACAGCCTATACTTGTCCTTTTGATCCCATTTTTGCTCAAATGTTTCCAAAAGTGACTTTTTTGCCCTCTATGTTATCATTATATTGTTTTGCATACCTGAGATTGCTTATTGTGCCATGATCTATTCTTGTCTTGTTGAAGCATGTTGAATAATACTTTTGAAGCTTTCTTGATCACTTGTTGCACAAGCATGTTCTTATATATCTATTATCTGTTTCTACTTGATTCAGGCATGCTTTGTGTTTTCTTATCAGATGCTTACCTCGTTATATACCTGTGTATTGATTTCTATGCTTGTTGCTTTTGCAAATGCAGCGTACGTAAAAGACTCTTGCCAAAAAAAGAATAGTCAGAGCAATACAGCCTCTTCCATCTCTTAAGGATGAGTTATCTTCATCTTCTGAGCCTACTGCATCTGCATCCTCGGAGCCATCTTTCATGGAGGCATAGGGTCCCATTATCAGAGTAGTACCTACTCTATTTTTCTCCGACAGGAAACTGGAGCCAGAGTTCAGATTTGACCGAGATTTATTTATCGGGTTAGAGCAGACATGATGGTATTTTGAGGAGCTCTCCTGCAGGGGCATCGATGCTATCATGACTCTGGCAAGCACTATAGTCTATCCCCGGTTGGTTGCTCAGTTCTTCCAGCACCTCCGGATGGATGAGGATGACTGTAAGTTGATGCATATGACTATGGACAGTCAGGACATTGATATCTCTATCCCTGCCATTGCTGCTGCCTGTTGATGCCCTTTTCTCTCACCATTAGTCGTTGATTCTGAGGATCCACTATACCCCATCACTCTAGCTTACCCTGCTGAGATGACCATGGTTGCTACACTCTCTCCACAGGCTACCTTGGAAGGCAATATATTTACAGACCGGGTTGATATTGATCCTCGTTAATGGTTCTTGGATTCTGTGCTACATCTTAATGCATATGCATTTCCTTTTTACTATCGTGCACAGAGGTGGGAGGGGGTTCTACAGGCTCTATACTGTCTGAGTCAGGGCTGCTGGATCTCCATTCCTGCTCCTATCTAGGAGATTATTCACAAATATTGGGACAATCTTATCTTCAATCACAATTCTAGATCTGATGCTTGGCATTTACCAATCAGCTACTTGATTACACAGCTATTGTTCAACCAGGGCTATCCTTACAATTCAGTAGAGATTCCAGAGCCTCTCGCGCAAAAGGTGAAGTGGGTATGGGTGTATAACAATCCATCCTAGCAGGCCGACCCCTCATATGTTTCTCCTATAAAGCCGATGCCACAGGTTGACACTCGATCCCATCATGCCAGTTCAAATTCTAGCTACAAAGCTAATTTGACTCAACTGCATACAGATTTTATTTCTTTCAGAGCTGACATGATAGGGCGACATGACGACATTACGAGGCGTCACGATGATTTGGTGAGGAGGCATGATGATTTAGTCAGGCGACCTAATGATTTAAGGACCAAATTTTTTGAGGCGAGGAGAGACATTTCCACATCGCGGGCAGACATTCAGACATTGCTCACTCGACATAGCCGGGAGATGTCAGATATGCTATAGGCCATTGTCAATATGCTTAAGCTAGATGCTGCACCATGATTCCACCATTCTCTCTATCTCTATCTCTATTACTCATTCCCTGCCCTGATACTTTTTGATACACTGCTATTTTGGGATTTTTTTACATTGTTCTGATGCATTCACATTGATATTTTTGGATATTATTTTGCACTGCATTGGATACATATTATTTTTGGATGTTGGTTTTAGACTCGTTTCCATATATGGATTTTTGAGATGTTGATGTTATTGATATTGGTTTTGGTTATTCTGAGCTTTATACTGCTATATGTTATGGATTTTGCCCAGTTCTCCATTCCACCTCTCATTTATATCATTGATGCATATGCTTTGACAGTTGCTAGTGTCACCATTTTCAGACAGGTTTTCAGAATCTAAGTTTGGGGGTGCGCCTCCCAATGCTAAGCTTCCGTGCTGGGTCCTATTTGCTACATCCATTTGGTATACTCTTTCCACTATCTGTTACTCTCTTTGTATATTGAGGATAATGCATAAATTAAGTTTGGGAATGTGTTAGCATATTTTACATGTCCACTTAGTTTCTATGCATGTGATATGACTTGAGAGTTTTTAGCTATGATTTTGATCTTTTGAAGGTCATGATACTTAGAATTTAAAAATTGCTTGACTTGAGAGTCCAATACTCCTTGTATGTCATGCGGATGCCATTTAGGAGTAAATTTTTCAAAAGATTGACATCTTGTTTGAATTTGTGGTCTACATCATCTTGATTTTGTGATTGCTTTAAGATTCACTCTAGGATTTTGCACTAGTATAGACGCACACTAGTACTTATTTTGGGGTACATGCTTTGTTGATTATTGATTTGGTTATATCCCAATTGAGCTAGTAGTACTTTGAAAGCTTTCATTCTTGATAAAGGTGGATAACAAACCTTTTTCACTAAGTAGCCGAGATTCTAGCCTCATCAAGCATTGAATTACTCGTGCCGAAAGGTGGAGGGCCCAAACTCTAGGTTAAAAAAAAAAAATGGAAATTTGCAAATGCCAATAAAGTGAGGACTTTTTAACAAAGGTGAGGAGTGGGAAACGATTAGATAGAGGTTGGTTTGATTTGTAGCCTAATTGATTTGAGCTTTTAAGTCCTTAAGGGTGTTTCTACACCTAGTGCCCTAAAGCCGTTCAGTTTAGGAGTCATTGACTTAATGCTCGCCTCATAAATCTTCTAAAAAGCTTAAGAAATCAATATATTGCACCATGCTTCCATCTTTGATCCTATAAAAAATAAAAAAATATCGAGTGAAAAGAATAAGTGCACCTAGATTAATAAAGCTTTAATAAAAGGTTCATTCTTTGTCTTGATGATCGGTACTAGATTTGTGTGCTAGCTTAAGGCTGGATGTGATCATTTATTTAGTTGGCTAAGATAGCAACATATTTGATGCTGGTTCACTTAAAAAGGATTCTAAAGTTGTCTGATTTGTATGATCATTTTCTTAGTGTGTGGAGGACCATACTTATTTGTTTGATGTTGAAATTTTAGAGAGTTTCTTAGAGATGGTTGAAAAATTGCATACTTGAGGTAGTTTTCTTCCAATTCTTGCTTTGTATGTAGGTGCCTCTTAAGTGAGAAAGAGCTTAATGTTTGTGGGCATCATTTCTTGAAACCGTCACAAGACATCACTCGTCCACTAGGGGTAACCTAGGGGTTTAAAAGGCTTATTGCATATGCTAAATGCAACCATGTTCCCTACGAAAGTGGCGTTATCCTTTCATTATTTTATAGTTTATAGTTGTATAGTTGTTTATTTGTTTCTTTTCTTTATAGTTCATTACTAGGGACTAGCAATATTTGAGTTTGGGGGTGTGATCAGTGCTCACATGTGATACATTTTAGCACCTAAGCTAGGGTATTTTAGTCCATTTATCTATCTTACTTTCATGTTTTAGTTCTAATTTTTGTTTTTGTCTATTTCAGGTCAATAAGGTTCAAACAGGCCAAAAAGAGCCTACTAGCTTAGTTTTGAAGTTAAGAAGAAAATTCAGAAAAAGTCAAAAAAACTGTACTGTTCAAGTTTCTATCGGATTAAAAGAAGCCAGGATCTATCGAAGATATCTACAATTGATTGAGATGAAGATGGTGCCAGCTCAATGGATAAGGTCGCCAACTGTAAAAATATCTTTGCTACGTCAGCTTCGATCAATTGAAGTAAGTGTTCAATCAATCGAAGTCCTCTTCGATTGATCAAACCCACTGCTGGCAGTGAGCTGTCTAATTCTAGAGTGCGCCCGAACCCTACTGTAACGACCCTGGATTTTTCAACCCAGTGTGTCCTGTAATGACCCAAAACGGATCCAAAATGCGGAAGCAAAAGATAGAACAATAGTCTTTAGAGATACAACACTCCTCTAAGACACCAATGTGACCCTCAACGAGGTCACGAAACACAAAGGAAGCAAATACGGAAGCAATGTTTCAAAAACAGACAAGAATGAACCTAGGGGTAAAATTGTCATTCCACATTGAAATGGGTGCCACTGTGCACACCATTGGAAATAAAACAAAAAATTAATAAATTTAGACTTAAGAATCACCTAATTCAGAATCCGGACGACAAAGATATTAAGTTCTGAAGTCGAAGGAAGGGAAACCCTATCCCGGTTCGAACCAAAAACAGACACTAACTTTCTAAAACTTGAATAACTTTAGTTATAAGAAGAATATGAAGCTCTAATTGGTACCATTGGAAAGCTTACTTTGACGTGGTCAATTTAGACTCAAGAATGGACCAATTCGGAGTTAAAATGAAGAAGATATGATAGTTTGAAGTCGGAGGTGTAGTGCTGAACCAAGACACAAACACACATACACATGAATAGTACTTTGAGTGCTCCTGCAAGGGCTTCAAGCGCTCAAATGGTACATGCCCATGGGCCAAAACTCTCTGCCCCATCTTCGAGCACTCGTAGCCTCCTTAGAGCGCTCGAACTGCTGTAGGCTACACCTGAAAAGCCAACTTGAAATGCAATTTTGAGGACTTTCTGGGCCTTTTTGGAAAAAAACACAAAGAAGAAACCCCCCCTCAAAATCATGTTTTCTAGCCAACCATGCCAAAAGAAAACTTTATTTTTCATGTGAAAACCCCAAAATGCCCTTATGCTCAGTTTAGGCTCAAAACGACAAAAATGTAAGTCTGCACCAAACATACATTTGACCCCAAATGCACTTCTAGGCTAAAAAGAATATGCACACAAATGTAATAAGTGATTTTGAGCATGCGAAAATGGTCCACGGATCCCGAAAACGACCGATGCAAAATCCGACCCCCCGACGGTCACGAAGGCGAAAATGAACTTGAAATGGGAATTTTGAAAACCAAAATTAACAAATGATTGGAAATTACCTTTTATCCCTTGGCCACACTTTTTGCATGATTAATGAGATCCTACGGAAGAATCAAAATGGAATTCCCACACCCGATGCAAACATAGTGAGACAATAACTTAACATTTTTTAATATTTTCATAATATTTCATGAAGTCAAAACTACATAGGATACAATTACATGTCATTGACCTCCGGCCTCATCTCATACATGTCAAATACATTTTAAGGAGTGCACTCTTGTACACATTACATATATGGAATCAAATATACACATTTTGTCAAATGAAGCTACAAAAGGCATCTCATGCTAACATTTGCATGAAATGGAAAGTTAAAAACTACAAGCCATCCAAGAAATGATGAGCATCACGAACCAAGTCTTCGTACCTGAAAAAATATCTCCACAACGTGGGTTAGTAACATAAAGCTACTCGTAGGAGATGAGTATGCATCGACCTAACTTTTTACAACTTTATCACCTTAAGGTGAAACATGTTAAAGGGGCTCATGCCACCTAACGTCTATGTCAAAGTGTGACCCAGAGAGCATCCTAAGCTACTTAAGATCATTCTAGCACAAATCACATCATCCGTGCAATTCAAGTAACATGGGAGCATGCTATACAAAGCAACAAGATGTAGATTCTCAAGTCACTAACTTGAAATTTAAAATGCTAAAACAACTATAGTGGATCATGCCACCTAAAGTCTATGTTCCAAATGAATCTATAGGATCATTCCAAAGTCACATTTGAACAACAAAACACAAATCACAATATCTACGCAATTAACCAACATAGAAGCATGTTACACAAGTATCAGGATATAGATTCTCAAGGTTACCATCTTGAAATCTGAAATGCAACAACAACTAAATATAACAATTTAGTACAATTAGAATTTCTAATACCACACATTAAGACATAGATTCTCTAAGTTATCAACTTGAAATCTAAAAGTGTGAAAACAACTAAATATAACAATTTAGTATGGATGTACTTAACAACATCAATTGCCAATAGCTAAAACCACAAGTCACAATTAAACATGATTGTCAACTTGGAAATGAATGCGAAATCAAATAGTGGAAGACTTGGACATCAAAGCTCGGATTTCTGTCGAGACGAGGCAAATTTGGGGCTACTAACCCCCAGGCAGCCTACCCAACGCGCGAACGTTATATGGCTAATTTGGAGCTACTAACTCCCAGGCAGCCTACCCAACGCGCAAACTTTTGGCTTAGAGGACTCTTGTCCCCGTACTATAGCCAAACACTAGCCATCACAGCTTAACAATGTCCCAAACAACTCCAAAATAATCCAAATAAGTTCACAAGTTATACGTAATTTATATAATGCACAAAAACCACCTTTCATGCACAAGTAGGTTGAAACCACACAATCCATGTCTTAGAGTTTCAATTATAAAATGGTATATGTAATGTAAATTACAAAGTGTGCAATTCATTACACATGGCATCAATATATTCCATAACGAAAACATGTTCTCATGAATATAAATATAACAACAAAGTTATCCAATGCTCAAAACACAACAAAGTGAATACATAACAAGTTCAAGTCCATGATTTGAATATAGAAACAACTTCTAAAATACCAATAGATCCATGGAGCCATTAGATAGAATTTAATTAAACAAGATAATCAAATTCTCTAGATTTCAAATCAAATTCGAATAACCTCAAATTAATATATGTCAAACAACATAGCATGCTTATTACATATATCAAATCAAAAGTGTCAAATGAGCAAGATAGCATCATATAGAATTTAATTAATTTAAATTAATCAAATCTGTAGATTTCAAAAGTTATTCAAATGATCCCAAATTAATATATATCAAGCACCAAATCATGGTCATACCATATCTCAAGTCTAAAATGGAATACAAGTAAAATGCAATTTACTAGAATTTAAATCAAATTAAATCCATTTAATCTCTAGATTTGAAAACTCATCTAAATCATCCCAAATTAATATATATCAAAGATCAACTCATGGCCATGCCATTTACCAAGTCTAAAATGAGTTAAATGCAAGATATGATAAATCACTAATTTCTCAAATTAACAAAAGACATGCATACAACTTATAAAAGCATCAATAGCATGCAAGAAACAAAAATACAACCCTATAACATCCCCTACCTCACTAAAGAAGTGTCTCTCTAGAATCTAAGGCAAATCAACACAAAATGGCAAACCCTTCAAGGTTTATGAAGAGGAAGATGAGAGGAACAAAAAGTATTCCCAAGTTCAAGCTTGGAAATCAATGGAAGGCTCTCAAAAATCAAAGTCAAGACTTAAGCATCAAGCTCCATCCATGGAGGCTAGGGTTTGTGATGAGAAAGAAAGAGATGAAATGTGAAAAAGTGTGAGTGGAGGAAATAGAAATCCTCCACTCACTATGTGATCCTACACCATGGTCAACACACACATCTATGGTCAATTGCATAAAAACCTTTTTTTAAAACCATAATCCCAAAGTGGCCCAAAGATATTTGCAAGACTAAATTGTGAGCCTACACTTGTCACCAATCCATGGCTCCTTCGTAGGCTTAATCCCACACCTACACCTGTCAACCATCCAAGCCAACAAGTGCACCAATCCTACGCTAACAAATGGGTGAATCCTCACCCTCCAAATTTCATCATCCAATGCATCAAAGTGTTTCCACACAAATGTCAACAAGTGGACCAATGAGAGTGTGACACTTGTCACACTTTCCAAAAATTGCAAAAAGATCCTTTTTGAAAATATCTTCCAAATTAAATTACAAAATGGTCCCCAAGATGAAAAATAATTATTTTACATAATTACACAAAAACCCCTCAAGTTTAGAATATTACAAAAGGGTTATGCATCTATACCCTTTACAAGAAAAGTAAACACTTAGCATGCTTTTCTAGGAAATTAAAAATACACATAGTATGGAATTTAAATATCGTGGATGCATGCAAAATCGGAATCAAATCCGAACATGAAAAGCAAGATTGTGCTAATAAAGTGACAACCGGGAAAAAGACGAAAAGTTAATAGTGTCACAAAAGTGAAAATGTGAAAATGACTCAGTCCTCAAAGGAAGTCGTCAATTCATGGAAAAGAGTCTCGGAAACCATCCCCGAGCACTCAAGATGACTCTAAGTGACAAAAAACTGAACTCAGAAAGGAAAAGATCAATGGAAAAAAAAATATCCGTGAAAATCTAAGAAAAGGAAAGGAAAGAAAATGACCGGGTCATTACACCTACTAACTCTTGTAGCTGGGAGATTGCACCAATCAAAGGCCTTTTTTCTGACTTGTTGTCTACTCAAAGAGACTTGTATTTAAAACAAACGAACCAATTTGTATAAGGTTCCAAGAATAGTTTCAAGTTTTATATTTCCAATTATAGATATAGCTTTTAGAAAAATTCTCTCTCTAGAATTAGGGTTTTTGGACCAAAGCAAGGGAGGAAGACGATGCCTACATTGAAGATAGCCCTTGAGGGTTGGATGATAACTACTATGAGTGGCTAGATCCTCTTTTTGGGGCTAGAGCTAGACCCTAAGCTTGCCTCCTAAACCTTAGTTTGTTTGTAATTTTTGGGGATCTTAGTTATAATTGATGTTTTGACCTATGATTATATAAATCTTGAGTTTCTATATGATTTATATGGATTAATTCTTTCAATTAACCTTTTGATTCTTTTCATATGTCTATGTATCTTGGAATGAATGGTCATGTGCTTACACTTGATTTCATGAGATTGATGCATGTCTACGTGTGTTGAAATTATGGATCTAATAATAGTCAAGGCATGGTGCTTAATTGATTACTGTTGTGGTCTATTTGATGGATTATTCTTATTTCTTGATGGATTGTAGTACCTCATTAGCTTAATTAGTTTACTTTCCTTGTCATTAGTGTAATTGTAGTGTAGTTGCTTTAAATTCCTAGATAGGTAGACAATCCATTCTTGTTGTTTGATCATCCATGTTTATGAGTGCAAGTGGAATAGTTCTCTAGATTTTTGTATGTGTATTAAATGTGGTTTAATTGAATGGTTAATGGCTAGATTTGATAGGTTGTGCTAATTACTAAATTGATTAGACAATTTATACTTATTTGCCAGCCATGCTTAGTTTTCAATTAATCACACACACACACACACACATATTTGGTTTACAACTTGAAATCCCCCTAAATTGGCAAATGCTAAGTGTTTAGTAAGGTGAAGCTTAGTGGTGAACTCTAAGCCCAAGACCTCTCTCTCATCCTCTAATTTCTAATCTTTAGGTTGCTTTTAATTTATATGTTTTAATTGAATCATTAGTTTAATTCAAGCAACCAAACCCCTCTTTGATCATTTGACCTACTAACCCGAATTCAATTTCGTAGTATCTTGCAAATCCCTTGGGACGATCCCTACTCACTCTTACTACATCAGTAGTAGTAGTGGTTGTGGCTTTTATAAATTTAAACTTGAGCAAAAAGGCTTTTCTCAAATCACATTCACTATCATGCACAATTTGGGCGTGCTAAGCGACAAGCATCGTGCTAGCTGCTCACATCATATAACCGGGGATCGCTCAAAATTGTCAGCACTAAGGCCTCACAATGGGGGAAATGTTACCTTTGGTGATAACTTAAAAGGAAAGGTAATAGGCATTGGAACTATTGGTATATCTTCAACTTTATCTATTGATAATGTGCTACTTGTTAAAGGTCTTAAACATAATTTGTTTAGCATTAGTTAATTATGTAACAGTTGATGAGCTCTTTTCAATGTGTTTAGAAAACGGACTTTGTAATGCGAGAGGTCGCTTCACAAGGTCACAATATGAATGTGATTTAGGAAGCCTTTTTAGTCAAATTTATATTTATAAAAACCACTACTACAACTAATGAAGTATAGTGAGTATGAATCGTCCACAAAGATTATACGTGTTGGAATTTAATTTCGACTCTACTGTATCAATTGATTACAAAAGAGAGAAAGTTGGGTTGGTTGATTACTTTAGAAAACAATTAATTAAAATGCAAGTAAAATAAAACTAAGTTGAGATAGAGATTTAAGAGATAAGAAGTGAGGTTTTGTGGTGCATTGGAACCGCAACCAAGCTCGTTCACCAAACTACACACTTTAAACTAATTTGGGGAAAACTTTCTTGTGAACAAAATGCAACTACCAATTGCAATATTAAGAATGGACCATCAAATTCAATAATGAATTATCTACCTAACCAACAAATAAACTAAGTGTAGAACAACCCATCAATTCTAAGCATGACCCCATCAAACTAGTCACAATTGTAGCACACATCAATCTAGAGAATCATAAAATTTGCAATAATAAGCCATAGAATATCAAATCATGTGTAGATTGTCTAATTACCTATAAGCATGAATTAAATCGTAGAACAACCTATTAAGCATAAGCATAATCCATAAAATTAATTAACAAACTCATCTAATAAAAATCATGTCTAGCCATCACTAGATTCTCAATCAATCACACATAGACATGCAATTAATATAGAAAAACTGGTGTAGAGAACAATTCCCAAATAGTCATACATAAGACAACATGTAATCACATAGAGAATCAATAGAAAGAATTAATCCATAAAAATCAAAGAAGAACCTAAGATTCATTAAATTCATAAGGCTAAGGCACTAATCACAAGATATTATTCCCCAAAAAGTATGAAAGAGATAGAGATTTAGATTACAAACTTGGGACTCATCCAAGCCCCAAGGAGAAGTCTAGCCAATCATAGAGGAGGTGGATGTGATCTTGGAACCCTCAAGGGAAATCCCGAAACATGGCTCCATTTTTTTCTTTGTTGAATTCTAGCGAGAGAGTGTGTGTAGATTTTGATATGTGTTCTTGGTGCCTCCACTCTTTTTTTTTTTCTTTTAACCCTAATCTCTAACTTTTCTAGAAAGAGAAACAAACTATTACAATGTAAAATTAAAATAAAATTAAAGACAAAAGATATGATATATTACAAAATGGTTCAATTCTCTTTAAATACAAGGTCCTTGGAGTAGTGAACAAGTCAGAAATTAGGCTTCTAATTGGTTTAATCTCGCATCCCATGTGGTAGGTGAAGTTCAGGCCAACGCGGGAATAAAACAGCTCTCTGCCGGCATATTCTCGATCGATCAAATAGTACCTTGATCGATCGAACACTTACTTCGATTCTCGATCGATCAAATAGTACCTCGATCGATCAAACACTTACTTCGATCGATCGAAGCTGGCATGGCGTGAAAATATCTTCTTAGCCTTATCTGGATTACTGAGCTGGCACTGCCTTCATCTCGATCAATTGTAGCTTTCTTCGATCGATCGGGACTTCCTTCGATCGATCGAAGTCCCTTCAGGTGCAATTTTTATGACTTCTTCCGGGTCTTCTCCTTAGCTCCAAAATTGAGCTAAAAGGCTCTTTTTAGACTGTTTGAACCTTATGAACCCAAAATAGACAAAAACACAAATAAGTACTAAAATATGAAAGTAAGATAGATGAATGGACTAAAATACCCGAACTTAGGTGCTAAAATGCGTCACATTTGAGCACTCATCACACCCCCAAACTAAGATATTGCTAGTCCCTAGCAATGAACTACAAGGAAAAGAAAAAAATAAACAACTCAGTAACTATGAACTAGAAAACAATAAAAGGATAATGCCACTTTCATAGGGAATACGATTGCATTTAGTGTATGCAACAAACCTTTACCAATTACATTAACAAAGCGGAATTATAACAGAACTGAACTGTATATACATGAGACACTTAGATAAAACATGGAAAACAAAGATGCCTAAACCATTCTGGAGCTTCGGCTTAAATAGCGTTCTAAAAAGTAAAACAGTTCTGGAGAAGATAAGAAGGAATCTTTTCGGTTACTGTTTGACTTGTGAGTGGCAGCAACTTTTACTGTTGATAAAAGTCTGTCGGCAACTACTTTAGCTTTTAGAAAAAGTAGATAGGACCTCTTCTGTCGTGTGCTGGATCATGATTGCAGTCGAGTAGAGAAGAGTGTCGGTCATCCTTCCATGGCATTGATGATATTATGGAGTTCATATTCATCAAGTGGAGGAGTACTAGCAGGTGACTGTGCATCAGCAATATCCCATTCAAGATTAAGACGATCAGCGCCATCTTTGACCCGAGAGGGGATATCAAGGGGTGTCATGCGAACGATATCTTTTAAGAATTCGGTAGCAGTCTGAATCTGGTGTTCACCATTCATCTCAGCCCCGTAGTAACAAGTAATTGTAGTGACAAAAAGTCTGCGTCCGTCACAACAATAAAAAATCGGTTCTTGATTGTAATAAGAACCATCAAGGAATCTCCGGGCAGTATCTTGTAGGTGTAAGAAACTGTGGATTTCAAAATAGTAGGGAACAATGCTGTTAGCAATTTCTTCCGAATTTAAGAGGCGATCATGCTCATACTCATCATGTGCGGTGAGTTTGAGGTACCATATTTGATACGGTTGAAAGAAACGAGTTTTATCGTAACTTCCAATAGAACTGGAAACCCAGAAAGTAAGATGTCGACTGTATTGCCAGTGTTTGCTTACTTTGTAAATCATAGATTTGATCATGGCTGGGAAAAAATGATAGGAGTCATGGGAGGAAAAAGTAATTTTGTTTACTAATCCCCAATCAATTGGATCCATGGACCAGTTAATTCCAGGAATAATGAAAAAGGTAAGCTTAGGAACTCGTTTGCCATTGTAAAGCATATCAAAGGTATTGATATCTTCATGGAACATTGAATAATAATTTTTTATTATTTCATAGTGATCTTCAATCTTGCGATAGATAATCCAAAAGAGATCAGGAGGAAACAGGTCTCTTGCTTTTTCAAGAAGACAGATACGATTGATTTTTGCAAATGTATTTTGTGGAAAATCTTGTTCTCCTACCAACTGGGCAAGTTTAAGAAAACAATTTATTTGATCTAAAGAAAAATCTTTTTCCCAGTCAATAGTAAGACAGATTTGGATGCAAAGCTTTTTAAGCTCATCCGTCATAGCTGTTTGTTCAGCTATAAGGGAAGTAAGAGAACTCAGATGTTGTCTGAATTTCTTGTTGGCACAAAGTTTGTGTGCTTTCCAAACATTGTTAATTTCATCATAAAAATTGTTTGGAAGTCCAGGATCATAGAAATTGTTGATTTCTGTAATATCTGGGATTTTGGAAAACATTTTTTGTGAAGCTTGCCCCACCTTATAGAAAGCTGTTTGGGCTTCTATAAGTGTGTCATAAGCTTTAAAGCAGGAACCTGTAAACGAACGAAGCTGTTTGTGACAGTCATTCCAGGTTTCATAGATGCCAGGCTGGTGACCCGCAAAAACCACAAACCATTTGTTTGGTTGTGATGGAGTTGGTTGTGATGGAGTTGGCTTGGATACAGCTTTTTTAGCTATGGTAATCCAACCTTCTGTATCGGTAAGTCGATCAGCCATCTATATGCAAAGAGAGAGATAAATCTTTGTTAGATGTCTCTGGAAATCTGCTCAGGAAATCTGCAAGAAAATTATTAGTGCCTTTGATATGTTCAATAGCAAAGGAATATTGAGCAATGACATTATACCATTTCAAACGGCGACCATTTAAGCAATTTCTTTTATTGATTAAAAAATCTTTAACTGCTTGGTTATCCGTTCGAATTATAAAATCTTCTGGAGCGAGATAAATATGAAATCGTTTAATTGCCAATTTTATTGCCAGAAGTTCTTTTTCATAAATAATATAATTCTGTTCATTTGGTTTAAATTTACCAGAATTATAACCGCAAATTAACTCTTCTTTTTGAAGGCGTTTGGGGATGGGAGCTTTGCGAGCTCGGATCATAGGAGACGATGGGGTGTCATCCGTCCATTGTTCTTGAGGAATAGCTTTTAAGACACAACCCCAACAGAGCTCGGAGGCATCTGTTTCAAGAATAAGTTTATCTCCTGTTTGAGGAAAATAAACTTCAGGGATATGGACGAGATCAGCTTTGATCTGTTGGATAATGGTGGTGTCATTATCAGTCCAGTCAAAAGTGACATTTTTCTGTAGCTTCTTTAGTAAAGGGAGTTCTTTTTGTGCTAGCCCTTTAATAAAGGAACGGCCATAATTCAAGATGCCTAAAAGCTTTGGAGCTGCTTTTTATCTTGAAGGATGTCAGGGAAGTCACGGATCTTAATGATTATGTGGTCCTGTAGTTTTATACCTTTGTGGGTTAAAACTAATCCCAAAAAATCAATAGATTCTTTTTCAACGTCTATCTTGTTTGGAGATAGAATGATGCCGTACTTTTTCAGTTTTTCTGAAAGACAGAGTAGATGTTTTTTATGCTCATCTCTGGTTTTAGAGAAAACTAAAATATCATCTATGTAAACAACAACAAAATCTTTAAGATCATTAAAGATAGAGTCCATCCAACGTTGATAGATCTGAGGTGCTGTGTTAAGACCAAAAGGCATAACGGTCCATTGGTAATGGCCGTGAGGGGTACTAAATGCCGTGAGAGGTTTGGACTTCTTTCGCAGTTTAATCTGCCAAAAGCCTGCTTTACAATCAAACTTACTAAAGATGGTGGATCCGCGAGTTTGATTAATGAGAACATCTTTGCGTGGGATAAAATAACCATCGAAAATGAGATGTTCATTGAGCCTTTTATAGTTGATGACCATGCGGGCTTTTCCACGTTTAATTTCACTATGGTTTCTAACCATAAAAGCAGGGCTGCTGTGTGGACTGCGTGTACGCTCAATGAGTTTTTTCTCAAGGAGTTCTTGAAGCTGTGCATCAAATTCGTCAATGTCGCGGCGTAGATAGATCATTGGTTTAACCCTAATGATGACATTGCGATTTTTGAGTTGCAATCGACAGAAACGAGGACTTCTTTTCCACAAGGTAAGTGGATTTTCATCGAAGTTTTGCCGAAGTGAGTTGTAGAGCCAATAGGTGTCTTGTAGCACCAATAAATCTGAGTCTCTTTTGGGTGGAGAGAACTTTTCATTACAAACAGAGGCTAAATTTTCCTGAATAGGGATTTCAACGACTGTTTGATCTTTTCGTGTTAACGAAATGGTTTTTTCGTTTAACTGTAAAGGAAGATAACTATAGATAAAGTTACATCCTAAAATGAAATCACCGTGCATGTATGGAAAACACAGGATTTTTGGGATAATGAATTTTTTATCATTAAGCCAGATTGCTACGTCTTTTGCTTTAAACTGAATCACATTTAAGGGTGCTTCAGCATCAATGCCTTGAACGCCAATGGGGTGTTTCATTTGCTGCCATTTTTCAGATGGCAGAGCATTATATCGGCAACAACTGGTAGTTGCACCTGTATCGATTAAAACACAAAGGCTATAGGGTTTATATCCTTTGAAGTTGAGAATGCCGTTAACATATGTATACTTTCGCTTTTTGCCTTGCGAAGGAGCAATCAAAATTTCATCTTTTCCGGTGCAGAAATGGAAGAATTTTGCAGAGTTAAGTTTATGAGTTGAACCAGGCAAAAAGGGAGCATCATGAGGATCGACAGGAGCTTTGCCTTTTTCTGTCCAAGTAAAACGTCGTCGAGGAGGTACCTCTGCTGACTTTCGTGGGGGAAGGATTATTTCCCAGCCAAGATTTCTCTCAGATATAGAGCGTTGTAGCTGAGGCGGTTTTGCTTTATTTGTAATATAAAGATTGGAACCAGAGGCGTGTATGGTAGCCACAGTGGGTTCTGTGATACGTAGCTTGGGTACAGAATTGATGTTATCAAATAACCAAGTTTTAGGGATCTCCAGATCTGTCCAATTGAGAAGTTTAGGCTCAATTATGGTATCGAAGGGTCTTGGTTCAAACAAGGTGACTAGTTTGGAGTCAAGTGTAGGAACGGTAGCAGTTTCGGGTTCTCTAGTGAGTTCATAGAGCACTTTCCACTGGATTCCAAGGCTAGGGGAATCATAATCCATTTGTAGTTTGGACAATTGGAGTTTAACTTGAAGGACCTTTTCGATGTTTGGGTCCGTTAGTGAAAGGAAAAAATTTGGTTTGATTTTAAACCAGATGAGGTTGTTAACCAAATTCGATTGAACACCGCCAATAAGTGCATCAACGGGTTTATGGAAACGATTATCCATGAGGAGTGCAATTAGTGGTTGATCAGTGCCACGTCGAAATAGCGAAGTGATCTTGATCTGTACTAGTCCAACATGAATATAACGAGCGATAGGATTTTGTTGTTTCCAGCGCTCAATCTTATCCTTGCTGAGGATATTAAACCCACATTGACCATTTGCTGTATAGTCAATTGTTGTATTTCCACTGAATTGTTCTAAAATTCGTTTGGAAAAGATGGCAAATCTTGAAGTTTTGTAGACTTCTTCTTTTTTGATTCGTTGGAGTTTATCGAACTGAATCAGTTGTTCGTTTGTGAACTGGACTTCTTCTCCAATGATGTCACTTAGTTTGATGTTCGTGTTTTCTTCTGGGAGGGAAGGAGTAACGTTCATCATGCAGATACTTTCAATATCTGTTGCTTCTTCGTCTGTATCGCTGGGGGTGGTACTAGACGAGTTGTTACTTGTATAAACACTACTGGAGAGTTCATATAGGATGGTAGAGGGATCGGTGATGTCGCTACCATAGACTACACAGAGGTTATCTGTCTGTAATCGTTTAACCATCTTGGAAGCCTTCTTGCCTTTTTGGGGACAATTAGTGGCGTAATGACCAGCTTCATTGCAAATATAACATTTACAATCCTTTTTGGTTTCAATAGACTTGGAAGCTTTGGAGGATTTTTTGTGTCCTTTTTTCTTTTTCCCTGGTTTTGAAGAAGCAGCTGGTGTAACATACTTCTTGGTAGCTTTCGGTCGTCGTCCTTTCCATTTTTTCCAACGAAAGGTTTTTCTTTGGGTGCGTTTAGCAGGAGTAGCCTTGTAGGGAGCACAACCAATTTTCCAGGTTTCCTGGAGAATCTTGTCACAACAACGTTGTCCTTCTGCAGTGTCATTAATCTGGTTTTTTACCTATTTTTTGGCTTTGGTCTCAAGACATTTTTCATTGATGAGACGATAGACAAAATTTGTTCGGAAACCGATGTTATCAGGTTTTTGGATGCGAACAAGGAAGTCGGGATAGCCTTTGGCTGCAAGTTCATCCCATGGATTTGGAAGTTTGTGAAAGAATTGGGGTAACCAATGTTCGATCGCATTTGGGGGGAGTCTACGAAAGTATTTGGTAAATAACTTGACGTATTCTGGAAATTGGCAAATGTTGCATAATTCGATTTTTGAAAGAGCACATGTTGCATCATCAGTGAGGAGTTGCTCACCGGTATGCCCAACCAATTCTTCTTTAAGGATTTTGACAAAACCTCGTAAAACACCATCGATTTTATCGAAGTTATTTAAGAGGGCATCCTTTTGTCTTTGGCCTTGAGGAGTTTGATCCCATTGTCTAAGCCAGTCGAGAGCATCACCTTGAAGGGTTGCTGAAAGGTAATCAAGGAAGCGGTCACGTTCCCAGGTTCCTTTGTAGTTGTTGATGAGAATGGCTAGGGACTGTGCCCATTCGTCTATAGTTTTCAAATGATCTTTATAGGGAACATTTGTAAGGTCTAAATAAGTGCCATGTTGTGAAATGGAGAACTTATTGAGATCATCTTTTCTTGTCCAGGTGGGGACTGTAGAAAAGTCGTATTTATACGAGGAGGTATAGACTTTGGGTTCAGCTGGTTTGGCTTTTTCATCGTCAGTCTTTTGGCCTGAGCCAGAGACTTCTTCGGCTGGGAGAAAGTTTTCAGTAGGAAAGTTGCCATATAAAGATTCGTCTAGAATCGTATCAGATGGACGTTTTTTGGTTTTTCCTTTTGTAGGTTCGGGGACTTCGTCGAGGGTTGTCTCGGAAGAGGAAGTCGGAATAGGATCGGCCTCAATAGTTTCATCGAGTTCTTCAGAAGAATCGGATTTATCCGAAAAGGCGTAAATTTGTTCGTCTTCGGATGTATTTTCTTCATCAGAGGAACTTGAGCTATCCTGTGGTGTGTAACCAAAGTGCGTAAGTAGATTCTCATTTTGTAATGAGATCTGGCGCATACGAGTAATGATATGAGCGCTTTCGTCGAACGTAAGTTGTGGGTCGACATATAGAGCTTGTAAACAATTGAGCTGATCTATGATGCTTTCATAATCATCTCGGCGATAAGTAGAGGAAGAGGGTTCAGAGAAGACTTTAAGGATTTCAACCTTGTCTTCATGTCCGTAAAACAAAGGTTTAACCTTGTAACGGGTAGGTTTTCCAACAGAGGAGTTAACTGGTGGAAAGGTACCGTCGGAGGGAAGAGCCGAATCCTGTGATGGAGGATCTGGTGGATCAGGTGGATATAAATCAGACATTTTAGCTTTTTGAAGTTTAGCTAAATCGATAGTCATTTGATTTATTTGTTCCTGAAGAGCTGCATCAGGGGTAGATGAAAGGGTGAAAATCTGGGTAAGAGTTTCGAGTTTGTCATTCAAGGAGATTATTCCTTGTTGGACATCATCAAAAGAGGAAGCCATATGGGTATTGGTTGCCTCTAAATTGTGCTGGAAATCGATCTTCCAGTCTGTAACCATGTCGACAAGAAAGTTGATTCCTGCCCCCACTTGAGTAAACGAAACAGGTTCTGTTGTGGTAAAATGGGAGATATGGCGATAGTTATCGAGATTCTGACCGGTAAGGTTTCGGATACAGTTTACAGAGCTATTTTGTGCCATAGTGATAGAGTCTCAGATGGTTTGAAATCTGTTCTGGTGCCTAAAACCAAGAGTTCCTGTAAACAGCTTAATAATAGTCACAAAGGTCATACAGACACTGACATATAAGCAAAGACAGGATAATATGGGCTTGCAACAGTATTCAAACATAAGAGATATATAACATAAGCACAACGTAGATACTGAAAACTTTATTATATGGAAACATAAAACTTACAGAGGTCCAGATTCGAGGTAGGCTCTGATACCAATTACATTAACAAAGCGGAATTATAACAGAACTGAACTGTATATACATGAGACACTTAGATACCCTAGGTTACCCCTAGTGGACGAGTGAAGTCTCGTGAGGGTACCAACATACAAAACAAGTATTGGGAGAAAACTACCTTAAGTATGAAAATTTTCAACCATTTCCAAGCAATCTCCCAAAATCTCAACACCAAGCAAGCAAGTATGGTCCTCCACACACCAAGACAATGGTCATGCAAATCAAAACAACTCTAGAATCCTTTTTAAGTGAACCGGCATAAAATATGTTGTTATCTAAGCCAGCTAAATAAATGATCACATCCGGCCTCAAACTAGCACACAAATCTAGTACTGATTATCAAGACAAAGAATGAACATTTTATCAAAGTTTTATTTAACTAGGTGCGCTTATTCTTTTCACTCTATTTTTTTTTTCTTCTTTTTTTCTAACCTAATGGATCAAAGATAGAAGCATGGTGTAATGTGTTGATCTATTAAGCTTTGTAGCGATCCATGAGGTCGAGCGTTAGGTTAATGACTCCCAAACTGGACGGCTTTAGGGCATTAGGTGTTTAAACATCCCTAAGGACTTACAAGCTCAAATTAACTAGGTTACAAATCAAAACAACCTCTATCTATTCATTTCCCACTTCTCATCTTTTGGGAGAAGTCCTCACTCTTTTTTTTTTTTTTTTTTTTTTTTTTTTAACCTAGAGTTTGGGCCCTCCACCTTTTGGCGCAAGAAATTCAGTGCTTGATGAGGCTAGAATCCCGACTACTTAGTCAAAAGGGTTTGTTATCTACCTTTGTCAAGAATGAAAGCTTTCAGTGTACTACTAGCTCAATTGGGATATAATCAAATCAATAGTCAAGAAAAGCATGTACCCCATAAATGAATGCTAGTATGTGCCTTTGCTACTGTAGAATCCTAGAGTGAATATAAAAATAATCACAAAATCAGGATGATGTGTGTGATACCCCTCGGATCCGAGACACGGGTTGATCAGGCCCAGGCCCAAACCCGAGGGAATATCAAACAATTAAAGTATTTTAAAACGAACACAGATGACAAAAAGAACAATAAAGATAGAATAAAACTGAAAGAAATAATAATAATAAAATCCTCCATGTGTAACTGAAAATTGAAACTCCAATCCTCCAAAACTTCAAAGTTACAACTTGGGAATCCACTGATGGATCCCTGACTAAAAATTCAACTGACTGAGACTGAAACTGAAAATAGATAATACTAGAAACATCAGGGAAAGTCCTACATAATTCGATGAAAGTGAGACTGTCCTCGACAAACACGATCAAGCTCTAAGGCTGGAACCGTCCTGTACCTGAAAAGAATAATAAAGGAGTGGGTCAGACCCACGAGCAAGTTCTAATCTAACTGCAATCCATACAGTGACCCGATACACAGATACACCGTAGATACCTCACAATATCTATCTAGTCCATATGTATAAATATATCCACACTAAGGGACATTCACTAGTCTATAATAGGGGTCTCAACCTGAATAGAAGGCAACATGCGAAAACGCACCCAAAGGTGGGTATGAGTACCTAGACCTAACAGGGTACACCTCAACCTATTATAACCAGCTACGCATCCACCGCATATACGCACCCTAACGAACGAGTCTGAGACTCAAGCTCAACTCGTGGTACCATAAACATATATATAAAGTCCGTCCAAATCCAAGGTATGCAGTTCAACTATTTATTAAACTGACATACAATAAACCAACTAGGTAGTCGCTCAACTTATTCAGTTGATATGACTTAACTACCATCCGTTAATCCAGGAAGTCATCCAACTTGGTTACAGCTGATCTGACTTAGTCACAATTAGGATTCGATATCTTCCAATCCATTCCATTAATCCATTAGGTTAGGTTTATGCGTTTTGAGCTAAACCATCCCTAGTATGTCACCGTCCCATACCGGTACATACAATCCTCCATATCCATGTAAATTATAACATTTATAACAGTTCAATAATTTACAGACCCAAAAACCACCATCCAAATAATTGCAGAAAAATATTTAAAGCTTTAGCAATTTAAATCCAAGCATTTAACCATATAGTTGCAGGAGACGATTTAACAAATCAACAACTAACATCCAGAGCATGCATAAACCAAATTTAATATGTCAGGGACTCCATCATGCATGTGAATAGGTTAAATAATCCTATTATTATCCAATAAATTACTAAAACAATTTCAGAAGATTGTTTAATATTTCGGCAATTTAAATCCAAACATTAACCACATAGTTGCAGGAAACGATTTAATAATTTAGCAACTAGCCTCCTAAGCATGCATAGATCAAAATTAATAATTAAATGACCTTATCATGCACTTGAATGCATTCTAAAACAAGTTTTATAAACACATTATATTCCATCAAATTGCTGAAATTTAATTCAACAATTAATTCAACTTCCATTTGTTAACAACATAGGAAGTGCCTTAATTTTTACACTGTTTGTCCCGACAATTTAGAATTAAACTTTAATCAATTTAGGGTCTTAATACCACTCAAAATTCATTCCTTAATCCCTCTGTAAAGTTCCAAATTCACTCAAATAGTCTCCATGCTCCAACAGTGAACACAGTACGTAGAAAATAAAAAAAACTTAAAATAAATCAGAAAATAAAAAGGGAGCCTGCTCCAAAATTTGGAGCAGGCTCTTTTTCTAGCCTAGAGCCGGCTCTAGGACTCCCTAGAGCCGGTTCTACTTATTGTGGGAGCCGGCTCCCACATCCATGGAGCCGGCTCTCACCTCTTTTGAGAGCCTCTGTCCCCGCTGCTTCGTTTCAGTCCGTCCGCTCCTTCTCTGATCAATTCCTGCCACTCTGTTGGTTTCTAAAAACTAATCTTAGGAACCTTAATTCAGTCTAGAAGCATTCCCCAAGATTGTTTACAATAATTTTGAAAACAATTACAGAGTTTAATCAAGCCATTTAAACTAGCATTGTTGAAGAACAACACTGAAACTAAATTGCAACATCAGTTTTATCCCAACCCCTCTGTTCTTCCTCCAATTTAAATTTGAAGTCTTAAATTACATCTAGTATCCAATCAAACCTTGGTTGATTTTAGTAAGATTCAAAATAAAAATTAGAACAGTGGGACGTTATGCCAAAACAGAGTCAAGAAAAACATACGTGCTATAATTGTTTTGTAAATAAATTTTTCACAGATAAAACGATCAAGTAAAACATATATAAAACATGTATGGTTCAGTTTAAGGCCAATTAATCTCCTAGAGACTGTTTAGGTGCACAAAACACAAGCCAAAGGGAAGGAGGAAGATAAGAACTTGCCTGTACAGTTTTATAACCAAAACCTTGTCGCCGTTGTTCTAAACTTTCTAGCCTCCTCTGGTTCTGATCTAATCCACCAAAATCCTCCCTTGGTCCTCTCTCAAAGCCTCACTGTGTAACTTTCTGCTCTCTCAATGCCCCACTATGTAACTCTCTGTATCTATGTTACGTGAGTAGGGTTTTTTTTCCAACCCTTAATACAGATTACAACTATGTATATATAGGCGTAAAAACTTAAACCCTAATCCTTGTTTAATTAAAGCCAGAGCCCTAATGTAAAACTCTAGTCAATCGGCCCATATAGCAATCTAGGTTATCATAGTGCGACGTACCTATACGTGATTTGCAACCCAAAGCTAACTGTAACTTAAACCATAATTAAATTAAAAATCCAATTAAATAATTAAATACACTTAACTAATTAATTCCAATTAAATAACCCAATTAAATAATTAAAAGATAACTTAATTCAATTTAAAACACATGACACATCGGAAAACAATTAAATCAAATCAATAAATAAAAATAATTAAGCCAAATAATCACGAAAAAATACAATAAAAATAATAAATAAATGCCGAGACTATCATTTTAAAATTAGGGGTATTACAATGTGGACCACAAATGCATAAAGTATACAAAGAGTATTAGACTCTCAAGTCAAGTAATTTTTAAATTCTAAGTATCATGGTCTTTAAAAGATCAAAATCATCGCTAATAAGGATTTGACATCTCAATCATGCAATTAAAGCTCCAATTTTATGTAGAATGCAACAACGTCACCTTACCCTTAAACTTTAACAGCACATTATCCTCAATGTGCAATGAGAACAATGGAAAAGATGAAAAGAATATACCATGGTGGTAAAGACATGAAGCTCGGTAGTGATCCATTGTGAAATAGTGCACCCCCAAACTTAGAATCAACAACTTACTTGAATAACCACACTAACAAACTTACATCAAATATCAAATGGGATAAGATAAGTAAATTAAGCATTCTAAAACAATATAGCACAAGATGAAAGAGAGATATGAGATTAAGCCCAAGATAAATCATAAAGTATGCATGACTACACATAAGGGCACAATGGTAAAATAAATTTTTGTATTTTTCTTTTCATGAAAGCATGTATAGACAAAATGCACGAAAAACAAAGAATAAAATGCATGAATAAAATACAAAAAGAAAAATAAAGAAGGTAAAATGTAATGAAAGAATATGTATAATGCAAAAAATGAAAAACAAAAAGTAAGAAAGGATGCAAAAACAAAATAAAGAAAAATGAAAATAAAAACTCTTTTTTTTTTTAATTTATTTTTTAGACATAACAAGTATATACACATACACAAAAATAAAACAAATAAACATGCAATGAATGAAAATGTAAGGAAATAAGGGATGCCAATATATATATATATATATATATATATATATTATTTTATTCTTTTTACGCATAGTGCTCAATCAATCGAAAGGGGTGCTCGATCGATCGAAAAGCTTGTAGAGTGATGCCTTGGGAACAAAAAATTTTGATGCAATTTCGATCGATCGAAACTATTTTCGATTGATTGAGACTATTTTTGATCAATCGGAATAAGCGTTGATCGAATCGAGAAAGTCTTCGATCGATCGAACTGGGCGCTGCCTAGGCACAAAATGCATGAATATGGTTTAAAATCCTGATTTTTGATAATAAAGTGTAATGGAACATATCTAGACACTGTAAGAAGTGAAAAATAAAAAGAAATGGGAGAGGAATAGAGTTGAAAACTCTACGAATATTAGTGTTTATTGTCTCTAGCAAGATGTTGGGTCAACTCACTAGTCGAAAGTATCAATGACTGGATATAAAACATCCTTATTGACCTTTTTTTCCATTTTATCATTTAATGCCTCACTTACAACAATTTACACATCCTCCAAAAGATTGACTTGAAAAGAAATTATGAAAGATGCAATTTGTTTCTTTTCATCCATGACCTTGAAAATGAAGTCAATAATGAGTGGCCTTGAACTTGGCAAGGCAAAATCTTTTAAAGACTCAATTGGAATATCAAGAAACACATTCTCTTCATCCTTTTTCTCTTCCTCAAAAATCACCATCTCCTCACCTTCCAAGTTAGTTAAGGAGTCCATTAGAGAGTTTATTTCATTTTGGAGCTTTCAAGGTCAAAACCACAATTTTTATATATTTCAAAAAGGCATGTCTCAAGAAGGTCTTTGGGGATAATAGAAGGAAGGCCCTCTTCAACAAGTTCCACCTCCTCCTCTCCTACCTCTATAATGGTCACTGTCTCCTTACTCTCTAAAGTAGCAATGGCCGGGATAAAATTATAATCAAAACAACAAAAGTCCTCATTAATCATCTTGTGCTCTATTGGATTTTCCATTAGTGGACTCATCAACTCCTCAAATTGTTTACTTACGACTTCTTCCTCACTCTCTTTATCCTCATCTATATAAATTAAAGTTCTTGCCATTTGTTTATTTATCTCTTCTTCCTCCTCTTGACGAGAAAAAGTACTTGCAATTTACTTAACTTGAGCTTCTAACTTGGCTAAAGTTTGAGAATGAGAATTAGTAAGTTGAGTTTGTGAAATATGCACATCAAGCAAAGCTAACACTTTTTCTTGAAACTCGGGTGAATAAATTGATGGAGGTGGTTCTTCATAAAATGGTGGGGGAGTGTAATAGTCATAAAAATGATTAAAAGAGTGATCAAGTCCATAATAAGATGATACATGAAATGAATTAGACTCAATCTCATAAGGATTAAAATATGATGGAGGAGCATAAGGTGAAGGGAAGAAATTACCCCCAAAACTTGGATCAAACAATGGCTCCATTCACATTAAAAATCCAAATGCAAGAAAAAAATTTAGCCTCCACACGGGCTGATGCTTGGACTTAAAATAGAGCAATGAAATTAGCCTCAACAAGGGCTATCACAATCATACAAAAAAGTGCACAATTAAAATACAAGAGTTCCAAGAATTGCTCACAAAGTTCATTAAACAACATCAAATTTCAATGTTAGCTTTAAGCTCTAATGATTGCTCCAAGTTCCAAAGTTTGCCTTTCTTGTAGTCAAGTACCTAATTGATAAATAATATCAAGAATGAGAAATGAATATACAATGGAAAATAAAACAAAAATAGAAGCAATCAAATGAACACTATTGTCTAGTTTAATTCTAACAAAACCGTTGATCTCCGGCAACGGCGCCAAAACTTGACGAGCCCCTTTCTATGTGTTTAGAAAATGGACTTTGTAATGTGAGAGGTCGCTTCGTAAGGTCAAAATATGAATGTGGTTTAGGATGCGTTTCTAGTCAAATTTATATTTATAAAAACCACTACTACAACTAATGAAGTATAGTGAGTAGGAATTTAATTTTGAATCTAATGTATCAATTGATTGCAAAAGATAGAGTTGGGTAGGTTGATTATTAGAAAACAATTAATTAAAATGCAAGTAAAATAAAACTAAGTTGAGACAGGGATTTAAGAGATGAGAAGTGAGGTCTTGGGGTGCATTAGAGTCGCCACCAAACTCGTTCACTAAACCACACACTTTCAACTAATTTGGGGAAAACTTTCTTATGAACAAAATGCGACTACCAATTGCAATATTAAGCATGGACCATCAAATTTAATAATGAATTGTCTACTTAACCAACAAATAAACTAAGTGTAGAACAAACCATCAATTCTAAGCATTACCTATCAAACTAGTCACAATTGTAGCACACATCAATCTATAGAATCATAGAATTTGCAATAATAAGCCATGGAATATCAAATCAAGTATAGATTGTCTACCTACTTACAAACATGAATTAAATTGTAGAATAACCCATCAAGCATAAGCATAAGCATAATCCATCAAATTAATTGACAAACCCATCTAATAAAAACCATAACTAGCCATCACTAGATTCTCAATCAATAACACGTAGACATGCAATTAATATAGAAAAACTAGTGTAGAGAACAATTCCTAAATAATCACATATAAGGCAACATGTAATCACATAGAGAAACACTAGAAGGAATTAATCCATAAAAATCAAAGGAGAACCCAAGATTCATTAAATTCACAAGGCTAAAACATTAATCACGTGATATTATTCTCCAAAAAGTATGAAAGTGATAGAGGTTTACATTACAAACTTGGGGCTCATCCAAGCCCCAAGGAGAAGTTTAGCCAATCATGGAGGAGGTAGATTTGATCTTGGAACCTTCAAGAGCAATCCCCAAACATGGCTCCATCTTCTTCCTCTTCTTCTTTGTTGAATTCTAAAGAGAGTATGTGTGTAGATTTTGAGATGTGTTCTTGGTGCCTCCACTCTTCTCTTTTCTTCTAACTTTAATATCTAACTTTTCTAGAGAGAGAAACTAACTATTACAATGTAAAATTAAAATAAAATTGAAGACAAAAGATATGATATATTACAAAATGGTTCAATTATTGTTAAATACAAGGTCCTTGGAGTAGTGAACAAGTCAGAAATTAGGCTTCTAATTGGTCCAATCTTGCATCCCATGTGGTAAGTGAAGTTTAGGCCAACGCGGGAATAAAACAACTCTCTGCCATCATATTCTTAATCGATCGAACAATACCTCATTCGATTGAACACTTACTTTGATCGATTAAAGTTGATGTGGTATGAAAATATCTTCTTGGCCTTATTCGGATTGCTGAGCTGGCACCACCTTCATCTCAATCAATTGTAGCTTTCTTCGATCGGTCTGGACTTCTTTCGATCGATTGAAGTCCCTTCTGGTGCAATTTTTCTGACTTCTTTTGGGTCTTCTCCTTAGCTCCAAAATTGAGCTAAAAGGTTCTTCTTAGTCTGTTTGAACCTTATTGACCTAAAATAGACAAAAACACAAATAAGTACTAAAACATGAAAGTAAGATAGATGAATGAACTAAAATACCCTAACTTAGGTGTTAAAATGCGTCACATTTGAGCATCGTCAACAATAGATTTAACATGATATTTAAATCTGACAAATGCATCGTTGAGAAAGATAGAACTCAAATTTTTAATGCTTTTAGAAATGGAAATTTGTACATGTTGCTTTTATGTGAATTGCATGACCAAAAAGTTAAATTCTTTGTAACATCTAGTGAAAATAGTTGGTTATGGCATAGAAAACTAGGTCACACTAACATGGATTCAATTTTTAAATTGTCGAAATTTGAGTTAGTGAAAGGCCTCCCAAAGACTAACTTTGTTAAAGACAAAACTTGTGGTGCTTGCCAAATAGGCAAACAAAACAAGTCTTTTTTCAAAAGGAAAAAGGACATAACTACTTTACGCCCACTTGAATTAATTCACTTGGATTTATTTGGGCCGGAAAGAATTGCTAGTCTTGGTGGAAAGCAATATGTTTATATGATTGTCGATGACTTCTCTAGATTCACTTGGGTATTTTTTTCTTACACACAAAAATGAAACCTTTTCAATCTTTTCAAGATTTTGTAGAAGAGTTGAAAATGAAAAGGAATGTAAGATCAAATGCAATAGAAGTGATAAAGGATGAGAATTTGACAATCAAGATGTTAAAAGGTTTTGTGATGAAAATGGATATGATCATAAACTTTCGGCACCTAGGACTCCTCAACAAAATGGAGTTGTTGAAAGGAAGAATAGGTCTCTACAAGAAATGGGTAGGAGTATGCTTAAGGAACACTTGTCTCCTAGATCTCTATGGGCCGAAGCCGTTAATACTTCTTTCTTTGTCATTAATAGGGTTATTGTTAGAAAAATTCTTAACAAGACTCCTTATGAGCTTTGGAATCAAAAGAAGCCCAACATTACTTATTTTAAAGTTTTTGGATGTAAGTATTTTGTGCTTAACTATAAGGATAATATAGGAAAGTTTGAACCTAAATCGGATGAAAGTACTTTCTTTGGTTATTCTTCTAAAAGTAGAGCATATAGAGTGTTCAATAAAAGAACACAAGTTGTTATCAAAATATTTGGATTAGTCTTTGATGAAACTGATTTGCCATAGGTAATTGTCCCCTTGGATGATGATGATGATGAGAAAATTGAACTTGACAAAAGTGATGACAACATTGACATTGATAAACTTGAACTTGATCATTCCCAAAAAGGTATGCAAGTAAGAATCTATCTATTAATGACAACCCTCCTAAGGAATGGAAGTTTGTTAATGATTATCTTATTAATCAAATAATTGGTGGTCCATTTAAAGGGGTAGGCACAAGGTTATAACTTAAAAATCTTTGCAACTATGTGGCATTTGTCTCCATATTGAACCTAAAAATATACATGAAGCAGAAAATGATGAGTCTTAGATCTTGGCCATGT
Organism: Cornus florida; assembly: GCF_030987335.1. Taxonomy (NCBI): domain Eukaryota; kingdom Viridiplantae; phylum Streptophyta; class Magnoliopsida; order Cornales; family Cornaceae; genus Cornus; species Cornus florida. Next base: position 20,325,901 of record NW_026775576.1, read on the forward strand.
AAGAAGAGCTTAATCAATTTGAAAGAAACAAAGTGTGGCAATTGGTTCCTAGACCCCAAGACAAGACCATCATAGGCACTAAATAGATATTTAGGAATAAAAAGGATGAGTCGGGAAATATTTTAAGGAACAAGGTAAGCTATTAGAATGCTCCTTGTATTTCCATCATACAAGAACTTTAAATTGTTTCAAATAGATGTAAAAAGTGCATTTTTAAATGGTTTCATAGATGATGAAGTTTATGTAGAACAACCCCCGGGCTTTGAAAGCTATGATTGGCCGAATCACGTGTTTAAATTATCCAAAGCTCTCTACGGTTTAAAGTAAGCTCCAAGAGCTTGGTATGAAAGACTTAGTGGTTTTCTACTTAAAAAATGGTTTTATTAGAGGTAAAATTGATAACACTCTATTTACCAAAACCATTGATAGCAACTTGTTGATTACACAAATCTATGTTGATGATATTATCTTTAGATCAATTAATAGTTTGTTATGCGAAGAGTTTGCTTCAATCATGCAAAATGAGTTTAAAATAAGCATGATAGGAGAACTCAACTTCTTCTTAGGGTTGTAAATCAAACAAATACTTGATGGCATTTTCATTTTCCAATCCAAGTATGTTAAAGATTTGCTAAAGAAATTTGGCTTGGAGGACGCTAAACATGCCAAAACTCCAATGAGTCCTTCCTTAAAAATTTATAAGGATGAGAAATATATGGATACCAAAAAATATAGAGGTATGATTAGGAGCCTCTTATATTTAACGGCAAGTAGGCCGGACATTATGTTTTTATGTTTGCTTATGTGCTAGATTTTAATCATATCCTAAAGAATCTCATTTAAGTGCTGTAAAACATATTTTTATGTATCTATGTGGCACTATTGATGTTGGTTTATGGTATCCTAGACACACTTTATTTGAACTAATTGGTTATTCCAATGCGGACTTTGCTGGATGCAAAATAGATAGGAAAAGCACCGATGGGACTTGCCATCTTCTAGGTCAATCCCTTGTATCTTGGTCATGTAGGAAGCAAAATTCAGTGGCTTTATCAACGGTGGAAACTGAATATGTGGCTGCGGGAAGTTGTTGCGCTGAATATGTGCCTCAGCTAAATTCAGCCAACTTAGTTTTTTAACTAAGTCAACTCGATTACAAACTGAGCTGACTCAGTTAGTAACTGAGCCGACTAAGTTTGTCGAGTCTGTGGTTAAAACTCTTCCTCATCTTCTATTTCCTTATTTCACTGTTACATTTTCTAAGACCTGTCTCAAAGGCAACTCCATCCCCCCTCTCCTCTCCATTAAAATTGGTAAGTCTCTTGGCCCTTATTCCTCTTCAATTTCAATCCTGAGTATATTGATACCATCCATTGTCACTCCTCTCTGTTTTACTCTTTGATAACATCAAACCCTAGATATCACTTTTCTGTTATTTAAAACCCTAGATATTATCTCACCATGTTTGTCGGTGACCAAAGACCCCCTTCGCCGCAATCCTAAACGAACTAGGCATGCTTATGATGATGAGTCTGGCCCTAGCAACCCAACCCCTCAACAAACCGAACTAGAGCAAGTGCATGGCATGCCCATTCCTTATAGTCGTCTCTTTAAAGGGCCATCCTTCAAAATTCTATTCGAAACCAAGTTCATGAATAGGAAAGTTACCAAGGGAAATGTTTAACAGAGGAGGTATGTGATGAATTTCATCTCATTACCTACAAGTTATTCAAAGACATTGTGCTAGAATAGTTTATGAAATTAGATATTCCCTATTACCCCCGTATTATGAAGGTGTTCTATAGTCACCTTGAATGTATTGGATGAACTAAGGGTATTCACACATTTCTAGGGTTCGCGTTACACACATTTGGTGTGGAAAAGCTTGGGGCAGCATTGGAAATATTTAGCAGAGGAATTCAACATTATTCCTCTCACACTTGGTATGTTGCGGATGACTTTAACAGATATGAGGCTGTGCGTCAAATTCGGTATAATAAAACCCTTACCGACATCTCCTGTATTAAAACTAAACAGCTGACTCTTGAAGCCCGCGTCCTCAACAACATAATCACCTACACATTCCTTCCTAAGTCTGGAAGTCACTCAAGTGTCTCTAGAATGGAAGTATTTCTGATGTGGTGTGTCCTCAATGGCAAGTTGTTCAACTTTGCCTATATTATGCTTCATCACATGCTCAAATGCAAGAACAAAAAGGCCAATTTTCTCTTTTACGCCATGCCTTTGACTCTTTTATTCACGAGATGGAAGTTCCCTCTTGAATTTGAAGAATCCAAACTACTTGAGCCTAGAAACAAATTTAGTTCCACTCAAATGGAACTCTTTGGGCTTGAGAAAAACGAGCAGGGAAAATGGTTCTACCCTAGGCAGAAAAGATGGGACGATGCCATTACAAGGGGAGAAGAACCTATTGATGATGATAGTGATGAGGAAAATCAAGAAGAGCATCAAGGCTCTAATGATGAGCCCTTAGATGATGGAGGAGCTAATCCTCAGCTTGATGCAGAATCTGTCCCGCCCAATGAGCCATCCACATGAGACATTCTCCTTGAGCAGCTTGCCATCTCCCGTCGGAAGCAAAGATAGACACACACACTCATCGTGTCGACACATTGGTTTTCAACTATGAAGAGTTGAAGGACAACCTTGCTGAGATTCGTGGCAGTTTGGACCTCCCTCCTTTTTGATGTTGCCAAAAGGGGAAAATAGAGTGGTTGATGTGTTAGCCTAAGTATAAGTATGTTAGGATAGTGTTTTGGCAATCTCACTTTAGGTCTAGCATAGGACATTTTGTGGTAACTTTCATTATGACTTTCCTAAATGCTAGTTGTTTTGTAACAATGACAATCATGTACTGAATTTCATATTAAATGAATTGACTTGTCTTTGGTAATATATGATCTTATGTGTTTCATTCAAATTTAATATGATTTTGCAAAATGACAGGGGAAGATTGAAAATATCTATTCACATAAATATCATGCCTAAAGAAAATAATTCACAGTTTCAATATCAAAGCACGTTTTACACACTGCGTTCCAACTAATGCTTATTGACAGGAGGAACACCCTTCCAACGTTTATAAAGAACACATCAATGTTTTGTTATCAAAAAAAATAAGAAGATTGTTGACCCTATGGATTTTTCCTAAGTATAATCCAGTACTTTTAAAGATAACAAACCATTAATGATGTTCAAAATACTAATGTTTACATTGAGTTTAATTCTAGATAATAATAATAATAATAAAAAAAGAAACACTAAGAAAAAGGAAGGAAAAGTCAAACACAAGATCACTTCCAAGACATTAAAGCTGCAATCACTCTGTATCATGTCACCAAAGTAACTGACAATTGGCACAAGGAAGTCTAGGAAGCCTCCAAGAACAACAATGCTCACTTATGGGGTAGACAGGTTGGTGAGAGAATTAGGAACTCAGTGTAAAGAATCCATGAAACCAATTGAAGCTCATTCTAGGATCATACATCACTCACACACCACAATCCATGACAATCATGCTATTTGAGATGCTAATCATTCACATAATATCTGTCATTAAGCATCCTATCACAAAGGTATCACAGAGCTACAAGAAAATTGAATAAAGCTCAATTAAGTCTACTCATTTATCAATCCAGCTGACTCAATCTTCAACAGAGCCGACTCCTTTAAAAACTCAGTCGACTTGTTTGGGCCGAGGGTCATCATTTTCAAAACCATGAAGATAAACAACTGAGCTGACTCAATTATCAATCCAGTCGACTCAATCTTTAACTGAGTCGACTCCTTCTAAAAACCTAGTCAACTTGTTTGGGCCGAGAGTCATCATTTTTAAAACTCTGAGAATAGACAACTCAGCTGACTTAGTTGTCAACTGAGTTAACTCATTCTTGAATTGAGTTGACTTAGTTCTCAACTAAGTCAACTTATTTGGTGAGTCAACCAAAACTTGCTGTAGACTTTTTTGTCTTTTGATCTAGGTGTCACTTTATGCTTTTGCAGTTTCTCTTACATGTACATACTAACATGCTGACTGTTCTGTAGCCGTGTTAATGCTTTTGTCTTAAGGACAACAACTATATTGTCTATAAAATATCTAAATACATAATTCCAAATTAGAAGTCTGCTAAAACACAGAAGCTTCTCTGCCAAATGAAGTATTGACGTATCTTAGTCTGGAAGGGGTTTACAACGGCTATTTGACCAAGAAGTTCTATATATGCTGATAAGAGATGTCTGCATTAAGTGTGCTTAACCCTTAATACACAAAGGAATATTCTTATCTTCTCACACAGAAAAAGTTCAGACACTTGTCACTCTCATTTCTGAGCTGTACTTCTGATATTCATTTCTCTCACATTCATATTTTTTAGAGAGTGAGCTTCATTTGTATCATTTGATTCTCTAGAAAGTGTTAAGTGTAATTTCAAGTTGAGAGAGTGAGATATTTGTAAAATCACTTCTATATTCCATTGTAAGCCTAAGAGAAGGAGTTCTTTTAGTAAAGCTATTGTAAGGGCTGGTTTGGCCTTGAGTAAGACTAAAAGGGTTTGTCTCTTAGCAAGGAGAAACAAGGAGTTGCTTCTAAATTATGGTTTGCTCTCCACCCGTAAAGAGGAGCCATATTTGATTGGGAAGTCTCAAGAGGGTTCTTGAACTGAGGAGTAGGAGTTTCCAAACCTCGCTAAAATCGTTGTATTTATGTATGTATTCTCCCTAACACATCTCTTTACAATTCTGTTCTCATTTGCTGCCATTTACTGAACTTGCTTAAGTATTAATCTGTGAAATTGAATTTGCTTATAACTTGCTTAATTAGTTTTAAATTCTACTATAATTGGACAATGACTCTATTCACCCCCCTTTAGAGTCCATTCTTGGGCAACACACACGCGCGCGCGCACACACACACACACACACACACATATATATAACAGGCCCAACTCACATCCTTTTATTAATCTGGCCAAACTTAAATCCTTTTATTAGTCTACCCAAAGAGTTACATTTATTAGCCCATCATCAAGTATTACTTACTCACCTCACTATCTCAGCCGTTGAGCTCAGAGATCAGAATTAAACCCTAAAAACACTACAGCCACATAGTCTACCGACATCACTCTCCGCAAGACACATTGCTAAACATAATTTTTATAGCTCCAACGCATAATCTTCGAGAAGCCATCTCTCTCTCTCTCTCTCTCTCTCTCTCTATCAATCTATCGGATCAACACCAACCTAAAATCTGCCGACATGTAATACCCTTAGTTTTCAAAAGGATAAAAAGGGAATTTAATTTTGTTTTTATAGCATTTTGATTTAATTATGTGACTTATGTGGTTTATTTGCTTAGTTGATTTAGTGGGAATTTGTTTTAATTTAATTGGTTAATTGTTATTATGTATTTGTTTTATTTAATTGGTTAATTGTAATTATTTGTTAGTTGGTTTTATATAATCGTTTAATTGTAATTAAATTTACTTATTTGATTTATTGGTTTTAATTAACGTGTCTTTGGTAGATTATATTTGGTAGCTTTTATAAGTTGTTTGTGTCGTAGGGTTTTATTATTTTTGTATAATTAGGTCGCCGACTTATATTAGGGTTTAATTAAAGCCTATAGAGATACGGATACAATCAGACTTAAGATTGGGATGCCTATATATATATCCGGATACGTCTGCTAGGGTTGGGAAAAACTCTATTCACGTAATAAGGTTTTGAGAGGAAACCAAAGAGAGGTCTTGAGAGGAAAACTAGAGAGAAGCTTAAGGGGAAACAGAGAGGGTTTTGATGATAGCTTGTGAGGCTAAAGGAGAATGAAGGGGTTGGTTCTAGATAGAATCAAGAAGTCACAGAGGAGGGGAACGGTGGCCAGAGGAGGAGAACAGTGTTGGGGTTGCCGAAATTTATAAACCCGGCGTTGAAAGGTTTCAAACCGAAACCTAAAGGCAAGTTTCATTCTATCTCCTTCCTATAAAATTGTGTTCTGTGCATTTTCTATAGTCTCCAGGAATCTAATTTAATTATTAAAATGGATGTTTATGCGTGATAGAGTCTCTGTACAGTTTTAAACCCCTGTTCGCTTTTGAAACTATGAACTATTGTGTTTTCGTTTTAAATTTTGTTATCAATTTCACAAGAGAATTTGAGGAGTTTCTAGGATTTAATGAACTTGAATTGAACCCTAGGAATGTAAGAAAAATTCTAGAACAGAGGGTTGAACTTAGACGGACGCGACGAAGACAAACGGAGAAAACATAAACTATTGGGTTCATGGTTTAAGCTTTTGCTAGGTAATTCTTGCTGGAATTAAAGAAGTTTCTAGGCTTGTTAGGACTTAATTTGAACCTTAGAAATCTAAAACAAAAGGTGGGACAGAGGGCTAAGGCTTTGCCGGACACGAAGAAGGCAACATAGAGGAAGCAGAAAAGGAAAAACGGAGGCTGGGGAAGTGGAGGCGGCTCCACAATTCAATGGAGGCGTCTCCATTGAAGTGGAGCCGGCTCCACAAAGTGTTGAGGTGGCTCCAATATGGGTGGAGCTAGCTCAACTTAAAATTGGAGGCGGCCCCAATTTTCTAAATGCCCAGTACGTGGGTTTTTATGGTTTTTGGACTTCAGGGGCTTGGAAGTGAATTCTGGGAAGTTGTGGGAGGTTTTATAAGTTTAAAATTAATCTATTTAAGCATGGAAATAGTTATTACAAGCTAGTGTGCTAATCTTAAAAGGTTGAGCATGAAAAAAAATAAACATATGACTAGGCATACTGTCGAGGAAGGAGGAAGATGGTTGATGCCAGTGGTTTTCGCAAAGTAACTGGATTGGAATGGAAGTTGTTTTCTGGGCTGTTATATCAATGTTATATTTTATATAAGGGCCAGGAAGTTGGTTTACACCGAATTAATAGACTTCATGAAATTTTAAGTAATAATTTGCATGTCGTCTCGGAATATGGAAGGTTTAGTGCTTTTGGTGGTTTTAACAAAGTAAACGGAGTAATAGGAGTGTGGTTATGGAATATGAGTTTAGGTGCTCAGTTTATATGTCTGTATGTCATTTATATCACACTCCGGATTATAATTGGGGATTAAATAGACGCTGTGGGATTTAAATATTAATTTGCATGCCGACAAGGATTGAGGAGGATTTAAATGCTAGTCTTCGTTTTAATAATGTAAATGAACTAGTATGGATGTATTGGTTGGGAATTCTAGTATAATGTGCAGTTTATAATTCTGATATTCATTATATTATGTTATGGATGATAATTGCTGAACTGTCATAATTTCTGTTCTGTCAATTATATGGAAATGGATGGCTTAAATTGTTTATCAGTACTTTAACATTTTAAAAGGAGGATATATGATTATAATCATATACTGGATGCATAATAGGATCTTGTCTATATTTGATTGCTATTATGTTTGTTTCTGGATAAATATGATGTTCATTTGAATGTGCATCATCTGTAGATCATATGCATGTATGTACCGGTATGGGACGGTTACATACGGAGGGACGGATTAGATCAAAATGCTAATTCCAACCCAATCATACATACAGAATGGATTAATTAAAACAGTTAACTCCTACATGGATGCATGTCCTGTCAACTAAAATAGTTGAATGACATAATGGATGGTTGTTTTATTTTTCAATCTTAGGAAGGAATTTAGATATATATTTATGGTACCGTGGTATGAGCTTGAGTCTCCTGATCTTGGTTAGGGTGCGTATATCGCCTAGGATGGATAACTAGACATAGGTGTTGTTCCCTGGTAGGTCTAGGTACACATGACCACATTATATGTGATTTGCGTGGTATCTCTACTCAGGCTGAGACAGACGTACTGGACTAGCGAACGTCCTATAGTGTGTACTTATATCTATATGGACTACTTTAGCTATTGTTGAGCTATTTAGGATGTATCTACGTATCGGGTTTATGTACGGATTGTAGTAGATTGGAACTTGCATGTAGGCCTGACCCACTCTTATTTTTCAGGTGTTCGTCAGTACCAAGCTTAGAGCTTGATCGTGTTGATGCAGATACAGACACTCACTCTTCCGCTTACATAAGACTTCCTTTTTATTTTTAGTTTTGGATTTTAATTTTGTAAACGTTTTATCTGTTGGAATTATTAGGGGTCCATTAGATGGATTCCCGAGTTGTATCGATTTGAAGGATTTAAATTATATTAATTTGTTATTTAAAGTTTGAGGATTTTTATTTTAGATTTCTTTCAGCGTATTATTAATTTATTCTTAATTCAGTTTTTATTCCTGCTTGTATACATATTGACAGTTGGTATCCCTTGGATCTGTGCTCGGACTTGATCACCCGTGGCTCTAGAATTAAGGGGTATTACAGTTGGTATCAGAGCACTCCAGGTTCTGGTGTCCTTAGGAGTGTCTTTCGTTAGAAGTCTTCCGCGTTGCATCTCTTACAAACTTAGAGTCATATTAAGATTCATAGTACTTTTTTACAGTTCATTAGGAAGAGCAGATGTCAATTATATTCCATAATTATGGAATGGTTGACACTAGAAGAAGGATGGGGTTCGCTATGACAGCGAATCAGACCCGATGGAGTAGAAGAGTACGTTATCGAGTTCTCTATCAGAAGCAGAACTTGGGATCGAAAGTTTAGTTCTGGTTGGCATTACTTCTAGAAGTATAAGCCATGGAAGAATTTAGGAATATGTTTTAGGTCACCATATAAAGGGACCAACACGATTTCAGTTGTTCTCCTAAAGAAAACAACCGAGGAATGGGAGTCCGAAGAGGATTCTAGTGGAGGACTTTTCAACATACCCAAGAAAGAGGGAATTGAATTTTGATAATCAGGGATCGCGTATTGATCACTCGTGTTCACTAACAGAAAATGGACTGATGTTGGTGGTGTTGGTAGGGATTGACCTACATATAATTAACCTTTTATATTTCCTTTAAACGAGGTAGAGAAAGAGAACTCTTCAGGAGTTTAGGATCGGATGGATTTCTTATTGGAATGCAGCAAAGATTATATAGCACGTTCCGGGGGAGTAAGGGGATTAGGTTGTGATGATCTAAGTTGCTTTATACAACTACATTGACGGGTTGCATTCCGTGTATAAGGAGGTTGACGGTTAAGCCTTTGGAATTTGCTGCGGCAAATGGATGTTGTTTGAGCTATGGTTTGAGCTTAGGTTTTGAGGTTGGATGATTACCTCTAGAACTGGAAAAGGAGATTGTGAACCAATCAGGTACAGTTGATTTCCAAAAGAAATTTTCTTTGCTAGGAGGGACGATGTTTTACGTAGGGTTCTATTGTGTTTTATTGTGTGTGCATTATGTGTGGCATTTTTCGTAAATTATTCAGGATTGGGAATGCGGTTTAGTTGGGGGCACAAATGTGTGATCAGCCAAGTACCGTTTTGGAGGAATAACGTTAGTTACGCTAGGATTTTGAGCTTGTGGTCATAGGATTTGGTAAGTATACCTACCTTAAGCCAATCTAATGAACCTAGACATGCGTGGTTATCGTATGTTTTTAGGATGGGGTAAGTAGACCAGCAGTTCGAGTCAAATGATATAAATTCATTTGATAAATGGTAAAGCCGCGATGGTTTATCGGAGGAACTGACTTGGCTGAATATCTTCTCAAAAGTTTTAAACAGGTGTTTCTAAGTCAGTAGGAGGATTTTGTACTAGTTTAAGTACTTATTAGAATGGCACCGACTGAGAATAATAGATGGACTAACTAGTCATCAGTCAATTCTTAATTAAGAATTTTAGTTCATAAGGGGGTGTCATTAGGAAGAGTTGCTGGAGTTGCATATCAAGGAGGAAGCAAGGTCTCTTCATTTGCACAAATAATATGGAAAAAAATTTTTAGGTCACATCTCGCAACAAATAGTTGTTGCTGAGAATTATTGACTTTTTAGGAGATATTCCTTGAAATTAGACAAGAAGTCTAACAGACACTTACTTGTGTTAAGGAAGTAGGATGTCAAAGACTTGCAGGTCAGATTAAACATCTAAATATGGAAGCTAGTGTTACCAGACTAAAGATATGGTCGTTAGACAAATTGGAAGGAGGATGTGAGAACTGAGGTTCACAACTCTTAGTTCCTTGTTTATCGTGGAGAAAACATGATGCTTTACGGCTTGAAGCAGCTGTTTGGAGGATAGGCAGGAGGAAGGACACAGTAAGTTTGTCTCAAAGTCTGATATCTATTCGATAAATTCAGATAGACCATCAGCGATCGCTAGATCCTTATAGCCATTTCTCTTACAACAGAAGGAATGACAGAGTTGTTTCCACGGATTTGGTTAAGATATTGCTGATTCTACACAAGGGTCAGGATTCTGGTTAGGATATTGCTTGACTGATAAAATTATATCAGCTTCATTTTGTCTATTTTGGAACTAGTAAGATATTAGTTCCTATGAATAGCGCGGATCACGTGACGGCTTAGTTGGATAGATGTGGTGAGTCACACTTTGCATTAAGTTTCGTCTGGTGGAAGTAATAGGGAGGAGGATGATCATATCAACTGATATGGTAATTGAACCTGTGGTGGTTATTGCGCAATACGTTGCATTTTAGCACGTGGAAATAATAACACTTGCTATTACTAGGGACATAGAGGCGGTCAACTTAGAATGTTTGAGCTGACCCCACAGGAGGTTGTACTTTACTCCGATGAGTTTAGGGTACTGAAGGAGGATTGGTAGTTGTCGTTCTGATTCTAGGAAGGTCGGAGTGACTGCGGTGTAATATTTATAAATTTTACAGTGCAATCAAATGGATAGGAGTTACAGTACGACTTATCATGTTCGTCTTGGTGAGCCGGTACGGATAAATATATGTATATCACAGTCTCCAAGTGTCGCCCGTTAACAAGTTGGAAAGTTGATTCTTGGATATCATTGGAGGTTTTAGCCACTCCCTATCTCAACAGGGAAGTAAGACTCATCAGGAGGTGGATGGTTGGTAGATAGTACCGCCATTGGTTGGAATTTTAATTCCATATGGATTAGGAGTCGTGGATCAAGTAAGTTCGATTGTGGACATTAATGTTAGTCGGGTTTGTTTTAATGTGTTGTGTCAATTCTACATTGCGCTGATAATGGAGTTATAGTATGTGGTTATCTCTTATAAGAGTTAGACACTACTATGTCAACGGACTTTTTGAAGGTGTGGGAGCAACAACTATGCTTCGCATCTCTAGACAGGAAATCGGATCATGGCAAAACATTATCTTTTGGAGGAAGGTCAGGTTCACGTATCGCACTGACTCTTCACGGATTTTGGTTATTGGTTTAGGCAGTAGCTTATTGTTTAGCGTTACCAACTTGTTAAGCGCTGGATGTATAGGAATTTTATGTGTTTGTTCTATGGAACTGGAAGGAATAGGGATTGTTAACCTTCGCTAAATATGGGTATGATTGGATCGTTCATAGAAGCAACCTAGGAGTTGTACATTTATGCTATATTTCTTTTACATGGAAACTTAGTATACTGTTGATTATGTTGGGAATTTGGTAGAGCTTACCTAAAAGAGGCTATACCACACGAAAACGGAAATGAATTTTAAAACGACAATAATTTAGAGTTTCGTGAATTCCGAGGCCGGAATTTCTTTTGTTTGGGGGGGGGGGGGGGGGGGAGAGAATGTAATACCCCTAGTTTTCAAAAGGATAAAAAGGGAATTTAATTTTGTTTTTATAGCATTTTGATTTAATTATGTGACTTATGTGGTTTATTTGCTTAGTTGATTTAGTGGGAATTTATTTTAATTTAATTGGCTAATTGTTATTATGTATTTGTTTTATTTAATTGGTTAATTGTAATTATTTGTTGGTTGGTTTTATTTAATTGTTTAATTGTGATTAAATTTACTTCTTTGATTTATTGGTTTTAATTAACGTGTCTTTGGTAGATTATATTTGGTAGCTTTTATAAGTTATTTGTGTCGTAGGGTTTTATTATTTTTGTATAATTAGGTCGCCGACTTATATTAGGGTTTAATTAAAGCCTATAGAGATACGGATACAATCAGACTTAAGATTGGGATGCCTATATATATATCCTGATACGTCTGCTAGGGTTGGGAAGAACTCTATTCACATAATAAGGTTTTAAGAGGAAACCAAAGAGAGGTCTTGAGATGAAAACTAGAGAGAAGCTTAAGGGGAAACAGAGAGGGTTTTGATGACAGCTTGTGAGGCTAAAGGAGAATGAAGGGGTTGGTTCTAGATAGAATCAAGAAGTCACAGAGGAGGGGAACGGTGGCCAGAGGAGGAGAACAGTGTTGGGGTTGCCGGAATTTATAAACCCGGCGTTGAAAGGTTTCAAACCGAAACCTAAAGGCAAGTTTCATTCTATCTCCTTTCTATAAACTTGTGTTCTGTGCATTCTCTATAGTCTCCAGGAATCAAATTTAATTATTAAAATGGATGTTTATGCGTGATAGAGTCTCTGTACAGTTTTAAACCCCTATTCGCTTTTGAAACTATGAACTGTTGTGTTTTTGTTTTAAATTTTTGTCATTAATTTCACTGGAGAATTTAAGGAGTTTCTTGGATTTAATGAACTTGAATTTAACCCTAGGAATATAAGAAAAATTTTAGAACAGAGGGTTGAACTTCGCCGGACGCGAAGAAGACAAACGGAGAAAACATAAACTGTTGCGTTCATGGTTTAGGCTTTTGCTAGGTAATTCTTACTGGAATTAAAGAAGTTTCTAGGCTTGTTAGGACTTAATTTGACCATAGAAATCTTTAACAAAAGGGGGGACAGAGGGCTGGGGCTTTGCCAGACACGAAGAAGGCAACAGAGAGGAAGCAGAGAAGGAAAAACGGAGGCTGGGGAAGTGGAGGCGGCTCCACACTTCAATGGAGGCAGTTCCATTGAAGTGGAGCCAGCTCCACAGAGTATTGAGGCGGCTCCAATATGGGTGGAGCCGGCTCAACTTAAAATTGGAGGCGGCTACAATTTTCTAAATGCCCAGTACGTGGGTTTTTATGGTTTTTGGACTTCAAGGGCTTAGAAGTGAATTCTGGGAAGTTGTGGGAGGTTTTATAAGTTTAAAATTAATCTATTTTAAGCATGGAAATAGTTATTACAAGCTAGTGTACTAATCTTAAAAGGTTGAGCATGAAAAAAAATAAACATATGACTAGGCATACTGTTGAGGAAGGAGGAAGATGGTTGATGGCAGTGGTTTTAGCAAAGTAACTGGACTAGAATGGAAGTTGTTCTCTGGGCTGTTATATCAATGTTATATTTTATATAAGGGCCAGGAAGTTGGTTTACACCGAATTAATAGACTTCATGAAATTTTAAGTAATAATTTGCATGTCGTCTCGGAATATGGAAGGTTTAGTGCTTTTGGTTGTTTTAACAAAGTAAACGGAGTAATAGGAGTGTGGTTATGGAATCTGAGTGTAGGTGCCAGTTTATATGTCTGTATGTCATTTATATCACACTCCGGATTATAATTGGGGATTAAATAGACGCCGTGGGATTTAAATATTAATTTGCATGCCGACAAGGATTGAGGAGGATTTAAATGCTAGTCTTCGTTTTAATAATGTAAATGAACTATTATGGATGTATTGGTTGGGAATTCTAGTATAATGTGCAGTTTATAGTTCTAATATTCATTATATTATGTTATGGATGATAATTGCTGAACTGTCATAATTTCTGTGCTGTCAATTATATGGAAATGGATGGCTTAAATTGTTTATTAGTACTTTAACAATTTAAAAGGAGGATCTATGATTATAATCATATACTGGATGCATAATAGGATCTTGTCTACATTTGATTACTATTATGTTTGTTTCTGGATATATTTGATGTTCATTTGAATGTGCATCATCTGTAGATCATATGCATATATGTACTTGTATGGGACGGTAATATACGGAGGGACGGATTAGATCAAAACGCTAATTCCAACCCAATCATACATACGGAATGGATTAATTAAAATAGTTAACTCCTACATGGATGCATGTCTTGTCAACTAAGACAGTTGAATGACATAATGGATGGTTGTTTTATTTTTCAATCTTAGGAAGGAATTTATATATATATTTATGGTACCGTGGTATGAGCTTGAGTCTCCTGATCATGGTTAGGGTGCGTATATCGCCTATTATGGATAACTGGACATTGGTGTTGTTCCCTGGTAGGTCTAGGTACACATGACCACATTATATGTGATTTGCATGGTATCTCTACTCAGGCTAAGACAGACCTACTGGACTAGCGAACATCCTATAGTGTGTACTTATATCTATATGGACTACTTTAGCTATTTTTGAGCTATTTAGGATGTATCTGTGTATCGGGTTTATGTACGGATTGTAGTAGATTGGAACTTGCATGTGGGCCTGAGCCACTCTTATTTTTCAGGTGTTCGTCAGTACCAGGCTTAGAGCTTGATCGTGTTGATGCAGATACAGACACTCACTCTTCCGCTTACATAAGACTTCCTTTCTATTTTTGGTTTTGGATTTTAATTTTGTAAACGTTTTATCTGTTGGAATTATTAGGAGTCTATTAAATGGATTCCCGAGTTGTATGGATTTAAAGGATTTAAATTATATTAATTTATTATTTAAAGTTTGAGGATTTTTATTTTAGATTTCTTTCAGCGTATTATTAATTTATTGTTAATTCAGTTTTTATTCTTGCTTGTTTACATATTGACAGTTGGTATCTCTCGGATCTGTGCTCGGACTTGATTACCCGTGGCTCCAGAATCGAGGAGTATAACACGACATCACTCTACAAGCAACATGCCTATCTCTCAAATGGATCTTAAGATGGAACTACAGTATGCAAACCTGGTAATATTTGATTATTATCTTGAAAAATTGTTCTTTATTTATTTATTTTGTATTTCATTTTTTCTTGGAGATTTAGATGCAATCTCATATAAGAGATTAATTCTTTTTTTGAATCTGGAATTCATTTTACTACTTGAGTATATTGAATTTTTCGCAAAGAAGAAAAAAACAATCGCAGATGCTCTGGTTCTTGGCTGCCTTCTATGGATAATTCTCTAGTCGTAGATCTTAGTAAAAATATGTTCTCTGAATCTATGACACATCTCTGTTTTTTTAGTTGAATCTGATACATGTTGTGACACATCTTGTTATGCACAGTTAGGAAGCAAATTTGGAGGGTGTATATAAACGAGCCCAAGCCCGAGCACCTCTCCAAAGTTAACGAATCGAGCCCGAGCAACCCAAAGCTCAACTCGGCTCTGTTCGTTTATAGCCTTAAAGGTAGTAGAGGTGGTGATGGTTGTGGTGGTGGAAGGTGGTGGAAGGCGATGATGGTAGTGGTGGTGGTGGTGGAAGGCAATGGCGGCGGTGGAGGTGGGATGTGGTGGCGATGGTGGAAGGCGATAGAGGTGGTAGTGGTGAAAGGCGTTGACGAAGGAGATAGCGGTGTCGATGGTGGTGGTGAAATACGATGGAGTTGGTGGAAGGGGGTGGAAGGTGGCAGTGGCGGCGGCGGCGGCGGCAGTGGTGGTGGTGGTGATGGTGATGAAGGTGGTGGCAGTTGAAGGCGTAATGATGGTGAAAGGCGGCGTCAGTGGTGGAAGGTAGCGGTGGTGAAAGACGGTGATGGCGGTGGTCGTGAAAGGCGATGGCAGTGGTGGTGGATGGTGGCGGTGGTGAAAGGCGATGATAGTGGTTATGGTGGAGGTGGCGGTGGTGATGGTGGAATGTGGTGTGCGGTGGTGAAAGTCGGTGGTGGTGGTGGTGGTGGTGGTGGAATGCGATAGTAGTGGTGGAAGTCAGTGGTGATGGTGAAAGGCGGAGGTGATAGTGGTGGTTTTTGAACTGGAAGCATGAGAGTTTTTTTGGAAAGTTGATTTTTTAAAAAATTTACTTGAGAATGGAATTTTCTTTCCTTAGGTTTAGTTGTGGAATGAATTTTTATTTACATGAATGGATTTTTATAACAATGAAATGGTCATTCCCACTTTAAATTGCATACCAAACAAATGAGTGGTTGAAATGTACATTCTATTTCATTTCATTTCTGCACAGCAAACATAGCATAAGAGTAATACTACCAGATTAATTAGAATGCTAAGGAAAAAAGAATGCTACCACGATTGAATTCATTTTTTGGCTAGTCTGAGTAAAAATGTCAAGGACTTTTACACTCCTAAGTGCTTAGTTCAAATTTGTCACCTAAGTGATTGTTTATATAGAAAACTTCCTTGCTCCCCCAGCTCACTCCATCTACTCACATTCCTTAAGAAAGTTAGTATACGTATAAATGGCAATAATTGAGTAATGATTTTTTCATTTTTAAATTTTTTATTTTTTTAATGAATATAACCCTTAACGTTTGTAGGTGTCCAAAATATGTTAGCCCACATGGACCACATAACTTGGTCAAATAGTCAAAGAATTCTGCCACATCATCAACAATGACCACATAGCTTGGTTAAATAGTCAACAGACTACGCCACATTAGCAACGATGGCTCACAAATCAAACGGTCAACGGTCAAAGATACGTGCCATTTACCACATTATTAGTATACCTCGAATAAAAGATCGAAGACTAGAAGACCTGAGTTGGGAGCAGGACTCAGGATTATTTGGGATCCGACGAGGTTCTTGGTTTGGTGGATGAAGTTCAGGGCTCGTTGAATTAGCACTCGACCTGACTCGCAGAGAGAGATACCATTTTGACTCCCATACATTCTGGACCCATCTTAATTAACATTATTTTATAATGTTAATGGGCCCCACATATGATGTCATATGACATCACCCAAACTCTTACTTGGCCTATATGAGGAAGTGTTCCAAGACCAAGTAAAGGTAGAGCAACAAAGGAGGAGAAAAGAACCTTTATGCTTTCTCCATACACCTTCATCAAGGGAGTCAATGGTCTACTATTAGCCCCTTGACAGTTGTCCAAGGGAAGACATGGGCATTTCAAGGCCATGCCATGTCTTGGGAATACTTTGGCTTTGGTTAGATAGCCATGAGGATGCTCAGTGGGTTGTCAGCGAGCACAAGATGCTCAGCGTGCACACAAGATGCTTAAAAGGATGCTCGGCGTGCACTGGGGGTGCCCAGTGGCACTTTCGTAAATATGGCAAAAAGTAAAACTTGGAGTTTTGACTCGGGATCTTTATGGGAGGTACCTTGAGTCCATAGAAGCTGGTTGGCGTAGACGGCACTTAATTTGGATGTCGGGAAAGGCCTGAAAGGCCATTATGACTCCTCAAGCATGGGTGATGTCTACTCCTGTCAGAGTGCTGGGTTTCCTTAAGACTATACTAGGGAGGGGTCTGTTGAGCACATCGGCTGGGCTATGGCATGGCTTGCTTAGAGGGCTTAGCCAATGTGCATGGGCACGTGTTGCACCACTCCAAGATGGTTGCACAAGTGGGGAGCATCCAAGATATTCAAGGGCAAACAAGTGGGCACCGACATGTGCGCTGGTGAGCAGCGGCGCGCTTGCGGGCGTGTAGGTGGGCGTGCGGGTAGGCGTCCAACCTAGTGTGCGCGAGCGTCTAGCTCAGTGTGCGCATGGGCGTCCAGGCGGGCGTACAGCCACAGGCGCATGTGGGTTCAAACATGGCACGCGTAGAAGGGCACTAGTGTGTGCGCCGACGTGCACTTTGGCGTGCACCCGAGCGTGCGCACGGGTGTGCATGGCTTGGCACGTCGTGCACTCAGAGACATATATATGTGGGTGCAGATTGGTGGACTTGGCTTGGGCTAGGTTCATAAGGTTGACTCAGATGTGGCTAGAGCATGGATAACACAAAGTCATGGCTTGCGGTTACAAGAGGTGGTGGCTTAGTGGGTTCGGTCGGTTGGGGGAAGTTACTAGCACTTCCCACTCATCATGGGAAGTGGGGGAGTGCTGAGTAACCTCCTAAGCATGTGGCACAATTCTGAGAGGACCAACACACAGGCGGTTAAGGGTGGTTTCTTCCACTATGCAGAATGTAACTTCTTGTGGTTGTGTGGCATGAGTAGAACATGCCAACAAGTCTAGCAAGTGGGCTTGTCAACTGCATTATAGTGCTGGCACATCTAGATGGTACCAGCACGACTCTATGTGGATGGGGGTGTCATCCATCATCTTAGTGGGCAGTTATGGGCGGTTCTGAGAGTGGCCTATATAATGCTAAGGTGGGCTTTGTAGAGGGACAGAGAGGAGGGTGTGAGCCTTGGTTGTTCCTTGTATGAACTCATGTTCCTTTGTAATATGTTTAATATGAGCAAAGGTTGGGGCTTGTCCCTATAAACTGTGTGTGCCTTCTTTACATTTCTATATTATGTGTATTGTGTTGTTGTGTTGGCTGAGACTTGGTGGCCCCAAGTGCCATTATAGAGGCAAAAATTCATGGTGTAATTTAGCCCTGTAATAATTGGTATCAGAGCCCCGTTCTACGATGGCTGGAGGTAATACTCGTGAGAGAGTTTCCTGTTTGGAAGAGTTCATGGGTTTTCGTACAGAAATAGAGGTACAAGATAGTACAGAGAGCCTTGTTGTTTGAATTGAAAACTTGGCTTCTGAAGTGGAGATCTTGAAGACTGATCTTGATGGGTTTGGTGACTTCATGCAGGCCATCAAAGAGCAATTGACCCGTATCTCTGAAGATGTTGAGTCATTGACTGACGTCTTCAAGAAGATCCTGAAAGACCTTGAAGATGAAGTGTCCTTGGTGAAGAAGGCCATTCATGGGAGTTCCAGAGGTGGTGGTAATCCTCTTTCACAGAAGATTAAGGTGCCGGATCCCAAGTCTTTCAGTGGTACCCGAAATGCCAAAGAGTTGGAGAATTTCCTATGGGACATGGAGCAGTACTTCAAGACTGCTCGGATCCTCGATGGTGAGAAGGTGACCATTACAAGCATGTATCTGTCTGGTGATGCAAAACTATGGTGGCGCACACGGACAGAGGACGATGCTTCTGCGGGTAGGCCTCGGATTGAAGTTTGGGAGACCCTTAAGAAGGAATTGAAGGACCAGTTCTTACCTCAGAACACTGCATGGATTGCAAGGGAATCTTTGAAGAAATTGAAGCACACAGGTACCGTTCGTGACTATGTGAAGGACTTTAGTTCCTTAATGCTGGACTTTCGAAATATGTCAGAGGAGGACAAGCTGTTCAATTTCATGTCCGGATTGCAACCATGGGCTCAAGCAGAACTCCGTAGGCAAGGTGTGAGGGACCTTCCTACTACTATGACAGCGGCAGATTGTCTTGTAGATTTCAAGATGACTGGGTCTACTACACAAGACAAGAAGAAGTCTAAGGAGGGGAAGAAAGACAAAGGCCAGTCCTTCAGGTTCAAGGACAAGAATCAAAAGAAGGATAAAGGCGGTGGCTTTGTCAAGGCCAAGGCAGATTACAATAACAAAGGGAGTAGTAGTGGGACTAAGCCCAACTACGGTTGTTTCATCTGCAATGGTCCCCATCGTGTTAGGGACTGTCCCAAGAGGGAGAAACTGAGTGCTATTGTCGCTGATTCAAAAGGAGACTCAGACTCGGAATCTGGTCCAACTGGAGTTAATCCTCTGTAAATGCTGAATGCTCTTACTGAAGAATACTCCATGGAGTTGAAAGGGCTCATGTTCATTCAGGTGACGCTGAACGGCAAGGAAGTTTTGGCAATGGTGGACACGGGGGCCACTCATAACTTCATTGCGCAGAGGGAAGTAAGTAACTTTAATTTAAAGTTAATTCCACATGCTAATAAGATGAAAGCTGTGAATTCTGAAGCCAAGCCTGTCTTAGGCATGGCCACCACTTCTATGAAAGTTGGTTGTTGGGAGGGCATAGTTAGTCTTATGGCTGTACCCTTAGATGATTTTGATCTAATTCTTGGAATTGAGTTCCTTACGAAAGCCAGAGTGGTAGTTTTGCCATATTTGGGAGGAGTTTTTATTTGGGACGGGAGTTGTCCATGTTTTATTCCATCAGTGGCTCTTTATGGGCACCAAAAGAAGGAAGATCGTAAATATGGCTGCATCGAAATAATCTCTGCATTGCAAGTGAAAACTGGTTTGAAGAGGGGAGACTCTACCTTTCTTACAGCCATGATAGAGATCAAATCGGACCAGCTTATTGAAGTTCTGGATTCTGTTACTGAAATTCTAGAGGAATTTGCAGAAGTGATGCCACCAGAACTACCCAAACAATTGCCCCCTCGATGTGCTGTTGATCACAAGATAGAGTTGGAGCCGGGTTCTAGGGCTCCTGCTCAGGCCCCATACGGGATGGCGCCTTCAGAACTGGCTGAACTGCGTAGACAGTTGGATGAGTTGCTGGAGTCTGGCTATATTCAATCATCCAAGGCACCGTATGGCGCGCCAGTGTTGTTCCAGAAGAAGCAGGATGGCTCAATGCAGATGTGTGTGGACTATAGGGCTCTGCATAAGGTGATTGTGAAGAACAAGTATCCAGTGCCCAATGTTGTAGATTTATTTGACAGGTTGTCAAGGGCATCTTACTTTACTAAGCTGGATTTACGTGCAGGCTACTGGCAGGTGCGTATAGCAGAAGGAGATGAACCCAAAACTGCATGTGTAACTCGTTTTGGGTCTTATGAATTTCTTGTAATGCCGTTTGGGCTAACTAATGCCCCGACAACCTTCTGCAACTTAATGAATAATGTGTTTTATGATTACATCGATCGCTTTATTGTTGTTTACTTAGATGACATTATAGTCTCTAGTGAGTCATTGAAAGATCACTTAAAACACTTGAGATTGGTTTTCTCAAAACTGAAGGAGTTTCAGTTATTTGTCAAAAAGGAGAAGTGTGAGTTTTGTCGCCAAGAAGTGATGTTTTTGGGTCATTGGATCAGTAAGGGCCATGTCAGAATGGATGAGAGAAAGGTGAAAGCCATCCTTGATTGGTCTGCACCTACCAAAGTGACAGAGTTGAGATCTTTTCTAGGGTTGGCAAACTACTACAGAAAGTTTATAAAGGGGTATTCCAAGAAGGTCAGTCCTTTAACGGACTTGCTGAAGAAGGACAAACAGTGGGTTTGGTCTGAGGAGTGCTAGAATGTTTGTAAGATGCTTAAGCAGGCAGTGTCTACAGAACCGGTCTTAAGACTGCCTGACTTTGGTTTGCCATTTGAAGTGTATACTGATGCCTCTGACAGAGCAATTGGTGGGGTCCTAGTCCAAGAAGGACACCCATGTGCCTTTGAAAGTAGGAAGCTTAAGGATGCTAAACAGAGGTATACAACTCACGAGAAGGAGATGACTGCAGTGATACATTGTCTTGACGCATGGAAGCACTATCTATTGGGTACCAAGTTTACAGTGGTGACTGATAATGTGGCCAATACCTACTTCAAAACACAGAAAAAGCTTACTCTAAAGCAAGCTCGTTGGCAAGAGTTTCTTGGGGAGTTCAATTTTGTGTGGGTTCATAGACCTGGAAAGCAGAATCAGGTTGTTGATGCCTTGAGTAGGAAAGCAATGCAGGAGTATGTGGCGTCGTTGACAACGGTTTATACTGATTTCTTTGACAGAATCAAAGAGCAATCTCAGTCCGACAATGCCTATCAGAAACTTAAGTAACAGGTTACTAATGGTGAAGTCAGAAAGTACTGGATTGAAGATAATCTACTCTACGCCAGAGGAGGTAGATTATATGTTCCTGTTGGAGGTTTGAGACGGGAACTAATGCGGGAAATGCATGATCCTCAGTGGGCTGGACATCCAGGGGTGGATAGAATGCTGGCGTTGATATCCAGATCATATTACTGGCCCAAGATGGAGGATGACATAGAGTTATATGTCAAGACTTGCTTGGTTTGTCAGAAAGACAAGCATGAGAGGAAGAAGGAGGCAGGGCTACTGCAACCTTTGCCTATACCAGAGCGTCCATGGCAGTCAGTTTCAATGGACTTCATTTCTGGTTTTCCTAAGGTGGAAGGTATGAGATCTATTTTTGTGGTAGTAGATAGATTATCTAAGTATGCAATTTTTATTACTACACCACATGCATGCCCAACGGAAGTTGCTGCTGGTTTATTTAATAAGTTTGTGGTGAAATATTTTGGCTTGCCTGAAGATATTGTTAGTGATCGTGACACCAGATTTACGGGAAGGTTCTGGACAGTGCTATTTGACTTGATGGGTTCTGAACTGAAGTTCTCCATAGCAAACCATCCTCAGACTGACGGACAGACTAAAAGGATGAACCAGTTATTGGAAGAATATCTAAGGCACTATGTCACTACAAGTCAGAAAAATTGGCTGGAGTTGTTAGACACTACACAATTCTCTTATAATTTGCACAGGTCTTCAGCAACAGGAATGAGTCCCTTTGAGTTGGCAACAGGGCAACAACCTTGCACACCACAGGAGGTGGCAGTGCAGAGGACTGGGGGAAGATGCCCTACAGCATACCGATATGCCCGTTCCATGTAAGAGATGGTGGAGGAGGCACAGGATAGCCTTGCCAAGGCTGCGAGAAGGATGAAAAAGTATGCAGATAAACGGAGAAGGCCATTAGAGTTCCAAGTGGGAGACAAGGTTCTGTTGAAGTTGACTCCACAGATTTGGAAGAACATAAGTAGCAAGACTGTTCACAGAGGGCTGATTCAGAAGTATGATGGTCCCTTTGAAGTTGTGAAGAAAGTGGGGAATGTTGCTTACAGATTACAGTTACCTGAGAGACTGAAGGTCCATCCTACTTTTCATGTGAGTTTCCTCAAGCCTTTTCATGAGGACACTACAGATACATCAAGACAGCAGGCTAAGAGAGCCCCACCTGTTATTCAGTTGCAGTTTAACAAGGAGGTGGAGAAGATGTTGTCTCACCGAACCCAGGTCAGAGTAAGAAAAATCACAGAACTGATTACTTGGTGCAATGGAAAGGATGCAGTGAAACAGAGGCGAGTTGGGAAAGGGATGTGACATTATGGCAGTTTGAGAAATAGGTAAGGGAGTACTTGGACAAGTCGACGAGGGCGTCGACTTCTTCTGGTGGGGGTGGTTTGTTAGCCCCTTGACGGTTGTCCAAGGGAAGACATTGGCATTTCAAGGCCATGCCATGTCTTGGGAATACTTTGGCTTTGGTTAGACAGCCATGAGGATGCTCAGTGGGTTGTCAGCGTGCACAAGATGCTCAGCGTGCACACAAGATGCTTAAAAGGATGCTCGGCGTGTACTAGGGGTGCCCAGTGGTACTTTCGTAAATATGGCGAAAAGTGAAACTTGGAGTTTTGACTCGGGATCTTTATGGGAGGTACCTTGAGTCCATAGAAGCTGGTTAGCACAGACGACACTTAATTTGGATGTCGGGAAAGGCTTGAAAGGCCATTATGACTCCTCAAGCATGGGTGATGTCTACTCTTGTCAGAGTGCTGGATTTCCTTAAGACTATACTAGGGAGGGGTCTGTTGAGCACATCGGTTGGGTTATGGCATGGCTTGCTTAGAGGGCTTAGCCAACATACATAGGCATGTGTTGCACCACTCCAAGATGGTTGCACAAGTGGGGAGCATCCAAGATATTGAAGGGCAGACAAGTGGGCACCGACACGCGTGCTGGTGTGTAGCGGCGCGCGTGCGGGGGTGTAGGTGGGCGCGCGGGCAGTCGTTCAACCTAGTGTGCGCGAGCGTGTAGCTCGGTGTGCGCATGGGCATCTAGGCGAGCGTACAGCCACGGGCGCATGAGGGTTCAAACATGGGGCGCGTAGAAGGGCACTAGTGTGTGCGCCGACGTGCACTTTGGCGTGCACCCGAGCGTGTGCACGGGCGTGCATGGCTTGGCACACCGTGCACTCAGAGACATATATATGTGGGTGCAGATTGGTGGACTTGGCTTGGGCTAGGTTCACAAGGTTGACTCAGATGTGGCTAGAGCATGGACAACACAAAGTCATGGCTTGCGGTTACAAGAGGTGGTGGCTTAGTGGGCTCGGTCGGTTGGGGGAAGTTACTAGCACTTCCCACTCATCATGGGAAGTGGGGGAGTGCTGAGTAACCTCCTAAGCATGTGGCACAATTCTGAGAGGACCAACACACAGGCGGTTAAGGGTGGTTTCTTCCACTATGCAGAATGTAACTTCTTGTGGTTGTGTGGCATGAGTAAAACATGCCAACAAGTCTAGCAGTTGGGCTTGTCAACTGCATTATAGTGCTGGCACATCTAGAGGGTACCAGCACGACCCTAGGTGGATGGGGGTGTCATCCATCATCTTAGTGGGCAGTTATGGGCGGTTTTGAGAGTGGCCTATATAATGCTAAGGTGGGCTTTGTAGAGGGGATAGAGAGGAGGGTGTGAGCCTTGGTTGTTCTTGTTCGAACTCATGTTCCTTTGTAATATGTTTAATATGAGCAAAGGTTGGGACTTGTCCCTGTAAACTGTGTGTGCCGTCTTTACATTTCTATACTGTGTGTATTGTGTTGTTGTGTTGGCTGAGACTTGGTGGCCCCAAGTGCCATTACAGAGGCAAAAATTCGTGGTGTAATTTAGCCCTGTAACATCTACCATGACACTGCCATCTTCACCCTCTCTCTCTCGAGTTTGCTTGTGTTTCCACCTCTCTCAGTCCACCTCGGATCCTATTATGTTATCTGAATCACTCAGATTTGTGTACGATATCACCATTTATATGTATTTTATTGTGTTACGAAAACGAACCCCCACAACGTTAATTAAAAACATCTTTGACGTGGAAGTGGTTGCCTATATAAAGCTTCCTTCCTCCCCAGCTCACTTCATCTCTTCTTTCTCACACACACACGCAAATACAGAGACAGAGAGAACTACAACAATGGATGCCATTGAAGTCCAATATCCGATGAACGGTGGTCATGGCCCATATAGCTATGTTCAGAATTCCAGCTATCAGGTATTATACCGCATTTTATTACAGTACGTTTGCTTCAGTTGTCATGCTTTCTCTAATGTATTTTTAGTGTCAACACAATACTTACTATTTAGTGTGTTTATATATATACCGACTACACAGTACTACTAGACAAAATAATACTCATTATATGTGTGAGCAATATTTTTCTTAATTATTCATCACAGAAAGGGGTGGTAGATGCAGCAAGGGATGTGATCTTTCAAGTAGTTGCAGAGAAGCTCGACCTAGGAAACCCTTGTTTTGATTCTTCAAACCCATTTCGGATTGCAGACCTTGGCTGTTCTACAGGACCAAACACCTTCTTTGCAATGCAAAACGTAGTCGAAGCAGTGAAACTCAAATACCAGTCCATCCCTCAAACCTCCCCGGAGTTCCTTGTTTTCTTCAATGACCACACAGACAATGACTTTAACGTTCTCTTCAGATCCCTCCCTCATAACACCGGGGCATCTCCGGGTTACTTCGCTGCTGGAGTGCCCGGTTCCTTGTTGTTTCCAAAGAACACTTTCCATTTTCTTCACTCCTCCTATGCCCTGCAGTGGCTCTCCAAGGTTCCCAAGGAAGTCCTGGATAGAGACTCTCCTGCTTGGAACAAAGGCAAAATTCACTACACAGGCAGTGATGAGCATGTGACAAAGGCATTTTTTGGCCAGTTTCAGAAGGACATGGATGGGTTCTTGAAAGCTCGAGCCCAGGAAATGGTTGGGGGAGGCTTGATGCTGATTCAGTTGCCTGGTATTAGGAATGGAGGCCTTTTCTCTCAGACTGGTGCTGGTATGATCCATTTCATCTTGGGATCTTGCCTTGTTGAGATGGCTAAAATGGTAAGAACCAATTACTTCTATTCAAAATTAGTTAAACATCATTGGGTCATATTAATAAGTTTGGTACCAATTGGACTCATCTTAAAATTTTGGTAATTATTATTATTCGAGTACGATCTCTAAATTAAGAAGATCCGGTTCTTTCTTGTCAAATTGATATGCCCAAATGGAGGTAGCCTCAATCAGCGATCCTTTCTTATTGGAATTTGACAAAGTACTGGATGCCTTTCAGTCTGGCCTCCACCTCGTACATATTAGCTGCCCAAAACATTGGTCTGTTCATATAACCATTAGCTAGTCTCACTTCACTGTCCAAACCAAAAAGAAAATTAAGCAATATCAACTTTATACACTTTGATATAGGATAAATTCTCGCATAGTCTTCTCAAAATTTTATAATTTCACTTACTGTAATTTATGTAATAGATTCTCCCATCCCGTCATTTTGCCCTCTTAATACTAGAAATGATAACAAACATTTTGTGGGCAAAATGATTAAAAAAAGTCATTGATATGAGAAATATGTGAAATTATGAAACGTATGGAGACTCTATGTGAAATATTTACAAAATTTAGATGATATAAGTGAAATTTACCTCCATGACATGGCATCTAAGAAGGAAGTAAATAAATAAAATAAGAAAGATCCACAAAAGAGTTTTAACCATTTTATCTATTCAAATGAAATATTTGAGAGTTTAAGTATCAATATAAACAAATCTGTATGTCGTATTTGAGTGGACATGAAAGGATGTGAAGAAGAAGAGCAGAAAAGATTTAAGATACCTAATTAACCATGTTTTGGGTTTCTAAGACGAGATCCAAAAATTGAAGCAAATAACTTGCTAGGTCACTGTTTATTATTATTATTATTATTATTTTACCCTGGCATGAAAACAGCCATACAGCATCTACAGAGGTACCATTGTCAAAGCAAACACAGTCAGCATCAACAAACACAATACATCCAAAACTAACACCCACAAATGTCAAGATAACAGCCTTGACAATAACCTGCATGAAAAGGTGTCAGTGAAAGCGAGAGTACCAGCACCCACAAGCAAAGCTAACTGAGTGGCAAAAGGCTGAGAGACTCGAAATGAAAGGCATCCCCAAGATGAACACCAGATTTTCTAATTCGTTGTTTTAAACTTAGCCCCCACCATAGTCATTGTGGTAGAGGTCTACACCTTGCCGAATAAACTAGAACGACACAGTGGTTCACTCTGGTCAGAATCTTCCACCAACAACATGCTTTGCTCATTCTCCATCTGAGTCAGAGTCATGCCGTGGAACCAGAATATCACAATAACCCACCATAGAGGACTCCCAGCCCAGCAAGAAACAGAAGAAAGCTTAACACAGTAGGAGCTCAAAAAGAAAGAAACGTAAGTAGTAAGTGGAAGAAAGTGAAAATAGAAAAGTAGTGGACCCTAAAGATCAATAACAGTAAATATAAAAAGGCAACCTAGGACTTCAAGATAAGAAGCGTAGACAATACGCTACTCACCTTTAGTCACACACTTCATAAAGCTCAATAAATGATTGGACGTGAAATCGTAAAAAAACTAAACTCTACAGATAGAATCTGCACCACCTTACACAAAGCCCTTAAATAGTTAATGACTTGGCCCACCACCAACCAACATATCACTTGGAAATTATCATCACCACACGTCAGCCATGACGTTAAAACTTCACCAACCGAATACCCAACAGCCGACTTCCAAAGCCAACCTACCGAGAAACTGCCGAGCACAACATTGCAAACACCATAGACATCGGACGCCGGAATGGTTCTCGATTGCTTCAGCTCTTCCCCCCATAGCAAAGCACTCCAAAAATAGAAGCTCCAAAGAGGATCATTCAGAAAGATCCATCTTCGACGACCCGAGAACATCACCTCCGCATGTCGCCACTGAGTCTGCCCCTCCACGTGACACCCGCGTCCAAGACTCCACGCCGAAGCTTCCAGAGAGCACCACCACCATACTTCTCCCCAAACAAAACAGATCAACGCCGGCTAAGAAAACCCTACCGTCAACCAAACCACCGCCCCTGGTTGAAACACGCCACACTTATATCCCTTCCACACCGCCCCACTCCATCGGATTCCCAACAGGTCCAGTGGAATCCCAAGCCAAACGCCGCTATCAGCTAAAGCAAGTTGCATCCAAACCCAAATCCAAACAATACCCAGCCAATGGTGACGATCACCACAAATTTGCCAAATCACTATCATCGGCCAAACACACAACACAAATTCACCCAAGACAAATTCACCCAAGACAAGCATCCCAGAACCATGTAGAGGGAAAAAACCTAAAGGAAAATAGAACTTAAGATGCAACAATGGCAGAAAACTCCACCAAATCCAAAGGAATATGGTGAATTTAGCGGTCTCAATACGAAACCTAGAATAACTATACGCCAGCGACATATCACCTGATTTGGATCCACACACTCAAAACAAAAATTTTGCAAGAAACCCAAAGATCCACAAAACTAGAATCACTCAGCCACCAAACACACAGACACTCAACTCTAGAAACAGATCTACAACAGCAAACAACAACCCACACCACCAAAAAGATCGTGATGAACGCAAACACTCTAACTCTCAATTAAACGAGACGATCTCTATACAGAGAAAACCTCGACAACAGCGAGGAGACACTTCACTCTCCAATATGAATGAGTTAAGGTGCTGCAATTGGACTAGAATCCCTCAACTACAATTACTTTTCATACTTTTCAGCATATATATAAATAGCTTATAAAAATATCTAGGAAAAAGAATGGTTTTCATTTGGCAGTGAATCACTATCTATATATTGTTGGAACTAATTAATCCTGTTTATTTTAATATAATTCATTAAACAAATTAATTAAGTGGGTTGTCCATTATTATTGCAGGGGTATACAACTGAAGAAAAAGTGGACACCTTCAACGTGCCTCAGTACCATCCATTAATTGAGGATCTAGAAATGGTGGTAGACATGAATAAGTGTTTTACCATAGAGAAGGCCGGCGTGTTATTCACTTTGAGGACCGAGTCATTTCTATATTTTCACTTTTTGGACACTATTCACTTTTTGTCCTTTTCCCTATTTCGTTCTTTTCCCTATTCTGTCTTTTCCCTATTTGTTAGTTTTTGGCACAACCTCAATTTTTATGCTTGGAGTTGGTTTTTGACTTCACGTGCCTTCATCCTAAGTGATTTTCATGAAATACGTATCTTTACTTTTGCAAGAAAATACTCTGGTTGCTCTCGGTGTTCATAGGGGTATGGATGCACAATTCTTCAGAATCTTTTTCTTTTCTTGGGGTGTTTTTTATAAATATCTTTTGAAGATATTTTATTTTAGGGGTATCTAAGAAAATATCTTTTGGAAGATATTTTAATTTTGGGCAGTTTCACAGTTAACCGTTTTTGTAGGGGCCATTGTGCAATTAACGAAAGTTATTGCAAAATGCCTCATCTGGAGCCTGTATCCTTGTACGGGATTCATTTTCACATTTTGTTGAGTTGTGTACTCCTAGAATTTCTTTCTGGTCGTTTTTCTCCAGTTTCAGAGTTTTTGACCCTGCTGAACTTATTCAGGGAATATCTCTCTGCTTGGGTCACAGTTTTTGACGCCGTTTATTTCGTTGTTCATATTTTCTCATTTTGAATCTTTTTTGTTCACAGAGTTTTGCTGTTTGAGCGTGTCTGCTCAAATTCCATTTTTCTAGACCAGCGGGGCACTTTTTGAGATTTCTATAAATAGGTTGCCCTAATTTTTTAAAATCAGATTTTTAGACCTTCTTCCTCCTCTTGGCCGGCAGCCATGGGAGCCCAAGGGGCTGCCTTCACTCTTTCTTCTCCTCCACTTGATTTCATTGGTAGAAAACCCTTCGGCCTTAACGTTTATTGTTCGCCTTGACGCTGCGCACCTTTCCCCCTTATTAGAACCCATTTTTGGCCAAATTTTGAGTTCGGGTTTGAAGTCAAGTTGTGATTTTCATGGGGCTTCTTGGGTATTCTTGTTCATTGTGTTGTCCCCGACAAAACCCTTCGATATCGTCGGATTCGGAGCATTTTTCTTTCGGTGGGAATTTGAGATTTTCATCTCAAATTGAGATAGGGGGTATTATCGGTTATTATTCTTGTCATATTGCATGCTAGTGATGTTTATGTAACTTATTTACATGCTTTGGTAATAAATTTAGAGATTTTATTATTCATTTTTCTTGTAAAGGATTTGATTTTCCCGGTTGATTATAACTTTGTTTAAACATGTGGCATGGAATTATATTACCCCTTGATATGGTCATTGATATATATTAAATTGAGAATTTTTGGACAAGTAATGAAGATTTTATTTAATATTTTTCTTGAGTAAATATTTAATTCATGTGGCCTTATCTAGCTTGAAATCAATATGTGTTACCATATTATGTTATGCTTTAATACACTCTTCAACATATGTGAAATTGAAAGTAATCGGAGATGTTTTGAAATCTAGTAATTATTAATTAATTTGATTAATTAATTTGCTCCAAGTGCACTATTCATTTCTTTGAAATTCCGATTTGATATTCTTGATGTGCATGCCATATACTTTCACATATATTAAATTTAGAATATTTGATTAGGTTTTGAAACATTTCATTTAATTAATTTATTTGTTTGAAGTTTAATCCTCATGATGATATATAACTTGGAATTAAAGTGTGGCATGCTAGAAATTTAGGCCTTGGTATACTTGTTAACATATATAAAATTAGAATCATTTGAATGAGAATTGCAACTTTTATTTAATATTTATTTTTGGTGAAAGTTAAATTTACATAGATGTAACTTGCATGAAATAAGCTTCTAATGTAATATTATAATAGGCCTTGGCATGTTCCCTAACATATGTTAATTTGAGAACATTTAGATGAGTTTGAAATTCTACAGATTTTAATTAAAAGGATTAATTAAAATCTATTTAATGGTTGCATTGGCTTAATTAAGTTTTTAACTTGATATTTGTAATAACCATGACTTGTTTACTAGCATATAGTAATTTGGGACCATTTGAAGTTGCTTTAGAACCTTGGGATTTAAATTAGCATGATTTAATTAAAATTCCACTTTATTGCTCCAACAACCTAATTGAGTTTTAGAATGGATATTGGTGATGACCATGCTATGTCCTTTAATATGTATTAATTTGAGGTTATTTGGAATTGAATTAGAATCTAGAGAATTTAATTGTGTTTATTTAATTAAATTCCATCTAATTGCTCCATGGATTTAATTGTGTCTTGAGAAGTTGTTTCTATGTTTAAATCATGGACTTAGACTTGTTGTGTATTCATTTGGTTAAATTTGAGCATTTGATAACATTGTTGTTATATTTAAATTTATGAGCTTGTGTTTTCAATATTGAAAGATATTGTTATAGCGTGTAACGAATCGCACACTGAAGATTCGACATTTGTCATGCCATAGTAGTTGTGGACTTAGTATATGTATTGTATGTGTTTCCAAAGTTGGTTGTGCTTGGTAGATAGTTGATATCTTGCATATACATGTTGATATATAAGTTGTTACACAACTTGTTGATTTTGGAAACTTGGGGATGTCGTTGTTAGGCTACGGCTAGGACTTGGTTCTAGTACGAGAGATTGTCCCTCTATATAGTCTATTGCGCACATAGAGAGGTTACCCATGGGCTAGTAACCTAAAAGTAACTATGGTGTCGGTCTGATCCGGCGTGACGTCCAAGTATCCACTTTGGTTGATTTCGCATTTCTTTTCAAGTTGATAACTAGATGATATCGTAACTTGTTGTTCTTTGTTTGATTTACCATTTTAAGTTGCAAGATGTTAACTTTGAGAAATCATGCTTTATGCGTTGTATTGGAAGTTCCAATGTTGGTTAAATTGTATCGATATCATGATTTGTGTTTTGATGTTCAAATGTAATTTAGGAATGATCTTATAGATTCATTTTGAACATAGACGTTAGGTGGCATGACCCACTCTTGTTGTTTTCGTATTTTAGGTTTCAAGTTGATGACTTTGAAAATCTATATCTTGTTACTTTGTATAACATGTTTCTATGTTGTTGAAATGCATGAAAGATGTGATTTATGCTAGAAACACTCTAAGGTAGCTTAGGATGTTTCCTGAGTCGCATTTTGATATAGACGTTAGGTGGCATGAACCCCTTTAACATGTTTCACCATAAGGTGATAAAATTGTAAAATGCTAGGTTGATGCATGCTCATCTCCTACGAGTAGCTTTATGTTACTCACCCACGTAGTGGAGACATTTTTCAGGTACAGGAATCAATGTTGAGATTCTCATTATGCTTGGATGATTTGTGAACTTGAAGATTTCCATTCTTGTGAAGGTTGGCTTGAAATGCCATTTGTAGCCATTTTGTCAAATGTGTATATTTGATTCCAAACTTGTATTATGTGCTTAAGCACACTTTTTGGTATTTATTCTATGTATATGATATGTGGCCAATGGCCAAACTTCATTTGTAATCCATGTATATTGAAAAATGTAGAATTTTGCCTTTAATGAGAAAAACATGAAAACTTGGGTTTCATTATGTCATTTTCGCACCGGTGTATGCATTGTGTATGTAATTCATCCTTTAGCATTCATTTTCTATATATAAGGTGTGGCCAAGGGCCAAATACTTTAGTTTCAATTTTTGCATCTTAGTTCACATATTACATTTTTGGGCTAAAATAGTAGAAACCAAGCTTTTAAGGGTTTATTTTCAAATCAGGTGGTGCAAAGTGTGTTCCAGCACCTCTACTAGGTCTCATTAAACTTGCATGAAGTGTGGCCAAGGGCCAAACGGTAATTTGAAATCATTTGTCAATTTTAAATTTCAAATTTTCCATTTCATGTGCATTTTCGCCCTTTTGGCCGTTGGAGGGTCAAATTTTGCATCGATGGTATTTTTAAGTCATGGACCATTGTAGCACGTCCTAATAGGTAAGTTACATTTGCGTGCATGATGTTTTCAAGAAAAACCTCTTCCTCGGCAATTTGAGCATCCTAGGGATTCATTTTGCACTTTTGTTGCATAATCTGATCTAGGGGTATTCTAGACCTTTCACATCAGTTTTATTTTATTCTTTTGACATGGCCGCTTAGAAAACCTGATTTTAAGGGGGGGGGGGGGGGGTTGTATTTTGCATTATTCCAGAAAATGTCGTCTTGGTACCGGAAATCCATTACGAAGTTCAGCATTCAATTTTGCATTTAGCAGCTTTTTGGCCTTCAATGATTAGATTTCATGGAGGGGCATTTTGAACATTTTACAGTAAGTTTTTTTGGAATTCTCTTGCGAGTCATGTAGAAAACTCGATTTCAGGAGGGGTTTCTTTTTCATGTTTTTCCAGAAAAATTCATCTTCTAGCCCGTTTCCGCTCTCAGATCAGGACAGTCACTGTAGCAACTTTTGCCCTCTTGTCCAGTTCTGATTTAGGGGCATTTCGGGAATTTCCTTTGAAAAATAAATTCCGGTCTTGACATGGTCACATAGAAAACATGATTTTAGGGGGGGTTTCTTCACAATATTTTTCCAGAAAATGTCATCTCGGACCCGAAAACCCCGCGCCAAAATCTGATTTCCTATGCACATTTTCACTATTTGAACAAGTCTGTTGTAGGGGTATTTTGGGGATTTTACTTCAAAAATAAAATTTTCTTTCAACATGGTCAGCTTGGAAAAATTATTTTAAGGGGGGTTTCTTCTTCGTGTTTTTTCAAAAAATATCGTTTAGTATCTCAAAACGGCACACGAACTTCAGCATTTTGCCCAGGTTACTATTCATGGCCGCGGCGACGTTAAAACTCTGTTTTGACTTTCTCTTCCATCCGGACTCCGAATCAAGTGATTCTTGAGTCTAACTTGATTAATTTTTCGCTGCCTTCCCAGTGGTATGTTCGGTAGCACCCGATTTTATATTTTTTCAAAAATGACCATTTTGCCCTTGGGGCTATTTTTGTCCGGTTTTCTTGTAATTCACTTCCGCTACTTTCTTTTGAGTTCTGTGACTTCATGGGAAGTCATGGATGTGTCTCGAGAATAATTTACATTCTAGAGATGTCATTTTTATGTAAAATGACTATTTTGCCCCTGGGGGCTTGTTTGTCATATTTTTGACCTTTTGCTTTCGCATCAGTTCTCATTGAGTTCCATGACCTTATGGAAGGTCACTTTGACTTTTTAGAGTCTTGTTTTCCATTTTCGCTTTCGCATTTCGGATCCGTTATCGGATCATACTTTCGGTTCATCACTGACGCACTGGCCTAAAAACCAGGGTCGTCACAATTTTACATTTACAATAGAAATTCCATTATATTAATTTTTAATTAAATTTTAAAATAGAAATTCAATTATACTAATCATGCATTAAATTGAAATTGATATAAAAATTTATTAAATGGAGTTTGTGGTTTTTTGAAAAACCCTAGGTTATATTTTATTTTATTTAAATATATCATTGTCTAATGTGATAGAGTTTATAGAGAAAAAAAATATGTAATTCGTGGTAGAGTTTTATAAAAATTATTTTATTTTATTTAGATATATCTTTATCTAATTGTATATATTTTTTATTCAAATACTCATAATAAATAGATAAATCTAGGGGTTATATGTTATTGAGTTATCTTTTTGTACTAATTAATAAATTTTTTTATATTAAAAAATAAAT
Organism: Cornus florida; assembly: GCF_030987335.1. Lineage (NCBI taxonomy): Eukaryota > Viridiplantae > Streptophyta > Magnoliopsida > Cornales > Cornaceae > Cornus > Cornus florida. The sequence goes on from NW_026775576.1 coordinate 20,360,370, forward strand.
ATTGAAATGTAAAAACTCTTTACACTTTTATATTTTATTTATTTGTATTATTATATTATTATATATTTTCTTTAAATATATCCTTGTCTAATGTGATTAACTTTTATAGAAAATAAAATAGGTAATTTGTGTTAGAGTTTATAGAAATTATTTTATTTTCTTTAAATATATCCTTATCTAATTAGATTTCCTTTTATTAAAAAAATTATAATAAATAGATAAATACAGGTTATATATAATAGAGTTTTAAAGAAAATGAAATGGGTAATTTGTGTTAAAGTTTTATAGAAACTCTTTAAATATATCATTGTCTTATTGAAATAAAATAAGTAATTTGTGATAAAATTTTATAGAAATTATTTATTTTCTTTAAATATATCCTTGTATAATTAGATTTTCATTTATTTAATGATTTGAAACATCTTGATTGAATTTCAATTAAACAATTACCTATTAAATTTTAATTAATAATTTATTTTATTATTTGGTAAATTATTTTATTAAATAATTGCCTATTTTATTTTAATAGGTAACTTTTTTATTTTAATTGATAACTTATATGATTTATTTTAATTAGTAACTTATTTTATTATTTGGTAAATTTTTTTTATTATTTTGTCTATAAATCATTTGGTACACTTTTTTCCTCTTGTAGATTTTGTAGTTTGCAGTTACAGGGACAGAGAGAGAGCAACTTCAGAGTTGAGAACGAGAATAGAGATAGAGGCGATTGCGGAGGTTGAAGACAAGCCTAGGGTTCGTAATGTCGAATGAGTTGGTAAGTTAGAGAAACAAATGGTAAATTTGTCACCAAAGACTAAATTAAATGTTAAGCCGTGGTGGTGGATTCTTTCCTTTGAGATTTTTCTATTATTTGATCAGAAATTATTTAGTCTTATTTATTTATTTATTTTTAGTTCATTATTCAAAAATCATCAAATTGTTTTAAATTTTTTTTCTTTATTCCTTTTAATTGATGTTTTGAATCTATGTTCGGAATCTAATTTGAGAGTAGTTCGACCGTACTTATCACTATATAATATTTAATTTAGTCTTTATAGGATTTTCTTTGTTTTTGCACGAAGTGTTGACAGAATCCATAAACCTACATTCGTCACTCTACCACAAATTAATTACCACCCTAACACAAATTACCTATTTATCTATTTATTAAACAAGAATATATTTAAAGAAAATAAAATAATTTCTATAAAATTCTACAACAAATTACCTATTTATATAAAACTCTACCACAAATTATCTATTTTATTTTCTATAAAACTCTATCACATATAACCAGTATTTATCTATTTCTTATGAGTTTTTTAATAAAAGAAAATCTAATTAGACAAGGACATATTTAAAGAAAATAAAATAATTTTTCTAAAACTTTATCTATTTGTTAGATAAAGATATATTTAAAGAAAATAAAATAATTTTTATAACACTCTACCACAAATTATCTATTTCTCACTACAACAAATTAGGAATTCACCAGCGCTTTTTTAAAGATTTTAATGAGCACTGGTGTTGTGTACTAATTACCATGGTATAAGTATAGGAGTATTTTTTAAAGCGTTGGTAAGTGTGAAATTTAGTGCGGGCGGGAAAAATTGGCGCTCTAATGTTATTTCACTTTTTTATTTCGTTAATTTTCCATTTATTTCTAACCTTATCTCATCCGAGCCCTAGTTTTCTCTTCAGCCTCCCCATTCGCCTCCATCTCTATTCTCAGTCTCAACTTTGAACTTGCCCCCTCTCTCTCTGCAACTCCCCAATCGCCTCCATCTCTATTCTCGTTCTCAACGATGAACTTGCCCCCCCTCTCTCTCTGCAACTGCTAACTAGAAAATCTACAAGAATCAGAAGTTCAAAACCCATATATTTCAGTTTATCTATCTGTCTGCAAGAATCAAAAGTTCAAAACCTATTACATAATCAAAACCCATATCTGATATGCCAAATTGTTCAAAAAATCAAAACCCATATCTTTTAGTTCCCATCGCCCGCTGTTCCAGTTTGGGTTCGCCGTTCACAAGCTTCAGCCGCTGTCTCTCAACTCTCAAGCTTGCCCCCCTCTTTCTTTCTGCAACTGCTAACTTGTAAGTATGCTTCGTTTTTTTTTTTTTTTTTTTTTTTTTTTTTTTTTTTTTAAATCAATTAATCACTGGCTTGTTCTGATGGAAAAACACGAGGAGGACGACACTTCCAGGGACCAGATCATCGATAGTTACATCAAAACCCTAGTTATGGTTGTTGGAAGGTTTGGATTAACGTTTTATTTTTTTCTGTAATTTTCTTATAATTTGATTAAGGCTGCTCCCCCCTTTGGTTAATGAGAGATATAAAGGAAGTTACAGAAAATTGCCCAAGTCAGATTGTGATGTTGATTTTATGTGTTCTGTTTGTAGAGTGAGTGCTCCGCAGTATCGGATGTTGCCGACGCAGACAAATCTGAAAATGCCTCCACTTCCTTCCAATATGACGGAAAAGGTTCTTCCAGCTGCAGCAACACAATCAAAGACCAGTGGGGGTGAGAATTTTGAGTTCCTCAAACTAATTATGTGCTTCAAATTTTGTATTCTGAATTTGTAAAGGAAGTAAAACTTTGGATCATATATATGTGTATGTACATATTTTTTTTTGATATGCACAGGAAATTTGGGAAAAAATTGTTCTGATTTTGAATATGTAAAACTTTGGATTTCTGCAAAACCCTCTCAAAGTTGAGTCAATAATTGTGCATATAATATTATCCTTTTTAACATTTTGTGTTAATTTATCATGTTTATTCCTTCAATGTATTAAGGGTTTTTATTCAGAACCATGCTCTACTATGGTGTTATAATTTCTCATTTAGAAGTTATCAAGTTCTTTCAACATAAATTTTCTTATTTTTTGTGCCTAGGAGTGGTTCTTGTATTACCTACAAAATGAGTAGTTCATTTAATTTTCAGGAAGAAATTAAAGTCACTTTATTTTTCTCTTTGTCAGCAGAAAACTATAGCCATCTCAAATTGAACCAAATTCGACAATCTGTAGAAGAAAGCCACGCTTATGTAAATTAGTAGTTTGATGAAGAATTAATGGCCAACTAAGAGTTGATTGTGCATGTGGAAAATTAAAATGTTATGTTTCTTATGCATTGTGATAAAATGTTTTGTTTCTTGTGTTGATATGCCTGAGACATTTATAATGAAATTTTGATTCTTCTGTTGCCAGTTGCTGTTATATGTAAAAGCATTTTCTTATCAAGTTTCAGATTTTTTGGTTGTAATTTTATTTTTTTTCCCCTTTCATGTTACAGTTTCTCTGGAGGTGAAGGTTTCAAATTGAGGTCATTGGTTACTTAGGAGGGTTTGAACACCAGATCAAGTCCATTAGTGATAAAAGAGATCTGCATTTTTCTTATAGTGTTTAGAGGTTTCAAGTGTCTCGTGGCTTCTGGGGTATACTAGTACTTTATTCTGCTATCGTTTGTTTGAAAGAAGGATGGACCATTAAATTGAATGCGACTAATTTTAGGCCTATGATTGATTTGCTGCACCTTTTTTGCTCTTTTAAGTGTGATCATTGATTACCCCACATGATTTTTATGAATACATGAAAGGGAACATAGTTGTGTGAGATTTAATTAATTATTTTGCTTGATGTTTAGTTGATGGTTCATTCATTAGCAACTAGTCATGAACCATTTCTCTACTTCTTCTGGTGTCCTTATAAATATTTTAATACATGAAAGGGAACAATTACATCTAATATGATATTCATTTTTCATTATTTTTAGGTGATTATAGTATAATTGTTTGATGGCTTTGCAGTGAAAATGCAATCTAATTGTATATTTGTATTACATAGTTGGTATTCCTGTTAAATTTATATATATTTTTAGGGTAATTTATAGGACTAGTTTTGAAAACTAGAGTAAATGGGGGTACCAACTAGAAGGTGTTTCTGTGGTTCTGTTTTTGGTGGTGTGCAGTGTAATGGAGGAAGTGTTTGTTTTTGGGGAATGAAATACTACTTGGATTTATTACTATTTTTCTTTTTCTGAAGCTATGTTTCCTTTGTCACACCACACCAATGGTGTTGAAAAATTTATATTTGAATTTATGTCTTAGGTTTGTTCAAACTGCTTCCGAACTCCTAATCTTGGTTGGTTTGTGTTGCTAATTTTTAGATTGGTTTTATTGAAGCTTTAATGATTTTCATTTTGGTGTTTTGATAGTTTTTGTGAATCAACTCTTTGAACTTTAAAGTTATTCTGTGGGTTGATTTGTTCAGGTGTTAATACACAGAATGGAGAAGAAGTTGCGATTAAGCTGGTATGTTAGCAAACTTATCATGCAATTCAGTATTCACGTTAGAGATGCTGTCAATTTCAAATGTAGATTTTTTTTTTTATTTTTTATTTTCTTTCAAGTAAGTGATTTTTTTTTTAGTAAATGGATTTGTTTGTGCAATTTCCCTGTCAGTGCTCAAAGCAAGTATCCATAAAAGTAAAAAAATGAAAAAAGAAAGAAAAGAAAAGAAAAAAGAAGTGGTTTAATAGGAGACCCTGCCTCAGACCCCAAATATAGTGATGTAACTTCGTTACATTTTGAGGTACATGTGTTGCAATAGTGCACAGGATCCCTAAACAGAAGGGGATACAGGTTCCCTTAAAGAATAGGAATGTGGCTTCCCTTCACAATAAATTACACTAATCTGATAGGAAATGGATGTTGATTTATTGATTTAACTGTAAAAAGAATCTTTGTTTCTTATGACCGTGCCAAAAAAAAAAAAAAAAAAAAAAAAAAAAAAAAAACCCTATTGCAGAGCTTTGTCTTCTTAGGGCCCGTTTCCATTTTCGCCATAAAAATGAATTTGAAACTAACCAAATTTTTTGGCCAGCCAAATGAACCCGCCTAGCACAGACACGTATCACTATGTGTTCTCTCACTCTTTCAAAGAGGCCACCCAATCACTCTCTCAAAATTTATTTCTATTACAGTTGATTGGAATTGATTTGGGTTTTGATCTGCTAAGTAGCTTCTAAGTTTGTGAATTATTTTTTCTCTTCACTTATGACATGTGATAGCCATATAAGATTGCCTGTATATTAATTGATTATAAGTTAATAGCTTGTATTAAGGAAATATTGAAATGTCATATATCAATGTTCAATTAATTAGACAACAATGCATTTATCGCATAATTCTGAAAAATTTGCATCTGTTTCTTCTTTGCTCAGTTCTCTCACCACCAATCCTCGAACTCTAGACCACACAAACCAACTTCTATGCCAAAGAGTCTATGAGTAAATCGGTAATTTGCATCTGCATCATTCTGGATTTCTTCGATTGATATATATTCATGAATTCATTGCTTCAAACTTGAATCTTCTTATGATATATCGATTAATGTAGCAAAAGTTTACTAAAAATACCCTTGAATTTACTTCTTCTTTTTTTAACACAAGATTTTATTGCCAATATATAGGATAGATATATGATAATTTTTAACAATAGGAAGCTGCAATACTTACTATTCTCTCTTCTTCTATAAAGATTTAAATGCTTCATAATAACTCCAACACAGATTATAATAACTCTAATTCTTGCATTATTAACTTACATAGCAGTTAATTTTGCACAAAATACGTATTAGTAATAAATTTGGTAGCCAAAATTTCTTATACATACTATACAGTCTTCTTATTCAACTCTTCATTTGTCTATATGTTATCAAATTAAATACATTATACTGAGTTTTGTGTGTGTGTAAATTACTTGATATAATAAGAAAAGCCAAGTCGCATAATTCCAAAGGAATATCTTGTTCTCACCCGGATATCGAGTTTTCTAAAATACCCTTTAAAAAATTTATTTCAGTCTTGAAATTCTAATCTCAATTTTTTTCTTATTTATTTTATTTTGCAAGTTTAACATTGATTGCAATCTAGTTCCCTTTTTGGATTCGGATCTTAGATTTTTTTTGAAATTTTGATATGTGAATTTGATTAGTTGTGTAATATTGGATTTAGATATTAGCATTTTGACATGTACTAAAATTATTATTTTAGATTTTGGATGATTTGTACATTTTAATATCTAAATTCTTAATGGAATGTGTTTTATATTCTATGATTAATTATCAAATATATTGATTTGGTGTGAGATGCTTGGATCTTAGTTTAGATTGTTTAGTTTATTAATATTTTAATTTAAGTTACAGGTTCCAAATAGGTAAAAACAAAATTATATTATTGTATTTGTTGTAGGACATGTTATTTTGTTACAACAAAATAGCTTATAGTGACAATATTTTTGTGACAACATGATATATATTGCGACAAAATATTTTGTCATGATAGAATAGCTTATAGTAACAATATTTTTGTCACAACATGATAAATATATTGCGACAAAATATTTTGTCACAACAAAATAGCTTATAGTGACAATATTTTTGTCATAACAAGATATATATAATGCGACAAAATATTTTGTCACAATAAAATAGCTTATAGTGACAATATTTTTGTCACAACATGATAAATATATTGCGACGAAATATTTTGTCACAACAAAATAGTTTATAGTGAAAATGTTTTTGTCACAACATGATACATATATTGCGATTAAATATTTTGTCACAATAAAATAGCCTATAGCGACAATGTTTGTCACAAAAGATTATACATATAGTGACAAAAAAATTCTTTGTCACAAAATAGTGACGAATAATGACAAATTTCATAAGTGTTATAGTGTTTAAGATGACAATTATCAAATATTTTGCGACAAATGTTTTGTCGCAATTTTTCCACATTTTGTGACGAAAAAGAATTTGTCACAATATATTGTACTTCTAGTGACAAAACAATATTTGTCACGAAAAACATATTGTGACCGGCTTCTAGCGACAAACTGGGGACAAAATTTTTTTTGTCGAGATAATCTTTTTGCGACAAAATATGCACTTTTGGCGAGAAACTCTTTTGTCGTCAAAGCCAAATTTGTTGTAGTGCCATCAATTATCTATGCCATTCTTCCTAAATCAGGAGGTCGCTTAGCTTTCCTTATTTGGTGTGTGCTCAATGGGAAACCATTTGATCTTGCCTTTCTGATGTATCACCACATGATTGATTGCAAGAAGAATTCACATGAGCACATTTTTTATGCCATGCCTCTTACCTTAATTCTCAGCTCCAAAGGAGTTCCCCTTGATGTTGAACTTGAACAAACGTAAGATGATAACAGCAAAATCAACTCCACTACCCTTAGATTGATGGGGTTCAAAAGGGATGGCAATGGGGATTGGTATTTGACAAGGCCTCTAGCAAGATACCAATTTTAGTGTGAGAGGGCTGTAATGACCCGATCATTTTTCTTCCTTTTCTTTTCTCAGATTTTTACAGATATTTTTTTTTTTTTATTGTCTTTTCTTTTCTGCGTACAGTTTTTCGTCACTTGATGTCATCTCGAGTGCTCTGGAATGATTTTCGAGACTCTTTTTCTTGGATTGACAACTTCCTTTGAGGATCGTGTCATTTTCACATTTTTATTTTTTCCGAACACTATTCACTCTTCGTCTTTTTCTCATTTATCATTTTTCCTTGCGCAACCTCACTTTTTGTGCTCAGATTTGATTCCGGTTTTGCATGCATTCCTGATATTTAAATTCCATGCTATGTGTATTTTTATTTTCTTAGAAAAACATGTTAAGTGTTTACTTTTCTTGTAAAGGGTATGGATGCATACTTTATTGTAATTATTATTAACTTGTCCGATTTTAGTGTAATTAAGTAAAGTAATTATTTTTTGTCTTAGCGACCATTTTGCAGTTTAATTTGGAAGATATTTTGGAAAAGAACTTTTTTGCAATTTTTGGAAAATGTGACAAGTGTCACATTCTCATGGTGCCACTTGTTGGCATTGGGGTGGAGTGACTTTGATGCATCATCTTGTGACATTTGGAGGGTGGAGATTCACCCACTTGTTAGCCTAGGATTGGTGCACTTGTTGTCTTAGATGGTTGACAAATATAGGCTTGAAATTAAGCCTAGGAAGGAACCTTGGATTTGTGACAAGTGTAGGTTCACAATTAAGTCTTGCAATTATTTTTGGGCCACTTTGGGATTATGGTTTTAAAGAAGGGTTTCTTGTGCAATTGACCAAACTTGTGTGTGTTGACCATGGTGTAAGATCACATAGTGAGTGGAGGATTTCTATTTTCTCTACTTACACTTCATTCATTGTTTTCATTATCTTCCTCACCAAAAACCCTAGCCTCCATGAATGAAGCTTAAAGCCTTAAGCTTTAACTTTGATTTTTGAGAGCCTTCCATTGATTTCCAAGCTTAACCTTGGGAATACTTTTTGGTCCCCTCATCCTCCTCTTCATAACCCTTGAAGGGTTTGCCATTTTGTGTTGATTTGCCTTGGATTCAAGGAGAGCAATCCTCTTGTGAGGTAGGGGGTGTTATAGTTTATTTTCCAAGTTATTTTGATTGCTTTTGTAATGGAATACAAGTGATATGCATGTTTTAATATTAACTTGAGAAATTAATGATTGTTGTAACTTGCATATAATTCACTTTTGACTTGGTATGTGGCATGGCCTTCACTTGATCCTTATTATATAATTAATTGGAGTCATTTGGATGAGTTTTCAAATCTAGAGATTTAAATGAATTTAATTTGATTTAAATTCTATTTAATTGTACCTTACTTGTTTTTCAGTTTTGACTTGATATATGGCATGGACATGACTTAGTTCTTGTCATATATTTATTTGGGATCAATTGAACAACTTTGAAAAAATTAGAGATTTAATTAATTTAAATTAATTAAAATCTATATGATGATGTCTTGCTCATTTTGCTCTTTTGATTTGATATATGCAATGAGCATGCTATGTTGTTTAACATATATTAATTTGAGGTTATTTGGGATAGATTTGAAATCTAGAGACTTTCCATGATTAGGTTAAAAATCTCCTAAAATGTAGTATTCTAATTACCTTGTGAGCATGCTACTAACTTAATGTATAATTAGTACTTATGGCCTCTTAAAATGGTAATTGGACTTAACATGATATAGAATATCATTGATTTGCAAAGCTTGTTTAAATGTATCTTGTGTAGGTATATAGCTTATTAGAATATTACAATTGTTTACTTTGGAAGCTAGTTACTAAATTGAAGCTTATTTAGTACTTGTGGTTTAGGATGGTAATGTGGCTCAATTGTTGTAAAACATTCTTACTTTATGTATAAATTACATATTGAGGACATGACTTATCATATGCTGTTTAAACTTGAATTCTAGGACATGAATTGTGTGGATTCAACCTTACTTGTGCATGGAATATGGTAACTTGCATTCGATTTTGTATAAGTTTTGAACTTATTGATTTTGGAAAGCTTGCGAGGACATAAATTATGTGATGGCTAGGGTTTGGCTCTTATATGGAGATAAGAGTCTTTTAAGTCATAAGTGCGCACTGGGTGGTACCTTGTGGGTCGTAATTACCCAAAAATACTTGCTTGGTCTAGTGACCGAATGTCCTAGTCTTTCCATTATATATTTTCACATTTAATTTCAAGTTGTTAATTATAAATTACTTGTAGCTTGAGAATTGATGCTTACTTTGGGTATTTGAATCCTATTTAGTGTACTTGAACTTGTATACTTGCTCTGTGAGTTTAATTTGCATTTAGTATACTTGTGCCATGTATACTTGTCTTATGCGTATCTCATTTGGCTTAGTATACTTGTGTTTACGTACATATTAAATGTATACTTGAGTAGATATGCTTGGACGTTGCATAATTTGTTTTAATATGGTTTAGTATACTTGAAATGTATGCTTGAATGTCGTATAACATGTTTTGAAATTGTTTTGTATACTGGAGCATGTATACTTGTATGAAGTAGTTCAATTCAATTGCATGAGTAGCTTAGGATAATCCCTGAGTCACACTTTGACATAGACGTTAGGTGGCATGACCCTTTTGAATTGTTTCAAGTTAATGTAAAATTCTTTAAAGAAATCGAGTCGATGCATGCTCATTCTCTACGAGTAAACTTGTTTACTCACCCCGAAGTTACTGGGGGGCTATTTCAGGTATGAAGACTTGGTTCGTGATGTTCATCATTGCTCGGATGATTGTAGATTTGAGGGTCTTAGTTCTTATAAAGGTTGGCTTGAAATGCCACTTATAACCTTATTTGTCAAAATGTGTATATTTGATTCCATTAATGTAATATGTATATAAGTACACTCTTTACAATGTCTTTGACATGTATGGAATGAGGCCGGAGGCCAATGACATGTAATTTGTATCCTATGTAAATTTTGACTTCATGAAATATTATGAAAATATTGAAAAATATTAAGTTATTGCTTCACCATGTTTGCATCAGGTGTGGGAATTTCATTTTGATTCTTCCATAGGGTCTCATTAATCATGTATGAAGTGTGGCCAAGGGCCAAATATTATTTTGAAACCATTTCATAATTTTGAATTTTGAGTTTTCATTCAAAGTTTCATTTTTGTCATTTTAGTCGTTGGGGGGTCGGATTTTGCATTGGCTATATTTTTAAGCCATGGACCATTGTAGCACATCCAAATAGGTAAGTTATGTTTGCGGGCATAGTCGTTTCCAGGCAAAACCTTATCCTTTGTGATTTGAGCCTTCTATGGACTCATTTCGTGTTTTTATTACCTAATCTGATCTAGGGGCATTCTTTACTTGTTACTGTAGTTTTATTTTCTTCTCTAAATATAATTGAATAGAAAACGTGATTTTAGGGGGGGTTTCTTCTTCGTGTTTTTCTAGAAAATGTCGTCTTGGTACCGGAAATTGTTCACAAAGTTCAGCTTTCAGTTTTGCATTTAGCAGCTTTTTGGACATGACCAGATTTCATGGAGGGGCATTTTGGGCATCTTACAGTGAGTTTTTTTCAATTCCTTACACGCTGTCACGTAGAAAACTCAAATTTAAAGGTGGTTTCTTCTCTTTTTTTTTCTTCTCTTTTTTTTTTTTTTTTTTTTTTTTTTTTTTCCAAAAAATGTCATCTTGGCCCTCAGAAATCTATTTTTTGACGAAAAAACCCCTGCTGCCAGGTTTCTTTGTTGGCCGTTCTGTTTTTTTGCTTCGTAACCGGTTAGAAGGGGTCTCCTAAATGGTTAGATGTGCTTGGGCAGTGTTGTGGTTGTGATTTTTGGCCTCCTAACCGGTTAGGAAGGTGTGGTAACCGGTTAGATGTTCTAGGGTTGGCTCTTTTTGACCTTTTTGCCCCTTCTTCTTCTGTTAGCCATATCTTCTTCTTCCGGATTCCGAATCAAGTGATTCTTTAGTCTAAGTTCACTAATTTTTTGTTGTCTTTTCCAATGGTGTGCTTTGTGGCACCCACTTTTATATTAGAAATGACCGTTTTGCCCCTAGGTTCATTCTTGTCCGTTTTTGAAACGCCGCTTTTGCATTTATTTCTTTTGGGTTCTGTGACCTCGTTGTGGGTCACATTTGTGTCTTAGATGTGTGTTGTATCTCTAGAGACTGTTGATTCATCTTTTGCTTTTGCATTCTGGATCCAGTTCGTGTCATCACAGGACACACTGGGTTGAAAAATCCAGGGTCGTCACAAGTGGTATCAGAGCTCCTAGGTTCGAAAACCTATAGACAATGGGTTTTGGGTGTATATCATGCTTATGTTGCCATGCTCTATGTGCTTCATGATAACATGTTTTTATTTGATAACATGTTTATAGGCCTATGTGCTATATGTGACATGTCATTTGTTTAGCATGATTTAATTTTTTTGTAAAGAGCATGACATCTGATGTATGCTAGATTAGATTTGTATATGCATAACTATGTTGTATATTTGACATGACACGTGATTGGTCATTGAGGCATGAGTTGAGGTTGATGGTGATTGTAGTCACAATTTTGTAGTAGTGTAGGTTGGTGTCGACCTAGCATTGGTTTTGGGTAGGTGGTAAGTCACCTTTTGTTTAGGCTCTCGTGAGGTGAGTCATTTAACGTTGCCGTAGTGTTGGATTTGTTGGTTTTGGGCCATGATGAGGTTATGGACCTCTTAGAATCCTTGGTTGTTCGAGATTGGGATTGCAATTTTCGTAGGGGGGTACGTTTGTGGGTGGGTGCATGGCACTATCATGCTGCCATATTGGCTAGCTACAAGTGCAGTTCAGATGGAATCAATGTTGGTGTTGTTTTGATAGGCGTTGTCCTTTTAATCGATGATGATGATGGTTGTTTTGGAGATCAGTCGTAGTGATTGATTTGGTTGTTGTTGGTATGGTTATAGTTGCCATTTTCTTTGAGTCCTCCTTGCGTGATGACGCTTTTGGGATCAAGTCGATTGATTGATGTTTTGGGCAGAGAGAACATTGCACTATTAGTGTCACTTGTAGTGTCACCTCTAGATTCGGAGATGGATCGTTAAAGTCTTACTATTGTGGTAAGGGCTCATGTTTGTTTTGAGACAAGTTGTGGTCGCATCGTTTTATCTTCTGCAATTTTGTTTACTACCATGTTAGTAGTGTGAATTATGATATTGTAATGCATGAGTAGGTGGAAGTGTGTCCACATTTGCTTTCTTGTTGTGTGGCATTAGCATACCTTCCTTATATTCTTAGAGATGCCATGTTGTTACTATGTTTTTGTGACATAACTTTTGTGCTTACGTGGAGACGTGTTGCATGTACCTTTGATTTTATCTATGTGAGTAGATTTACCTTCTTGGTAGTTGCATTTCTTTGTTATTTGCATGACTTCAATGTTTGGTTTTCCCTTTTGTTTCCTTCGGTCGCACGTTGTTTGTGTGCTGGTTTCTGCAATGGTTTCGTTGTGAAATTCCTTGTAGAGGAGTTGTCACATTTGTTTTGTCTGGAGTTGTCTACTTCCTTTAAGGTGGGAAGAATGCTCCATTTTCGTGTTCGTCGTGTTGCCGCTTATGGGAAAATTAGGTTTCTCCTCTTTTTCTTGGTTCGAGTAAGGGACTTCACAAGGAGTGAGTCTCTTTTCTTCGTTGCCTTGTGCAAGGTTTTGGGGTTTGGTCGGTCCGTGAGGATCACCATTGTTGTCTTGAGTCCTTGGTGAGGATTTGGTTGATTTTGGTCGACTTACTTCCATGTAGGGGGTGAAGTCTTCAACCTTGTTGTCTTTCCTTTGGAGATATAGTCGTGGTGTTATCCTTTTAGGACTGGTGATTTCCTTTCTTTCGTGTCTTCCTTTGGGGAGTTTTTGTCGTGGTTGTTGACGGGTTGTGTTGCTCAGAGTGAGTGGATTGGTGTGAGATCATTTTACAGGGATTATGTCCATATCATTGAGGATTTGTTTGATTCATGAGGTGAGCTCGATGCTTTTTTGAGAATGTCTTTTGGAGACTTAGTTCAGTTTTGGAGATCTTGATGTGGTTGACTCTTAGGAGGAGTTTTGGAGGATCGTTGTTGAATATGGCTTGTTTATGGAATTTTCTCGTCCTAGTTTTGACAAGGCATAGTTTTGAGGAATCGTATTTCTAGTGATTGTTTATGGATCGAAATTGAGAAATTTTGATTTGGCTTAGTGATGCCAAGCACGGTTTCGAGAGATTCGTTTTGTGATATTAGTTGTCAGGATTTTGATGTGTGTGCCACTTGGTGGACTTGTATTTAGAGGATCTAGTTATTCGTGATAGGGATTTTGATCTGATGTTTGATTACGGTGAGTAGTTTTATAATTGATCTATTTCAGGATGGTATCTACGATTTTGGAGACGCTGTTTTGCTTGTCAGGCTTTGGATTTGTGATTAATGATGTTGATAGTAGTGTTTTGAGATGTTAGAGTTGTTGGTCTTGTTGTATTGAGGATTTAAGGCCCTAAGCGTAGCGGTACCTATGGCATTGTTGTCAGAGTTTTAGGATTGGCCAGAATGGTCCGACCGGACATCTTTGGACCATATCTCAACTCTCACAAAATGTTTGTCTCCGTAGTGCTTTTGGTAATGATCATTTTGGACATTGATGTTATTTGTATCGAGAGGTTTCGTGGGTAGACCTAGTGGGGGAAGGTTATGAATTGGTGCCTTATACTGTCATGCTACCGTACAGGTTGTGTGCGGAGGGTGGGTGCGAGTTACCGTCGATGCTACTTTACTGACGAGTGAGTGTGGGCGGGCACTAGGCACTGTCATTGCTACCACACATTTGAGACGTCGTGGGCGGGTTCTGGTCGCTACTCGTGCTACCACGTTGTCTTTGTTCAGTACCTTGATTTGATACGTGGATATCTTGGAGTTCTTTTAGTGGTTGTTTTCGGATCCGTATTATGGTTCGTCAGGAAGGATGCTTACAGTTGTGGCCTTCTGTTCCTTTGTTTGACTTTGGGTTCTATGTGAGTTTTGACTTGTGGTGTGGCCGTATGGTCACTTTTCTTTTGAGAGGTTGTCTGTCATGAACACGTGGGTGCGAATAACATTGGTTTGTACATTGTCTTTCAGTTTTGGGATTACTTTCGTAGCATGTTGTGTGTGATACTCGGAGATGTACTATGTACTTATCCTGGTTTCGCCTTTTGCTTTGTTAGGGCTGGATTTCGGGGACGAAATCCATTTAAGGTAGGAAAGTTGTAATGACCTGGTCATTTTTATTCCTTTTCTTTTCTAAGATTTTTTCGAATATTTTTTTTCGTTGTCTTTTCTTTTCTGCGTTTGGTTTTTTCATCACTTGATGTCGTCTCGAGTGCTCTGGAATGATTTCCAAGACTCTTTTCCTTGGATTGATAACTTCCTTTGAGGATCGTGTCATTTTCACATTTTTATTTTTTTCGAACACTATTCACTCTTCGTCTTTTTCTCGTTTATCATTTTTCCTTGCACAACCTCACTTTTTGTGTTCAAATTTGATTTCGGTTTTGCATGCATCCGTAATATTTAAATTCCATACCATGTGTATTTTTACTTTCTTAGAAAAACATTTTAAGTGTTTACTTTTCTTGTAAAGGGTATGGATGCATACTTTATTATAATTATTCTTAACTTGTGGGGTTTTAGTGTAATTAAATAAAGTAATTATTTTTCGTCTTAGGGACCATTTTGCAGTTTAATTTGAAAAAATTTTTGGAAAAGGATCTCTTTGCAATTTTTGGAAAATGTGACAAGTGTCACATTCTCATGGTGTCACTTGTTGGCATTGTGGTCGACTGACTTGGATGCATCATCTTATGACATTTGGAGGGTGAAGATTCACCTACTTGTTGGCTTAGGATTGGTGCACTTGTTGGCTTAGATGGTTGACAAGTGTAGGCTTGAGATTAAGCCTAGGAAGGAACCTTGGATTTATGACAAGTGTAGGTTCACAATTAAGTCTTGCAATTATTTTTGGGCCACTTTGGGATTATGGTTTTAAAGAAGGGTTTCTTATGCAATTGACCAAACTCGTGTGTGTTGACCATGGTGTAAGATCACATAGTGAGTGGAGGATTTCTATTTCCTCCACTCACACTTCATTAATTGTTTTCATTATCTTCCTCACCAAAAACCCAAGCCTCTATGGATGAAGCTTAAAGCCTTAAGCTTTGACTTTGATTTTTGAGAGCTTTCCATTGATTTCCAAGCTTAACCTTGCGAATACTTTTTGTTCCCCTCATCCTCCTCTTCATAACCCTGAAGGGTTTGCCATTTTTTGTTGATTTGCCTTGGATTCAAGGGGAACAATCCTCTTGTGAGGTAGGGGGTGTTATAGTTTATTTTCCAAGTCATTTTGATTACTTTTGTAATGGAATACAAGTGATATGCATGTTTTAATGTTAATTTGAAAAATTAATGATTGTTGTAACTTGCATATAATTCACTTTTGACTTGGTATGTGGCATGGCCTTCACTTGATCCTTGTTATATAATTAATTGGAGCCATTTAAATGAGTTTTCAAATCTAAAGATTTAAATGTATTTAATTTGATTTAAATTCTACTTAATTGTACCTTACTTGTTTTCCATTTTTGACTTGATATATGGCATGGACATGACTTAGTTCTTGTCATATATTTATTTGGGATCAATTGACCAACTTTGAAACAATTAGAGATTTAATTAATTTAAATTAATTAAAATCTACGTGATGATGTCTTGCTTATTTTGCTCTTTTGATTTGATATATGCAATTAGCATACTTTGTTGTTTAACATATATTTATTTGAGGTTATTTGGGATAGATTTGAAATCTAGAAACTTTCCATGATTAGGTTAAAAATCTCTTAAAATATAGTATTCTAATTACCTTGTGAGCATGCTACTAACTTGATGTATAATTAGTACTTGTGGCCTCTTAAAATGGTAATTGGACTTAACATGATAAAGAATATCATTTGATGAGTGCTGAAAAGTGCATATTTAAACCCTTTAAGCTTAGACATTCTAGCACCTTTATCTATCTTACTTTACCGTTTTAGATTGATTTCATATTATTTTCATTTTCAGGCACTTATCCCAAAAATAAGCTAACTCAGCCAAATAAGAGCTTAATTGAAGCAATTATGGGGTTAAACAAAGAAAGGAGCAAAGTGGAGTAAGAAGAAAGAAAATGAAGCCAAAGGTGGAAAGTAACAAAGTTCGATCGATCCAACTTCAAGGTTCGATCGATCGAACAATGATCGATCTCAGCACTTCAAGATAGATCCAAGCTTTGGCCCAAAAGCATAAAGTCCAAAAGTTCGATCGATCCAACACCACCCTTCGATCGATCGAACACTTTTGTCCTTATTCAAATGATTGATCCTATCCACAGCTGTACCACCCACTAACCACTTTTGTCCTTTTCCCAAAAATATCTCGAATTCATCTTTTCCCAAAAAGCTCTGCTAATTGGATCGATCCAACCTAAGTTCGATAGATCTCAGCCAGTTCGATCGATCCAAGTCCAAGGTTCGATCGATCGAACTTCCTCCAGTGCGAAAAAGTTAAATTTCCAGCTCGTGCAATCCGTCCTCTATCCAATCATTAGAGAATATTCTTTGCACGACCCCAGCTCATTCTGTGTGCCACTTGACCTACCTATAAAAGGAATATGATGCACTTTTTGAGCATATAGACTATTATAGGGTTTTATCTCTTGGAGAGCAAGCTTAGAGGAGGAGGAAGCTAGAGACACCATTGGAGTCTCTTCGTCAACCATAGAGCAAATCTCTTCTATGGAGTTAGCCCTTGAGGGTTAGAGCAACATCACCATGAGTGGCTAGACATCCTCTTGGGGCTAGAGTTAGCCCCAAGTATGCTTTCTATATCTTAATCTTGTGTATTATTGAGGGATTAGTGTTGTAATTAATGTTTTGACATTTTGATATATATACTCTTGTTTATTCAATGATTTATGTGGTTTAATGCTTCCAATTAATCATTTCATTCTATCCATATGTCTATGTATGCTAGAATAGATGTTCATGTGTTTGCCTCTATTTCTTAAGTTATTAATGCATGTTTATGTGTATTAATGCTATGGATTTGGATATTGTCAAAACATTGTGTTTAAAAGAATGCTCTTGTGATTTTCTAGATGGTCCATGCTCATTTCTTGATAGATTATGCCTCTTCCTTAGCTTAATTAGTTTAATTTCATATCTGATAGCATAGTTGTTAGATGAGAGGATAATCCATGCTAGTTGTTTGATGTTCCATACTTTTGAATGCAAGTAGCATATGTCTCTAACCTTGTGGTGTATTTGGCGTGAGCTTAATGAAAGGATTAATGACTTGCTAGATATATTATGTTTTCACATGCTATTTAGACAATATATACTTAATTGCTAGATATATTGTGCTTTTCACATGTTGATTAGACATTGTATGCTTAATTGGTCACCCTTGCTAATTGAATCAACCAAACACACACACACACACACCATTATTGCGACACACATTACCCTCATTAGTCACTAGTTGGAAGTGTAGAAAAGCATTGCTTGGTGGTGACCTCTAAACCCCAAGATTTCTCTCTCTCTTACTTACTTTTTGTTACATTCAATTACTTAGTTTAATTTAGTTACTCTCTAGTTTAATTAACCAACCAACCATTTGTTTGATCACTCGGCCTACTAACCCTAATTGCGATTCCACAATCAAGTACGACTCCAATCCCTTGGGACGATCCCTACTCACTCTTGCTACTTTAGTAGTACTGTTGGTAGTGGTTTTTATAAATTTAAACTTGACCCAAAAGGCTTTTCTTAAACTGCACATTCACTACATTATTTTGGCATACAAGAAATGGCTTCATCCCGTCATCATTGATTTGCAAAGCTTGTTTAAATGTTTCGTGTGTAGGTATATAGCTTGTTAGAATATTAAAATTGTCTACCTTGGAAGCTAGTTACTAAATTGAAGCTTATTTAGTTCTTGTGGCTTAGGATGGTAATGTAGCTCAATTGTTGTAAAATATTCTTGCTTTATGTATAAATTGCATATTGTGGACATGATTTATCATATGCTGTTTAGACTTGAATTCTAGGATATGAATTGTGTGGATTCAACCTTACTTGTGCATGGAATATGGTAACTTGCATTCGATTTTGTATAAGTTTTGAACTTATTGATTTTGGAAAGCTTGCGAGGACATAAATTATGTGATGGCTAGGGTTTGGCTCTAGTACGGAGACAAGAGTCTTCTAAGTTATAAGTGCGCACTAGGTCGTAATTACCCAAAAATACTTGCTTGTTCTAGTGACCGAATGTCCTAGTCTTTCCACTATTTGTTTTTGCATTTAATTTTAAGTTGTTAATCATGGATTACTTGTAGCTTGAGAATTGATGCTTACTTTGGGTATTTGAATCCTATTTAGTATACTTGAACTTGTATAATTGCTTTGTGAGTTTTGATTGCATTTAGTATAATTGTGCCATGTATACTTGTCTTATGCGTATCTCGTTTGGCTTAGTATACTTGTGTTTGTGTACTTGATATACGAGTTTTCCATATTAAATGTATACTTGAGTAGATATGCTTGGACGTTGCATAATTTGTTTTAATATGGTTTAGTATACTTGAAATGTATGCTTGAATGTCGTATAACATGTTTTAACATTGTTTTGTATACTGGAGCATGTATACTTGTATGAGGTAGTTCAATTCAATTGCATGAGTAGCTTAGGATGAAACCTGAGTCACACTTTGACATAGACGTTAGGTGGTATGACCCTTTTGAATTGTTTCAAGTTAATGTAAAAATCTCTAAAGAAATCGAGTCGATGCATGCTCATTCTCTACGAGTAAATTTGTTTACTCACCTCGAAGTTACTGGGGGGCTATTTCATGTATGAAGACTTGGTTCGTGATGTTCATCATTGCTCGGATGATTGTAGATTTGAAGGTGTTAGTTCTTGTAACGGTTGGCTTGAAATGCCACTTATAACCTTATTTGTGAAAATGTGTATATTTCATATAATTAATGTAATCTGTACATAAGTACACTCTTTACAATGTATTTGACATGTATGAGATGAGGCCGGAGGCCAATGACATGTGATTTGTTTCCTATGTAAATTTTGACTTCATGGAATTATTATGAAAATATTGAAAAATATTGAGTTATTGCTTCACCATGTTTGCATCGGGTGTGGGAATTCCATTTTGATTCTTCTATATGGTCTCATTAATCATGTATGAAGTGTGAGATTGGGCCAAATGGTATTTTGAAACCATTTCATAATTTTGAATTCCGAGTTTTCATTCCAAGTTCCATTTTTGTCATTTTGGCCGTTGGGGGGTCGGATTTTGTATTGGCTATATTTTTAAGCCATGGACCATTGTAGCGCATCCAAATAGGTAAGTTACGTTTGCGTGCATGGTTGTTTCCGGGCAAAACCTCATCCTTTGTGATTTGAGCCTTCTATGGACTCATTTTGCTTTTTTATTACATAATATGATCTAGGGGCATTCTTGACTTTTCACTATAGTTTTATTTTCTTCTTTGAATATGGTTAAATAGAAAACATGATTTTAGGAGGAGTTTCTTCTTCATGTTTTTTCAGAAAATGTCATCTTGGTACCGGAAATCGTTCACGAAGTTCAGCTTTTAGTTTTGCATTTAGCAGCTTTTTGGACCCTCATGACCTGATTTCATGGAGGGGCATTTTGGGCATCTTACATTGAGTTTTTTTCGATTCCTTCCATGCTTTCATGTAGAAAACTCAATTTTGAGGGGGATTTTTTCTTTGTGATTTTCCAAAAATTGTCATCTTGGCCCTCAAAAATCCAATTTTTGATGAAAAACCCCTGCTGCCAGGTTTCCTTGTTGACGCTTCTGTTTTTTTGCTTCGTAACCGGTTAGAAGGGGTCTCCTAAATGGTTAGATGTGCTTGGGCAGTGTTGTGGTCGTGATTTTTGGCCTACTAACCGGTTAGGAAGGTGTGGTAACCGGTTAGATGTTCTAGGGTTGGCTCCTTTTGACCTTTTTGCCCCTTCTTCTTCCGTTAGCCATATCTTCTTCATCTGGACTCTGAATCAAATGATTCTTGAGTCTAAGTTCACTAATTTTTCATTGTCTTTCCAATGGTATGCTCAGTGGCACCCACTTTTATATTGGAAATTACCGTTTTTCCCCTAGGTTCACTCTTATCCGTTTTTGAAATGTCGCTTCTGCATTTGTTTCTTTTGAGTTCTATGACCTTGTTGAGGGTCACATTGGTGTCTTAGAGATGTGTTGTATCTCTATAGACTGTTGATTCATCTTTTGCTTTCGTATTCTGGATCCAGTTCAGGTCATCACAGGACACACTGGGTTGAAAAATCTAGGGTTGTCACAAGGTCGCTTCACAAGGTCAAAATGTGAATGTGGTTTTAGAAGCTTTGTTAGTCAAATTTACATTTATAAAAACACTACTACTACTAATGAAGTATAGTGAGTTGGGATCATCCGCAGGGATTAAACCCGTAGTTGGAATTTAACTTCGAATCGAATGTATCACAAGATTACAAAGAGAGGGTTATTTGTTTGATTACTCTAGAGTGCAATTAAATGGACATACAATTAAATTAAACTAAGTGGGTTAGGGGTTTAAGAGATGAGAAGCGAGGCTTAGAGCGGTGGAATTACCACCAAGCTCATTTACCAAACCACATACTTTCAAGTAATTGAGGATAACATTCTTGTAATCTAGATATAGCTACGAGCATTAGCATAATTTGCAATTATAAGCATGATTATCCAATTCACTGTAATGCATTGCCTACCTAACAACATGTAAACTAGGGTGTAGAACAACCCACCAATCTTAAGGCCTAACCCATCTTACTAATTCACAAATGCATCTAATAAGAGCACTCATCAAAATGGTAATAGTAACCTCAACAATAAGCATGGATTGTCCAATCAAGTATAAATTGTCTACCTACCTACAAGTATGAATTAAAGTATAGAACAATGATATGTACAAATGTGTACCACTTTAAATTACCACTTACAACAATAGCACATATATATCAATGTAGAGTAAGGCTATTATAAGGGTCTGTCGAACCACAAGGAATGCTAACTTATGGCAATCAAGATTGTAAGATTAATTCTCGGTTTGGTTTGTGAAATATATTTGATGGATTGTTTTGTTTGTCACATACATAAACTAAAATTAACTAAAATTACTAAAACAGAATTTGAATATAAGTAAATGAGATAATAAAGATAAGGGCTAGAGAAATGACTTCACCACAAGCCTTGTAAACATGCCTAATTGCAATTAACTTGGGGAACAACTTATACATGTAACCACGATATGTAGAAATGCAAAACAACTACAATATCTTCCAGAAAATCATACATTTCAGGACTAAGCATAACCCATCTTTGGTTGGGATGGTTCATCTGCCTAGACTAGGTTGTGGAATGAACCACCTTCCCTAGGCATGGCCTATCAAGGTCTTTCAAGTGTATATTGCAGCACATTAAATTCAATCATATATCATAAATTATCTTCAGTTGGTTTGGATCATCTACCTAACTAAATTAATCTAAAGATGTAGCATGGTCCATACTAATATAACCATTGCATAATCTCATCCTTATTGTCACTCTAAGAATGTAAGTAGCATAATCATGAAGAAACAATTTCTAAGATAAGATAAAAATCTCGACAAGATTATATATAGAATGAAGCACAAATACATCAAAGTGTAGGCTCTAGATTATACAACTTGTCATAAATATACAAAGTTCCCCAAATTTAGATACAATCAAGACATAATTACTTGGTAAGAGTTAGATCAAATCCCTAGGAAAGGATTTAGCCTCTCATGTGCAAGGTGTAATCCTCCATTGATAATGAAGAGTCCATCTCCATGAGCTCAGAATTCTACCTCATTCTTCTTCCTCTCCCTTTCTTAATATTTCTCTCTCTATTTTTCACCCAATTCCAACTTAGAGATAGATAATGATGGGTGGTTCATATATAAACTAAAAATGCACTCCAAAGAGATCATATTTGTAGCCTTTCAAATTCTAAAAGAGTTAGAGACATCCCTAAAATCAAGGAAACAAACTTTGACTAAATCAAAGTATGACAGCTCAGCATTTTAGCAGAATTAGCATGTTATTCTTCTATATTTTTGACCTATCAATTTTCTAAATTAGACTTTCCTTTGAACATAGATAATATAGTGCTATGAGTCAGCTTTCTAAATCATTAAACCATTTAGAAATTGGATTTATAACCCGAGAGATATGGTCAAAATACCACAGGAGTGCAAAGTTGAGTTCTGCCACTTGGCAGCATGTTGGTGTCCTCTTGCTCTCTATTTTTGACATCTGAAACATGGGAATTAGACTTCTATTAAAACATACCAAGCATAGAGCTCTAAGTTTTTTTTTGACAGAATCAAATGGTTCATCGTTTGGAGTTCAGAGCAGAGAGTTATGGCCTTTTTACCGAAGGTGAGTAGAACTAATGACAACTCGCGTCTGGACGCGAAGTGCTGATGCTTGGCATCCGGACGTGAGGTCCTGCATCTGAATGCTAGGTATTGATGCTTGACTTCTTCTTTTCTTCTACAATGCTGGTTATATCCATCGCCTATTTGGGCCATTTCTTCTAGAAAACCAATTGATGTTTAGGTCGGATATGCCTTGTGCTCTAAAAGCCCTTAAAACCTTATTTTTATTCCTTTTTCGTAATTAGACTTGCAAAAATACAAAAACATAAAAGCAGAGGTAATCTATATACGAAGATCAAATAATAGGCTTAACTCATGCAATTAAGGGCGCTTAAATATGCAATATTTGACGCTTATCAAACAACCAATCAAGACTAAACCATAACCCACCAAATTAATTGACAATTGTATCACACATCAATCTAGAGAATCATGGAATTTGTAATAATAAGCCATGGACCATCAAATTCATGTATGGATTGTCTACCTAACCAACAAGTAAACTAATGTAGTGCAACCCTTCAAGCTTAAGCATAATCCATCAAATTAATTGACAAATCCATTCAATGAAAATCATGTATAACCATCACTAAATCCTCAATTAATTACACATAGACATGCAACCACATAAAGAATCTAGTGTAGAGATCTATTCCCAAATAATCACACATAAGACAACATGTAATCACATAGGGAATCAATAGGAAGAATTTAAACATTGAAATCAAGAGAGAACCCAAGATTCATTTTATACACAAAGCTAAAACACTAATCACAAGATAAATGCCCAAAAAGATGAAAGATGAGGATTTAGATTACAAGCTTGGGGCCCATCCAAGCCCTAAGGAGAAGTCTAGCCAACAATGGAGGGGGTGGATGTGGTCATGGAAAGCTCAAGAGCAATCCCCAAACATGGCTCCATCTTCTTCCTCTTCTTCTTTGTTAAATACTAGAGAGAGAATGTATAGATCTTGAGATGTGCTCTTGGTTGTGGCTCCACTTCCCTCTTTCTTGTAACCCAAATCTCTAACTTTTTCTAGAGAGAGAACTAAAAATTGCAATGTAAAAATGAATAATAATGATTAAACTAGTGAACCCCTAACAAATGGTTCATTTCTACCTTTTATACAAGTCCTTTTGGGCCCAAAGTAGGTCAGAAACAAGCCCTTAACAGGTCTAATCCTGTAGCCAAAAGTTAGGTGAAGTTTGGGCGAAACCGGGAAATAAATAGCTCGCTGCCAGCAATCTGTGATTAATCGCAGATTTCCTCGATCGATTGCCGATTCTGTGATCTGGTGGTTCGGAAAAGTTTCTAAAGAGATGAACTAAGAGTGTGAGTGTGCAATGTAGCCAAGTTTTAAATTTATAAAAGCCACTATTACCTCTAACTAAAAATATAGCTAGGGTGAGTAGGGATCGTCCTAAGGGATTGGTGGGTCGTGCTACTATGGAAAAAAGATTAGGGTTAGTAGGTCGAGTGATCAAAATGTGGTTGGTTTGGTTGATTAAACTACAATTAAGACTAAACAAGCTCAATATAAAACAAGTAATTAAAGGATAGAGAAAACACGAGAGAGAGGTCTTGAGACTTAGAGGTCACCCCTAAGCACTACCTTTTTATATACTCAATTCATAATTAATGAGGGGAAAAACATATGTTGTAACAATAGTGAGTGTGTGTGGTTGTTTCGACAAGCATGGATGACCAATTAAGTATATATTGTCTAAACAACACAATGAATAGCATAATATATCAAACTAAGCCATTTATCCTTCCTTTAAGCTCACAATCCAAACACATCACATGATTAGAGAAATATACTACTTGCATTCATAAGTATGGAACATCAAACAACAAGCATGGATTGTCCTCCCATTTAACAACTAAGGTAACTACACTACATCTAAGCTAATGACATGAAAATTAAACTAAGCGAGAGGCACAATCCATTAAGAAATGAATATAAACCATCAAATAAACCACAAGAGCATTCTAGTAAGCACTACGTCTTGACAATTTCTAGATCTATTGCATCAACACACATAGACATGCATTAACAACACAAGAGCTAAAGATAAATACATGAACATCTATTCTAGCATACATAGACATATGGTTAGAATGAAATGATCAATTGGAAGAATTAAACCACATAAATCATTGAATCAACAAGATCTATGTATATAAAAATGTCAAAACATGTATTACAACACAAATCCCCTCAAAAATATATAAATCAAGGTAAAGAAGGCATGTTTAGGGCTAACTCTAGCCCCAAGAGGATGTCTAGTCACCTATGGATGATGTATTCCAACCCTCAAGGGCTATCTCCATGGTAGAAATGCTCTTCTTCTTGAGATAGATGGAAAACTTCCCAAAAATGTGTCTCTAGCCTCCTCTTCTCTTTTCTTCCTCTCTAAGAATGATATCAAATGTTATATCTAAAAACATAAAACATATGTGTAAAAGTGGCTCATAATCCTTATATAGGTAGCTCAAATGTCACACCCAATGGTCTAGGCTCGTTTACAAGGGCTCCTCCAATGATTGCACCATGAGACAACTTTCAATGAGCTGTAAATTGATTTAATTCGCACTTGAGAGGGTTCGATCGATCGAACCTATGCTGAGATTGATCAAACTTAGCTGAGATCTATCAGACTTTGGCTGGATCAATCCTCCCATGGCGGCGCCTATTTGGATAAAGACAAATCTGAGATATTTTTGAGATATTTTGGGAAAGAGACAAAAGTGGTAGGTGGGTGGTACAACAGGATAAGATGAAATCTTTTTGATCGATCTGATAAATGTTGGATCGATCGAACATTATGGTACCTTTAGATAAGAACAAAAGAGCTTGGATCCATCTTAGAGTGCAAAGATCGATCTACGCCAGATCGATCGAAGAAATTCTGTGATCGATCAAACTTTGCTGAACTTCCACCACTTGCTTCATTTTGCTTCCACTTTGCTCCTTTCTTTCATTCATCTCAAGATTGCTTTAATTATGCTCTTATTTGGCTGAATTAGCTTATTTTAGGGTTAAGTGTTGGAAAACGGAAATAACATGAGATCAATCAAAAGCGGGAAAAAAGATAGATAAAGGTCCTAGAATACCTAAGCTTAATGGGTTTAAATGCGCACTTTTCAATGCTCATCACACCCCCAAACTTAAATATTGCTAGTCCCTAGCAATGAACTAGAAAGTAAATGAATGAAATGAACAACTATACAACTATGAACTAGAAAGCAATAAATGGAAAATGCCACTTTCGTAAGGAACACGATTGCATTTAGCATATGCAACAAGCCTTTTAAACCCTTAGGTTTCCCCTAGTAGATGAGTGAAGTCTCATGAGAGTTTCCAGAAATGATACCCACAAACATTAAGCTTATTCTCACAAAAGAGGTACCAATATTACAAACAATTATTGGGAGAAAACTACCTCAAGTATGCAATTTTTCAACCATTTCCTAGCAATCTCCCAAAATCTCAACATCAAGCAAGCAATATGGTCCTCCACACATCAAGGAAATGATCATGCAAATCAAAACAACTCTAGAATTCTTTTTGAGTGGACCAGCATCAAATATGTTGCTATCTTAGCCAACTAAAGAAATGATCACATTCTTACCCTCAAACTAGCATACAAATCTAGTACCGATCATCAAGACAAAGAGTAGACCTTTTAGTAAAGCGTTATTGATCTAGGTGCGCTTATTCTTTTCACTCGATTTTATTTATTTATTTATTTATTTTATTTATTTATTTTCCTAATCCTAAGGATCAAAGATGGAAGCATAGTGCAATGTGTTGATCTATTAAGCTTTCTAGCGATCCATGAGGTCGAACGTTAGGTCAATGACTCCCAAACCAGACGGCTTTAGGGCACTAGGTGTTCAAACACCCCTAAGGACTTACAAACTCAAATCAACTAGGTTACAAATCAAAACAACCTCCATCTAATCATTTCCCACTTCTCTTTTGGGAGAAGTCCTTACTTTTTTTATTTGCTTTTGCAATAACTTTTTCTTTTTCTTTTCTTCTCCTTTTTTTTTTTTTTTTTTTTTTTTTTTTTTTTTTTTTTTTTCTTCTTAAGTTATTAACCTAAAGTTTGGGCCTTCCACCTTTTGGCACGAGAAATTCAGTGCTTGATGAGGCTAGAATCCCGGCTACTCAATGAAAAAGGGTTTGTTATCCACTTTTATCAAGATGAAAGCTTTCAATGCACTACTTGTCCAATTAGGATATAACCAATTCAATAATCAACAAAGCATGTACCCTACAAATGAATACTAGTGCGCGTTTGTGCTAGTATAGAATCCTAGAGTGAATCTCAAAACAATCACAAAATCAGGATGATGTGGACCACAAGTGCAAGCAAGATATCAATCTTTTGAAAAATTTACTCCTAAATGGCAACCACAAGGCATACAAGGAATATTGGACTCTCAAGTCAAGCAATTTTTAAATTTAAGTAATATAGTCCTCAAAAGATCAAAATCGTAGCTAGTCATGGACCAATCATAGCAAATTCCTCAAATACACAAGTCATGCTCAAAATTTTGAATTTAAAAACAAAACACTGCAAAGCACATATTACCCCCAAACTTAAATGGCACAGTGTCCTCAATGTGCAAAGAGAACAAAAGGAAAGAGTATACCAGTACAACTAAGGCAAAGAAAGGCCGGGACAGAAGTATCCGAAGTGGGTCGTGTAACACCCCCAAACTTGGGATTAACTGTGGTCCTAAAAAGATGACACTGGGATAAAACTCATCAGATAACAAAAAGGGATAATAACAGTGCACAGTGGACATGCAAGTGTAAATGGGATAGTCAAATGAAATAATAAGAGAGGAATAAGGGTGGTCCTGAAAATTTGGGCAGCACTCTCTCTCACTGAAGTCACTGGGATGCACCTAATGGAGTCAATCACAGACAGATATATCAATACAAAGATATGACATCCAAAATATAACCATGCATAAAGAAAATAGGGAAAGTAAATAGTACATCCAGTGTCTAGGCCAATAGGCTGGCTGTAAAAATAATATAACTGTATCAAAATAGCAGATATTACAGATATATAGAGAAGGTAAAAGAAAGATGTGAAGATCATGCTGAGGAGGTAGGACGGGCAGGGCGCGATCCGCGTATGTCTCTGAAAATGTCTTGCAGTGCAGCCATGACATCCGTACACAGGGAAGAAATGTCAGCGCGGATGGAGACTATGTCATCCTCCAAAGCTGGGTGTCGGTGTTGGAGCCTCAGGTACCACTGGATCAGGAGAATGATGTGTATCCTGAGCCTGCTCCTGGAAATATAATGGTGACCCTACTGGAGAGTGATGCGGTAACTCCTCTGTTGGAGGTTCCTACTCCAAATCGATCTCCATATGTACGGCAGCCGAATCAACTGTTGAATCATCCGCTGCTGCTGGTGTATTTGCCTCTGCTGCTGCTGCTGCTGCCTCCTCCTCAGCTGCCTCCTCTGCAGCTATAAGGGCATCCTCCTGTAAGGGGCATTATAAGTTTTGTTCCAATCCTTCCGGCGAAAATGGCTGGCTCTAGACTCAGTATGCTCCCGGGAATGGAATAGGTAGTGCTGATCCCGGAGTATTTGAGTGATAAGATGGCCGAAGGAAAGGTACTTAGTTTATTTGGGCTTGGCCTTGCTGATATAGTCTGTGTAAAGCTCCATCATGATGCTCCAATATAGGGCCGGAATAGAAAGCCAGTGCCCTGTGTAGAAAGGATAAAGGGTTGTTAGATAGTCACCGCGTGTGATACCCCTCAGATCCGAGACATGGGTTGATCAAGCTGAAACCAAAACCTGAGGGAATATCGAATAATTAATATATAAATGAACACGGAGTACAAAATGAAAGAAGAATAAAATAATAAAACTGAAAGATTTCTAAATATAAAATCTCAAACCATAAAGTTTAATAAAAGCCAATCCTTCCAATAGTTTAAACAACTCGGGAATCCATCTCTAGTGGACTCCTAATTAAAACCAAACTGCAATGAAAGTAAACTAAAAGAACATCCAAAGTTCAACCATAAAGGTAAGTCCTACATCATCAGAAGAGTGAATGATAGTCTCTGCTCAGCACGATCAAGCCAACGACTGGAACTGTCGAACACCTGAAAAATAGAAGTGGGTCAGGCCCACGAACAAGTTCTATCTTACTACAATCCAAGCAGAGACTCGATACGCATGTATATCCTAAACAACTCAATAATAGCTATGTAGTCCGTACATATATATATCTATACTATGGGACTCTCACTAGACTATGAAGAGGGTCTCAACCTGAATAGAAGGAAAAATACAAAACGCACATGAGTGGGCATGAGTACTTAAGCCTAATAGGGTATACCTCAACCAACATAGCCAGCTACGCATCCTACTACATATACGCTCCGTAACCGTCGAGTCTGAGACTCAAGCTCATATCGCAGTACCATAAAAATATATTTAAAGTCCTATCCTATCCATCCATAAGAAATCCAGTAAGCTGTTCAGCTTGTTCAGCTGAACTGACTTACGTATCCATAGCAAGTAATCCAGTTAGTCATTCAACTTTATTTTAGCCGATCTGACTTAAATATAAGTAGGATTTATTTTATAATCCATTCCCTTATTCCGTATAGGTAGGATTTAGTATTTTGAAACTAATCCGTCCCTAGTATGCCCCCGTCCTATACCGGTGCATACAATCCATCCATCTAGTAGTTGATAATACAGATAATGAAAGTAAATATCAACTAATCCATACATCCAACAATTGATAATTAAAATATTAAATATAAATATCAATTGTTCCATACTAAGCATGATAAAACTTTATAATTTAACTGGCTTATTTGATACTACTCCGCATAGTCCAATAATTGATAATACAGATCATACATGTAAACATCAATTAATTCCAAGTAAACATAATAGAATATATAAATTCACATGCTTATTTTATAACACTGGAGCATGATTAAACTATAGAATCATTCTCGAAAAATTGTTAAAAATTATGTTGAACAATTTAAATTCTCCTCATCCAAACATAGTATACCAATTTGTGTAAAAATCTTATAATGTTCAAAACCATAATACAAGGTGGATTATTATGCACTAACAAGGCCTTGCGAGTTTTAAACAAGCTTAGGACACCTCTGAAAATCCTCCAGGATGGTTTCTAATTAAACTGGAACTTCAAAATCCAAGTACCGAAGCAAAACCATCGCTAAAACTAAAAAAAAAAAAAAAAAATCCACAAAGGAGCAGGCTCCAATAATATGTAGAGCAGGCTCCAATAATGTAAAGCATGCTCCTAGAAAGTGTAGAGCAGGCTCGAAAAATGTAGAGCATGCTCCAAGAAAATGTAGAGCAGACTCCAAAAATGTAGAGCATGCTCCATGAAAATGTAGAGCAGGCTCCAAAAATGTAGAGCCGCCTCCACCACATGGAGCCGCCTCCAATAAGGTGTGAAGCCGCCTCCACTCCTCCCAGCCTCCGTCTTCTCCGACGCCAGTTAATTTTAGATTTTTTGATCATCTGTCCTCCATTCCTAAAGTTCCTAGGTGTCTAAAACTAGGTCTAGTGTGTTCCAGGAAATATTTAAATTCATTATTTGTTAATCGACATCAATTAAAACATGAATTATGCAAGAAAATTTAAAAACAAGCAAACCCCAATTCATGTAAAGGCATACTGTTATAATTGAAACTAACATGCGAACCAGATTAATCTTTAATGTTTGTTTACTCCTAGAGTTGTGTTAGGCATGTAAAGAACACGAGTCAAAGAGAAAGAGTTAGGAATAGAACTTGCCTGCGAGATTTTGAATTAAAATCTTTACGCCGTCTTCCTAGATTTTTCGGGGGTTCCTACTATTCCTGACTCCTCTGTTGCCCTTGGTTCTGATCCACGAGCAATCACCTTCCTTTCTCTTTGGTCCGACCTTTAACTATGGCCAAAACCCCAACCGACACACTCAGTTTTTCCTCTC
The DNA here is from genome assembly GCF_030987335.1 of Cornus florida. NCBI lineage: Eukaryota > Viridiplantae > Streptophyta > Magnoliopsida > Cornales > Cornaceae > Cornus > Cornus florida. The sequence goes on from NW_026775576.1 coordinate 20,391,299, forward strand.
AAGTCCCTCTCTGTTTCTCTCTGCCTCCAGTACATGAATAGGGGTTCTAAAAACACTTGGCAGACTTACTGTTATATTTATAGACTTAAGAACAACACGAACCCTAATTCTAATTTAATTTAGAGATGGAAAAGAAAAATAAATAATTCTACATCAAAGTCGGCTATATTAAAACGTGATTACCTAAATAGATATAAAACCCTAATTAAACATTTAATGAAAACAAACAATTAAATTACCGCGTAAGCATATCCTTAAGTACATAAATAATTCAATTCAATAAAACAATTAAGCAAAGAATTTAAATAAAATAAAAAAAATAACCAATAATTCAATAAAATAAAAATAATTAAACATTTAAGTAATTAATCAGAATAAAAATGCCATAAAATAATAATAAAAATGCCAAGACTATCCTTTTTAAAATTAAGGGTATTACACAGCACCTCTGAATCTTGTGGCCAGCAATAAACACATTTCGGTACAAGACCGAATCAAAGAACTACCGATCATTGGGCAAATAGGTCCAAGTAGCAAATGTCTTGCTCTCACTGTAGTGGCCTGTAAGTGCCACAGCCATGTCTGCGCCAGACAGCCTCCACATCTGGGGATAGTCAAGCTAAAGATCGGGAGGGCAGACATGCAGGCATCTGGAAGATCGGGCCTGCGTCTCCATTATAATACTGATAAGATGGCTGTTTACGGTAGTGCGCAGCTCCGCCAAATTACTCGGGGCAGGCGGAGGTTTTGGAAGAACATCTGCATAAGCCTCGGGTAAACCAGGTATGTAACTGGAGCTAGAATAGCAGAAATACCCCTGCAGTCTATATCATCATATGCAGCCTGGGTCAAGACAGACCGAGAAAAGAAGTCAATGTCGAACACTAACTTATGAGCCACTAAAAGGTTTGAATATCTTCGAGTAGGTCTGTCCCTGACCCAGCCTGGCTCTACAGGTGGTGGTGAAGAAGATGGGACATGCTCAGTCTCATTATGAGATGATGACGATGATGCAAAAGCAGAAGAGTGTAGTCTACTGTCTGATGAGGACTGGGCTGGAGCTGGTGATGCAGGCTGTTCCTAAATATGAGAGGGCTCTCCTGGCTCCTCTATCGTCTGCCTCACTCGGAGTGTATAATGCTTACGGGCAACAGTCTTTACCCTAGCCGTGGCCTGCAAAACAGAAAGAAAAACACTTACAGAAGAAGTCAGTACAGGTAAAAAGAATTAAAACACAGTATATAGAAACATGTTTGTCAAATAAGATAGACAACATAGTATAAAAGACATGAATCTATACAAGTCATAAGGAATAAGTGACATTGAGTGAAGCATGCTAAACAATAAAAGTATGGAATGCATCCAATGTGGAAAACACAGGCATTGGGTATGTATAAGATAGCATAGAATCATAAAAGAGGGTGTGTGAAGTGTGGGATGCAAATCTGTGAAGTTCGATCGATCACAAAAATGTGAGATCGATCTCTTTTAGATCGATATGAGAAAAGTTCGATTAATCGAACTGTGATGTGAAATTCAAAAAGTCACAATCTGTCACGTGGATGGCACGAGGGCCTCCCGAGCAAGCTCGTAGGCCCTTCTACACAATAACACAACAAGATTGGTCACTTTCTTTGGCCCGTCACCCCCAAATACATGATTGGAATCAAAATATATAGAAATCTATATGCATATATATACACATATATACATAAACATGGAATCTTCAAATATGGCAAGGATTAAGCATGGAAACTCTAGATCTAACATGTAAAGCTCAGATTCATGAAGATTAAAACTCGAAATCAAAAGAAAAACTCGGGACTTACCAAATCTGAGAGAGAGAGAGAGAGGTGGAAATCGAGAGAGATGATGAAATCGGAGATGAGAGATGATGTGGAAGCTTGGGATGGTCGCCGGAGGGTTCGCCGGAGTTGGGAGAGGTGGATTGTAGCGACGGGAGAAGAGATGGGTCTTGGATCGATCTTTGAAATCGATCTAATGACCCTAGGGTTTTATTTTAAAAACGATCTCTGGAATGTTCGATCGATCTGAAAGGAACTCAGATCGATCGAACTCAAATTGATCTGAAAAATCTTGCGATTGATCTCCCCTCACTAAACAACAAGTATTTTTTTAAATAAAATTTGAATTTTTGAAAATTAAGAATTTAAAATTAAAAATCAAAGTTAATTTTTGGATTTTTGGAAATAAGGTAAAAGGAAATGAAATTAAAATAAAATAAAGTAAAGGAAAAATATTTTTGGGATTTTAGTAAAAATAAAAATAAAAATCTTTTTGGAGTTTTGGAAAATAAATTAAAACAAAACAAAAATAATTTTTGTTTGAATTTTTGAAAATTTTGAAAACTCTTTTTTTTTTTTTTTTTTAATAAATTTTGAAATTTAGAAGTCAAAACTCTGTCAAAATCAATATTGAACAAAGAATATAGTTCGATCAATCCAAGATCGATCTCAAAGAGGCTCAGATCGATCGAACATGCAAAAACCTACATACATGTTCGAATGATGCAAAAGAGAGCTTGTTTTCATAGGGTTCAAAATTTTTCTAAGTGTTGGAACTGAAGATCAATCCAAGAGGAAGTTGGATCGATCTTTGAACTTAAGATTGATCAGGACTGAAGTTCGCATGATAGAACAGAGAGCTAAAATATGCAAGTTTTCTTCTCACGATTAAATAGAGAGGTGATTTGATGCAGGTATGGAAGTTCGATCAATCGAACCTCTTTCGAAATCGAACAAACAGGCACAAAATGCTTATTTTTAACCTGAAAGTGCATGCAATCCTCAATCAAAGTTCCTAGTCATGTATATGAACCAAAAACAAATATCTAGATGTCGCAAGAAATGAAAGTTAAAACAGAAATGAGGGAGAAATAGGATTGTCAACCCTACGAAATGCACTAGTCTTTAACGTCTCTAGCAAGACGTTGGGCTCTTTTAGCTCGGATTAAATATCTTGTAGTGCATCCCCTCCTTGACGGGGTGATAAGTACTTTGAACTCCACCCAACAAATGGTTCCCTAAAGAACTTGCTGGATTAGGTTCAAAGGAGATTGTTGGTCCTTCATTAATGTAATCTTTGGGCTTCCATGCCCTCTCAAAGCAAGTTTTTGAAACATCGTTCTTTAGTTTCAAGGTCGAAGATAAACTTTTTGAAGTTTTGGTTTCAAGCAAATACTCTATTCTTTCACATTCATTGTCATGACTTTTTTCTACAACACTTACTTCTTAATGCTTGTCAAATGAATTTGGGGTTGGATTGGAGATATTCAACTTCACCTTTATATGGCCAAATGAGATCTTCATTATCCCCATCCTACAATTGATGTTGGCATTTGCGGTTGCTAAGAAAGGACGGCCAAGGATAACGGGAATTTGGCTCTTGGGATTTGGAACCGGTTTCGTGTCAATGGCAACGAAATCGACCGGGATGAAGAATTTATCAATTTTAATCAAGACATCCTCACTGATACCCCTAGGCTTTTTGATGGATTGGTCGGCAAGTTGCAAAACTACCGATGTCGGTTTCAAGTTTTCTAAGCCTAATTTGACATATACCGAGTATGGAAGAAGATTGACACTTGCTCCTAAATCAAGAAGAGCCCGATTAATGACATGGTCACCAATTAAATTTTGGAAGAGTGTTATGCTGCAGGATTGAGCTCACTTGCTCGGTTAAGACCACTTTCCTAGGTGCATGGCTCTTGTTCTTCCTCTTTTGCGTGAAAAGATCTTTTAAGAACTTGGCATAAGCCGGAATTTGCTTAATTGCATCCAAAAGTGGAAGATTAACCTTCACTTGCCTAAACACATCTATGATTTCATTTGTTTTGGCCTTTTGTTTGTCAATTGAAATGGATCCTTTTAAGGCATCCGGAAATGGAGCTTTTGGCTCAAAATTTTTTTCCAAAGTTTTCTTTGAAGTTTCTTTAACACAAGAATTTTTGAATTCATTTTTCAAATCAATTTTGAACTTACTTTTCAAATCACTTCCTAACACTTTCTCATTTGAATGATCATGCATATGCAATGAAGGAGGAATAGGATGTGAAATGGGACGGGTGTCAATTCTTGGTTGCACCGGTTCACTCTCTTCATTGGATATACCCACTTGGTTGTCCACAATTTTCTCACTTCTCAAGGTTGTCACTGCATTAACATGCTCAATTGTGTGATCTTCCGATGAGGAATGAGTCTCCATAATGCATTGTTGCATTGGTGGGGCATTCAAAAGCATTTTCCCTTTCTCTCTAGTATTTAGAGTACTAGCTATTTGCCCTACTTGGATTTCTAGCTTAGCAATGGATTGAGAATGAGAGTGAAGCAATTAAGTGTTTGCCTCTAGAGTGCCCAAAGAAGTTAAACTTTTTCCTCAAAAACGGGACTTCTAGAATTTCCTTGAGAATATGATTGATTTGGAAAATGAGAAGTAGAGAATTGGTTTCCATGTGATTGATATGACGATTTAAATCCTTGGAATCCTTGGCTTTGCATTAGAGGTAGAATATACTTCCCTTGAAAACCACCTTGGGGAGGGTTTGAGCCTTCCCCATGGCTTTTCCAAGAGAAATTTGGGTGATTCCTCCAACTAGAATTGTAATGGTTGCCATAAGGATTGTTCCCTTGATTAACAAATGCTGCATTGACTTGTTCATAATGCTCATTTTGGACATGTCCATGGGGACAATTGGAAGTAGAATGTAAGACACTAGAACACGTCATGCATGATTCATTAGATGGACGATGAAGAACATGATTAGGGGAGGAAGACACTTGGTTTGCTAAGTTTTGGTTGATTAAAAATTAATCAAACCTTTGAGATAAGGATTTCATCTTGGCGGCTATTTCATTAGAGTTGTCGACTTGATATAAGCCAACATTCTTCCTTCCACTTGAATTTCTACCATTCTTGGAAGATAATGATTTATGCATTGAATTCTCGCTAATGCTTTCATAAAGGCACCACATATCATCCTCTTGCCTATTAATATAAGAGCTACCCATGGAAGCATCAACCATTCCTTTGAAATTATCCGACAAACCTTCAAAGAAACATTGAACTAATTGCCATTTGGGTATGTCGTGGTGTGGAAACTTCCTAAGTAAGTCATTTAGGCGCTCCCATGCTTCATGAAATGTTTCTCCATCCCCTTGTGAAAAATCTGGAATTGAGGTTCTCATGGCATTGGTCTTAGAAACCAGATAGTACTTCTTCAAGAACTCTTGTTGCATTTCTGCCCAAAAAGTTATTGAAAAAGGCCTAAGATTGTTGAACCAATATTTTGCCTTGTCTTTAAGAGTGAATGGAAAAATTTTAAGTCTTAAAATCTCTTCCGGCATGTCTGTGTATTTCACGGTGGAACACACTTCAAGAAACTCATCCAAATGCTTGTAAGGTTCTTCACTTGGAAGTCCATGATAGTTAGGAATCATTTGAATGGTTTGTGGTTTAATCTCATAGTGATGTGCTGTAAATGGTGGCAATTGAATGCATATAGGTGCATTATATTCATTTGGCACATAATGATCACGCAAAGTAAGAGGGGGATTTACAATTGGTGGTGCTACATGAGCACCTTGATTGCCTTGGATTATGGGAGGTTGTGGAGCATACATTGGTCTAGGTATATCCAATGGGACTTGGCCTTGTTGTTATGGTGGGTCAATGAATGGCATCGGCATGCCTAATGGAACTTGGATGTTGTCATGATGCACATTGGGGTAGAGGATACCTTGTTGGTCTATGTGACCAAGGTCCTCCACATGGTCCTCATTATGGTCTTCCATTGATGAAATGGAATGACTAGAACTACATCTTCACCTAGCATTTTGAATAACGAATTCAAGATGAAAATTAAGTGGGACAAGAGTAGAATTTAATGATCTTTGACCATGCATGCACAAACAAAACACAAACAAGCAACGAATAGTAAGCAGTCACTTCACCTTTGCAACAAATCAATCAACAAACTTCCTCCACATACAATGATCCCATACTCCCATACTTTTAACAATTATACAAGAAAAGTAAATTGCCTCCATGCAGGCTCACGATTTATCTAGAAATGAAAAACAAGCCTCCACGCGGGCCGATGATTTAACTAGAGATTGAATTTAGGAAGATCTCATAAAGGGTCCTTAAGCACTTCAATTTAATTTTTCAACTTTAGGTTTGCAATTTTTAGATTTTTAGCTTTTTCCTTTCTTTTGCTTAGCTCCTTGCTTAGAATGCTCCCTTGCTCACTTTCCTTAGCCCAATGTACCTAGTCAAACAAGAACCAACATAATAAGTAATCAAAAATAAAAATAAAGTAAGGACACGATCAAAAGAGTACTAATTCCTAATTGTTTCCACAATACAATGTTGCCTAAAATCAATCCCCGGCAATGGTGAAAAAAAAAACTTGGTTGATCGGAAAAGTTTGTAAAGAGATGAACTAAGAGTATGAGTGTGCAATGTGGCCAAGTTTTAAATTTATAAAAGCCACTACTACCTCTAACTAAAAATATAGCTAGGGTGAGTAGCGATCGTCCCAAGGGATTGGTCGTGCTATTATAGAAACAAGATTAGGGTTAGTAGGTCGAGTGATCAAAATGTGGTTGGTTTGGTTTATTAAACTACAATTAAGACTAAACAAGCTTAGTATAAAATAAGTAATTAAAGGATAGAGAAAACAAGAGAGAGAGGTCTCGGGACTTAGGGGTCACCACTAAGCACTACCTTTCTATATACTCAATTCATAATTAATGAGGGGGAAAACATATGTTGTAACAATAGTAAGTGTATGCAGTTGTTTCAACAAGTTTAGATGACCAATTAAGTATATATTGTCTAAACAACACAATAAATAGCACAACATATCAAACTAAGCCATTAATCCTTCCTTTAAACTCACAATCCAAATACATCACATGATTAGAGAAATATACTACTTGCATTCATAAGTATGGAACATCAAATAACAAGCATGGATTGTCCTCTCATTTAACAAGATAACTACCCTACATCTAAGCTAATGACATGAAAATTAAACTAATTAAACTAAGAGAGAGGCACAATCCATCAAGAAATGAGTATGAACCATCAAATAAATCACAAGAGCATTCTATTAAGCACTATGTCTTGACAATCTCTAAATCTATAACATTAACACACATAGACAAGCATCAACAACATAAGAGCTAGAGATAAACACATGAACATCTATTCTAGCATACATAAACATATGGATAGAATGAAATCATCAATTAGAAGAATTAAACCACACAAATCATTGAATAAACAAGATCTATGTATATAAAAATGTCAAAACATATATTACAACATAAATCGCCTCAAAAATACATAAATCAAGGTAAAGAAGGCATGCTTAGGGCTAACTCTAGCCCCAAGACGATGTCTAGCCACCCATGGTTGATGTACTCCAACCCTCAAGGGCTATCTTTATGGTAGAAATGCTCTTTTTCTTGAGATAGATGGAAGACTTCCCAAAAATATGTCTTTAGCCTCCTCTTCTCTTTTCTTCCTCCCTAAGAATTATATCAAATGTTGTATCTAAAAACATAAAACATATACGTGAAAGTGGCTCATAATCCTTATATAGGTAGCTCAAATGTCACACCCAATGGTCTAGGCTCATACACAAGGGCTCCTCCAATGATTGCACCATGAGACAACTTTTAATGAGCTAGAAATTGATTTAATTCGCACTTAAATCAAACTTGGCTGAGATCTATCAAACTTTAGCTGGATCGATCCTCCCATGGCTGCACCTATTTGGATAAAGACAAATCTGAGATATTTTTGAGATATTTTGGGAAAGAGACAAAAGTGGTAGGTGGGGTGGTACAACAGGATAAGATGGAATCTTTTCGATCGATCTGATAAATGTTGGATCGATTGAACATTGTGGGATCTTTGGATAAGGACAAAAGGGCTTGGATCCATCTGGAAGTACAGAGATCGATCTATGTTAGATCGATCGAAGAAATTCTATGATCGATCGAACTTTACTAAACTTCCACCACTTGTTTCATTTTGCTTCCACTTTGTTCCTTTCTTTCATTCATCTCAAGATTGCTTCAATTATGCTCTTATTTGACTGAATTAGCTTATTTTGGGGATAAGTGCCTGAAAATGGAGTTAATATGAAATCAATCTAAAGCGAGAAAATAAGATAGATAAAGGTCCTAGAATACCTAAGCTTAACGGGTTTAAATGTGCACTTTTCAGCGCTCATCACTATCGATCGTAGCTGACATGGCATTCTTATCTTGCTTGTGAGTCGTACGCGTTGGAATGTTTAGAAAGTTTTGATTATTTTGAAAACAGATCTTGTGTTTTTCTAACTTTCTTTATTTTAGTGATTAAACAATTAATCACATGCAAATAAAATAAAGCAAAGTAAAAGTTATAGGTGACACTAGACACTTTTACCGAGCAAATCCCAGTTGATAAAATATGTCAACTGTTTGAGTAGGAAAAACCTCATGGACTGTGCAGTCTAAAGTAAACCAATCCACTACGCTCAAAACAAAGTACATTGAACTACCAAACACCAATTGTTGTCAATCCATTGGCTTTGTGACTCCTCGTCCAATAACAACTTGACCTTAGGCTTATGCTTGATATTTGTAGAAGAGTAGCAAGTATATTAGACAACACTCCTCGAATGCTCCAACCCTTTCAAAGTGTATTCGATTTTACTTCTGTTCTTCAATCATGTGAATTCGATGTAGAAGTATATCTGCTTTTGTTTGATCGATATAGATACAACTGTATGATCACAATCAGGATTTGAACACCACAACTCTAAACTAACTATGTGTTTATGTGTATGTGTTCTAGAAAGATGACAGATAAATCTCTTAGATTTTCTGCAAGAATAATCTTCCTAAAGCTTTTAAAAATAATAACTTGATAGTGCAAAAGCCATGAATAAACCTATATGTATGACAAGGTTTATATAGAGGTTTACAATGTTCTATTCCTTCCGAAAATAAATGAAATTTTGTGCATAGGACTTAGAAGGAAAGTTGGATAAAAAAGGAATTAAATAGAACAAAGAAACTAAAAACCTGATGCTGTAAGGACTATTGGAACCGGTTCCCAATATGTGGTACCGGTTCCCAAAGGACATAATGGAATTTCTCAAATTTCAGCTTCTTGAACCAGTTCCCAAATTCAGGTACTGGTTCCCACTTGACAGAATCTAATTTGAACTTGGATTTTATGTTTTTGGAAACTCTGGAAATATACCTTATAGGTATTTAATTGTGTCCTAAGTGGGAAACAACTTCCTAATATGTTATTCTTTTCTTTTCGATGATCAACCGTATTTTCTTCTTCTGAACAACCTTCCATATTCTACAGTGGATGTCGATTTTGATATGGTAACTTGAAATTACAACTCGACTAGGACTTGTTTTGTTTCCAAAATTAGCCAATTACAAAAATATATCTCACAATCTTCCCCTTTGGCAATTTCGTGACAAAACTCTAAAAACAATTTAATAATCTACCCAAAGCAGAAAAGTAAATTACAACTGTTTAAGGAAACACGGAATATTATATCTCTGTTCTCTTCTTTCCTTGGACAAAATCTTACCTGATTTCCTGCACATGGATCAAGCAAAACTTCCAGTGAAAGCTTAATAAAACAAGTTATAAAAATATGTTAAAAACTCCCCCTGAATAAATTATCTAATTTTTTAATCCCCTTTTTGGAACAAAATTGACAAAGAAATCAACAGAGTGAAGAAACAATGAAAAGAGAAACAGATAAACAGTTTATTACATGTCCGCAGTCAAAAGAAAATATCCAAAAATATCAAGGCATGACAATGTAAAAAATTGAACAAAAATATGATGCATGTACGATATGAACATAAAATCAAGCATCAATATCTCCAACAAATGGAACGGTAGTAGTCGGAATGTCCTCGCCACCACCATCAGTGTCACTACCACGACCAACCTCATCATTATCTATCTCATCTTCCTCTTTATCATCCTCAGCAACAAGTGATGGATTAGGAGGAGCTGGTCTGTAGACATCTTCAGAAGGACAACCCATCCTCTGCTCTCTAAAAAATTTAAGCTTGGCCCGTAGATTATAACTAGCATCAAGCATTGTCTTTTGATTCTAAAGAATCAGTGAGTAGATCAGATTAACATCCTCTGTTGTGAAGTTCCGTTTAGATGGAAAAATCTAAGAAATCTCTAGAAGAGATGACAAAGTAGCTGAACCTCTGCTAACCTTCCTAATTGTAGCCCTAGCAGATTTAAACTTGTTAATAGCCCTAACATCCATTTTAGACATAATCTCACTATGACGAGCTCGGGGTAGAAGTGGAATCTCAAACTTCTGATACAGACCCATGATAATTATAGGGAATGGAGATGACTTCTTCTTGGTATTGTTAGAAGATATAATGCCTTTGCACTATATGAGGAGATGATGTCCTTCTTCCTGAAGTAACCAAGATTGAAGATGGCAAACAAATTTAGAAATGCCGCCTCATCTGTAAGATAACGAGATGGTATATAATCGGAGTATCTCGGCGAGTCTGGAACACACAAAGCATTGCAAATATCTTCCCATTTCAATCTTGACTTGTCAAGTGGAAGACAATATCTCGTCAATGTATATCTCTTCAGAGTACCAAGAATTTTCCAATTGCCTTTTTATCAACAACATAGTCCTTGCCAAACAAAGAAATCTCAAAATATCCTGAATCATAGACTTTTCGGATATTAGAGTAAAAGTACTATACCATATCTGGACTATAAGTACTCTCCATCCTCGTAAAGAAAAACTAATTGTGCTTCTCAATGTAGTCAACGAGCTTTTTCCCTGGACTCTCTTTGAGCTTCTTTAAGTTCACATTCCGTTCTGATTTAATTGGGCGACCTTTATACACTTTAGTGTATACTTTCCATGCATGTTTATTATAGAAGTGTTCTCTCACGAACTCAACCTTCCCAATGTCAGAAACTAAAGGATACCCAGTTGGTATTTCAATGAAGGCGAGGAAGAACGTATAGGCGAACTTGGTTCATCCCTTAAAGCATGTGAACCCTCTTATGGTTCCCGGATGGAAATCGTCGTTCGAGCTCTCTTGGAAGGTAGAGGAGTAACAATTCCCTTTCCTTTGGCATTCCTAGACAATTTTGGAGCCATCTTATATTAAAAACTATTTTGGTTTATTGCCCCAGAGTTCACTTGGTAATTTTGTCAAACACTTGGAATACGCTTCAACACTTGTTCTTGGAAAAGTTTGATTTGAATCTTCAAAACCCCCAATAATTTACAACACAACAAGCACAAATCTTCAATCACAACCTAACCAAGTCTTAATCTTCAACAAAGTGACCCAAAGATCTAATCTCAACCAAGTCCTCTAAGTTTTTGTCAAAAACCCAAACTCCACAAAATTTCTTCAAAACTCAAGCTTCAATCTTCAAATCTCAAGATCCAAGAGATGATTTGATAAGTGCTCAAATGTGATGCATTTTAGCACATAAGCTAGGGAATTTTAGTCCATTCATCTATCTTACTTTCATGTTTTAGTTCTTATTTGTGTTTTTGTCAATTACAGGTCAATATGGTTCAAATTAACAAGCTAAAAAGAGCCTTTTAGCTCAGTTTTGGAGCTAAGGAGAAAATCCAAAAAAAGTTAGAAAATTTGCACTATTGAAGTTTCGATCGATCGAAGGAAGTCTCGATTGATCGAAAGAAGCTACAATCGATCGGAAAGAAGGTGGTGCCAGCTCAATGGATAATATTGCCAGCTGTCCAAAATATTTTGCCATGTTATTTTCGATCGATCGAAGTAAGTGTTCAATCGATCGAAGCCATGTTCAATCGATAGAAGCCCCCTCTGGCAGTGAGCTATTTAATTCCTGAGCATGCCCGAACCATACCAACTCTTATAGCTACGAGTTTACACCAATCAAAGGCCTTAATTCTAACTTGTTGCCTACTCAAAGAGGCTTTTATTTAAATCAAATGAACCAATTTGTATAGGGTTATTCAATTTCATATTTTACCAATTATAGAAATAGATAGTTTTTCTCTCTAGAACTAGGGTTTTGGAGCAAAGTAAAGAGGAAAAAGATGGTGCCTACATTGAAAAAAACCCTTGAGGGTTCTATGACCACTACCATAAGTGGCTAGATCCTTCTCTTGGGGCTAGAGATAGCCCCTAGGCTTGCCTCCTAAACCTTAGTTGTTTGTAATTTTTGGAGATTTTAGTTGTAATTAATGTTTTGAGTATGAATATATATAGATCTTGAATTCCTACATGATTTGCATGGATTAATTCTTCTAATTGATCATTTATTTTTATCCATACGTCTATGTATGCTAGAATGAATGGTCATGTGCTTACACTAGGTTTTATGAGTTTGATGCATGTCTATGTGTGTTGAAATTATAAATCTAGTGATGATCAAGGCATGGTGCTTAATTGATTATTCTTGTGATTTATTTGATGGATCATTCTTATTTCTTGATGGATTGTTCTATCTTATTAGCTTAATTAGTTTAATTTCCATGTCATTAGTGTAATTGTAGTGTAATTACTTTAAATTCCTAGATAGGTAGATAATCCATTCTTGTTGTTTGATGATTCATGTTTATGAGTGCAACTAGTATATTTCTCTAGATTTTTGTAAGTGTATTAATTGTGGTTTAATTGAATGGTTAATGGTTAGATTTGATAGGTTATGCTACTCACTAGATTGATTAGACAATTTATGCTTATTTATCATCCATGCTTAATTTTCATTTAATTACACACACACACACACTTGGTTTTATAACTTGAAATCCCCCTAAATTGGTAAATGCTAAGTGTTTGGTGTGAGGTGAGGCTTAATGGTGAACTCTAAGCCACAAGACCTTTCTCTCTCATTCTTTATTCCCTAATCTCTGGATTGTCATTTTAATTTGCATATTTTAATTGAACCATTAGCTTAATTAACCAAACAAAACCCCTCTTTGATCATTCGACCTACTAATCCAATGTTGCTTCCTAAGTAATCTGCAAATCCCTTGGGACGATCCCTACTTACTGTTGCCACATTAGTAGTTAGTAGTGGTAGTGGGTTTTATAAATTCAAACTTAACCATGAGCATATCAATTTGGCGCGTATGTGACACGTAACACCAAGTTTTGGCACCATTGCCGGGGATTAACAATGCATTACTAGGTATTAATTAGGAATTTGTACTCCTTTGATCCTTGTTTTACTTTATTTTCATTTTTTTTTTCTTATTGTGCTTACTCTTGATTGGCTAGGTACTTGGAGACAAGGGAAGCAAAGCAAAGGAATCTCAAAGCAAGAAAGCAAGTAAAGAAAAGCATAAAAAACAAAAATAACAAAATTGCAAAGCAAAACAAAAAGCTTAAAAATATCTTGAAGTTGCTTAAGGATCCTTTGTGAGCTATTCTAACTCCTTTTGCTTAGTTAAATCGTTGGCCCTTATGGAGGCATTTATTTTCATTCTTTATCGTCGGCCCGCGTGGAGGCATTTTACTTTTCTTACATTTATTGAAAAATCATGGGAGTATGGGATCATTGTATGTGGAGGCTTGTTGTTGTTGATTGATTTGTGTTGTGGAAGAGAAATGTTTACTATTTGTTGTTTGTTATTTGTTGTTGATTTGCATTATGCATGCATGGTGGTAGGTCTCTAAATCGCCCTCTTGTCCCATTGAATCTTAATCTTAAGTCTATTGTTCATAATCCAAGGGGTAGGGGCAATTCAAGTGAATCCATTTCATCAATGGACGACCATATTGAAGACCATGTTGAAGACCTTGGTCACATAGACCAACAAGGTATTCTTCACCCTAATGTGCAATAATATGACAATGTGCAAGTTCCCTTAGGCATGCCTAGACCTTTTGTTCCCTAACCACAAGTTCAATTCCCACAAGGTTAAGTCCTAATTGGAATACCAAGGCCATACTATCCACCTCCACCTCCTAATGTCCAAGTTAATAATGGGGCTTATGTAGAGCCACCAATTGTGAATCCTCCCATTATTTTAAGAGACCATTATGTGCCTAATGAGGACGATGCACCAACATGCATTCGTCTTCCTCTTTTTAGAGCACATCATTATGAGATCAATCCATAAACTATTCAAATGCTTCACAATTATTTTTGGCTACCTAAAGAGGAACCATATATGTATTTGGATGAATTTATTAAAGTTTGTTCCACCGTAAAATATACAGACATGCCGGAAGAAGTTTTGAGGTAAAAACTCTTCCCATTCAACCCTAAAAGACAAGGCAAAATATTGGTTTAACAATTTGAGACCTCTTTTTATAACCTCTTGGGCAGAAATGCAACAAGGGTTCTTGAGAAAGTATTATCCTATGTCTAAAACTAATGTCATAAGAACTTCAACTCGTGAATTTTCACAAGGGGATAGGGAAATGTTGCACGAGGCATGGGAATGGTTGAATGATTTGCTTAGGAAATGTCCTTATCATGACATTCCTAAGTGGCAAATAGTTTAATATTTTTATCAAAGTTTGTCGGATAACCATAAGGGCATGGTTGATGCCTTAATGAGAGGTTCCTATTTAGATAAACATGAAGATGATGTGTGGCATTTATATGAAAGCATGAGTGAAAACTCAATGCACCAATATTTGTCTTCTAAAAATGGTAGAAATTTAAAAGGAAGGAAGAATTCAAGTTTATTCAATTAGATAATTCTAATGGTATAGTTGCCGAAGTGAAGTCTCTATCTCAAAGGTTTGATCAACCAAAATTCGGCCCATCAAGTGTTTTTTTCTTCTCTTCATCATCACCATTCCAATGAATCATGTATGACTTGTTCAAGTGTTTTGCATACTACTTCCAATTGCCCCCATGGACATGTGAACAATGAGTACCATGAACAAGTGAATGCAACTTTTGTGAATCAAGGGAATAATCCTTATGGTACTCATTATAATGCCGGGTGGAGAAACCATCCAAATTTCTCTTGGAAAAGCCAAGGGTAAGGCTCAAACCCACCCTAAAGTGGTTTCCAAAGTAAGTATGTTCCACCCCACATGCAAAGCCAAAATTCTCTAAGCTATCGTCCATCATACTAAGCACCAAATGGAAACTAATTTTCGAATTTTCATTTTCCAAATCAACCATCATACTCTTAAGGTCATTCAAGAAGTCTCGTATTTGAAGATAAAGTTTTATTGTCCTCAGGTACTTTGGAGGCAAATACTCAATTGCTTCATTCTCAATCCCAATTAATTGCAAAGCTAGAAAACCAAGTAGGGCAAATAGCTAGCACGTTGAATGCGAGAGAGAAAGGAAAAATGCCTCGCAACCCACCACCTAAGCGACAATTTGTCCTGCAGACCACTTCCCCTTCGGAAGGTCCTACACTTGAACATGTAGATACGGTGACTACTTTAAGAAGTGGAAGGGTTATTGACAATCAAGTTGGTGAGTCTAACAAAGAGAGTGAACTAGTGCAACCTAGTGTTGACACCCGTCCCGTTCACATCCTATTCCTCCTTCATTAAGTGTAAAGGACAAAATTGTTGAGAATGTTTCAAAAAATGTTTTTGAAAAATCTTTTGAGCCGAAGGCTCCATTCTCAAATGCTTTGAAAGCATCCATATCTTTTGAAAAGTAACAAGGTAAAATGAATGAAATCATTGATGTGTTTAGGCAAGTTAAAATCAATTTTCATCTCTTGGATGCAATTCGACAAATTTCAGCTTATGCCAGGTTCTTGAAAGATCTATGCACTCGTAAGAGGAAAAACAAAAGCCAAGCACTAAGAAAAGTTGTTCTTACCAAGCAAGTGAGCTCTCTCTTGCAACACAACACTCTTCCTAAATTCAAGGACCTAGGTTCACCCACCACATCATGCACTATAGGTGACCATCTTATCAATCGGTCTCTTTTGGATTTAAGAGCAAGCATAAATCTTCTTCCTTATTCGGTTTATGTTCAATTGGGCTTAGGTGATTTGAAACCGATGTCGGTAGTTTTACAACTAGCCGACCGATCCATTAAAAAGCCCTGGGGTATCATAGATGATATTTTTAATAAGGTTGACAAGTTTTTCTTCCCGGTTGATTTCGTTGTCACTGACACGGAACTGGCTCGTAATCCTAAGAGCCAAATACCCGCTATCCTTGGCCGTTTGACCGGTCTACCGCACTACCGTTAAGCTTGAGAGAGTGTGTGCATTAAGGCGAGGGCCAAGAGTTTTACATTTATAGAAGCCACTACTACCTTCACTAAAAATATAGTTGGGGCGAGTAGGGATCGTCCCAAGGGATTGTGAGGATCGAACAAGGTCGTGGAATCGCTATTAGGGCTAGTAGGTTGAGTGATCAAACAATTGGTTGGTTGGTTGATTAGAGAACAACTAAATTAAACTAAGTGATAACAAAGAATGCAATTAAGAGTAAGTAAGAGAGTGAAAAATCTTGGGATTTAGAGGTCACCTCCAAGCAATGCATTTCTATACCATTGACAAGTGACTAATGAGAGCAAATGGTGTGTTGCAATATTGGTGTGTGTGTGTGTTTGCTTGATTCAACAAGCAAGGATGACTAGTTAAGCATGTATTGTCTAAACATCATGTTAAAGGCACAATATATCTAAGCAATGAATTATATATAGTCTAAACAACATGTGAAAGGCACAATAGATCAAAACAAGTCATTAATCCAAATACAACACAAGGTTAGAGACATATGCTTCTTGTATTCAAAAGCTTGGATCATCAAACAACAAGCATGGACTGTCCTCCCATTTAACACTACACTACATCTACACTACTAGCATGAAAATAAACTAGGGGAGAGGCACAATCCATCAAGGAATAAGTATGAACCATCAAGAAAGTCACAAGAGCATTCCTTTAAGCACTATGTTTTGACAATCT
Organism: Cornus florida; assembly: GCF_030987335.1. NCBI lineage: Eukaryota > Viridiplantae > Streptophyta > Magnoliopsida > Cornales > Cornaceae > Cornus > Cornus florida. Next base: position 20,408,256 of record NW_026775576.1, read on the forward strand.
CCAAATTTATAGCATCAATACACATAGACATGCATTAATAACACAAAATCTAGAGACAAGCACATGAACATCTATTCTAGTATACATCATTGAATAAACAAGATCATTGATAGAATGAAATGATCAATTGGAAGCATTAAACCACATAAATCATTAAATAAACAAGATCTATATATGTAAAAGTGTTAAAACATTAATTACAACACTAATCCCTCAATAACACACAAGATTAAGATATAGAAAGCATGCTTGGGGCGAACTCTAGCCCCAAGAGGATGTCTAGCCACTCATGGTGATGTTGTTCTAACCCTCAAGGGCTAACTCCATGGAAGAAATTTGCTCTTTGGTTGATGAAGAGTCTCCAATGGTGTCTCTAGCCTCCTCCTCCTCTAAGCTTGCTCTCCAAGAGAATAAACCCTAGAATTGTGTATATCTCAAAAAGTGCATCATATTCCTTTTATAGGTAGGTCAAGTGACATACAAAATGAGCTGGGGTCGTGCAAAGAATATTCTCTAATGATTGGATAGAGGACGGATTGAACAAGCTGGAAATTTAACTTTTTCGCACTGGAGGAAGTTCGATCGATCGAACCTTGGACTTGGATCGATCGAACTGGAGATCCATTGAACTTAGGCTGGATCGATCCAACTGGTTGATCTTTTTAGGAAAAGACAAATCCAAGATATTTTGGGCGAAATTTTTGGGAAAAGGAAAAAAGTGGTTAGTGGGTGGTATAGTTGTGGATAAGATCAATCATTTGAATAAGGACAAAAGTGTTCAATCGATCGAAGGGTGGTATTGGATCGATCAAACTTTGGACTTTTTGCTTTGAGTCAAGGCTTGGATCTATCTTGAAATGCTGAGATCGATCATTGTTCGATCGATCGAACCTTAAAGTTGGATCGATCGAACTTTGCTGCTTCCCACCTTTGGCTTCATTTGCTTCCTTCTTTCTTCACTTTGCTCCTTTCTTTGTCTAATCCCAGAATTGCTTCAATTAAGCTCTTATTTGGCTGAGTTAGCTCATTTTCGAGATAAGTGCCTGAAAATGGAAATAATACGAAATCAATCTAAAACGGTAAAGTAAGATAGATAAAGGTGCTAGAATGTCTAAGCTTAAGGGGTTTAAATATGCACTTTTCAGCTCTCATCACACCCCCAAACTTAAATATTGTTAGTCCCCAGCAATGAATTAGAATGTAAACGAATGAAATGAACAACTATACAAATATGAATCTAGAAAACAATAAATGGATAACACCACTTTCGTAGGGAACACGATTGCACTTAGCATGTGCAACAAGCCTTTCAAACCCCTAGGTTACCCCTAGTGGATGAGTGAAGTCTCGTGAGGGTTTCCAGAAATGGTACCCACAAAAATTAAGCTCATTCTTTCAAAAGAGGTACCAATATTGCAAACAAGCATTGGGAGAAAACTACCTCAAGTATGCAATTTTTCAAACATTTCTAAGCAATCTCCCAAAATCTCAACATCAAGCAAGCAAGTATGGTCCTCCACACATCAAGAAAATGATCATGTAAATAAAAACAACTCTAGAATCCTGTTTGAGTGGACCGGCATCAAATGTGTAGCTATCTAAGCTAACTAAAGAAATAATCACATCCTTACCCTCAAACTAGCACACAAATCTAGTACCGATCATCAAGACAAAAAGTGGACCTTTTATTAAAACTTTATTGTTCTAGGTGCACTTATTCTTTTCACTATTTTATTTTATTTTATTTATTTTTTTTTTTTTAGGATCAAAGATGGAAGCATGGTGCAATGTGTTGATCTATTAAGCTTTCTAGCGATTCTTGAGATCGAGCGTTAGGTCAATGACTCCCAAACTAGATGGCTTTAGGGTATTAGGCATTCAAATAGCCCTACGGACTTACAAGCTCAAATCAACTAGGCTACAAATCAAGACAACCTCCATCTAATCATTTCCCACTTCTCACCTTTTTGGGAGAAGTCCTCACTTTTTATTGCTTTTGCAACTTCTTTTTTTTTTTTTTGAATTCAATATTAACCTAAAGTTTGGGCCCTCCACCTTTCGGCACGAGAAATTCAGTGTTTGATGAGGCTAGAATCCCAGCTACTTAGTGAAAATTATCCACCTTTATCAAGAATGAAAGCTTTCAATGCACTACTAGCTCAATTAGGATATAACCAATTCAATAATTAACAAAGCATATACCGCACAAATGAATGCTAGTGTGCGCCGGTGCTAGTGTAGAATACTAGAATGAATCTTAAAACAATCACAAAATCAAGATGATGTGGATCACAAATGCAAGCAAGATATCAATCTTTCGAAAAATTTACTCCTAAATGGCTTCCACAAGGCATACAAGGAGTATTGGACTCTCAAGTCAAGCAATTTTTAAATTTTAAGCAATATAGTCCTCAAAAGATCAAAAGCATAGCTAGATATGGACCAATTATAGAAATATCCCTCAAATACACAAGTCATGCTCAAAATTTTGAATTTTAAAGTTAACACTACAAAGCACCATTCCTCCCAAACTTAAATGGCACAATGTCCTCAATGTGCAAGAGAATAAGGAAAAGAGTATACCAGTGCAACTAAGCAAGAATGATCGGGACTGAAGTATCTGAAGTGGGTGGCATGGCCCCCCCAAACTCGGGATGAACTATAGTCCTGAAAATTGGCACTTAGATAAACTTATCAGATAACAAAATGGGATAATTAGTGCACAGTGGACATGCAAGTGTAAATGGGATAAACAGATAGAATAGATGAGAGAGGGATAAGGGTGGTCCTGAAAATCGGGTAGCACTCTCTCACTGAAGTCACTGTGATGCACCTGATGGAGTCAAACATACAGATATGAGAATATAATCATATGACATCCATAGCAAAAACAGATATATAAAATAGATAAAGTGCAGGTACAACAAAAATATCAAAGCCGACAGGCCGGCTGCAAAAATAATAGTGTACAGTGACAAAAGTAAAGTATTAATAGTAGAGAGGGATCATGAGATAGAAGGAACTGGGAACTCAGGAGGATGAGGTAGGACGGGCAGGTTGGGCTCCGCAGATATCTCTGGATAGATCTAAGAATATAGTCGCGATATCCGTGCGGAAGGCAGCAAAATCAGCTCGTATGGCAACAACAGAATCCTCAAGAGTCTATAGGCGTACTCTAAAGCCAGGGGTCAGATCTGGAATCTCAGGCATAGATAAATCAGAAGAAAGCTCCTAAGTTTGGTCCTGCTCGTGAATGGGCGATCCAGCTGGAGAGTACTGCTTTGTGGCAACTGTAGGGCACTCTAAGTCAATATCTATATGCTCAGCAGCTAGATCGACTAGTGCATCATCCACTATGGGATTTGCTACGGCTGCCTGAGTTGCTGCCTCTGCCTTCTCCTTAGCCTCTAGCTCCTCTGCAGCCACTACTGCGTGGTCCTACAGTCTAGTAATAATGGCGTTGTAGCTCTTGGTCCAGTCCTTTTTCAGAAAGTGACGGGAACCTCTCTCGGGGTGCTCCCGAGGATGAATAAGGTAACGCTGGTCTATAAGAATCTAGGTGATAAGGTGGTTGAATGGGAGAGACTTAGCCCGTCTGGGCGTCTCCTTGCTAATGTACTCATCATATAGCTTCCTCATCACACTCCAGATGAGCGCGGGAATGGACACCCAGTGCCCGGTGTAGAAGGCGTAGAGGGCTATCAAATAATCTCCCATCCTCTGAATCTTATGCTCGGCCAAGTAGATGTTCCGGAAGAGCACGGAATCAGTGAACCAAAGGTCATCTAGAAGGAATGTCTGAGTGGCGAAGGTCTCCCCAGCGGCATGGTGACCTGTAAGAAAGACTGCCATGTCGACATATAAAGGCCCGTATAGCCTCGGATATGTCTCCTGAAGCTTTGGAGGACAGCTGTGTGGGCAGTGGCAAGAGCAGGCTAGTGAGTCCACTGTGATGGTGATCTGATAGCCATCTACAGAAGTGATCAGCTCTGCTGTGGTACGCGGGGATGGTCGGAGGTTCTGGTAAAACAACCGTACCAGCTGCAGGTAGACTGGCTCTGTGACTAGGGCAAGAATAGCTGCCAGGCCCCTCTGAATTATGTCATAGTAAGCTGATCGGGTCAGCACCGATCTGAAGAAAAAGTCTATGTCGAACACCGACTCATGGTCTACTGCCATATGTGCATATCTAGGCACGGGCCTATCACGCTCCTGAGCTGGTTGAGCTGGTGGAGATAGTACTGGTGAATGCTCAGCTCCAGCATGTGGTGGAGATGGTGATGGAGTAAATGCAGGATGAGCCACAGAGGTAGATGGCATATGGTCATCCCCAGCCTCATAAGATGGTGACTGAGGTGGGGTAGCCTGTGCTGGCTCCTCCTGTGCATGAGAGGGCTCTGCTGGCTCCTCTGTACGTGGTCTGATATGGCATTAAGGCCCGTATTGCCTATTGGCAACGGTCTTCCTCTTAACCATGGCTTGCAAAAAGAGAAAGAAAAACTTACAATGGGAGTTAGTGCCAGAATAAGAAATTTTAAGCACAATATAGAAACATGTATGTCAAGTAAAAATAGACAAAACAGATATGACATGAATCTATGCAAGTGGCAGGATGTGAAGCATGCTAAACAATGTAAGTATGAAATGTATACAATGTGGAATATCATAGGAATTGGGCATATATGAGACAGCATGAACATAAGATATGAAGAATGAAGTGTGTGTGTAAGATCTGTGAAGTTCGATCGATCACAAAAAGGAGTGAGATCGATCACAAAAGTTGGATCGATCGAAAATAAGTGAGATTGATCTCACAACTTCGATCGATCTGAGACATGAGTTCGATCGATCTCTCAAGATCGATCTGAGATACAATTTTGATCGATCGAACTGTGTGACGAATATAAACAGTCACAGATCTGTGACTTTGGAAGCATAGGGCCCACACGAACATGTTCGTGGGCCCATCAACACAACAAATCAATCAATTCCATCACTTTTCAAAACCCAAACTCCCAATTTAAATCAGAATACACAAATACATAAAAACATATATCTATATATCTATATATATATATATATATATATATATATACATGTGCACACAATGTTTCAAAGCTTCAAAAATGGTGGTTTCATCATCTCAATATCATGGATGCAACAAGTAAAGCATGGATGCAACATCTAAGTCATGTATACACAAGGTTGAAGCTTGAATCACAGAGGATGGATTCGAATCTTACCCAAATTGATAAGAAAAATGGAGATATGAACGAGTGAAGATGAATCCGAGAAGAGAGAGAGAGATTGGGGCTTAGATCTCGCCGAAGAACTCGCCAGAGATGAGGGAGATGAGATTGCACAGTGGCGACGAAGAGGGGTTGGGGTTTGGAGGGTTGGATCGATCTAAATGATCGATCTTGAGACCCTCCAGGTCTATTTTAAAAACATTCCCGACAGAGTTCGATCGATCGAACTTCAACTGAGATCGATCGAACTTTGATGAACTCTCTTCAAAGTATTTTTGGATTTTTAAAATTTTTGAAATTTTTGAAAAATGAAAAACTAAAATTAAAAATTAGAATTAAAATAAAATAGAATAAAATATTTTTGGGTTTTTTTTTTTTGTATTTTAATTGAATAAACAATAATAATTAAAAACTAAATAAATTAAAATATTTTTGAATTTTTGAAAACTTTTTGAAAAATGAAATGAAATGAAAATAAAATAAAATAAAAATAAAAATATTTTTGGATTTTTAAAATTTGAAAAGTCAAAATAAAGTCAAAATAATGAGATGAAGAACTGAGATCGATCGAAACAAGAGTTCGATCGATCAGACAGAGAGCAAGAATATGCAGGTTTTTGGCTCAAAAAATTGGCTAAGTGTTGGAACTTGAAGATCGATCGAACTTGGAAGTTGGATCGATCGAAGAAGTTCAGATCGATCTTGGAATGTTTCGATCGATGAGACAGAGAGGTGATTTGGATGCAGGTTTCTACAAGTCGAAAAATTTTCTAAGTGTTGGATGCAGAATGGAGTTCGATCGATCGAACTCAGGTTTGAGATCGATTGAACTATGCAGAATGCTCAATAATGACATGAAAGCTCATGCAATCCTTACCAAAGCTCCTTTCAATGCATATGAGAACCAAAAACAAGTATCTAGACTTTGCAAGAAATGAAATGAAAGATAGAAATGAGGGAGGAATAGGGTTTTGACACCCTACGAAATGTCGTTGCTAGTCTTTAACGTCTCTAGCAAGACATTGGGCTCTTTTAGCCTGGATCAAAGATCTTATAGTGCATCCCCTCCTTGTTGGGGTGATAGATGCTTTGAACTCCACCCAACAAATGGTTCTTTGATGACCTTGTTGGATCAAGCTCAAAAGAAACTTTTGATCCTTTGTCTATGCAATTATAACCTTTGGGCTTCCATGCCCTTTCAAATCAAGAATTTGAAACAAGACTTTGAGAATGCAAGGTTGAAGATGATCCCTTTGAAGTTTTGGTCTTACACAAAAGCTCATTTCCTTAACATTGAAGATCATGATATTTATCTACAACATTAACCTCTCCTTTATATTTGTCAAATGAATTGGGTGTGGGATTAAAGATATTCAACTTCACCTTCAAGTGGCCAAATGATATCTTCATTATCCCCGTCCTACAATTGATGTTAGCATTAGCGGTTGCCAAGAAAGGACGGCCAAGGATAACGAGAATTTAACTCTTAGGATTGGGGACCGATTCCGTGTCTATGACAACGAAATCAACGGGAAAGAAAAATTTGTCAATCTTAATCAAAACATCCTCAATTATACCCCAAGGCTTCTTAATGGATCGTTCGGTAAGTTGTAAAACTACCGACGTTAGTTTCAATTCACCTAGGCCCAATTTGACATAAACCGAGTATGGAAGAAGGTTAACACTTGCTCCTAAGTCAAGAAGTGCCCGATTAATGATATGATCACCAATAATGCATGATGTAGTGGGTGAACCAGGGTCCTTAAACTTTGGAAGAGTGGTACGTTGCAAAATTGAGCTTACTTGCTCAGTCAAAACCACTTTTCTTGGTGCTTGGCTCTTGTTCTTTCGCTTTTGGGTGCACAAGTCTTTCAAGAATTTGGCATAAGCCGGAATTTTCTTAATTGCATCCAATAGTGGAAGATTAACTTTCACTTGCCTAAACATTTCTATAATTTCATTGGTTTTTGCGTTTTGCTTGTCTTTTGAAATGGATCCTTTTAAGGCATCCGGAAATGGAACTTTTGGTTTAAACACTTTTTCAGAATTTTCAACGAAAGAAGTTTTTAATTCATTTTGTTTCAAATCATTTTTCTGCAAAACTTTTTCAACTTCATTTTTTAAAACTTCTTTTTCAAACACATTTTTCAAGACTTTCTCATTCACAAGATCATGTATATGCAATGAAGGAGGAATGGGATGTGAAACGGGACGGGTGACAACTTGAGGTTGCACCGGTTCACTCTCTTCATTGGACATTTCAACTTGATTGTTCACAATCCTACCACTCCACAAGGTAGTCACCGCATTAACATGTTCAATAGTGTGGCCTTCTGATGAGGAATGGGTTTCCACAACACATTATTGCTTAGGTGGGGCATTAATGGGCATCTTTCCCTTCTCTCTTGCATTAAGAGTGCTTGTTATTTGCTCTACTTGGGTTTCTAGCTTCGCAATAGATTGAGAGTGAGAATGAAGCAATTGTGTGTTAGCCTCTAAAGTGTCCAAAGCATTCAAAACTTTTTCTTCAAAGGCGGGACTTCTAGTATTTCCTTGGGAATAAGATTGGTTAGGAAAATGAGAATTAGCAACATGATTCCCTTGTGATTGATAAGGTCTATAACCTTGGGATCCTTAGTTTTGAAGTGGAGGTGGAATATACTTCCCTTGAAAACCGCCTTGGGAAGGGTTTGAGCCCTCTCCTTGGTTTTTCAAAGAGAAATTCAGATGATTCCTCCAACTTGGATTATAGTGAGTACCATAAGGATGTTCCCTTGGTTCACAAAAGCTGCATTGACTTGTTCATTAGGTTCATTTTGCACTTGTCCATGAGGACAATGATAAGTAAAATGAAGAACACTAGAACAAGTCATCCATGTTTCATTTGATGCACGATGAGAATGGTTAGGGAAGGAAGATACTTGGTTCACCGAGTTTTGGTTAATTAAAAATTGATCAAACCTTTGAGATAAAGACTTCATTTCGACGGCTATTTCATTTGAATGGTCGACTTGATGTAAGCCAACACTCTTCCTACCTTGTGAATTTCTACCATTCTTGGATGATAGTGTTCTATGCAAAGAATTTTCACTCATGCTCTCATAAAGATGCCACACGTCATCCTCATGCCTATCAATGTATGAGCCACCCATGGAAGCATTAACCATACCCTTATAGTTGTTCGATAAGCTCTCAAAGAAATATTGATCCAATTTCCATTTGGGCATGTCATGATGTGAACACTTCCTAAGCAATTCATTGAAGCGTTCCCATGCCTCATGAAACGTTTCTCCATCCCCATGTAAAAATTCTCGAATTGAGGTCCTCATGACATTGGTCTTTGAAACCAGATAGTACTTCTTCAAGAACTCTTGTTGCATTTTTGCCAAGAAGTGATTGAAAAAGGCCTAAGATTGTTAAACCAATACTTTGCCTTGTCTTTTAAGGTAAATAGAAAAAGTTTGAGTCTTAAAACCTCTTCTGGCATGTCCATATATTTTACGGTGGAACATACTCCAAGAAACTCATCCAAATGCTTGTAAGGTTCTTCACTTAGAAGTCCATGATAGTTAGGAAGCATTTGAATGGTTTGTGGCTTAATTTCATAATGATGTGCTCTAAATGGAGGCAATTGGAGGCATGTAGGTGCATTATACTCGTTAGGCACATAATGGTCTCTTAAAGCAAGAGGTGGATTAGCTACTTGAGGTGCAACATGAACATCTTGGTTTTAAATTCCTTGATTGATGATGGGAGGTTGTGGAGCATACATTGGCCTTGGCATTCCATATGGAACTTGTCCTTGTTGCTGTGGTGGTTGGTGAATGAATGGCCTAAGCATGCCTAATAGTACTTGTATGTTCTCATTGTGCACATTAGGATGAAGGATACCTTGTTGGTCTATGTGACCAAGGTCCTCAACATGATCATCATTATGATCATCCATTGATAGATTGGTTCTATTTGAACTTCCTCTTCCCCTAGGATTTCTAATGATGGATTCAAGATGCAAATCAAGAGGGACAAGAGTTGGTCTCAATGAACGACGTCCATGCATGCACAATGCAAAACACAATAAGCACAAAGAATGACAAACACTATGCCTTCACAACGATGCAATTAGACTTCTTCCACAAACACTTAATTCATACTCCCATGCTTTAACAACAATGATGCAAGAACAATTAAGAACAAGCCTCCACGCCAGCCGACGATTTAACTAAGGGATTGAGTAAAGAAAGTCTCACAAAGGTCCTTTAGCACTTCAACTCCAAATTTAAAGCTTAGCTTAGCAAATTTTTTTAATTTTTAGCTTTTTTCTTTGCCTGCTTAGCTTGAATGCTCCTTTGCTTGCTTCCTCTCCAACAATACACCTAGTTAAGTAAGAACAACATAATAAGTAACCAAAAAGAAAAATAAAAGTAAAGTAAAGACACGATCAAAAGAGTACTAATCCTAATCAATTCCACAAATCTGACGTTGCCAAATCAAATCAATCAATCAATCCATCAATCCCCAGCAACGGCGCAAAAAACTGATGGGATCGGAGGCTGCACTACCACCAAGCTTGAGAGAGTGTGTGCATTAAGGCGAGGGCCAAGAGTTTTACATCTATAGAAGCCACTACTACCTTCACTAAAAATATAGCTAGGGCGAGTAGGGATCGTCCCAAGGGATTGTGAGGATCGAATAAGGTCGTGGAATCGCTATTAGGGCTAGTAGGTCGAGTGATCAAGCAATTGGTTGGTTGGCTGATTAGAGAGCAACTAAATTAAACTAAGTGATAACAAAGAATGTAATTAAGAGTAAGTAAGAGAGAGAAAAATCTTGGGGTTTACAGGTCACCTCTAAGCAATGCATTTCTATACCATTGGTAAGTGACTAATGAGGGCAAATGGTGTGTTGCAATATTGGTGAGTGTGTATTTGGTTAATTCAACAAGCAAGGATGACTAGTTAAGCATGTATTGTCTAAACATCATGTGAAATACCCAATATATCTAAGCGGTGAAGCATATATTGTCTACACAACATGTGAAAGGTACAATAGATCAAAACAAGTCATTAATCATTTCATTAAGCTCACAATCCAAATACAACACAAGGTTAGAGACATATACTTCTTGTATTCAAAAGCTTGGATCATCAAACAACAAGCATGGATTGTTCTCCCATTTAACACTACACTACAACTACACTACATCTACACTACTAGCATGAAAATAAACTTGGGGAGAGGCACAATCCATCAAGGAATATGTATGAACCATCAAGAAAAACACAAGAGCATTCCCTTAAGCACTATGTTTTGACAATCTCTAAATCTATAGTATCAATACACATAGACATGCATCAATAACACAAAATCTAGAGACAAGCACATGAACATCTAATTTAGCATACATAAACATATGGATAGAATGAAATGATCAATTGGAAGCAATAAACCACATAAATCATTGAATAAACAAGATCTATATATGTAAAAGTGTCAAAACATTAATTACAATACTAATCCCTCAATAATACACAAGATTAAGATATAGAAAACATGTTTGGGGCTAACTCTAGCCCCAAGAGGATGTCTAGCCACTTATGGTGATGTTGCTCCAACCCTTAAGGGCTAACTCCATGGAAGAAATTTGCTCCTTAGTTGATGAAGAGTCTCCAATGGTGTCTCTAGCCTCCTCTTCCTCTAAGCTTGCTCTCCAAGATAATAAACCCTAGAATTGTGTATATCTCAAAAGGTGCATCATATTCCTTTTATAGGTAGGTCAAGTGACACACAAAATGAGCTGGGGTCGTGCAAAGTATATTCTCTAATGATTAGATAGAGGACGGATTGAACAAGCTGGAAATTTAATTTTTTCGCACTGAAGGAAGGTCGATCGATCGAACCTTGGACTTAGATCGATCGAACTGGCTGAGATCCATCGAACTTAGGCTGAATCGATCTAACTGGTTGAGCTTTTTAGGAAAGACAAATCCGAGATATTTTGGGAGAAATTTTTGGGAAAAAGGACAAAAGTGGTTAGTGGGTGGTACAACTGTGGATAGGATCAATCATTGAATAAGAATAAAAGTGTTCGATCGATCGAAGGGTGGTGTTGGATCGATCGAACTTTGGACTTTTTGCTTTGGGTCAAGGCTTGGATCTATCTTGAAGTGCTGAGATCGATCATTATTCGATCGATCGAACCTTGAAGTTGGATCGATTGAACTTTGCTGCTTCCCACCTTTGGCTTCATTTGCTTCCTTCTTTCTCCACTTTGCTCCTTTCTTTGTTTAATCCTAGAATTGCTTCAATTAAACTCTTATTTGGCTGAGTTAGCTTATTTTCAGGATAAGTGCATGAAAATGGAAATAATATGAAATCAATCTAAAACGGTAAAGTAAGATAGATAAAGGTGCTAGAATGCCTAAACTTAAGGGGTTTAAATACGCACTTTTCAGCGCTCATCACCGTCCCTTCTTGCCAACCGCTAATGCCAACATTAATTGTAGGATAGGGATAATGAAGATCTCTTTTGGCAACATGAAGGTGAAGTTGAACATCTTTAACCCAACCCCCAATGCTATGGACAAACATGAAGAGATTTGTGTTGTAGAAAAGTGTTTTGAAAATGAAGTTGAAAATAATGAGTCCTTACTTTGTATCAAAAAATCAAATGGTTTTCCTTTAAAAGAATTTTCAAAAGATGTCTTGAATTGCAATGTTGAATGGGCATGAAAGCCCAAAAGTTTTGTTAATCAAAACCATTGAAAGTACTTAAACCAAATCCAATAATTTCCTTAGGGAATGATTTGTTGGGTGGGATTCGAAGTTCCATTCATCCCGTGGAGAAGGAGATGTCTTACAAGATCTTTGATCAGAGTTAAAAGAGCCCAACGTCTTGTTAGAGACGTTAAAGACTAGTACTTCGTAGGGTTTCTAACCCTATTTCCCCCTCATTTCTTGTTTTTGTTCTTTGTTGCGTCGTCTAGATATGATTTAAGTTGATAATTCCAATTTCTGGGCTGTTTCTTGCATTTCCTGCACTTCTAGTGTCTTTTCGATCGATCGAAGCCCATTTCGATTGATCGAAGTCCCACTTCAATCAATCGAACCCTTTGAATTCATGACTTTTCATCTTCCACTTCAATCAATCGAAGCTCATTTGGATCAATCGAAATCCATTTGAATCGATCAAATAAAGTGTTGGATCGATCGAAAACTATTTTGATCGATCAAAAATGCGTCTTTTCAAATTCTGAGAAATTGCTTTGGCCATTGGCCTTCCCTCTAACCCTAATTTTTAATTCATTTTTATTTTTCTCTGTCTTCTTTTCTTTTTCTTTTTCTTTTTTTTCTTATTTCTTTCTCTCTCTACTTCCCTCAACTCTCGGTATTCTTTCTCTCCTGAAACTCTCATCCTCTCACCCTCTCAAAACCTCTTCACCTCTCAATCTCTCAATCCTTCATCTCAATCCTACCTACCATCTCCGGCGAAGAACTAAACCCTCACCATTTCTCCCATCATCGCCGGCGAAGGAGACTAAACCCACCATCGCCATCACACACCATTGAAGCCGACGAAGCTTTTACCCAAAGGGGCCAAGCTCCTTCGTCTCCCTAACTCAAATCTCTCTCCGAATTTCTCATTCTCTTCGTCTCCAGCCGATTTAGGCCAAGGTGGATTCGGTTCTCACTCTGGTGACTCGTTCTCTCCCCAAAAATCACTCTACATTACCTCTTCTCATTTGTAAGTCGGGTAGGTGTTTATTCATTTTTCTTTTATTTATTTTTTTTAATTTTTCTTTTATTTTTGCATTATTCCATTTTTAGTTTTATTATTTTTATTTTAAATATATGTTGTATATATTTTTATAATCATCAAGGATTACACAAATTTGAAAAATCAAAATTTTCAAAAATCATAAAATAAAATATATATATATATATAAATTTGAAAAATCAAAATTTTCAAAAATCATAAAATAAAATATATATATATATATATATATATATATATATATAAAATAAAAATTAAATAAAAAAAGAAATGGACTGAGAATGGACCAATGGATTGTGTACCTTGTTGAATAAAGGATGGAATATGGTTTGACTTGTAGTATAGAAGGAGAATGAGCTTAAAAATGTGGATTTGTGCTATGGGTAGTGTCCCTTATGCTGTGTTGAATAGAGTTTTGATTTTTGTTGAATGTATATATGCTTCTATGTTTATCTCTTTGTTTGAAAAATTTGTGAATGCTCATTTTTAAGGGGAATCCATGCCAAAATTTTGCAAAAATGAACTTGAATTATGGTTTTTAATTCTAAATGGTATGTGGTCTAACTTTGTGAACTTGAATTGAATTTAAAATTGGAAAAGAACTCTAAAGTTCAATGTTTGAATTGAATTGGAAAAGAAAAACAAAATTTTTGGAAAGTTATTTTGAAAATTCCAAGTTATAAATGGAATGTGAAGTTCTTGATTGAATTTGGAATTTAAATGTCATAAAATGAAATGGATGTTTGTTAATTTGAAATGAATCATGAATACCAAAATGGTTTTGAAGTTGTTTTGAAACTTGAATTGAAAATGGATACTTCTTGAACTTGAAAATTTCTTGAAAATTTTAAAGTTGCAATGGCATATTGATTTGAATACTTGTGAGCATGCTTCTCAACTTGGTTCATTTGTTTTGAGTATGAAATGCATGGATGTTTGTTCTAAATGCATGACAGTTTGGCTTGAATTTGAAATTTGTGCTTTTGAAACTTGAAAGTGCAAAGTCATGTATAAATGTTTCAATGGAGTTCAAATGAAACCTATTTGGAAGTTTTTAATCTTAAATTGCTTCTTGCTAATGGTTAAGGTGCATTGGTTTAACAAATTGATTCTTGAATGCTTGAAGTACCTTTATGATCACACTTGTTGGTTTTAAAATGTTAAAAAGGGAATTTTTGAACTTTGTTTTGAAAATGAGAAGTTGAGTTGTTTAATTCATTTCTTTGTCAACTTTTCAATGCATTATTCTTGTTATGAAGCTTTTCTACAATGCGTTTGAATGTTTGGACCTCAAAATTTTAAAAATTTTAATTTTGCCCCAAAAGTGTCGAAATTTCCAAGGTTAACCAAAATGTCCTTAAATGAGTTGAAACTTATTCCATTTGTTCCCTTTCTATCCAAATGCAAGTGCTAAGTGCTATTGAACTTGTTTGTGCTCAATTCTTGATTCTTGTCATGCTAGGGTATAAGTTTGATATCTTTTGACCTTAACTTGTCAGGATTTTGAACTTTCTTGATAATTGTGTTGAATTGCTATTCCAACCCAACTTTTTTAAGTTAATGTTCCAATATTGCTTAATAAGCTCGAAACTTGTCAAATGTGATCTTTTTTTAATAATTGTGTGCATTTTGAAATAATTGGCAACTTGTTGCTTATATATACAAATTTTGCCCACACTTTTTTCACATTGATGGTTTTAAGAGTTTATGTGTGTCTTTTGAATAAATCTTTTTGGCATTGATCTTTGAATAAGTTTGGGAAAGGGAATTGAAAATGTTTGAAGTTCAAAATGCATGTTTGAGATGTCATTGTTGTTCTTTGGCCTTAGCATCTATTCTTGAACTTAACTTCAAATTTAAATTGTCATTTGAACTAAGTTTGGGGGTATATTGCTTTGTTTTGGAAAGTTGATCTATTATACATTTGTGATCCATTTCTTGAAAGCCAAGTAAAGGCTTAAGACTGAAGTTCTTTGCCGGACATGTTTTGATTCAAAAAGGGTAAGTTTCTTGCTATTCTTAGTCTTTGCCATTCTTTGCTTCATTTTAATCTTTAAAGGGGGTCCGAGCTATAAGTGATCATTCTTTGCTTATTTATTGCTTAGAGGGGGTCATGAGCCATGAGTGATCATAGGATGTTGATTTTGTTAAATTAAAGTACGGGATATTTCTTTGTCTGGAGTTTGACTTTGTGCATTATTCAAATACATGCCATTTAGTTGCATACCATGTCCAAGATTCATTTTTGAACTTGTGTATCATAACATACCTAAGATTAAAGTGTTTTGCAACTATACAATTCACTTAGTCTTTATTTCATGATATACATGTTTCTTGTGTCCTAGGTTGACAGTTGCCATGATTATATCCTCCATGTTATCCTACTTGCTCTATTGGATGTAAATGTTGAATTTATAGACATTCTTGCTTAGGAATTGATGTGATGTCATCCTAAGGTCTACTTGTCATGAAATTACAGAATCTTCTTAAGTTTTAGGTTTGTGAATGCACGTTGCATCCTTTATGCACATCACAGCCTATGCTTGTCCTTTTGTCCCCATTTTTGCTAAAATGTTTCCAAAAGTGACTGTTATACCCTCTATGCCATCATTGCATTGTTTTGCATACCTAAGATTGCTTATTGTGCCCTGATATATTCTTGTCTAGTTGAAGTATGTTGAATAAAATTCTTGAAGCTATCTTGATCATTTATTGCGCAGGCATGTTCCTATGTGTTTATTCTCTGTTTCTACTTGATTCAGGTATACGTTGTGTTTTCTTATCAGATGCTTACCTCATTCTATACTTGTGCACTGATTTCTCTACTTGTTGCTTTTACAGATGCCGCGTAAAAAGAAGACTCTTGCCAAAAAGCGAGTAGCTAGATCTCCACAGCCTCCTCCATCTCCTGAGGAGGAGTTACCTTCATTTTCTGAGGCTACCGCATCTGCATCAGCCCATTTAGAGCCATCTTTCATGAAGGCATAAGGTCATATTATCAGAGCAGTGCCTACACCATTTTACTTCAACAGGAAACTTGAGCCAGAGTTCAGATTTGACCGGGACTTATTTGCTGAGTTAGAGCAGACCAAGTGATCTTTTGATGAGCTCACTCGCAAGGGCATCGATACTATTATGACTCCGGCAGACACTGTAGTCTATCCTCAGTTGGTTACATTGTTCTTCCAGCACCTCCGTATGGATGAGGACAACCGACAACTAATGCATATGACCAGCAGGCTAGCCCTTCATATGTCCCTCCTACAAAGCCGATACTATAGGCCGACACTCGATCCCGTCATGCCAGTTTAGACTCCAGCTATAGATCTGATTTGATTTAGCTGCATACAGACTTTATTTCTTTTAGAGCTGACATAACTAGGCAGCACGAGGACATTACGAGGCGTCATGATGATTTGTTGAGAAGGCATGATGATTTAATCTGGCGATCTGATTTGAGGACAGATATTTCTGAGGCGAGGAGAGAAATTGTCACATTGCGGACAGACATTCAGACATCTCTCACTCAACATAGCCGAGAGATGTCCGACATGCTCTAGGTTATTACCGACATGATGGCACCGGATGTTTCACCCTACTTCACTCATTACCTGTTCTGATACATAGATATTTTGATATACTGTTATTTCTGGGATATTTTGCACTGCATTTGATATACACTGGTTTTTGGATGATGATTTTGGATTTATTTGCATATATGGATCTTTGGATTTATAATATCATTGATATTAGTTTTAAATTTACTTGTTATACATAGATTTTTGAGATTTATGATGTCATTGATATTGGTTTTGGATATTCTAAGCTTTATATTGCTATATGTCATGATGTTTGTCTAGTTCTCCATTCCACCTCTCGTTTATATCGTTGATGCATATGCTTTGACAGTTGCTAGTATGACCATTTTTAGACAGGTTTTCAGAATCTAAGTTTGGGGGTGCGCCTTCTAATGCTAAACTTCCATTACCGGGTCCTTTTTACTACACCCATTCGGTATACTTTTTCCATTATCTGTTGTGTCTTTGTACATTAAGGATAATGTACAGATTAAGTTTGGGGGTGGGTTAGCATATTTTACATATCCCACTTAATTTTTATGTATGTGGTATAAATTGAGAGTCTAAGCCATGGTTTTGATCTTTTGAGGATCATAACACTTAGAATTTAAAAATTGCTTGACTTGAAAATCCAATACTCCTTGTATGCCTTGTGGATGCCATTTAGGAGTAAATTTTTTTGAAAGATTAATATCTTACTTGCATTTGTGGTCCACTTCATCTTGATTTTGTGATTGTTTTGAGATTCACTCTAGGATTCTACACTAGCACAGGTGCACACTAGCATTCATTTGTGGGGTACATGCTTTGTTAACTATTGATTTGGTTATATCCCAATTGAGCTAGTAGTGCTTTGAAAGCTTTCATTCTTGACAAAGGTGGATAACAAACCAATTTCACTAAGTAGTTGGGATTCTAGCCTCATCAAGTACTGAATTTCTCGCACCGAAAGGTGGAGAGTCCAAACTCTAAGTTAATAATTCAAAAAAAAATAATTAAAAAAAAATGCAAATTTGCAAAAGTAAATAAAAGTGAGGACTTCTCCCAAAAGGTGAGAAGTGGGAAATGATTAGATGGAGGTTGTTTTGATTTGTAGCATAGTGGATTTGAGTTTGTAAGCCCTTAGCGGTGTTTCTACACCTAGTGCCCTAAAGCTGTCCAGTTTGGGAGTTATTGACCTAACGTTCGCCTTATGAATCTCTAGAAAGCTTAATAGATCAAGACATTGTACTATGCTTCCATCTTTGATCCTAAAAAAATTAAAAAATTAAAAAATAAAAAATGAAAAGAATACGTGCACTTAGATGAATAAAGCTTTTATAAAAGGTTCATTATTTGTCTTGATGATCGGTACTAGATTTGTGTGCTAGCTTGAGATCGGATGTGATCATTTCTTTAATTGTCTTAGATAGCAACATATTTGATGTCGGTTCACTTTAAAAGGATTCTAGAGTTGTTTTGGTTTGCATAATCATTGTCTTGATGTGTGGAGGACCATACTTGTTTGCTTGGTGTTGAGATTTGGGGAGAGTTGCTGAGAGATGGTTGAAAAATTGCATACTTGAGGTTATTTTTTCCCAATGCTTATTTTGTATGCTTGTGCCTCTTAAGTGAGAAAGAGTTTAATGCTTGTGAGTATCATTTCTAAAAATCCTCATGAGACTTCCCTCGTCCACTAGGGGTAACCTAGGGGTTTAAAAGACTTGTTGCATATGCTAAATGCAATCGTGTTCCCTACAAAAGTGGTGTTATCGTTTCATTGCTTTCTAGTTCATAGTTGTATATTTGTTTCTTTCTTTCTTTTCTTTGTAGTTCATTGCTAAGGACTAGCAATATCTAAGTTTTGGGGTGTGATAAGTGCTCAAATGTAATGCATTTTAGCACCTAAGTTAGGGTATTTTAGTCCATTCATCTATCTTACTTTCATATTTTAGTTCTTATTTGTGTTTTTGTCTATTTCAGGTAGGGCTGCAACTCGGGCAGGTTTGGCGGGTTTAAGGTATAACTTGAGCCCAACTCATCATATGAAATTCTAAACCCAAGCCCAACCCTAACCCTTTCGTCAACCTTAACTAATCAACCCAAGCCCAACCCATCCTTCTACTTTTAAATTCGGGGTTGTAACCCGGGCTTAGATTCTGGGTAAAAACTTCGGGTTGATTTGGGTTGCTCATATGGCTAATCCTTGATTCCTTACACCAAAAATTTAATATGATCTTGAATTAATTTTAGATTTAAATTATTTTTAAACAAGAAAAAGTTTAAAGACTTTTTATAGATTTTTAATAAATTACAAACAAACTTTTAGAAAATTAATTCTCCTAAATGTTGTTAACATACAATTAGTAAAGATTTAACAAAAGAAGTTGAAAAGAAAAAAAAAAGTAATCATAGTTTAAATAATATATACAATGTATTTAAAAGTAAAAATATATATGAAAA
The DNA here is from genome assembly GCF_030987335.1 of Cornus florida. Lineage (NCBI taxonomy): Eukaryota > Viridiplantae > Streptophyta > Magnoliopsida > Cornales > Cornaceae > Cornus > Cornus florida. The sequence continues at coordinate 20,427,296 of NW_026775576.1, forward strand.
TAGTATTATAATTCAGGTTTGGGCTGGCTCGAGTTGCTAGCACTCCAACCCAAGCCCAACCTAAATTAAATTCGAGTTGAGATTTTTCAACCCAAGCACAACCCTAATTGTAAAAATGATTGTTCAAGCCCATGAAAAATCGAGTTGGGCTCAGATTATTTTAGGTTACCCAACCTAAGTTGCATCCCTAATTTCAGGTCAATAAGGTTCAAACAGGATAAAATTAGCCTTTTAGCTCAGTTTTGTAGCTAAGGAGAAAATCAAGAGAAAGTTAGAAAATCTGCACTACAAAAATTTTGATCGATTGAAGGAAGCTGATCGATTGAAAAGAAGGCGATGCCAGCTCAATAGATAAGATTGTCAGCTATCCAAAATATCTTGCCACGTCAGCTTCGATCGATCGAAGTAAGTGTTCAATCGATCGAAGCCGTGTTCGATCAATCGAAGCCGTGTTCGATTGATCGAAGCCGTGTTCGATTGATCGAAGCCCCTGCTGGCAGTGAGCTATTTAATTCCTGAGCACTCCTGAACCCTACCAACTCTTATAGCTACGAGTTTGCACCAATCAAAGGCCTTAATTCTGACTTGTTGCCTACTCAAAGAGGCTTGTATTTAAATTAAATGAACCAATTTGTATAGGGTTGTTCAATTTCATATTTTACCAATTATAGAAATAGAGAGTTTCTTTCTCTAGAACTAGGGCTTTGGAGAAAACCAAAGAGGAAGAAGATGGTGCCTACATTGAAAAAAAACCCTTGAGGGTTCCATGATCACTACTATGAGTGGCTAGATCCTTCTCTTGGGGCTAGAGATAGCCCCTAGGCTTGCCTCTTAAACTTTAGTTGTTTGTAATTTTTGGGGATTTTAGTTTTAATTGATGTTTTAACCACGAATATATATAGATCTTGAATTCCTACATAATTTACATGGATTAATTCTTCCAATTGATCATTTATTTCTATCCATATGTCTATATATGCTAGAATTAATGGTCATGTGCTTACACTAGGTTTTATGAGTTTGATACATGTCTACGTGTGTTGAAATTATAAATCTAGTGATGGTCAATGCACGGTGCTTAATTGATTACTCTTGTGGTTTATCTGATGAATCATTCTTATTCTTGATGGATTATACTATTTTATTAGCTTAATTAGTTTAATTTCTATGTCATTAGTGTAGTTGTAGTGTAATTGCTTTAAATTCCTAGATAGATAGACAATCCATTCTTGTTATTTGATGATCCATGCTTATGCGTGCAAGTACTACATTTCTCTAGATTTTTGTGAGTGTATTAATTGTGGTTTAATTAAATGGTTAATGGTTAGATTTGATAGGTTGTGCTACTGACTAGATTGATTAGACAATTTATACTTATTTGTCATCCATGCTTAGTTTTCAATTAATCACACACATACACACACACTTGGTTTTACAACTTGAAATCCTCCTAAATTCGCAAATGCTAAGTGTTTGGTGAGGTGAAACTTAGTGGTGAATTCTAAGCCGCAAGACCTCTCTCTCATTCTTTATTCCCTAATCACTAGATTGACATTTTAACATTTTAATTGAACCATTAGCTTAATTAACCAAAAAAAATCCCTTTTTGATTATTCGACCTACTAATCCGATGTTGCTTCCTAAGTAATCTGCAAATCCCTTGGGACGATCCTTACTTACTCTTGCTACGTTAGTAGTTAGTAGTGGTAGTGGCTATTATAAATTCAAACTTGACCACGATCACATCAATTTGGCACGAATGCAACGCGCGGCACCAAGATTCATGTTCAATCTTGCAATATATGATAAGAATGATGCAAGAATGAAAAAATATATGAAGATATATATATATATATATATATATATATATATATATGGGGTTATATAGAGAGAGAGTGCATAATATGGAAAGAGAATAGATGTGTGCAATAATACCCACCAAGGTAAAAATGGGTTACTTAAAGCCCTTTCACGCTGCTATGAACTGGTAGCCAATTTGGGAACCGGTTCCCACTGGGCAGTTAGCCTTTGAAAAGCGAGGACCATTTTCGAATTGGTACCAAACTTGTGGTACCGGTAGCCAAGTGCCATAATGATTTGGCCTTGCTACTTTGCACCTTGAACCGGTAGGGACATGACAAAATACATTTTAAAGACTTGAAAAAAATTTTAGAAAACTTTTCTTTCAGACTTATAAATCACTCAATGATTAATGAGAAAAAACAAAAATATAAACTAAAATCAAAAATCTTTTTGAATTTTTCATTGTGTTTTTCAATTTTTTTTTTTTTTTTTTTTTTTTTTTTTTTTTTTAAAGCAAAAATAAGAACAAATCATTGAGCAGTCAATTGAAGTCTTTCAAGTCCACACATGATCCAAATTTTCAGAAAATTTTAGAGATATCTATGAACGAAAATCTCGACTCCACAAAATATTCAATCAATTTCAATTATAAGGAAATAATCACAACACGAATTTTAACTTGCAAATTTTAATGAAACATTTAGAAATCAATCTAACAAGTTTAAGTGTATATGTGCAATTCATCTCATCAATTTTCAATCAATTATTGATAAATCATTGTCCAAACCATATTGATCAAAAAGTATCAAAATTCAAGTGTCTTTGAGTAATTTTTTTAAGCAAGGTGACTTTCACTCTAAAGAGTAGACAATAATTCCCCAATTCAACTTGTCTCCACCTTTCTTTTTACTCATTTAGCTCCTCTTTAAAGTCTAATTGGCGATTTCAAACACATCTCAATAGGTAGTCTTTTCCTTAGCAAAGTATTCAGTAAATTTCAAAATTTTCTTTTCTTTTATGCTGAATATATTCATCATTTTTTTAAGCTCCAATTTTTCTTTTTTAGACAATAACCTTTATAGTTTTTGTGATCAATATACCCTAGTCAACAATTGAAAGATTTTCAATCAAATTTTTCTAGATTTGGACTAGTGCACAAAAGGTTATATACTTAAGAGATTCAAATCTAAAAATCTCATAATCAATACAAATCAACTTTCACTGTATAGATTACAAATCAAGAATCTATTTAAAAAAAAAAAAAACAAAAAAAATATGTGTCTCAATTTGCATTCAAAGATAGATCATAAATTTAATAGAAGAATTTTTACAAATATATTATGAAGACTATGATCAGAAACTCAAACCTAAACCAAACCCTAGCAAGTGATCCAATGGCAACAAAATTTTCTTTTAAACACAAGCCATGATCACTGAATTTCATAGGACTCGGTTTGAAGGTGAAGTCCTTTTGGAACTTAGTTCCATCGACTCAACAGGCAAATAATTGATCAAATTAGATTTTTTTATCCATATAGTTTTCACTCTCATTTCCTGAAATTCTCTAACTTCCTTTACCTCTTTCTTAGGGAAATTTTCAGCTCTAGAATTCTTACGTGTCACCACATTCTCTTTCTTCCTAGAACGCACCTTTTTCTTAGCATGAGAATTTTGAGAATGAATTTTAGAAAAGACTTTCTTTTTCCTGTGACGGCATGAGTTATGTCCATTTTTACCACAGAAAGTGCAGTGCAATAATTTAGGCACATAAGACATATCAAAATGTGATGTATCAGGCAAACATGAATCAGCCATATGATAATCAAAAGGTTTAGCAAAAGTTGTTTTATCTTGACTACAAGATGAACTTTTAACAAATCCTAATCCAGTTTTATCATTCACATCCTTACTTATGTTGATTATCTTATTCAAACTGTTTTTACACATATTGAATCCTTTCAATTTATCTTGTTCAGATTTCAATTCAATTTCAAGATAATCATTTTTAAAAGTAAGACATTCCTTCAATGAGTTAGCAATACTTTGAGGGTATCAAATCTCAAGGACTGTGGTGGTTTATCAAGTCTAAAATTAATTGCTATTTTAATTTAGAAAAATATTGTTTTTGTTGTGATGGTATTCAATAACATGAAAAAAAAATAAGCAAAATAAAATAAACTGAGATCAATGAGAGAAGTACTTAGGGCTTGATTTCACCACGAACCTCTCAATATAGTCAACTGATTCAACTTTAGGGTTTTCAGTACTTATGTATGAACAAGAATTAAATGAATGAACATTTTATTCAATTCAATTTTAATAAGATAAATCATGAATGTTTGTTAAGAATAACCTATCTTCAGTTGGCACGAAATATCTACCTGCCTACTCTAAACTAATTTGCAGAATAATCCGTCTTCCGTAAGCATAAACTATCAAAATATTCATTCATAAAAATGGTTTAAGCACCATTGCATGATTACTATTCTTATTTTCATGAGAAGCCCTTAGCCACCAATCTCAAACAATAAGAATTGTTTGAATTTGATTTAAGAGAAATTAATTTTACGACAAGATATTGCTTTTATCAAAAACCAATTTTATTTCATTAAAAATCCAATTGCTTAGAAGATCTAAGTCAATTGCTCTTAATCATGAAATCAATATACATAACTACTGAAAAATCCCAAAGTTAAAGAACAATCAAACTATATTAATCGGGTTTGGGTTACATCAATGCCCTAAGAGAGGATTTAACTACTCATGAAAATGAAAAATATCATCTTTGTTGGTGTGGAAAGCATCTTCATGGACTGCATCTCCTCTTCTTGGGATCGTCTTCTTCAATCTTTAAAGAAAGCTACAAAACCCTAAAACCCGCCAGTAGATCTAAAAATTTGCAAGATAGCTTTCTTATGACCTTTCACCTTCTTTTATAGAAGAAAACTGACTTTTTTTCCCACTTGGATGGACTTTAGGATCTCTGGAGTCATCTGGGCCTATCTGGGGTCAAAAAGGCTGATTTTAGAACATTCCCGCATCTGATTTTTAAGTCCCAACATGATAGTGCTCGAGCACCATGGAGAGGGTGCTTGAGCACGCTCTCCAACACTTAGCCAAATTTTTTTGAATAATTTCTGAAGCGTCTTTTTGCCCAACACTTAGCTAAAATTCTACTTTTTCCTCCGTGGTGCTCGAGTACTATGGCCAAGGTGCTCAAGCACCCTAATGTGTGCTCGAGCATACTCTTCATGTAACGACCCAGTCATTTTCCTTCATTTCCTTTTTCCTGAAATTTTACGGATAAATTTTTTCCATTTAATTTTCTTTTCTGAGTTCTGTTTCTCATCTTATAGTGTCATCTCTAGTGCTTGGAATTGGTTTCTAAGACTCTTTTGTATGGATTGACAACTTCCTTTGAGGACCGAGTCATTTCCACATTTTCACTTTTTTGACACTATTCACTTTTTGTCCTTTTCCCTATTTCGTTCTTTTCCCTATCTGTCTTTTCCCCATTTGTCAGTTCTTGGCACAACCTCACTTTTCATGCTTAGATTTGGTTTTGACTTCATGTGTCTTCATTCTAAGTGGTTTCCACGAAATACATATCTTTACTTTTGCAAAAATACTCTAGTTGCTCCCGGTGTCCATAGGGGCATGAATGCACAATTCTTCAGAATCTTTTCCTTTTCTTGGGGCATTTTTCGTAAATATATTTTGAAGATATTTTATTTCAGGGGCATCTAAGAAAATATCTTTTTGAAAAATAGTTTCATTCTGGGGCAGTTTCGCAGTTAACCCTTTTTATAGGGCCATTGTGCAATTAGCGAAAGTTATTGCAAAAATACCTCGTCTGGAGCCTGGATCCTCGTACGGGATTCATTTTCACATTTCGTTGAGTCGTGTACTCTTAGAATTCCGTTCTGGTCGTTTTTCTCCAGTTTTAAAGTTTTTGGACCCGGTTGCCGCCGAACTTGTTCTGGGCATATCTCTCTGCTCGGGACTCAGTTTTTGATGTTGTTTCTTCCGTTATTCATATTTTCTCATTTTAAATCTTTTTCATTCAAAGAGTTTTGTTGTTTGAGCACGTTTACTCAAATTCCACTTTTCCGGACCCGGCGGGGCCCTTTTATGGCACTTTTTGAGATTTCTATATAGGTTGCCCTAATTTTTAAAATCATATTTTCAGACCTTCTTCCTCTTCTTGGCCGGCAACCATGGGAGCCTAAGGGGCTGCCTTCACTCTTTCTTCTCCTCCACTTGATTTCCTTAGTGAAAACCTTTCAGTCTTAACGTTTATTGTTCGCCTTGACGCCGAGCACCTTTCCCCCTTATTAGAACCCGTTTTTGGCCAAATTTTGAGTTCGGGTTTAAAGTTAAGTTGTGATTTTCATGGGGCTTTTTGGGTATTCTTGTTCATCGTGTTGTCCCCGACAAAACCCTTCAGTATCGTCAGATTCGGAGCACTTTTCTTTCGGTGGGAATTTGAGATTTCCATCTCAAATTAAGGTAGGGGTTGTTATAGGTTATTATTCTTGTTATATTGTATGCTAGTGATGTTTATGCAACTTATTTACATGCTTTGGTAACAAATCTAGAGAATTTATTATTTATTTTTCTTATGAAGGATTTGATTTTCCTGGTTGATTATACCTTTGTTTAAACATGTGGCATGGAATTATATTAGCCCTTCATATGGTCATTGACATATATTAAATTGAGAATTTTTGGACAAGTAATGAAGATTTTATTTAATATTTTTCTTGAGTAAATATTTAATTCATGTGGCCTTATCTAGCTTGAAATCAATATGTGTTAACATATTATGTTAAGCTTTAATACACTCTTCAACATATGTGAAATTGAAAGTAATCAGAGATGTTTTGAAATCTAGTAATTATTAATTAATTTGATTAATTAATTTGCTCCAAGTGCATTATTCATTTCTTTGAAATTCTGACTTGATATTCTTGATGTGCATGCGATATACTTTCACATATATTAAATCTAGAATATTTGATTAGGTTTTGAAACCTTTCATTTAATTAATTTATTTGTTTGAAATTTAATCCTCATGATGATATACAACTTGGAATTAAAGTGTGGCATGTTAGTAATTTAGGCCTTGGTATACTTGTTAACATATATTAAATTGGAATCATTTGAATGAGAATTGCAACTTTTATTTAATATTCATCTTTGGTGAAAGTAAAATTTACATAGATGTAACTTGCATGAAATAAGCTTGTAATGTGATATTACAATAGGCATTGGCATGTTCCCTAACATATGTTAATTTGAGAACATTTAGATGAGTTTGAAAATCTAGAGATTTTAATTAAAATGATTAATTAAAATCTATTTAATGGTTCCCTTGGCTTAATTAAGTTTTTAACTTGATATTTGTAATGATTATGACTTGTTTACTAGTATAAAGTAATTTGAGACCATTTGAAGTTACTTTAGAATCTTGGGATTTAAATTAGCATGATTTAATTAAAATTTCTCTTTATTGCTCCAACAACCTAATTGAGTTTTAGAATGGATATAGGTGATGACCATGCTATGTCCTTTAATATGTATTAATTTGAGGTTATTTGGAATTGAATTGGAATCTAGAGAATTTAATTGTGTTTATTTAATTAAATTCTATTTAATTGCTTCATGGATTTAATTGCGTCTTGGAAGTTATTTATGTGTTTAAATCATGGACTTGGACTTAGACTTGTTGTGTATTCACTTGGTTACATTTGAGCATTTGATAACATTGTTGTTATATTTAAATTCATGAGCTTATGTTTTCAATGTTGAAATATATTGTTATAGCATGTAACGAATCGTACATTGAAGATTCGACATTTGTCATGCCATAGTAGTTGTGGACTTAGTACATGTATTGTGTGACGGCCCAAGGTCTTTCAACCCGGTGCGTCTGTGATGAACCGAAAGATGACCCGATAACGGATCCGAATTGCCGAAGCAAAAGATGAAACGACATCCCTAGGGACACAACATGTCTCTAGGACATCAAAGAGACCCTCAATGAGATCATAGAACCCAAAGAAAACAAATGTGGAAACAAGACTTCAAAAATAGACAAAAGGAACCCAAGGGTAAAATGGTCATTTCCATCCTAAAAGTGAGTACTACCAAGCACACCGTTGGAAAGACAACGAAAAATTAATGAATTTAGACTCAAGAATCACTTGATTCGGAGTCCAGACGGCAAAGATATCAAATCTTGAAGTCGAAGGAAGAAAAGCCCTATCCCGGTTCGAGCCAAAAACTGACACCCCTCCACTAAAACTAGAATAACTTGAGCTACCAAATGAATCTGAAACTCTAATTGGTACCATTGGAAAGCTTATTTCGATGTGGTCAATTTAGACTCAAGAATAGACCAATTTGGAGTTAAAACGAGGAATATATGACAATTTGAAGTTGGAGGTGCAGTGTTAAACCAAGACACAAAAACACTCTGTGAACAGTACTCGAGCGCTCCAACTAGGACTTCGAGCACTCAAACAGTACCTGCCCGAGGCCAAAACTTTCTGCCCAAACTTCGAACGCTCGAACTCCCATTTAGAGCCCTCGAACTCCTGTAGCTGCACCTGAAATGCGACCTTGAAATGCCATTTTGAGGACTTTCTGGGACTTTTTTGGAAAAAATTTGTGAAGTAACCCCCCTTAAAATCATGTTTTCTGGTAAATCATATCAAGACCAACATTTATTTTTCAAGTGAAATACCAAAAATGCCCTTGAGGTCTCATTTAGCAAAAATATGTAAATGAATGCTACTCTAAGTATTCATTTCTTCAAGAATGGTGTTTTGTGCCAAAGTGGACATGCACACATATGTAAAATGAGAAAATGCATGTGTTCCAATAGCTCATGGTCACCTAACATGTCATATACAAAATACAACCTGTCAAACCTCGAATTCTCATCATTTCATAAGACAACTATGGGATTAAACTAGCATACATGTGATATAAATGTACATGGCACTTGGCCTCATGTTATGCATACAAAATAGACATCTTCAAGTGTTCTTAGATATACATTACATATCAGGAAACCATTTTAGCTTTTAGAATACCATACATCCATGGTATACAAAATTAGCATCCAAAAAGGAAGGCATGCTAAACAAGTGCATGTCAATATACAAAAATGCTTCAAATAACTCAAAATCTTCTAAGGATGATGAGCATCCAAGAACATGGTCTCTTTACCTGAAAAATAACCCAAACCACTAGGGTGAGTAATCAAGTTACTCGTAGGAGAAGCATATGCGTATACCCTAAAGTTTCAATATCATTGCAAGATTAATATAGACGAATACAAGGGAGCATTCCACTTAACGTCTATGTTCAAGGTATTCTAAGGGATCATCTTAAGCTAACTTAAATGTTTATTAGCAACACAATATCAAAATAGATGTACTTAGCAACATCAAACCGCTTATAACAAAATTTACAAGTTACAAATAGCATTGATTGCCAACTTGGAAATGAATGCGAAATATAAAAAAAAAATAGAATCCTTGGGCACCTAAGCTCGGAATTCTGCCGAGAACTCATCGGTTATTCCGGGCATTAACCCGCAGGGAAGACCACCCTAAGTGCGCACTATCTCAATTGGGGAGAACTCATACCTCCCGCACTAGAGCCAAACTTTAGCCATGTTACTAGTAACCATGTCCCAAGAGAATCCAAAGTATATATATCAAGTTCAAAACTTATATATATAGATAACAAGGCATATAAACCACCTTCCATGCACAAGAACTTTGAAACCATACAAACCATGTCTTAGGGTTCCAAGTCTAGAATGACATGATAGATAACAAGTTCTTAACATGATATTATGCACAAAACAATATCATTAACTTATTAATTTAAGCATGCCTCAACAATAAGCCATATATACTAAATGTTTACATTTTAGCAAATAGCTTCTAAAACAACCATGATTATCAATAGTAATACACTAGAATGTAGGATTTCCATCACAATAGCATAGTAATTCAAATCATTAAGAATTCTATACAACTGCAACAATCCTACTCAAGATATATACACAACATACATGCTTGATCAATGAAATCCTAAGTCAATCATAAGGATTTCCTATAGTATGCAATACTACAATTCTAAAAGCATGTATACAATATATATTAAACCCCAAAGGATTTCAAAACACTTAGAAAATAAACATACTACCACCCCTACCTCAATAGAGAATTGTATCTCTATAATCCAAGCAACCAAGCACTAAATGGAAAACAAGCTTAGGTTAATGAAGAGGAGAATGAGAGGAAACTTTTACTAGTTAAGGTTCTTAGTCTAAGATGAATAGAAAGCTATTAACCAAGCTTTTCTCCAATGGTGTCTAGGTTAGAACTTTGAAGAACTAAGGAAAATGAAGAGGATAAGTGAAAAATGGTGAGTGGAAGGGCTAGAGATCCTCCACTCACTATGTGCTCTTACACTACCTCTCACACACACACAATGCAAGACTAGATCATGGCCTTACACTTGTCACTAATCCAATGCCTCTTCCAAGACTTAATCCTAAGCTTACACTTGTCAACAATCCAATGCCTCTTCCAAGACTTAATCCTAAGCTTACACTTGTCAACAATCCAATGGTTACATGTGCACCAATCTAAGGCCAACACATGGATGAATCTCCACCCACCAAATGTCAAAAGATCATGGTGCCAAGTCTCTTCACCTAAATGCCAACAAATGGCTCCATGAGAGTGTGACACTTGTCACACTTTCCAAAAATTGCAAAATGGTCCTTTTTCAAAATATCTTCTAAAATAAATTGCAAAAAGGTCCCCCAAACGAAAAATAATAATTTTTCATAATTACACTAAAATCCCAAAAGTTATGTATAATTACACTAAAGTAAGTATTCATGCCCTTTATGAAAAATAAAAGCAACTAGCATGCTTTCAACAAAAGTGAAAATACCAATGTCATGAAAATCAAGTATCATGAATGCATGCAAAACCGGAATCAAATCCGAACACCCGAAGTGAGGTTAAGCGAGGAAAAACGATAAACGAGTAAAAGACGAAAAAAAAAATCACCAAAAATGAAAAAGGAGGAAAAAGTCCGGGTCATTACAACCTACCCTCCTTAAAAGGATTTGTCCCCGAAATTGAGCCATACCTGAAAGAGAGAACAAATGGGGATACCGAGAGCGAACCTCCTGCTCGAGCTCCCAGGTAGCCTCCTCAACGCCGTGATGTCTCCACAAAACCTTAACCAATGGAGTGGTCTTAGTCCGCAAAACCTGCTCCCGTGAATCAAGAATTTGGACTGGACCCTCCTCGTAGGTCACATCCTCATCAACAATAACATCAGTCTACCGTAAAACATGCGATGGATCCGGCTCATACTTCCTCAACATAGATACATGAAAGACGTCGTGAACTCTATCCAGGTCTGGCGGTAATGCCAAACGATAAGCAACTTCACCGACGCGCTCCAAAATCTGAAATGGCCCAATGAACCTAGGAGACAACTTGCCTATCTGTTTAAATCTCAGAAGTCCCTTCCGTGGAGAAATCTTGAGAAAGACATGGTCCCCTACCTCAAAAGACAAGGATCTCCTCCTTTTATCAGCATAACTCTGCTGTCTGCTCTAAGCTGTAGCTAACCGCTGACGAATCAACTTGATCTTCTCTGTAGTCTCAAGGACAATGTTGGGACCCAAAGCGACTGTATCACCTACCTCGGTCCAACAAACTGGAGATCTGCAAGGTCTGCCATACAACGCCTCAAAAGGTGCCATGCCAATACTGGTCTGGTAACTGTTGTTGTAGGCAAACTCAACCAAGGGTAAGTAGTCTTCCCAACTACCCCCAAAATCCAAAATGCAAGCCCGTAGCATATCCTCCAATATCTGAATGGTACGCTCCGACTGACCATCAGTCTGAGGATGGAATGCCGTGCTAAAGTGAAGCCCTGTGTTAAGAGCCTCTTGAAAACCCTGCCAAAAGTGAGACGTGAACTTGGGATCCCTATCCGAAATAATGGATACTGGAACCCCGTGAAGCTTGACAATCTGCCCCACATACAGTCCACTAAGTCTCTTTGCATCGTCCGTCACTGCGATAGGCAGAAAGTGAGCCGTCTTAGTCAATCTATCAACAATGACCCAAACGGTATCATTCCCTGCCTTGGATCTCGGAAGTTCCGTCACGAAATCCATAGTGATGTGCTCCCACTTCCACTCTGCCACTGGTAGTGGTTGCAACAAACCTACCGGTCTCTGATGCTCTGCCTTCACTTGCTGACAAGTAAGGCATTTAGCCACGAACTGAGAAACATCCCGTTTCATACCCTTCCACCAAAACTGTGTCCGCAAATTGTGATACATTTTCGTACCACCTGGATGAATTGCGAGTCGAGAATGGTGAAAATCCCGAAGAACATCGTCACGACAAGACAAAGGGACAAACATCCTCCCTCTGTACCTAAGACCACTGTCTGAATGCAAGGTCCAACCCTCTACATTCCCGCCGCCTGAAATCTGGTCGTGGATGGACTTCATCTCCCCATCCTCCTACTGTGCCTCAATAACTCTGCTAACAAGAGCCGGTTGAGCCATAAGGCTAAATAAAATAGCCGGTGAAACATCCTCATACAACTGCAAACCAAGATCTGCAAGCTCTTCTAGCATCTTCCATGTGTGAATGGAAATGCTAACTAGAGTACCTCATGACTTCCTACTCAATGCATCCGCCACCACATTGGCTTTCCCCGGATGATACTGTAACACAAAATCATAGTCCTCCATGAACTCAACCCATCTGCGCTGTCTCAAATTCAAATCCTTCTGAGAGAAGAGATATTTGAGACTCTTGTGATCGGAGAAAACTTCGAACTTCTCCCCATACAAATAGTGTCTCCACCCCTTAAGGGCAAAGATAACTGCTGCCAACTCCAAATCATGTGTCGGATAGTTCAACTCGTGAGTCTTCAACTGTCGAGACCCATAAGCTACCACCCGTTCAGTCTGCATCAGAACACAACCCAAACCTTCCCGTGAAGCATCACAATAGATCACATAACCCAAACCACGTTCAGGTATGATCAAAACTGGAGTTGATGTCAACCTGACCTTTAACTCCTGAAAAGCAAAATCACAAGCCTCATTCCATATAAACTTGACTCCCTTGCGAGTAAGTCGAGTCATTGGTGCCGCTAGACGAGAGAAATCCTGAACAAATCTCCTGTAATAGCCGGCTAGGCCAAGAAAGCTCCGAATCTCAAACACTGTCTTCGGCCGCTCCCAATCCATTACAGACTCAATCTTTGACGGATCCACAGCAACACCGCCCCCTGACACGACGTGTCCAAGGAACTTCACCTCCGGTAGCCAAAATTCGCATTTCTTGAACTTGGCATACAATTAGTTATCCCTAAGGATCTGCAAAACTGCTCTCAAGTGTACTCATACTCTTCCCTTGAAGCTGAGTACACGAGAATGTCATCAACGAACGCCACCACAAACTTATCAAAATAGTCACTGAATACACGGTTCATCAAGTCCATGAAAGCTGCTGGAGCATTGGTCAAACCAAATGGCATCACCAGAAACTCATAATGGCCATACCGTGTACGAAAAGCAGTCTTGGATATATCCTCATCCTTAACCCTTAACTGATAGTAGCCCGACCTCAAATCAATCTTCGAAAAGCATGTCGCTCCCTTCAACTAATCAAACAAGTCATCGATCTTAGGCAAAGGATACCTGTTCTTTATCGTAGCTTGATTCAACTTGCGATAATCAACGCAAAGTCTCAAAGACCCATCCTTCTTCTTCGCAAAAAGAACTGGTGCTCCCCATAGTGAAGCACTAGGACGAATAAAGCCCTTAGCTTTCAAATCATCCAACTGACCCTTTAGTTCATCAAGTTCTGCCGGTGCCATAGAGATGGGTGCCGTGCCGGGAATGACATCAATGGCAAAAATCACTTCCCTTAAAAGAGGTAACTCTGTCAGTTCCTCTGGAAAGACATCAACAAACTCCTCAACAACTGCCGGAAGAACATGGCCTAAACTGCTATCCTCGTCAACTAGCAAACTAGCCAAGTAGGATCTGTGGCGACTCCAGTTACCAATGCTGAAAACCATTGCCAGGTGGAAATTGCTCCGATCTCCCACAGAATGGAAACAATCTCCCTTGGGAGTGCAAACAGACACCCTCCCACGGAAGCAATCGATCGTAGCCCGGAAGAATGATAACCAATCCATCCCAAGAATGACGTCAAAACCCGTCATGTCAAGAACAACAAAATCGAACTCCAAAGTCCGTCCAGCTATCTCAATAGCACAACCTCGACAAACATGATCCAAAGACACTAGACCCCCTATTGGTGTGTCAAAACAGAGAAAACTATCCCGAAGTGTGACCTCCAGACCCAATGAATGTGCAAATGATGCAGAAATGAAAGAATGTGATGCACCCGTATTAACAAGAACTCGTGCCCAAAAACTAAAAACTGGAAAGATACCTCGAACTGAAGAGGTGCCTGCGGAAGCATCCGCCTGTGGAAGAGCGTAGGCTCGTCCCTGAGCCCTGTTGTGAATTGCCCTGATAGCCTGACTGATGTGTAGAAGCAGTAGGTGTAGAACCTCTGGCTGGATAAGTGCCAACTGGTGCCACTGCCTGTGGTGCCTAAGGAACTCTGAAACCAGACTGAACCATTACAGACTGTGCCGGTAACATCTATGAATCTGTGCCACTACGTAACTTATTCAACAACTTTGGACAATCCTTCCTGAGATGACCTGGCCGCTTGCAATAGAAGCAAGCTCCCTGCCCTATCTTTGTGGAAACTGAAGTCTGACTGGCCTGTGCCCAAAGTTGTGGGCAACGAGGCTTGATGTGCCCCGGCTGCTGACAATGGTAACAAACTACTCCCTGGGTTGATCCCGAAGATACATGAACTGTGGGTGCAGAATGATTCTGCTGTGATACCTCCTGTGAGTGAGTACTGTTCCCTACCTTAGCCTTCTTCCACTGACTCCTGGAAGATGATGGATTATCTCCACGAGGCTGCTTGCGTGAACTCCTGATCCGTAACTGATCCCGTTCCTCTGCTTCAGCTAGCATAGGCCTCTGAACCACCTCTCGGTAAGTCGTCAAATCAAAAATTAAGACCCATGGCCTGATATCAAGATGTAACCCATCCTGAAACTTCATTGCCCTGGCCTCGTCTGTTGCAACCATATCCTCGGCATAACGAGAGAGAGAAGTAAATCGTGTCTCATACTCAATGACACTCATAGTGCCCTGATAAAGACCTGCGAACTGTGTCCTCATCTCCCGCCTTATAGCCCTAGGAAAGAAGTGCTCGAAGAACAAACCCCTGAACTCATTCCAAGTCATCAACTCAACATTGTGGACATTGGTCATAGACCTCCACCAGATATCCGCATCCCCTATGAATAAAGAAGCAGTCAAAGAAATCCTCAACCTGTCTGTGGGTACCGCCATATTGTCTAACTTGCGAACTATAAGGTCCAACCAAGCTTCTGAGACTAGCGGATCTGAACTCCCTGCAAATGGATCAATCTTGACCCTTTAAAGTCACATAAAGTACTCTAGCGCCTCATTGACAATCGGTGCCGGTGCCGGTGCTAGAATCTGTATCCCTGCCACCTGTCTGAGTATCATCTCCTGTAGGGATTCAGCAATTCCCTGAGTGATACCCTGAGCTACTCGCTCCTCGTAAGTTTGTGCCCGCGGCGGATCAGCATCCGTGCCACGAACTGGAATCCTGGGCCTCCCCGGACCCCTCGTGAACTCTATGTCAGCCACCTGCTCCTCAATGCCCTGACGTAAAGACTCTCCATGCGTGACAACCATGATTCTAAAGTGTAAAAGAAAGGAAGCCAACAATAACATAAGTTATTATGACTAAATGCAACTCATACTATGAATGCAATGAAGCAAGAAGCAAGACTAGGTATGCAACATACTATCATGCTAAAGCAATCAACAAAAGCTTCTAAAATAGTTAAGCACTTAAACAGATAAGCATACATGTCAAACAAAGGCACTCTTAACCACATAGGCATATAAGCGCAAAGACATGTCATACTACTAAGCATGCTATCACGAAGCATTAAAACATGTTATAAAGTCAAAACATGTTATCAAAAGCATGTGAATGCATCAAAGTACATCAACAAAAGCATGATATGCACCCAAAACCCATCGTCCTAAGGTGTTCAAACCTAGGAGCTCTGATACCACTTGTGACGGCCCAAGGTCTTTCAACCCGGAGCGTCTGTGACGAACCGAAAGATGACCCGATAACGGATCCGAATTGCAGAAGCAAAAGATGAAACGACATCCCTAGGGACACAACATGTCTCTAGGACACCAAAGAGACCCTCAATGAGATCATAGAACCCAAAGAAAACAAATGTGGAAACAAGACTTCAAAAATGGACAAAACGAACCCAAGGGTAAAATGGTCATTTCCATCCTAAAAATGAGTACTACCAAGTACACCGTTGGAAAGACAACGAAAAATTAATGAATTTAGACTCAAGAATCACTTGATTCGGAGTCCAGACGGCAAAGATATCAAATCTTGAAGTCGAAGGAAGAAAAGCCCTATCCCGGTTCGAGCCAAAAACTGACACCCCTCCACTAAAACTGGAATAACTTGAGCTACCAAATGAATCTGAAACCCTAATTGGTACCTTTGGAAAGCTTATTTCGATGTGGTCAATTTAGACTCAAGAACGGACCAATTTGGAGTTAAAACGAGGAAGATATGACAATTTGAAGTTGGAGGTGCAGTGCTGAACCAAGACACAAAAACACTCTGTGAACAGTACTTTGAGCACTCAAACTAGGACTTCAAGTGCTCGAACAGTACCTACCCGAGGCTAAAACTTTTTGTCCAAACTTCGAGCGCTCGAACTCCCATTTAGAACGCTCGAACTCCTGCAGCTGCACCTGAAATGCGACCTTGAAATGCCATTTTGAGGACTTTCTAGGACTTTTTTCAAAAAAAGTTGTGAAGTAACCCCCCTTAAAATCATGTTTTCTGGTCAACCATGCTAAGACCAACATTTATTTTTCAAGTGAAATACCAAAAATGCCCTTGAGGTCTCATTTAGCAAAAATATGTAAATGAATGCTACTCTAAGTATTCATTTCTTCAAGAATGGTGTTTTGTGCCAAAGTGGACATGCACACATATGTAAAATGAGAAAATGCATGTGTTCCAATAGCTCATGGTCACCTAACATGTCATATACAAAATACAACCTGTCAAACCTCGAATTCTCATCATTTCATAAGACAACTATGGGATTAAACTAGCACACATGTGATATAAATGTACATGGCACTTGGCCTCATGTTATGCATACAAAATAGACATCTTCAAGTGTTCTTAGATATACATTACATATCAAGGAAACCATTTTAGCTTTTAGAATACCATACATCCATGGTATACAAAATTAGCATCCAAAAAGGAAGGCGTACTAAACAAGTGCATGTCAATATACAAAAATGCTTCAAATAACTCAAAATCTTCTAAGGATGATGAGCATCCAAGAACATGGTCTCTTTACCTGAAAAATAACCCAAACCACTAGGGTGAGTAATCAAGTTACTTGTAGGAGAAGCATATGCGTATACCCTAAAGTTTCAATATCATTACAAGATTAATATAGACGAATACAAGGGAGCATTCCACTTAACGTCTATGTTCAAGGTGTTCTAAGGGATCATCTTAAGCTAACTTAAATGTTTATTCGCAACACAATATCAAAATGGATGTACTTAGCAACATCAAACCGCATATAACAAAATTTACAAGTTACAAATAGCATTGATTGTCAACTTGGAAATGAATACGAAATCAAAAAAAAATAGAATCCTTGGACACCTAAGCCCGGAATTCTGCCGAGACCTCAACGGTTATTCCGAGCATTAACCCGTAGGGAAGACCACCCTAAGTGCACACTATCTCGATTAGGGAGAACTCATACCTCCCGCACTAGAGCCAAACTCTAGCCATGTTACTAGTAACCATGTCCCAAGAGAATCCAAAGTATATATATCAAGTTCAAAACTTATATATATAGATAACAAGGCATATAAACCACCTTCCATGCACAAGTACTTTGAAACCATACAAACCATGTCTTAGGGTTCCAAGTCTAGAATGACATGATAGATGACAAGTTCTTAACATGATATTATGCACAAAACAATATCATTAACTTATTAATTTAAGCATGCCTCAACAATAAGCCATATATACTAAATGTTTACATTTTAGCAAATAGCTTCTAAAACAACCATGATTATCAATAGTAATACACTAGAATGTAGGATTTCCATCACAATAGCATAGTAATTCAAATCATTAAGAATTCTATACAACTTCAACAATCCTACTCAGGATATATACACAACATACATGCTTGATCAATGAAATCCTAAGTAAATCATAAGGATTTCCTATAGTATGCAATACTACAATTCTAAAAGCATGTATACAATATATATTAAACCCCAAAGGATTTCAAAACACTTAGAAAATAAACATACTACCACCCCTACCTCAATAGAGAATTGTATCTCTATAATCTAAGCAACCAAGCACTAAATGGAAAACAAGCTTAGGTTAATGAAGAGGAGAATGCGAGAAAACTTTTACTAGTTAAGGTTCTTAGTCCAAGATGAATGGAAGGGCACCAAAATTGAAGAAGAAAGCTATTAACCAAGCTTTTCTCCAATGGTGGCTAGGTTAGAACTTTGAAGAACTAAGGAAAATGAAGAGGATAAGTGAAAAATGGTGAGTGGAAGGGCTAGAGATCCTCCACTCACTATGTGCTCTTACACTACCTCTCACACACACACAATGCAAGACTAGATCATGGCCTTACACTTGTCACTAATCCAATGCCTCTTCCAAGACTTAATCCTAAGCTTACACTTGTCAACAATCCAATGCCTCTTCCAAGACTTAATCCTAAGCTTACACTTGTCAACAATCCAATGGTTACATGTGCACCAATCTAAGACCAACACATGGATGAATCTCTACCCACCAAATGTCAAAAGATCATGGTGCCAAGTCTCTTCACCTAAATGCCAACAAATGGCTCCATGAGAGTGTGACACTTGTCACACTTTCCAAAAATTGCAAAATGGTCATTTTTCAAAATATCTTCTGAAATAAATTGCAAAAAGATCCCCCAAACGAAAAATAATAATTTTTCATAATTACACTAAAATCCCAAAAGTTATGTATAATTACACTAAAGTAAGTATTCATGCCCTTTATGAAAAATAAAAGCAACTAGCATGCTTTCAACAAAAGTGAAAATACCAATGTCATGAAAATCAAGTATCATGAATGCATGCAAAACCGGAATCAAATCCGAACACCCGAAGTGAGGTTAAGTGAGGAAAAACGATAAACGAGTAAAAGACGAAAAAAATTGAAAATCACCAAAAATGAAAAAGGAGGAAAAAGTCCGGGTCATTACATATTGTATGTGTTTCCAAATTTGGTTGTGCTTGGTAGATAGTTGATATCTTGTATATACATGTTGATATATACGCTGTTGCACAACTTATTGATTTTGGAAACTTGGGGATGTCGTTGTTTGGCTACGGCTAGGACTTGGTTCTAGTACGGGGGATTGTCCCTCTATATAGTCTAGTGCGCACATAGGGAGGTTACTCGTGGGCTAGTAACCCTAAAGTAACTATGGTGTCGGTCTAATCCGGCATGACATCCAAGTATCCACTTTGGTTTATTTCGTATTTCTTTTCAAGTTGATAACTAGATGATATCGTAACTTGTTGTTCTTTGTTTGATTTACCATTTTAAGTTGCAAGATGTTAACTTTGAGAAATCATGCTTTATGCTTTGTATTGAAAGTTCTAATGTTGGTTAAATTGTATCGATATCATGATTTGTGTTTTGATGTTCAAATGTAATTTAGGAATGATCCTATAGATTCATTTTGAACATAGACGTTAGGTGGCATGACCCACTCTTGTTGTTTTCGTATTTTAGGTTTCAAGTTGATGACTTTGAGAATTTGTATCTTGTTGCTTTGTATAACATGTTTCTATATTGTTGAAATGCATGAATGATGTGATTTGTGCTAGAAACACTCTAAGGTAGCTTAGGATGCTTCTTGAGTCTCATTTTGATATAGACGTTAGGTGGCATGAACCCTTTTAACATGTTTCACCATAAAGTGATAAAATTGTAAAATGCTAGGTCGATGCATACTCATCTCCTACGAGTAGCTTTATGTTACTCATCCATGTAGTGGGGACATTTTTCAAGTACAGGAATCAATGTTGAGATTCTCATTATGCTTGGATGATTTGTGGAATTGAAGATTTCCATTCTTGTGAAGGTTGGCTTGGAATGCCATTTGTAGCCATTTTGTCAAATGTGTATATTTGATTCCAAACTTGTATTATATGCTTAAGCACACTTTTTGATATTCATTCTATATATATAATTTGTGGCCAAGGGCCAAACTTTATTTGAAATTCATGAATATTCATGAATGTTGAATTTTGCCTTTAATGAGAAAAGTATGAAAACTAAGGTTTTGATATGTCATTCTCACACCGGTGTGTGCATTTTGTGTGAAATTCATCCTTTAGCATTCATTTTCCATATGTGAGGTGTGGCCAAGGGCCAAACACGATTTAGTTTTTATTTTTTGCATTTTAATTCACATATTGCATTTTTGGGCTAAAATAGTAGAAACCGAGCCTTTAAGGGTTCATTTTCAAATTGGGTGGTGCAAAGTGTGTTCCGGCACCTCCACTAGGTCTCATTAATCATGTAAGAAGTGTGGCCAAGGGCCAAATGGTAATTTAAAATCATTTGTCAATTTTAAATTTCAAAATTTTCATTTCATGTGCATTTTTGCCCTTTTGGCCGTTGGGGGGTCAAATTTTGCATCGGTGGTATTTTAAGCCATGGACCATTGTAGCGCATCCTAATAGGTGAGTTATGTTTGCGTGAATGATCGTTTTCAAGAAAAACCTCTTTCTTGGCACATTGAGCCTCCTAGGGATTCATTTTGCACTTTTGTTGCATAATTTGATCTAGGGGCATTCTAGATCTTTCACATCAGTTTTATTTTTTTCTTTCAATATGGTCGCTTAGAAAATGTGATTTTAGGAGGGTTTCTTTTTTGTGTTTTTCCAAAAAATGTCGTCTTGGCATCGGAAATCCATCGTAAAGTTTAGCATTCAATTTTGCATTTAGTAGCTTTTTGGTCTTCAATGACCAGATTTCATAGAGGGGTATTTTTGGCATTTTACAGTGAGTTTTTTTTTTTAATTCTCTAGCGAGTCATGTAGAAAACTCGATTTTGGGAGGGGTTTCTTTTTCATGTTTTTCCAAAAAAAATCATCTTCTAGCCCGTTTTCGCTCTCAGATCAAGACAGTCACTGTAGCAATTTTTGCCTTCTTGTCCAGTTCTGATTTAGGGGCATTTCGGGAATTTTCTTTGAAAAATAAATTCCGGTATTGATATGGTCACATAGAAAACATGATTTTAGGGGGGGTTTCTTCACAACATTTTTCCAGAAAATGTCATCTCGGACCCAAAAACCCCGCGCCAAAATCTGATTTCCTGTGCGCATTTGCATTATTTGAACAAGTCTGTTGTAGGGGCATTTTGGGGATTTCATGTCGAAAATAAAATTTTCTTTCAACATGGTCAGTGTGGAAAAATTATTTTGAGGGGGGTTTCTTCTTCGTATCTAGAAAACATCGTTTAGTGCTTCAAAATGGCACATGAATTTCAGCATTTTGCCCAGGTTACTATTCACGATCGCGGTGACGTCAAAACTTTGTTTTGACTTTTCTCTTTCATCCGGACTCCGAATCAAGCTATTCTTGAGTCCAACTTGATTAATTTTTTGATGTATTCCTTGTGGTTTTCTCGGTAGCACCCGACTCTATATTTTCTGAAATGACCATTTTGCCCTTGGGGCTATTTTTGTCCGGTTTTCTTGTAATTCGCTTTTGCTACTTTCTTTTGAGTTCCATGACTTCACGGGAAGTCACGGATTGTCTCGAGAATAATTTACATTCTAGGGACGTCATTTTCATATAAAATGACTATTTTGCCCCTGGGGGCTTATTTGTCATATTTTTTATATTTTGCTTCCGCATCAGTTCTCATTGGGTTCTACGACCTCATAGAGAGTCACTTTAACTTCTTAGAGTCTTGTTTTCTATTTTTGCTTCCGCATTCAGATCCGTTATTAGGTCAATTTTCGGTTCATCACATGACGCACTGGCTTGAAAAACCAGGGCCGTCACACTTCGTATTTCGATTGCTTTGACTATTGAACTCCTAAATCAATACCGGAGGTCTAAAACACCTCCAAAAGCCACGAGAACATCACTTCATGCTTAAAAATCACAATTTGATCAACTTTTTCGGGAAATTACCTACAAAAGCAAATAAACGAAAATTAGTATAAAACTGGATAAAAGTATCGCTCACAGCCATAATATACGCACATTTAAGGGCTTGAATATGCAATATTCAGTGCTTATCAAACATACACAAGCTTTGAGATAACAGCATTCATTACAATCTTTCTTTCTCACTTATTCATTAATAAACTTGAGCTTCATTTATTACTCTAATTTTGTAAGCCTTTATTTTCAAATCAATCTTTGAAAGATATCTTGTATTAAACACTTCTTACTTTTACTATAAAGGGTTGGTGTGACACAAAGAAAGCTTAAGAAATGAGTTTCTCTTAAGTTTGCTACAAATTGTAACGATTTGCACTCCACTGCAAAGGAGAAGTCTTAAATTGTAAGGATTTTCACTTAAGTTCACCTCAAATTATAAAGATTTTCTCTCCACGACAAAAGAGGAGCCTTAAATTATAAGGAGTTTTGATGCGACCTCGTGTGTGCACAAAATAATGCACAACACTTTAGGTTTAGAAACAATGTCAAGTGGGCATCATATTTTATAATTTATTAAACCACCAAAACACTTATACTATGGAGTATGAAGTGAGAAGGGATCATCCTAAGAGATCTAAACAATTATAGGTTTTCGGAATTGAATTTTACTTTAGTGCTTATGTGATTGCTAAAAAGGGTTTTGTCTTGTGATTAAAACTAATTTTAAGCTAAATGATTACAATAAAATAATAGAGTTTAAAAGATTGGAAAGAGACTTAGGGTGTATGATTCACCACTAAGCATGACGATGGCCGCTTGTATACACCAAATTGATGTAGTGAATATGCGGTTCAAGAAAAGCTTTTTCGGTCAAGTTTAAATTTATAAAAACCACTACCAACACTACTACTAACGTAGCAAGAGTGAGTAGGGACCGTCCCAAGGGATTATATGTGTTGGAATTTAACTTCAACTCTAGCGTATCAAAAGATTGCAAAGAGAGATATTGGTTTGATTATACTAAGGTGCAATGAAATTAAAAAGCAAGTAAAGTAAACTAATGAGAGATAGGGATTTAAGAGATATGAAGAGAGGACTTAGGGTGTTGGAATCACCACTAAGCTTGTGTAATTAACCACTTGCTTTCCATTAATGGGGAATACATTGTTGTGAACAAAATGCGACTACCAATTGCAATATTAAGCATGGACCATCTAATTTATGTATGAATTATCTACTTAAACTAAGTGTAGCACAACCCATCAATTTTAAGCATGACCCATATAAGTAGCAACAATTGTAGTACACATCAATCTAAAGAATCATGGAATTTGCAATATTAAGCATGGACCATCTAATTTATGTATAAATTGTCTACCTAAACTAAGTGTCGCACAACCCATCAATTTTAAGCATGAACCATCTAAGTAGCAACAATTGTAGCACACATTAATCTAGAGAATCATGGAATTTGCAATAATAAGCCATGGAATATCTAAGCAAGCATAGATTGTCTACCTACCTACAAGCACGAATTAAATTGTAGAACAACCCATCAAGCATAAGTATAAACCATCAAATTAATTGACAAACCCATTCAATGAAAACCCACGCATAGCTATCACTAAATCCTTAATTAATCACACATAGACATGCAACCAATATAAAGAATCTAGTGTAGAGATCAATTCCCCAAATAATCATACATAAGACAACATGTAATTAAAATAGAGAATCAATAGAAAGAATTAATCCATATGAATCATGTAAGAAATAATTCCTAGTTTAATCACACATAGACATGTAAATAAACTAGAGAATTAATAGGAAGAATTAAACCATAGAAATCATAGAAATATACCAAGATTCATGAAATTCACAAGGCTAGAACACTAATCACAACAATATAAATAAATCCCCAAAAATATAAATACAAGGGTTTAGATTACACAAGACTTAGGGCTCATCTAAGCCCTAAGTGTAGATCTAGCCAATCATGGAGGAGGTAGATGTGGTCATGAAATCAAGCTCCAAATATGGCTCCACCTTCTTCTTCCTCTTCTTCTTCTTTTTCTTTGAAACTCTAGAGATGGAGAGAGATAGTGGTCTAGAGATAGATCTTGAGATGTGCCTCCACTTCCCCCTTTTCTTCTAACCCTAATCTCTAACTTTGCTAGAGAGAGAAATAAAAAATAAAATGTAAAAATAAAAAGATCAAAAGCCTCTTTACAAAATGGGTCACTTCCCTTTATATAAAAAGTCCTTTCATTAGTCATTAAGTCAGGAATATAGGCCCAAAAATATCTAATCTCGTACTATGTGATAGGTGGACTTTTGGGCGCGCACGGAATAAAACAGCTCGTTGCCAGCAATGTTCGATCGATCCAACTTTGATTTTCGATCGATCCAACTTTCAGCAAAAGTTCGATCGATCCAACTTTCAGCAAAAGTTCGATCGATCCAACTTTGATCGATCTCACTTTTCTAATCGATCTCACGATCGATCTCACTTGGCAGCTTTTTAGGATCAGCCTCTTTTTGCTCCAAATTAGCCTTTTTCTGCTCCAAATCCTCTCTAAGACTTAGTTTGACTCCAAAAAGGCCTTAAGAAACCAGTTTTAGCCCATTTTAACATTATTGACCTGAAATAGACAAAAACACAAATAAGTACTTAAACGGGTAAATAAGATAGATAAAGGTCCTAGAATACTCAACCTTAAGGGGTTTAAAAGTGTACTTTTCAACACTCATCACACCCCCAAACTTAAATATTGCTAGTCCCTAGCAATGAACTACAAAGTAAAGAAATGAAATGAACAACTAAACAACTATAACTAGAAAGCAATAAATGGATAACACCACTTTTGTAGGGAACACGATTGCACTTAGCACATGCAACAAGCCTTTTAAACCCCTAAGTTACCCCTAGTGGACGAGTGAAGTCTCGTGAGGGTTTCCAGAAATGATACCCACAAACATTAAGCTCATTCTTTCAAAAGAGGCACCAATATTGCAAACAAGCATTGGGAGAAAACTACCTCAAGTATGGAATTTTCCAACCCTTTCCAAGCAATCTACCAAAATTTCAACATCAAAAAAGCAAATATGGTCCTCCACACATCAAGAAAATGATCATGCAAATCAAAACAACTCTAGAATCCTTTTGAGTGGACCGGCATCAAATATGTTGCTATCTTAGCCAACTAAAGAATTAATCACATCCTTACTCTCAAACTAGCACATAAATCTTGTACCGATCATCAAGACAAAAAGTGGACCTTTTATTAAAGCTTTATTGTTCTAGGTGCGCTTATTCTTTTCACTCGAATTTTTTCTTTTTTTCTTTTTTCTTTTTTTTTTTATCAAAGATGGAAGCATAGTGCAATGTGTTGATCTACTAAGCTTTCTAGCGATTTATAAGGTCGAGCGTGTTGGTTGAGGTTTGCCTTATTAATGTCAAGTGCAAGTCAAAAGTGTTTAAGGCTATACATTCACATATTGGTATCTGTCACAAGGGTATTTTAGTCTTTACACTATGTGTGCTAATATATTACACTACGTCATTGAGCTGTAATGCACTACAGTGTTCATATCCTGGTTTATATTCACATATGTATGTGGCAGAAATTACAAGACTATTGTGAGGGCAATTCTGGTACTACATTGTTTCTTCAAGGCTGTTAAAGGTCTCACAGAAATGTGCCACGTGAACAATGGTCCTAGAGAGAGAAGGATATGCTCAGAATCACAATTTTGGGCTATATACATCAGAATTGTATATTATCATTTAAGGGCTGCAAAAAGGTGTATGCTGTGACACAAGTTGAGAATTGTACAGGGGTATTTTGATCTATTGAAGGTGTATTCTATCTGAATATTTCCCATCAAATGATTGGTGGTTGGTGACTCAATCTTATCCATACTAGGGCAGCAATGAGACTAGTATATAAATGCTGTTATAGCAGCCTGCAGCTGTGAGCACAAAAATAGAGTCCTTTGAGCTACATTGTGAGGCTGTGTATAAGAGACTCGAGAGCTAAAAAGTTTGAGTGACTTTCAGAGAAATACTTAAGGTTTTGAGCTGAATTTATTCTCTAAAATCAGTATGAAATGTGTGCTAACTTACTGAAGAACATAAGGACCTGTGATGTTGTTTTCTGGTGCGAAACAATGAGGATTGGGAGGTGAAAATCTACTGTGGTTACTTTTGGAGTTTGAACAAGGTCCAAGCAAGTGTATCTTGAGGGTTTACATCAACTGAAGTGGCCTGAGACAACATATTAAGGCTGGTATCAATTTTCAGATCTCAAACCTCAAGTTCAGCTTGCATTTCTGGTTTAATTCTATAATCCTAAGCTTAACTTGTTTGAACCATGCTATACCATGAATGTTTATCATCTGAGCATGTCTAGTTTGTTGATTTGAGGCTGTCTTAGTTGTGGTTTGGACTGAGGGATGACTTGTTCTAATTTAGAACTGTGAATCACACTTGCTTCAGCTTATAGCAGTTTTATAGTCTGTTTTGGGTACTGAAATTGAAATATGTTGTTGTGCTTGTTGAGTTATTTGTATGAGCATGTCTACACAGTTAATATACTCTTGATAGAACCAAAATCCAGATTGTTGTAGCTGTGAAAAACCAAAAATACCCTCATAACAGGGCTGCAACAGAAACTGTCTTGTGAAACCTTCTTTGGACTGAGATTTGATATTAACTTGTTGAAAACTGAATTATGATGATTTGAGCAAGTGTAATATGATGAAGGAAAATTGTGAGAATTAAATTCAAGAGTTTTCAGTTTTGGAATTACAAATTTACCCCTCAAAACAGGAAGTTGCAGATGCTGAAAGTACACCTACTGTAAGCTTTAAATTGGTGCTGTTTGTGCTTTATTGCTTTGTCCTTGTGTGTATATCTTGTCCCAGCTTTAAATCAAATGTGATACATCATTTTTAAGCTGAGGGAGTCCTTGTTTGAAGAGATTTTGAATTACCTCAAGGTGGTGTTTGACAAAGACTGAAAACTGCCTTTTAAACTGTAAAGAAGTTGTTTTGATCTTATACAAGTTTATACCTTGCTTGTTAATTTGTTCTAAACATCTGAGCAAGTATATTTGGTGTATTGAAGATTAGGGGAGTGGAGTTTGAGCTGGTTGCAAAGCTAATTTACAGATTCACCCTTTGAAGCTTGAAAACTAGGGCTTGTTGAGGTTAAGCCTTCTTGTGTGTGTTCATTGTTGTAATTTGCTGTTTAAATTGCTCTCTTCAATCAAGCAAGTTTATTTGATGATACAAGGCTATGGGAGTCTATTGCAAACCTGAACTAATGCTACATTGCAGAGTTGATCATTGAAGCTATATTCCTAGGGTTTATTGAGGTTTTAGCTTAAACTGTGATATCTATGCTATACCTTGCTACTTATCTTGATCTTATCTACTAAGCAAGTGTATTCTACCTATTGAAGACAGAAGAAGTTGAAATTGGGTTGGTTCTGAGACTGACTTAAAATCTTACCCTTTGAAGCTCAAAGCTAGGGTTTTGGGAAATACAAGGCTGCTGTGTGCTTTCTTTATTTTACCTTGCTGGTTTAACCAAGTTCATATCTCAAGCAAGTGTATTTGTTCTATTCAAGGTTGTGGGAACCTAGTCTGATGATTAAGTGAAGCTGCATTGTGTGTTGACAGTTATATTCTTCTTGTGCAGAATTGTGAAGCTAGGGTTTCACCTTATTGAGTTCTTAAAGCTGTATATTCAATCTATTCTTGTGGTGCTGTGATAAGTGGTGTGTTGACACCTTATTGTAAATGGTAGTGAGGCCTTGATACCTCACCCATGGTTGTCTAAGTTATTAAGAGCTTTAGGGTCCAAGCAAGGTTGCTTAGGACAGGAGGAGTGCTTGTGAGCACATTGGTGAACTAGTGTGTGTATTGGTTGTGAAAACTAGTGTCTATTCTTGTACTTGGGTGTGTGCAGAGAGTGAGACAACTGAGTGTGTAATAAGGTACATATAACTAGTGGATGATTTATTGGCTGAGGCCAAGAACCAAGGTTTTTCCCTATTGAGAGGGTTTCCTTGTATATCTTGTGTTTTGTGCATCATATGTGTTTGAATTGATTAACCTAAAAAAGTTTAATTAGACCAATTCACCCCCCTCTTGGTCTAATAGAGCGTTAGGTTAATGACTCCAAAACCAGACGGCTTTAGGGCATTAGGCGTTCAAACACCCCTACGGACTTACAAACTCAAATCAACTAGGCTACAAATCAAGACAACCTCCATCTAATCATTTCCCACTTCTCACTTTTTGGGAGAAGTCCTCACTTTTTTATTGCTTTTGCAACTTTTTCTTTTCTTTTCTTTTCTTTTCTTTTCTTTTCTTTTCTTTTTATATATTCAATTTTTTTTTTATTATTTTCAATTATTAACCTAGAGTTTGGGCCCTCCGCCTTTTGGTTCGAGAAGTTCAGTGCTTGATGAGGCTAGAATCCCGGCTACTTAGTGAAAATGGGTTGTTATCCACCTTTATCAAGAATGAAAGCTTTCAATGCACTACTAGCCCAATTGGGATATAACCAATTCAATAATTCACAAAGCATGTACCCCACAAATGAATGCTAATGTGCGCCTGTGCTAGTGAAGAATTCTAGAATGAATCTTAAAACAATCACAAAATCAAGATGATGTGGACCACAAATGTAAGTAAGATATCAATTTTTCAAAAAATTTACTCCTAAATGGCATCCACAAGGCATACAAGGAGTATTGAACTCTCAAGTCATGCAATTTTTAAATTTTAAGCAATATAGTTCTCAAAAGATCAAAATCATCGCTAACATAGATCTCCAATCTCAATCATGCATTTAAGTCTCAAACTTAAGTAGAATGCAACAAAAACACCTTACCCCCAAACTTAAACCACACATTGTCCTCAATGTGCAATAAGAACAATGGAAAAGATGGAAAGAGTATACCGTGGTGGCGAAAACATGAAGCCCGGCAATGATCTAATATGAAAAGGGTCTCTCCCAAACTTGGAATCAACAACCTATTTGAATAAGCACACTAGCAAACTCACATCAAATATCAAATGGGATAAGAATAATCAAATCATGCAGTCTAAGGCAATATGACATAAGATGAAAGAGAGATATGAGATCAAGCCCTAGCTAAAGTATAAAGTGTCCATGACTACACATAAGGGCATAATGGTGAAATTTTTTTATATTTTTCATTTAATGAAAACAGGTATATACAAAAAAAAAATAAGAAAAACAAATAATAAAATGCATGAATAAAATGCAAAAAGAAAAATTAAAAAGGCAAAATGTAATGAAAGAATATGTACAATGTAATAAATGAAAAATAAAAAGTAAGATAGATGCAAGACCAAAATAATGAATATATATATATATATATATATATATATATATATATATATATATATTTAATTTTTTCATAACAAGTATGTACACACACAAAAAAATAAAACAAATAAACATGCAAAGAAATAAAGAATGCAAAACAAAAAAAAAATTAATTTATTTATTTATTTATTTTTTATTTATTTTTTTATATGTGAAAACATGCAAAGACAAATGAAAAATGCAAGAAATATGTAAAATGGGTGCTAAGTTTAACGTCTCTAGCAAGACAGAATGCTTCTTTGAAAAACCGTCTCTTTT
Source organism: Cornus florida (assembly GCF_030987335.1). Classification (NCBI taxonomy): domain Eukaryota; kingdom Viridiplantae; phylum Streptophyta; class Magnoliopsida; order Cornales; family Cornaceae; genus Cornus; species Cornus florida. Next base: position 20,457,266 of record NW_026775576.1, read on the forward strand.
TTTTTTTAATTTTATTTTTAGACAAAACAAATATGTACACAAACAAAAATAAAAAGGCAAGTAAATAAAAATGCAAGAAGTAAAAAGGCAAGGAAATAAAGAATGCAAAGAATAATATTTTTATTTTTTTTTTTTTAGAATTTTTCGAAATTTTTTGAAAAATTAAAAATTAAAACTAAAAATTAAAATTGAAAAATATTTTTGGATTTTTTAAATTTAAAATTCAAAACAAAGTCAAAACAATAAATTCCAAATGTGAGATCGATCTGAACAAAATGTTCGATCAATCTGACATAGAGGAAGAATCTGTAGGTTTTTTGGTTCAAAATTTTTTCTAAGTGTGGGAACACTGCAGATCGAGTTCAAATTTTTTTCTAAGTGTGGGAACACTGCAAATCGATCCAATGATGTAGTTGGATCGATCGAAGAACTTCAAATCGATCTAGGAATATTTTCGATCGATCAAACATATGAAAACATGCTCAAATGGAGATCCCGAGAGTTGACATTTTTGGATTGAAAGAAGACTCAAAATTTTTCTAAGTGTCAAAACTCAAGATCGATCGAATTTTGAAATTGGATCGATCGAAGACTTCAGAACGATCTCGGAATGAATTTCGATCGATTGGACAGAGAGGTGATTTGGATGCAGGTGGATGCAGGTCGAAAATTTTTCTAAGTGTTGAGTGCAATCCACAGTTCGATCGATCGAACTCCAATTTGAGATCGATCGAATTTGTGCCAAATGCTCAATCATGACATAAAAGTGCATGCAATCCTTATCACAGTTCCTGGAAATGCATATGAACCCAAAACAAATATCTAGGCTTCGCAAGAAATGAAAAACAAAAAGAAATGAGGGAGGAATAGAGTTATGAAACTCTACGAATACTAGTGTTTAACGTCTCTAGCAAGACATTGGGCCAACTCAATAATCAAAAGAATCAAAAACCGGATATGAAACATCCTTATTGACCCTCTTTTCACTTTTCTCATTTAATGTCTCACTTACAACAATGAAATCATCTTCCAAAAGAATGACTTGAAAAGAAATGAAAGAGATGATATTGTTCTTGTCATTCACTGTCTTGAAAATAAAATAAATGATGGGCGGCCTTGCACTTGGCAAGGTAAAGTCTTTCAAAGACTCTTTTGGAATATCAAGGAACACCTTCTCTTCATCCTTCTTCTCCTCCTCAAAAATAACCATCTCCTCACCTTCCAAGTTAGCTAAGCAATCCATTAGAGAGTTTATTTCATTTTTAGAACTTTCAAGGTTAAAACCACAATTTTTATACATTTCAAAAAGGCATGTCTCAAGAGGGTCATTGGAGATTATAGAAGGAAGGCCCTCTTCAACAAGTTCCTCCTTATTCTCTCCTACCTCAAGTGTGGTCAATGTCTCCTCACTCTTTAGAGTAGCAATGTCCGAGATAGAATCATAATCAAAACAAGGAAAGTCCTCATTAATCATGTTATGCTCTATTGGATTAGTCACTAACTTACTTGCCACTTCTTCCTCTATACAAGATAGAGTGCTAGGCATTAGCTCACTTGTTTCATCCTCTTCACTCTCATTATCCTCATCTATATACATTGAAGTTCTTGCCATTTTTTCATTTGCCTCTTCCTTTTCCTCTTGATGAGAAAAAGTGCTTGCAATTTGCTCAACTTGAGCTTCAAGCTTGGCTAAAGTTTGAGAATGAGAATTAATAAGTGGAGTTTGTGAAATACGCACATCAAGTAAAGTTAACACTTTTTCTTCAATTCCGGGTGAATACCTATAAGGTGGAGGAGTTAGTTTATCATAAAATGGTGGGGGAGGGTAATAGTCATAAGAAAGATTAAATAAGTGATCAAGTCCATAATAAGATGATGCATGAAATAAATTGGACTCAATCTCATAAGGATTAAAATATGATGGAGGAGCATAAGGTGAAGGGATATAATTTCCCCCCAAACTTGGATCAAACAATTCCTCCATTCACAATTAAAACCCAAATGCAACAAATAATGGCCTCAACAAGGGCCTATGCTTGGACAAAGATAAAGCAATATAATAAGCCTCAACAAAGGCTATCATAAGCATGCAAAGAAGTGAAATAATTAAAATACAAGAGTTCCAAGAATTACTCACAATGGTCCTTAAGCAACTCCAAATTTTAATATTAGCTTCAAGCTCCAATTATTGCTTCAAGTTCCAAAGTTTGCCATCCTTGTAGTCAAGTACCTAATTGAACAAATAATAATAAGAACAAGAGAAAAGAATATACAATGGAAAATAAAATAAAAATAGAAGCAATCGAATGAACACTATTGTCTAGTCTAATTCCAACAAAACCGTTAATCCTCGGCAACGGCGCCAAAATTTGACGATGGCTGCTTGTATACGCCAAATTGATGTAGTGAATGTGCGGTTCAAGAAAAGCCTTTTGGGTCAAGTTTAAATTTATAAAAACCACTACCAACACTACTACTAACGTAGCAAGAGTGAGTAGGGACCGTCCCAAGGGATTATATGTGTTGGAATTTAACTTCAACTCTAGCGTATCAAAAGATTGCAAAGAGAGATATTGGTTTGATTACACTAAGGTGCAATGAAATTAAAAATCAAGTAAAGTAAACTAATGAGAGATAGGGATTTAAGAGATAAGAGATATGAAGAGAGGACTTAGGGTGTTGGAATTACCACTAAGCTCGTGTAATTAACCACTTGCTTTCCATTAATGGGGAATACATTATTGTGAACAAAATACGACTACCAATTGTAATTTTAAGCATGGACCATCTAATTTATATATGAATTGTCTACCTAAACTAAGTGTAGCACAACCCATCAATTTTAAGCATGACCCATCTAAGTAGCAACAATTGTAGCACACATCAATCTAGAGAATCATGGAATTTGCAATATTAAGCATGGACCATCTAATTTATGTATGAACTGTCTACCTAAACTAAGTGTAGCACAACCCATCAATTTTAAGCATGACCCATCTAAGTAGCAACAATTGTAGCACACATCAATCTAGAGAATCATGGAATTTGCAATAATAAGCCATGAAATATCTAAGCAAGCATAGATTGTCTACCTACCTACAAGCATGAATTAAATTGTAGAACAACCCATCAAGTATAAGTATAAACCATCAAATTAATTAGCAAACTCATTCAACGAAAACCCATGCTTAGCCATCACTAAATCCTTAATTAATCACACATACACATGCAACCAACATAGAGAATATATTGTAGAGATCAATTCCCCAAATAATCACACATAAGACAACATGTAATTAAAATAGAGAATCAATAGAAAGAATTAATCCATATGAATTATGTAAGAAATAATTCCTAATTTAATCACACATAGACATGTAAATAAACTAGAGAATTAAAAGGAAGAATTAAACCATAGAAATCATAGAAATATATACCAAGATTCATGATATTCACAAGGCTAGAACACTAATCACAACAATATATATAAATCCTCAAAAATAAAAATACAAGGGTTTAGATTACACAAGACTTAGGGCTCATCCAAGCCCTAAGTATAGATCTAGCCAATCATGGAGGAGGTAGATGTGGTCATAAAATCAAGCTCCAAATATGGCTCCATCTTCTTCTTCTTCTTTGAAGCTCTAGAGATGGAGAGAGAGTGTGGTCTAGAGATGGATCTTGAGATGTGTCTCCACTTCCCTCTTTTCTTCTAACCCTAATCTCTAACTTTGCTAGAGAGAGAAATAAAAAATACAATGTAACAATAAAAAGATCAAAAGCCTCTTTACAAAATGGGTCACTTCCCTTTATATAGAAGGTCTTTTTCTTAGTCATTAAGTCAGGAATATAGGCCCAAAAATATCTAATCCTGTATTATGTGATAGGTGGACTTTTGGGCGCGCACGAAATAAGACAGCTCGCTGCCAGCAATGTTCGATCGATCCAACTTTCAGGAAAAGTTCGATCGATCTAACTTTGATTTTCGATCGATCCAACTTTGATCGATCTCACTTTTCTGATCGATCTCATGATCGATCTCACTTGGCAGCTTTTTAGGATCAACCTCTTTTTGCTCCAGATCAGCCTCCTTTTGCTCCGAATCCTCTCCAAGACTTAGTTTGACTCCAAAAAGGCCTTAAGAAACCATTTTTAGCCCATTTTAACATTATTGACCTGAAATAGACAAAAACACAAATAAGTACTAAAATGGGTAAATAAGATAGATAAAGGTCCTAAAATACTTAAGCTTAAGGGGTTTAAAAGTGTACTTTTCAGCGCTCATCAAAGCACATTCCCTAACTCACTAACTTTCAACTAATTAGAGAAATAATAATGTGTAATCTAAATGTGGGTAACAACTGCAATGAAAAGTGTAAACCATCAATTTCAAGCATGAATCAACTACTTAACGACAATTAAACTAAGTGTAGTACAATTCACCAATTCAAAGTATGATTTATCAATTCAAGTTGCAATTTCAACACACATTAATCTAGAAGATAATACAATTATGACAATAAGCATGGATTTCAATCACAGGCATGGATTGTCTACTTACCTAGGAATGCAAGTGCAATTAAACTAATTAAACCTGAAATTAACTAAATTCAACAAGAATTTAACCTAATTAAATTAATTGTGTAGTACAATCCATCTAGTAAAAGCAAATTCCATCAAATTAAAACACGATTACATCTAATTAACACCATGCACAGCCATCACATGAATCAATTAACAAAGAATTCAAATGTAGAGCTTGATTACTAATCAAACACACATAAGACAACATGATATTAACAAAGATAATCAAATGAAAGAATTAAATTATATTATTCAAGACTATACATCAATTATACAATTAAATCCCCAAAAAGTAAAAAGAGAGAGAAATTAGGTTACATGCTTAGGGTTTATCCAACCCTAAGTAAAAGAATCAGCCACTCATGATTGACGGATTTGAAAACTGAACAATCTCCATCATCTGTTTCATCATCTCTAAGCTTCTTATTCCAAACCCTAGCCCGTTCTTCTGTTTTTCCTCTTTCACGTGTTTTCCAAAGAGAGATATATAGATTCGAGAATAAAACTTCATAATCCAAATAAATAATAAAAACTCCTTTTAAAATAATGAAAACTAACCTTAAAAATAATGGTTCACTGGGCCTTAAGTAACAAACCCATTAGAGCCAAATAGGTTAAAAAATACGCCCAAAAGAATTAAGCTCGTAACCCTAAAAATATGTTAATCCTGTAACGGGTCTGCTGTCAGGAGCTTGGCGTTCGAACGTAGCTTTTGGCATCTCATGTCCAGACGTGAGGAATGGAATTCGGATGCGGCGTATGGAAGACTTGCGTCCAGACGCGAGGAATGGCATCTGGACGCGGCATTTGGTTGCATCCTTACTTCTTTCTGAATTTTGTCCCAATGCTCTAGCTTGACTCCAAAATGCCATAATGGACCATTATTAGCTCATTTTAACTTTATTGTCCTGAAATACAGATAAACATAAATTAAGACCAAAACATGAAATTAAGATAGATGCAAAGACTAAAATACCTTAGCTTAGGTGCTGAAATATGCAACATTTAAGCACTTATCACACCCCCAAACTTAGATATTGCTAGTCTCTAGTAATGAACTATAGTATGAAAATGAAACAAACATATATACAACTATAAACTAATAAAGCAAATAAAGATAACACCACTTTCGTAGGGAACACGATTGGATTTAGCATATGCAACAAGCCTTTTAAACCCCTAGGTTTTCCCTAGCGGATGAGTGAAGTCTCGTGAGGGTTTCCAGAAATGGTACCCACAAACATCAATAGCTCTTTCTTACTTGAAAAGCAACAACACATATCAAACAAGTGTTGAAAGTAGACTACTTCAAATACGCAAATTTCTACCATTTCTAAGCTATTCTCAACATTTCAACATCATATAAGCAAGAATGGCCCTCCACACATCAAGCAATTAATCATGCAAATTGAATTAATTCTATCATTCTTTGTGAGTGAACTGACATCAAAATGTGTTGCTATCCTAGCAAATCAAAGTAATGGCATAGCCTTATCCTCAAACTAGCATACATATATGGTACCAATACTCAAGACATTGAATGAACCATGTTATTCAATCAAACATTTTTTTTTTTTTTTATTGATTTCATTTTTTTTTTAAATATGTATGACCATGTGCAGTATCCAAGTTCCTTAAACTCTGTAATCACCCCATGTAACAAGCGTTGAGCCAACGACTCCCAAACCAGATGGTCTTAGGGCGTTAAGTGTAAGGACACTCTTAAGGGTGTAATGACTTGGAATGGCTAGGCTACAAACTCAAACTAATCATACATTTTACATTCTTTCCTTGTCTTCCTTTTTAATCAGTTGACATGTTAAAGGAACGCAGTTTTTTTTTTTTTTTTTTTTTTTTAGTTTTTTTATTTATCTTTTTATTCCTCACCTTTGGTGAGTGCTTTTATTTCTTTTCTTTGCAAGGTCATTTTATCAAGAATGAAAGCTTTCAAAGTATACTAGCTCAATTGGAATAAACCAAGACAATAATCAACTAAACATGTACCCCACAAATTAAATGCTAGTGTGCGCCAGTGCAAGTGTAGAATTCTAGAATCAACTCTCAAAGCATTTTCAACCAACAAGATAATGTGTACCTCAAGAGCTAACATGATAATAATAAATAAAAAAATTACCCCGAAATGGCATCCTAGAGCATACAAGAAGTATTAGACTCTAACAATTTGTTTTTTAAAGGCACTATGCTTCAAAAATTTGAAATCATTGCCAAACACATCTCAAATCTCATCATGCATTTAAAGCTCAACTCAAAATAGAATGAATCATGATGACTTTACCCCCAAACTTAAACTATCCATTGTCCTCAATATGTAATGAGAACAATGAATTAAATGGAAAGAGTATACCGTGATAGCAAAAGTCTATAAAGTCCGGCAATTATCCATTAGGAAAGATGTCTCCCCCAAACTTGGATGCAAAAACTCACTGGAATAGTCACACTAGCAACTCACATCAAATATCAACATGGGATAAGAATCATACATTCCAAAACAATGTATAACATAATATAAAGCGACATTAAATCAAACCCTTTGTAAAGTTGAAACATGTAGAACTATGTAAAAAGGGCACAATAGAAAAACATTTTTATTTTTTATCTTTTATTATTATTTTTTTTTTGAATATGCAAAGGAAAAGGCAATTTTATATACAACCTATAAAATGAAAAAAATTAAATGGCTAAGTTTAACTTCTCTAATAAGACGGAATGCTACATTAAAATTTTTATTTTTATTTTGTTTTATTTTATTTTATTTTATTTTTTGAAAGCATAAATGTACAAAAGGAAAAAAAATAAAATAATAACAAATGTAAATTAACATGCAACGTAAGAGGAACTCGATACAACTAAGGTTTAACGTCGCTAGAAAGACGTGAAATGCTCTTAATCTTCGAAGTAAATGGGATCCACAAAGAGAGCGGATTCCACATTTCTTTGAAGGGCTTGTCCATCAATGTATGGTTTAAGCCTTTGACCATTAACCTTGAAGGTCCCTTCATCTTTCAGATTTTGAAGTGCAACTGCCCCATGAGGTGAGACGAAGATGATTAGATAAGGGCCTTCCCATTTGGTTCTAAGCTTTCGAAGAAATAATTTGAGCCTAGAGTTGAATAACCAAGCCTTTTGACCAGCCTCAAAGGACTTTTTCACAATATGTTGATCATGAAATGTTTTTGTCCTTACCTTATAGATCTTTGAACTATCATAGGCATCATTTCTCAATTCCTTTAGCTCATTGAGTTGGAGCAAACGGTCCTTTTTAGCCTTATCAAGATCAAAGTTGAGTCTTTTTATTGCCCAAAGTGCTTTGTGTTCTAGCTCAACCGGAAGGTGACAAGGCTTCCCATAAACAAGCCTACATGAAGACATACCTATTGGAGTTTTGTAAGCTGTCCGATAAGCCCACAAAGCATCATTCAATTTCCTTGACCAATTTTTCGGGTCGGATTAACAATTTTCTCAAGAATATGCTTGATTTCCCTATTTGACACCTTGACTTGCCCATTTGTTTGGGGATGGTAGGGAGTGGCCACTTTATGTGTGACATAGTATTTCAAAAATAGTTGCTTCAAGAATTGATTACTGAAATATTTTCCTCCATCACTTATCATAGCCTTTGCCATACCAAAATGAGTAAAGATATTTGATTTGACGAATGCAATTACCACAGAGTGGTCATTCGTTTTGGTAGCACAAGCCTCAACCCACTTTGAAACATAGTCAACAGCAACGAGGATGTATTAAAAGCCATAAGATATTGGGAATAGTCCCATAAAATCTATGCCCCAAACATCGAAGATTTCAACTACGAAGACTGAAGTGAAGGGCATCATGTCTCTCTCTGACATTAATCCCAGCTTTTGGCACTGAACACACAACTTACAAAAGTTATAGGCATCTCGGTGGATAGTGGGCCAAAAGAGCCTACTTTGAAGAACCTTCAAAGTGGTCTTTTTTTTCACTAAAATGCCCACTACAAGCAAGTGTATGACAAAACATAAGGTCGCTCGGAACTTCACTTTCTGGCACACATCTCCTTATGATTTGATCTGGGCAATAATGAAACAGAATGGGATCTTCCCAATAGTATTTCTGGATGTTAGCAAAAAATCGATCCTTTTCTTGTTTCGACCAATTAATGGGAAGTTTGCCGGTTACAAAATAGTTAACAATGTCAGCAAACCAAGGCAACATCCCATTTGAGATTTGAAAGAGTTGTTCATCCGAAAATAATTCATGAATTGGAAGATTTTGAGAAGATTCAACCATTAATCTAGAAAGATGATCGACAACGACATTGTCGGAGCCCTTTTTGTCTTTGATTTCAATATCAAATTCTTAAAGAAGTAGGATCCATCTTATCAAATGAGGCTTGGTTTCCTTTTTCATTAAAAGATGTCTAAGAGCTGCATGATCGAAAAACATAATGACTTTGGATCCTAAGAGGTATGACCGAAATTTATCAAGGGCATATACTATGGCAAGTAATTCTTTCTCGGTGGTAGAATAGTTCAATTGGGCACCTGAGAAAGTCTTACTCATATAGTATATAGCACATGGTAGCTTACCTATCCTTTGCCCCAAAACAGCACCCATTGCGAGTTGGAAGCATCACACATAATCTCAAATGGTAAAGACCAATTTGGAGGTTGCATGATGGGAGCAGATGATAGAAGATTGCGAAGTTGATGAAAAGTATTTAGGCATGCTTCATCAAAAACAAATAGAGTCTCCTTGGCAAGAAGGTTGCACAAAGGTCTAGCAATTTTGCTAAAGTCTTTGATGAACCAGCGATAAAAACTAGCATGTCCTAGAAATGAGTGAATTTCTCTCACCGTAGTAATTGGAGACAATTCAGAAATCAGCTCAACTTTCACTCTATCTACTTCTATTCCTCTTTTAGAAATGACATGTCGAAGCACGATTCCTTCTTGAACTATGAAATGGCTCTTTTCCCAACTTAACACAAGATTAGTCTCACGACATCTTTGAAGTACTTTTTTGAGATTTTGGAGACATGAATTAAATGAGGACCCAAAAATCAAGAAGTCATCTATGAAGACTTCTAAATACTTCTCCACTATGTCTGAAAAAATTAACATCATACACCTTTAAAAAGTGGCAGGAGCATTGCACAATCCAAAAGGCATCCGTCGATAAGTAAATGTACCGAAAGGACATGTGAATGTGGTCTTTTCTTGATCCAATGGATCTAGGGCCACTTGATTGTACCCCGAGTAACCATCTAGGAAGCAATAATATCGTTGCTCGGCCAATCTTTCCAAGATTTGGTCAATGAAAGCCAATGGAAAATGGTCCTTCTTAGTGGCAGAATTCAACTTTCGGTAATCTATGCAAACACGCCACGAAGTGGTGGTGCGTTTCGAGATGAGATCACCCTTAGCATTTTCAACAACTGTGATTCCTGACTTTTTGGGAACCACTTAAGTTGGGCTACCCACTTGGAATCAAAGATAGGATAAATGATTCCCGCATCTAGAAGTTTCACAACCTCCTTCTTGACAACTTCCTTCATATTCAGGTTCAATCTCCTTTGAGCGTCCCTAAATGGCCTTTCATCATCTTCTATATATATGCGATGCATACATATAGAAGGGTCAAAACCTTTTAGGTCAGCCACACTCCATTTAATGGCTTCTTTGTTAGCTTTAAGCACTTCCAAAAGATCATTCTCTTGGTTATTTTCAAGATTTGAAGCAATGTTGACTGGAAGAGTCTCTTTTAGGCCTAAGAAGGCGTATTTGAGATTGGATGGAAGAGGCTTAAGCTCAAGAGTAGGAAGAGAGATGAGAGTAAAGGAACTGGTGGAGTACTAGAGAGTGAATGAAGAGGTTATTTCTTGCTTTTCCAAGGTGGGAAATCGAAAGTGGCCACAGAGTCCATCAAAGAATTCAACTCACTTATGGATCCTTCTGTGTCAAAACCACAACTTTCAAACATTTCACAAAGGCACACCTCAAGAGGTTCCTTAAATAGAATAGAGGGAAAGGTTTCCTCTATGGTTTCATCCAAAATATCCACTAGGAAACACTCGTCTTCATCTGTGGGATGTTGACTCGCATTGAAAACATTAAGCTTAACTATCATGTTGCCAAAAGAGATGTCCATAATACCAGATCTACAATTAATGGTGGCATTGGCAGTGGTAAGAAATGGTCTTCCTAGGATGATTGGAATGTGATTGGTAAGATTAGGGACTGGCTCAGTATTAAGTACCACAAAATCAACTGGTAAATAAAATTTATCGACCTTAATTAAGATGTCCTCAACAATTCCCCTCGGTTTTTTAATTGATCTATCAACTAGTTGGATGACTACCGATGTTGGCTTCAAATCCCCTAATCCTAATTGCAAGTAAACAGAGTATGGAATGAGATTAATACTTGCACCTAAATCAAGGAGAGCTTTACGAACCTCTTGGTTTCCAATAACACAAGAAATGGTTGGAGCACCCGGATACTTGAACTTAGGAGGAGTGTTAGACAGAATGATGGAACTCACTTGTTCCGTTAAAAGCACTTTCTTAAGGTCCCTTCCCTTGCTCTTCCTTTTTTGAGTGCACAAGTCCTTTAAGAACTTTGCATATGGTGGAATTTGCCTAATTGCATCTAGAAGAGAAAGATTAATTTTCACTTGTTTAAACACTTTCATCATGTCATGAATTTTTCTTTCTTGTCTCCCAAATGATGAAATCTCTCTCAAAGCTTGAGGAAATGGAGCTTTTGGCTCATAAGAATTCTCTAATTGGGGAGATGATGATGAAGATGATAGAATATCCTTTTTGAAACCACTAACATCCAAGGAAGTAGGAATAAAATTTGGAATGGGACGGATGCAAACACGTGGTTGTGCCAGTTCACTATCCTTTTTGGGTCCCTCTACCTTATTGTCCACTTTCCTACCACTCATCAAAGTAGTAATTGTTTGAACTTGCTCATTTTCAAAAAATTCCAATGAAGGAATTGCTTGTGCCATAAATTGCCCCTTAGGATTGGTCTTAGTTTGACTAGGCAACTTACCTTTCTCTCTCACATTTAAAGAATTAGCTATTTGCCCAATTTGAGCTTCAAGCTTTGCAATTGATTAAGAGTGAGAATGAAACAATTGATTATCCTTTCGGAGATCACCTAGGGCTTCCAAGACCTTATCCTCAAAAGTGGGACTCTTAGGAGGCACTTGATTTTGATTAGAGTAAGATTGAGAATTTGATGTTTGAGGATGAGAGTAGGATTGAGAATTTGATGCTTGAGGATGACAATATTGATTTACATTTTGAGGATAAAATGATGGACGGTAACCTTGAGAATTCTGATTTTGATTTTGGAGACGTGGGGGAACATACTTTGCTTGGTAACCTTGAGTTCGAGGAAAGTTAGGATAATTCTTCCACCCCGAATTGTAAGTATTGGAATAAGGGTTGTTCCCTTGATGAATGAAAGCGGCATTTGCTTGTTCTTGAGAATCACTTGGTATGATTTGTCCAAGAGGATAATTTGAAGTATAGTGAGTGTAACTAGAACAAGTTATACACATTTCATTGGAATGATGTGGATAAGATTGAATTGTCAGACCTTGATTCAAAAGGAATTTATTAAACCTTTGAGTAAGATTTTTGACCTCGGCGGCAATTTCCATAAAAAAGTCTATTTGATTTAAAGCTTTCTTTCCTCCCACATTTGCTAGGCGACCACCCCTAGAAAATGAAGATCTATGCATTGAGTTTTCACTCATTTTTTCAAAAAGATGCCAAATTTCATCCTTATTTCTTTCTATGTAACTGCCTCCACAAGAAGCATCAATAATGCCCTTATTGGCATCAGATAAACTTAAAAAGAAACATTGAACTAATTGCCACTTAGGAATGTCATGACGTGGACACTTCCGTAGCAAGTCATTCAAACGTTCCCATACTTCATGAATGGGTTCTCCTTTTTCTTGTTTAAATTCATGAATGGAAGTTCTCATGGCATCGGTTCGACTCGCGGGGTAATACTTCTTTAGGAACTCTTGTTGCAATTGTGCCCAAAAGGTGATTGTATTTGGTCCCAAGTTGTTAAACCAATATTTAGCTTTATCCCAAAGAGTGAAAGGGAAAAGCTTCATTTTTAGGACTTCTTCCGGAACATCCATAATTTTTACGGTGGAACAAACTTCTAAGAACTCATCTAAATGTTTATAAGGCTCTTCATTGCTCAACCCATAGAAAAGAGGGCGCCTTAATCTCATAATGATGAGCACGAAATTTTGGCAACTGAACTCAAGTGGGTGTATTATATTGATTTAGAGTGTAACGATCGCTAAGGACCATTAGAGGATTGAAAGGAGGATATGGCATTTGACCTTGATGAGGGTATGCCATTTGAATATATTGTTGTTGTTACTCACCAACTGGGGGAACAATATTTGGCCTTGGCATCCCTAGATTAGGTTGGTGCACAACAGGATTGATTGGTCGTGGCAGTCCCAAGGGTGGATGCACATCTTGAGGATCCACAATATGAACTTGTGGTGGGTGGTGCACACCGTTATGATCCATATAACCAAGATCTTCAATGGGATCTTCAATTGGATCTAGTGGTCTTCCATTAAAGGTGATGAAAGATCAAAATTTAGAAGATTAGGATGACTATCCCTAGTACTACCTCTTAAACGCCAAAGGAAAATTTCGAGATTTTGATTTATAGGAGCAAGAGGACGACTAAGTGATCTAAGACCATGCATGCACTAAAATAAGTCAACACACCAACACTTTAATTTTTCAACCTCCACATACGATGTTCCCAAACTCCTCAATAATATCAATGCACAAATAATTAAAAGCCTCTACACGGGCCGATGCCTTTTACAAGAAGGTGTACTTGGACTTAAAAATAAAACAATTCAATTTAAGCCTCCACTTGGGCTATCCAAAGCATTCAAGATAATAGACAATTAAATTCAAGAATTCAAAGAAAAACTCACAAATGGTCCTTAAGCACTTCAAAGATTATTATTATTATTATTTTATTGCTTTAAGGTCTTGCGTTTGCTGCACTTTGCTTCAAGTACCTAATTGACAATTATCAAGTGAGAAAATAAAATAAAATGACTTTAAAGTAAACAATCAACAAAGAACTAATGTCTAATTCAATTCTTTAAACCGTTAGATCCCCGGCAACGGCGTCAAAACTATGATGCGACCTCGCGTGTGCAAAAAATAATGCACAACACTTTAAAATTAGAAATAATGTCAAGTGGACATCATATTTTATAATTTATAAAACCACTAAACACTTATACTATGGAGTATGAAGTGAGAAGGGATCATTCCAAGAGATCTAAACAATTATAGGTTTTCGGAATTGAATTCTACTTTAGTGCTTATGTGATTGGTAAAAAGGGTTTTGTCTTGTGCTTAGAACTAATTTTAAGCTAAATGATTGCAATAAAATAATAAAGTTTAAAAGATTGGAAAGAGGCTTAAGGTGTAGGATTCACCACTAAGCACATTCCCTAACTCACTAACTTTCAACTAATTGGGGAAATAATAATGTGTAATCTAAATGTGGGTAACAACTGCAATGAAAAGTGTAAACCATCAATTTCAAGCATGAATCAACTACTTAACGACAATTAAACTAAGTGTAGTGCAATTCACCAATTCAAAGTATGATTTATCAATTCAAGTTGCAATTTCTACACACATTAGTCTAGAAAATAATGCAATTGTGACAATAAGCATAGATTTCAAACACAGGCATGGATTGTCTACTTACCTAGGAATGCAAATGCAATTAAACTAATTAAGCCTGAAATTAACTAAATTCAACAAGAATTTAACCTAATTAAAGTAACTATGTAGTACAATCCATCTAGTAGAAGCAAATTCCATCAAATCAATACACAATTACATCTAATTAACACCATGCATAGCCATCACAAGAATCAATTAACAAAGAATTAAAGTGTAGAACATGATTACCAATCAAACACACATAAGACAACATGATATTGACATAGATAATCAAATGAAAGAATTAAATTATATTATTCAAGACTATACATCACTTATACAATTAAATCCCCAAAAAGTAAAAAGAGAGAGAAATTAGGTTACATGATTAGGGTTTATCCAACCCTAATTAGAAGAATTAGCCACTCATGATTGTCGGATTTGAAGATGAAACAATCTCCATCATCTGTTTCTTCATATCTAAGCTTCTTCTTCCAAACCCTAGCCCGTTCTTCTGTTTTCCTCTTTCGCGTGTTTTCCAGAGAGAGATATATCGATTCCAGAATAAAACTTCATAATCCAAATAAATAATAAAAAATCCTCTTAAAATAATGAAAACTAACCCTAAAAATAATGGTTCACTGGACCTTAAGTAACAAGTCCATTAGAGCCAAATAGGTTAAAAAATAAGCCCAAAAAAGTTAAGCCCGTAACCCTAAAAATATGTCAATAGTAGCTTGGCATTCAGACGTACCTTTTGGCGTCTCGTGTCCAGATGCGAGGAATGGTGTCCGGACGCGGCATTTGGCTGCATCCTTACTTCTTTCTGAATTTTGTCCCGATACTCTAGCTTGACTCCAAAATGCCATAATGGACCGTTCTTAGCTCATTTTAACTTTATTATCCTGAAATACACATAAACATAAATTAGGAATAAAATATAAAATTAAGATAGATGCAAAGACTAAAATACCTTAGCTTAGGTGCTGAAATGTGCAACATTTAAGTATTTATCAAGTTTCTCTTAAGTTCGCTTCAAATTATAAGGAGTTTCTCTTAAGTTTGCTTAAGTTCACTTCAAATTGAAAGGATTTGCTCTCCACTGCAAAGAGGAGCCTTAGTAGATTTGGGAAAGTCTCAAAAGGGATCTTGAGCCGAGGAGTACGAGTTTCCGAACTTCACTAAATCGGCTTGTCATACTTTACAATTTCTCTTCCCTTATCTTCTTTATAATTGTATTATTATTGCTTATTTCATTATCTTTATTATTGCCTAATTAGATAAGTTGAGTTATATTAAATTACATATTTATAAACAGAAAATTGACCATTGTTTGTCATAGACTATATTCACCCCCTACAGTCATCAATTGGGTAACATATAGGATGGTTATTAATAAATGTAATTTATTATTAAATAAAATATCCATCATTAAGGTTTTCATTAGATGCATCAAAGTCCTCAAGTTGTATTATAAGTGACTTAATTGTATAATTGAGATTTTACACATAAGAGATTTGGGCTCACTAGTTTCTTGCACCTTTGCATTGTTCGCAATTGGTGATAAAAATTGGACACTTTTATTTATAAAATTATAACACATTTGTAATGACCCGGATTTTGTCAGATAATTTTTTTTTTCCGCTATATTTTCCCTTCTGAGTTTGGTTTCTTGTCGATTAGTATCATCTCGAGTGCTCTGGAGTGATTTCCGAGACTTTTATTTGGATTGACAACTTCCTTTGATGACCGAGTCATTTCCACATTTTTCATTTTTCGACACTATTCACTTTTCGAGACTCTTTTATTTGGATTGACAACTTCCTTTGAGGACCAAGTCATTTCCACATTTTTCATTTTTCGACACTATTCACTTTTTGTCTTTTCCCTATTTTGTCTTCTTCCCTATTTCGTCCTTTCCTCGTTTGTCACTCTGTTTGCGTAACCACACTTCTTATGTTCGAAGTTTGTTTTTGACTTCATGTATCTTCATTCTCAATGATTTCTATGAGATACATATCCTTACTTTCGTGAGAAAGTACTCTGGTTGCCCCCGGTACCCATAGGGGCATAAGTGCAAAGTCATTTGGAAACATTTCCCTTTCTTGGGGTGTTTTTCATAAATATCTTTTGAAGATATTTTATTTCAAGGGTATCTAAGAAAATATCTTTTCGAAAATATTTTCATTCTGGGGCAGTATCACAGTTTTCACTTTTTGGAAGGGCCATTGTGCAATTAATGAAAGTTATTGCTCAATGCCTTGTTTTGAGTCTGGATTCTCGTATGAGATTCATTTTCATATTTTTTTGAGTCGTGGACTCTTAGAATTTCCTCCTGGATGATGTTTTCCAGTTTCAGGGTTTCTGGCCTTAGTTTGCGCCAAACTTGTTTTGGACATAACTTTCTGCTCGAGACTCAGTTTTCAACGCCGTTTCTTCCGTTGTTCATATTTTCTCATTTGGAATCTTTTTCATTCATAGAGTTCTGCCGTTTGAATGCATCTGCTCAAATTTCACTTTTTCAGACCCGGTGGGGCCCGTCCGGGGCACTTTTTTGAGTTTTTTTATAAATAGGGGGCCTTTAAGTGAAAAATTAGATTTTTGCTCTCTCTGTCCTCTCTCTTGGCCGGATCTAGAGGCAGCCATGGCTGCCATCTTCTCTCTCTTCTTTTGAGCTTCTTCCCTTTAATGAAATACCTTAATGCCTTAGTGTTTATTGTTCCCCTCGGCGAGGCCTTCGATTCCAACCGATTGGAATCTCGTTTTGGCCATTACTTGAGTTCAGGTTTCAAGTCAAGTTGTGTTTTTTATGGGACTTCCTTGGGATTCGTGTTCGTGGTGTTGTCCCCGACAAAACTTAGGAGTTTCGTCGGATTCGGAGCCGATTTATTTTGGTGGGGATTTGAAATTTCATCTCAAATAGAGGTAGGAAATGTTTTAGGATTGTTTGTGTGTTGTATTATGTATTTGCCATGATTATATAACATATATGTATGCCTTGTATCAAATCTAGAAAGTTAGTAATTTTTATTTCTTTGTATAAGATTTAAAATTCATGATGATGTGTAACTTTGATTTGAATTGTGGTATGGTAGAAACTCTTATTTTAATATGTTGGTTAACATATATTAAATTTGGATTAATTAAATAAGAATTGCTCTTTT
The DNA here is from genome assembly GCF_030987335.1 of Cornus florida. Classification (NCBI taxonomy): domain Eukaryota; kingdom Viridiplantae; phylum Streptophyta; class Magnoliopsida; order Cornales; family Cornaceae; genus Cornus; species Cornus florida. The sequence goes on from NW_026775576.1 coordinate 20,474,768, forward strand.
TAATTAATATTTACCTTTTGTGAAAGATTAAAGTTCATGGCCGTACCTTGCATGAAATTGAGTTGTATTATGCTTCTAAATTGAGTTTTGGCATGTTTGTTAACATACTTTAATTTGAGAGCATTTGGTTGAGTTTGGAAATCTAGAGACTTTAATTAAGAGAATTAATTAAAATCTATTTTTGTGGTTTCATGGGCCTAATTAAGCTTTTGTGTGAATATATGTAATGACCATGATATGTCTATTAGCATATATTAAATTGGGGCCAATTGAAAATGATTTGAAATCTAGAAAGTTTAATTATTTTGATGTAATTAGATTCTATCTTGTTTATCCATGGATTTAATCATGTTTTAGAAGGTGTTTCTACTTTAAGATCATGGATTTAGACTTGTGAAGTATTCACTTGACTGTGTTATATGCATTGAAGGGCATTGTTGTTAAATTTATATTCATGAGAGTATGTTTCTAATATGAATATATTGTTGGCTTGTGATTTCGTAGCATTATGGATATGAAATGCTTATTATGCACAATTGAGAGTTATATTGCTAACTTGTTACTATATAGTAGTAATATGTATAAGTTATGAACTTATTTAGTTTATTTTGGAATTTTGGAATATTGTTGAGTTGAGATGGCTAGGGTTTGGCTCTAGTACGGGGACGTGAGTCCTCTAAGTCATTGAGATAATGCGCACTTAGGGTGGTCTTCCCTGCGGGTTAGTGCCCGGAATAACCATTGAGGTCTCGGCAGAATTCCGAGCGTGATATCCAAGTCTTCCACTATTTGTTTTCGTATTCAATTCCAAGTTGACAATCATATTTACCTTGTTGACTTGTGGTTTTGACTATTGGCGATTTTGATGTTGTTAAGTATATCCATACTAAATTGATATATTTAGTTGATTTCACACTTTTAGATTTCTAGCTGATAACCTAGAGAATCTATGTCTTGATGTGTGGTATTAGATATTCTAATTATGCTAAATTGTTATATTTCGTTGATGTTGCATTTTAGACTTCAAGTTGATAACCTTGAGAATCTATATGTTGTTGCTTTGTGTAAGCATGCTCCTATGTTGTTGCTTTATGTAAGCATGCTCTTATGTTGTTGCTTTGTATAAGCATAACCCTATGTTGCTAAAATTGCATGAATGAGGTGATTGATGCTAGAAATGATCTTAGGTAGCTAGGATGCTCCTTGAGTCTCACCTTTGACATAGACATTAGGTGGAATGAACCACAATAATTAAATCATGCAAACTTGTAAAACGTAGGTCGATGCATGCTCATTTCCTACGAGTAGCTTTATGTTACTCACCCCTACGATACTGGGGCATATTTCAGGTACAAGAATTAAAGTTGAGACTTTCATTATGCTTGGATGACTTGTGGACTTGAAGACTTCCATTTTTGTGAAGGTTGGCTCGGAATGCCAATTGTAGTCTTATATGTCAACATGTGTACATTTGACTACATATATGTAATGTGTACATGAGTACACTCTTTACAATGTATTTGACATGTATGAGATGAGGCCGAAGGCCAATGACATGTAATTTGTATCCTATGTAATTTTTGACTTCATGGAGAATTATGAAAGTATTGAAGAATATTGAGTTTTTGCTTCACCATGTTTGCATTGGGTGTGGGAATTCCATTTTGTTTCTTCTATTAGTATTCATTAATTATGTATGAAGAATGGCCAAGGGCCAAATGGCATTTTGAAATCATCTCATGATTTTAAATTCCAAGTTTTCGTTTCAAACTTTATTTTTGGCATTTTGGCCGTTAGGGGGTCATATTTTGTATCGGCCATATTTTTGGGCCATGGACCATTGTAGCACATCTCACTAGGTAAGTTACGTTTGCGTGCATGGTCGTTTCCGGGCAAAGCTTCTTCTTTGGTGAAATGAGCCTCATACGGACTCATTTTACACTTTTGTTGCATATTCTGATCTAAAGGTATTTTGGGAATTTTCTTTGAGAAATAAATTCCGTTCTTCACATGGTTGAATAGAAAATGTGATTTTAGGGGGGGTTTCTTCTTCGTGTTTTTCCGGAAAATGTTGTCTTGGCATCGGAAACCATTTCTGAAGTTCAGCTCTCAGTTTTTAAATTTAGCAGCTTTTTGGACCTCTATGACCAGATTTCATGGAGGGGCATTTTACATTGCGTATTTTTCGATTTTTTCCTAAAGTCATGTAGAAAACTCGATTTTGAAGGGGGTTTCTTCTTTGAGTTTTTCCAGAAAATGTCATCTTGGCCCTCAAATTTCCATTTTTTCCAGAAAAACCCCTACTGCCAGGTTTCTGGGTCGCACTATTCTGCCGCCTTCACATCTAAACGGTTACGAGGGGTTTCGTAACCGTTTAGATGAGTGTGGGCAGTGTTTTTCTCATGATTTTTGGCCTTCTAACTTGTTAGGAAGGTCTCCTAACCGGTTAGATGATCTAGGGTTTGCACTTTTTGACTGTTTTGCCCCTTCTTCTTCCATTAGCCATATCTTCTTTATCAGGACTCCGAATCAAGCGATTTTTGAGTCTAAGTTTATTAATTTTTCGTTGTCTTTCCAATGGTGTGCTCGGTGGCACTCACTTTTAAGTTAGAAATGACATTTTTGCCCCTAGGACCATTCTTGTCCGTTTTTGAAACATTGCTTCCGCATTTGTTTCATTTGGGTTCCGTGACCTTATTGAGGGTCATAATGGTGTCTTAGAGCCATATTGTATCTCTAGAGGTCATTGTTTTATCTTTTGCTTCCGCATTTCGGATCTGTTATCGGATCATCTTTCCGTTCATCACTGGCGCACCGGGTTGAAAAACTTGGGTCGTCTCAACACTTGACCTCTATGCAATACGAAGGGGTAGTTGACTCTAATTAAATGTGTTAGTGTGCTTGGAGTATACTGAACTGAATTACCATAAGATCACACTATACAAATTACTGTCATTATTTTGTTATGATTCTTATCTACTAGATACAATAAACTCTAAATCCCGAGAGATTTAATGGACTCAAGTTTCAATTCGGTCAATTTGACTTACCAACAAGTGAGTTCTTTTAAGTTTAATATCATGGTATCTTAGTTAACTAATGTTGGAGCTGTAGGAACGCAAATATTAAACATAGAATCCACACTCTTTATAAGAGTAAAAGAGTATCCCATTAATACAATTTAATTATAAGTGTGCTCTGATGCAATTTAATAAGTGTAATCATTGGAACCTCGATAGGGCATTTTAGTAAAATGTTCACTACATTATTTTTCTAATATTTATGTAGAAAATTATTTTATAAAATTTTCTAATTTAGTGATCATAAGGTTTTAAATTGGTGACTAAACAAATATAAGTAAGTATTTCTTAGGTAGGACATTATTTAATTTTCCTAGGGGCTGCTTATGGATATTTGGTAGTGAAAGGGTTTATATGTAATTATTTAATAAGAGAGGACTTTTTTTATAGATTTCAAATATTAAAGTACAATTACAATAACATAATAAATATTATTATAATTAATTAAATATCGTAGCGTTGTAAGATAACTCACGTCTATTCAATTGGCGTTAAGATAAGATTCCCCATCATGAGATGTTATATATACACGGTGGTTTGCTAAGTCTTTATTGAAGATAACAAACGTAAATATCATATTCTATAGAGAGAGAGAGAGAGAGTGAGACTAATATACAAAGAATTTCCTCAAGCCAGTCTCTCTGTTCGGGGTAAAGGAGGTGAAGCTTCACTAATGTTTAAGATTAAATGAGAAAGAGTGCTCTGGTATTTGATGATAATCAATGGTACAAAGGTATGACATATTTTAATGGTTCTTGATTTAGTGAAATATCACATGATTTGAGATTCTGATTTTTTTTTTTTTTTTTTTTTTTTTTTTTTTTTTTTTTAATATCTGCTTCCGTTTTGACATCAAATTTCACTTCAAAAGTTTTTAAGATAATTAAGTTTTGAAAATATAGTTCTAGATTCCCATTTTACTTCTATTTCAGAAATATGCAATGACGGGTCAATAATGCATAAACCGGAAAACAGTCAATAAATCCCAAAAGAAATCACAAATTCATATAATAAACTTTGAAGCTAACGAAAAATGGAACAATACATTACTCATTGGGAGCATAACATAACACAAAAGGCACATCTTTTTCATTTTATGGTTTATTTTTTATTTTTTATTTTTTATTTTATTTTATTTTATGAAACACCATAACAATAGGATAGGATCCAACAGAAAAAGAAAAGAAATGACGAATAGGAACATATATAACAACCCCATTGCTCTAGGATATGCAGAAGCTTCTTATTACTTATGGGTTTAGAAAATGATAAAAGAAACGAACCGAACAACCGAATGGAGAAGCCGAAAATTCCTCATTTGGATCCCACTTGTTGAATCTGAAGACTGGAGAGGCTTCGAGCCCTCCGTGCTCTCAAAATAATTCTTCTTTGCGTTTTAGAACGATGAATAAGTCAACATCCTTATGGACTTCCTTGTCGAAGATGTATGAATTTTCGGCTAGTTTCTGCGTATAGAGATCGAACAAGGGGTCCATAATTTCATTTCCAAAATGTTTCGTTATGCTCCCCTCCATTATTGCTCGTTCTTGTGCTGAAGTCATTTTGGGATCAAATGGCAAATGCTTCATGGGATGGTCCAACACGCCCGCCTTCTCTATGGTAAAACACTTGTTCATGTCTACCACCATTTCCAGATCCTCAATTGATGGATGGTACTGAGGCACGTTGTAGGTGTCCACTTTTTCTTCACTTGTATACCCCTGCAATAATAATGGACAACCCACTTAATTAATTTGTTTATTGAATTATATTAAAATAAACAGGATTAATTAGTTCCAACAATACATAGATAGTACCTAGGAAGTCATTTGCTTCAATTTTTGGATCTCGTCTTAGAAACCCAAAACATGTTTAATTAGGTATCTTGAATCTTTTCTGCTCTTCTTCTTCACATCCTTTCATGTCCAGTCAAATAAGACAGAGATTTGTTTATACTGATAAACTCTGAAATCTTTCATTTGAATAGGCAAAATGGTTAAAACCTTTGCGGATCTTTCTTATTTTATTTATTTACTTCCTTCTTAGATGCTATGTCGTGGGGTAAATTTCAGTTATCTCATCTAAATTTTGTAAATATTTCATATACAGTTCTATTACTTTTCATAATTTCACTTATTTATCTTATTAATGACTTTATTTTTATTTTTTTTTAATTTTTTGTCCACAAAATGTTTTTATTATTTCAGGCATTAAGAAGGCAAAATAATGAGACGGGATTAAATCACAATCTCGAGAAGTAAGTGAAATTATGAAGCTTGGAGAAGCCTATGCAGGATATTGACAAACCTATAAGAGATAATCGCAATTTATCCTAATTAAGGTGTATAAAGTTGATATTGCTTAATTACAGTGAAGTGGGACTAGCTAATAGTTATATGAACACACCATTGTTTTGGGTACGTAGCTGATATCTAGAGTAATAATAATATTAATAATAATAATAACCAATTTTTTAAGATGAGTCCAATTGGTACCAAACTAATTAATTTGACCCAATGATGTTTAACTAATTTTGAATAGAAGTAATTGGTTCTTACCATTTTAGCCATCTCAACGAGGCAAGATCCCAAGATGAAATGGATCATACCAGCACCAGTCTGAGAGAAAAGGCCTCCATTCCTAATACCAGGCAACTGAATCAGCATCAAGCCTCCCCCAACCATTTCCTGGGCTCGAGCTTTCAAGAACCCATCCATGTCTTTCTGAAACTGGCCAAAAAATGCCTTGGTCACATGCTCATCACTGCCTGTGTAGTGAATTTTGCCTTTGTTCCAAGCAGGAGAGTCTCTATCTAGGACTTCCTTGGGAACCTTGGAGAGCCACTGCAGGGCATAGGAGGAGTGAAGAAAATGGAGAGTGTTCTTTGGAAACAACCGGCCGTAAAAGGAACCGGGCACTCCAGCAGCGAAGTAACCCGGAGATGCCCCGGTGTTATGAGGGAGGGATCTGAAGAGAACGTTGAAGTCATTGTCTGTGTGGTCATTGAAGAAAACATGGAACTCCGGGGAGGTTTGAGGGAGGGACTGGTATTTGAGTTTCACTGCTTCGACTACGTTTTGCATTGCAAAGAAGGTGTTTGGTCCTGTAGAACAGCCAAGGTCTGCAATCCGAAATGGGTTTGAAGAATCAAAACAAGGGTTTCCTAGGTCGAGCTTCTCTGCAACTACTTGAAAGATCACATCCCTTGCTGCATCTACCACTCCTTTCTGTGATGAATAATTAAGAAAAATATTGCTTACACACATATAATGAGTATTATTTCGTCTAGTAATACTGTATAATCGGTACTCTCGTAAATATATATAAACACACTAAATAGTAATTATTGTGTTGACACTAAAAATACATTAGAGAAAGCAAGACAACTGAAGCAAACGTACTGATCTAATAAAATGTGGTATAATACCTGATAGCTGGAATTCTGAACATAGCTATTTGGGCCCTGACCACCGTTCATCGGATATTGGACTTCAATGGCATCCATTGTTGTGGCTTTCTCTATCTCTCTCACTCTCTTTTTGTGTGGGCGCGCGTTTGTGTGTGTGAGAGGGAGAGAGAGTAGATGGAGTGAGCTGGGGAGCATGGAATCTTTATATAGGCACCAAGAGGTTCTGTATTGTAAATTTGTGAACATCAATGCAAGTCCCACGTGATGTTTGGAACGGATCCGGATCCACGTGAGATTGTGTTGCATCGATATGTATATTAAAAAATTCCAAGAGATGGGTAAAAGCAATAATAGATTCAAGTTATGGAGTAGTTGTGTGTATTCGTTTGGTATCAACCGGAAACCGGCTTGCACTTTCAAATCAATTACTGGAAAGGATGGCTGGCGTCAAAGAAACTGGATGAAACTGGATCTTCATCTTCCATTATATATTTTTATATACACACACACACACCAGGACAAATGATGAATTATTACGATTAAATGCAAAAAAAAAAAACTTATATGATTAGAGTGCATATACTGTTTTTTTATATATATATTAAAAAACTCCAAGAGATAAGGTAAGCAATAGTAGATTCAAAAAAAAAAATAATAATAATAATAATAGTTTCGTTACGGAGTAGTTGTGTGTGTATTCGTTTGGTATCTGTGAAGTTCGATCGATCTCAAAACTTCGATCGATCTAAAAAACTGAGTTCGATCGATCTCTCAAGATCGATCTGAGATAGAAGTTCGATCGATCGAACTGTGCGAAGATGAAAACTGAAAGGTCACAGATCTGTGACTTTGGAAGCACAGGGGCCACACGAACATTGTCATGGGCCCATCAACACATCATTCAATTAATCCTACTCACTTTATAAAGCCCATACTCCCACAAAGCGAACCAAAACACACAAATATATACACAACATATATACACATATATACATATATAAACACAATGCTTCAAGCTTCATCAATGGTGGATTTCATCATCAATATATCATGGATTAAACATTTAAAACATGTATTTAACAACTTGAAGCTTGAAATCAAAGATGGGGTTCGGATCTTACCCAAAATGGAGGAGAGAAAATAAGATGCGAAGGGGGTGATGCAAACTCAGATCCGAAAGGAGAGAGAAGAGAGAGAGAGAGAGAGTCGAAGCTCACTAGATCTCGCAGGAGATTCGCCGGAGATGATGATGAAGATGGGTACACAGTGGCGACAGGAATGAAGGATTGAGGGTTTGGAAAAGGGTTGGATCGATCTAAAGAATCGATCATTAAACCCTCAGGTTCTATTTTTTAAAGACTTTTCCGGATTAGTTTGATCAATCGAACTGAGATTTCAGATCGATCGAACTTTGATGATCTCTCGTGAAAGTATTTTTAGAATTTTAGAATTTTTTTTTTCCAATAAAATAAAATCCTTTTTGGGATTTTTGAAATAGAATAAAAATATTTTTGAATTTTTAAAATTTAAAAGTCAAACAAAGTCAAAGATGGTGAGATGAAGAACTGAGATCGATTTGAACAAAATGTTCGATCGATTAGACAGAGAGCAAAAATATGCAAGTTTTTGGTTCAAAATTTTGGTTAAGTGTTGGAACTTGCAGATCAATCAAACTTTGAAGTTGGATCGATTGAAGAACTTCAGATCGATCTTGAAATGTTTTCAATCGATGAGACAGAGAGCTAAAATATGCAGGTTGATGCAGGCTCAAAATTTTTCTAAGTGTTGGAGCACGAGATCGATCAAACTTTGAAGTTGGATCGATTTAAGGTCTTCTGATCAATCTGAGAATAAGTTCGAACGATGGGACAGAGAGGTGATTTGGATGCAAATGGATGCAGGTTGAAAATTTTTCTAAGTGTTGGATGCAGGTGGAAGTTCGATCGATCGAACTCTTGTTTGAGATCTATCGAACTTATGCAGAATGCTCAATCACAACACAAAATTTCATGCGATCCTAGTCACAGTTCCTAGCAATGCATATGAACCCAAAGCCAATATCTAGACTTCGCAAGAAATGAAATGTAAGATAGAAATGAGGGAGGAATAGGGTTTTGACACTCTACGAAATGTTTTGCTAGTCTTTAACGTCTCTAGCAAGACGTTAGACTCTTTTAGCCCGGATCAAAGATCTTGTTATGCATCCCCTCCTTGTTGGGGTGATAAATGCTTTGAACTCCACCTAACAAATGGTTTTTTGAAGAACTTGTTGGATTAATTTCAAAAGAACCTTTTGGTCCCTTGTTAATGCAATTTTCTATGTTTTCATACACCGGGTCAACTAGATGTGCAGCTTCCAAATGTCTTTGAAAGACTTGACCCTCGATGTAAGGTTTCAACCTCTATCCATTAACCTTAAAAATATTTCCCTTCTTCCTATTTTTGATTTCAACCGCCCCATGAGGTGCAACAGAGATGATTTCATAAGGACCCTCCGATTTGGTTCTCAATTTCCCAGGAAAGAGTTTCAGTCTAGAGTTAAAAAGCCAAGCTTTTTGACCGGGTTCCAAAGAATTTTTCACAATATGCTTATCATGAAAGGCTTTGGTTCTTTCTTTGTAAAGTTTGGCATTATCATAAGCATTGTGTCTCAATTCTTCTAACTCACTCAATTAAAGTAGCCTATTCTCTCCGGTTTTATCAAGGTCAAAATTGAGCTTTTTAACCGCCCACAAGGCTTTATGTTCTAACTCAACCGGAAGATGGCAAGGCTTTCCATATACAAGCTTATAAGGAGACATAACAATGGGAGTCCTATATGCCATCCGATAAGCCCACAAAGCATCATTTAGCTTCCTTGACCAATCCTTCCGGGTGGTGTTAACCGTTTTCTCAAGAATATGCTTAATTTCCCAGTTAGACACTTCAACTTGCCCGCTTGTTTAAGGATGGTAGGGGAATGGCTACCTTATGAGTGACAAAGTATTTAAGAAATAAATGCCTTAGGAATTGATTGCAAAAATATTTTCCTCCATCACTTATTATAGCCCTTGGCATACCAAAATGAGCAAAGATATTGGATTTAATGAATTGAATGACCACGGAGTGGTCATTTGTTTTGGTAGCACATGCTTCCACCCACTTGGAAACATAATCAACGGCAAGAAGAATGTATTGAAAACCGTAAGACATAGGAAATGGACCTATAAAATCAATGCCCTATATATCAAAGACCTCAACAACAAGTATATTGGTCAAGGGCATCATATCTCTTCTAGACATTGTTCCCATCTTTTGACATCTCTCACATGATTTGCAAAATTGTAGGCATCTCTATGAATAGTGGGCCAAAAGAGCCCACTTTGAAGAACCTTCAAGGTGGTCTTCTTTGCACTAAAATGCCCGCTACATGCAAGAGTGTGACAAAACACTAGGACGCTTGGAATTTCACTCTCCGGAATGCATTTCCTCACAATTTGATCTGGATAATGTCGATATAAGACAGGGTCTTCCCAATAGTAATTCCGGATGTTGGCAAAGAAACGATTTTTTTCGTTCTTCAACCAAGAAGTTGGTAGCTTGCCTACTGCCAAATAATTCATAATGTCGGTAAACCAAGGCATTTATCTATTAGAAATTTGAAAGAGTTGTTCATCCGGAAAAGAGTCACAAATTGGTAGACTAAGGAAAGGCCATATCGATAACCTAGAAAGATGATTGGCAACCACATTTTCGATGCCTTTCTTGTCCTTGATTTCAAAATCGAATTCCTGAAGAAGCAAAATCCATCTAATTAACCTAGGTTTTGTTTCCCTTTTTGTCAATAGATGTCTCAAGGCGGCATGATCAGAATAAACAACAACCTTCGACACTAAGAGATAGAAACGAAATTTATCAAGAGCATACATTACGGCAAGTAATTCTTTCTCGGTAGTAGAGTAATTCAATTGAGCTCCCCAGAAAGTTTTACTTGCATAGTAGATGGCACAAGGAAGCTTACCCACTCTTTGTCCCAAAACTGCTCCCATGCCATAATTAGAAGCATCACACATGATTTCAAATGGCAATGACCAATTAGGAGGTTGCATGACAGGAGCAGATGATAATAATTCACGCAATTTATGAAAAGCGTCTAAGCATGCTTAGTCAAAGACAAAAGGAGTTTCCTTAGCAAGAATATTGCACAAGGGTCGAGTAATTTTGCTAAAGTCTTTGATAAAAGGACGGTAAAAGCTAGCATGACCTAGAAAGGAGTGAACCTCTCTCACCGTTGAAGGTGGAGGCAATTCAGAAATAAGCTCAACCTTCGCTTTATCTACCTCTATTCCTCTCCTTGAGATAACATGACCCAAAACAATATCCTCTTGAACCATGAAATGGCTCTTTTCCCAGCTAAGTACAAGGTTGGTTTCACGACATCTCTTAAGCACTGGATCTAAATTTTTGAGGCATGCATTAAATGAAGACCCAAAAACAAAAAAATCATCCATGAAAACCTCTAGATACTCTTCCACCATATCTGAGAAAATTGACATTATACACCTTTGGAATGTGGCGGGTGCATTGCACAAACCAAAAGGCATCCGTCTATAAGCAAATGTGTCGAATGGACATGTAAATGTGGTTTTCTCTTGGTCTAATAGGTCGAGGGCTACTTGATTGTACCCTAAATAGCCATCAAGGAAGCAATAATATTATTGCCTAGCCAATCTCTCTAGAATTTGATCAATGAATGGCAAGGGAAAGTGATCCTTTCTAGTGGCGGCATTCAATTTGCGGTAATCAACGCATACATGCCATGAATTGGTGGTACACTTAGAGATTTCCTCACCCTTTGCAATCTCAACCACCGTAATCCCCGATTTTTTGGGAACTACTTAAGTTGGACTCACCCATTTGCTATCGGAGATTGGGTAAATGAATCTGGCATCTAAGAGTTTGACAACTTCCTTCTTAACTACCTCATTCATGTTTCGATTAAGTCTCCTTTGGGCATCCCTAAAGGGTTTTGCATCATCTTCCATAAGTATGCGATGCATACAAATAGAAGGGTCAATTCCCTTAAGATCCGCCACACTCCATCCTATAGCTTCCCTATTTTCTTTAAGCACACTTAAGAGAGCATCTTCTTGGTCTTTTTCAAGACTTAAAGAAACAATAACCGGAAGAGTCTCCTTTGGTCCTAAGAATGCATACTTGAGATTGGAAGGTAGAGTTTTTAGCTCAAGAGTTGGTGGAGAAACTAAAGATGAGACCGGTGGAGTGCTAGAGAGTAGAGAAAGAGGTTCTATTGGAGTTTTCCAAGATGAAAAATCTAAGCTTGCAACAGATTCCATGAGATTGCTTACTTCATTCATTGATTTTTCATCATCAAATCCACAATTTCCATACATTTCAAGAAGACAAGAAGCAAAAGGATCATCGGATAAAAGAGATGAAAGACTATCCTCAATTGGTTGTTTCATTACCATCGTTGGAATTGATTCCTCAACAAGCTCATCTAACACATCAACAAGACAACACTCATTTTCATCTATGGGATGTCGACTTGTATGGAAAACATTAAGTTTGATCATCATATTGCCAAAAGAAAGGTTCATAATCCCGGATCTATAATTAATTGTTGCATTTGCGGTAGCAAGGAATGATCTTCCCAAGATGATTGGGATGTGGCTGGTGGGATTAGCAACCAGTTCGGTATCAAGAACTACAAAATCAACCGGAAAGTAGAATTTATCCACTTTGACAAGGATGTCCTCAACCATGCCCCTAGGTGTTTTGACAGATCTATCGCCAATTTGAAGCACCACCGAGGTTGGCTTCAATTCATTCAACCCTAATTGGACATATACGGAGTAAGGAATCAAATTAACACTTGCACCTAGGTCAAGAAGAGCTCTCCGAATTTCATGGGTTCCAATTATACAAGAAATAGTCGGAGCATTGGGATCTTTGAACTTAAGTGGAGTGTTTTGTTGAAGAATGGAGCTCACTTGCTCGGTGAGGAACACTTTTTTAGGGCTTGGTCCCTTGCTCTTCCTCTTTTGTGTGTAAAGATCTGTCAAAAATTTTGCATAAGGTGGAATTTGCTTAATGGCATCCAAAAGAGGAAGATTGATGTTAACTTGTTTAAAAACTTCCATCATGTCTTGTATTTTCCCTTCTTGCCTCCCATAAGGCAAAGTTTCTTTTAAAGCATAAGGGAATGGAGCTTTTGGCTCACAAGACTTTGTAATTTGAGAGGATGATGGAGAAGATTAAGAATTCCGGTTAGGATCATTTTCATTTAAGGAAGTAGGAGAGGAATTGGGAATTGGATGGGTGACAACTTTAGGTTGCACCGATTCACTATCTTCCTTTGGTAGTTCAACCCTATTGTCCACTTGCTTACCACTTCTCAAGGTGGTGATGGCTTGTACTTGAGCTTGGGAAGAACACCCCGATGTAGGGTTTGGTTCCATACAAAATTGGGCTTTTGGATTCCTCTCGGGTTGACTAGGTAATTTCCCAATTTCTCTCTCATTCAGGGCATTAGCTATGGTCCCAATTTGGGATTCAAGCTTTGATATGGATTGAGAGTGGGAATGCAACAAGTTGGTATCCTTCTCTAAGCTACCCAAGGCCATCAAAACCTTATCTTCAAATATGGAATTACTAGAAAATGCTTGAGGATAATGAAAGCCAACTTGGGAGTCACACATTTGAGAATGTGAGAGGTCATTCATCCTTTGATGATGGAAAGAAGAAGAAGTAAACCCTTGAGAACCTTCATTTCTTTTATGAGGTGGAATGTATTTTCTTTGAAGATTTTTAGCTTGATAAGGGCTTTCATTCCACAATGGAACATATGCATTTGAATAAGGGTGAGCAAATGTAGCATTAACTTGTTCAAAGTGTTCATTAACAACATGTCCATGGGGACAATCGAAAGTAGTATGCAAGACACTTGAACATGTCATGCAAGGCTCACAAAGATTAGTTGTATGATGAAAAGGAGATGAATTGATAGCCGGTTTTTTATTCAACAAGAATTGATCAAGTTTTTGAGAAAGAGTTTTAACCTTGGCTACAATTTCCCTTGAACTTTTAGTTTGACACACTGTTACACTTTTCTCCTTTTTATTAAAACCATGATCAAGCCGAGAAGTGTAATATTTGTGCAAAGAGTTTTCACTCATTTTTTTAAAAAGGTGCCAAATGTCATCTTCATGTTTTCCAAAATACGAACCTCCACATGAGGTATCAACTATGTCCTTTTGCATGTCGGATAGGCTTTCATAGAAGTATTGGACAACTTGCCATTTTGGAATACCATGATGCGGACACTTTCTTAGCAAGTCAGTCAATCTCTCCCAAGCCTCATGCAACAACTCTCCTTCCCTTTGAGAAAATTCTCTAATTGAAGAACACATTACATTGGTCAAACTTACGGGGTAATTTTTTTTAAAAAACTCATTTTGCATTTGTGCCCAAGATGTTATTGAATTTACCCCTAAAGTATTGAACCAATGCTTTGCTTTATTTTTAAGCATGAAAGGGAAAAGAAGTAATTTAAAAACTTCCTCCGGGACATCCATGTACCTCACGGTGGAACATAGTTCAAGAAATTCATTAAGATGCCTATATGGTTCCTCTTCATCTAAGCCATAAAAGAGTGGACACATTTGAATGGTCTCAGGCTCAATTTCATATTAATTAGCCTCAAAATTAGGCAACACAATACAAGTTGGTGCATGGTATGCATGAAGATTATAATGATCACGAAGGACCATTGGAGGAATTGGAGATTGAACTCCAGGGCCATGTTGATTAAGAGGTAGGTTTTGCATGAAACGTAGGTCTAAGTAGCCAAGATTACCCTCTAGATTTTCCATGTGAATGCCTAGAATGTATGATGTGTCAAGGTCTATTCCCGACTACAAGCGACACACAAATCATAACAAAACAAGTAAGCATTCATCCTTCGCAACAAATCAACAATCAACAAACTTCCTCCACATACAATGTTCCCATACTCCCATGCTCAAACAATATGCAAGAAAAGTAAATTACTTCCACGTGGGCTCACGATTTATCTAATAATTTAAAAACTAGCCTCCACGCGGGCCGACGATTTAACTAAAGGATTGAGTAAAGAAAGTCTCACAAAGGTCCTTTAGCACTTCAACTCCAAATTTATAGCTTAGCTTAGCAATTTTTTTAAATTTTTAGCACTTTTCCTTACTTGCTTAGCTCCTTTGCTTGAATGCTCCTTTACTTGCTTCCAAGCTCAATGCTCGTTGTCAAAGATGAACAAACACAATAAGTAATCAAAAGAAAAATACAAACAAAGTAAAGACACGATCAAAAGAGTACTAATTTTTAATTGATTCCACAAATATGACGTTACAAAATCCCCGACAACGGCGCAAAAAACTGATGGTCGTCATCCTACCGTAAGCTTAAGAGTGTGCATTAAGGCGAGGGCGAAGTTTTACATTTATAAAAGCCACTACTACCTTTACTAAAAATATAGTTAGGGTGAGTAGGGATCGTCCCAAGGGATTGGAGTCGAATTTGGT
Source organism: Cornus florida (assembly GCF_030987335.1). Taxonomy (NCBI): domain Eukaryota; kingdom Viridiplantae; phylum Streptophyta; class Magnoliopsida; order Cornales; family Cornaceae; genus Cornus; species Cornus florida. The sequence goes on from NW_026775576.1 coordinate 20,489,818, forward strand.
TGTGGAATCACAATTAGGGTTAGTAGGTCGAGTGATCAAACAAATGGTTGGTTGGTTGATTAAACAAGAGAGCAAATTAAACTAAATAATTGAATGCAATAAAGAATAAGTAAGAGAGAGAGAAATCTTAGGGTTTAGAGGTCACCAGCAAACAATGTTTTTCTACACCCTTAACAAGTGACTAATGAGGGAAATATGTGTTGCAATATTGATGTGTGTGTTTGTTTGGTTGATTCAATTAGCAAGGGTGACCAATTAAGCATACATTGTCTAATCAACATGTGGAAAGCACAATATATATAACAATTAACTATATATTATCTAAATAGCATGTGAAAAGCACAATATATCTAGCAAGTCATTAATCCTTTCATTAAGCTCACAAGCCAAATACACCATAAGGTTAGAGACATATGCTACTTGCATTCAAAAGTATGGAACATCAAACAACAAGCATGAATTGTTCTCCCATCTAACAACTATGCTACTACTACACTACAATTAAGCTAATGACATGAAATTAAACTAATTAAGCTAAGGGAGAGGCATAATCCATCAAGAAATGAGCATGAACCATCTAGAAAATTACAAGAGCATTCCATTAAGCACAATGTTTTGACAATCTCTAGATCTATGGCATTAATACACATAGACATGCATTAATAACACAAGAAATAGAGACAAACACATGAACATCTATTCTAGCATACATAGACATATGGATAGAATGAAATGATCAATTGGAAGCATTAAACCACATAAATCATTGACTAAACAAGATCTATATATATAAAAGTATCAAAACATGTATTACAACACTAATCCCTCAATAATACACAAAATCAAGATGTAAAAAGCATGCTTGAGGCTAACTCTAGCCCTAAGAGGATGTCTAGCCACTCATGGTAGTGCTTCTCTTACCCTCAAGGGCTAAGTCCATGGTAGAGATTTGCTCTTTGGTTGATGAAGAGTCTCCAATGGTGTCTCTAGCCTCCTCCTCCTCTAAGCTTGCTCTCCAAGAGTTCTTACAAGGTATGAGATGATATGATGTGATATGATGTAAAAAGTAATCCTTATCCTTATATAGGTAGGTCAAAATGACACACAAAATGAGCTGGGTCGTGCACAAAATATTCCCCTAATGATTGGATAAAGGACAACTTTTTGTGAGCTAAAGATTTAACTTTTTGTTAGCTGGGGTCGAACCTTGGACTTGGATCGATCGAACATGGCTGAGATCTATCGAACTGAAGTTGGATCAATCCTCAATGGCGGCACTTTTTGGATAAAGACAAATCTGAGATATTTTGAAGATATTTTTGGGAAAAGGACAAAAGTGGTCTGTAGGGTGGTACAACTAGATAAGATCAATCATTTGGATAAGGACAAGGTAGTTCGATTGATCGAAGAATGATGTTGGATCGATCGAATTTTTGAGATCTCTGAAATTGTCATCATGGCTCTGATCCATCTTGAAGTGCTGAGATCGATCATGTTGGATCGATCGAACTTTGATCTGAGATTGATCGAAGATGTTGATTTCCACATTTTTCTTCCTTTTGCTTCGACTTGGCTCCTGTCTTTGACTTATCACAGAATTGCTTCATTTCTGCTCTTATTTGGCTAAGTTAACTTATTTTCAGGATAAGTGCCTGAAAATGGAAATAATACGAAATCAATCTAAAATGGTAAAGTAAGATAGATAAAGGTACTAGAATACCTAAGCTCAAGGGGTTTAAATACGCACTTTTCAACACTTATCATTCTGAAATAGGCATCTTGTGCCTGTTCAATCAATCTCAAAAGAGGTTCGATCAATCGAACTTCATTCCTACACTAAACCTGTATATTTCACCTCTCTGTCCCATCGTGCGAAATGTTTTATGATCGATCTGAAATTCCAAGATCGATCCAAATTCTTCTTGGATCGATCTTCAGTTCCGACACTTAGAAATTTTTTGAACCCTACATAAAACAGCTCTCTATCTGATCGTTCAAACTTCTCTGCAGGTTTTTACCTGTTCAATCGATCTTGGATTGATCGATCTGTGTTCCTTTGTTGACTTTGACTTTGACTGTATTTTGATTTTCATTTTATTTTCAAAAAACCTCAAAAGATTTTTATTTTTACTCTTTACTTTTATTTTCATTTTGAAATTCACAAAATCCAAAAATATATTTTCTTTATTTTTATTTACAAATATTTTAAAAAAAAAAAAAAAAAATTCGAAAATGTTTTTTATTTTATTTTTCCAAAAATCCAAAAAAAATATTTTAAAATTTGAAATTTGAATTTTTAAATATTTAAAATTTTAAAATTACCAAAAATATGTTTTACAAGGTTAGATCGATCTAAGTTCTTTTCAGATCGATCTATGTTCGATCGATCAAAGATATTTCCAGATCGATCGAACATGTCAGAGGCAATTTTTAAAAATAGAAACCCTAGGGTCATTTGATCGATTTAGCCATCGATCTCAACCCTTGTCACCTCCCATCGCTGCAACCCACCTTCCCAACCTCTAGCGACCTTCTACAAGCTTCGAAACTTCATCTCCCATCTCAGATCTCATCTCTCTCTCTCGGACCACTTCGCTCATTGAGTTTTGGTAAGTTTGGATTTTATATCCATTTTTGAGCTTTAATCTTGAGTGGTACCCATGTTTCCATGAGAGATCTGAGATTCCATGTTTAATTTCTTGCCCTTTTTGATGTTTGGAGCATGTGTATATATATGTATATATATGTGTATATATTTTTGTATATTTTTATTTCCAATGTGATTTTGGGAGATCAGAGATTTGTTCGGGATTTTTCTCGTTTAGCGGCACCTATGACTCGACTTACCCACAAGAGGGTCAAGTTCGTATGGAACGAGGCATGTGAGGTTGTTTTTCAGGAGTTGAAGGTCAGATTGACATCGGCTCCAGTTTTGATCATTCCTGAATGTGGTTTAGGTTATGTGATCTGTGGTAACGCTTCGCGAGAAGGTTTGGGTTGCGTCTTGATGCAGACAGAGCGGGTGGTTATTTATGGGTCTCGATAGTTGAAGACTCACAAGTTGAACTATCTGACACATGATTTGGATTTAGCAGCAGTTATCTTTGCTCTAAAGGGGTGGAGACACTATATGTATAGGGAGAAGTTTGAGGTTTTCTCCGATCACAAGAGTCTCAAGTATCTCCTCTCTCAGAAGGATTCAAACTTGAGACATCGCAAATGGGTTGAGTTCATAGAGGATTATGACTTTGAGTTACAGTACCATCCAGGTAAGGCAAACGTAGTGGCCGATGCATTAAGCAGAAAGTCACGGGGGACTCTTGATGTTCACAGATGGAAGATGCTAGAAGAGCTTGCAGAACTTGGTTTACAGTCTTATGAGGATGTTTCGCCGGCTATTTTATTTAGCCTTGTAGCTCAATTGGCTCTTGTTAGTAGAGTTATTGAGGTACAATTGGCCATCCATGCTCAGATTTTAGGCGGCAAGAATGTAGAAGGTTGGACCTTACATTCAGACGGTGGTCTCAGGTATAAAAGGATAATGTTTGTTCCTTTGTCATATCACGAGGACGTTCTTCGAGATCTTCACCACTCTCGGCTCACAGTTTATCCTGGGGGTACAAAGATGTTTCACAATCTGCGGCGACAGTTTTGGTGGTAAGGCATGAAACGAATGTTTCACAGTTCGTGGCTTGATGCCTTGTCAGCAAGTGAAGGTAGAGCATCAGTGACCAGCAGGATTGTTGCAACCATTACCAGTAGCTGAGTGAAAATTGGAGCATATCACTATAGATTTTGTAACGGGACTTCCGAGGTCTCAGGCAGGGAATGATGCCATTTGGGTCATAGTTAACAGGTTGACTAAGACGGCTCACTTCTTGCCCATGGCAGTGACAGATAATGCAGAGAGACAAAGTGGACTGTATGTGAGGTAGATCGTCAGGCTTCATAGGGTTCCTGTATCAATTATTTTGGATAGGGATCCGCGGTTCACATCCCACTTTTGGCAAAGTTTTCAGGAGGCTCTCGACACGAGGCTTCATTTTAGCAGAACATTCCATCCTTAGACTAATGGCCAGTCGGAACATACCATTCAGATATTGGAGGATATGTTACGGGCTTATATCTTGGATTTCGGTGGTAGTAGGGAGGACTACTGGTGTGTGCCGTACCGTTAGACCAAAAGTTTGTAAAAAGATATGAACTAAGAGTGTGAGTGTGCAATGTGGCCAAGTTTTAAATTTGTAAAAGCCACTACTACCTCTAACTAGAAATACAGCTAGGGTGAGTAGGGATCGTCCCAAGGGATTTGTGGGTGCCTTTGTAATGGAAACAATATATAGGGTTAGTAGGTTGAGTGATCAAAGGTTGGTTGGATTGATTCATTAAGCTATTATGCAAATGAAATTAAAGTAAACAAAATTCAATGATTAATAAAGTAGAGTAAGATATAGAGGGGAGAACTTGGGGTACTAGAGCTCACTACCAAGCTTGACTTCACTAGACACTAGCAATTGTATATTAATGGGGAAATTGACTTGTAACTTGTGTGTGTGTGTAACATTAATTAAAACTAGGCATGAATGGCAAATAAGCATAGATTGTTAAACCAAATCAAATGGAAAGCACAACCTATCAAATGAGACCAAAATCCATTCAATGAAACCACAATTTATGCACACACAACTATCTAGAAACATACACCTAATGCATTCATAAGTATGGAACACTAAGGAATGAGAGTAGATTGCAAGAGTGTTCAATTGAGCTCTATGTTTTGATCATCTCTAGATTAACTTCATCCATACACATAAACATGCATAAATTCCACTAAATCTAAAAAAGAGCACATGAATAATCCATTCTAGCATACATAGACATATGGTTAGAAGTAGATAATCAATTCAAAGCATTAATCCATGCACATCAAGTAGAAACCACAAGATATATATATAAATCTAAGATCAAAACATTGTTACAAATAAATCCCCAAAAATATACAAAGAACTAAGTCTACGAAGCAAACTTAGGGGCTACTCTAGCCCCAAGTAGATGTCTAGCCACTCATTGAAGTAGTCATCCAACCCTCAAGGGCTTTCTCCATGGTAGGAATGACCTCCTTCTTGATGGAAACCCTAGAAGAATGGAAGAACTCCCCAAAAATGTGTAAAAGCTCTCTAATCTCTAGCCTCCTCTCCAAGATAAGAAAATTTCAAGTTATGAATATCAACTATCAACTATATGCTATATGCTATAAAAGTGGCTCTCAATATTTATATAGGTAGGTCAAAAGTCACCCCAATGGTCTGGGCTCGTACATCAAGGTCCCTCTAATGATTGCACCATGAGCCAACTTTTAATGAGCTGGAATCTATTTTTTTCCGGACTTGAGGAAGTTCGATCGATCGAACTATGTTGAGATCGATCGAACATGGCTGAGATCCATCGAATACTGTAGAGATCGATCATCCTTGGTGGCATCTTTTTGAATAAAGACAAATCTCTGAGATATTTTTGGGAGGAAGACAAAAGTGGTAGGTGGGTGGTAGGTGTGGATAAGATCGAATCATTTCGATCGATCTGGGAAATGTTGGATCGATCGAACTTGTTGGATTCTTTTGGATAAGGACAAGGGCTTGGATCGATGAACTTTTAATCGATCGAAGAAATGCTGAGATTGATCGAACATGCTGAATTTTCACACTTTGCTTTATTTTGCTTCTACTTTGCTCTTTTCTTCCATTCAGCTTGAGTTAACTTCTTTAATGCTCTTATTTTCTTGAATACACTTATTTTTGGGATAAGCACCTAAAAAGGGTAATAACACGAAAATAGTCTAAAACGGGAAAGTAAGATAGAGAAAAGTCCTAGAATACCTTAGCTTAAGGGGTTCAAATGCGCACTTTTCAGCGCTCATCATACCCCCAAACTTAAATATTGCTAGTCCCTAGCAATAAACTACAAAGTAAATGAATGAAATGAAAAACTAAACAATTATGAACTAGAAAGTAGTAAATGGATAACGCCACTTTCGTAGGAAACACGATTGCATTTAGCATATGCAACAAGCCTTTTAAACCCCTAGGTTACCCCTAGTGGACGAGTGAAGTCCCGTGAAGGTTTCCAGAAATGATACCCACAAACATTAAGCTCATTCTCACTAAAGAGGCACCAATATTTCAAACAAGCATTGGGAGAAAACTACCTCAAGTATGCAATTTTTTAACCTTTTCCAAGCAATCTCCTAAAATTTCAATATCAAGTAAACAAGTATGGTCCTCCACACATCAAGAAAATGATCGTGCAAATCAGAACGACTCTAGAATCCTTTCTGAGTGGACCGGCATCAAATATGTTGTTATCTTAGCCAACTAAAGAAATGATCACATCCTTACCGTCAAACTAGCACAAAAATCTAGTACCAATCATCAAGACAAAGAGTGGACCTTTATATTAAAGCTTTATTTATCTAGGTGCGCGTATTCTTTTCACTCGATATTTTATTTTATTTTATTTTATTTTATTTTATTTTTTAAGGATCAAAGATGGAAGCATAGTGTAATGTGTTAATTTATTAAGCTTTCTAGCGATTCATGAGGTCGAGCATTAAGACAATGATTCCCAAACCGGACGACTTTAGGGCATTAGGTGTTCAAACACCCCTAAGGACTTACAAGCTCAAATCAACTAGGCTACAAATCAAGATAACCTTTATCTAATCATTTCCCACTTCTCACCTTTTGGGAGAAGTCCTCACTTTTTTTTTTTTTTTCAACTTTTTTCTTTCTTTCTTTTTTTCTGTTTCTTTTTTTTTTTTTTTTTTTTCAAGTTCAATTATTAACCTAGAGTTTGGGCCCTCCACATTTTGGCGTGAGAAATTCAGTGCTTAATGAGGCTAGAATCCCAGCTACTCAATGAAAAGGATTTGTTATCCACTTTATCAAGAATGAAAGCTTTCAATGCACTACTACATCAATTGGGATATAACCAATTCAATAATCAACAAAGCATGTACCCCACAAATGAATGCTAGTGTGCGCCTGTGCTAATGTAGAATCCTAGAGTGAATCTCAAAACAATCAGAAAATCAGGATGATGTGGACCACAAGTGCAAGCAAGATATCAATTTTTTGAAAAATTTACTCCTAAATGGCATCCACAAGGCATACAAGGAGTATTGGACTCTCAAGTTAAGCAATTTTTAAATTCTAAGCAATATAGTCCTCAAAAGATCAAAATCATAGCTAGTCATGGACCAATTATAGAAATCCCTCAAATACACAAGTTATACTTAAAATTTTGATTTAAAAGCAAATACTGTAATAATACCCACTACCCCCAAACTTAAATGGCACAGTGTCCTCAATGTGCAAAGAGAACAAAGGAAAAAGTATACCAGTGCAGCTATGGCAAGGAATAACTGGGACAGAAATATCCAAAGTGGGTGGTATAACCCCCCCCCCCCCCCCCCCCCCCCAAAAAAAAAAAAAAACTTGGGATTAACTATAGTCCTTAAAAGATGGCACTGGGAGAAAAGTTGATCAGATAACAAAGGGGACAATAATGGTGCACAGTGGACATGCAAGTGTAAATGGGATAATAAATGAACTAATAAGAGAGAAAAAGGGTGGCCTTGAAAAATTTGGGCAGCATTCTCTCACTGAAGTCACCGGGATGCACCTGATAATGGAGTCAGTCACAGACAGATATATCAATAGAAGAATATGGCATCCAAAAGATCATGCATAAAATAGGAAAATAAAAATAGTATATGGTACATCACAGTAATAAGGCCGACAGACGGGCCGTAACAATAATATAACTGTATCAAAAAAACAGGAATGTATCACAGATATATAACATAATAAAAGAGAGGAATAAAGATCAGGCAGATGAGGTAGGGTGAGTGAGGCGTGATCCCCTGATATCTCTGGATATGCTCTGCAGCGCAGCTAAGACATCGAAGCAGAGAGATGTAACATCTGACCGAAGAGAAACAACTGCGTCCTCCAAGGCCTGGATTCGCTCTCCAAAGCCGAGTGTCAGTGCTGGAGCCTCAGGTATGACTGGATCAGGAAAATGATGTGCATCCTGAGCTTGCTCCTGGAAATGTAATGGTGACCCCGCTAAAGAGTGATGTGGTAACTCCTTTGCTGGAGGCTCCTACTCCAAGTCAATATCCATATGTACTGTAGCCACTGGTGCGACTGCTGGATCATCTACTGCTGCTGCTGCTATCTCCTCAAGCTCCTCAGCTGCTAGAACAGCGTCCTCCACCAAACTCTTGATAAGAGCATTGTAGCTCTTATTCCACTCCTTCTTGCCATAATGGCAAGCTCCTGTCTCTGGATACTCGTCTGGGTGGAAGGGATAGCGCTGATCTCGTAGAATCTGAGTAATAAGATGGCCAAATGGGAGGAAAGTGGCCCGCCTGGGCTTGGCCTTGCTAATGTAGGTCGAATACAGTCTCATCATGACACTCTAGTTAAGTGCCAGCATGGATACCTAGTAGCCTATGTAAAGTGAATATAAAGCGACCAAAAAGTCTGAATGCCTCTGGATCTTATGGCCCGCCATAAATACGTTTCCGTAACGACCCAGTCATTTGCCTTCCTTTCCTTTTTCCTGAAATTTTACGAATGAATTTTTTTCATTTAATTTTCTTTTCTGAGCTCTATTTCGTGTCGCTTAGTGTCATCTCGAGTGCTCGGAATTGGTTCCTGAGACTCTTTTCCGTGGATTGACAACTTCCTTTGAGGACCGAGTCATTTTCACATTTTTCGTTTTTCAACACTATGCGCTATTCGTCCTTTTCCCTATTCTGTCTTATCTCCGTTTGTCAGTTTTTGGCACAACCTCACTTCTCATGGTCAGAGTTGGTTTTTGACTTCACGTGCCTTCATCTTGAGTGGTTCTCACGAAATACGTATCTTTACTTTTGCAAGAAAGTACTCTGGTTGCTCCCGGTGTCCATAGGGGCATGGATGCAAAGTTCTTTGAAATTATTTTCTTTTCTTGGGGTGTTTTTCATAAATATCTTTTGAAGATATTTTATTTTAGGGGTTTTTAAGAAAATATTTTTAGAAGATATTTTCATTCTGAGCCATAAGTGCAGTTTTCCACTTTTTGGAGGGGCCATTGTGCAATTAATGAAAGTTATTACAAAATGTCTTGTTTTAAGCCTAGATCCTCGTACGGGATTCATTTTCACATTTTGTTAAGTTGTGTACTCTTGGAATTTCCTTCTGGTCGATGTTTTCCAGTTTTAAGGTTTCTGGCCCAAGTTTTTGCCAAACTTGTTTTGGGCATAACTTTCTGCTCGGGACTCAGTTTTTGATGCCATCTCTTCCATTGTTCATATTTTATCATTTTGAATCTTTTTTGTTCACAAAGTTTTGCCATTTGAGCGCGTCTGCTAAAATTTTACTTTTTCGGACCCGGCGGGGCCCGTTCGGGGCACTTTTTGAGATTTCTATAAAAGGGGGGTCAGATATTTCATTTTTCATCTTCTCCCCTCTTCATGCACGACCTGGAGCTCCCATGGCAGCCCAAGGTTGCTGCCATCTTCTCTCTCCTCTTTTGGTTCACTTTTCCTTGATGGAAAGTCTTCGGCCTTAACGTTTGTTGTTCCCCTCGCCGTGCTCTACCTTTCCCCCTTATTAGAATTCAGTTTAGACCATTTCTTGAGTTTGGTTTTGAGGTCAAGTTATGATTTTGATGGGGCTTTCATGGGGGTTATGTTCACGGCGTTGTCCCCGACAAAACCTAATAGTTTCGTCGGATTCGGAGCCGTTCCATTTTGATGGCTTTTGAGATTTTCATCTCAAATTAAGGTAGGGGATGTTCTAGGTTTAAATTCTTGTTATATAGCATGCTTGTGATGCTTATACTACTTGTTTGCATAATTAAATATAAAATCTAGAGATTTTATTATTTATTTTTCTTGTACGGGATCTAATTTTCCCGGTTACTCATAACTTGGTTTAAACATGTAGCATGATTTGATATTGCCCCTTGATATGCTCATTGTCGTGTATTAAAATTGGAACATTTGAATAAGTATTAAAGATTTTATTTAATATTTATCTTAGGTGAAAGATTACTTCACATGGCCTTAACTAGCTTGAAATTAATATGTGTTAGCATATTATATTAGGCCTTAGCATGCTCTTCAACATAGTTGAATTTGAAATTAATTGGAGGTGTTTTGAAAATTAGTAATTATTAATTAATTTGATTAATTAATTTACCCCGAGTGCACTATTCACTCCATTTGAATTCCGATTTGATATTCTTGATCTACATGCCATATAGCTTCACATATATTTGATTTAGAATATTTAGTGAGGTTTTGAAATCTTTCATTTAATTAAATTCCGTGTTTAAGATTTAATCCTCATGGTGATATACAACTTGGAATTGTATTGTGGTATGCTAGAAAATTAAGCTTTGGTGTGGTTGCACACATATATTAAATTGGGATTAATTGCATGAGAATTGCAACCTTTATTTTATATTTAACTTTAGTGAAAGTTTAATTTACATAGGTGTAACTTGCATGAAATAAGCTTGTAATGTGATATTACATTAGTCCTTGGCATGTTCTCTATAATATGTTAAATTGAGAGCATTTGGTTAAGTTGGAAAATCTAGAGATTTTAATTAAAAAAATTAATTAAAATCTATTTTGTGGTCCCATTAGCTTAATTAAGGTTTTAACTTGATGTTTGTATTGGTCATGACTTGTTTACTCGTATATATTAATTTGGGACTATTTGAAGTTGTTTTAGAATCTTGGGATTTAAATTAGCATGATTTAATTAAAGTTCTACTTTGTTGTTCTAACAACCTAATTGAGTTTTAGAATGGATATAGGTGATAACCTTGCCATGCCCTTTAACATGTATTAAATTGAAATTGAATCAGAAATCTAGAGAATTTAATTGTGTTTATCTATTTAAATTCTATCAATTTGCTCCATGATCTAGTTGTGTTTTAGAAGTGGTTTCTATATTCAAATCATGGACTTAGACTTGTTATATATTCATTTAGTTATGTTTTGAACATTGGATAACATAGTTGCTATGTTTGTATTCATGAGAATATGTTTTCCTTATTGAATATATTGTTGCCTTGTGTAATGATTTGCACACTTCGTGTTTAACATCTTTCATGCATAGTGTGTAACGAATCGCACATTGAAGATTCGACATTCATCATATCATATTAGTTGTGGATTTAGAGCATGTATTGTATAGGTTTCCAAATTTGGTTGTGCTTAGTAAATAGTTGATTATCTTGCATATTCCTATTGATATATGCGTTGTTGCACAACTTGTTGATTTTGGAAACTTGGGGATGTCGTTGTTTGACTATGGCTAGGACGTGGTTCTGGTACGGGGGATAGTCCCTCTATATATAGTCTAGTGCGCACATAGGGAGGTTACCCATGGGCTAGTAACCCTAAAGTAACTATGTTGTCGGTTTGATCCGGCGTGACGTCCAAGTATCCACTTTGTTTGATTTCGCATTTCATTTTCAAGTTGATAGCTAGATGATGTTGTAACTTGTTGTTTCTTATTTGTCGTTCCATTTTAAGTTACAGGATGTTAACTTTGCGAAATTGTGCTGTATGCGTTATATTAGAAGTTCTAATGTTGGTTAAATTGCATCGATATTGAAAATCATGTTTTGACGTTCTAATAAAGCTTAGGATTGATCCTATTGATTCATTTATAACATAGGCGTTAGGTGGCATGAACCACTACTGTTATTTTGTGCTTTAGATTCTAAGTTGATGGCTTTGAGAACTTAAACCTTGTTGCATTATATAACATGCTCAAATATGTTTTTGTCATGTTGTATGGATTACTCTAGACCTAGTTCAATTGTATTGAAAATGCAATTCATGTTAATCTATGCTCAAACATTCTTCTTGTCGTGTTCTTTGGATTATCCCAACCATGATTCATTTCATACACGTATGTATATCATGATTCTTGTTGCTTAGACTCTAAGGTAGCTTAGGATGCTCCCCGAGTCTCACTTGGACATAGACGTTAGGTGGCATGAGCCCCTTAACATGTTTCACCTTAAGGTGATAAATTTGTAAAATACTAAGTCGATGCATGCTCATCTCCTACGAATAGCTTTATATTACTCACCCCTACGATACTGAGGCATATTTCAGGTACGAAGACTTGGTTCATGACGCCTAGCATTCCTTGGATGTCGTGTAGCTTTCAAGTTTCCATTTCATGCAAATGTTAGCATGAAATGTCATTTTGTAGACTTATATTGTCAAAATATGTATATTTGATTCCATGTATGTAATGTGTACTTAAGTACACTCCTTTCAATGTATTTGATATGTATGAGATGAAGCCGGAGGCCAATGACATGTATATTGTATTCTATGTACTTTTTAACTTCATGAAATATTGTGAAAATCTTGAAAAATCGCAAGTCATTGCTTCACCATGGTTGCATCGGGTGTGGGAATTCCATTCTCATTCTTTCATAGGGTCTTATTAATCTTCTATGAAGTGTGGCCAAGGGCCAAACGGTCATTTGACCCCATTTTGTATTTTTGGATTCCGAGTTTTCATTCAAAGTTTCATTTTTGCCTTTTTGCCCGTTGGGGGGTCAGATTTTGTATCGGTGGTATTTTTAAGTCATGGACCTTTGCAGCATGTCCAATTAGGTAAGTTACGTTTGCGTGCATGGTTGTTTCGGGGGAAAACCTTATCGTTTGTGTTTTGAGCCTCTTGTGAATTCATTTCACACTTTTTTTGCATATTCTGATCTAGGGGCATTATAGACTTTTCAAGATGATTTTATTTTCTTCTTTTAATATGGTTGAATAGAAAACATGATTTTAGGGGGGGTTTCTTTTCAGTGTTTTTCTAGAAAATGTCGTCTTGATATCGGAAATCGCTTACGAAGTTCAGCTCTCAGTTTTTCAACATAGCAGCTTTTTGGACCTCCATGACCAGATTTCATGGAGGAGCATTTCGGGCATTCTACATTGAGTTTTTTTTTTTAATTCTTTCACGAGTCACATAGAAAACTCAATTTTGAAGGGGGTTTCTTCTTTCTATTTTTGCAAAAAAATTCATCCATGCCTCCAAATTCAGCCTCTGTTCTGGACTTTTCTGAAAAATAACCCCATAATAGCTTTATGGGCTGTTGCTGCCAGCCATGGTGCACCCAGCGCACGTGCGGCATGCATGGGCACGCACATGGGCATGCGCATGGGGCTGTCATGGCCCCTCGTCGGGCCGTCGTGACGTCAATTCTTCTTTTGGGCTTTTCTACTTCGTCCGGACTCCGATTCAAGTGAATTTTTTTTTGAACTTGACTAATTTTTCGCTGTCTTTCCAATGGTGTGCTCAGTTGCACCCAGTTCTTCCTAGATAATTACCAGTTTACCCTTTTTTCTTTAAGTTCTCGTTTTTCTTCGTCATGCTGTTTCTCCTTCGTCTAGACTCCGAATCATGCGATTCTTGAGTCTATCTTGATTAGTTTTTCGTTGTCCTTCCAGTGGTGGGCTCGGTGGCACCCGAATCTACAGTTTTTAGAAATGACTATTTTGCCCCTGGGAGCTTATTTGTCATATTTTTGATCTTTTGCTTCCGTATCAGTTCTTGTTGAGTTCCCCGACCCCATAGAAGGTCACTTTGACTTCTTAGAGTCTTGTTTTCTGTTTTCGCTTTCGCATTCGGATCCGTTATCAGATCATCCTTACGGTTCATCACAGGACACGCTGGCCTAAAAACCAAGGTCGTCACAGTTTCGGAATAGTATCGAATCATAGAACCGAAGGTCATCGGGCAAATAAGTCCGGGTGGCGAAAGTCTCGCCATCTGCATAATGGCTAGTCAGTGCCACGACTATGTATATGCGCAGTTTCATCTGCAGAAGATGATGCAGAGGTTGAAGACTGTAGTCTAGAGTCGGCTGAAGGGGACTGAGCTAGATCTGCCTCTAACTGCTTAGCCTGCTCAACCTCATCAACCTGCTCTGGAGCTGGCTTCGGAATGGGGTCCTGAACATAAGATGGGATTGCCTGCTCCTCTACTCACTGCCTCACTCGGCGTGGATAGTTTCTACGGGCAACGGTCTTCACCCTAGCCATGGCCTGCAAAATAGAAAGAAAAACACTTGCAGAATAAGTTAGTACCGGCATAAAGAATTAAAGCACAATATATAGAAACATGTATGTCAAATAAGATAGACAACTCAGAATAATAATCATGAATCTATGCAAGTAATGACGCAGCCAAATAAATAGTGACCAAGTGAAACATGCTAAACAATATAAGTATAGAATGCATCCAATATGGAAAACACAGGCGTTAGGCATAAATAAGATAGCATGGAATACAAAAGATGGTGTGTGAAGTGTATAGACAAATCTGCAATGTTCGATCGATCAGAAAAATATGAGATCGATCCAAGTTGGATCGATCTGGACTTAGGTGAGATCGATCTCTCTCAGATCGATCTGAGAAAAACAGAGATCGATCGAACTCTGCTAAGAATGTAAACAGTCTCAGATCTGTGACATGGATGGCACGGGGGCACCCAAGCATGCTTGTGGGGCCCTCTCACACAACAACAACACACTATTGGTCACTTGTTTTGGCACATAACCCCCAAAATCACATTCGGAGTCAAATATATACAAAAATCTATATACATATATATACATGCTTCATTAACTCAAAAATGGCAAGAATTAAACATGGGATGCTCAGATCTAACATGGCAACATAAAAAATATATGATTGAAACTCAAAACCCAAAATTACAACTCAACTTACCAAAACGGGAGAGAAGTGGATTGGGAGAGAGAGGAATGAAATTTGAGATGAGGGAGAGAGATTCGAGGCCTTGGGAAGCTTGCCAGAGAGTTCGCCGGAGCTAAGAGGGATGGGTGTTGCAATGGCGAGGGGTGAGGGTTTGAGATCGATTTATAAATCGATCAAAATGACCCTAGGGTTTTATTTTAAAAATTGGACCCGACAAGTTCGATCGATCTAGAAAAAATCTCAGATCGATCGAACATAAATCGATCTTGAAAGAACACAGATCGATCTATGCTTCAAATGACAAAGTATTTTTGAAATATTTTTTGGAATTTTGAAAACTGAAAATATTATTTTTATTTATTTTTTAATTTTTAGAAAATTTTTATATAAAATTGAATTAAAAGAAAATATATATATATATATATATATATATATATATATATATATATAATTATTTTTAGATAATAAAAATCTTTTTGGAATTTTTTAAAATATTTTTTTAAAATAAAAACAAAAATAAAAATAAAAATAAAAATAAAATAAAATAAAAATAAGATAAAATGAAAATATTTTTAGATTTTTGAAAAATTTCCTAAAATTAAAAATATTTATGAAGTTTGTGAGAATAAAATGAAATAAACTAAACATTGAAAATATCTTTGGATTTTCATTAAATTAAAGTTCAAAAGTCAAATCAAAGTCAACAAAGGTGGTGTAGATCAATCAATGCAAGATCGATCTGAAAGATACTTCGATCAATCGAATAGGTGAAAACCTACAGACAAGTTCGAACGGTGCACAGAGAGGCCTTTTTCATGGATCTCAAAAAAATTTCTAAGTGTGGAGTGAAGATCGATCCAAGAAAAAGTTAGATCGATCTAGGAAATTTTAGATCAATCCAAGAAAATTTTCGATCAATACACTGAGAGTTGATTTATGTAGGAAAATTTCAATTGATGGAACAGAGGGATGATTTGATGCAGGAAGGGATGTTCGATCGATCGAACTTCTTTTGAGATCGATCAAACATGAACAAAATAACTAATTTCAGAATGAAAGTGCATGTATTCTCAATCATGGTTCCTATCAATGTGTATAAACCATAAAACATATTTAGACGACGCAAGAAATGAAATGCAAAATATAAATGAGGGAGGAATAGGATTGTAAATCCTACAAAGTATTTACTAGTCTTTAACGTCTCTAACAAGATGTTGGGCTTTTTTAGCTCGGATCAAATATCTTGTTATGCAACCCCTCCTTGACGGGGTGAATGGATTTTTGAATCCCACCCAACAAATTGCTCCCTAAGGAACTCATTGGATTTGATTCAAACGACATTGACGGTCCTTGGTCAAAACAACTCTTGGGCTTCCATGCCCTTGGAACACTTGACTTTTATGCAACTTTCCTTGCTTTTAAGTTGGTAGACAAACAATGGAAATGTTCAACATCAAGTAAAGACTTAACTTCATCAAATTCATGGTTTACACATTCCTTTATAACACATATTTCTTCATGTTGGTCCATTGAATTCGGGGTTGGATTAAAAATGTTCAACTTCACTTTCATATGCCCAAATGAGATTTTACCCCCTTCCTACAATTGATGTTGGCATTTGAAGTTGCCAAGAAAGAATGACCAAGGATAACGGAAATTTGGTTCTTGGGATTCGGAACCGGTTCTGTGTCAATGACAACGAAATCAACCAGGAAGAAGAACTTATCAATTTTAATCAAAACATCCTCAATAATACCCCTAGGCTTTTTGATTAATCGATCGGCAAGTTATAAAACTACTGATGTCGGTTTCAAGTCTCCTAAGCCTAATTTGACATATACCGAGTATAGAAGAAGGTTAACACTTGCTCCTAAGTCTAAGAGAGCCCGATTGATGACATGGTTACCAATGATGCAAGAAGTAGTAGGTGAACCAGGGTCCTTGAACTTTGGGAGAGTGTTATATTGCAAAATAGAACTCACTTGCTCGGTCAAGACCACTTTTCTTGGTGCTTGGCTTTTGTTCTTCCTCTTTTGGGTGCAAAGATCTTTTAAGAACTTTGCATAAGCCGAAATTTGCTTTCATTGGTCTTGGTCTTTTGTTTATCAAGATAAATGGATTCTTTCAAGGCATCCGGAAATGGAGCTCTTAGCTTAAAAGCTTTTTCAAAATTTTTCTTTGAAACATCATCAACACAAGAATTTTTCAAGTCTTTTTTCAAATCATACTTTGATTCATCTTTCAAATCATTTTCAAATGCTTTCTCAACATGATGATCATGTACATGCAATGAAGGAGGAATAAAATGTGAAACGGCACGGGTGTCAACTTTTGGTTGCACCGGTTCACTCTCTTCATTGGATATACCTACTTTGTTGTCCACAATCTTCCCACTTCTCAAGGTTGTCACCACATTGACATGCTCAATTGTGGGACCTTCTGATGAGGAATGAGTCTCCACAACACATTGTTGCTTTGGTGGGGCATTCAAAGGCATTTTCCCTTTCTCTCTAGCATTTAGAGTACTAGCTATTTGCTGTACTTTGGTTTCTAGCTTAACAATGGATTGAGAATGAGAATGAAGCAATTGAGTGTTCGCCTCTAGAGTGCCTAAAGCAGTTAAAACTTTTTCTTTAAAAGCGGGACTCCTAGAATTTCCTTGAGAATACGATTGTTGATTAGGGAAATGAGAATTAGAGAATTGATTGTCATGTGATTGAAATGATGATAATCTAAAACCTTGGGAACTTTGGCTTTGCATTGGAGGTGGAGCATACTTTCCTTGAAAACCACCTTGGGGAGGGTTTGAGCCTTTCCCTTGGCTTTTCCAAGAAAAGTTCGGTTGGTTCCTTTAACTTGGATTATAATGATTACCTTAGGGATTATTCCCTTGGTTAGCAAAAATGGCATTTGCTTGCTCGTGGTTGTCATTTTGCACATGTCTATAGGGACAATTGGAAGTAGAATGTAACACACTAGAACAAGTCATACATGATTCATTAGATGCGCGATGATGAACATGATTAGGGGAGGAAGACATTTAATTCGCCGAAGTTTGGTTAATCAAAAATTGATCAAACCTTTGAGATAAGGATTTCATCTTGGCGACTATATCATTGGAGTTGTCAACTTGATATAAGCCAACATTCTTCCTTCCACCTAGATTTCTACCATTTTTAGAAGACGAAGATCTATGCATAGAATTTTCACTTATACTTTTATACAATTGCCACACATCATTTTCATGCTTATCAAGATAATAACCACCCATAGATGCATTAACCATACCCTTGTGATTATTCGGTAAACTTTCAAAGAAATATTGAACTAATTGCCACTTAGGTATGCCATAATATGGGCACTTCCTAAACAAGTCATTGAATCTTTCCCATGCCTCATGAAACATTTCCCCATCCCCTTGAGAAAATTCACGAATGGAAGTTCTCATGGCATTGGTCTTCGAAACTGGGTAATACTTTTTCAAGAACTCTTGTTGCATTTCTGCCCAAGAAGTTATAGAAAAAGGCTTAAGTTTGTTAAACCAATATTTTGCCTTGTCTTTGAGGGTAAAAGGAAAAATTTTGAGTCTTAACACTTCTTCTGGCATGTCCGTGTATTTCACGGTGGAACATACTTCAAAAAACTCATCCAAATGCTTATAAGGTTCTTCACTTGGAAGTCCATGATAGTTGGGAAGCATTTGAATGGTTTATGGTTTGATTTCATAGTGATGTGCTCTAAATGGAGGCAATTGAATGCAAGTAGGTGCATTATATTCATTAGGCACATAATGGTCTCTTAAAGCAAGAGGGGGATTTACAACCGGTGGTGCTACTCGAACACTGTGGTTAGCTTGAACCATAGGAGGTTGTGGAGCAAAGATTGGTTGGGGCATTCCCAATGGAATTTGGCCTTGATGTTGTGGTGGAATAAATGGTCTAGACATGCCTAATGGTACTTGGATGTTTTCATGATGCACATTAGGGTGGAGGATGCCTCGTTGGTCTATGTATCCAAGGTCCTCCACATAGTCATTGTTTTGCTCCTCCATTAATGAAATGGAGTGATGAGAACTACCTCTTCCCCTAGGATTACGAACAACTGATTCAAGATGAAAATTAAGAGGGATAAGAGTAGGATTTAATGCCTAACGACCATGCATGCATTAGCAAAAATAATTATAAGAAATAAGCAAGTAACAAACACTTCGCCCCTGCAACAAATCAATCAACAAATCTCCATATACATTGATCTCATACTCCCATGCTTGAACAACATGCAAAGAAAAGTAAATTGCCTCCACGCGGGCTCACGATTTATCTAAGAATGAAAAACAAGCCTCCACACGGGCCGACGATTTAACTATAGCTTGAGTTAGAAAGATCTCACAAAGGGTCTTTAAGCAACTTCAATTTAACTTTCAACTTCTAGCCTTGCTTTGCTTTGCAATTTTTTTAGATTTTTAGTCCTTTTTGTCCTTAGCTTAGCTCCATTAGGCTTCCTTGTTCTTCAATTCTCCTTTGCTTTTCCTTGCTTAAATCACCTAGTCAATCAAGAACAAACATAATAAATAACTAAGAAGAAAATAAAGAAAAGACGCGATCAAAAGAATACTAATTGTTTCCAAAACACGGCGTTGCCAATTAGATCCCCGGCAACGGTGCCAAAAACTTGGTGTGTGCTGTACCGTTACACCAAAAGTTTGCAAAAAGATATGAACTAAGAGTGTGAGTGTGTAATGTGGCCAAGTTTTAAATTTGTAAAAGCCATTACTACCTCTAACTAAAAATATAGCTAGGGTGAGTAGGGATAGTCCCAAAGGATTTGTGAGTGCCTTTGTAACGGAAACAATATATAGGGTTAGTAGGTCGAGTGATCAAAGGTTGGTTGGATTGATTGATTAAGCTATTATCCAAATGAAATTAAAGTAAACAAAATTCAATGATTAATAAAGTAGAGAAAGATATAGAGGGGTGGACTTGGGGTACTAGAGCTCACCACTAAGCTTGACTTCACTAGACACTAGCAATTGTATATTAATAGGGAAATTAACTTGTAACTTGTGTGTGTGTGTAACATTAATTGAAACTAGGCAAGGATAGCAAATAAGCATAAATTGTCAAGCCAAATCAAATGGAAAGCACAACCTATAAAATGAGACCAACTCCATTCAATGAAACCACAATTTATGCACACACAACTATCTAGAAACATACACTTAATGCATTCATAAGTATGGAACACCAAGGAACAAGAGTAGATTGTCCACCTATCTATGAAATTAAAGCAACTACACTACATCTACACTAAAGACATGAAATTTAACTAAGTAAGCTAAATTTGTGGTACAATCCATCAAGAAACAAGTGTGAACCATCAAATAAATTGCAAGAGTGTTCAATTAAGCTCTATGTTTTAACCATCTTTAGATATTTCATCCATACACATAGACATGCATAAATACCACTAAATCTAGAGAAGAGCACATAAATCATCCATTCTAGCATACATAGACATATGGTTAGAAGTAGATAATCAATTGAAAGCATTAATCCATACACATCAAGTAGAAAACCACAAGATATATATATATATAAATCCAAGATCAAAACATTTTTACAAATAAATCCCCAAAAATATACAAAGAACTAAGTCTAGGAAGCAAACTTAGGGGCTACTCTAGCCCCAAGTAGATATTTAGCCACTCATTGAAGTAGTCATCCAACCCTCAAGGGCTATCTCCACGATAGGAATGAACTCCTTCTTAATGGGAACCCTAGAAGAATGGAAGAACTCCCCAAAAATGTGTAAAAGCTCTCTAATCTCTAGCCTCCTCTCCAAGATAAGAAAATTTCAAGTTATGAATATCAAGTATCAACTATATGCTATATGCTATAAAAGTGGCTCTCAATCCTTATATAGGTAGGTCAAATTTCATCCCAATAGTCTAGGCTCGTATATCAAGGTCCCTCCAATGATTGCACCATGAGCCAACTTTTAATGAGTTGCAATCTATTTTTTTTTCAGACTTGAGGAAGTTCGATCAATCAAACTGTGTTAAGATCGATCGACCATGGTTGAGATCCATCGAATGCTACAGAGATCGATCATCCTTGGCGGTGCCTCTTTGAATAAAGACAAATCTCTAAGATATTTTTGGGAAGAAGACAAAAGTGGTAGTTGGGTGGTAGGTGTGGATAAGATCGAATCATTTCAATCGATCTGGGAAATGTTGGATCGATCGAACTTATTGGATTCTTTTGGATAAAGACAAGGGCTTCGATCCATCTTGAACTATTTAGATCGATGAACTTTCGATCGATCAAAGAAATGCTGAGATCGATCGAACATGCTAAATTTCTACACTTTGCTTCATTTTGCTTCCACTTTGTTCCTTTCTTCCATTCAGCTTGAGTTAACTTCTTTAATGCTCCAATTTGGCTGAATTGACTTTTTTTTTGGATAAGTACCTGAAAAAGGCAATAACATGAAATTAGTCTAAAACGGGAGAGTTAGATAGATAAAGGTCCTAGAATACATTAGCTTAAGGGGTTTAAATGTGTACTTTTCAGTGCTCATCAACTACTTACCTTTGGTTGAGTTTGCCTACAACAACAGTTACTAGACTATTATTGGCATTGCACCTTTTGAGGCGTTGTATGGTAGACCTTGCAGATCTCCAGTTTATTGGACCGAGGTCGGTGATACCGTTGCCGTAGGTCCCGACATTATCATCAAGACTATAGAGAAAATCAAGTTTATTCGGCAGTGGTTGGCTACTGCACAGAGTAGACAGAAGAGTTACGTTAACAGGAGGAGGCGATCCTTGTCTTTTGAGGTAGGGAACCATGTCTTTCTTAAGATTTCTCTGTGCAAGAGGCTTCTAAGATTTCAAAAACCTGGCAAGTTGTCACCTAGGTTTATTAGACCATTTGTGATATTGGAGCACGTCGGTGAAGTTGCTTATCATTTGGTGTTGCCGCCAGACCAGGATAGGGTTCATGACGTCTTTTATGTTTCTATGCTGAGGAAGTACTAACCGAATCCATCTTCTTGATGAGGACATGACATACGAGGAAGGTCCAGTCCAGATTCTTGATTCACGGGAGCAGGTCTTACGGACCAAGACCATTCCATTGGTTAAGGTCTTGTGGAGACACCACGGCATTGAGAAGGCTACCTAGGAGCTCGAATAGGAGGTTCGATCTCAGTATCCCCATTTGTTCTCTCTTTCAGGTACGATTCGATTTCGGGGACGAAATCCTTTTAAGAAGGGTAGGTTGTAATGACCCGGTCATTTTCCTTCTTTTCTTTTTTTGGTAATTTATTTTTTCGTCTCATTTCCCTATTTCATCTTTTTCTAATTTATCATTTTTCCTTGCATAACCTCACTTTTTGTGCTCGGATTTGATTCCAGCTTACACACATCCATGATATTTAATTTCCATGATATCTACATTCTTACTTTTGTAGAAAAGCATGCTAAATGTTTATTTTTCTTGTAAAGGGCATGGATGCATAACTTGTGATAATTTTCTTAAACTTTTAGGGTTTTAGTATAATTATGCAAAGTAATTATTTTTTGTCTTAGGGACCACTTTGCAATTTAATTTGGAAGACATTTTTAAAAAGGACTTTTTTACAATTTACGGAAAATGTGACAAGCGTCACATTCTCATGGTGCCACTTGTTAATCTTGTGGTGGAACCACTTGGAAGCCTTGTTAGATGACACATGGAGGGTGGAGATTCACCCATTTGTTGGCCTAGGATTGGACCACATATTGGCTTTGATGGTTGAAAAGTGTAGGCTAGGGATTTAGTTTAGGAAGGAACCCTAGATTCATGACAAGTGTATGACTCACCTTTAGTCTTGCAAGTGTGTGTGTGAGAGGTAGTGTAAGAGCACCTAGTGAGTAGAGAACCCCATCACATTTAACTTAGGGTTTTCATATTTTAAATCATTAATCTTTTTCCTCTCAAGCACCCTAACCTAGCCACCATTGAAGACAAGCTTGGTTTAAGGCTTTGACTTCATTTTTTACCTCCTTCCACTCACCTTAGATCATTGAGCTTGGAATACAAAAGCCTTGCCTCATCTTCCACTTCATAACCCTAGAAGGAAAACTTGAAATTCCTTTGCTTTCCTTAGATTTAAGAGGACCAATCCTCTTGTAAGGTAGGGGTGTTCTAAGTTATGTCTTTGATATTTTATATGTTTTAAAATCTTGATACAAATGGAATACATGTCTCTAATCTAAATCTTTAAATTGATAGTCAATGATACCTTGCATGAAATTAAGCTAAGATATGATTTTTGGAAAGGCCATGACTTGATTCATTACTTATGTTAATTTGAAGTCATTTAGGGTTGTTTTGAAATCTAGAGGAATTTGTTAATTAATTTAATTAATTTTCATTATTATGTTCTTATGATTTAAATCAAGTTTTGAAGCAATTTATGGAATGACCATGATAGGTACTACAATATATATTAAATTGAGCATGTTTGGATAAGAAGTGAATCTAGATAAATTAATTGTTTTATTTAATTAATTTCTATCCTTGTTGTAGTAATGATTTGAGTATGTATTGTATGCCAATTGCATGTTTAAATCATAATTATACACTTGTACAGTAATTGTGAGATTGTATTCCCATTATTGATGGACATTGCTATAAAGAGTAACAAGTTGCATAATGGCTATTCTACATTCTTCATGCCATTATAGTTGTGAACTTAGGGCATGTACTGTGTTTTCAAAATTGGTTTGTGCATGGTAGATGACTTTACATTGTATATATATGTTATGTTAATACATATATGTTGTTGGAGAAATTGTTGATTTAGGAAACTTGGGATGTCGTTGTTATGACTAAGGCTAGGGCATGGTTCTAGTACGGGGGATTGTCCCTCTACAAGTTTAATGTGCACATAGGGAGGTTACCCATGGGCTAGTAACCCTAAAGTAACTATGGTGTTGGTATGATCCGGCGTGATATCCAAGTATCCACTTTGGTTTGATTTCGCATTTAAATTCCAAACTTGATAACCATGTGATATTGTATCTCATTGTGCCATGTTAAAAGTTCCAATGTCATTTTAATAGCTTGGACTAAATTCTATTGAATTGCAAATCTTGTAATAAGTTAAACTTATGCATGCTCATTCCCTACGAGTAAGCTTGTTTACTTACCCCGAAGTTACTGGGTGTTTTTTAGGTAAAAAAACATTATTGTGGGATGCACAACACTCTTAGACTTGCTAGAATTCTTAGAGTATTTTTGGTGACATTGAATATGCATTTGTTAAAATATCATGATCCTTTTTGGTGTATTGTATAAAACTTGTATTTATTGTCTAAGCCATGTAATGTGCACTTAAGTGCACCTTTTGTTACTCTTAGAATGTGTTTGTAATGAGGGCTTAGAGCCATCTTTTGCTTATTTCCTTCTATTGATTAAATTTCACCTTGAGTATGTTTCTCACACTTACAAATGATCATTTATGTTTATCTATGTTGTGGGGATTATAATTCATTTTTGGGTGTTAATGGAATGATTCTAGAATAATTAGAATGCATGTTTAGGGTCAAAAATGAACTTGCATCAGATAACAGCATCTGCTGCATTTTTTTTTTTTTTTTGCCTTGTTCCTAGGATCAAGCCGGCTCAATTGCCAAAGGAGCCAACTCTTTCTTCAACTGTGCCGACTCATTTCCCAAAAGAGTTGACTTAGTTCAGCTGGTCTTCATTTTCATCATTTTTCTTCCTCTCGACCTAACCCAGCTGACTCAGTTCATAACCCAGCCGACTAAGTTGCTCTCGGCCTAAAAGAGCCGGCTCAGTTGCTAAGTGAGCCGACTCAGTTTGGCTCCCATGATGACCTGTTTTCAAATGGTCATAACTTGCTCATCCGAGGTCCAAATTAGGTCATTATTAAGCCTAAACTCAAGATCTTGAAGTCAGCTTTTCAATGGTACCAACCACACTCTGAAATTCAAACCGTAGTGAGAGACGGTAGTTTTAGTGGGATAGGTTCCCGGTGTCGCTTAGTCACAGGACGCCACTTTGTTCTATCTTCATATCTTTATCATCCGGACTTCGAATCAAGTGATTCTTGAGTCTAACTTCATTCATTTTTTGTTGGCTTTCCAATGGTATGCTTGGTAGTACCCACTTTCATTTTGGAAAAGACCGTTTTTCCCCTAGGCTCATTCTTGTTCGTTTTTAAAACGTCGGTTACGCAATTGTTTTCTTTGGGTTCCATGACCTCATTGAGGGTCACATTGGTGTCTTATAGACATGTAGTATCTCTAGAGACCATTATTTTACCTTTTGCATCCGCATTCTATTTCATTGTTGGATTTACATACGGGTCACTGTTGATGCACCGGGTTGATTAAAACTCGAGGTCATTACAAGTGGTATCAGAGCTCCTAGGTTCGAAAACCTTAGGATGATGGGTTTTAGGTTCATATCATGCTTTTGTTGATCTACTTTAATAAATACATATGCTTTTGATAACATGATTTGGCATTGTAACACGTTTATGTGCTTCTTGGTAACACACTTGGTATTATAACATGTCTTTATGCTTATATGCTTTTGTATTTAAAAAAAGCATCCTTGTTTGACATGTATACTTATTTGCTTAAGTGCTTGGTTGTTTAAAGAGCTTTCTTTGATTATTTAGCATGACCATATGTTGCTTACCTTATCTTGCTTCGTGTTACATGCTTTTATAGTGCGAGTTACATTCAGTCATAATAGCTTGTGTTATTGTTGACTTCCTTCCTTGCGTACATTTAGCATCATGGTTGTCACACGTGGAGAGTCTTCACGTCAAAGCGTTGAGGTGCAGGTGGATGACACTGAGTTTACGAGGGGTCCGGGAAGGCCTAGGATTCCAGTTCGTGGCATGGGTCCTAATCCACCACGAGCTCCGACTTATAAGGAACAGATCGCACAGGGAGTGGCTCTGTGGATGTTAGAGTCCATTCAATAGATGTTTCGTCAGCATATTGTAGGGATTGAGCATCTTGTTCCTATCTTATTTTTTTTAGTTCATGTTATTTATTTCCATCTTACATTTCAATACTGTTTTGGCCATGTTTGGCATGACAATTGTGGGTGCACTTTTTGATGTGCACAAATTTTGATTTCTTTCCCGGTTTTTAATAAAGCATGACATCTTCTTTTATA
Source organism: Cornus florida (assembly GCF_030987335.1). NCBI lineage: Eukaryota > Viridiplantae > Streptophyta > Magnoliopsida > Cornales > Cornaceae > Cornus > Cornus florida. The sequence goes on from NW_026775576.1 coordinate 20,515,835, forward strand.
TTCGTATCTTTATCTATGTCTATGTTTTTATGCTTTGTACCTAGTTTGTGTGGATAGATTATCAGGTACAAGTTTGAGGGAAAGCCTTTTAACATTTTCAATGCAACTGGTTACACTGGAGTTACTATTTCACACTCGGTAGTTTCTCTCCTTTTACGCTTCTATGCACGCTTAATTTTTTATATACTTGTTTTTATACATTGAGGACAATGTATCATGTAAGTTTGGGGGTGTTAAGAGTTAGCTATTCATATACATATTGTCATTATTGAAAGTGGTTCAATTGTTTACGTTGATATGTTTAAAAAAAAAAAAATGTATGTTTAGGCAAATGATTTTTGGTGTTATTGGAACTAAGTTTGGGGGAGGGTCTATGTGATTAATACAACTTGTATGCTTATATAAGATATCAAGGAATGACTGAAAGTTGCTAGCATGATTGTTCAAATGAAAAAAGGTCCATTGCATGATTTAAATGTCTTATTTTGGAGTCTTTCATCTCTAAGTAACTTCACAATGCACATTGGGCACACCGAAAATTGCATTCCCTTCCTTATGGTTTTAGTTAACTAGCTCCCTGATTTAGTAAGTCGGATGAATGAAATAATTCTTGGCATAAAATAAAAAAATAAAAAATAAAAAAAAATATTGATGAATAAAACTGCATTCTTATAACATGTCAATTGATTAAAAAGGAAGACAAGAAAAGAATATAAGATGTCTGATTAGTTTGAATTCGTAGCCTAACCATTCCGAGTCATTACGTCTTTAGGAATGTTTTTACACTTAACGCCCTAAAACCATCTGGTTTGAGAGTCATTGGCTCAACGCTTGTTACATGAGGTGATCAGAGAGTTTAAGGAATTTAGTCATTGCACATGGTCATGCATAATAAAAAATAAAAAGAAATACAAAATGTGTTCAAATAAATTCATGCCTTCGATTATGATTACAAAAGATAGATTGAGGATGTGGAAGACATTGTATGAGCCATAAAAGGGTTAAAAGTGCATTTTATAATAAAATGAAATTTTGGTTCTTCTAAGGAACTTGAGATGAAATTCTACTATAAATGAGATGTTGAAGATCATGTATGTGGACTAGTTTATTGATGCATGAATGTTGAGAAATTAAATATTATTTTGAGATGTCATTGTATGCATACCTCTTGTAATTTTCATGATAGAGTCTTTCCCCCAAAGTCATTTGTTTCAATTTATACTTGAATGAGCCTTGTTGCTTAATGTTTATTGATATCATTTCTGGTAAACCCTCACGAGACTTCACTCATCCTCTAGTGATACCTAGGGGTTTAAAAGGCTTGTTACATATGCTAAATGTAATCGTCACTCCCACAAAAGAGGAAAAATTTGTGTTTCATTTTTGTTTTGCTAAGGGACTAGCAAAATGTAAGTTTGGGGGTGTGATAAGCGGCGAATATTACATATTCAAGCACCGTTAATTGCATTAGTTAAGCCCATTATTTGGTCTTTGTATATAGATTATCTTCATTTTTGTGTTTTTGTGATTTTTGCAGGTTTAATTGCTAAAAAGAAATTAAAATAAGGTTTTAAGGGTTTTTTGAAGAACACATCATATCGGGCCTAAATATCAAGTGGGTTTTCAAGAAGAGATGACCCAAATATACAATGGATACAGTTAGTACTACAGAAGAGAAGAAGAAGCCAAGTATCAGGACCTTGTGTTCGGACGCAGTGTGATACTCCTCGAATTCAAAACATGGGTTGATCAGGCCTAAGCTCAAACCCGAGGGAATATCAAATAATTAATATTTAAATGAACACAGATTACAAAATGAATTAAGAATTTAAATAATTAAAAGCTGAAAGAATTCTAAAATATAATCCTTTAAACTCAAGTATTGAAAATACATTAATCCAAAACCTCCAATAGTTTAACACCTTGGGAATCCATCCAGTGGACCCCTAATAATAACCCAAACTGAAATTGAAAACTAAAAGAAATCTAGAACTAAATCATGAAGAGAGATCCTACGTTGTCAGAGACTGAGTGGCTGTCTCTGCTCAGCACGAACAATCCTATGCCTGGAACTGACGAACACCTAAAAAATAGAAGTGGGTCAGGCCTACGAATAAGTTCTATTCTACTACAATCCAAGCAGAAACTCGATACGCATGTACATCCTAAACAACTCAACAACAGCTATGTATTCCATATATATATATATCCACACTACGGGACTCTTACTGAACTATGCAGGGGTCCTCAACCTGAATAGAAGGCAACATGCAAAACGCACCTGAGTGGGCATGAGTACTTAAGCCTAATAAGGTATACCTCAACCAATCATATCCAGCTACGTATCCTACTGCATATATGCTCCCTAACCGTTGACTCTAAGACTCACGCTTATATCGCGGTACCATAAATATATATTTAAAGTCTATCCTATCTATCCATAATAAATACAGTTAGCCGTTCAGCTTGTTCAGCCGCACTGACTTACATATAAGTAGGATTTTATTTTTATAATCCATTCCCTTATTCTACAATAGGTAGGACTTAGCGATTTAAGCTAATCCATCCCTAGTATGCCACCGTCCCATACCAGTGCATACAATCCAAACATCTAATAGTTGATAAAACAAATAATAAATGTACGTATCAACTGATCTATAATAAGCACAAGAGAAATATATATATTAATCTGCTTACTCCAATAATTGATGAATCTAAGAAAAGTATACATCAATTAATTTCATGACGAACATAATAAAAGTAGCTAAACTATCATACTCATCCTAAACCACTGATACAGAATTATCCAACACCTGGGAATGCAGATAATCAATCTCACCGTCTATTATTCCATGACAAGTATAATAAAAATTTTATTAATTAACATGCTTGTCTGCTACCAATAGTACATGATTAACTATATAACCACTCACAGAGAACGACTAAACCAAGGTTCAGTAATTTAAAATCCTCCATAACTGAAGTAGTAAACAATTTTTTTTTTAAAACTTATCTACAGTTCAATCTAGAAACTTCTATTGGTTTATTATGCATTAACCTACCTTTGAATAATTTAAAGTGGCTTAAACATTACTGAAAACCCCCAACATAACTCCTCCACGCATCTAGAAACTTTAAAAATCCAAGCCCCGCAGCCAAACAAGTCACTGGAGGGCTGAAAAATATTTAAAAAAATTTCGAGGGAGCCGCCTCCCTAGATCATGGAGTTGGCTCCCTCTTTAAGGGAGCCTACTCCAAAGGCCCTGGAGCTAGCTCCCTCAAGCCCTACTCTTTGCTTAGGGGAGCCTGCTCCCTTCCAACGGGAGCTGGCTCTCCTCCTGTTCCCTTTTCGTCTTCAAGTCTGGCGACTTCCTAGATGTCTGTCCTCCATTCCTAGGGTTCCTAGGTGTCTAAACTAGGTTCCAGTGTGTTCCAAAAACAATTAGATTCTGTATTCTTTTACCGACATCAATTCAAACATGAATTATGCAACAAGAATTTAAACCGAGCATTTAACCATTCATGAACACCTACTGTTTAAAACAACTCAACCATGCAAACCAGATTAATTTTACTGTTTCCCAATGTGTTACAGACTAATTAAATTCTTTATACATCAATTGACATGAATTAAATTATGAATTACGCAAGAAAGAATTTAAAACGAGCAATAAACAATTTGTGAACACGTCCTGTTTAAAGCATCTCAGACATGCAAACCAAATTAATGTTAATCTTTATTTATTCCCGAAATTGTATTAGACATGTAAAGAACATGAGTCAAAGGGCGAGAGTTAGGAATAGAACTTGCCTTTAGGTCTCAGTCTGAAACCTTGCACCGTCGTCTTTCTAAATTCTCCGACGAAATCCGACTACTATAAACCCTCCTCTGTTCTCTCTCTGCCTCCACTGTCGTGCATAGGGTTCTAAAACCTTAGGAAAAACTTAATACATATATTTATAGGCCACACTTAAACCTAAGTCGAAGTGTATTAAGAGACGAAAACTAAGTCGGCTAACCATAATTTCATAAAATAAAAACCCTAACCTATACGATATATAATTTTAAACCAAATAAGTCCACTTAAACAAATATATAATTAAAACAAATTAATCAAAGAACAATAAAAACAATTAACCAATTTATTAAAAATAACTAAGCACTTAAATAATTAATTCAAATAAATAACAATTAAACAATTAATATAAATAAAATAACCAATTAACAATTAAGCAAAATAGGCAACTAACCAAAAATCAAATAATCAACTAAAAATGCAAGAAAACAATAGTTAAAATACTGAGACTATCAGAGGTATTACACGCAGGATCTCGCATTTGGACGCTAAACAGCTACACCTCGCATCCAGACGCCATGCTTTGCGTCCGTACGCAAGCCTACGGACCCCCATTTTGAATAAGTCAAAGTTTATTCCCTTTTAAGTGGGAATTTGAATTTTGACGAGTTGGGTTGTTTTGAAACTCATTTTGGGATTAAGAATGAGTAAAGGCTTGAATTGAATAAGTTAGTTTGGGATTCTAAAAGATATTGAGAGTGAGAGGATTTTCCTTAGGGTTTTATGCTGAGTTTTGCAAGAATGGGGCTGGAAGGGAAATCTTTCTCTTCTTCAATCCTTGAAGTTGCTATCATGTCCATGAGGAACTAACTCCCTTCCTAGGGAGTTGATGTAACTTATTCCAAGTAAATATGTTGTAATTGCTATTTCAATTTGGGGATTCATCTTGTATATTTATGGTTTCATAAATTAGAAGTTGTTTGCATTGATTTAAAGTATTTTTACATTGAATTAATGTTTGTGATTTTCATTGGAAAAGATAGTTATGTTGATATATTTATCTTATCTTAGAAATCATATTGGCACAATTAAGCACTTGATTTCCTGTAGTAACAATGAGAATGAATTTATGAAATGGTTATATTGGCATGTAATTAAGAATTTATATATATTATACTTAAGGAAGATTGACCATGCTACACCTTTAGATTAATTTAGTTAGGTAGATGGTCTATATCAACTGAAGATAATTTATGATAGATAATTGAATTTCATGTGCTGCAACATACAATTAAAGGACCTTGATAGGCCATGCCTAGGGAAGATGGTTCATTCCACAACCTAGTTTAGGTGGATAAACCATGCCAACCAAAGATGGGTTATGCTTAGTCCTGAAATGTATGATTTTCTTAAAGATGTTGTGGTTGTTTTATACTTCTACACATCATTTTATATATATAGTGGTTTATCCCCAAGTTGAGTGCAAGTTAGCATGTTTATGAGGTTTTGGTGAAGTCAACTCCCTAGCCTTCTCTCTATAAGTTCAATCCATTTATTTATTTCATTTATTTTTTTTATGCAAATTTCAATTCATAGTTTAAGTGACAAACCAATCAAACTATCATCTCTTTTATCAAACTAAAAAGTACTTTTTTAAATTTTGGTTGCCATAGACTAACAATCCTTGTGGTTCGACAACCCCTTACTATAGCATTATTCTACATTGATTTGTGCTATTGTTATAAGTGATAATTTTAAAGTGGAACACATTTGTAGCCATCACAAGTGTAGGCTTAAGATTAAGCCTAGAATGGATGCTTAGAATTGTGACAAGTGTAAGCTCTAAAATTTGTCTTACATTTTGTGTGTGTGAGAGAGGTAGTGTATGTGTGTGTGTGTTGGGCCAACAAGCTTAGTTAGTGGAGAAAAACACTTTTTTCCTCTAACTAAAGCTTCTTCCTCACAAAACCTCTTAGCCACATTTGAAGGAAAGCTTAACCTAGGCTTAAAACCTTAGTTTTGGTCTCCTTCCATTCACCTTAAACCTAAAAGCTTGCAATACAAAATATTCCCCTCACCTTCCTCTACAAAACCCTTGAAGGATTCTTTAGAATTCCTTTGCTTCCTTTGGATTCAAGAGGAACAATCCTTTTGTGAGGTAGGCGATGATATATGTTTATAATCTTAGTGTTTTAAATGTTTTAGTAGCTTAATATAAATTGTATGCATGTCTTTAACTTAATTTAAAATTTTATTGGTAGTAGTACCTTGCATAAAAGTAAGCTAAGACATGATATTGTTAAAGGCCGTGACTTGATCTATAACTTGTGTTAATTTGAAGACATTTAGACTTGTTTTGAAATCTAGAGCAATTAATTAATTAACTTAATTAATTTTTATTTATATATTCATTTGATTTGTTATATGAGGGTTAGTAGCTACCAAAGTGGAACCATAATGATTGATGAATATTAATTTTAGTAGTAAATATAATTAATGATGAATTAGTCACTACCTAGTTTAATATTCATATTATGTAAAGGTTGGTAGCTGCCAAAGTGGCTTAACCATAATACTTGATGAATATTAATTTTAGTAGTAGATATAATTGCAATATTTCATGAATTATTGATGCTTATGATTTCTTATGATATTCATGAATATTGATTTTATTTAATTATAAGAAATAATTCCCCAAAGGGAATAGATTTTCAAATGATTAAATGAAAATTAAAGAGTTGTATGTATTTTTTAATTAGGTAGATATAGGATATCCAAAGGTAACTTATCTGTTTAATTAAATAATGCATCACCAATAAAGGTATACATATAAATACATGTAAGTATCATTATTAGTATTTTATAGTTGCCACCCAAAGGGGTACTGTAATTATACATTGTATTTATATTTTAAGTTATATATACGTGTTGTTAACTTAAAACATTATTGTTGTGAATATTTTATCTTATTATATATATTTTATTATATCCCTTAATTCGCATGTTATATCTGTTTTGATTCTCAATAGGACTAACTTCTCATAATGGAATGAGTAAGTTAAGTTCAACATTTTGATGTGCTAAATCTTGATTTAGCATTTTAAATTTAGAAACCTACTGTTATTACTGATAAAGACAATGAGAAAGAAAAAATTCTCCATAAAGTTTAGGAGAGATCGAACAGATTAAGTATTATGGTTATGTGAATAATTATTCCCCATAGTGATAGTGCCAAGGAATATTTGACTAGAAGAATATTTTCGTATTATATATAAATATCTAAAATAAAAAAAAATTATTTATTAATATCACTACTATGCATTTTTTGTTGGTATTTGTTCCATAATTGAACATATTTTTTAGATGAATAATGTTGTTGAAAAAAAAAAATTTGAGAACCTTAGGGATGATTGTGGATGAGAATTTTCTCGTTCAATTTATTCTCAATTTCTTGTCTACTCAGTATGGGTTATTTCGAATTAACACTATTATGACAAGTGAAAAGTGAATGAATTGACCATTATCTTAATATAGGAAGTGACAAGGCTTAAGTAGTAAGATAATCATTATGTTCATCTCATGACTCAAGAAGTTATAAAGAAATTTGGGAAGAAACTTTAAAGGGCATTAAGTGAGCAACACCCAAAAATAGAAGACTTAGATTAATCTATTAAAATAAAGGAATGTAATAATGCAAAAGTGTCATTTATGCATTGAACACTTTTAGAAAGATTACATGAAATATAAAGAAGGATTCAAAAAGAAATATAAGGTTTTTGACTTTTGTATATTTCAAATCACTTATTGATATTCCTTCTAATACATAATAGGTTGACTTAAGTACTAATGCTTATGTTTCTAATAGATGTAAGAATTTCTTATGGCATAAACCACAAATTCAAATGAGAATTTTTTATTTATGAGAATTGGGAAAAAGTCTTGTTGAAACCATTGAGACATTTTGTTTAGTCTTAAACAATTGATTTTATTTAAATTATTTTAAACTCTTTATGTTTCTTAAATTTCTCATAATTTGATTTTATTTCAAAACTTTATGTTAATGGTTTTTCCTTTAAATTTGATAATGTTGTTTATTTGAGAAATTTTAATTTGTGAGTTATGATATTCTTGTTAATATTTTTTGTAAATTCAAACTTGATAGTTTATTTATTAAAACCCTTTTGACCTTTCATCATAATGTTAGACTTAAGTTTAACTCAATTAATGAAAAATTCATTTATCTTGTGGTATAAAAGACTGAGACAATATTCAATAAAATGTTAGGAAAATTAGTAAAAGATGTAATTCTTCTTAATCTAAACTTTACTGATTTTGGTGTGTGTGTGGATTATATTAAGGATAAACAAACCAAACACACAATGAGCCACAAGACGTATAGAGTTTCTTGAAATTATTCATACAAACATTTGTAGACCTTCTAATGTTCCATCTTTTGGTGGAGAAAAGTATTTTATCTCTTTTATAGTTGATTTTTCATGTAATGGATATATCTATTTGTTGCATAAAAAATCCCAAGTAGTAGATACTCTTAAAGTATACATAATTGAGGTTCAAAGGCAACTAGATAGAAAAGTGAAAATCGTAAGGTTATATATTGGTGGTGAATATTATGGAAAGTATAATAAAACGGGCCCATGCCTTAGACCATTTGCTAAACTCCTTGAAAGGCATGGCATTTGTGCTCAATACACTATGCCAGGCATGTCACAGTAGAAACGTGTAGCTAAAAGGCGTAATCGTACTGTTATGGATATAGTTAGGAGTATGTTAAAGTAATTTCTCGTTACCCATAGCGTTGTAGATATTAAGTGTAATACCCCTAATTTTAAAAGGCTAGTCTTGGTATGTATTTATTGGTTTTAATTGCATTTTTATTTAATTATTTGCTTATTTGGCTATTTGTTATATAGTTAATTGAATTAATTGTTTAAATTAAATTATGGGTGCTTAAATGTTTTGTTTGAATGAAATTATTTATGATATGTTTGTTTAATTGGTTTGATTACTTAAATGTTGTGTTTGTTTAAGTGCAATTAATTGTTAGATTAAATATTTTATTTTATTTTAAAAGGAGATGGATTTGGATAATATTAATGGACTAACCCAAAGGGTCACATGGACTACTTGGATAGGAGGTTTGCTGGCTACGAATATCTACCCATATATGGATTGTGGTATATACATATATATATTTGAGTATATATGTATATAAAGATAGAGTAATATTATTATTTTTAATGGTAATAATAATAATATTAGGATGACTAATATATTTTATATAATTATAAATTGTATTATAGTTATATATAATATATCACGTACATAAACTATACCTTATGCCTTATGTATATATGTATTATTTATTCTATTCTCTTTTTCTTTTATTAGACGAATTGGTTTTTATATAGGATTAGGGTTGGAATTTAACTTATAGATATATAGTGATAGTCTGCCAAAGGGTTTAGAAACCCTATTCCCGTCACTTTTTAGAGACAGAGAGTTTGAGAGAATATTGAGAGAAGAAGTTAAGGTTTTGGACAAAGATTGAAGGCCGGACCAAGGAGGAAGGAAGAGGGAAGAGGGTTTGTTCATGTGTAAAACCCGGAGCAACAGAGAGGGTTGGACGGCAACCAAGGTCGCTGAAAAAACCTAGGAAGAAGACGGTTAAAGAATTCAAATTGAAACCTAGAGGCAAGTTTTACTTCTATCTCATTCCCTTAGATTCGTGTTCTATACATGCCTAGGTAGATTCTACGATTTAATGGACATTAAATTGATTTTATATGCAGGCTAAATCAGATTAAAACAGGGAGTATATTATTGAAATTGAATTTTATTGATGCTGATTGTTCTTCTATGTAATCTTATTTTAATTTGTGATTTAGATGTGTATGAACTTTATATAATTATCTGGGATTGTTTGGGACATAGAATAGAGGGTTAGGACCATTAATAGAGGTGATCAGAGAGTTCGAAGGTCACCAGAGACGAGGAAGAAGGAGCAGAGCAAGTCAAGAGCCAGCTCCCTTTGAAAATAGGTTTTTGGCTCTCTGTGAGAGAGCGAGAGAGAACCAGCTCCATGGTGAAGGGGAGACGGCTCCCTAAGGCACAGAGCCATCTCCATGGTGAGGGGAGCCAGCTCCCTTGGTGGTAGAGCCTGCTCTCACCAATTGAGAGCATGCTCCCTTGCTAGGTTGTTGTACAGAAGTTGATTTTGGGTTTGGTTTAGATGTTTTGGGGTTCTAGAACTGATTTGGATTAATTATGGGGGTTCTAAATAATTTTTTTAAAGAGATGTTAAAATCCCATAATGCATAATTTATAGTTATATGCAAATGTTTGGAACAATATGAAATTTTAAACAAATTTATATGTTGTTAATGGATGTGGAGAATTTAATTTCTTAAATATTATATTAGCAACTTAAATGAATATGATTTGATTTTAATCTTATATTGGATGCATAATATGATCATGTGTATAGCAGATTTTTATTATGTTGGTTTCTGGAATTAATTGATGTTTTATGTTAATTATTTCATCAATTATTGGATTGTATGGTTTAATGCACCGGTATGGGACGGTGGCATTCTAGGGATCGATTAACCAAAGAAGTTAAGTCCTACCTAATTTGTATAAGGGAATGGATTAACTAAAAAAGTTAAGTCCTACTTATATTTAAGTCAGATCAACTGAACAAGTTGAATGATTTCTAGTGGATTAATTATAGTTGGATAGGATGGATTTTACATATATAATTATGGTGCCATGATATGAGCTTGAGTCTCAGGATCATGGTTAGGGTGCGTATATTGCCGAAGATGGATAACTGGATATAGTAGACATCTGGGTGCCCTGATAGGTCTAGGTACTCATGCCCACTTTAAGTGCGATTTGCATGTTGCCTTCTATTCAAGTTGAGACAAACATATAGTCCAGTGAGCGTCCTATAGTGTGTGTATATATATATATGTATACGGACTAATAGTTATTGTTGGATTGGCTAGGATGTATACGTGTATCGGATCTCTGCTTAGACTGTAGTAGAGTAGAACTTGTTTGTGAGCTGACCCACCTTTATTTTTCAGGTATTCATCAAGAGTATGGATTGTTCGTGCTGAGCAAGGATCATCTACTTCATTCTTTCGGATTTTCTACATAGGAGTTTTGATAAGCTCCCTTACTTGCATTAGTTAAGTCCGTTTATGGTTTATTTGTATAGATTATCTCCAATTTCCGTATTTTTGTGTATTTTCAGGTTTATCCTCCAAAAATAAGTAAAATGGAAGCTTTTGAAGGCCTTTTTGAAGATCAAGTCACCCCGAGCCTTTTTGTCTTTTGATTTCTAAGAGGAAACCGTCAAAGAGGATTTATGAAAACTTCCTACAATGAAAAAGGAGTTATAGATTCTCAATAAGCCAAGGATGAATGCATGAAAAAGAATTTGGAGCAGCAGAAGGAGAAGAGCATGCTGGTGCATTTTTGAGCGCTCGAAGCCCCCCTTCGAGCACTCAAAATCTTGACAATCTACTCCACGGCTTACTTCGAGCACTCGAAGCCCCTTCTTCGAGCGCTCGAAGGAACATTGCAGCCCACTTGTTCCTTGATTCCCTCAATTTTTGGTTCCCCTCTTTTATGGAGTGGTTGGAAATGTTCTTTTGGGGGGAGATAAAGCTCGGTTTTTGAGGGGTGTGGTGAGAAGATGTCTACAAAAGGAGAGGTAGAGCTTGGATATCAAAATCATATATCATTTTGCAAGATTTTTTGAAAGAGAAAGGAGAAGAGGATAGAGTTCTTGTGGCTACAAAGAGGGAGCTCGAAAATGGAGGTTGGAGGCAAGCTTTTATCTTCCTCTAGGGCATCCATGGGTAACTAATTCTTCCTCTAGGGAGGTGATGAAGCCCCTCCCCCTTGTAAGCATGTTCTAGTATAGTTCTATTTTGGGGATTACAATGTATATTCTATGGTCTTTTCATGGCCAAGAGCACTTCATTGGTTGTAATGGATGTTGGTATATATATATGAATGATTTTTCTAAGTTGATTATCTTGTTCTAGGTAATGTCTTACATTAATTATATTGCTTATGTTTTCATAGTGACAATGAAAATAAGGTTATGAAATGGTTTATTGGCATGTTGATAGAGAACTTTGATAATCCATTACGTAGGTAATCCTTTTGATGGTTTATGCTTAATTCCTAACTTCATGTGCTTCATCATTTGATTGACCGCTTGATGATCTTTTGCTTAAGATAATGTATTTGATGCTACACCCTAGTTAGGTAGTTCAAATGTATTAACTTTTGATAGATCATTCTTGTTTTGATTTAATGTACTTCTTGTTAATTTTATGGCAACCATGTGTCGTTATATAATTCTTGGCCATTATATATTGTTTATCCCCTAAATTAGTTCTATATCTAGCATGTGTAGAGGGATGGAGGCAGATTCACTTCCCTAGTTGTCTTTACTCGTATTTTATCTCGCTTTAATTCTCGCAAGCTTTATTTTATGAACCTCACATTTTAGTTTTAGTGACAATCCAACAAATCCTTTATAAACCCCCTTATCATTCTAAAAGATGATCCTAGATACCTAAGTTGCCATAAACTAGCAGTCCCAGTGGTTCGACTTACCCGACCAATAGCCCTATTTTACAGTAATTTATGCTATTGCAAAACGGGTTGATTTATAATTGATAATCGGCCCGTCGATCAAGTTTCCTTTATGATTTACTATCTAGTTGTAAACAGTTGTTTGCTATTGAGTATTGGTTTGAGGTTTTCTAGGGGTCCACACAGTATGGATTCCCAAGTTATATTATTGGAGAATTAATTATATTAGAATAATTTATTATTTAATGAAATTTTATTCTGAGGTTTCAATTAATGGTTTATCATTTTAGTTTTCTTTCAGATATTATTCATTCTTATTTATCTATTTTTTACTCTGTGTTCGATAATTACCTTTTTTTGTTTTTGATATCCTCGGGTATTTGGGCGTGGGCGTGGGCCTGGCTAACCCGCATCTAGAAATTCGGGGGTATCACAGTTAGTATCAAAGCACTCCAGGTTCAAGTGTCCTTAGGAGTGTCTTCGTTATATGACTTCCGCGTTGCATCTCTTAAAACTTAGAGCCCATATTAGGATTCGTTGTACTCTATTTATGGTTCATTAGGAGGAGTTGATGTCAAGTATATTTCATAGTTACAGAATGGGTGACACAAGGAAAAGGATGGGGTCCAAGGCGAAAACAATAAAAACCCAAAGAAGTAAAGGAGTACGTTATCGATTTCTTTGCCAGGAGGCAAAATTTGAGATCGAAGGTTTAGTTCTAGGTTGGCGTTACTTTAAAAGTATAAGCCAAGGAAGGATTTAGGTATACGTGATAAGTCACCGCATATCGGGGCCAACACGACTTCAATTATTCTCATAAAGGAGACAAGTGTAGAGGAGGAGCCCGAAGAGGATCCTAATGGAAGAGATTTCAGGGTATCCAGGAAAGAGGTTACTAAATCTGGAAGATGAATGATCAATCGAGAATGATCTTATTTGCTAGTATAGCGAATAATATTAGTAGAATTAGGGTTGATCAATCTACAAATAGTTAAGCTTTCTTATCATCTCTAAAAGAGTTATAGAAGAAGTACTCTTCAAGAGTTTGGAAAGTTAATGGAGTTCTTATCAGAACAAAACGTATGATTTTGTATCACGTTCAGGAGAGTATTGATATTATGTTATGACGTTCTAATTTGCTTTATAAAGCTAATTTCGATAGTTTACATTTCGCGTATAAAGAGGATGAGAGTTAAGCCCATGGTATTTGCTTAGGCAAACGAATGTTGCTTTTAAGCTATGTTTAAAGGATATGTTTTGAGGTTAGATGATTACCTACCAAATTATAAAAGGGAAATTGTGAAACAATCTAGTAAGGTTGATTTCAAAGGAGACTTTCTTTTCTAGAAAGAACGATGTCTTAAGTAGGATTATATTTTGTTTTATTGTGTTTGTCATACGTGTTTTATTTTCGTTAATTATTCGGGTTTTGGTATGTGGTTTAGTTAGGGACACAAGTATGTGATCAGCCAACTATTATTCTTATGCCATGAAGTACTAGCGTTATATTACGCTAGGATTGTGAGCATGAGGTCATAGGATTTGGGAGATACACATAAATCTAGTCAATCTATTAGACCTGGACATACGTCATTAAGGTATGTTATTTGGGATGGGATAGTTAAACCATCAATACGAGTCAAATAATCTAGAACGATTAGTTTGATATACTTTACGCTATATATGGATTCGTATCTTTTTACAACACTATGATAATGGTGGTTGTTAATGTTTCAGTATTCCTAAGGTTGTGATAAATAAAGACCACTATAACTCCACGATGATTTATTAGAGGTGTCAGAGTTGTAAAACATCTTCTTTGAAAAATTTCAAAAGTTGTTCCTAAGTCGGAAGAAGGATTTAGTACTGGATTAGGTACTTATGAGAATGATGCTAAGTAAGGATAACAGATTGAATAAATCTTCATTAGTCTATTCTTAATCAAGAATTTATTCACAAGGGCGTGTCATTAGGAGGAGTTGCCGGTGTTGCACATGGAAAAGGAAACTAAGTCTTATTCACTTGTATAAATAATATGGAATTTTTTTTTTCTTTTTTTAAGGTCATAATTCACAACAATTAGTTGTTGCTAGGAAATTGATGACTTATTTGGAGGATGGAAAGATTTCATATTCTTTTGAAGTTAGACAAGAAGTCTCACATTGTTTGATCTTGTGTGTGTGTAGGTGGAGTGAAAGTCCCAGTGAGTACAAGGTGGATGGAAAGTGGGGCAACTAAGTGAGTAACTACTTGCATGCATCAAGTGAAGATGGTGAGCTAGTGAGTGTGAATTGGTTGTGAAAGCTAGTGTCTATTCTGGTGCCTGGGTGTGTGCAAAGAGTGAGACAACTGAGTGTGTAACAAGATTCATACTACTAGTGGAGGCATTTATTGGTTGACGCCAAGAACCAAGGTTTTTCCCTATTAATAGGGTTTCCTTGTACATCTTGTGTCCATGTGATTTGCTTGATTATATTGGTTTGTATCTTCTATGTTAAGTATGTTTATCCTCAAGTGAAAAAGGAATAAACTACCTAAGACCAATTTAACCCCCCCTTTTTGGTCCAACAATTGGTATTAGAGCCTTAGTCTGCATAACCAAGGAATTAACAAGCCTGCAGTAAAGAGTCTTGGAGCATGATGGAGGGTCAGTGCATTGATTATGCACCATGTCTTGACAATACAAACTTTGAAGACTGGAAAATCAGAATGGAAGCCTATCTTATGTTCAAGTCATATGAGATGTGGTATGCTACCACCAAGGGAGTATCTATGCTTAATGAAGATGATATGTTAATTAATTCAAGGGCAGAATAGACTATACTCAGTGGTCTTACTCATCAGGATCTTATGAAGGTTAAGGGCTGTAAATTATCCAAGGAAGCGTGGGACTTGCTTGAGACAGAATATACAATTCAAGAAGAAGAAGCTGAAGAAGGTACATATGTTGAAGACTTCAAGTCTAAGATCTCAGTCTTAATCTCTTTTTCACTTGTTGTTTGTAACATAGTGAAGCTCAGATCAAAGAAAGTATTATGGAAAAATAACATTGTTAAAGAGAGGGCTGCAACCTTTTTGATAGATAAATGCAAGGCTGAACAAGGTTCTAATGTTGAGGTTGGTTACATTGCAAAGGATCTCTTCAGTCTCAGGCTCAGGAAGAAATGTCAAGCTGGGAATGAGGTCTATTACAGATTTAGAAGATGGATCTCTGAAAGGAGCTGGTTAGAGAAGTTTAACAATAAGAAAAGGGGCTAAATGTTGCAGAGGGTCAAGAAAAAGAATGGTCATAAAGGACTGCCTAGTGCTCTTTGTATATTTGCTCACGACATGTCTAAATATGAGAAGCTTAATAACTAAACTCAGATTACATCTATGAAAAGTCAAGGAAACTCTAGTTTGAGTTGTCCAAAGGGAGCTCTGATCCCTAAATGGAAATCTAATCTTGGAAAGTCATTGAAGTAACAAACAGAATTGAAGAGTGAAGATGTACCCACAACAGAGAGTGTTACACTTGAAGATGTTGGTGACAAATAAAATTCATATTGGCAGCTTTCAAGAAATGTATCTCTCGATCAATTCAAAGCCAGTCTATCTATCATGTACCCCTTCTCATTTGTAGCCTACTACCTAACAGTTTTCAGATCAAAAGTCTCATTGAAAAGACTTGGAAAATACAGAAAATTACATCTGTGGTGTCCCACTTCTTACACTCCCGAATAAAACCTATTGAAACCTCAAGAAAATTAGAAGAGTATTCCTAAATTGACTCAAGAAGCTGTCATTACTCACAAAGATCTTCAAACTGTCCTAAACCTTGTTTATTTAGTCTTTAAAGCTCTAAAGAGAAGACCACCAGATGTTGATTTCATAAAGGTTCATAGTCCTTCTTGTAATGACCTGGTCATTTTCCTCTCTTTCCTTTTTCTCAAATTTTACAGATAAATTTTTTTCGTTTACTTTTCTTTTCCGAGTTCTATTTCTCGTCACTGGGTGTCCTCTTAAGTGATTGGAAATGGTTTCCAAAACTCTTTCATTTGGATTGACAACTTCCTTTAAGGACCGAGTCATTTTCACATTGTCACTTTTTCGACACTATTCACTTTTTGTCCTTTTCCCTATTTTGTCTATATCCCGTTTGTCACTTTTTGGCACAACCTCACTTTTCATGCTTGGAGTTGGTTTTTCACTTCACATATCTTCATTCTAAGTGGTTTCCACGAAATACATATCTTTACTTTTGTAGAAAAGTACTCTAGTTGCTCCCGGTGTCTATAGGGGCATGGATGCACATCTCTTTGGAAATTTTTTCTTTCCTTGGAGTGTTTTTCGTAAATATCTTTTGAAGATATTTTATTTCAGAGGTTTTTAAGAAAATATTTTTGGAAGATATTTTCATTCTGGGTCATTAGTACAGTTAACCCTTTTTATAGGGGCCATTGTGCAATTAATGAAAGTTATTGCAAAATATCTCGTTTTGAGCCTGGATCCTCATACGGGGTTCATTTTCACATTTCATCAAGTTGTGTACTCTTACAATTTCCTTTTGGTTATTTTTTCCCAGTTTCAGAGTTTTTGACCCCAGTTGCCGCCAAACTTGTTTGGGGCTTATCTCTCTGCTTGAGACTCAATTTTTGAAGCTGTTTCTTTTGTTTTTCATATTTTCTCATTTGGTTCTTTTTTGTTCATGGAGGTTTGCCAGCGCGTTTGCTTAAATTTCACTTTTCTGGACCCGGCGAGGCCCTTTCAAGGCACTTTTATGGTTTTACTACAAATAGAATGTCTTAAAGTGAAAAATCACTTTTCCCATAATCTTTCTATCTCTTTGGCCAACAGCCATGGAAGCTCCTTAGGCTGCCACCTTTTCTTCTTCTCCTCCACTTGATTTCCTTTGTAAAAAGTCTTCTGCCTCAACGTTTATCGTAGGCCTCGTTGTGCTCTACCTTTTCCCCTTATTAGTATCCAATTCCGACCACTTTTTAGTTCGGGTTTCAAGTTCGGGTTTGAATTTTCATGGTATCTTAAAGGTTAAAGTTGTTCCTCCCGTTGTACCCGGCATAACCCCGCGGTATCGTCGGATTCAGAGCACTTTTCTTTCGGTGGGGAATTGAGATTTTCATCTCAAATTGAGGTAGGGGGTGTTATAGTTTATATTCTTGATGTATTGCTTGCTAATGATGATTATACAACTCATTTAAATGTCTTTGTATTAAATTTAAAGATTTTATTATTTATTTTTGTTATGTGAGATTTGATTTTCCCGATTGCTTATAGCTTGGTTTAAACATGTGGCATGACATTAAATTACTCCTTGATATGTTTATTGACATATATTAAATTAAGAGCATTTGGACAAGTATTAAAGTTTTTATTTAATATTTTTCTAGAATGAAAATTTAATTCATGTGGCCTTATCTAGCTTGAAATTAATGTGTGATGTTAATTATATTAGGCCCTAGCATGCTTTTCAACATATGTGAATTTGAGTGTATTTGAATATGTTTTAAAATCTAGAGGTAATTACTTAATTTGATTAAGTAATTTTTTTCCAAGTGTACTATTCACTTCATTGGAATTTTGATTTGATATTATTGATGTGCATGACATATACTTTCATATATATTATATCGGGAATATTTGATTAGGTTTTGAAACCTTTCATTTATTATTTTTCTTGTATGAAGGTTTAATTATCATGGTTGTAGCTTGCATGGAAATCACTTGTATTAGGCTATTAAATCAAGTCTTGGCATGCTTTATAGCATACTTAAATTTGAGAGCATTTGGGTGAATTTAAAAATCTAGAGATTTTAATTAAAAGAATTAATTAAAATCTATTTAATGGTTTCATTGCCTTAATTAAGTTTTTAACTTGATATTTGTAATGACTAGGACTTATTTACAAGCATATATTAATTTGGGACCATTTGAAGTTGCTTTAGAACCTTGAGATTTAAAATAGCATGATTTAATTAAATTCTACTTTATTGTTCCAATAACCTAATTAAGTTTTTGAATAGATATCGGTGATGACTGTGCTATGTCCTTTAACATGTATTGATTTATGGTTATTTGGAATTCATTTAGAATCTAAAGAATTTAATTATTTTTATTTAATTAAATTCTATCTAATTGCTCCATGGATTTAATTGTGTTTTGGAAGTTATTTTTATGTTTAAATCATGGACTTTGACTTGTTCTACATTCACTTGGTTACATTTTGAGCATTGGATAACATTGTTGTTATATTTAGATTCATGAGTTTACATTTTCAATATTGAGTAACATTGTTATAGCGTGTAACGAATCACATACTGAAGATTCAACATTTGTCATGCCATAGTAGTTGTGGACTTAGAGCATGTATTGTATGTATTTCCAAATTTAGTTGTGCGTGGTAGATAGTTGATTATCTTGTATATACGTGTTGATATATACGTTGTTGCATAACTTGTTGATTTTAGAAACTTAGGGATGTCGTTGTATGACTACGGCTAGGACATGGTTCTAGTACGGAGGATTGTCCCTCTACAAGTCTAGTGCGCACATAGGGAGGTTACCCGTGGGCTAGTAACCCTAAATTAACTATGGTGTCGGTCTGATCCGGCATGATGTCCGAGTATCCACCTTGTTTGATTTCACATTTCATTTCAAGTTGATAACTAGATGATATCGTAACTTGTTGTTCCTTATTTGATTTCCGATTTTAAGTTTCAAGATGTTTACTTTGAGAAATCATGCTTTATGCGTTGTATTGGAAGTTTCAATGTTGGTTAAATGGCATCGATATTGTGATTTGTGTTTCGATGTTCATATGTAGCTTAGGAATGATCCTACAGATTCATTTGGAACGTAAACGTTAGGTAGTATGAACCATTTTAGTTGATTTCACATTTTAGATTTCAAGTTGATAGCTTTGAGAATCTATATCTTGTTATGTTGTATAATATAATTCTATATCGTTTAATTGCATAAATATTGTAGTTTATGCTAGAAATCCTTTAAGGTAGCTTAGGATGCTCCCTGAGTCTCACTTTGACATAGACGTTAAGTGGTATGAGTCCCTTTAATATGTTTCACCTTAAAGCGATATTATTGTAAAATGTTAGGTCTATGCATGCTCATCTCCTACGAGTAACTTTTTGTTACTTACCCCAAAGTTACCGGGGACATTTTTCAGATACGAAGACTTAGTTCGTGATGCTCATCATTCCTTGGATGGCTTGTAGCTTTTAAGTTTCCATTTCATGCAAATGTTAGCATGAAATGTCATTTCGTAGCCTTATATGTCAAAACTTGTATCTTTGATTCCATATATGTAATGTGTACATAAGTACACCTTTTACGATGTATTTAACTTGTGTGAGATGAGGCCGAAGGCCAATGACATTTATATTGCATCTTTTGTAATTTTTGATTTCGTGAAATGTTATGAAAACCTTGAAAATTCATAAGTCATTGCCTCATTACTTTTGCATCGGGAGTGTGAATTCCATTTTTATTCTTTCATAGGGTCTCATTAGTCATGTATGAAGTGTGACCAAGGGCCAAATGGTAATTTGACTCTATTTTATATTTTTAGTTTTCAAAATTCCGATTCCAAGTTAATTTTTATCATTTTTGGGCGTCGGGGGGTCGGATTTTGAGTCGGGGCTTCTTAGGAGCCACAGACCATTCCCGCGTGCTTAGAATCATTTATTGCACTTGTGTGAACATTTGTTTCAACCTAGAAATGCATTTACTGTGGACATTTCATAGTGTGTTTTTTTCATTTTCTTCTATGTAGTCGGGTAGAAAATTTGATTTTGGGAGGGGTTTTTTTTCATGGTTTTCCAAAAAAAATCGTTTGATAGCCCGTTTTTGCTCTCAGATGTGCACAATTACTATGGAAGTTCTTTTTGGCCTTCTTAACTTATTCTGATCTAGGGGCATTTTAAGTATTTCACAATGAGTTTTTTTCATTTTCTTCTAGATTTTTGGGTAGAAAACTCAATTTTAGGGTGGGTTTCTTTTTTATATTTTTCCAGAAAAAGTCGTTTCAGACCTCGTTTTGGCTCTCAGTTCTGGTTGAGCCTTTTTTCTTCCCCTAGCATGTCAGGATGCTTGTAGGGATGCTCGTGGGGTGTTCATCGCAACGTTGTGATGTTGATTCTTGTTTTCGCTCGTTCTCCTTCGTCCAGACTCCAAATAGAGTGAACTTTTTTTTAAACTTCATTAATTTTTCACTGTCTTTCCAACGGTGTGCTCAGTTGTACCCAGATCTTCTTAAAAAATTACTAGTTTACCCTTTTAGCCTTAAGTGCTCTTTTTTCTTCGTCATATCGTTTCTCCTTTGTCCGAACTCCGAATCATGTGATTCTTGAGTCCATCTTGGTTAGTTTTTTGCTGTCTTTCCAGCAGTATGCTCGGTGGCCCCCGAATCCATAGTTTTAGAAATGACTATTTTGCCCTTGGGGCTATTTTTGACCAATTTTTCTTGCTTTCTGCTTCCGCAACTTTCTTTTGAGTTCCGTGATTTCATGGGAAGTCACGGATGTATTTCAGGAATGATATACATCCTAGGGACATCATTTTTATATAAAATGACTATTTTGCCCCTAGGGGCTTGATTATTATTTTTTCTGATCTTTTACTTTCACGTTAGTTCTCATTAAGTTCCACGACCTCAGGGAAGTTCATCAAAATTTCTTAGAGGTGTGTTGTGCCTTGGGAGACCGTTGTATTGTTTCTTGCTTCCACATTCTAGATTCATTATCGGATCTGCATTCAGTTCATCACAGGACGCACTGGCCTAAAAACCAGGGTTCTCATAGGTGGTATCAGAGCATCCGGGTTTGAATACCTTATGTTGACCTTAAGGATTTCATCCAAGGACAATCTAGTTGTTTTGATGATGACAAACCATTAATGGTGTTTACGGACTAATGTTTACATTGAGTGTTATATAGATTATTCACATTCAAAGAATGACCTCAATGAAGCTATAAAGATCATTCCAAGTATTCCATTATTCAAGATCACATCAATGAAAGAAATTGATACAAAGAAAACTTGAAGTTACAAGGAACCAAATGTAAAGTCTATCCAAAGATAGCTTGGACTACAATGGGCAAGAAAACAACTCAAAGAAAGGAAGAAAACGAGTCCACCTGAATGTCTACATGATCATGGATAAAGCGTGAAGAAAGGGGTAGATAGGATGGTGAGTGTTTAGGATTCAATATCAAAGTATTTATGAATCCATTTGAAGCTCATCTCTATAGGACCATGCATATCATATCATCATTCATATGCTTCTATATCCATTAGCAATTAACTATGCACTTCATTCATATACGGGCATGAATGCATACTTAAGTGTAATTATTTATAACTTTTGGGGTTTTAGTGTAATTATGTAAAATAATTATTTTTCATTTTAGGGACCTTTTTACAATTTATTTTAGAAGATATTTTGAAAAATGACCATTTTGCAAATTTTGGAAAGTGTGACAAGTGTCACACTCTCATGGAGCCATTTGTTGGAATTTGGGTGAAGAGACTTGGCACCATGACTTCTTGACATTTGGAGGGTGGAGATTCACCCATATGTTGGCCTAGGATTGGTGCACTTGTTGGCTTAGATTGTTGACAAGTGTAGGCTTAAGATTAAGCCTAGAAAGGAGCATTGGATTAGCGACAAGTGTAGGTTCACCATTTAGTCTTGCATTGTGTATGTGAGAGAGGTAGTGTAAAAACACATAGTGAGTGGAGGATTTCTAGCCCTTCCACTCACCATTTTACACTTTACCTTCTTCATTTCCTTATCTCTTTTGAACCCTAGCAAAGACTCCATTAGAGGAAAGCTTGGTATAGAGCTTTGACTTCACATTTGGCACTCTTCCACTCACCCTAGACTTTTGACCTTAGGAGAGAAAAGATTCCTATCACTCTTCTCTTCAAGAATCTTAACCTTTTTTTCCATTTTGTGCTTGGTAGCTTGGATTATAGAGATTCAATTCTCTATTGAAGTAGGGGTGGTAGTATGTTTATATTCTAACTGTTTTATAGTCCTTGTGGTTTAATATATATTGTGTACATGCTTTTGATATAATAGTATTGCATATTATAGGAAACCCTCACTTCTTGACTTAGGGTTTATTGATTTAAGCATGTATGATATGTGTAAACCATGTGTAGAAGGATTATATAATTTAGTAGATGCTAAATTCTAGTAAATTCACATGTGGTAGTAATATAGAACTCTAGTAGAATTATTAGTGTTATACGCAATTCTTATTGACTTGAATTGCTATATTTTTGTGATAATAATTCTATGTTCTTGTGAATTACAAATTATGATTAATTTATGAGCTTATTACTAAATGTTGATACTTAGTATATAGAGCTTGTTGTTGAGGCATGACTTGAATTGATAAATTTGTGATATTATATTGTGTATAATATCATGATGTGAATTTGTCATTTGGCATGCCATTCTAGATTTGGAACCCTAAGACATGGTTTGTATGGTTTCAAAGTACTTGTGCATAGAAGGTGGTTTGTATGCCTTATTATGTATATATAAGTTTTGAACTTAATATATATTTTGGAATCTTTTGGGACATTGTTACATGTGACATGGCTAAAGTTCGGATTTAGTGTGGGAGGTATGAGTTCTCCCCAATTGAGATAGTGCCCACTAGGGTGGTCTTCCCAGCGGGTTAATGCCTGGAATAACCGTATTAATCTTGGTTAAGTCCGAGACGTGATGTCCAAGTCTTCCATTACTTGTTTTCGCATTAAATTTCAAGTTGACAACCAATGCTTAATTGTAGCTTGAAATTCTTGTTATTAGCGAATTGATGTTGTTGAGTACATTAATAATTATTTGTGTTGCTAAAGAATCATTTAAGTTAGTTTAAGATAATCCCTTAAAACACCTTGAACATAGACGTTAAGTTGAATGATCCCTTGTATTCGTCTATATTGATCTTGCAATGATATTGAAACTTTAGAGTATACGCATATGCTTCTCCTACGAGTAACTTGATTACTCACCCTAGTGGTTTGGGTTGTTTCTCAGGTAAGGAGACCATGTTCATGGATGCTCATCATCCTTAGAAGCTTTTGAGCTATTTGAAGCATTTTTGTATTTTAACATGCAAGTGTTTAGCATGACTTGACTTTGATATCATATTTTGAATGCCATGGGTGTATGGTACTTTTGGATCTTTAGTAGCTTTCTTGATATGTAATAACACTCAAATATTTGCTTTTGACATTTTAAGTATGTATGTAAAGAGGCCAAGGGCCAAGCATGTCTATTTTTGTACTTAGACACCTTTGGTAAAAAAGTTTTGCTTCAAATATCTCTTAACCAAATTTTGAGGTTTGACATGTGAATATCTTGTAAATGTTGTGTATGAGGCCATGGGCCATTAATTTGGATTCAAGGATCCATATCAAAGATGTTAGTATGTTCACACACTCAAACTTTATAATAAAAAAAAAAGAAAAAGTTTTACACATGCATTTTGAACCAATTTATGAAGGGATTCAAAGTAGAGTTTAGACCTTAGCATCTTGGACTCATAGCAGGTTCAGCAGCAGGTTTTCAAAGCATTTCAGTCGACCAAAACTCCATTTCGGTCGACCGATGTTAAATGGTTTTGTGTTTGCACAGTAACATCAAATTCCAGTAGCCAAAAACACTGTTCAAGGGTTATTTCGGTCGACCGAACCTTTATTTCGGTCTACCGAAGCAATTGGAACCTTTTCGTCATGATTTTAGGTCTCAGCACCTTCATTTCAGTTGTCTAAAAGTCCATTTCGGTCGACCAAAATAGCTAGAACCCGAGCCTAGTCTCTATTTTGTTTTAGCACTGATTATCCGACTTCAACGGGTCATAACTTCTTCGTTTCTAATTCAAATAGGGTGATTCTTGAGCCTAAACTCAAGGATTTTGAGTTAGATTTCCAATGGTACCAATTCCATTCTCAAATTCCAAACACAGTGGTAGTTATGTATGTTTTAGTGAAGCAGTGTCAGTTTTTACTTCAACCAGGACAGGGCATTTTGTGGGATTCTTAGCCAAAGTCTATGGAACCTTTTGGAATGTTTTAAAATGATTAGATTAGATTGTATTAACCTTGTTTGACTTGTTTAGAGTCAAGTTTCTCCTTTTAATAGTGAAGTGACCTTTTTGCCCCTTGGATAGCAAATTTTATCCTTTTTGACCTTGGTTTCCGTTTTTGTCCTCTTTAAGTTCCGTGACCTCATGGAGGGTCACATTTGTGTCTGAGGAGTGACTCCTACCTCTAGAGACCTTGGTTTACCCTTGGCTTCCACATTTCGGATCCGTTATCTGATCACTTTCGGTTCATCACTGACGCACCGGGTTGAAAAACTTGGACCGTAACATACATATTCATGTATAACGAAATGGATTAACTAAAATGTTAAATCCTGCATATTTTCATGTTAGGCCAACTTAATCAATTGGATGACGTACCAAATATTTATTTTATGTTTGGATATGACAGCTTATATATATATATATATATATATATATATATATATATATATATATATATATAGTTATATACAATGATATGAGATTTGAGTCTCAGGATCATGGTTAGGGTGCGTATATTGTTAAGGATGTGTAACTAGATATAGTGTAGTTGTGTGCCATGATAAGTCTAGGTACTCATGCCCACTATATGTATGTTTTGCATGTTGCCTACTAGTCAAGTTGAGGCAACCCTATAATCTAGTGAGGTTCCTTTAGTGTGTGTATATATATACGAACTATTAGTTATTGTTGAATTAATTAGGATGTATATAAGTTCTGAGTCTCTATTTGGGATGTAGTAGATTAGAACTTGTGTTATGGGCCTGACCAACCATTATTTTTTAGGTGTTCATCAGTTCTAAGCTTAGGGATTGTTCGTGCTGAGCAAAAACGATCTATTCACTCTTCTGTCTTAATGTAGGATTTCCTTATTATCGTTTTAATCAAATATTATTTTATTTCAGTTGGATTTTGAAATAGTGGTCCACATAATGGATTTCTAAGTTGTAATTTTAATTAATTACTTGTATCAGAGGATTTTGTTATTGGAGGTTTATTAAAGGATTAATTATTTTAGTTTCTTTCAGGTTTATTATTTATTCTTAAATCTATTTGTATTCCATGCTTGTTAAATACTTTAATTGTTTAATATTCCTTTGGGTTTGAGTTTGGACCTGATCAACCCATGTCTCGGAGTCGAGGGGTTTCACAATATATAACCCAAAAAATAAAAGGATTCGTGAGACCATTCTCATTAGTTTTTTCGAAAAACAATAATTATAACTTTACCTTTCTCATTAGATTTTCTGAAAATAATAATTTTAACTTTTAAAAATCACAGAATTTTAAAATTTAGGACATACAAACTATAAGGAAGTTATATGTAGTAAACCTACTTCAACACGAGTTATATGTTGTAGAATTAAGAATAAAACCTATCTGTCCCACTGTCCGACTGGTATTGCAAACAAAACATGTATATGCCATTGCCCGACTGGTATGATATATGACACTCAGCGCAACTAAGATTGTAAATTTTCTACAATTAATACGCAACATTTAGTGCGACTATGATTGCAAAATTTTTATAATTTTGTTCCAACAGATTGTACGCAACACTCTACACAACTAACCATTTATTTTGTTGAACAGTTTGCACGCGTTTATGTGATCGATTTCTTAATATGCAACACTTAGCACGACAGTGATTGCAAAAAAATTGTAATTTTGTCCCAAAGATTGTACACAACACTTTGCGTAACTATATACTAGTATATAATAAAAATACAAAAACGCTCTCTCTTTCTAGGGCGAAATTAGGGTTTGATAAGTGCTAGGGTTTGCAGCTTAGAGTCTCGGGACTCATAATAGAAGAGGGACGGCCCTCCTCCCCGGCGCCTATGGGGGCTGCTCCACCCCACCTTTCACCTATGCGCAAACCTTGGAGTGTTCTTTTCAGCAACTCTGTCTCTTCTTCCTTCTCAAATTTACAATATATCCCTAAACTAGAATCAGAGGCCATATCGACACTAGATGATGACGACGTGGCAGAGGAGGTTACTTACTGGGCAAACTCCATTGTGGGATATGTAATGGGAAAGCGTCCTTACTACCATCACCTTAAATCATATATGCAGAGGGTGTGGAAGCCAGAAGGAGAGTTTAAGCTTATCACGTTATATAATGGTTTTTTCATGATCAGATTTGATCTGGTGCAGGATTTAGAGAGGGTGCTAGATTGTGTCCATACTTTTGAAGGTAGACCAATGATCCTCAAGAAATGGGATAAGAACATTGATTTAAAGAAGGAGGTATTAGGATCAGTTCCAATTTGGATCAAGTAATTCGACGTACTGATGCATTGTCGTGGTACATCCTCCATATCTAAGATTTGTTCACTCTTTGCCAAACCAATCCGTATGGATGATGTTTCTCTTACTCGGGAAAGGGGTGCATTTGTCCGTGTCATGGTAGAGGTTGATGTTCATGAGGAGCTACCTACAGAGTTGGATTTTAAGGTTCATGGTACTCTTTGTCGTATAAGAGTAGAGTATACTTGGAAGCCTCAGATTTGTACTTTTTGTCGTGCTATTGATTATGGGGTGAAGGCCTGTCCAATGAAGAGAGTGGATAAGAAGCCAAGTAAGCCGATGCAGGTTTGGAGGGTTAAGAAAAATGGTAAAGAGGTGGTTGTTGATGAGAGTACTCAACCTCCTCAAGAGATAGTACCCATGGTTGGGGAGAGTTCGGTGATTGAGACAGATGCTACTCCAGTTGTAGACCTTGATTCCGTGGTGGATGTTATACATGTGCAGGAAGATCACCACATGTATGAAAAATTGCCTAAACCAACTAACTCTCATGTATCCAACTCCTTTGGTCTGTTACAGGAAGCTGTGGAGGATACTGCAACTATAGATGATGTGGAACTGACTGCAGCTAAGAAGAAGAAGAATAAGAAGAAAATAGATAGTCAATTGAACGAAAGGGTAACACGGCAGAGTTTGGCTACGGAAGGGCTATCTTCCAACCCAACCTGCTTATGATTGGTTGCTGGAATGTGCGTGGCCTGAATAGGCCCAAAATGCAGAAGGAGGTGAGATTTTGGATATCCCATTACTCTCTGTTTGCTGTAGTTTTGCTAGAGACTAGAGTTAATAAAATCAATGGTTGATGGAAGTGGATTAATAACTATTCTCATCATCATTTGGGTAGAATTTGGGTTGGATGGGATCCCAGCAAGGTGGATATTATAAGGATAAATACAAACGAGCAGGCAATGCTATTGAAAGTACAGTCTTTAGATCTACAGGCTCCTTTTTGACTGTCACCTGTGTATGCAGCAAATTCAGAAGCAGAGAGGAAACAATTGTGGAGTACTCTTCGCCAATATGCTACAATGACTGATTAGGTATGGTTAACTATGGGGGATTGGAATGCTATTCGTGCACATGATGAAAAGGTAGGGGGTAACCAAGTCCCTCAATGACTGTTAAATGAGTTTAATGATACAATGCATGAGGCCGGTTTGACTGATAACCCTACTTTGAATGGAAAGCTGACATGGTGTAATAGACAAGATCCCAACACTAGGATCTATGCAAGGTTGGATAAGAGTTTGGGGAATTTGGGATGGTTTACAGCTTATCCCAATTCAAAGATTTTACTCATAGTAGCTTTTATTTCTGATCACTATGCTATGGTGGTTCAGCAAGGTATGCAGGTGACTTCCAGCCCAAAACCTTTCAAATTTTTAAAGGTTTGGCAGCTGTAGAATGGCATGGAGTCCATTGTTGCAGAAGCTTGGAGTACTATAGTGAGAAGGGATCCTCTTTGTAGATTTACCACTAAGCTGAGGAGGGTTAAAGAAGCAGTCAAAATATGGAATCTTAAGTTTGGATCTGTGCATAAACATGTTACTGAAGCCAGGAAGCAGTTAGAGAGGGCACAAATGGAGTTGTTGAATCAGCCTGAAAACTCAGAGGTGATTGGTAATGAGATTAGGGCTAGGTCTAACTTGGAAGCTACTTTAGCAAATGAAGAGATATTGATTGCCCAAAAATCCAGAGTGAGGTGGATTAAAGACAATGACAACTATACTGAATTTTTTCACAGGAAAATGGCTCAACATAGGACAACAAATGCGATTACTATGCTACAAGACTCCAATGGTACGATGGTGCAAGATGTGGAGACAATCAAATGATGGTGGACAACTACAAGGATCTCTTTACTGATGGACCGAGGTTGAGTGGGGAGATTCAAATAGAGCAACCGAGAAGCAAATTAACTATGGCAGAAGCTGTGAGTTTAGAGTAAACATGTACTGCACAAGAGGTTAAAGATGCTATTGAGGCAATGGGGCCTAATAAGTCTCCTGGTCCTGATGGTTTCCCTCCAAGATTCTATCAACAATACTGGCACATTATTGGTACAGACCTTCTATATGCTGTGCAATTCTTTTTTGATAATGTCAAGCTTTCCAAATCAATTAATAGTTCATTTATTACTCTCATACCTAAGAAGAATGACTGTGCTAGAGCAGCAGATTTTAGGCCTATTACATTATGCAATGTGGTATATAAAGTAATTACAAAGATCATGGCTTATAGACTTAGTTTGGTGTTGGACAAATTAGTGGGCTGTGAGCAGTCAGCTTTTATTAAGGGTAGGAGGATTCAAGACAATATCATCATGGCACATGAATTATTGATTGGATTTTCTAGGAAGACATGCAACCCTTTATTTGCTTTAAAGGTAGATTTGAAGAAGGCATATGATTCAGTGAAATAGGACTTCCTTAAGGAGCTTTTACTGTCCTATGGCTTTGGTATGAAATGGATAGATTGGGTAATGGAATGTCTCTCATCTGCATGGTTTTCCATTCTTATTAATGGATCTCCTTGTGGCTTTTTCCAACCTACCAAAGGGCTGAGACAGGGCTGCCCACTTTCCCCTTTGTTGTTCACCCTTGTTACTGAATCGTTTTCTGCACAAATTGATCAATTGGTGAGAGAAGAGAAGGTTGTTATTCCCAGAATGATTTCTAAGGCATGTATACAGCTATCTCACATGTTTTATGCAGATGATCTACTGGTTGTGCTTCAAGCATATATATCCACTGCTAAGAACCTGACTGCTGCTTTGGGGAAATTCTCTACATTATCAGGCCTAATAGTGAGTCCTAAAAATAGCACTATCTTCTTCTCCAAATTAGTTAGGAGGATGAGAAGATTGAGGAGGATTTTTCATTGCTAAATGGGGAGATTTCCTATTACTTACTTGGGCTTGCCTTTGCTACCTTGTGGATTGAGAAGAGTTCACTGTAGCCCTTTGATTGACAAATTTACCAATAAAATTAATGTATGGAATGGAAAGTGTCTCTCTATGGCTGGTAGATTAGAACTGGTGAAATTAGTTTTAACATCTTATGTGTACTTTTGGTGTTCTGTTTACACATTGCCAAGAGCTGTTGTTAAATATTTAGAGAAGAAGATGAGGGACTTTATATGGGGCTTTACTACTGAACACAAGAAAGTGCATGCTTTGAGTTGGAATAAGGTAACCAGACCGAAGAAGGAAGCTGGGTTTGGGGTGAGGAAAATTGCAGACATTAATTCTACCTCAATATGCCCACTGGTTTGGACCTTCCTTCAATCCAAAGACTGCCTTTGGGTTGCTTGGTTTAGATAAAAGTATACTCGAATTGTATCCTACTGGAATTATCAATCTTGGAAAACAGATCATATGCTATGGAAGAAGATACTAGAGGTCAGGGAATTCATGTTGCAAAATGTCAATTTTCAGATTGGAGATGGACAGTCTACTTTTTTGTTTACTGATCCATGGGTTCAAGGGGAAAGTTTGGTGACTAAATATGGACATAGAGTCCATAGAGACTTTGATCTGGCCAAGCAAGCAAAATTATCTTCCATTATTCAGAACGGTCAGTGGCAATTCCCACATCAGAACTCCAATACTTTACACCAGTTCAAGAACTTTGCTCTCTGACATTGAAGCAAGGTGATGACAGGTTTCAGTGGAGACATTGTGTCTTCTCTTTTGGAAATGTTTAGAATAGGTGGAGAAATCCACACCTAGAGGTGCAGTGGTTTTCAGTTTGTTGGAGTGGAGCGAGACCTAGAGCTTCTCTGGTCTGTTGTTTGGCAATGCAGAATAAGCTTTTAACCTTTGAAAATCTAAAGAAGAGGGGGCTACCTTTAGTGTCTATCTGTCATAACTGCATGAACTCAGCCGATGATATAGATCATCTTATTGTTAATTGTCCATTTGCTAAAGAAATTTGGCAATGGTTGTCTGATGTTCTTGGGTGGAATATGCCTCCAGTCATTTCATTAACTCAATTAGTGGATTGGTTTGTCACCAAAGGAATTAAACATAAGGCCCAAAAACGTATTTGTGCAACTACTATTTGGTATGTATGGAATGAGAGGAATTTGCGATTGCATCAAGAGGTTCGAAGAACTGCTATGGAAATTGCTAGAGCTATTTGTGGAAAGGTCCTAATGTTGTCTGGGATGGAGATGGGAGAGTTATGCTCTCAGTCTCTAGCTAATTGACACTTATTGTGTTTATCCTCTAGTTGTAGTAGACAACTTGTTTCCAAGGGATGCCTTGTTGATGATTTGTAATTTTGTTTTATATCTATAGAAATTTTCCACTTTACCTAGGAAAAAAAAAAAAAAAACACTTTGCGTAACTAGCTATTTATTTTGTTGAACAGTCTGCACGCGTCTGTGCGATCGATTCTCTGCTTAACAAAATCTACAATTTGTACATGAGCAATCCCAAATTCTTTGCCAAAATAAATAAATAAAAATTAAAAAATTGCTTTATTAATCATTTTTAGGTCTAAAATTTATTGTTTTATTGAAAACTCTAATAAGTTTTTGGAATATCTTACAACAAATATTCACCAAAATTAAATTAATAATAAAATCCAAGGCTTTTGTGCAAGATTTTTTTGCACTCATTTTATATGACAAACACGTAAACATGCTGTGAAGTAAATGAGTTATTTATAGATCAACATCGTTAGTGTAAATCTCATTAATCAACTCTCTAGATAATTTTATTATACTCAATAATAGAATATCAACATTCTAGATAATTTTTACAATTTGGCTCTAGGATACTTCAAAAGAATATCTATACTCAACAAATCCCAACATGCATGTAGCAATGCATGATAAAAATTCCTAATAATAGTGAACAACAAGCATGATGGCTCTGATACCAGTGACGAAAAAATTGTAAAGGGATTCGGTTACCTCAGTTGTCTTAATACCTGCGCAAAATCCAGGAGTTGCAATCACTTGACTTGGTTCTAGGTAATGGCCTATCTTGACCTTAGGATTGGTTATAGGCTGACTGAAGAATATTTCATAACTTTCCTAGACATGCATATAATATTCTTAGAATCGAGGTTTAAGTTTTCATAACTTACTTGATCATCTTTGACATCTAGAGGAAACTATATGTTTCATGCATGCTTAATACTTTAAGAAGTCTTCGAGGCCTCTACCCTTCTTCATCACTCAGTTTGACCAAACCATTCAGTGGGGCCAAAACAATCACCCTTGAGTTTGAATTTTCACCCCAATGGTCAACCTCACCCACAAACCTCACCATTGTACTTAGAAGGCCAAAAAGCAAAAAACAACAATTGAGTGAAAACCTTCTATAAAGCTAACGAAGTTGAGAACCATTGATTGAGCAAAATCTTCTGGAAAGTCAACGAAGTTGTTGAAGATCTTCCTTGTAATGACCCGGTCATTTCCTTCCTTTCCTTTTTACTTAGAATTTTACGGATGAATTTTTTTCGTTGAAATTTATTTTCTAAGTTCAGTTTCTCGTCGCTTAGTGTCATCTCGAGTGCTTGGAAATGGTTTCTGAGACTCTTTCCTTTGAATTGACAACTTCCTTTGAGGACCGAGTCATTTCCACAATTTTCATTTTTCGACACTATTCACTTTTTTGTCCTTATTCCTATTTCGTCCTTTTCCCTATTTCGTCTTTTCCCCGTTTGTCACTTTATTGGCAAAACCTCACTTCTTGTGCTCGGAGTTGGTTTTTGACTTCACGTATCTTTATCGTGAGTGGTTTCCACGAAATACGTATCTTTACTTTTGCAGGAAAGTACTCTGGTTGCTCTCGGTGTCCATAGGGGCATGGATGCATAATTCTTTGAAATTAATTTCTTTTCTTGGGGTATTTTTCGTAAATATCTTTTGAAGATATTTTATTTCAGGGGTATCTAAGAAAATATCTTTTGGAAGATATTTTCATTTTGGGGCAGTTTTGCAGTTAACCCTTTTTGTGGGGACCATTGTGCAATTAATGAAAGTTGTTGCAAATTATCTTTTTTTGAGCTTGGATCCTCGTACGGGATTCATTTTCACTTTTTATCAAGTTGTAAACTCTTAGAAGTCCCTTTTGGTCGATGTTTTCCAGTTTCAGGGTTTTTGGCCCTAGTTTGTGCCAAACTTGTTTGGGACATAACTTTCTATTCGAAACTTAGTTTTTGATGTTGTTTCTTCCATTATTCTTATTTCCTCATTTTGAATCTTTTTTGTTCATAGAGTTTCATCATTTGAGCATGTCTACTCAAATTTCACTTTTCCGGACCCGGTGGGGCCCGTTCGGGGCACTTTTTGATATTTCTATAAAAAGGGGATGAGATATTTTATTTTTTCATCTTTCCCACTCTCTTGCATGACCTGAAGCTTCCATGGCAGCCCAAGGGAGGCTGCCACCTTCTCTCTCCTCATTTGAACTTCATTTCTTTGTCAGAACATAGTAGGGCCTTTGCGTGTTGTGTTCGTGTTGACTACGTGCTTCTTTCATCCTTATTAGAACCCGTTTTTGGCCAAATTTTGAGTTCGGGTTTGAAGTCAAGTTGTGGTTTTGATGGGACTTCTTGTGGGTTCATGTAGATCGTGTTATCCCTGACAAAACCCTTCAGTATCTTCGAATTCGGAGCACTTTTTTTTCGGTGGGCTTTTGAGATTTTCATCTCAAATTGAGGTAGAGGATGTCTTAAGTTTATATTATTGTTGTATTGATTGTTTTATAAGCATATACAACTTGTGAGCATGCCTTGTTCAAGTTTTTAGAATTTAATTTATTTATTTTCTTTGTTTAGAATTTAATTCTAATGATGATATATAGTTTAGAATTAAATTGTGGCATGCTAGTAAATTAGGCCTTGGTGAGTTGTTTAACATATATTAAAATTGGAGCATTTGAGTAAGAATTGCAAATCTTATTTAATATTTATCTTTTGTGAAAGATTAATTCACATAGTTGTATCAAGCATGAAACCAACTTGTAATGTGATATTAAAGTAGGCCTTGGTGAGTTCTTTAACATATATTAAATTGAGGACATTTGGATATGTTTAAAAATCTAGAGAAAAATTAATTAATGAGCTTAATTAATTTTATTTTAAGTGTGTTGGTCACTTAAATTGATTTGGAGGTAATAGGTTGATAATCCCTTAAAATGTAGTCTATTTAATCACCTTGTGAGCATGTTACTAATTTAATGTAGAATTAGTACTTGAGACCTCTTGAAATGGTAATTGGACTTAGCATGATATAGAATATCATTGACTTGCATAGCTTGTTTAGATATATCTTGTGTAGGTGTATAGCTTGTTAGAATATTACAATTGTTTACCTTGGAAGCTAGTTACTAAATTGGGACTTATTTAGTACTTGTGGCTTAGTATGGTAATGTGGTTCAATTGTTGTAAAATATTCTTGTTTTGGTGTATAAATTGCATATTGGAGGCTTGACATGTCATATGCTATCTAGACTTGAATTATAGGACATGGTTTGTGTGAATATAACCTTATTTGTGCATGGAAGATGGTTTTATGCATTAGTGGATTTGGTATAAGTTTGGTCTAACTTATTGATTTTTGTATAAGTTTTGGACTTATTGATTTTGGAAAGTTTGTAAGGACATATTTCACGTGATGGCTAGGGTTTGGCTCTAGTGCGGAGACAAGAGTCTTCTAAGTCATAAGTGCGCACTAGTTAGTACCTTGTGGGTCGTAATTGTCCGGAATAACTTATGCATGTGCGCACTAAGTAGTGCCTTGTGGGTCGTAATTACCAGGAAACACTTACTTGGTCTAGTGACCACATGTCCTAGTCTTTTTACTTTGATTTCGCATTCAATTTCAAGTTGTTAATCATGGATTACTTGTAACTTGAGAATTGGTGCTTGCCTATGTATTTTGATCTCATTTAGTATACTTGAACTTGTATCCTTATTGGTGTATCTAAACTCTATCTAGTGTATTTACGCTTAGTATGCTTGTCATGTGTGTGCGGATTTCATTTTTGTGTACTTGTGCCATGTATACTTGTCTTGTGCGTATGTGTTTAGCTTAGTATACTTGTGTTTGTATACTTGATTTATGAGTACTCTATACATATATCTTATACTTGTGTATGTATGCTAGATATTGCTTATCCCGTTTAACATAATTTAGTATACTTATGAGCATGTGTACTTGAATGTCGTGTATTGTGTTTTAATACGGTTTAGTGTACTTAAGCATGTATACTTGTATGTCGTAGTTCATTGCAATTGCATGAGTAGCTTAGGATGATCCCTGAGTCTCACTTTGACATAGACGTTAGGTGGCATGAGCCCCTCTAACACATTTCACCTTAAGGTGATAGAATTGTAAAATGCTAGCTCGATGTATGTTCATCTCCTACGAGTAGCTTTATGTTACTCACCCATGTAGTGGGGACATTTTTCAGGTACCGGGATCAAGATTCAGGATTCACATCATGCTTGGATGATTTGTAGACTTGAAGTTCTCATTTCTTGTAAATGTTGACTTGAAATACCATTTATAGCTTTATATGTCAAAATGTGTAAATTTAATTCTATTTTTGTAATGTGTACATAAGTACACTCTTTACAATGTATTTGATATATATGAGATGAGGCCGGAAGCCAATGACATGTATCTTGCTTTGTATGCACTTTCGTTTTCAAGGCTTAATATGAAAATGTTGAAAAATGCTTAGACATTGTGTCATAACTTTTGCATTGAGTGTGGGAATTTCATTTTTATTCTTTCGTAGAGTCTCATTAATCATGTTTGAAGTGTGGCCAAGGACCAAATGGAAATTTAAAATCATTTGTCAATTTTGGTTTCTATATTTTCAATTTTAAGTTCATTTTCGCCTTTTTGGCTATTGGGGGGTCGGTTTTGACTCGGCCATTTTCGGGAGCCGTGGACCATTCCTGCGCGCTCAAAATCACCATTTACGTCTGCGTGCATGATCGTTTCCGGGAAAAACCCTTTCATTTGTGATTTGAGCCTCCTATGGAACCATTTTTCAATTTTGTTGCATAATCTGTTCTAGGGGCATTTTCACATTAGTTTTATTTTTCACATTAGTTTATTTTTTTCTTTCGACATGGTCGCTTAGAAAATGTGATTTTAGGGAAGATTTCTTCTTTGTGTTTTTCCAGAAAACATCGTCTTGGTACCAAAAATCCCTCGTGAAGTTTCAGCTTCCAGTTTCATTTTAGCAGTTTTTTAGCTCTTTTAACCAAATTTCTTGGGAGGGTATTTTGGCAATTTCCCAATGAGTTTTTTTTTAATTCTCTCGCGAGTCACGTAGAAATCTCAGTTTTGAGGGGGGTTTCTTCTTTGTGTTTTTGCAAAAAAATTCATCTAGGCCTCTAAATTCAGCCTCTGTTCTGGAATTTTCTAAAAAAAAAAAACCACACAGCAACTTTATGGGCTGCTGCCAGCCATGGTGCACCCAGCGCGTGCGCGGCATGCATGGACGCGCGCATGGGGCTGTCATAGCCCCTCGTCGGGCCGCCGCGACGTCAATTCTTCTTTTGGGCTTTTCTCCTTCGTCCGGACTCCGATTCAAGTGAATTTTTTTTTTGAACTTGATTAATTTTTCATCGTCTATCCAACAGTGTGCTCGGTTACACCCGGATATTTCTGAATAATTACCAATTTGCCCTTAAAGCTTTAAGTGTTCGTTTTTCGTCGTCATGCCGTTTCTCCTTCGTCCGGACTCCGAATCATGCGATTCTTGAGTCCATCTTGATTAGTTTTTTGTTGTCCTTCCAGCAGTATGCTCGGTGGCACCCGAATCTATAGTTTTCAGAAATGACTATTTTGCCCCTGGGGTCTTATTTGTCATATTTTCGATCTTTTGCTTCCGCATTAGTTCTTGTTGAGTTCCACGACCTCATGGAAGGTCACTTTGACTTCTTAGAGTCTTATTTTCTGTTTTCACTTCCGTATATCGGATCTGTTATCGGGTCAATTTTCAGTTCATCACAGAACACGCTGGCCTAAAAACTAAGGTCGTCACATTCCTCATCAATAGAGCGGCTACCAGAGTCCTCTATATGTATTTCACAATCCAAATCCTCAGGTTTTAGAGCCACTAATAAAGAAATATAGAACGAATTCGAGTGATAAAAATGAAGGAAAAACCAACCACACCACTTTATAATCTCACATTTCAGATTTAATAATCAATAAGATCAATTTTTGTACCAAACCATCATTTTCGAAATATGATAGAGGCAAATCATATCTTATCTCTGAATTCTTGATAACTGAATTCATCATTTGAATTCAAATGCTGTGGATGCATCATGGATTGTGAGTCTGGGACAAATCCAACCCATATTCCAACACACATTATCATATCTTTTTAATATTATCTTATTATATGAAAGAAGAATATTTAAGTCTTTTTATTTAGAGGTTAAAGAAAAAGTGTCATGAGATCCTTACTTGAAAACGTCATAAATTTTGGAGGTTTAATGAATCAGGGTCGGTCGGGGGCCAAGGCGGTCGGTTGCCTAGGGCCTCCAATTTGGAAGGGCCTCAAATTTAGTACCATAATGTAATATAGTAGTATATGTGCAAAATATCAAATGATGTGGATGCATCATGGATTATATATGTAGTACAATAATTTGTATGGTAAAAATTATTCTGTTTCTATCCATTTCCTTCAAAAGAAAAAGAATTTTTTATATTTAAATAAGAAATTTATTTTATTATTATATTAGTTTTGGGCTCATGTTTATGCTTGATAGTTAAGCCTAGTTCAAACAACCAAAATTTTAACTCATTGATGCAATTAACTGTCAAATTTTGATTCAATCTCGTTCAAACAACAAAATTATGACAGTGAATGGAGTACTTTAATTTATAATTTTGCATTTGTGTTTTCAATCTTAATATATTTTATTTGCTAATTGTCTAATTTTAATATAAATTTGGCACTCATATAAATTTTTTGCTCACGTGAAGCTTTATGTATAAAAAACCTCACATCTAAAAATTCGCCTAAATTTCTTAAAATTTTTGGAATCTGAAGGTGAACCCTGTAATGAATATATATATATATATATATATATATATATAACAGTATTTATTTATTATTATTATTATTATTTTTGTGCATTTAATCGTAATAATTCATCATTTGTCCTGGTGTGTGTGTGTGTAATGGAAGATGGAGATCCAGTTTCTTTGACGCCACCATCCTTTCCAGTAATTGATTTGAAAGTGCAAAGCCGGTTTCCGATTGATCTCATACACACACTTCATTCATCATGTATTATGTTCATGCTATCTCATATATGCCCAACGCCTGTGACATTCCACATTGGATGCATTTCATACTTACATTGTTTATCATGCTTCATATCCTGTCACTAGCATAGATTCATGTCATCTATCTATTTTGCCTATCTCATTTGACATGCATGACTCTGTTTTGTGCCTTCAATTCTTTATTGTAACACTAACTCCCATTGCAAGTTTCACTTTCCTTTTTGTAGGACATAAATAAACAAAAGTATGTTCGGACACAGGAGCCTGTAGAATCCTCCCAAGCTCAGATTGCCCATTCTTCTGCTCCACCTGCATCTGAGGCTCTTGATTAAATAGCTAGACTTGAAGCACAAATGCAGGTTTTGGAGGATACCCTGCTTGCCATTAGAGCTGACATTGTTTTCTTCTGTACAGAGATTATAGCTGCACTTGCTGACTTATCCAGGGAAATCCGAGGAGATCACCCTACTAGTCCTGCATCCTCTGCCTGAGACTCCCTGTCTCTCTATCTTTTTATGCTCTATATCTATGTTGCTAGTCTGCTACATTATTATATTTGCAGCCGGTCTGTCGGCTTTGATCTTTTAATGTATCCAGTACTCTATTTTATTTATATATGCTTTTATTATAGATGTTATGTGTTACATTCTTATATCTGTATGCTTGACTCCATCAGGTACATCACAGTAACTATAGTGAGAGAGAATGCTACACAATTTTCAAGACCACCCTTATACCTCTCTCACTACTTTATTTCATTTACACTTCCATGTCCACTGTGCACTGATTATCCTTTTTTGTTATCTGATGAGTTTATCCGAGTGCCAAATTTCAGGACCACAGTTAATCCCAAGTTTGGGGGGGCCATGCCACCCACTTTAGATACTTCAGTCCCAGCCATTCTTTACCTTAATTGCACCGGTATACTCTTTCCTTTTGTTCTCTTTGCACATTGAGGACATTGTGCCGTTTTAGTTTAGGGGTAATGGTGTACTTTACAGTGTTTGCTTTTAAATTCAAAATTTGAGCATGACGTGTGTATTTGAGAGATTTTCTATGATTGGTCCATATCTAGCTATGATTTTGATCTTTTGAGGACTATATTGCTTAAAATTTAAAAATTGACTGACTTGAGAGTCCAATACTCCTTGTATGCCTTATGGATGCCATTTAGGAGTAAATTTTTTGAAAGATTGATATCTTACTTACACTTGTGGTCCACATCATCTTAATTTTGTGATTATTTTGAGATTCACTTTAGAATTCTACACTAGCACCGACATACACTAGTATTCACTTATGGGGTACATGCTTTATAAAAAAGCAAAAGCAAAAGCAATAAAAAGGGAGGACTTCTTCCAAAAGGTGAGAAGTGGGAAATGATTAGATGGAGGTTGTCTTAATTTGTAGCCTAGTTAATTTGAGTTTGTAAGTCCGTAGGGGTGTTTGAACGCCTAATGCCTCAAAGCCGTTTGGTTTGGGAGTCATTGACCTAACGCTCGACCTCATGAATCGCTAGATTGCTTAATAGATCAACACATTGCACCATGCTTCCATCGAGTGAAAAGAATAAGCGCACCTAGATGAATGAAGCTTTAATAAAAGGTCCACTTTTTGTCTTGATGATCGGTACTAGATTTATGTGTTAGTTTGAGGGTAAGGATGTGATCAATTCTTTAGTTGGCTAAAATAGCAACATATTTGATGCCGGTCCACTCAAAAAGGATTCTAGAGTTGTTTTGATTTGCATAATCATTTTCTTGATGTGTGGAGCACCATATTTGCTTGCTTGATGTTGAGATTTTGGAAGATTATTTAGAAATGTTTGAAAAATTGCATACTTGAAGTAGTTTTCTCCCAATGCTTGTTTGCAATATTGGTGCCTCTTTTGAAAGAATGAGTTTAATGTTTATGGGTATCATTTCTAGAAACCCTCACAAGACTTCACTCATCCACTAGGGGTTACCTAGGAGTTTAAAAGGCTTATTGCATATGATAAGTGCAATCGTGTTCCCTACAAAAGTGGCGCTATCCATTTATTGTTTTCCAGTTCATAGTTGTTTAGTTATTCATTTCATTCATTTACTTTCTAGTTCATTGCTAGGGACTAGCAATATTTAAGTTTAGGGGTGTGATGAGCGCTGAAAAGTGCGTATTTAAACCCTTAAGCTTAAGCATTCTAGTACCTTTATCTATCTTACTTTACCGTTTTAGATTAATTTCGTATTATTTCCATTTTCAGGCACTTATCCCGAAAATAAGCAAACTCAGCCAAATAAGAAATGAAGCAATTCTGGGATAAATCAAAGAAATGAGCCAAGTGGAAGTAAAATGAAGAAAAAGGTGGAAATCAACATCTTCGATCGATCTCATATCAAAGTTCGATCGATCCAACATGATCGATCTCAGCACTTCAAGATGGATCAGAGCCATGATGACATTTTCAGAGATCTCAAAAGTTCGATCAATCTAACATCATTCTTCGATCAATCGAACTACCTTGTCCTTATCCAAATGATTGATCTTATCTAGTTGTACTACCCTACCAACCACTTTTGTCCTTTTCCCAAAAATATCTTCAAAATATCTCAGATTTGTCTTTATCCAAAAAGTGCCGCCATTGACGATCGATCTAACCTCAGTTCGATAGATCTCAGCCATGTTCGATCGATCCAAGTCCAAGGTTCGATTGATCAAACTTCCTCCAGTGCGAAAAAGTTAAATCTCCAGCTCACAAAAAGTTGTCCTTTATCCAATCATTGGGGGAATATTTTGTGCACAACCCCAGCTCATTTTATGTGTCATTTTGACCTACCTATATTAGGATAAGGATTACTTTTTACATCATATCACATCATATCATCTTATACCTTGTAAGAACTCTGGGAGAGCAAGCTTAGAGGAGGAGGAGGCTAGAGACACCATTGGAGAGTCTTCATCAACCAAGGAGCAAATCTCTACTATGGAGTTAGCCCTTGAGGGTTGGAGAAGTACTACCATGAGTGGCTAGACATCCTCTTGGGGCTAGAGTTAGCCCCAAGCATGCTTTCTACATCTTAATTTTGTGTATTATTGAGGGATTAGTGTTGTAATACATGTTTTGGTACTTTTATATATGTAGATCTTGTTTAGTCAATGATTTATGTGGTTTAATGCTTTCAATTGATCATTTCATTCTATCCATATGTCTATGTATGCTAGAATAGATGTTCATGTGTTTGTCTCCATTTCTTGTATTATTAATGCATGTCTATGTGTATTAATGCCATAGATATAGAGATTGTCAAAACATTGTGCTTAATGGAATGCTCTTGTAATTTTCTAGATGGTTCATGCTCATTTCTTGATGGATTGTGCCTCTCCCTTAGCTTAATTAGTTTAATTTCATGTCATTAGCTTAATTGTAGTATAGTGGTAGCATAGTTGTTAGTTGGGAGGACAATTCATGCATGTTGTTTGATGTTCCATACTTTTGAATGCAAGTAGCATATATCTCTAACCTTATGGTGTATTTGGCTTGTGAGCTTAATGAAATGATTAATGACTTGCTAGATATATTGTGCTTTTCACATGTTATTTAGACAATATATACTTAATTATTAGATATATTGTGCTTTTTACATGTTGATTAGACAATGTATGCTTAATTGGTCACCCTTGCTAATTGAATCAACCAAATAAACACACACATCAATATTGCAACACACATTTCCCTCATTAGTCATTTGTTATGGGTGTAGAAAAGCATTGTTTGGTGGTGACCTCTAAACCCCAAGATTTCTTTCTCTCTTACTTATTCTTTATTGCATTCAATTATTTAGTTTAATTTGCTCTCTAGTTTAATCAACGAACCAACCATTTTTTTGATCACTCGACCTACTAACCCTAATTGTGATTCCCCAACCAAATTCGACTCTAATCCCTTGGGACGATTCCTACTCACCCTAACTATATTTTTAGTGAAGGTAGTAGTGGCTTCTATAAATGTAAAACTTGGCCCTCGCCTTAATGCACACTTTTAAGCTTATGGTTGGACGACGACCATCACAGAACTGAAAAGTGCAGGCATTTTCAACCAAAATCCCCAATAATGTGTATGAACCCAGAATATATCTAGACAACGTAAGAAATGAAAGGTAAAATAGAAATGAGGGAGGAATAGGGTTGCAACACTTAAGAAGCTTTGCTAGTCTTTAACGTCTCAAGCAAGACGTTGGGCTCTTTTAACCCGGATCAAATATCTTGTTATGCAGCCCCTCCTTGGCCGGGTGAAAAACACTTTGAACCCCATCCAACAAATGGTTCTTAAAGGAACTTGTTGGATTTGATTCAAAAGACATTGATGGTGCTTGGTCTATACAACTCTTGGGCTTCCATAGCCTTTCAAACTTTGTTTTTGAAGCAACAATTCTTGAATTCAAGTTTGAAGATGAACTCTTAAAACTTCCATTTCCAAGCAAAGACTCAATTTTATCAAGTTCATTTTCAAGACACCTTTCTACAACAGACATTTCTTCATGCTTGTCTATTGAATTCGGGGTTGGATTAAAGATGTTCGACTTCACCTTCATGTGGCCAAATGAGATTTTTATTATTCCCGTCCTATAATTTATGTTGGCATTCGCAGTTGCCAAAAAGGGACTGCCAAGGATAACGGGAATTTGGCTTTTGGGATTCGGAACCGGTTCCGTGTCTATGACGACAAAATCAATGGGGAAGAAGAATGTATCAATCTTAATCAAAACATCCTTTATGATACCCCGGGGCTTTTTGATAGATCGATCGGCAAGTTACAAAACTACCGACGTCAGTTTCAAGTCTCCTAAGCCCAATTTGACATATACCGAATATGGAAGAAGGTTGACACTTACTCCTAAGTCTAGAAGAGCCCGATTAATGACATGGTCACCAATGATGCAAGAAGTAGTAGGTGAACCGGTGTCCTTAAACTTTAGGAGAGTGTTATGTTGCAAAATGGAGCTCACTTGTTCGGTCAAGACCACTTTCCTTGGTGCCTGGCTTTTATTCTTCCTCTTTTGGGTGCAAAGATCTTTCAAAATTTTGGCATAAGCTGGAATTTGCTTAATTACATCCAAAAGTGGAAGATTGATCTTTATTTACCTAAACATTTTAATGATTTCATGGGTCTTGGTCTTTTGTTTGTCAAGAGAAATGGATCCTTTCAAGGCATCAGGAAATGGAGTTTTTTTCAACAAATTTCTTTGAAGAATCTTCAACACAAGAATTTTTTAAACTATCATAAGAGTTTTTCAAATCATCTTTCAAAACTTTGTTCAAATCATTTTCCATTACTTTTTCCATAAAGGGGACATGCACATGTAATAAAGGATGAATAGGATGTGAAACGGGACGGCTGTTAACTTTTGGTTGCACCGGTTCACTCTTTTCATTGGACATACTCACTTGGTTGTCCACAATTCTCTCACTTCTCAAGGTTGTCACCGTATTAACATGTTTGATTGTGTGACCTTCCGATGAGGAATGAGTCTCCATAACACATTGTTGCTTTGGTGGTGCATTCAACAAGATCTTCCCTTTCTCTCTAGCATTTAAGGTACTAGCTATTTGTCTGACTTGGGTTTCTAGCTTTGCAATGGATTGAGAATGGGAATGAAGCAGTTGAGTATTCGCCTTTAGAGTGCCTAGAGTAGTCAACACTTTCTCCTCAAAAGTGGGACTCCTAGAAGTTCCTTGAGAATATGATGATTGGTAAGGAAAATGAGAATTAGAAAATTGATTTCCATGTGATGATTGAAAAGAAGATCTAAAACCTTGGGAACCTTGGCTTTGCATTGGAGGTGGAACATACTTGTTTTGAAAACCACATTGGGGAGGGTTTGAGCCTTCCCCTTGGCTTTGTCGAGAGAAGTTTGGATGGTTCCTCCAACTTGAATTGTAATGAGTGCCATAGGGATTATTCCCTTGGTTGACAAATGTAGCATTGACTTGCTTATGGTTTTCACTTAGCACATTTCCATGGGAACAATTGGAAGTAGAATGTAAAATACTTGAACAAGTCATGCAAGATTCATTAGATGCACGATGATAAACATGATTAAGGGAGGAAGACATTTGATTCGTCGAAGTTTGGTTAATTAAAAGTTAATCATACCTTTAAGATAAGGATTTCATCTCGGCGGCTATGTCATTGGAGTTGTCAACTTGATATAAGCCAACATTCTTCCTTCCACCTAGAGTTTTACCATTTTTAGAGAATAAAGGTCTATGCATTGAATTCTGACTCATACTTTCAT
The DNA here is from genome assembly GCF_030987335.1 of Cornus florida. Classification (NCBI taxonomy): domain Eukaryota; kingdom Viridiplantae; phylum Streptophyta; class Magnoliopsida; order Cornales; family Cornaceae; genus Cornus; species Cornus florida. The sequence continues at coordinate 20,560,255 of NW_026775576.1, forward strand.
ACAATTGCCACATATCATCCTCATGCTTATCATGGTAAGAACCACCCATAGATGCATCAACCATACCCTTGTGACTATCTGGTAAACTTTCAAAAAAATATTGAACTAGTTGCCACTTAGGTATGTCATGATGTGGGCACTTCCTAAGCAAATCATTAAATCTTTTCCATGCCTCATGAAACATTTCCCCATCCCCTTGAGAAAATTCATGAATGGAAGTCCTCATGACATTGGTCTTAGAAACCGGATAGCACTTCTTCAAGAACTCTTGTTGCATTTCTGCCCAAGAAGTTATCGAAAAAGGCCTAAGATTGTTAAACCAATATTTTGCCTTATCTTTAAGGTTAAAAGGAAAAAGTTTAAATCTTAAAACCTCTTCCGGCATGTTCGTATATTTCACGGTGGAACACACTTCAAGAAATTCATCCAAATGCTTGTAAGGTTCTTCACTTGGAAGTCCATGATAGTTAGAAAGCATTTGGATGGTTTGTGGTTTAATCTCATAGTGATGTGCACTAAATAGGGGCAATTGAATGCAAATGGGTGCATTATATTCATTAGGCACATAATGGTCTCTTAAAGCAATGGGAGGATTCACAATTGGTGGTGCTACTCGAACACCTTGATTGTCTTGAATTATGGGAGGTTGTGGAGCAAACATTGGTCGAGGCATTCCCAATGGAACTTGGCCTTGTTGTTGTGGGTGAATGAATGGTCTAGGCAAGCCTAATGGTACTTGAATGTTTTCATGATGCACATTAGGGTAGAGGATGCCTTGTTGGTCTATGTGACCAAGGTCCTCCACATGGTCGTCATTCAATTCCTCCATTGGTGAAATGGAGTGATGAGAACTACCTCTTCCCCTAGGATTATGAACAACCGATTCAAGGTGCAAATTAGGAGGGACAAGAGTAGGATTCAATGACCTACGACCATGCATACATAGGCTAAACAAATAGCAAGAAAATAACAATCACTTCGCCCCCATAACAAGTCAATCAACAAACATTCTCCACATACATTGATCCCATACTCCCATGTTTGAACAATATGCAAAGAAAATTAAATTGCCTCCACGCAGGCTCACGATTTATCTATGAAATGAAAAACTTGCCACCACGCGGGACGATGATCTAACTAGAGATTAAGTTAGAAAGATCTCACAAAGGGTCCTTAAGCAACTTCAATTAAACTTTCAAGTTTCAAGCCTTGCTATGCTTTGCAATTTTTGTAGATTTTAGCTCCTTTTTGTGCTTTTGCTTAGCTTCACTTGGCTTCCTTACTTTTAATTCTCCTTTGCTCAACTTCCTTTGCTCAATCCACCTAGCCAAGTAAGAACAAACACAATAAATAACTAAAAATAAAGTAAAGTAAAGACATGATCAAAAGAGTACTAATTCCTAATTGTTTCCAAAACACGGCATTGCTAATTCAATCCCCGGCAATGGTGCCAAAAACTTGGCATGAGTTGTGGGTGTACAACCAAATTTGTGCAAAATTGTGTGGCCAAGTTTTAAATTTATAAATGCCACTACTACCTCTAACTAAAAATATAGCTAGGGTGAGTAGGGTTATTGTCTTCTGTAGAAGGTCAGTCCAACAGTAGACCTCCCTTGTTTGATGGTAATGATCTTAACTATTGAAAAAATAGGATGAGAGTTTTTTTTTTAAAATGTAGACATTGAAGTGTGGGATGTTGTTGAACTTGGAAACAATGTTCCAAGCAAAATAGTAGAAGGACATGTTGTACCCAAACCAAAATCAGAATGGGATGTTAATGACCGTAAACTAGTTCAACGTAACTCCAAGGCCAAAAATAATCTGTATTATGCATTAAGTAAAGATGAATACAATAAAATTTGTGATTGTGACACGGCCAAAGAAATTTGGAACAAACTCATAGCCACTTATGAAGGAACTAGTCAAGTAAAATATACTAAAATTCATAGGCTTGTGCATCAATATGAACTTTTCAGCTTGAATAAAAATGAATTTATTAGTGAAATGTTTTCTCGTTTTACTAACATTATTAACCCCTTGAAGAATCTTGGTAGGGTATATCCCTCTTCCGATTATGTTAGAAAGATCTTGTGGGCTCTTCCGAAAAGTTGGAACTCAAAAGTTACCGCTATTCAAGAAGCCAAAGATATTGAGAAGCTACTTCTAGATGAGCTCATTGGGTCTCTCCTATCATATGAAATAACTATAAAGGACCAATCAACTAAGGAAGCCATTCAATCTAAGACCATCGCTCTCCAAGCCTCCACAAATGAAGAAGTATCTAAAGACACTATTGAAAATGATGAAGAAATTGCCCTTGCCACTCTCTCATTCAAAAGATATCTTCAAAAGAAGAAATACAACAAAAGAGGAAATTTCAAAAAGAGTCCATCATCATTTTCATGTGACTATCAGCTTTCAAGTGCCCCAGTTTTTTTTTTCTTAAAAAAAAAAACAAAACTGGGGAACTTTAAAGCTGATTGCTTTGTTTACAAAAAGGAAAAAGAAGAAAGATCAAGAAGAAATCTATGAAAGCCTCATGGGAAGATGATGACTTTCTCACCTCCGAAAGTGATGATGACCTTGATGTAAACACCTTAGCAAACCTTTGCCTTATGGCAAATGACGATAAGGTATGTAAACTCTTCCTCCGATTCTTCTTTTGAGCAAGATATTTCCTTTAATGATTTACTTGATGAATGCAAGGTGCTTTTCAAGAAGTCCATAAAGAACTAGGAAAAATGGTTTTGAAATGTGTTTCTTTCAAAAGAGAAAACTTCATTCTTTCAAATAATCTGGAAAAAGCTAAAACTGAAAATGATTTTCTGAAAAAGGAAATAGAGTTAGAATCTCTCAAGGAACCTAGCAATCTTATTTCTGAGAATGAGTCACTAAATCTAATTATTGAGGATTAATTGAACATCATTACTAAATTTACTCAAGGTAAAGAAAATTTCAGAATGATGTTTGGAAATCAACAAAGTGCATTTTTCAAAAATGGCTTAGGATACATTCCGAACTCCAAAGATGCATGTTTAATAAAAAGAAGATAGCCCTTTTATAAGCACTTTGTCAAGAGTATTACTCAAACCCTAACTTGTAATTACAATAAAAACAATATATCTCTGAAAAAGAAATGGAAGCCTTTCAGAACCACATTAATTTGGGTTCCCAAAGGATCTTATATGCCTTAAACTAACCCAAATCGACCCAAGAATGTTTGGGTACCAAGGGAAGATCACAAGAATTTGTTTTGTAAGTGTGCGTGAAGTCTTCTTCTCTAAAGAACAAATGGTTCCTTGATAGTGGCTACTGATAAGTGCTCAAATGTGATGCATTTTAGTACCTAAGTTAGGGTATTTTAGTCCATTCATCTATCTTACTTTCATGTTTTAGTTCTAATTTATGTTTTTGTCTATTTCAGGTTAATAAGGTTCAAACAGGCTAAAAAGAGCCTATTAGCTCAGTTTTGGAGTTAAGAAGAAAATTTAGAAGAAGTCAGAAAAACTGCACTGTTCAAGCTTCGATTAATTAAAGGAAGCCTGGATTGATCGAAGATATCTACAATCGATCGAGATGATGGCGGTGCCGCCTCAATAGATAAAGTCGTCAGCTGTCAAAATATCTAACTCGTCAGCTTCGATCAATCGAAGTAAGTGTTTAATTGATCGATACCCTATTTGATCGAATGAACCCACTACTAGCAGCGAGCTATCTAATTCCTGAGCGCACCCGAACCCTACCAACTCTTGTAGCTGCAAGAATGCACCAATCAAAGACCTTATTTCTGACTTGTTACCTACTTAAAGATGTTTGTATTTAAATTAAATGAACCAATTTATATAGGGTTCCAAGAATAGTTCCAGGTTTTATATTTCCAATTATAGATATAGCTTATAGAAAAATTCTCTCTCTAGAATTAGGGTTTTTGAACAAAAGCAAGGGAGGAAGATGAGGCCTACATTGAAGATAACCCTTGAAGGTTGGATGGCAACTACTATGAGTGGCTAGATCCTCCTCTTGGGGCTAGAGTTAGCCCTTAGGCTTGCCCTCTAAACCTTAGTTGTTTGTAATTTTTGGGGATTTTAGTTGTAATTGATGTTTTGACCTATGATTATATAAATCTTGAGTTTCTATATGATTTATGTGGATTAATTCTTTCAATTGACCTTTTGATTCTTTTCATATGTCTATGTATGTTGGAATGAATGGTCACATGCTTACACTTGATTTCATGATATTGATACATGTCTATGTGTAACGACCCAAACCCGAGGGTCCGAATCGCTAACCGGGTCCTTACCCGAACCCGAGGTCAACTAAGGTCACTACCGTCCTTTCCTATGTCAGTACATAATATACGTGTCATCCCAGGGTTTATATAAAAAAATAATAATAATAATAAATAAATAAATAATAAAATGAGATCATAGCTATAAAGTATGTCAAAACGGTCTACTAACCCATCGAACCCTGTGGAGGAGCGTCGTCCGCCACTTCCCGTCCATGTCCTGAAAAATGTTAAATATAAGGGGTGAGGAAATTGATCAGTAGGAGGTGCCTAAGACACACCTCTTATGACCTCGTGAATCCACATAGAGAATAGAAAGCATGAAAACGGGATCATATCTCGGAAGCCAAGTAAAACCACTGTATCATCAACAAACATACATATATCAACCAACTACCAAATGCACCAAGTATGCCAATGATGTGCCATGCCATGCAATGTCACTCCCCATTTTTGAAACAATACCATTTCAACTTCCAAACCATCAGTGTAATCTGACCCAAGGCACCTCCAAGGCGTTACGAAAGTGGGATTGGCTAACTATCCATGACCACAAGGCACCTCCAAGGCGTCGCATCCGGCCTAGTTAACTCAATCCCTAATCCTCTCTAGACTACACTAACACCACGGACCACTAGGTGCTTCCTAGGCATCCAGTTTTCACAATCACTTTCCAAAACAATTTTCCCAAAATTATTTCATTTCATTTCAAAACAAATTTTTCCTTTCTTGCCCAATGCAATGCATGAATGCTTCATGCTTTGATCATCATACCATTTCAAGTTCACAATTCCATACAGTTCATCTATATCTCATTTGCATGCTTTTGGAAAAATTAAATTAATAAACTCTCAATTAACAATTTTGACAACATAGTATTTGACATTCAAGTATTCAAGTGCATATAATCAAAATCAATAAACAATACAAGCAATTTTTACCACTTTTAACACATTATATACCTTGTCATGCTCATTATACATAAAATGTGTATAACCATAAACAATACTCATAATTTAGTAAACAACTTAACAACTTTTATAAAAATAAAAAATAAATAAATAAATAACTCACACAAGTCAAAGAAAATTGTGGATTAGAAACCCCTACCTCTTAATTGTAGAAAAGGCCCAAAATCCCCAAATCCATGCCCTAATTTTGAAATCCTTAGGTGTGGCCAAATGGTGATTGGCTCCAATCAAAACGACGGCCTCGGCGAGCTCTTCAACTTTGCCTAAAGGAGTACTATCAAATTCTCAATAACAAAGCTTGAATCAAGGCTTAAATGGAGGAAAAAGAAAAAATATATATATGAACTTATACCAGAGAGAGAACAACGAGCTGAGAAGAGAGAATATGTGAAGTCTGTAATGAATACATGGTCATTTGTAATGACATTCCTTAGTGGCGGGTCCCGCAGTATATAAAATATCTTTAACATTAATATATATATATTGATATACCACCAACCAAAATTCAACCACAAGATAGTCATGTGACCACATAATTATACATCAATTAACAATGCATGAAATGCAATGAACCCGTAACACAGTCCTTGTGCATCACAACCCCAGTATCGGGTCCCACTTAGGACCTCCTTGTCCGAAAAATAGAAAGATGCCGAAATGGCAAACAATACATTTCCAAGAGTCCTGAACTCAAGGAAATGCCCCAATCAACTCTATGAACTCTCCCGGCACACCCTACAGTGTCCGACATGCAAAACGAGATAATGATTAAAATAATCCAGAAAATTAAAAAAATCCCATAAAATGAAAAATTGGAAAATTTAGAAATATTGCACTATGTGTGTTGAAATTATGGATCTAGTGATGGTCAAGGCATGATGCTTAATTAATTACTCTTGTGGTTTATTTGATGGATTATTCTTATTTCTTGATAGATTGTGTCACCTTATTAGCTTAATTAGTTTTTTTTCCTTGTCACTAGTGTAATTGTTGTGTAGTTACTTTAAATTTCTAGATAGGTAGACAATCCATTCTTGTTGTTTGATGATCCTTGCTTATGAGTGCAAGTAATACATTTCTCTAGATTTTTGTGTGTGTATTAATTGTGGTTTAATTGAATGGTTAATGGCAAGATTTGATAGGTTGTGTTATTCACTAAATTGATTAAATCATTTATGCTTATTTGCCAACCATGCTTAGTTTTCAATTAGTCACACACACACATTTGGTTTACAACTTGAAGTCCCCCTAAATTGGCAAATGTTAAGTGTTTAATGAGGTGAAGCTTAGTAGTGAACTCTAAGCCCCAAGACCTCTCTCTTATTCTCTAATCCGTAATCTCTAAATTGCTTTTAATTTGCCTGTTTTAATTGAATCATTAGTTTAATTCAACCAACCAAACCCCTCTTTGATCATTCGACCTACTAACCGAACTCAATTTTATAGTATCTTGCAAACCCCTTGGGACGATCCTTTCTCACTCTTGCTACATTAGTAGTAGTAGTGATAGTGGCTTTTATAAATTTAAACTTGACTAATAACGTTTTTCTCGAATCACATTCACTATCATGCACAATTTGGGTGTGTTAAGTTTTGAGCGCTGAATATTGCATATTTGAGCCCTTAAATATACGTATGTTAAGGCCTATAGTGAAATTTCTATCTATCGTTAGACTGATAAATGTTTAATGTGTGTTTATAGGTACTTTCCTAGAGAAACGGTTAAAACTGGGACTTTATGATGAAAAGACTGATATCGAAGCTTATAGAGTCATTGCTGGCCGTCCAGAGCAAGCCGAGAGCTTAAATGGTGAAGTTTGGAAGAATTCAAGAACTAAAGCTCGAGCCCAAGTCCTAGAGCTCGAGCGCTACAAGAAAAAGAAGAAAAATTAACAAGGCATTAAAGCTCGAGCTTTATACCTCCAGAGCTCAAGCCCTACCCAGGGTGGTCGAGCCTTGGCCCTCAAGCTCGAGCACAAGGCGTCGGAATTTGAAGAGTTGATTTAAAGGAAGAACCAAGCTCTCAGGGCCTCGTGCCAGACCTCATGAATCGAGCACCATCATTCAAAGCTCGAGCCTTAAGTACTTAAAGCTTAAGCTTGGTACCTAGAGCTTGAGACCTATGAAGTTTGGATCAAATAATGTTAAAAGAGAAGAATCCCAAAATATTCTAAGTATTGAAGGAAAAGACGTTTTAGAAAATAGTTGAAGAAATTTGGTTAAGTGTAAAAGTGTAGATTGAGCACCATTCCTTGAAGCTCGAGCAATAATTCCTCAAAGCTCAAGCCTTGTTCCCAAAGCTCGAGTCCGAACCTCAAAGTTTAAGCTTTACTTCCTAAAGCTCGAGCCTTCCATGATAGGTCAGATTTAAGTTACAGGATTATTCTTTTCAAAGTCGTATTTCATTCTAAATGGGCCAGAAGACCTAAAAGCCCACTAGATCTTTATTTTCTTCTATAAAAGAAGGCACATGCCTTGATAGAATGAGTTCATTTTTCTCGTATTATTCAGAAGACTGATACTGTGGTGGTTGCTTTTAAGGTTCCATAACCTTAGAAGGTGAAGATCTTAAAAAGAGAAGTGTCATCCGTGACGATGGAGACGAATACAACATAGATGATATTCGACATCATCATGAGTAGCTAATTCCTTTCTTAGGGTACTGGTGTAACCCAATCTAGTACTATGGTTTGATTATTTTAACTCTGGGTTATTTTTAATATATATTGCGTTTTTTATTACATGACTATGAGTAATTGAGACAACTCAATTGGATTAAATGTTTTAAATAGTTTTCGAATTGTTATTACTTTATCCTAGATATAATTGATTCGTTTCTATTCTCAACCCATTCTTATTGGACGGTATCTGGCAGAGTCCTACTGGACATAAGAATGGAGGTCATGTAACGGTGTTCTAATATTTTTAATAAATGAATGTTTTCATAGTCTATGCTTAGAAAAGATGGATTGTTTACAAATTAGTTAAAATAGTTAAAGTAGGTAGGTGGATAGTCCATGCTAACCGCAGATAGGTTATACTTAACTGCAATTTATAAAACATTTTTATTTAAAACCCAAATTAAACGAATGTTATTGAATTCAATTCTTTTGAAATATAATTTGTTAAATCCCAGAGTTGAAATAGTTAACCATAGTATAATGGTTGTGGCGAAGTTAAAGCCCTAAGACCTCTCTCTTTGTGATTACTTTAGTTTAATTTTAGTTTAATTTCAATTTATAATTGTGACAACCAATCAATCAATTCAACCAGTTACCTGTAAACTAATAAAGATTAGTTAAAAGCAGAACATAATAACTCATCTCCCTGTGGGTTCGACACTCTCTCTATAGTATTATCCTACAAAGATTCGTGCTATTCTGAGTGATTATTTATAATTGACACACAACATTAAGTAGCAAGCATCGTGCCATGTTTTAGCGCCTTTGCCAGGGATTAGCAATGCATTATTGGGAATTGATTAGGAATTAGTACTATTTTGATCCTTATTTTACTTTATTTTTATTTATTTTGTTTTCTTATTGTGTTTACTCTTGATTGGCTAAGTACGTGGAGCTAAGAGAAGCAAAGCAAGCAATGCAAGGCATAAAAAACAAAAATAAAAATAAATTGCAAAAGCAAAGCAAAGCAAAAAGCTTAAAAATTCTTGAAGTTGCTTAATGTCCCTTTGTGAGCTATTCTAACTCCTCTTGCTTAGTGTAAATCATCAGCCCGTGTGGAGGCTTTTATTTTCATTAGTGTAAATCATCGACCCGTGTGGAGGCAAATTTGCTTTCTTGTATTGTTGAAAAACATAAGAGTATGGGATCATTATATGTGGAGGCTTGTTGTTGATTGATTTGTGTTGTAGAGGATAAGTATTTGCTACTTATTTTATGTGTTGTTTGTGTTGATTTGCATTATGCATGCATAGTCATAGGTCTTTAAACCACCCTCTTGTTCCATTAAATCTTAATCTTGAGTCGATTGTTCGTAATCCAAGGGGTAGGGGTAATTCAAGTGAATCCATTGCATCAATGGATGACCATGTTGAAGACCTTAGTCATGTAAACCAACAAGGTGTGCTTCACCTTAATGTGCAACAGCAACATGATAATGTGCAAGTTCCCTTAGGCATGCCTAGACATTTTACTCCTTAACCTCAAGGCCAAGTTCTAATTGGAATACCAAAGCCATACTATGCACCACCACCTCCAACTCCTGTTGTTTAAGCCAAAAATGGGGCTTATGTAGAGCCATCAATTGTGAATCCTCTCATGGCTTTGAAAGATCATTATGTGCCTAATGAATACAATGCACCAACATGCATTCGTCTTCCTCCATTTAGAGCACATCATTATGAAATAAAACCATAAACTATTTAAATGCTTCCCAATTTCTTTGGGTTAACTAATGAGGAACCATATAAGCATTTTGATGAATTTCTTAAAGTTTGTTCCACCGTTAAATATACGAACATGCCAGAAGAAGTTTTGAGGTTGAAACTCTTTCCCTTCACCCTAAAAGGCAAGGCAAAATATTGGTTTAACAATCTGACACCTCTTTCCATAACTTCTTGGGCGGAAATGCTACAAGAGTTCTTAAGAAAGTATTATCCCATTTCTAATAACAATGCAATGCGAACTTTAATTCGTGAATTTTCACACGGGGATGGGGAAATATTACATGAGGCATGGGAACGGATAAATAATTTGTTTAGGAAATATCCTCATCACAACATCCCTAAGTGGCAAATAGTTCAACACTTTTATCAAAGTTTGTCAGACACCTATAAAGGCATGGTTGATGCCTCAATGGGGGGTTCATATTTGGATAAACATGAAGATGATGTGTGGTGTTTATATGAAAGCATGAGTGAAAACTCAATGCACCGATCACTGTCTTCTAAAAATGGTAGAAATGTAGGAGGAAGAAAGAATTCAAGCTTATATCAAGTAGACAATTCTAATAACATAGTTGACGAGGTGAAGTCCTTAGCTCAAAGGTTTGATCAATCAAAATTTGGCTCATTAAGTTCTTCTTCCTCTCATCATCATCATTCCAATGAATCATGCATGACTTGTTCAAGTGTGTTGCATACTACTTCCAATTATCCCTATGGACATGTGCACAATGAGTACCATAAACAAGTAAATACAACATTTGTGAATCAAGGGAATAATCCCTATGGAAGTCATTGCAATCCTGGGTGGAAGAATCACCCTAATTTTTCAAGGAAAAGCCAAGAGGAAGGCTCAAACCCTCCAAAGTGGTTTCCAAGGGAAATATGTTCCACCCCACATGCAAAGCCAAAATTCTCCAAACTATCGTTCATCCTATCAAGCACCTAATGGAAATCAATTTTTAAATTCTCATTTTCTAAATCAATCATCGTACTCTCAAGGTCATTCTAGAAGTCTCGTGTTTGAGGGGAAAGTTTTAGTGGCTTTAGGTAATTTAGAGGCGAATACTCAATTGCTTCATTCTCACTCACAATTAGTAGCCTAGCTAGAAACCCAAGTAGGGCACTTTGAATGCGAGGGAGAAAAGAAATATGCCTCTTAATCCACCACCTAAGTAACAATTTGTAGTGGAGACCACTTCCCCTTTGGAAGGTCCTTCACTTGAACATGTAAATGCGGTGACCACTTTGAGAAGTAGAAGGGTAATTGACAATTAAGTTGGTGTTTCCAATAAAGAGAGTGAACCGGTGCAACCTAGTGTTGACACCCGTCCCCGTTTCATATCCTATTCCTCCTTCATTACGTGCAAGGGACAAAGTTGTTGAGAATTCTTCACAAAAAGTTTTTGAAAATGTGTTTGAAAAATTTTTTATGCCAAAGACTCCATTTCCGGATGCTTTAAAAGCATCCGCATCTTTTAAAAAGCAACAAGGTAAAGTGAATGAAATCATTGATGTGTTTAGGCAAGTTAAAATCAATCTTCCTCTCTTGGATGCAATTAGATAAATTTGGGGTTATGCCAAGTTTTTAAAAGATCTATGCACTCTAAAGAGGAAGAACAAAAGCCAAACACCAAGGAATGTTATTCTTACCAAACAAGTGAGCTCTATCTTGCAACACAACACTCTTCCTAAATTCAAGGACCTTGGTTCACCTACCACTTCATGCACTATAGGTGATCATCTTATCAATCAAGCTCTTTATGACGACCCAAGTTTTTCAACCCAGTGTGTCAGTGACGAACCAAAAGTTAATCCGATAACAGATCCGAAATACGGAAGTGAAACCAAAAACAAGGTCTATAGGGATATCAATCATCCCTAAGACACCCAAGTGACTTTCTATAAAGTCATGAAACTCAAAGAAATAACTAGAAGTGGAAACTAGAAGAGAAATGGTCAAATGGTACCCTATGGCACCAATAACAACCAAGGAAAACGAATCCTAGTTCAGCTAGACCACATATGCCGTTACATGGCCCAAACATGATTAACGAAGTTGAGTGCAAGTAAACCAATTGGTGCAAGCCTGAAGAGACAGCAACCAAACAAAATCAACAAGGCAACACCATTTCAGTAGACCGAAATGGAGTATCGGTTTGCCGAAATAAGCCTGGAAAAAGAAGAGAAAAGAGCTCTCAGTTCGGTCTACCGAAGTGACAAACCGGTCGACCAGTTTAAGGCTCGAGATAAAAAAATGAGTTTCGGTCGACCGATGTAGAGAACCGGTCGACCGAAATAAGCCTCGATGGTGAAAATGGCTACTGGAGTTGGGATTTTTGCTGAACAATGAAATCCAAGAGGGGTTCGGTTGACCGAAACAGGCCACCGGTCGACCGAAACTGGTCAAAAACGTGAAAATGAACCTGCTATGCATCAAGGCTGAAATGAGTTCCTAAGTCTTATTTAAATTCCCCATGGCATGATTAAACTTAATTATATGCTATTATATGATGATGTAAACATACACGCAAGTATAAAATGGTATTCTAAACATGCTACAATGGCCTATGGCCTTATTACAATTCATTTACAATATTTCACATGTTAAATCTCCAAGTTAGAAAAATTACATTTCATAAGCAAAACTTAAACATGCTAACACTTACATGTGAACAACAACGCATTAAAAGAAACCTCGATCTACAAATCACCAAAGGCAAGTGCAAATCTTCAGATCTTATATCCTGTACCTAAAATATGCCCTAGTAACTTTGGGGTGAGCAACATAACGCTACTCGTAGGAAATGAGCATGCATCGACCTAACGTTTTACATGTTTACATGATTTAAACATTGTGGTTCATTCCACCTAGCGTCTATGTCAAAGGTGAGACTCAAGGAGCATCCTAAGCTTCCTAAGATCATTTCTTGCATAAAACGTATGATTTATGCAATTCAAAACAACATAAGAGCATGCTATACAAAGCGACAAAATATAAATTCTCAAAGTCATCAACTTGAAGTCTAAAATGTGTAAACAACTAAACATAACCATTTAGCATAATTGGAATTTCTAGTACCACACGTCAAAACATAGATTCTCAAAGTAATCAACTTAAAATCTAAAAGTGTGTAAACGACTAAAGTGGGTCATGCCACCTAACGTCTATGTTCCAAATGAATCTATAGGATCATTCCTAAGTTACATTTGAACAATATAGCATAGATGTTCTCAGCAACATCAAAATTTATAATGATTCATTAAAAATCATAAAACATGAATGTACTTAACAACATTAAATCGCCAATATCCAAAACCACAAGTTACAATTAAGCATTGGTTGTCAACTTGGAATTGAATGCGAAAACAAACAGTGGAAGACTTGGACATCACGTCTCAGACTAAACCAAGAACAAAATGGTTATTCCGGGTATCAACCCACTGGGAAGACCACCCTAGTGCGCACTATCTCAACGGGGAGAACTCATATCTCCCGCACTAGAGCCAAACTATAGCCATATTACAGTAACAATGTCCCAAGACTCCAAAATAAATAAGTTAACAACTTATATACGAAATATATATATATACAGCACAAAACTACATTTCGTGCACAAGTAAGTTGAAATCACACAATACATGCTCTAAATCCACAACTACTATAGGATGACAATGTCAAATCTTCAGAGCGCGATTCGTTACGCACTATAATAACATCACATGTTGAATCTTCAGTGTGCGATTCGTTACATGCTATAACAATATATAATTCAATATTGAAAGCATAACTTATAAATCCATCACAAGTCTAAAATCATGCTTCAAACATACTACCAGTGTTAAACACATGATTAAATCTTCAACGCAATAGAAACTGAAATTAATTACATAACCTAATTAATTTATCTAAGTTTCAAGTCTCGATTTAATGATCTCTAATTGACGCATGTTATACAACATAATATGGTCATTACATATACCACATCAAAAACTTAATTAGGTCATTAAATAATAGGATGGAATTTAATTAAATCATGATAATTAAATTCCTAGATTTTAAAACAACATCAAATGGTCCCAATTTAACTTATGCTAGTGTACAAGTCCTAGTCATCATAAATATCAAGTTAAAACTCAATTTAAGCCCATGGACTGTGACGACCCTGGTTTTTAGGCCAGCATGTCCTGTGATGAACCGTAAGGATGATCCGATAACCATCCGAATGTGGAAGCGAAAACTGAAAACAAGACTCTAAGAAGTCAAAGTGACCTTCCATGAGGTCGTGGAACTCAACAAGAACTGATGCGGAAGCAAAAGATTGAAAATATGACAAATAAGCTCCCAGGGGCAAAATAGTCATTTCTGAAAACTATAGATTCGGGTGCCACCGAGCACACTGCTTGAAGGACAATGAAAAACTAATCAAGATGGACTCAAGAATCGCATGATTCGGAGTCCGGACGAAGGAGAAACGACATGATGAAGAAAAACGAGCACTTAAGGCAAAAAGGGTAAACTGGTAATTATCCAGGATGAACCGGGTGCAACCAAGCACACCGTTGGAAAGACAGCGAAAAAATCACTCAACTTCAAAAAAAAATTCACTTGAATCGGAGTCCGGACGAAGGAGAAAAGCCAAAAAAAGAGTTGACGTCGCGGCGGCCCGACGAAGGCCATGGCGCACACGGCGCCCATGCGCGAGCCCACCGACGAGCATGCCGGCGCCCAAAGACATGGTTGGTGGCAGCCCTTGGCTGCTGCTACATTTTTTTTTGATCTGCCCAGAACTGAGGCTTGAAACGGAGGTCAAGACGAGTTTTTCTAGAAAAACATGAAGAAGAAACCCCCCCCCCCCCCTAAAATCAAGTTTTCGACCTGACATTGCGGACGGAATCGAAAAAAACTCACTGTGAAATCCCAAAAATGCCCCTAGATCATAACTGAACAAGAGGGTTAAAAGTTGCTACAGTGACTCTCTGCAACTGAGAGCGAAAACAGGCTAGAAGATGAATTTTTCTAGAAAAACATAAAGAAGAAACCCCCCTCAAAATTGAATTTTCTATGTGACACATGAGAGAATTAAAAAAAAACATTATGTAGAATGCCCGAAATGCCCCTCCATGAAATCTGGTCATGGAGGTCCAAAAAGCTGCTAAGTTGGAAAACTGAGAGCTGAACTTCGTAAGTGATATCCGATATCAAGACTACATTTTATGGAAAAACACGAAAAAGAAACCCCCCCTAAAATCATGTTTTCTATTCAACAATATTGAAAGAAGAAAATAAAACCACTGTGAAAAGTCTATAATGCCCCTAGATCAGAATATGCAAAAAAAAGTGCGAAATGAATTCACAAGAGGCTCAAAACACAAACGATAAGGTTTTGCCCCGAAACGACCATGCACGCAAACTTAACTTACCTATTAGGATGTGCTACAATGGTCCATGACTTAAAAATACCGCCGATGCAAAATCCGACCCCCCAACGGGCAAAAAGGCAAAAATGGGACTTGGAATGAAAACTCGGAATCCAAAAATACAAAACAGGATCAAATAACCGTTTGGCCCTTGGCCACACTTCAAACATGATTTATGAGACCCTATGAAAGAATGAGAATGGAATTCCCACACCCGATGCAACCATGGTGAAGCAATGACTTGCGATTTTTCAAGATTTTCACAATATTTCATAAAGTTAAAAAGTACATAGAATACAATATAATGGTCATTGGCCTCCGGCCTCATCTCATACATATCAAATACATTGAAAGGAGTGTACTTAAGTACACATTACATACATGGAATTAAATATACATATTTTGACATATAAGTCTACAAAATGACATTTCATGCTAACATTTGCATGAAATGGAAACTTGAGAGCTACACAACATCCAAGGAATGCTAGGCGTCATGAACCAAGTCTTCGTACCTGAAATATGCCCCAGTATCGTAGGGGTGAGTAACATAAAGCTACTCGTAGGAGATGAGCATACATCGACCTAGCATTTTACAAATTTATCACCTTAAGGTAAAACATGTTAAAGTGGTTCATGCCACCTAACGTCTATATCAAAATGAGACTCAGGGAGTATCCTAAGCTACCTTAGAGTGTTTCTAGCATAAATCACATCATCTATGCCATTTAAACAATATGGAAGCACGTTATATAAAGCAATAAGATATAGGTTCTTAAAGGTATTAACTTGCAATCTCGAATACAGAAACAACTAAAGTGATCATGTCACCTAACGTCTATGTTCTAAATAAGTCTAAAGAATCATTCTAGGCCATGTTGAGCAATCAAAACGAAAATTACAACTTCAATGCAGTCTAACCATATAAAAGCATATTATACAAGGCAACAAAATACAATTTCTTAAAGCTATCAGCTTGAAATTTAAAGCACAAAAACAACAGAAGTGGGTCATGCCACCTAACGTCTAAGTTATAAATGAATCAATAGGATCAATCCTAAGCTTTCTTAGAATGTCAAAACACAATTTTCAATATCGATGCAATTTCACCAACATTGGAACTTCCAATACAATGCATAAAGCACAATTTCGAAAAGTTAACATCATGTAACTTAAAATGGAACGACAAATAAGAAACAACAAGTTACAACATCATCTAGTTATTAACTTGAAAATGAAATGCGAAATCAAACAAAGTGAATACTCGGACGTCACGCCGGATCAAACCGACAACATAGTTACTTTAGGGTTACTAGCCCATGGGTAACCTCCCTATGTGCGCACTAGACAATATATAGAGGGACTATCCCCCGTACTAGAACCACGTCCTAGCCATAGTCAAACAACGCCATCCCCAAGTTGCCAAAATTAACAAGTTGTGCAACAACGCATATATCAACAGGAATATGCAAGATAATCAACTATCTACTAAGCACAACCAAATTTGGAAACCTATACAATACATGCTCTAAATCCACAACTAATATGATATGATGAATGTCGAATCTTTCCTGTGCGATTCGTTACACGCTATGCATGAAAGATGTCAAACATGAAGTGTGCAAATCATTTCACAAGGCAACAATATATTCAATAAGGAAAACATATTCTCATGAATACAAACATAGCAACTATATTATCCAATGTTCAAAACATAACCAAATGAATATACAACAAGTCTAAGTCCATGATTTGAATATAGAAACCACTTCTAAAACACAATTAGATCATGGAGCAAATTGATAGAATTTAAATAGATAAACACAATTAAATTCTCTAGATTTCCAATTCAATTTCAATTTAATACATGTTAAAGGGCATGGCAAGGTCATCACCTATATCCATTCTAAAACTCAATTAAGTTGTTAGAACAACAAAGTAGAACTTTAATTAAATCATGCTAATTTAAATCCCAAGGTTCTAAAATAACTTCAGATAGTCCCAAATTAATATATACTTGTAAACAAGTCATGGCCGATACAAATATCAAGTTAAAACCTTAATTGACCACAAAATAGATTTTAATTAATTCTTTAAATTAAAATGTCTAGATTTTCAAACTTAACCAAATGCTCTCAATTTAACATATCTTAGAGAACATGCCAAGGGCTAATGTAATATCACATTACAAGTTTATTTCATTCAATTTAAGACCATGTGAATTAAACTTTCACCAAAGTTAAATATAAATTAAAAGTTGCAATTCTCATGCAATTAATCCCAATTTAATATATGTGAACAACTATACCTAAGCTTAATTTTCTAGCATGCCACAATACAATTCCAAGTTATATATCACCATGAGGATTAAATCTTAAA
This sequence comes from Cornus florida, assembly GCF_030987335.1. Lineage (NCBI taxonomy): Eukaryota > Viridiplantae > Streptophyta > Magnoliopsida > Cornales > Cornaceae > Cornus > Cornus florida. Next base: position 20,577,719 of record NW_026775576.1, read on the forward strand.
CATGGAATTTAATTAAATAAAAGGTTTCAAAACCTAACCGAATATTATAAATCAAATATATGTGAAGCTATATGGCATGTAAATAAAGAATATCAAGTCGGAATTTAAATAGAGTGAATAGTGCACTCGGGGCAAATTAATTAATCAAATTAATTAATAATTACTAATTTTCAAAACACCTCCAATTACTTTCAAATTCAACTATGTTGAAGAGCATGCTAAGGCCTAATATAATATGCTAACACATATTAATTTCAAACTAGTTCAGGCCATATGAATTAATCTTTCACCTAAGATAAATATTAAATAAAATCTTTAATACTTATTCAAATGTTCCAATTTTAATACACGACAATGAGCATATCAAGGGGCAATATAAAATCATACTACATGTTTAAACCAAGTCATGAGCAACCAGGAAAATTAGATCCCGTACAAGAAAAATAAATAATAAAATCTCTAGATTTTATATTTAATCATGCAAACAAGTAGTATAAGCATCACAAGCATGCTATATAACAAGAATTTAAACCTAGAACATCTCCTACCTCAATTTGAGATGAAAATTCCAAAGGCCCACCAAAATAAAAGTGCTCCGAATTCGATGATACCGAGAGGTTTTGTCGGGGACAACACCGTGAACAAGAATCCACAAGAAGCCCCATGAAAATCTCAACTTGACTACAAACCCGAACACAAAAAATCATCGGAAATGGATTCTAATAAGGGGGAATGATAAAACACGTCGAGGGGAACAAAAAACGTGAAAGCCGAAGACTTTTCGCTTAAGAAAAGTAAATCAAAGGAGGAGAGAGAAGGTGGCAGCTCCATAGACATCCATGGCTGCTTCAGGTCGTTCATGGAGAGTGGGGAAGATGAAAAATGAAATATCTCATCCCCCTTTTATAGAAATCTTAAAAAGTGCCCCGAACGGGCCCCGCCGGGTCTGGAAAAGTAAATTTTGAGCAAACGCCCTTAAATGGAAAAACTTCATGAACAAAAAAGATTCAAAATGAGAAAATATGAACAATAGAAGAAACGGTGTTGAAAACTGAGTCCCGAGCAGAAAGTTATGCCCCGAACAAGTTCAGCGGCAACCGGGTCCAGAAACTCTGAAACTGGAGAAAAACGACCAAAACGGAATTCTAAGAGTCCACGACTCGACGAAATATGAAAATAAATCCCGTACAAGAATCCAAGCTCCAGACGAGACATTTTGCAATAACTTTCGTTAATTGCACAATGACTCCTATAAAAAGGGTTAACTGCGAAACTGCCCCAGAATGAAAATATCTTCCAAAAGATATTTTCTTAGATGCCCCTGAAATAAAATATCTTCAAAAGATATTTACGAAAAACATCCCAAGAAATGAAAAAGATTCTAAAGAATTGTGTATCCATGCCCCTGTAGGCACCGGGAGCAACCAGAGTACTTTCTTGCAAAAGTAAAGTTACGTATTTCGAGGAAACCACTCAAGATGAAGGCACGTGAAGTCAAAAACCAACTCCGAGCACGAAAAGTGAGATTGTGCCAAAAACTGACAAACGGAGATAAGACGAAATAGGGAAAATGACAGAATAGGGAAAAGACGAAATAGCGCATAGTGTTCAAAAACAAAAAATGCGAAAATGACTCGGTCCTCAAAGGAAGTTGTCAATTCACATGAAAGAGTCTCAGAAACAAATTCCGAGCACTCGAGATGACACTAACCGACACAAAACAAAGCTCAGAAAGGAAAATTAAACGAAAAAAATTCATTCGTAAAATTTCAGGAAAAAGGAAAGGAAGACAAATGATCGGGTCGTTACAACCTACCCTCCTTAAAGGAATTTTGTCCCCATTTTAATTGCTTTTGTAGTGAAATACAAGTTGTATGCATATTTTATATCAATTTAAGAAATAAATTATTTATTGTAACTTGTATATAACTCACTTTAGACTTGATATATGGCATGGCCATGACCTAATCTTTGTTGTATATTAATTTAGGGTGATTTAAATGAGTTTTTAAATCTAGAGATTTAATGAATTTATATTGATTTAAATTCTACTAAATTGTACCTTGCTTGTATTCCATTTTTGACTTGATATATGGCATGGCCATGACTTAATCCTTGTTATATATTTATTTGGGATCATTTGAACAACTTTTGAAAAATTAGAGATTTAATTAATTAAAATCTACATGATGGAGTCTTGCTCTTTTGATTTGATATATGTAATAAGCATGCTATGTTGTTTAACATATACAAATTTGAGATTATTTGGAATTGATTTGAAATCAAGAGACATTCCATGATTAGGTTGAAAATCTCTTAAAATGTAGTATGTTTAATTACCTTGTGAGCATGCTACTAACTTGATATAGAATTAGTACTTGTGACTCCTTAAAATGGTAATTGGACTTATCATGATATAGAATATCATTGACTTGTAAAGCTTGTTTAAATATATATCTTGTGTAGATATATAGCTTGTTAGAATGTTACAATTGCTTACGTTGAAAGCTAGTTACTAAATTGTAACTTATTTAGTACTTGTAGCTTAGGATGGTAGTGTGGCTCAATTGTTGTAAGATATTCTTGCTTTATGTATAAATTACATATTGAGGACATGACATGTCATTTGCTATTTAGACTTGAATTCTTGGACATGGTTTGTGTGGATTCAACCTTACTTGTGCATGGAATGTGGTAACTTGCATTTGAGTTTGTATAAATTTTGAACTTATTGATTTTGGAAAGCTTGTGATGACATAATTTATGTGATGGCTAGGGTTTGGCTCTAGTACAGAGATAAGAGTCTTCTAAGTCATAAGTGCGCACTAGGTGGTATCTTGTGGGTCGTAATTACCCAAAAATACTTGCTTGGTCTAGCGACCGCATGTCCTAGTCTTTCCACTATTTGTTTTCACATGTAATTTCAAGTTATTAATCATGGATTACTTGTAGCTTGAGAATTAATGCTTACTTGGATATTTGAATTCTATTTAGTATACTTAAACTTGAATATTTGCCCCATGAGTTTAAAATTCATTTAGTATACTTGTGCTAGGTATACTTGTCACATGAGCAATCCTTTTAGTTTAGTATACTTGTGTTTGTGTACTTGATTTACGAGTCTTCCATATTAAATGTATACTTAAGTAGACATGCTTAGATGTTGCATAATTTATTTTAATATGGTTTAATATACTTGAAAATGTATGCTTGAATGTCGTATAACATGTTTTGACATTGTTTTGTATACTGGAGCATGTATACTTGTATGAGGTAGTTCATTTCAATTGCATGAGTAGCTTAGGATGATCCTTGAGTCTCACTTTGATATAGACATTAGGTGGCATGATCCTTTTGAATTGTTTCAAGTTAATGTAAAAATCTATGAAGAAATTAAGTTTATGTATGCTCATTCCCTACGAGTAAACTTGTTTACTCACCCCGAAGTTACTGGGGATTTTGTTCAGGTACGAAGACTTGGTTCATGATGTTCATCATTACTTGGATGATTGTAGACTTAAAGGTTTTAATTCTTGTAAAGGTTGACTTGAAATGCCACTTCTAACCTTATATGTCAAAATGTGTATATTTGATTCCATATATGTAATGTGTACATGAGTACACTCTTTACAATGTATTTGACATGTATGAGATGAGGCCGGGGCCAATGACATGTAATTTGTATCCTATGTAATTTTTTACTTCATGAAATATTATGAAAATATTGAAAAAATATTGAGTTATTGCTTCACCATATTTGCGTTGGGTGTGGGAATCCCATTTTGATTCTTTCATAGGGTTTCATTAATCATGTATGAAGTGTGACCAGAGCCAAACGGCATTTTAAAACCATTTCATAATTTTGAATTCTGAGTTTTCATTCAAAGTTTCATTTTTTGTCATTTTGGCCGTTGAGGAGTCATATTTTGCATCGGTGATGTTTTAAAGCCGTGGATCATTGTAGCACATCCTATTAGATAAGTTACATTTACGTGCATTATCATTTTTAAGAAAAACCTCTTCCTTGGTGAAATGAGCCTCATATGGACTCACTTTGCATTTTTATTGCATAATCTGGTCTAGGGGCATTTTGGAATTTTCCTTCAGAAAATAAATTCCGTTCTCGACATGCTCACTTAGAAAACATTATTTTAGGGGCGGTTTCTTTTTCGTATTTTTTCCAGAAAATGTCGTCTTGGTACCGGAAATCCATCGCAAAGTTCAGCTTTCTATTTTTAATTTAGCAGCTTTTTGGACCCTCATGACCTGATTTCATGGAGGTGCATTTTGGGCATTTCACAGTGAGTTTTTTTCATTTTCTCCATGATTTCATGTAGAAAACTCAATTTTGAGTGAGGTTTCTTCTTTGTCTTTTTCCAAAAAATGTCATCTTAGCCCTCAAAATTCTATTTTTTGCCAAAAAAAAAACCCTGCTGCTAGGTTTTTGCTGAGTTGTAGCACAAGTGATCGAGTGGAGGATTCTCGTAATCGGTTACATGAGCATGGGCAGAATACATGACTTCTATTTCTGGTCTCCTAATCGGTTAGGAAGGGTTGGTAACCGGTTACATGACCTTGGGCTGACCATTTTGACCTTTTTACCCCTGTTTCCTCCGTTAGCCATATCTCCCTCGTCCGAACTCTAAATCGAGTGAACTTTTTTTTGAACTTGGCGGATCTTCCTGGATAATTACCAGTTCACCCTTTTATCCTTAAGTGCTCTTTTTTCTTCGTCTTGCCATTTCTTCTTCATCCGGATTCTGAATCAAGTGATTCTTGAGTCTAAGTTTATTAATTTTTCATTGTCTTTTCAATGGTGTGTTCGGCAGCACCCATTTTTATATTAGAAATGACCATTTTGCCCCTAGGTTCATTCTTGTTCGTTTTTGAAATGCCGCTTCCGCATTTGTTTTCTTTGGGTTTCGTGACCTCGTTGAGGGTCACATTGGTGTCTTAGGGACGTGTAATGTCTCTTGAGACCATTGTTTTATCTTTTGTTTCCGCATTTTAGATCCGTTACCGGGTCAACTTTTGGGTCATCACTGACGCACTAGGTTGAATAAAAACTCGGGTCATTACATAAACAATTAAAAATTTGATTAAAATAAATAAATAAATACTGAGACTATCCTTTTAAATTTAGGGGTGTTATACTCTGCCCCTCCAGAATTATTCTCTGCCCCTGATGGATTTTTTGAATTTCATATCAGAGTTGGGTCACCTAACCCACCAAATAGTCATAGGATGATCATCAACGTCATCCTCGTCATCACTAGCTACCTCAGCAATAGGCTTATCATAGGGTTCATCAGTGGACTCATCTTCTATGACCGATCTAGTAACCAATTGACTTGGATGAATAAGCAAAAATTATTCACCCTCTATAATTTTGTAAGCCGTTTCTCCAGGTACAGCAACCACCTTTAATATCATGTGAGATCGGCTGCAATTCCAATCAACCTTACCATAGCGATCATTGTGCTCAGAAGAGAACTCATCTGTAGCAATAATGTAGCCCTGAGAAGTTAACAATCGAATAGCAAAGAGTGACAATGTGGCAACCCTGGATTTTTCAACCCAGCGTGTCATGTGATAACCCGAACCGAATCCAAGATGCGGAAGTAAAAGAATTGGAATGGCCTTAAGAGATATACGTCATCCCTAAGGCACTGAAGTGACTCCCCATAAAGCCATTAAACTCACATGAGCCAAACAAATGAAGCAAGAATGCCTAATCCAAAAAGAAATGAACGAAGGGCAAAATGGTCATTTTTAAATTAAAATGGGTGCCACTGAGCACACCATTGGAAAGACAACAAAAAATGAACAAGGTTAGACTCAAGAATCGCCTGATTCTAAGTTCGAACGGACAAGATATGAATTTAAAACAATGTGGCCTTCTCCGTTTAAAGGTTGCCACGAACCTATCTTACTAAAACTAGAATAACTCTCACAATAAGTGGAGTCCTAAAGAGTGGTTAGTACCATTGGAAAGCTAACCTCGAGTTCTTGAACTTAGAATCAAGAATGACTCAAATCGGATTCGAAATGAAAGAGATATGATCTCCCAAAGTTGGAACAACAAAGTTGTCCAACAGATGCTGAGAGGGAGAGGGTTCCAGGGAGGATCGGTCGACCGAAAACAATGGTCAGCCGACCTAAACTCAATCGTCAGCCGACTAAACCCCCATGGTCAGCTGACCGAAACACCCTTTTTCACCAAAAAGGCTACTGGAATGGTCTCGAGACAATCGTCAGCCGACTGATGGAGCTCCATCAGCCGACCGACACCTCTGCTGCTGCTATGAAAGTTGCTGTAAGGTGTGTGCAAGGTGCTTGGGCCATTTCTAAGGTTCTACCTGCATCCTACATGATCTGAACATGATTGAAAATACTTTCTAGCCACGTCCAAGCACCTAAGACATGCTAGGACAAGGAGGAACTTCAAATGACACTCCAAGGAGGAATTTTTTCATAAAAATTCAATAAATCACCCAAAAATAAGTTAGAAGTTGAAACTCAAGGATTTTGTGCAATGTGGATGTGCACGCAAACGTAGAAAGACATTTAAGACCCGTTCCAATGGTCCGCAGCTTCAAAATGCCCAGAATGCAAAATATGACCTCTCAACGGCCAAAAATGCCTAAAAATGCTATAAATGAAACTTAGAATGAATTGGTGTTTGGCCCTTGGCCACACCTTATACATGATCATGGAAACCCTATAGAATAGAAAGAATGGAATTCCCACACCCAATGCGAAAGTTATGCTACAATGACTTATGAATTTTCAATATTTTCACAATGACTTTGAAAGTAAAAGTGCATAGAATGCTTAATACATGATATTAGCCTCCAGCCTCATCTTATACATGTTGAATACAATGAAAAGAGTGTACTTATGCACACTTTACATATATGGTATCAAAGAATACAAGTTTTATACATAAGGCTATGACAATGGCATTTTCATGCTAACACTTGCATGAAATAGAAACTGAAAAGCTAGGAGCCATCCCACTGAACAGCAAGCATCACGAACCAAGTCTTCATACCTGATCAAATCCCCCAGTAACTTCGGGGTGAGTAAACAAGTTTACTCGTAAAGAATGAGCATGCATCGACTTGATTTCTTTAGACATTTTTAGAACTAACATGATATAGTTCAAAAGGGATCATGCCACCTAACGTCTATGTCAAATATTAGACTCAGGGATCATCCTAAGCTACCATGGAGTATAAGAAACAAGAATCATATATATATACATATATGAAACAAGTCAAGATTGGGATAATCCAAAGACACGATAGGAAGGATACTAGAACATAGATTAACATGAGTTGCATTATCAATACAATTAAGCAAGATTTACTATAATCTGTATAACACGATAAGGAGGATACTTAAATACAAGTTAACAAGAATTACATTATCGATGCAATCAACATGATTAGTATATACCAATTAACACGACGAAAACAACACACAAAACCAAAAGCAAGGCATAAAATCTATGCAACTTAACATGATTGGAGCATTCCAATTAACACGATAGGAATAGTACATGAAGTCAAGAACAAGACATAATATTTATGTGATTAAACAAGATTGGATCCAATTTACAAGATATGAATTATACATAGAGTCAAGAACAAAGCATAAAATCTATGCGATTTAACAAGATTGGTGCATTTCACATAACACGACAAGTTTAAATCTTCAAAGAATAACAACTTGAAATTTAAAGAGTAAAATCAACCAATGTGGAAACTCGGATATCGCCTGGATTAAAATCGTACTCTTAAGATCACTTTAGGGCTACTAACCCATGGGTACCTTTCCCCTAGTGTGCACTATAGCGTAGGAGGACAATCCCCCGTACTAGAACTAAGTCCTAGCCATGACAATTCTTGATTGATATCCCAAGTCCCAAAATCAACAAGTTGTGCAAGTCAAGATTGTATCAAAATACAAGAAATGCATTAACCACAAATCATGCACAACCAAGATTTTGGAACACACAAGTCATGCCCTAAGTTCTCAACTATGATGGCATGTGAAATGTCAAGAAATCAAAGTGTGCATTTATATAAACCATAACCAAGATAAATAGCACATGGAATCCATCGAAGCAAATATACCACAAGTATAAGGTACATGATATCAATTGCATACTAAACAACACATGTGTACATAAACCATTCCAAGACAAATGAGCATGTTCATTAAGTACATCAATGAAACCAAGATACAAGAAGTCTAGATACATGATATCAAGGTGTGATTAACTCGAGGGAGACATAAAAGGAAATTTAAACCACTTAAGGGATTAAATTATCCAGGTTACATGGCAAGTCCAAATGTTCTACGAACAAGTTATGTCAAGGATCATATCAAGACCAAGTTCAATGTCAAGTTTCAAGTTCATTTCATACACGACACAACCATGAGAGCTAAGTTCCATGCAAGGGAAATAAATAAATATAAGTTTCAAAACTTATCCGGTTATGCTCAATGTAATACACGTGAAGGAACTTATCAAGGAAATCAGGAATACAAGGTTAGAAACTTAATCTAGCTCATGGAACCATTGAATGGATTTTAATTAATTCATTTAATTAAAATCTCTAGATTTTAAAAGTCATCCAAATGACCTCAAATTAAAGTATGTTATACAACATGTCAAGACTTGTTTTAAAACCATAATACAAGTAAGTTCTAAGCAAGATACTACCTTGAGTCTTAAACTTTAATACTAGAAAAATAATAATTGAAAGGTTTCAAAACCTAATCAAATATTCTAGATTTAATATATGTGAGACTATATGGCATGTAAATCATGAATGTCAAGTCGAAATTCTAATGGGATGAATAGTACTCTCGGAATAAATTATTTAATCAAATAATTAATTATTCTCTAAATTTTAAGACATCACCATTTACTCTCAAATTCACCTATGTTGAAGAGCATGCCAAGGCCTAATATAATATGCTAACACATGTTGATTTCAAGCTAGTTAAGGCCACATGATTTAATATTTTATTCAAGATAAATATTAAATAAAATCTTCAATACTTGTCCAAATGATCTAGATTTAATATATGTCAATCAACATATCAAGGGGTAATATTCTATCATGCCACATGTTTAAACAAAGCTATGGACAACCGGAAAAATTAAATCATTCACAAGAAAAATAAATAATAAAATCTCTAGATTTTATATCCAAGCATGTAATCATGTTGTATAAGCATCACAAGCATGTAATATAGCAAGAATTTAAATTATAACACCCCCTACCTCAATTTGAGATGAAAATCTCAAATCCCCACTAAAAAAAAAGTGTTCTGAATTCGCCAAAACCGAAGGGTTTTGTTAGGGACAACACGATCTACATGAATCCGAAGGAAGCCCCATGAAAATCACAACTTGACCTCAAACCTAAACTCAAGAAATGGTCAGAAATGAATTCTAATAAGGGGGAATGATAGAACATGTCGAGGGGAACAATGAATGTAAAGGCCGAAGGATTTCTACCAAGGAAATCAAGTGGAGGAGAAGGAGAAAGGGTGGCAGCCAAGGAGCTCCCATGGCTGTCGGCCAAGAGAGTGGAGAAGATGAAGAAAAATGATTTTTTTGTTCTTAAGTCCCGTATTTTTAGTAAGTCTCAAAAAGTGCCCCGAAAGGGCCCCGCCGGGTCCGAAAAAGTGAAATTTGAGCAAACGCGCTCAAACGGTAAAACTCCGTGAAGGAAAAAGATTCAAAATGAGAAAATATGAACAATGGAAAAAATAACATCAAAAATTAGTCCCGAGCAGAAAGTTATGTCCCGAACAAGTTCGGCGGCAACCGAGTCCAGAAACTTCGAAACTGGAGAAAAATGACCAAAAGGAATTTCCAAAAGTCCATGACTCGACGAAATGTGAAAATGAATCCTGTACGAGGATCCAGGCTCCAGACAAGGAATTTTGTAATAACTTTCGTTAATTGCACAATGGCCCCTACAAAAAAGGTTAACTGCGAAACTATCCCAGAATAAAAATATCTTCCAAAAGATATTTTCTTAGATACCCCTGAAATAAAATATCTTCAAAAGATATTTATGAAAAACACCCCAAGAAATGAAAATGATTCTGAAGAATTGTGTATCCATGCCCCTATGGACATCGAGAGCAACCAGAGTACTTTCTTGCAAAAGTAAAGATACGTATTTTGAGAAAACCACTGAAGATGAAGGCACGTGAAGTCAAAAACCAACTCCGAGCATGAAAAGTGAAGTTGTGCCAAAAGCTGACAAACGGGGAAAAGACAAAATAGGGAAAAGGACGAAATAGCGCATAGTGTCCAAAAAGTAAAAATGCGGAAATGACTCGGTCCTCAAAGGAAGTTGTCAATCCACATGAAAGAGTCTCAGAAACCAATTCTGAGCACTCGAGATGACACTAAATGACGAGAAACAGATCTTAGAAAAGAAAATTAAACGAAAAAAATTTATCCGTAAAATTTCAAGAAAAAGGAAAGGGAGGAAAATGACCGAGTCATTACAGACAAAGGAAACTCCCAATCTTTTTCTTTTTCTGGAGTTTGCTCTATCACCAAATCATAAAATTTTCTAAGCTGCCCATAAAAGATTTCCAGAAAAGATATCCAATGGCCAAAATAGAAGGCATATAAGGAACGCAAAAAATCTTGACGACGCTCAGATTGATGAGTAAGAGGGCACACATTATGAAAAAGTATGGCATCGATGAACCATAGGTGTGATGGCAAAGATGATTTGGTAGTAGAATTATATTTGGAGCCTGAGAAACAATTAGCAACAAAGCGACTAATCATCAGTCTAGTGGGATCCTCTGACATCGAAGTGAAAATTAACTCCAAATCAGCCAGGCATTGATGTGGACGTCCCAAAGCCATGGCAATTGTCAAAGGAGTAATGCGAATTATAGTACCATCAATAGATGACACTAGTGTTCCCCGTTCACCTGGATTGGAATGAAGATTTTGATACAACACCTTGACTAGTCTGGGGTACATGAGTTTACCAACTGGCTCAAAAAGGTATTCAGCTTGTTGGTGCCGTAAATCTACAATGGGCCACTGAGTTTCCAGAATGGTTTGATTTAGAATGGCGATGTCAAAACCCACTTCATGATTAAGAAGGTGACCATGCCACCTCTCATCTATGGTATCTCGAAGAGTTAGCCGTATTACGGAGGATTGAATAGAGCGGCTTGTTGAAGCACCGCCTTGTGTGGCATTCTTCTTTTTGGGAGCCATGTAAAATGAAAAGGAATTCTTGGAGGCCTTGTTGTCAAACACTTGGCGGGCACCCCCAATTTCTTGTCTTGAATCTTCGATTTCTTCTCCAAATTTGTGCAATGGAATTTGGGATTTGGAATGGTAAAGGATAATAACAAGGGATGTATATATATATAGAGAGAGAGAAAGATTGTGAGGTAGAAGGAAGAAAAGATTTTGGGACTGTGAAGGTTTTCTAATGTGTATAGGAAAGTGTTTGTAGATGTGGAAGATGGATTTTTGTTAAATTGGATTTATGGAATGATGAAATTTTGTAGATGTGGTGAGGAAGATGTAAATTGTATTAGGTTTAGGAACTTTTGTAGTAGGTTAGAGAAGGAAAGTAATGGGTAAGATTTGTATAATGGAAGTAAAGTTGTTGAGGAATAGGAGAATGATCATCCGGCGCTGCTATGTTGCGTCAGGAATTACCCCCCGGGTGATGGTCGCCCCAAGGTCGGGTGATGGTCGCCTGACGCTGCTTGGATATTATATAGCCAAGGACACTTCCTTCTTACACCATGAAATGACTTTTCTCCCAACTTAAGATTAGATTCTTCTCTTTACATTGTTGAAGAACAAGCACTAAATTCTCCAGGAAACTATTGAATGAAGACCCAAACACCGAGAAGTCATCCATAAAGACTTCTAGAAAGTTTTCAATCATATTAAAGAAAATAGCTATCATGCATATTTGAAAAATGGCTGGTGTATTACAGAGTTTGAAAGGCATACGGCAGTAGGCAAAAGTACCATATGGACAGATGAAAGTTGTCTTCTCCTGATTGTCGGGATGAAAGGCAACTTGATTGTATCCAGAATACCCATCCAAGAAGCAATAAAAACTTTTCCCTGCCAGTTTCTCCAATATTTGATCAATAAATGGGAGAGGAAAGTGATCCTTCTGTGTCTTGGAATTCAATTTGCGATAATCTATGCACACTCGCCAACCTGTAGTAGTGCGTTGGGGAAGTAAAGTACCTTCAAAATTTTTTACCACAGTGATCCTAGATTCTTTGGAACCACTTGAATCGGGCTTACCCACTTACTATCTAAAATTGGGTAAATAATGTCTGCATCAAGTAACTTGACTACTTCCTTTTTTACCACCTCTTTTATATTTGGATTTAACCGCCTATATGCTTCTCCCGAAGGTTTGGAGTCCTCTTCTAAGAAAATCCGATGCATACATACTGAGGGATCAATCCCTTTGAGATCAGCCACACTCCAGCCAATAGCTTCTCGATGGTTGGCTAGTACTTCTAATAATTTCTCCTCTTGTAAGTCTGATAGCTCTACTGAAATAATTACTGGAAAAGTACTTTCTGACCTAAGAAATGTATACTTTAGATAAGAGGGCAAATGTTTTAGCTCTAACTCTGGTGGAGACTCCAAAGATGGTATAAGTAGTTTACTTGACAATTATGGAAGTGGCTCAATAGGAATCTTCCATGGTGGAATGTTGTGCATACTTGCCACATCAAGTAGGGCATTCACCTCTTTAATACTTTTCTCAACATCAAATGACTCAGCATCAAAGTAAGATAGGCATGCTTCCAGTGGATCTTTTATCAAGGCAAATAGGGTCATCTCTTCAACACATTCATTGATGACATCGACTAGAAAACAATCATTATTATCTGAAGGGTATTGGCTGGCATTGAAAATATTTAAACGCACCTTCATAATGCCAAAAGATATGTCCATAATGCCTGTCTTACAATTTATGCTTGCATTTGCTGTTACCAGGAAAGGACGACCAAGGTTCACTGGAATGTGCTTTCTTGGCTCCAGAACTGGCTCGGTATCGAGCACAATAAAGTCCACTGGGAAATAAAATTTATTTACTTTGATGATCACATCTTCGATAACACCACGAGGCTGTTTTGTTGACCTATCTGCCAATTGGAGAATAATGGAAGTAGACTTCGATTCTCCTAATCCGAGTTGCAAGTAAACTGAATAAGGAAGAAGGTTTACACTTGCACCCAAATCTAAGAGAGCTCGCTTTACTTGATGATTCCCTATTGTGCATGAAATTGTTGGAGCGCCTGGATCTTTGAATTTTGGAGCAGTGCAGTGTTGGATTATGGAACTGACTTGCTCAATTAATAGCACCTTCTTAGGAACATGGCTATTTGAACTCCTCTTCTGAGTGCCCATATCTTTCATAAATTTAACGGAACCTAGAATTTGTTGAATTGCATCAAGCAATGGGAGATTAATCTTCACCTGTTGGAACATCTCCATTATGTCTTGAAGTTTGCTTGCTTGCTTCGCTGCCTTTGATGTTTTTTGTAGTCTCTAAGGGAATGGCACAACTGCATGCCTCTACTCAAGAGAAGGCTCAGTAGTTAGAGGTACTTCTTGTGCTTTTTCATTACGCTCATTTTTATCTTCAAGTTTTTTCTTCTAATTTTCATCCTTCTTTTTTTCCTCTTCTTCCACCTTATTTTCAACTCTCTTACCACTTCTCAGAGTAATAATTACTTGCACTTGTTCATGGTGGACTTCTTGGCCAGTAATATCATCAATTATACGCACACCTCTTGGATTAGCTATTAGTTGACAAGGAAGCTTACCATCCTCTCTTCTGTTCAAGGCTTAAGCTAGTTGGTCAACTTGTGTCTCTAACTTGGCAAGGGATTGAGAATGAGACTGCACAAGTTGATTAGTTAGCTCTAACTACTTTGCCATCGTTGCCTCGAGCATTGATAAGATTATTGAGGTTAACTGAAGACATTCATAGGAGTGAACCCTTGAGGATTTGAAGTCTGAATTGGAGAGGTACTTGAGGTGGAGGAGCTGATGTCCCTGGGGCCAAATTTCTCCATGAGAAGTTTGGATGGTTTCTCCAAGCCAGATTGTAAGTGTTTGAATGCATATTATTCCCTCTGAGCCTTCCATAGGTAGCATTAACTTGTTCTTATGGAATTTCTGAATACTGAGCTGCACTTGGACAAATAAACACGTGGTGAGTTGGACTGGAACAGAGAGAGCACACTTCAAGGCCTTGAGCATTAGTCGAATGAGGAGTAAAATTTGACTATGAAGTCATCAATTGATCCATCCTCTTAGTTAATACCTCCATTTGGCTCACTAACCCTTAATTTATTCTTGCTTCATTCACACTTTCTGCTCTCCTCAATATGGTATGAGGTCTTCCTACTGGAGGTAAGATATGTTGTGTAGAATTATCAGATATATTTTCAAAAAGCTACCATGCTTCCTCTACACTCTTCAACATAAATTTTCCACCACAAGAGGCATCCACCATATACCTTTATGCCTCATTGAGCCCCTTATGAAAGAAGTTAACAAGCTACTATTTTTGTATGTCATGATGAGGAGACTTCTGAATGAGGTCTTTGAATCTTTCCCAAGCTTCATGAAAAGGCTCATCAAGCCCTTGAGCAAAATCACTAATAACATCTCGATATTGAGTAGTTTTCACTGTGGGGAAGTACTTATTCAAAAACTTCTGTTGCAATTCAGCCCATGTAGTGATGGAGTCTGCTAGCAATGAATTAAACCAGTCATTCGCCTTGTCCTCAATGAAAAAGAGAAAAGGTGTAGCTTGAGCACATCATCGTCAAAGCTCTAGATCTTTATTATTCTGCACACCTTTGCAAAGTCATCCAAGTGCCAGATCGTCTTTTGATAAGCCATAAAAAGAAGGTAGTAACTGAAGAGTACTGGCCCTAATTTTGGTAATAAGGGGCCCTTACTTGAGGATATCGAACTTTAGATAAAGAGTTGTATGCACCTGATTTGTAGTGATCCTTTAAACAGTGAACTGCTTCTACAGATAATGGATCTGCTCTTCCTTCAACTTGCAACTCCCTAAGGTTCTCTTGGTCATCCGCCATCTTTTCCTTTTTAAGGCCTTCAAAATCTTTCTTCAAGTTTCTAAGAGTCCTTTCGATTTCTGGGTCGAACGGAAGCTTAGGGAGTGACAAAGAATGTCTTCCACCTAAAATAGTGAATAGAATAAAATAAAATCCTAAACTAAGATCCTAATTGAAATTAATTATAGAATTTAATATAATCTGTCAAGAACTAAAACAAGTCCCCGGCAATGGCGCCAAAAACTTGCTGTGAGATTTATATGTACCACTCGCAAGTGCACGAATCTTTGCAGATAGAGCTTACTTGTAAGGGTGTCGTACCCAAGGGACTTTTGTAAATTAAGTTTGTCAATAGATTTCTTAAATTCTAAATTAACTTGAAAGTAGGATAATCGAATTGTGATGATTAATTCTAAATTAACTAAGTAGAAAAATAAAATAAACTAAAGAACAATGATTAAATAGGATGTAGAAAATAGAGAGAGAGAACTAGGGGAATGACTTCACTACTAACGTCGCACCACCAGTTAATTGCATCAATTTATTGGAGATATATGATATAACATGCACAGGGAATAAATCATGGCCACAAGCACATATTAATTCAGCTAGAAAATAATATAATTTAAAGCTAAGCATAGACTATCTTTGATTGGTATAAACCATCTACCTATCTACTTTACTCTAGGGTGTAGCATGGTTAATCTTTTTTAGGCATAATCCATCAAATCTCTAACATTATATTCAGAGAAATAACATTGTGTAATCATCTCATTCACAACTACAAGAAGTGAATGAGTTGTGTTCAATCACAAGATTAAAATATCTAAAACAATATAGAAAAATATTTGTGATTGAATTAAAACTCTAAAACCGATTCTTGTTGAAAAGTCAATTAAAAATCCTATAAATTACATAATCACGCATGATAAAAATTGTTCTCCAATAAATAAATACAATCAAACCAGTGTGCTAAGCTAGGGCTACATCACAACTCTAGCAAAGCATTTAGCCAACCATGACTGACTTCATGGTTGAGGAAGACATCTTCACTGCCATGGATTGATCCCTTCCGTCTTCTGAATGCTCCTCTCTGATCTCAGTCTCAAGCTCCTCTGTATAATGATGCTTCAATGCTATAGAGGACTCCCTTTAAATAATAAAAGATCAGTCCTAAAGTTTCCTTTTTCATATAGAAGACATACATAGAAATTCTGTCAAATAAGGACTCCAAAATTTGTATAGACTTCTAACCCAATTTTTGACAAGGTAAACAGTTAAATTTTTCTTTTGTCTTCTTCTTTCCATTCTCATCAACTTGTGGCTTCTTTTAGACTATTTTCTAAGTATAATTAGACTTGGATCTTCAACATTGCTCGGTCCCACGAAATGTCATCTTTTTAAAGCTTAGAATCACTGGTTTTGATTGATTTTACAATTAAAATCCTAAAATAAATAAAAATAATAAAACAATGTAAAATCACAAATAAACTATTATTAAGAGAATAAAACATGCAAGTAAAATGTATAACATTCAGCGCCTAACATTTCTATATATATATTGGGGGAAAAAAAAAAAAAAAAGTGACATGATCACGAGACAACCAAAGATAATTCAACGAACTTGTTCAGAATTGCAATCACTATTCTGCAATCAAACAATTTTAATCGCAAACTTGCCCTAAATCACAATTGGACAACTTTTGAAATTCCGTAAATCGCAATCGCACGATTTCTGCAATTACTTCTAATTAATCGTATCGGCTACTTCGAATTCATGGCAATTATTGTGAACTAATTGCCTAACCTCGTATCGCATCATCTTGGTAGCTCCGCAACACTTCATATCATAACCTCCGACATCGACTCACATCATCTATTCGCACTAAAAACATATAACATGGCAAAAACGAGAAGAATCCGGCCACAACCAAGAAAAACCGAAGTCAGGCTAGCTTCACAAGAGAAGGTTACTGAGGACGTGAGAAAGAACGGAGGCGTAGGATTGGAGGAGACGAAGATCTAATCTAATGGCCAGGAACCGTTAAGATCGAGATTGAGATCCATTAGTAACCCTCTCTTCGTCGTCGATTTTCTTCCTCTAGTTTAAATCGGATGATTTTCCTAGAACTTTTGTCTCTCTCTATATTGCAACAGACAAGGAGAGAGAGAGATGCGAGTGGGTGATGATTTCAGATTATGATTCCACAAAGAAATAAGAGAAACGGCATCCTATAGGAAAACGAGAGACTTGCCAAAAAAGATTGGCAACTGCAATACTTGAGAGGAGATTTGAGAATCTCAAAATTTGAGAGCCTAAATGAAAGCCCATTAGAGAGGCCATTTTTTACCCAACTATCATATTTTGAGCTTGAGAGCCCAAATGAGAGAGCATTGAAGTTGCTTACATCACCATATAGAGAAGCCATTGCCAAATGAGTGATAATGTGAATTAAAAGATTGAATAAGTTAGTATCACTTACTTGTAATTATATTTTATTTTTTCCCTGGCAACCAATCATCAACTTGTAATTAATTAATTGAAAAGTTTTTAAAGTGAGTTTGTGTGTGGGAAATGGAAAAATATTATATACGAGTATATTTATTAAAGCTTATGATTGCTCCGGACACTATGAATTATATGATTATTGATAAGCGCTGAAAAGTACGCATTTAAACCCCTTAAGCTCGAGTATTCTAGGACCTTTATCTATCTTACTTTCCAGTTTTAGCCTAATTTCATGTTATTGCCTTTTTCAGGTGCTTATACCAAAAATAAGTTAATTCAGCCAAATAAGAGCATTAAAGAAGTTATCTCAAGCTAAATGGAATAAAGGAATAAAGTGGAAGCAAAATGAAGCAAAGTATGGAAAATCAGCGTGTTCGATCGATCTCAACATTACTTCGATCGATCAGAGCAACATCAATCTAGACATATCAAGATGGATCCAAGCCTTTGTTCTTATCCAAAAGATTCCACTATGTTCGATCGATCCAACTTATCTTTGATCGATCGAAATTATTCAATCTTATCCACACCTACCACCCCACCTACCACTTTTGTCTCTTTCCCAAAATATCCCAAAATATCTCAGAAATTTATCTTTATTCAAAAAGGCGCCCCCAAGGATGATCGATCTCTGCAACATTCAATGGATCTTACCAATGTACGATCGATTTCAACACAGTTCAATCGATCGAACCTCTTCAAGTCCGAAATAAAATAAATTCCAGCTCATTAAAAGTTGGCTCATAGTGCAATCATTGCAAGGACCCTAGTGCATGAATCCAGACCATTGGGTGTGACACTTGAGCCTCCTATATAAGGATTTTGAGCCATTCATATCAAGGGGGATTGAAAAAAGAATTGAAGATAGCATATACATCTCATATCTTGGAGAGGAGGCTAGAGACTAGAGAGTTTTCACACACCTTTGGGAGTTCTTCCATTCTTCTAGTGTTTCCATCAAGAAGGAGGTCATACCTACCATGGAGATAGCCCTTGAGGGTTGGATGACTACTTCAATGAGTGGCTAGACATCTACTTAGGGCTAGAGTAGCCCCTAAGTTTGCTTCCTAGACCTAGTGCTTTGTATATTTTTGGGGATTTGCTTGCAATAAATGTTTTGATCTTGGATTTATATATATATATCTTATGGTTTCTACTTGATGTGTATGGATTAATGCTTTCAATTGATTATCTATTTCTAACCATATGTCTATGTATGCTAAAATGGATGATTCATGTATTTTTCTCTAGATTTAGTGGAGTTTATGCATGTCTATGTGTATGGATGAAGTTAATCTAGAGATAGTCAAAACATAGTGCTTAATTGAACACTCTTGTAATTTATTTGATGGTTCACACTTGTTTCTTGATGGATTGTGCCACACCTTTAGCTTACTTAGATTAATTTTCATGTTTTTAGTGTAGATTTAGTGTAGTTGCTTTAGATTCATAGATAGGTGGACAATCTATTCTTGTTCCTTAGTGTTCTATACTTATGAATGCAAATGGTGTATGCTTCTAGATAGTTATGTGTGCATAAATTATGGTTTCATTGAATTGATTATGGTCTCATTTGATAGGTTGTGCTTTCTATTTGAATTGGTTAGACAATCTATACTTATTTTCCATCCATGCCTAGTTTCAATTAATGTCACACACACACACAAGTTATAATTTAATTTCCCCCATTGATATACAATTGCTAGTGTCTAGTGAAGTCATGCTTAGTGGTGAGCTCTAGTACCCCAAGTCCTCTCCTCTATATCTTTTTCTCTATCTTATAAATCATTGTATTTTGCTTGCTTCAATTAATTTGCATAATAGTTTAATCAATCAATCCAACCATCTTTTGATCACTCGACCTACTAACCCTATACCTTGTTTCCATTACAAACACGCCTACAATCCCTTGGGACGATCCCTACTCACCCAAGCTATATTTTTAGTTAGAGGTAGTAGTGGCATTTATAAATTTAAAACTTGGCCACATTGCACACTCACACTCTTTTGCACAAATTTGGAGTCATCGCGACGGACTGCACCAAGTTTTTGGCACCGTTGCTGGGGGTTGAATTGGCAATGCCGTGTTTTGGAAATAAATAGGAATTAGTACTCTTTTGATCGTGTCTTTACTTTATTTTCTCTTTTGTTACTTATTGTGCTTGTTCTTGATTGGCTAGGTGCATTGAGCTAAGAGAGTCAAGCAAAGGGAATTAAAGAGTAAAGAAAGCAAGGAAACCAAGTGAAGCTAAGCAAAAGCATAAAGAGCTAAAATCTAAAAATTTGCAAAGCATAGCAAGGCTTGAAAATTGAAAGTTAAATTGAAGTTACTTAAGGACCCTTTGTGAGATCTTTCTAACTCAATCTATAGTTAAATCGTCAGCCCGCATGGTGGCAAGTTTTTTATTTTATAGATAAATCGTGAGCCCATGTGGAGGCAATTTATTTTTCTTTGCATATTGTTCAAACATGGGAGTATGGGACCAATGTATGTGGAGAATGTTTGTTGACTGATTTATTGTGGGGGCGAAATGATTGCTAATTGCTTGTTATTGTTTTACTAGTGCATGCATGGTCGTAGGTCGTTGAATCCTACTCTTGTCCTTCCTAATTTGTATCTTGAATTGGTTGTTCGTAATCCTAGGGGAAAAGGTAGTTCTCAACACTCCATTACACCAATGAAAGAATTGAATGAAAACCATGTGGAGGACCTTGGTCACATAGACCAACAAGGTATCCTCCACCCTAATGTGCATCATGAAAATATTCAAGTACCATTAGGCATGCTAAGACCATTCATCCCACCACAACAACAAGGCTGAATTCCATTGGGAATGCCTCGGCCAATTTTTGCTCCACAATCTCCCATTATGCAAGGCAACAAAGGTGTTCGAGTGGCACCGCCGGTTGTGAATCCTCCCATTGCTTTAAGAGACCATTATGTGCCTAATGATTACAATGCACCTACATGCATTCAATTGCCCCCATTTAGAGCACATCACTATGAGATTAAATCGCAAACCATTCAAATGCTTCCTAACTATCATGGACTTCCAAGTGAAGAACCTTACAAGTATTTGGATGAGTTTCTTGAAGTGTGTTCCACCGTGAAATACACGGACATGCCAGAAGAAGTGTTAAGACTTAAACTTTTTCGTTTTACCCATAAGGATAAGGCAAAATATTGGTTTAACAATCTTAGGCCTTTTTCGATAACTTCTTAAGCAGAAATGTAACAAGAGTTCTTGAAAAAGTACTAATCGGTTTCGAAGACCAATGCCATGAGAACTTCCATTCATGAATTTTCTCAAGGTGATGGAGAAATGTTTCATGAGGCATGGGAAAGGTTTAATGACTTGCTTAAGAAGTGCCCACATCATGACATACCTAAGTGGCAACTAGTTCAATATTTCTTTGAAATTTTACCGGATAGTCATAAGGGTATGGTTGATGCATCTATGGGTGGTTCTTATCTTGATAAGCATGAGGATGATGTGTGGCAATTGTATGAAAGTATGAGTGAGAATTCAATGCATAGATCTTTATCCTCTAAAAATGGTAGAAATCTAGGTGGAAGGAAGAACATCGGCTTATATCCAGTTGACAATTCCAACGATAT
The DNA here is from genome assembly GCF_030987335.1 of Cornus florida. Lineage (NCBI taxonomy): Eukaryota > Viridiplantae > Streptophyta > Magnoliopsida > Cornales > Cornaceae > Cornus > Cornus florida. The sequence goes on from NW_026775576.1 coordinate 20,598,997, forward strand.
AGCCGTTGAGATGAAATCCTTATCTCAAAGGTTTGATCAATTTTTGATCAACCAAACTTCGGCGAATCAAATGTCTTCCTCCCCTAACCATTCTCATCGTGCATCTAATGAATCTTACATGACTTGTTCAAGTGTTTTACATTCTACTTCCAATTGTCCCCATGGACATGTGCCAAGTGAAAACCATGAGCAAGTCAATGCTACATTTGTCAACCAACGGAATAATCCTTATGACACTCATTACAATTCAAGTTGGAAGAACCATCCAAACTTCTCTTGGAAAAGCCAAGAGGAAGGCTCAAACCCTCCCCAAGGAGGTTTTCAAAACAAGTATGTTCCACCACTGATGCAAAGCCAAGGTTCCCAAGGCTATAGATCTTCTTTTCAATCATCACATGGAAATCAATTCTCTAATTCTCATTTCCCTAACCAATCATCATATTCCTAAGGAAATTCAAGGAGTCCCGCTTTTGAGGAAAAAGTGTTGACCGCTTTAGGCACTTTAGAGGCAAACACTCAATTGCTTCATTCTCATTCTCAATCCATTGCTAAGCTAGAAACTTAAGTCAGGCAAATAGCTAGTACTTTGAATGCTAAAGAGAAAGGGAAGATGCCTTTGAATGTCCCACCAAAGCAACAATGTTTTGTGGAGACTCATTCTTCATCGAAAGGTCACACAATCGAACATGTCAATACGGTGACAACCTTGAGAAGTGGGAGAATCATTGACAACCAAGTGAGTATGTTCAATGAAGAGAGTGAACTGGTACAACCCAAAGTTGACACCCGTCCAGTTTCACATTTTATTCCTCCTTCATTGCATGTGCATGATCATCTTGTTGAGAAAGTTGTCAAAAATGACTTGAAAGATGAATTGAACAATGATATGAAAAAGGATTTGAAAAAGTCTTGTGTTGAAGATTCTTCAAAGAAAGAAATTGAAAAAGCTTTTGAGCCTAGAGCTCCATTTCCGGATGCCTTAAAATGATCCATTTCTCTTAACAAACAAAAAACCAAGACTAATGAAATCATTAATGTGTTTAGGCAAGTGAAAATTAATCTTCTGCTTTTGGATGCAATCAAACAAATTCTGGCTTATGCCAAATTTTTGAAAGATCTTTGCACCCAAAAGAGGAAGAACAAAAGTCAAGCACTAAGAAAAGTGGTCTTGACCGAGCAAGTGAGCTCTATTTTGCAACATAACACTCTCCCAAAGTTTAAGGACCCCAGTTCACCTACTACATCTTGCATCATCGGTGACCATGTCATTAATCGGGCTCTTCTAGACTTAGGAGCAAGTGTTAACCTTCTTCCATATTCAGTGTATGTCAAATTGGGCTTAGGTGACTTGAAACCGATGTTGGTGGTTTTACAACTTGCCGACTGATCCATCAAAAAGTCCCGGGGTATCATTGAGGATGTTTTGATTAAGATTGATAAATTTTTCTTCCCCGTTGATTTCGTTGTCATAGACACGGAACCGGTTCCAAATCCCAAGAGCCAAATTCCTGTTATCCTTGGCCGTCCCTTCTTGGCAACCGCAAATGCCAACATCAATTGGAGGACGGGGATAATGAAAATCTCATTTGGCCACATGAAGGTGAAGTTAAACATCTTTAATCCAACCCCAAATTCAATGGATAAACATGAAGAAGTGTGTGTTGTAGAAAAGTGCATTGACAATGAACTTGAAAAATATGAGTTTTTGCTTAAGAATGGAATTTCTAAAAGTTCACCTTCCAATTTGATTTCTAAGGAAGTGGTTTTGAAACCAAGTGTTCAAAGGGGATGGAAGCCCAAGAGTTATATAGACCAAGGACCATCAATGTCTTTTGAATCAAATCCAGCAAGTGCTCTAGAGAACCATTTGTTGGGTGGGATTCAAAAATCCATTCACCCTGTCAAAGAGGGGATGCATAACAAAATATTTGATCTGGGCTAAAAGAGCCCAACGTCTTGCTAGAGACGTTAAAAACTAGTGAATTTGTAGGGTTTACAACCTTATTCCTCCCTCATTTCTATTTTACCTTTCATTTCTTGCGTCGTCTAGATATATTCTGGGTTTATACACATGGCTAGGAACTGTAATTGAGAATGCATGCACTTTCATTCTGAAATTAAGCATTTTGCACTTGTTCGATCGATCTCAAAAGAGGTTCGGTCGATCGAACATCCATTCCTGCATCCAATCAGCTCTCAATCCCATCGATCGAGAATTTCCTGCATATTTTAGCTCTCTGTGTATCGAGCGAACTTCAGTTCAGATCGATCTGAATGCCCCAAGATCGATCGAGATTTTCCTCAGATCGATCTGCATTCCATACTTCGAAATTTTTTTGAAACCCATGAAAATCTCCTCTTTGTGTATCGATCGAACTTGTCTGTAGGTTTTCACCTGTTCGATCGATCGAAGTATCTTCCAGATCAATCTTGGAATGATCGATCTGTGTCCCTTTGTTGACTTTGACTGCCCTTTTTGAATTTTGAATTTATTTTAAAAATAAATAAATAAACAAAAATATTTTCAATTTTCATCCTCAAAAATGCAAAAATATTTTTCTTTTATTTTATTTTATTTTAAAAATATTTTCAAAAAAAAATTCCAAAAACATTTTATTTTTATTTTTATTTTTATTTTCAAAAATCCAAAAAAATATTTTTAAAATTAAAAAAATTTCAAAAATACTGTGTTGTTTTGACGCTTAAATCGATCTATATTTCTTCAAGATCGATCTAAGTTCGATCGATCTGAGATTTTTCCAGATCGATAAAACATATCGGAAACAGTTTTTAAAAATATAAGCCAAGGGTCATTTTGATCGATTTATACATCGATCTCAACCCTAGCTCCCTTTCGCTGCTGCAACCCTTCTTCCCAACCTCTGGCGAACCTCCGGCGAGCTTTCAGAGCTTCAAATCCCTCTTCCTCATCTCAAATCTCATCTCTCCCTCTCTCGATCCACTTCTCTCCCCGATTTGGTAAGTTTTGCATTTTATTGTTGAATCCAAAGCTTCATTTCTATATTTGAGACTTGTCATGATAGATCTGAGATTCTCTGTTAGATTTCTTGCTATTTTTAATGATTTTGAGCATGTATATATATCTGTATATATTTGTATATAGTTTTATATATATATTGATTTCAATTTAGATTTTGGGGGTCACGTGCCTAGTCAAGTGACCATTCTTGTGTTGTTGAGGTGTAGAGGGACCCACAAGCTTGCTTGGGTGCCCCCCGTGTTATCCACATCACAAATCTGTGACTTTTCAAATTTCTCACAGCAGTTCGATCAATTAAAGTTTTCTCTGATCGATTAGAGAAAAATCAATCAAACTTAGTCCTGATCGATCTGAGAGAGATCGATCTCACTCAAGTCATGATCAATCAAACTTCACAGATTTGCATGTACACACTTCACACACCATCCATAGTGTTCATGTTAGTTTCTTGATGCCCAATGCCTGTGATTTCCACATTGGATGCATTCCATACTTACACTGTTTAGCATGTTTCATTTAGTCACTGTTTACTTAGTTGTGTCATCACTTGTATAAATTTATATTGATTATTTTGAGTTATCTATCTTACTTGACATACATGTTTCTATATACTGTGCTTCAATTCTCTATTATCTGTTACTGACTTCTTTTACAAGTGTTTCTTTTCTATTTTGTAGGCCATGGCACGGGTTAAGACAGTAGCCCGTCGACAGTATGAGCGGAGAATCCGGCAGAGAGTAGAGGAACCCGCAGAGCCTTCTCATGCTCAGGATCCAGAGCAGGCTGAGCAGCCTAAGCAGTTACAGGAGAATAAGGAGCTAGCTCCGGCTCAGTCTGACCGCTCTGCCTCTACCGCTTCTGCATCTTCATCCCATTCTAATGAGGATGAGCATATATCCTCTCCTTCTCCACCACCGGCACAGCCAGGCTAGATCAAAGATAGACCTATCTAGAAGTTCAGACGCCTTTCAGTGTTGCATGAGTCCGTATTTGACGTAGCTTTCTTCTCCCAGTCAGTCTTGACCCGGGCAGCTTTTGACAATATTGAGCGGCGCGGCATTTTAGCCATTCTGTCGCCAGTTACTTATCCTGTTTACCCGCGGCTTGTTCGGTTGTTCTACCAGAACCTCCGGCCGGCCCCGAGTAATCTGTCAAAGCTGCAGACTACCATCGATGGATATCCCATCCGCATTACAGTTGATACATTGGCCACTTTTTCTCGGTGCCCCCATGTCTGCCCTCCAAGTCTTGATTATCCTATTCTCAGGAGGCATTCTGATGTAGACATGATACAGATGGCGAGACTTTTGCCACCCGGACTTATCTGCCCGATGACCTATGGTTTTTCGATTCGGTCTTGTACCGAAATGTGTTTATGGCGGGGTATAAGATCCAGAGGCGTTCTGATTTTCTGGCAGCCCTTTATGCTTTCTACACCAGGCACTGGTTCTCCATTCCTACACTCTACTGGAGTGTTTTGATGAAGTTGTACACAGATTATATCAGCAAGTCCAAGCCTAAGTGGGCTAAGTATCTCCCCTTCGCTCATCTTATTACTCAGATCCTGCGGCACTAGCGCTACCCTTTCCATCCACAGAAGCGTTCTAAGTCAGGGGCTTGCCACTATGGCAAGAAGGACTGGAACAAGAGCTACAATGCTCTTATCAAGAGCTTGAAGGAGGAAGCTATTTTAGTAGCAGAAGAGGCTGCAAAGGCTGAGGAGGCCGAGATGGTAGCAGCAACAGCGGACGATCTAGTAGATGTACCGGCGGCTGCAGTACATATGGATATAGACCTGGAGCAGCAGCCTCCAGAGGAGATACAACATCACTCTCTAGCTGGGTCGCAAGTTCATTCCTAGGAGCAGGGTCAGAATGTACCACAGTTTCATGATTCAGTTATTCTTAACACTCCAGTTCCGACACCTAGCCTAGGAGAGCGTGTCCAAGCATTGGAGGATGCAGTAGTCTCCCTTAGAGCAGATATTTCGACTCTCCGTACGGATGCCTTAGCTGCTCTGCATGACATATCTAGAGATATCCGGGGATCATGCCCCGCTCGCCCTACTTCCTCTACCTGATTTCTCTATCTCTTTACTCTCCTCATTTAATATATCTATGATACATTACTATTACATTGCTACTGATATGATATTTTTGCGGCCAATCTGTTGGCCCTGATACTGTAATGTGTTGTACGTTATTTCTCTTTTTCTATGCATGATATTTTTGGATGTCTGGGTTTTATATTAATACATTTATTTGTGATTGACTCCATTTATCCCAATGACTTCAATAAGAAAGTGCTGCCCAAAATTTTTTAGGACCATCATTTTTCCTCTCTCCTTAGTTCATTTCTTATCCTATTTACACTTGCATGTCCACTGTGCACTGTTATTATCCCTTTTGTTATCTGATGAGTTTTATCTAAGTGCCATCTTTTCAGGACCATAGTCAATTCCAAGTTTAGGGGGTTTATACCACCCACTTTGGATATTTATGTCCTGGCCATTCTTTGCCTTAGTTGCACTGGTATACTTTTTCCTTTTGTTCTCTTTGCACATTGAGGACATTGTACCATTTACATTTTGGGGTAATGGGTGTTAATTGCAGTATTTACTTTCAATTAAAAATTTTAAGTATGACTTGTGTATTCGAGGGATTTTCTATGATTGGTCCATAACTAGCTGTGATTTTGATATTTTGAGGACTATATTGCTTGAAATTTAAAAATTGCTTGACTTGAGAGTCCAATACTCCTTGTATGCCTTGTGGATGCCATTTAGGAGTAAATTTTTCGAAAGATTAATATTTTGCTTACACTTGTGGTCCACATCATCCTGATTTTGTGATTATTTTGAGATTCACTCTAGGATTCTACACTGGCATAGGCGCACACTAGCATTCATTTGTGGGGTACATGCTTTGTTGACTATTGAATTGGTTATATCTCAATTGGGCTAGTAGTGCATTGAAAGCTTTCATTTTGATAAAAGTGGATAACAAACCCTTTTCATTGAGTAACCGGGATTCTAGCCTCATCAAGCACTGAATTTCTAGCGCCGAAAGTTAGAGGGCCCAAACTCTAAGTTAATAATTGAATTCCAAAAAAAAAAAAAAAAAAAAAAAGTTGCAAAAGTAATTAAAAAAAAAAAAAAAAAAAAAAAAAAAAAAAAGAAAAAAGTGAGGACTTCTCCCAAAAGGTGAGAAGTGGAAAATGATTAGATGGAGGTTGTTTTGATTTGTAGCCTAGTTGATTTGAGCTTGTAAGTCCTTAGGGGTGTTTCAACACCTAATACCCTAAAGCCGTCTAGTTTAGGAGTCATTGACCTAACACTCGACCTCATGGATCGCTAGAAAGCTTAATAGATCAACACATTGCACTATGCTTCCATCTTTGATCCTTAGAAGAAAAAAAATGAATAAATAAATAAATAAATAATAAAAAATTGAGTGAAAAGAATAAGCGCACCTAGATCAAATAAGCTTTAATAAAAGGTCCACTCTTTATTTTAATGATCGGGACTAGATTTGTGCTAGTTTAAGGGTAAGGATGTGATCACTTCTTTAGTTGGCTTAGATAGCAATATACTTGATGCCGGTCCACTCAAAAAGGATTCTAGAGTTGTTTTGACTTGCATGATCATTTTCTTGATGTGTGGAGGACCATACTTGCTTGCTTGATGTTGAAATTTTGGGAGATTACTTGGAAATGGTTGAAAAATTGTATACTTGATGTAGTTTTCTCCCAATATTTGCTTGCAATATTAGTGCCTCTTTTGTGATAATGAGCTTAATGTTTGTGGGTATCATTTCTGGAAACCCTCACGAGACTTCACTCATCCACTAGGGATAACCTAGGGGTTTAAAAAGCTTATTGCATATGCTAAATGCAATCGTATTCCCTATGAAAGTGGCATTATCTATTTATTGCTTTCTAGTTCATAGTTGTTTAGTTGTTCATTTCATTCCTTTACTTCGTAGTTCATTGCTAGGGACTAGCGATATTTAAGTTTGGGGGTGTGATGAGTGCTGAAAATTGCGTACTTAAACCCTTTAAGCTCAAGTATTCTAGAACCTTTATCCATCTTACTTTCCCATTTTAGACTAATTTCGTATTATTGCCCTTTTTAGGTGCTTATCCCAAAAATAAGTTAATTCAGCCAAATAAGAGCATTAAAGAAGTTATCTCAAGCTGAATGGAAGAAAGGAGCAAAGTGGAAGAAAAATAAAGCAAAGTGTGGAAAATTAGTATGTTCGATCGATCTCAACATTCCTTCGATCGATCAGAGCAAAATCGATTTAGACATATCAAGATGGATCCAAGCATTTGTCCTTATCCAAAAGATTCCACTATCTTATCTACACCTACCACCCCACCTACCACTTTTATCTCTTTCTCAAAATATTCCAAAATATCTCAGAGATTTGTCTTTATTCAAAAAGGCGCCGCCAAGGATGATCGATCTCTGCAGCATTCGATGGATCTCTCCAATGTTCGATCGATCTCAACACAGTTCGATCGATCGAACCTCCTCAAGTCCGAAATAAAATAAATTCCAGCTCAGTAAAAGTTGGCTCATGGTGCAATCATTGCAAGAACCCTAGTGCACGACTCCAGACCATTGGGTGTGACACTTGAGCCTCCTATATAAGGATTTTAAGTCATTCATATCAAGGGGGATTGAAAAAAGAATTGAAGATAGCATATACATCTCATATCTTGGAGAGGAGACTAGAGACTAGAGAGTTTTCACACACCTTTGGGAGTTCTTCCATTCTTCTAGGGTTTCTATCAAGAATGAGGTCATACCTACTTGAGGGTTGGATGACTACTTCAATGATTAGCTAGACATCTACTTGGGGCTAGAGTAGCCCCTAAGTTTGCTTCCTAGACCTAGTGCTTTGTATATTTTTGGGGATTTTCTTGTAATAAATGTTTTGATCTTGGATTTATATATATATATATATATATATATATATATATATATATATATATATATATATCTTGTGGTTTTTACTTGATGTGTATGAATTAATACTTTCAATTAATTATCTATTTCTAACCATATGTTTTTGTATGCTATAATGAATGATTCATGTGTTTTTCTCTAAATTTAGTAGAGTTTATGCATATCTATGTGTATGGATGAAGTTAATCTAGAGATGGTCAAAACATAGTGCTTAATTGAACACTCTTGTAATTTATTTGATAGTTCACACTTGTTTCTTGATAGATTGTGCTACACCTTTAGCTTACTTAGTTTAATTTTCATATTTTTAGTGTAGATGTAGTGTAGTTGCTTTAGATTCATAAATAGGTGGACAATTTATTCTTGTTCCTTGGTGTTTCATACTTATGAATGCAAATGGTTTATGCTTATAGATAGTTGTGTGTGCATAAATTGTGATTTCATTGAATAGATTTTGGTCTCATTTGATAGGTTGTGTTTTCCATTTGAATTGGCTAGATAATTTATACTTATTTGCCATCCATTCCTAGTTTTAATTAATGTCACACACACACACACACAAATTACAATTCAATTTCCCCCATTGATATACAATTGCTAGTGTCTAGTGAAATCAAGTTTAGTGGTGAACTCTAGTACCCCAAGTCCTCTCCTCTATATCTTTTTCTCTATCTTATAAATCATTGTATTTTGCTTGCTTTAATTAATTTGCGTAGTAGTTTAATCAATCAATTCAACCATCTTTTGATCACTCGACCTACTAACCATATACCTTGTTTTCATTGTAAACACGTCCACAATCCCTTGGGACAATCTCTACTCACTCTAGTCATATTTTTAATTAGAGATAGTAATGGTATTTATAAATTTAAAATTTAGTCACATTGCCTACTCACACTCTTTTGTACAAATTTGGAGTCATCACGGCGGACTGCACGAATTATTCAAGATTATGATTGCTCTGGACACTATCAATTATATGATTTACTCAAGATTGTGATTGCTCCAGAGTGTCCCAACAACCAATACGATCATTTTAAAATTCATTTGTCGGCAATTGAATCCAACCAAAAGTGACTTTAAATGTGAAAGTGAGTGATATATTATCTTATAATAATATGGTATTTTGTATTAACAAAAAACGTATGTTTATTATTTTATAAAATTTAGTCAATAATTTTGTTAAAAGAAAAAAAAAAGTGCTAGAGTATTAAGTACTGGCTCAAAACCTCAGGGTAAAGTGACTTTAAATGTCGCTCGAAAACTCGTGATAAAGTGACTTAAAATGTCAAAGTTTGTACTGTCTTATCCAATAATAATATGGCATTTTATATAAAGAAAAAGTAAATTTATCATTTTATAACATTTAGTCAATAATTTTATCAAAAAAAATAATAATAATGAGGGTGTCATTGAGCACCGGCTCGAAATATCCGGAAAGGTGAAAGTATAAACAGTGTACTTATGTGAAATTAGTACAAGTTATCCTAAATATTAAATACTGGTAGGTCAAAACAAATCCACCAAACTTTTTTTTATTAAAAGGAAATTTGTATTTAGTGGAAAATAAAACACATCAATCTTAATAAAAATAATTTATATAATTTTCGAACCAAAAAAAAAAAAATCTAAATTTTCATTGTATTATAATATAAATATATTGATCCGGAGTAAATCAATAATGCTTACTTTGGTAGGAAGGAAGCAAGGTAGAAAAGAAAAGCAAGAGGGTTGGAGGAAAAATAAAAAGGAAAGAGCAAACTTATTTCGTTCCGTGGAGAAGAGATTAGGAAACAAAGAATAATAGGATGCATGTATTCTTTTTTCTTTACAAATTTTCATTTGACAATATTATAATGTTAAAAATAATTTAAAACTTTTAATTCTCTTTTCTTCACTTCTAATGGATACTAAATTATTAGCTTCCTTTTTATTTTTTATTTTCCATCCATAGTACTAAGAGATCGTTTGGTTAGCATGAAATAGATAGAAAGAAAAAAGAAACAGGAAATTTTTAAATTTATTAAGAGTTTGGTTAACTTGAAAGAGAAAATTTTTAGGAAGTAAATTTCTTGCTTAATTTTCCTCAAAATATTTCTTGCAAAAAACACAGGTAAATTTTACTTTTCCGTAAAAATGACGCCTGCATATCTTAGTTTCCTATTATGCCCATGCCATTTTCTCCACAAACTTCATTAATATTGTATATTGTTTATATAATAATGTAACACTATTTTAATTGTATATAGTTTTATACATGCATACAAAATTAAAATTTTATTATATTTTTTTCTTTCCATAATTAATAATGATACATGTACTTTTTTATACATAGACTTCTCTTGATTTTAGGACTCTAAGTAATTAGATGTACCAAACTAATTTAATTTTAATTCTACATATATTAGATGTATCAAATTAATTTAGTTGAAGCATTTTTCTATGACTAAAAGTATATATATTAACTTCAATCTTTTTTTCTAAATATTTTTCGAAACAAAATTTTTTATTAATTAAACTTGTACCTATAATCACATATATAAAATTATTAAATGTCAGAATCATTGTTTCATTTTGAACTTAAAATTTTAATTTTGTTCATGAGTCAGAAGATAGAGCAATGTCTCAAAAAATAGTACAAAGTAATCTTATAACTAAAGGGGTAGTTTTGATAACTACAATCACTTTCTTTTCACTTTCATGCTTTCCAAATTCACAAAATAGTATTTTCTCACAACTTTCTTGAAAAAAATTCTTGCTAATCAAATGCATGATGAAAACTAGATTTTTTTTTTTCCTTTCTTTCACTTTCTTTCCCTTTCACTTTCTATCATAATTTTCCGTCTAACCAAACGGACCTAAAAGAAACCATGACATAATCTCTTTTTTTTTTTTTCAAGTAATCTCAAATCCGTCGCTACTTTTCTCCAAGTAATTACTCGTTTGAAAGATATAACCATATCTCATCAAAATTTTAGATGAGGTGTTCAGGTATATCACCTCATGTAATCAATCATTTCAAGTTGCAACAAACTTTCAAAGTTACGTGCCTCAAGGAGTTTTTTTATTGAGGTGTTCAAGTATATCACCTCATGTAATCAATCATTTCAAGTTGCAACAAACTTGTGAACTTAGATGTCTATACGTAAATCACTTCATATAACTAACTCATTTATAATGTAACCTAGCTTAGACTTAGACATAGACATGTTACGATTTTCTGACTCGAATTTGGTATGCTAGTAATGTTTTGATAGAGATTAACAATTTCAAGTTATTTAGAATCAGTTCAACATTTTCTTCAATTAGATGGACATGATAGTAACTCTAATTGAACTAGTTCAAGAAAAGTTGAATTAGTTGGACGTGTAAGCCAAAATCCTATTATTTTAGAGTTGAAAATTGATATGACAACTCTTTGTAGGCAAAATGAGGATACTTGTCAATGACAAATTGAGTTTGAAGACATTAAATAAAAATAAGTGGGAGATGTTTAGAGAGAGAGAGAAGACAGAAAAGATGCGAGGAGTTTAAGAGTGAGTGTTGTGAGAAGAAAGTAGAGTATATGTAATTCCAGAGTTTATAGATATAGTCTCAAAAGAAATGATGAGTGAGTGTCAACAGTGAAAATCTCTTTTTATGAACGTAATCTTAGAATTTAGTGAATCATGTAAAATAATGTATTGTGCGTGAATGTGTATAATTATTATATATATATATATATATATATTTGTGTTGATGTGATATAATATTGCTTCTAGTGTGTATTACGACAAAGAAATTTTTTTTACTCTACCAAGAATAACGGACCATAAAGTGAAAGTGAGTGTGAGGGAGTTGATATCCCCAACGGAAACAATAAATGCCATATTCATTTGATATATATGTCAAATCTGTGAGAGAGAGAGAGAGAGAGAGTTTCCCCAACGGAACGAATAAATGCCATATTCATTTCATATATTTGTCAAATCTCGTCAAAATTTAACATTTAGGGAAAGTGAATAACGGACCATAAAGTGAAAGTGAGTGTGAGGGAGTTAATATCCCCAACGGAACCAATAAATGCCATATTCATTTGATATATATGTCAAATCTGTGAGAGAGAGAGAATCCCCAACGGAACCAATAAATTTAGGGAAAGTGAGTGAGAGGGAGTTAATATCCCAACGGAACAAATAAATGCCATATTCATTTAATATATATGTCAAATCTCGTCAAAATTTAGCATTAGGGGACACAATCCCAATTTTAAAGTCATCAAAAACATTGTAGATAGAGATTTGTTTGTCAATGAATTAAATTTTATTAAATATATGTCAAGTATGGACAAAAATTAATCTTTTGCTTGAGTTGGAGTATAGGTGAAGAGTACGAAGTAAGTATTCAATATTTTTTTCAAAACGTATATAGATATTTGTTTGTCAATGAATTAAATTTATTAAAATAATATGTCAAATATGGGCAAAAATTAATCTTTTGCTTGAGTTGGAGTCTAAGCGAAAAGTACGAGGTTTTAAAGATTTTTTTCAAAAATTAATAGTTTGTTCTTGTTTTAAGTCATTACTATTAAAAAACAAGAAGGTAGATAGAGATTTGTTTGTCAATGAATTAAATTTATTAAATATATGTCAAATATGGGCAAAAATTAATATTTTGCTTGAGATGGAGTATAAGTGAAGAGTACGAGGAATTCAAGATTTTTTTTCAAAAATTAATATCATGTTCTTATTTGAAGATTGCATATTAAACATTTGGCGAAGATTACCTAAATCTTAAAATGAATGAAGTAACTCAGAATTCCTAATCTAATTAGTGCTAGAATTTAAAAACGTTGTTCTCCTTACCACACTTCACAAGAATAAGAGGTATTCTTCCAAAAGTAGATCATAGAGTATTATCTTTATTCACAAGATCAATCCGTCATTTGAAACATTTGGTGAAGATTGTTAAAATTTTTAAAAATAACTTTGCTTCTTTAACTGAAATCAGAGTCAAACACATGGTTATTGTATCTAAGAATAGATACATACTGGGACGAATCCAGAAAATATTATGAGGACGAACAATAATAATTTTTTTTTTTAATAATTTCAGTGGAAAAAAAGTATATTAACAATGGTATTTTACAAAAAAAAAAATTCAGTGGGCAATTGCTCCCCTCCCCCTAGTTTGTTGTAGGTCTGTCCCTCATAATGCATTGCATATTACTAAGCTTTGCTGCGAATTGTAATAAAATCGTAGTAACTTTTGCTTCTTTAACTGAAAATATAGTCAAACACATGGTTATCTGGCGAATAGATACATAATACATTGCAAATTACTAAGCCTTGCTGCAAATTGTAATCAAATTGTAGTAATTTTTGCTTCTTTAAGTGAAATCAGAGTCAAACACATGGTTATGACGCATAAATACATAATACATTGCATATTACTAAGTCTTGCTGCGAATTGTAATCAAATCGTAGTAATTTTTGCTTCTTTAACTGAAACCAGAGTCAAACACATAGTTAATGTATCTGGTGAATAGATACAAAATACAATGTCTACATTGACGGATCCAGAAATTTTGTGGGCGGGGCTTTTTAATTTGTGGGGACAAACTTATATAGTGGATCTGTTTTTGTAATTTCAATGGGGTTTTTTTCATAAATTTAAAAAAAATTAAAGTATAAAATGCAAAAAAATAAAATTCAGTGAGGCCGAATTATAATTTTAGTGGGAGCATCTTCATAAATTTTCAAAAGTTTGAAGTATAAAATTCAAAAAAATAATAATAATAATACAATGGGGGCGAATTATAATTTTAGTGGGGACATTTTCATAAATTCTAAAAAAAAAAAAAATGAGGTATAAAATAAAATTAGAAAAAATCTAGTGCGGGCATCCGCCCCCACTGCTCCTATATTGGATTCGTGCCTAATTACATATTACTGAGTCTTGCTGTGAATTGTAATCAAATCGTAGTAATTTTTGCTTCTTTAACTGATATCAAACACATGGTTCATGTATCTAGCGAATAGATACATAATACATTGCTTTTTAACTAAGCCTTGCTGTGAATTGTAATCAAATCGTAATAATTTTTACTTTTTTAACTAAAATCAGAGTCAAACACATAATTAATGTATCTGATGAATAGATACATAATACATTATATATTACTAAGCTTTGTGGCGGAATTGTAA